>NC_135531.1:214407229-215853479 GCF_045843805.1 Urocitellus parryii | reverse complement strand
TATTCTTGTGGTTGGTTTTGTTATATGATGCAATCAACTTTAAAAGAAGATTATCTGCTTGGTCCTGACAGAATCATATAAGCCCACTAAAAACAGAGTGTGTAGCTGGTTATAGAACACGCAGTCAGAGACTTCAGGATTGGGAGGATTTGACATGCTATTGCTGACATGGAAGATGAATGGGGCCATATGGCAAGGAATGTAGGTGAGTCTCCAGAAGATTAGAGAAGCCCTAGCTCATAGTTAATGAGTGGATGGGATCTTCAGAATCACAAGGCACTGAATTCTACTAACAATCTTAACTTGGATGCAGACTCTTGCCCAGAGTCTTCAGATAAAAACTCAATTTAGCCAAAACCTTGATTTTAGCCACAAAAACTTTGATATTCCCTGAGAAGAAAATCTAGCCATGCTGAGCTAGACTTTTGACCTATAGAATTCTGAGCAAATATATGGGTGCTCTATTAAGCCACGAAGTTTGTGATAATTTGTTGTACAGCAATAGAAAATGAATATAGTGATCATATCTATACATAGGTCTTTCTCAGGCGAGAGCCATTCAATGGCTTCCATCTCTCTTAAAGTCAAACCAGAGCCCCCATAATGACAAATTGTGAAGTTGGAGCCCACCACCTCTCTGAGCTCCTTTCCTCTGTCCCCCTTTGTAGCAGCCTTCCTCAGGAGCTTTGGACCTGCTGATCTTTCTGCTGAGATCCTCTTCCTATGGACTTGCATTGCTCACTTCCTCCCTTCCTTTGGGTCTTGGCTCAGATGCTCATGTATCCATGGGGCCCTTACAATCACCCTGTTGAAAATGGCAATCTCACCAAACTCTTCCTTACCCCGTTTTATTACCTCCGTAGCACTTATTGCTGGCTCCTATGCCACTACTGATTTATTTCTTCATGTGTCTCTCCCATTTGCATGTAAGCTTTATGACTGTATTGACTAGGACATTGAATATGTTCAGTAAATATTTGGTGAATTCAAGAAATTGTCTTAATAGTTCACACAAGAAAAATAATTTTGATAAACATTTTTCAACATTTCAGCAATTCTGATTAAAATGCTTATGTTCATAAATAAAAGGTGAAATCATCCAGTGCTAGATCGTGCATGCCTACTATTTATAGAGTACAGTGCGAGCTGCTGTTTGATAAAGATATGATACATTCATCCTCTTGGCTTATATATCATCTGATTAAGAAACAATTTCAATTAAGTGTTTAAATAATGATATAAGTTGCCTGATCAATTGGTCATATCTGGCATGGAAAATAAGCATCACTGAGTGCAGTGACACATTCCTGTAATCTCAGCTACTAGGGAGGCTGAGACAGGAAGATAGAAAGTTCAAGACCAACCTGGGTGTCTCAGTAACACCTTATCTCAAAATAAACAAGTGAAAATGGCTGGGGATGCAACTCATGACACTAGTAAAGTGCCACTGAGTGTTGCAAAAATAAAAAATTAAAATATGAGGAAGAAATAAGGAAATAAGTATGGACTAAGTAATAAGGGCATGTAATAAAGACTAAGTAATCAAGAGGCATAAGAAGGGGTGGTGAGGAAATGAAGACCACACATAGAGATTCCTTATTTGAAAAGTTTGACAGTAGCATAATAAGAGAAATAAGAAATGGCTAAAGAAGGCACCAAGAGCAGGAAACTATTTCTTTAAGATCGGCACACCGGCACACCCTATGCTGCACGCTTTGGACAGGGCAGAAGTAAGCAGTGAAAAAACAGAAGACTCTTGAAAAAGTAAAAATGAAATGAAAAGGAATTCCCATGGGAATCAAGAAGCCAGGGATCAGAGGCACAGGCGGCCAGGGGACGATCAGGAGGGAAGTCAGCCTCTCCCTGAGTTGTAAGCAAAGGGTTAAACAGTGGCAGGAAGGATAGGTACCACAGAAATGAAGAACGTGGTAGAAGATTGGCCCCTGAGGTGGCTTTTGCTGTAAAAGCAATCACTGACTCTTTGTGTTGGATACTTTATCATCTTTTCAAAATGGATACAGCATGGCCTGCAATTCAGTACTGTGTCCTGTTTGGAATCCAGGGAGTTAGGGGATTAAAAAAAAAGGAAGGAAAAAGAGATTTGTATTAAGGCTTACCTGACTATATTTTAATGAGATTAGGGGAAAGATGATGAAAGTTACTGAATCTATCATGGAAAAGAGAACAAGAAGGCTACAAATTGCCATCCAGGAAACCGCAGGGCTGCCATACTTAATGCAGTGCAGAGTGAAAATTCTAGAGTTTTTAAGAGAACTGACACCCTTTTTGACTTCAGAGTCCTAGAACAAATTAAATTTCAATTTCTATTTAAATTAGTTACAAAAGTTAAATTCACACTTGCATAAAATCTAATTCATCTCCACCAATTCACAAAGGACTTTCAGCATAGCATTAATAGTTACTCCCCTAGGTACTTAGAAAGGTTTAGAAGGTTGTAAATACTGGCCTCAGATTCACACTGCCTAGTTCAAATGTAGTTTGGTACACACTAGTCATGAGACTATGGCTGTGCCAGTCTGTGCCTTAGTCTCATCTGCAAAATGTGATGAGAGTAAGAATAATAAATCAATTGAGAAAAATATACAATGCCTAGAACTGCCTACACTCTATAAGAATGAACAAATATTATTCTTTATATATATTTTTTAATCCTTTTGTTTCTTAACAGTCCTAGAGGGCAGATACCATAATAACATTTACCCTACATTTCCAAAAGGCTTGCCTAGCAAATACAGGAAAAGGGTTAAATTCTGTGGCAATTTTGATGTGCAGCAATTGTTTTTCCTTGTATCCTGGATGGCAAACATTTATCACAAAGGATAAACTTGTAAATTATATTTTTATAAATATTTCTGGAAAGTTCTTCAATGGTTCAATATTAGAGCTTTCTACTTCCCTAAATGCTGACACTCATCAATTTTCTTTTGAACACCAGCAGATCATTCCTAGCTTGCTGTAACACCCTGCATTCATGTCTCTACACCTATTTTTGAGAATTTGTCATGAGAAACCAGTCCTGAGCCAAAATAGTTGCATGTTTCTCAAGCTTGTGGGTCACGTATCGTACACTTCAAGTTTCCACCTTTCAACTGTTTCTCATCATTTTGGATTATGCTGGCCCACTGCCAGGTCCTTAGTGGGATATAAATATCCTAAGAATTAGTTTGAGCCTTTATTGTTACTTATTTCCAGAAGAGAGAGTCCTATCAAGGGAAGAGAGAGTGACTATAATCAGAAAAAAAGTTTTGTTTTGTTTTAATTTCAAAAAGAAATGAAGCAATCCTGCCACCTTATTCAGGGCTGACTTCTTGCATGCATGGAGCCTCCTGATTGCTGTGACAGCAGTCAACAGGGCTCACCATTTTTTTTTTTTCACCAGTGGTACAGGTGGTTTCATCTCAGCCTGCATATCAAGACACGAATAATCTGCCAATTTTCACTTTTCTGCTCTGTATTTTGATATTGTTTCAAGGCCATCCAAGTTTCAACAACATCTGTCTTTTAAAATCAATCTTGAGAATACCTTTTTTTTAATTGCTCACAATTTTGAGGAGTGCCCAAAATACATGGGTCATTAAAATACAGCAAGGGTTGGCTGCCTGGTTTTATAAGTAAAATTTTATGGGAAAACAACCCCACTCACTTACTTATGGGTTGGCTGTGATGGCTTTCAAGCTTTAAGGGCAGACTTGAGAAGCTGTATCCAGAGACCACACAGCCCACAAAGCCAAGATGTTTGTCATCCAGCCACTTAAGAAAAAGTACATCTAGTGTCCCAGATGTTCTCTCAATGTAATGGCCTCCTACTGTCCTATTAAGAATGTTTGCAATTATTTACATAGTGAAACTTAATTGGCAGTTATTTTATTGCGGTGAAATTCTTGATCTTCACATCACTGCTAGGTGCTCTGGGGAAGAGACTCTTTAAATACATCTTTGTATCCTGGTTGACCAGATGTTGCATTCTTACAACTGATAGAGACCTTCTTATTTATAGGCAAGGTGTGTCAGTTCTTATATCATTTAGGATACTGTGGCAAAACAAAGGTCACATTGGATATTTCAGCAAAGGTATTTAATATAAAATTTAGGTTTTTAATATAAAAATTGGTTGCACAGATAAACAAGCAAAACAGTAATTCTGAGGTAATCCAGAGGCAGTAATTGCAGGAAGGAGCTATGTTGAGGGCTTGGGAACAAAGAGAAAGAAGAGGAACACAGGCCATCTAAGCTCAAAACTTTCAGGTGTGTGGTACAACCCATTGCTTCTGGTTCCACCGATAGGCAAGCTGAAGCAGGTTAAATGGATATTACGAAAGACAAAAAAGGGTAGATCCTGGCCAGGTGCTACTTCTGGTCACATGCTGGCAGGACCAGCAAGAAAAATGGGGTCTTTTATCCTCTCTATTAGTGTCTGATCTTTTTCTATTTTTCCCTGTTGACAAAACGAAGCCTGCAGACTCATAATCTTAGAAATATAACTGCAAGTCTCCTTTTCAGCATTAGTGGACAAAAAAAAAAAAAAAAAAAAAAGGCACATCAAGGACTAAAAGCACAAAAAATGACTGGCATAGGCTTAGAAAAGTGAGCTGACCCTATGGAAGGCAGACTGGAGGAGCCTTCATCCCCAATCTATCTAGAGCCATCTGGCCAGGCCTGCTGTTCTCCTCAACCAAAACCACTTGGAGTTCACATGTTGGTGCTTGAAGCTATTGGTTCTTGTTTTTGTATTGTCCTGGTATTTATCCTTCTATTCAACCACTATTTATTGATCATCCATATGCCAGGCAATGTTCTATATTATAGAAATATAATAGTAAATAAAATGAACAGCAACAAATCGGTGCCCACATGGAACTCTCCCGCAATCAAGGGAGGCAGACAGTAAAGAAGGGAATAAGTAAACTATATGCTACATGGTATCACTGCTAAGGAAAAATTTAAAGCTAGATGGAGCAGTAGAGCATGCTCTAGGAGAGGGGGCTGTACACTAGCCCACAGAAGGAAGGCATCAGTTAAGTAAGATCTGGAGAAGGTAACAGAGCAAGCCTTCAGCATTTGTTGGGGCAAGACCATTCCAGGGAGAGGATCTGGTAAATGCAAACTTCCTCAGGCAGGAGTGGGCCTGCTGTGTCAGAGGAAGAGCTAGGAGGTCAGGGTAGCTGAGTGGAATGATAAGCAAGTAAGAAAAGAGGTGAGGCTAGAACTGTGCCTGACTGCCCCATCAAGTTGTTCCCTTTCTTCCAGACTGTTGCTTATCTGGAAAATGCACGTTGTACCGTTTGTTTGGCATTTCAGATAGACATTTGAAAAGACAATGTTCACATTCCCAATAAAAATTTCATCATCTAACACTCTGGTTCTCAAGTACATGTTTATAGTACACAGTTCCCATATTTACAGATTCTAGTTAAGGGCAGCACATTTATCAGATGTCACTTGATGAACCTGCATTTTTTTTTTTTTATTGAGAAGGTAAATCTGCTGATTGTGATATTATTCTGAAGTCCTTTATGTATAATAATCAGAGAGGACTGGGGTTGTGGCTCAGCGGTAGAGCGCTTGCCTAGCATGTGCGAGGCCCTGGGTTTGATCCTCAGCACCACATAAAAATAAATAAATAAATAAATAAAGTCAGAGAAACATCATTCTTCATAAATCCTCTAATTCCATTAAGTCAGTATTTCCCTTCATTCCATAAACTGCTGCCTTATACAATGGATGCAATGGATGGTGTAAGGCATGTCAGAGAGAAGATGTGATATTCATTAACACCTAGCAAGTCATTAGATTGCACTTGTACTGGATATTTTCTCAGTGTAATGGCCTCCTACTGCCTTATTAGGAATGTTTGCAATTATGAACACAGTGAAATTTAATTGGCTATTATTTTATTGCAGTGAAATTCTTGTTCTTTACATCACTTCTAGGTGCTCTGGGGAAGAGATTATTTTTTAATTCATCTTTCTATCCTGGTTGGGTATAACATATGCTTTGAGCAAAGCAGTAATACATACTGTAGCACAGATATAGGGCTTCCTAAATTCTAGGTCCTGAATTAAGCACATTGCAAACATTATCTCATTTAATCATTTCAGATTCCTGTGTGCTTAACAATGCTATTATTTTTATTTTTTAAATTAATGATTTGAGACTTTAAAAGTTCATCCTAGTCCATTTGTGCTGGTACAACTAAATACTGCATATTGGGAATTAGTAAACACCAGAAGTTTATTTTTTTTACAGTTCTGGAGGTTGAGAAGTTCAAGATCAAGGTGCCAGCATTCAGTGTCTGGAGAGGGTCTTCATGCTATGACCTCACATGGCAGAAGAGCCAAAAGGCACAAGGAGCTAAACTAATCCCCTCCAGTCATTTTATAAAGCACCAATCCATCCATGAGGGCAGCAACCACATGACTTAATAACTTCCCAGAGCCCTACCTCTTAATACCAAAACAGGGATTAAGTTTCAACATGAACTTTGAATGACGTTCCACTACTTGTCCCCTCACATTCATGCTCTGATGTGCAGGCAAGAGTCTTTCCATCTCTACAGTCTCCAGAGTCTTACCTCATTCTAGCATCTACTCAAAAGTCTAAAGTCCAGAGTTTCATCTGAATCACAAATGGGTGAGACTCAAGATAAGACTCATCCTGAGGCAATTTTTTCACCAATTATAAGCCTGTGAAATCAAGAAAGTTATCTGCTTCCAAGAATGTCTTGCCTGATTTTCTAAGCAGGAAGAAAGAAATAACAGATCCCAGGTGAGTCCAAAATCCAACAGGACAGGCAACAGGAAGAGGGTATAGTAAATGCAAATTTCCTCAGACAGGAGTGGGCCTGCTGTGTCAGAGGAAGCTTTGAGAATAACCTTTGACTCCATGTTCCACTTTTCAGACACACTGGGGTAGGTCCCCAAGGCTTCACAGAATCCCACCCCCATGACTTTGCTAATAAGCACAGCCCATGCTGCAACTCTCACGTTGAAGTCTCGTGTCTGTGGTCCCCCGGCTGGCACTGCACATTCATAGATCTGCAGCTGTGGAGTCACTCAGGAAAGTGTGTCCCAAAGGATCCAGTAAGCACTGCCCAAGTTGGGGCTTTCTGTAATGGTCTCACCCCTGTGACACTTCTCTGCATGGACCCCAAGGCTCTCTGAGGCATCCTTTGGAATCCAGATGGCAGTGGCCGTGCCTTCCCATATCAGGCACTCTGTACCTGCAGAAGTAGACTACATGCCACCAAGGTTTCAGGCCTGTACCTTCCAGAGTGGTCATCTGTGCAATTGTTAGGTCTGCTCAAGGCACAAATAGGGCAACTGAGGAGCAGAGCATCACAATTCAGGGAACAGTGACTTGAGTCAGTGCAGGACAGTATATGCTGAGGTATCATGGGCAACCCAAGGCCCATCTTTTGATACAGTTCTATCCCCTAGGCTTCAGTGTTCTGGGTCAGGAATGGGAGGCACCAAAATCTTCAAAATGCATTCAGGTTTATTCTTCACTGTCTTATTGAATAGTGCTATGGTTTGAACATGCCTCCCAGAGTTTATGCTTAGGAAATTTAATCTCACTGCAAAAGTGTTGGATATGGGACTAAAGGGTAGTGTTTGGGTGATGAGCACTCCATACTCATGAGCAGGTTAATGTTTTATTGAAGGAAGTGGTTTGTTAAAAAATTGAGTTTGGCTCCTCTTTTTCTGTCTTGTATACTTTCTTAATATCTGATGCCTCTGTCATGTGATAACACAAGAAGATCCTTCTGAGAAGTGGCCTCTTGATTTTGGACTTTCAGCTTCTAGAACCATGAGCCAAATAAATTTATGTTGCTTATAAATTATCCAGTCTGTGGCAATATGCTATAGCAGCACAAAGAAGACCAAGACAAATAGCATTTGTCTTCCTTCTATGAACACTACTCTCTTTATCAAATAATTGCTTGGCCACACCCTTGGTATTCTAAACATGCTTTTTTCCTAGCCAAACTGACACTTTTCCAAATCCTTAAATTTGTTCCCCTTTTGATTATAAATTTTATCTATAATTCACTTCACTCTTCTCACATTTTATAATAGGCAGTCACAGAACACCCTTAACAATTTGCTTAGAGGATTCTTCAACCAAATATTACAGTTTGTACCTCTTAAATTCTGCTTTCCACAAAGCCCTAGAGCACAGACACCATTCATCCAAGTTCTTCCCTACTTTGTACAAGGGTCGCCTTACCTCCACTGTCCAAAACGATATTCTTTATTTTTCAGCCTAAACCCTCATCAGAGTGACCTTTGCTCTGCATATTTCTACCACCATTTTGATCGTGACCACTTACAATAACTTCTCAGAAGACTGAGGCTCTCTCTACAGCTACCCTCTTCTTTTGAGTCCTCACCAGAATCTCCCTAAATGCCCCATTCATAGTGATACAGGCTTTGTCTAGCATGCACTTCAAAACTGTCCCACCTCTACTCATGACCCTGTTCCCAAACTCATTCCACATTATCAGGTATGTGTTTATAGCAGCACTTCACTTCTGTGGTACCAATTTGTGTCTTAGCCCTTTTGTGCTGCTATAACAGACTACCTGAGACTGGATAATTTATAAAGAACAGAGATTTATTTCTTGACTATTCTAGAGTCTTGGAAGTCTGGGAAGTCAGGTTCCCTGCCTAGTAACATTCTCCTCCATTAATGGCACCTTCTTGCAACTGCTTTCTCACATGGCACAAGGTTGAAGGGAAAAAAGACCTAAGCTAGTTTCCCCAGCCCTTTTTAAAGGGATTAACACATTCACAAGGACAGTGTCCTGAAGATTCAACCCCTTCTACAAAAGGTTGCACCTCTTAAAACTACCACAATGGGGATTAAGTTTCAACATGAATTCTGGAGGAGATATCATCACTGAAACCATACCAAAGGTTTAGTAATTTTTCCTACGGCCCTAAGGCAATAAGTGAGCCTGTATCCAGATTCTCTGATTTCAAAACCTCCAGCTACTCAATCCCTTGTATTTTTTGAATCATCAGAGATGAGTAGTAGTTTGTACATGTTGCTGGGTAATCCAACCACAGGATCTGAGAATTCTTTCAATCAATTTCTTCTTCTACTGTATGGAGTTTTCTGTCTTCATGTCAAAGCTAGTTTGATAGCACAAATTCTGAAGTGACACCCATTTTATTTCTTATAGTCATCATAGATAAACCATCAATGTGAAATGTGAAACTGATTATCATATGGAGCACAGGGACTCTATAACCAGGTATCTTTTTGTCTGTTTTTAACAACTTTATGCTTGTATGAGCCATAAAAGCACATTTCCTGTTAATGTATTTTATTAGTCTTTTTTTTTACCAAAAATATTTTATCTTTGTAAAGTAGAAAGATTGTAAATCAGAGTTTAAGACCGATTAAAATAGTTTTGTATGAATGGACATATGAATATTCAAAATCTACTGTAATTACTCAGTAAATAATTGATAAAAACATGAAACTACATTACTTTCATATTTGGACTTTATTATTCTGGAACTTCTTTTATTCAGAAGTAATTTTGATCCTAAAGCAAGGATTTGTTAAGATACCACAGTTCGATGAGAATTTATCATGAGGTTAAACACTTTAAATGATGTTAGTTACCTTTTATGTCTGATAAAAATGTTCTTTTCCTATGGTTCAATGAATAGTTTCTCTACCCCCCAAAAAACTAAAGCATACTGTTACTAACCTTTTTCTTTTAATTTTTAATTAAGGAAGATTTGAATCTAAGATTTCTGCATGAGATGATGGGTAACATATGATTAACTGCTTTACTTGGCTAGCACAGTGCTTTGAACTGATAAGTCAAATGAACGACATGTCCCAGGCCGCACCAGGAAAACCACACAAGCAGCCAAAGACCTTCATCTGTTGCTGCAGCAGTGCCCTGTCAGTGAACAAGTAGACGAGGAAGAAGAAACATGAGCATGTCCTATAAGAGTTTGACAGGATAGGTTGGAACTTGGCAGCAAACTATGAACTTGCTAAAGGTCAAAACCTGGACTTGGCACTCACATCTCACAGAACTCGCTTATCTAGATGTTTCCAAACTGTCTTCCAATGTGCCCTGCTTATCAAATGGCAAGGCAAAAAAAAAAAAAAAAAAAAACAGGGAACATTTGTTGCTCTACTTGCTCCAAGTTAGCCATGCTGCTCTGGGACTAGGTAGCTAATAGAGAGAAACCAGGTTACAGGGTTACTGTAAAGCAGTCGAATGAATCTGACTCAAGCCAAGGTAGGGGTAACCCTCACGGGATGCCTTGGCCTTAACAAGAGTGTGCCATCAACCGTCATATCTGGGACATTGACAGATGGATGCACAGGGGCCATTGTGAACAGAAGGGAGCCAACTGTGGTAGAGATGATGGTGTAGAAAAGCCATGGGCTGGTGAGAGAAAAATCCAGGTACATCCCAGGAGGGCGGGAGAGGTAAATGCTCAGTGAGGAAGGCATTGTGAGTACAAAGTGCAGTCCTCTGGGCACTGGGCAACATCATGGGAATTTGGCCTCAGTTTTTTTCCAGATGTAAGTATGTTGCCCTCAAAAACCATGGGCAAATATAATTGCAGCAGATAGCACTCAAATGAGATAGTACATGTGTGATCTGTTATAGCTGTTCAGTTCATTCCCTTCTCACAAAGTCAAGAGCCAGTGAGAGGTGTTCTATGTTGACATGTCTGTTTTGTCATATGTTCATATATATATGCATGTACACATAAATATATCGTTCTCTTTTCTGTATGTTCAGGTAGATAACTACATCAATAGATGAGAATAGAGTTGTGAATGTCTATGACCATCTATACTTCAATTTATACTAGTTTGGATTGTGGTTTTTGTCTATTTTAGACTAACAGGTATTAATAGCAGGACATTTTTCAATAGTACTTACCAGATGATACTTGTTTTATAATCATTAGATGTATGAAAAAATATCTGGGTGCATACAAACAGTTGAGGGCATCAGTGAACAAATCCAGATTCATAGTTACTAGCCCCAGTGTGAGTTCAAATAATATTTTCTGTAGCACAAATACTTCTTTACTTCTTGTTTGATGGTTGACAAGCCCAAGTGCTGATTTCACCCACTCTCTGTATTTCTGCTAACTAGCATTAATACCTTACTTTCAAACTTCCATAATGTATTTAACAAACTAGGCTTAAGCAAAATCAACAAAGTGATCAAGTGAAATGTAGCAACGTTATCTATTGAAACAGAAGGTTTTATAGGTAGTGTACCTATAAAGACTATTGCCAGATAAGGTCTACAGGGATAAAATCTCAAGACTACCTTTTGAAAGAACATTTCCTGTTAGAGAATTACCTTCCCGTAAGCTGTGAAAAATTAATAAGAGAAGGTGCTACTGGAGTAGATATAGGAGAGCTATGATGGGGCCAATTGTGGGAGTGAATGTTATATATGGGAAAATTCAAAGATTTGGGAAAAGATGTTAAGCTCTTTGTCAGCCTCTGGGATTGTGGAAGCACATCGGTTCAATTGTGCTTGTAGGAAGAAATCCTATGTTAATCAACTAAAACTTTTTGTGTGTGCCTGCACACTACAGCATGAAACTGTGCTAGGTGTTGAGAATTGATGCAAAAAAAAAAAAAAAAAAAAAAAAAAAAAACCTGTCTTAAAAAATATAGCCTACCTTAATAGAATACTCAAGCAGGCATGGAAAATAGTTATCAATATAAGTCATGAAATAACAGGAGCCAAAAGAGTAAAAAAGCAAAAGTCAGAGGAGGCAGAATTGAAGTCTTCATGAAAGAGGTAGGAGTCAGAGGGTAGCTGGTGGTGACAAATAAGAGAGCAGTTGTAGACAATGCAGAAAACTGACTTGGTACAAGAAATAGAGGTGAGAAAGGGGGAGAGGGTCTCCTGGGTTCAGCGTGCAAATCATGAGCTAAGATAAGAGTTTCTGCAGGGAGTAGACATGAACCTAGAAAGAGAGAAGCATGTTGGACTGAGGAGGTTGTCTGTTTTAGTCAGTTTTTTCACTCCTTTGACTAAAGAATCTGACCAGAACAACTGTAGAGAAGGAAGAGTTTATTTGAGGGCTCACAGTTTCAGAGGTCTTAATCCATAGAAGACCTTTCCATTCCTCAGGGCTCCAGGTGAGGCTGAACGTCATGGCAGCAGAGGGTGGCAGAAGGATGCAGCTCACATCATTGTGATAAGAAAATAGAGAGAGGGACTCCACTTGCCAGATACAGATATATATACCAAAGCCACGCCCCAGTTCCCACCTCTTCTAGTCACACACTACCACTCCCGTTAATCCCATCAGGGATTGACTCACTGATTAGACTAAGGCTATAACCCAATCATTTTTCCTCCAAACTTTCTTGCATTATCTCACGTCTGGGCTTTCTGGGGACACCCCACATCCAAATCATAACACTGCTAGGGCCGGGCAAAGGCATTTCTGCCTTCCTATAGGCAATGGAGAAATATGGAGAGCTTTGAAGATAATAAGCGCCAGGGTGAAAGTGATATAAGAAAAATGTCTTCAATGATGATGCAGAGGATGGATTGGGATGGATGAAGCTGATGGCAGGAATACCTGGAAATAGATTTTTCAGGAAGAATCGGTAGGTTCAATTAGATGGAATTGGTAGGAAAAGAGAAGAAGATATCAAACATGTTTCAGATTTTGAATTTAGGTCCCTAGTAGCAGAATATAGAACCACACAGATGCCACCAAGTTCAAGGAAAAGCAGTGAGACAAAGAAGGATTTCTGAAAGGTCTGATCAGAATTTCTTAAAGGTCTCTGAGGAGCAAGAGGGCTTGGAAATGGACCTCAGGGACTCAGCAGAGGGTTATCTAGTCTGTGCTATCCACTAGAATACTTAGTTCCATGTCCGAATGTAGGTATTGAACTTGAAATACGCCTAGTCAAATTGAAACATGCTGTGAGTGAAAACTCACAGATTTGAAAGAATTAATATGAAAAAAGATTGTGAAAGAACTCATTAATGAAATTTAATATTGATTACATATTGAAAAAGTATTTTGGATATATTGACCTAAATAAAATATGCTATTATGATTCATTTTATCTTAAATATTTTTCAAGTATGGCTCACATTTTATTTCTATTGGAAATTGCTAATCTAGATGTTCACATTGAAGCTTCTCAGTACTGTGAACACATACATATGCTTCATATGTATGTGTTAATTTTTTTTTTTTTTTTGCCATACTGGGGATTGAACCCAGGAGTGCTCTACCACTGGGCTACATCCCTAGCCCTCTTTATTTTTTTATTTTGAGAAAGGGTCTTACTAAATTGTTGGAGCTGGCCTCCAACTTATGATCTTCCTGCCTCAACCAACCAAGTCACTGGAATTACAGGCATGTGCCACTGCACCCAGCTTAGTTAAATGCATTTTGGTATCAATCATCAAGTATGAAATATTTCAAAATGTGCCTTGCATTTTATGAGTGTCTCTACATTTTCGTGAGCACTTATAGAAAAGGAATTCTATCTCTTCCTCTCATATTATAGAGATCCATTTGTTCATTTTATCCAAAGCTTAGGTTATTACATAGTATTGAACATTGCATTCTTTTTTTTCCTTCAACCAGCCGAAGATGCCGCAGCTGACAGTCGTAAAACTTATTTGCTAACTGATTATTTAAAAAATACTTACCGAGTGAAAGTTTACTCCTTGCGGTGGGTTTCAGGTAAGAATTTTTTAATGGAGGTGAAAATTTTTATGCTTATTTTCATCCTGGTTAGTTTGGGTTGTGGGGTACTTTTATGGCACTGAGAAGATATAATTCTTGCTTTTAAAAACTCTCTGGAGAGAATTTTTTCTTCTACTTAAGGTGCAAATGGAAAGAAACAAAGAATTTCTTTGACTTGGAGTATCAAAAGTTAAATGCAAATTGAAACCTTGACATTAATGATGGAAGAACGAACTAGTGTAGTAGTCACCATTCATGTTTTCCCAACCTAGAGATATTTAGTCCTTTTGTGAACCAAAATTTTAAAATTTATTGCATAGTTTTTAGCTTATGCAAATGTTTGACAGCAACCTGAAATACTGATGTGGCTCTTTTCTCTCTTCAGATCATGAATATCTCTACAAACAAGAAGATAATATCTTGCTATTCAACGCTGAAAATGGAAACAACTCCATTTTCTTGGAGAACCGTACATTTGTATGTTTAACCATATAACTAAATCATGCATGAAATTCTGGGGATTTTTTTCATGAATTCTATCCTGTTTTCCATGAGTACTATCCTTTCTCATTCTGTTGGACTTTCTGCAGCATACAACACAGTGGATCTTTCTCACCTTCAAATGCTCCCTGCCTTCGCTACTTTTTAGTCTCCTTTGATGATTTCTTCTCCTCTGCTCATGTATTTACATGTAAGTGCTCCTTACAGCTGTCTTTACTCTCTGGCCTCTTTCCTCACTTTGTATCTGGGGTGAATTTCATGCACTTCCACAGCTTCTGTGCTTTCCCCTCTAGTTTTTGACACTAACCTCTTCCCAGGATCCAAATTTCAATTTCCAATAGCTAGCTGTCTCCTTCCCAGGGGTGACCTGCAGACCTTTTAAATTCAGAATCCCAGGTTTAACTAGTTATCTCTGCTTCACTGTCCAAAACATCTTATTTCTCTTGCCAAGTTTCCCATCTTGGTAAATAACCTCTTAATTCTCTTCCCAGTCACTTAAACTAGAAACATCAGATTCGTCTTTGACTCTCCTGACATGCCCTATAATTAGATACTCACCAAACCCTACCAATTCCATGTCAAGTACTTCACAGATTTCCGTTTCCTCTTGATAGTCTTGGTTTAAACCCTCAATTAATCTTATGGTAGTGAGTACTCTAACTTGTGCATATCTATTCTGGAGACCAGATCACTTAGCACTGCCCCAATCCAGCCTGATACAAGCCCCCTGCATGTGTTATTTTAGACACTGTGTCATGATTATCTTTTAAAAAATGATATTATCACTTCCACATACAAAAGCAGGTCATAGTTCCATGTCTTATATTTAAGTCTCAACTCTTCCTAATTTGATGCCCTTGCTCTCCTTCCACTTTGTGGGCACACCCCATGCTATATTCAGGTTACCCATATCCCTTAAACATTCCTCAAACCTCCATACTCTTCCCCACACCTTGGGTTTTGCTCATGGTGCTCCTCCTACTGAGGAAGTTCTCTCTCTGCTCCCGATCCCCACCCTCACAGCCATCTTTCCTTGGTTTGATTTAAACCTTTCTAACACTGATCACTTGCCCACCTCATATTATGGTCTTCTTTGTGGGTTACTGTGCCATCTCTCCTGGGTGCTCCCAAGGCACACACCATGTGTCTAGAAGAGCACCATCTATGTAGTAAGTGCTCAATGATGGTGGTTATATTGTTCAACTTTTCTTTCTTTTCCTTGATTGACAGGAAGAGTTTCCACATTCCATTAGTGATTATTCAGTGTCTCCTGATGGGTTGTTCGTTCTCTTCGAATACAACTATGTGAAGGTAAAAAAAAAAAAAAATGCTTTCTGTGACATTTAAAGAGGTGGATGAATACGTTATTTTGTAACTAATTTCAGTGTATGCATGTTTTAAGATAGACACCTAAGTAATATACTTGTCACCTAAAACTCATTAATTCAACACCAAAAAATTGTTCTTATTCATAAAAGACAAATCCAACTAATGTTTCAAAAGAAAAAAATATTTTCGTGTCTTCAAATACTATGAAGTATAATTAGTATTGAATTGTAGATACTTATAACATAAGTTAATAAAATAAATAATAAATAATAATAAAAGGCATTTATTGTATAATTTTAAAGTTAGTATACATGTCTGACTTGTACATTGGTTGATGTTACTCCTTATATCTTTTGTCTTAGCTTTACATTTAAGACCTTCAGTAAATATTTACTTTGAAAAGTTAAACCACCCATCCTCCGGAAAAGACTCTAAAATGCCTCAGACCTCCTCCCAGCCTTCACATCCCACCATACACAACCATTCTAAGGAAGAGAGCCTCTAATCTGACCACAAAGGTCCTACCAAAATCACTCAGTCTGCTCCAGTCACTCACTCAATGTGGAATTCTCACACACACAAGAAAAGCCAATGCTTGATCACACGTCCTCTTGATGTTTAGCATTAAAAAAAAAAAATCAATGGTAACTTTGCAGCTTTTTTAGTAATTCATGGAGTTGACAATAGCTGTCAAGGATAGGAAGTTTTAAGACATGTAGGAAAGATTGGAAACCTGTAGAGATACTCTGTATTGGAAATGAAATACAAAGCTGGGAATTCCCACCCCCGACTTTTACTCTCTGGGACAAATAATATCAAATGTCCTTATCTCACACACCAACACTGCTGTACTCAGGCCAAGCAAAGCATTCCATACTCCATTTACCATCTCAGGATGGAGATTCTCAATCATAATATTTACCCTGCATCCACAGTGCTGAGCTCTGTTTCCTGGATATGAAGACTCTCTGATTATATTTTGCTAAGCCCATCAGCTATAAGCAAATCAGAATCCTCTGGCAACTTCAGCATATCTATTTTTCAATTAATGGATTTGTTTGTGTAAACCAGTGCTTCTTGTAACTACCCATAAGATAAAGTCACTTGAAGAACTTTTTAAAAATTCTCAGTGTCTGGGTTCAATACCGAGGTCAATAAATTGCAGTCTTTAGGGTAAATCTGGCATCAAAATGTTATTTAATGTTACAGATTATTCTAATGGGCAACCAGAATTGAGAACCACTGAATAACAGTTGTCCATGTTAAAGACTAACATTTGAATTTAGTGCATTATAATTATACATAATAGTAGGGTTCGTTTGAAATATTCACAAATGCCTATAACATAGTTTTCTCCGTTTTTACCTCAGTAGCACCCCTTTCCTTCCTGCCTTCCCCTTACTCACTTCCTCTACTCTGCTAGTCTTCCTTCTGTTTGTTTAATAGAGTTTTATGGGCAGCATAAATGTCTTCATGACGAAATCCCAGGAAACATATTCAGAAGAAAGAAAAGGCTGATTCTATTACATTTCCTTGGGGCTCACTCTCCAGTGTTCTTTTGCCTTCTCCAGGATAGACTTAGTGCATCCAGAATTATCGATCATCACTTCTAGGTAGTGACCACAAATAAATGAGTCATAAATAACTGAGTGAATGGGTGTCATCCTCCAGCCTGACATGGAGGCTATCCCAGCATCTCCTCTCGTTAGCTTGTGTCTTGTCATCTACCACAGGGTGGTAATGTTCCATAGCCTTGCTTTACACGCATTCTCATGGATCTGAGACTGTTGCCATAGTTATCCCCCTTTTCCTAGAAAGAAAATGGAAGTTTAGAAAATAATCTTGCCTGGTCTTACACAGTAGAGACTTAAATACAAGTTAGAAGACTCCAAAGCCTTCTCTTAAACATGATTTTCCTTATCTCTACATTTCAATTTCTCTTGGATACCATGTTCTTTGGCCCATTCTCGTGGCAGTCTCCACTATGAAACTCAGCCCAAGACCCACCTTTCTACGTCAGCCTCTCTCCCTCCCGGAGACCTGATTTATGGTTCCTGCTTCTCCTCACTGGCTTCATCATATCTCTTTGCCCATCACACTGTGATTCCCTGAGGGTAGTTCACTTGCCCATATCCCCCACTGCACGAGGAGCCACTCTGGGAGAGAAATGTCTGGAAGATGAAAGCTGCCAATCTTCACAGACTAAATAGACTGATAATTCTTTTTAAGAGATGAGGTAAACGAACCAAATATTTTGCATTTCCTTTTATACCCATGATGATTTTGTCATTCCAAAATGATCTCAGCCCTTAATATTTCCAGCCAATACCACACCTTTTGGCTTAGCAACTATTATGCTCAAGGTTGCCTGGAAACAAGGATGTGTCAGAATAATCCAAGATTTGGGAAAAAAAAATGTGTGATATACGAGAAGGGCAATTTGATAAATAAATACTTGTTAACATGGGAACATAAGGGGAGGAGAAATGACTAGTAGTTATGGTAGGAGCCTTGACCTTGTGTCTTAGCTCTGCTATCATGTAGCTAGTTGTCCGTGAGCTGGTTGCTTATTTCATATATCTCATCCTCAAGGACACAGTTTGAACTTTATTGTAATTTCATTTATTTCTTTTACACCTACCATGTAGCTCACACTAGATTCAAGATATGTAAAGATGAGTAAGACCCAATTTTTACATGTAAGAGTATGGTGGGGAGCACAGACATATGGACAAGGAATTTCTTTTAAAATGTTTTATGTTTATTATACACATAAAGATTATAATTTTTATGAATACAAAGATATCATCATATACAGATTCTTTATCTTCCGTCATTTCCACATTTTTTGTTTGGATCCCCAGAGTCTAGTGTATATCTCTCCATATTTTATATTTTTCTCCTTGTTCATATAACTGTGTGAAAGTATATGGGGATTCTTTTTAGTTATTGCTTATTTTACAAAAGTAAGATTCTATTTCTATTCTTTTTGGTAAGTTGCATTTCTTAATGATACCATGTGGAATTCCTTCCAAGTCATAGCTCTAATTTATTTTCTAAAGAAATTAATAGGCTTTATATTTTTAGAGCAGCTTTAGGTTTCCTGAAATTAAACAGAAAATTCCTAGATGTTTCGCATCCCTTCTTCTCCAGTTTTCCCTACTATAGACATCTTGTATTAATTACGGTACATTTGTTACACCTGACAATAGGAATACATTATTATTAACTCAAGTGAATAGTTTACATTAGGGTATGGTCTGTGATTTGGGTAAATGTATGATGTGAATCACCATTATAGTATCATAAAGAGCAGTTTCGCTGTGCCAGAAAGTCCCCTGCCTTCAACCTATATGTCCCTCTTTATCCCCTTTATCTCAAGCAACCACTGATTTTTTTTTTCCTGGTTTTGTCCTTTGTTTTTTTCCAGAAAGTCATATGGTTAATCCAGTGAACAACACTTTGCATTGGCCATTTCACATAGCAATATGTGTTTAAGGTTCTTCCAATCTTTTTTTGTGGCTTGATAGCTTATTTCTTTTTTTTTTTTTTTTTTTTTTTTGCTGTTTTTTTTTTGGGGGGGGGAGTTCCAGGGATTGAACTCAGGGACCCTCAACCACTGAGCCACATCCCCAGTCCTATTTTGTATTTTATTCAGAGACAGAGTCTCAATGAGTTCCTAGTGCCTCACTGTTGTTGAGGCTGGCTTTAAACTTGCGATCCTCCTGCCTCAACCTCCAGAGTCACTGAGATTACAGGTGTCCGCCATGGCATCTAGGTGCTCATTTCTTTTTAATCACTGAACAATATTCCATTGTATGAGTTTATTACAGTCTTTGTATCCTTTCACCTATTGTTGAAGAATATCTTAGTTATTTCCAAGATTTGTCAATTATGAATAAACCTGTTGCATATGTTTGTGTAAAGGTTGTTCGTGTACTCAAAAGTTTTCACTTATTTGGATAAATAACAGAGAGTGCACTGGTAAAATTATTTGGAATTAGTGTTTTATGTTAAATTTTTTAATTTATGAATTCAATTTGTTTATAAAATGTAGGATTTCAGACTTTTATATCACTTTATTAAGTTTTTTCAAGGAATTTTTTTAATTTTTTATGGTTTTTTTGTAATTTATTGGTAAAAATGTTCCTAATATTCTCATGGTCTTTTGATGCCTGGAGAACCTGTTGTGATGTCCCATTTTTTGTTTCTGATATTGGACATTTGCATTTTCTTTCCTTCTCACTTTCCCTATGTTAACCATTTTACTAGTCTTATAGAATCACTTTCTGATTTTATCGATTTTTCTCTATTATGTACTTTCTATCTAGTTATTGCTCTCAAATTTATTTCTTTTCCTCTAGCTACTTGGGGTTTAGTTTGATTTTCGTTTTCACTCTCTGCAGATGGCTGTTAATAACTTGATGATACTTTATTTTAATTTTAGTACATATTACTAAGTAGATTTCAAAAAATCTATGGCATTTTCACCATCAATCTACAAAAGTAAACATTTTTTCCACGCTGCCACCAGTAGAATCATGTCTTATAAATATTTTGCAGGTCTGTTGGGTAAAAAGTGACAATTTACATTTTCCTAAAGAGACACTTTTATATACTATGCCAAACGCTAGGGCTAATGTTGTGCAACAATTGATAGCTCATTTATTTTTATCACTTTGACACTTTGGCCCACTGTGTTGCTGGGAAGGCACCTTGGAGGAGAAGATGCCAAAGCAAGGTTATAAGTGAAGATCAGAGAAGTTTGTACCAGACGGCTCTAGGATACTTAAAAATTCTAAAATTCTAGGAATCTAAATAGAGAATTATAATATATAGTGAAATTTGAGAGTTATACAATAACATCTTACCATACCTATCCTCTTAAGCTCCCATAGTAAGTGACCAAACTGTTAAGAAGTGCACAATCCTGAAATGTTTGTTTTCTCTTATAGCAATGGAGGCATTCCTACTCAGCTTCATATGACATTTATGACTTAAGTAAAAGGTCAGTGAAATTTCTCCATGAAATCTATGAGACTTTTCTAGTGTACTTTGTTTTTTTTTTTTTTTAAGGAAATCCCACTGTAAGTTATTCTTTTGGTAATATTTCCTTTTATCTTTTTTCCAGACAGCTGATTACAGAAGAGAGAATTCCAAACAATACACAGTGTATCACATGGTCACAAGAAGGTCATAAATTGGTTAGTGAACCTCTCCTGTCATCAGAAAAATGTTGACCTCAATATTTCATATGCAGAAGTCACTAACCCTGAAATAAGGCAGACACCTTAGAAAGCCAATAATTCACTATAAAATATAGTGCTATTACCCAAGACAATATTTTACTAATCTGACATAATAAATATAGTTCATGAAAGTTTCCAGATTTCTATTAGAGAATTATTTGTTCTCTGGAAAAATTCTCATTGAACTCAAGTTCAAATTGTCTATTGTGCTTAGATATTGTTTGAGTCACACCTGCTTTCTGCTAGTTTGGTGAACTTCTGAGTCACTCTAGATATCTTCATATTCTGTGGTGCAAGGAGTGTCAGAAGCCCCAAAAGAATTTAAATACATAGATGAAATTCTTATCTGCAGCGGAACTTCCCTCTCCAAGAATGCAGCTGCACTCCCCTGCTCCCACCTCAAACAGAAACCCACAAGCTCATATCATATCGTAGAAGAGGTCCAGTCTGCTACTTCTCTGCATACTTTAGCATGCAAATCACAATATTTGTAAGCTTCTTATTTTTAACACATTAAGAATGCTTTTAGTATTATTTGGGGATTATGGTCTGTGTAGTTCTCATTTAAGAATGGGACGGAGGGAGTAAATGTCTCTTGCTCAAATTGACTCTCTAACTATGGCAATCCTTAGACTTCTATAGATAAAAGTATTTTTAAGACTCCAGGATAAAAAATAGCATGTAATAAATTTTCCCATCTCTTTTAGGCATATGTTTGGAACAATGATATTTATGTTAAAATTGAACCAAATTTACCAAGTCAAAGGATCACATGGTCGGGAAAAGAAGATGTAGTATTTAATGGAATAACGGACTGGGTTTATGAAGGTAGGGACTAACGCTTTCTCGAATCAGAAAATCTATAAGATTTTAAAAATACTTAAACATTTTTTTTAAAGTCGAGGACACTTGATGGGATTCAAAATAAGCTGCATATTTTAAAATGTCATGAATCTAATTTAGAACTCACAATACCAGGTATCTCACGGACCAACAATGTCTTCACAGTAACCAGGGCTGCCTCTGTCCCAATGGTCTCACAATGCTCCGCTTGTCTTTGGTTAACTGTGACAAAGGGCCTTTCTGTGTAGGTAACTTTTCTGGCTTTAATGAGGCACAAAAGTTCCAGATTAATATCAAATGTTTCTCTAGTGAGACCAACCTAACCCAGAAGTTTCTAAGGAAAAGTAATACCCCCGTAACATTCAAAAGGATGCTAAAATATTGTCTGGTGGTTGGCAAGTATCAAGGAAGAAAGAGTCTGTTTTATAGAGAATCTGTGTTCACTTGAACTTGGACAAATTGTGATTTTTTTCAATTTTAAAGAAGAAAAAAGTAATTAGAAAGGCTTAGGAAAAAATGAGTAAAAGAATAAAACTAAAAGAGTTTAAAAGTAACATTCTGTTTTTAGGAAAAAGTTTTAGAAAAACTATTAGGAAAGCATTTGAGAAACTTAGAAAATATTAGAAAAACATTTCCACATCTACAGTTGCCAAGATAAAAGGCATTTTGAAGCTGTTCCAAACTGTTCATGAGGTTGCCTCATACTTATTAGAAAGACTCATCCTTATTTCATCCTATTATTTATTCTCTTCATGCTTAAAAAAATATAGTTTTAGTTGATGATTTAATTTTGATGCTTATCCTATCCAAGTCAAGTTTGATTAAAGGAAGACATTATGAGAACAACCATAAATTTTATTAAAAGAAAGATAAATTTCCATTGTCCAGAAGGAAGTGTTTGAGTAAAACTTTTAATGAAATTTACTAATACTAGCTATTAGGGGTTCTTTAAGAGTTACATAGCATGGCGTAGGTAATATAGCATGGTGCAGGTGATACTCAGGGCTTATCAACATTGAATGAGCAAAGCGCCTTCCCCAAGCTGTGACCCTCCCTCAGGAAGAGCTGGATTCTCTAAGATAAGAACACAGCTAACATGCAACATTCTTTCTTTTTGGTAGGGGGTACTGGGGATTGAAGTCAGGGGCACTTGACTACTGAGTCATATCCCCAGCCCTGTTTTGTGTTTTATTTAGAGACAGGGTCTCACTGAGTTGCTCAGCACCTCGCTATTGCTGAGGCTAGCTTAGAACTCAAAATCCTCTTGCCTCAGTCTCCCAAACTGCTGGGATTACAGGTGTGTCTCACCACGCCCCACACATTCTTTCTGAGGTAGATAATTTTATGTATTTATAACTGAGCCATTACGTATGCAAGAATGACTTCACAGCTCCAGTGTGGCCCTTTTCTTAAAAATGGCTCTTCAGTCCACAGAGGTAACTCATTATCAATATGGAAAAAGAGCCCACACAGTGGCACCCGTCTATAATCCCAGTGGCTCTGGAGGCCAAGGGGGAGGATCAAGAATTCACAGCCAGTTTCAGCAAAAGCTAGGCACCAAGCAACTCAGTAAGATCCTGTCTCTAAATAAAATACAAAATAAGGTTGGAGATATGGCTCAGTGGCCGAGTGCCCCTGAGTTTAATCCTGGTAACACACCACCCACCACCACCAAAACAAAAAGAGAGAAAAATGTATTCTGCCTTCCAAATAAATAATAGTTGAAACATCACCTGTACCTATATGTACAAGTAATTTTACAAACCAAAATCATGCTTTAACTGTACTGATTTTTTGCCATTGAAGCTGTATTGTAAACTAGAATCAAAAGGTAAAAGGTGAGGAATGAGATGTCAACTCAGTACATGAAGAGGTTCTTAGTGGAAACTTGACTCAGTCAAAAGGCCTGCATTTTTAGGCAATTTACTAAATCTCTTGAAGCCCCTCCGTTTCCTTCTTTGTTTAATAGGTTATGAACGGACTCTTTTAGGGATCTCTGTGAAGAACAAGTTACATGTGTTTTACAAATTATAAATGACTATAGGAATGTAACTCAGTGACATAGGCATGAAGCCATTAAAGAGGGAACAGGCTGCCTTTCCAAAGGAGAAATACAGCATAACTCAGATCTGACCTGGGTTAGTTCTTGCTTCTACTAATTATTAGCTTTGTGACCCTAGGCAGGTTTCCTACTCTCAGTAAGCCTGCCTCATTGTGTTCATCTGTACAGTGGGTTATTGTGAAGAGTAACTGGCACAAGTACCAATGGTTATCAATGTCTGGTACATAGACAGCGCTCACCAAATGTCAACTGCTCATCAAAATAATTCTTACAGTTTATTGTTGCAATTTGGACTGCTACTGCTGCTATTGTTATTATTGTTATTATTGAAAATGCATTTTTTAAATATTTATTTTTTAATTTTGGTGGACACAATATCTTAATTTTTTTTTTTTTTTTTACTTTTTGTTTGGTGCTGAGGATCAAACCCAGTGCTCCACACGTGCTAGGTGAACACTCTACACTGAGCCACAACCCCAGCCCTGAAAATACATTTTTAAGCAACTTATAAAGATGTCTTATTGTCAGACAAGTGATTGGGATACAGAATTTCCTACCCATATATTCTAGTTTATATGCTTTTGCTTTTATGTCTGCATTCATATCATCACATGAGACCTGTGGGTTAAAGTAGAAGTCTCCACTCAGTTTACCTGAACCCTCCACTTCCAGCTGGTGATAGAGGGTTAGACATTTTAAGAGCCAGAGATTGAAAATCCCCTGAGTTGACCTCATAACTACAGGGAGGAGCTGCCTATGTCAGATACTAAGAACAAAGCCAACAACGTGTACTGCAAAGCAAGATCTTTATTTCACTTTCTTCCCTTATGACCTTCCTCCCTCACCCACCAGCATATACACCAAAGGAGGGTGTGAAGCCAAGGGAGTCTTCAGTTTCTAAGCTGGGCAAAGGAGATGTTTCTCAGTAGGGGTCTCATGGAGCTCTTGCCATTCTAAATCCATCCTTCCCACACCTTGTTTGTGCCAAGAGTAGTAAGCTCTGGGCACCATATTGGTTTGATAGCCTGGAGCTACACACCACCCACCAGTACCCTGCGGGCTCAGTACAAACTCAGCCCAGTTGGGGAGAGTATGCTGGCATGTTGACTGTTTGAAAATTAGAAAGGAAAATCAGCCTCCTGTGTGAAATTTACTTTTAGTATGTTTTGAGGCATAAATTTAGAGGATTACAAGATAAAGAAAAAATGTAGAGCTTATATTAAATATTGCATGCTAAAATATTCTAAAATGGTCCAATGGGTTACTTATTTTTACAACCCAGATATATCCTCAAAGATTTTGTTTTCATTCATTTGTATTACTCTGATTTTGGAAGCCCAGCAAAAGCAAAATGCTTCATTAGTTGAACTCTACTGTAATTACTAAAGCTAATGAGAACAATATTTTGAATGCCAAAGCCAATTTATCAGCTACTTCTTGTAACAGAACAATTTATGTCTTTTTTCAGAGGAAGTCTTCGGTTCCTACTCCGCTCTGTGGTGGTCTCCAAACAGTACTTTTTTAGCATATGCCCAATTTAACGACACAGAAGTCCCACTTATTAAATACTCCTTCTACTCTGATGAGTCGTTGCAGTACCCGAAGACGGTGCAGATTCCATATCCAAAGGTCTGTGCTCCCATTCGTTCAGTGGTTCTGTGATTTGATGGGAAGAGAATGGTTGCATTTAATCCCTTCCTGCTAATGAAAATATTGTCAGTCTCTCTTCAACAGCTTGCTGTGATTACTCTTGCTGTAGTCAACAGCATCTGGCAATTTTAAAGTATTTTTATTATCCCAGGAAAGAGTGTGATTTAAGGTTTTGTAATTTCTCCAAAAACTTTGAGAAATGACAAGCAGAAAAAGATGGTGAAAATGCTTTTGAAAGAGGTAGGGGGATGAAAATGTTTGAATGAAGGAAAAGAGAGGCTGTAATTGAATCAGAAGCTCATCTCATTTGTAGAAGTTGGAATGTGCCAGAGATGAAGTTGAAAAGCTTGGTTATATATCAGATTGTATTACTAATTAACGGGCTACAGTACATGACTAGCTTTAGTGATTCTATTATAGATTTGGCACTAATGTAAGTTTTGCACATCCTACATTTGTAATAATAGTGTCACATCTCGATTTTCAAGGCTCTTCTCCACCATCCAGCATGCCTGTTTATTAAAATTGAGAGCTTGGTTAAACAGTACAAATCAGGGAAAGGGAAGGCTAGAAGGGAGCCAGGGATTCTTCATTAGTATTATCATAATAATGGTCACAGTGTCATCTATCAGAAAAATCTAATAAAGTGATTTTGCTGTAAGCAATTTGGAAAAAGAGATTTTTATTTTTACCAACTCACTTAATTTGCTTTATGAAAAGCTGCCATTTTAGGAAGGGAGAGGAAGTTAAAAGGAAAAAAGATCCGAGACTAAATATGGAGATGTGTTTTCAGTGGAATGTTATTTTTTGATGAGCAAAACTGGCAAAAAAGAAAAAAAACACCATAAAATGCTCTCACTATAAAAAATCATATTATTTCTAACTAATCTGTCAATAGGATATCTGTGTGTATATGTGTATATTTAAAAAGACTTTCTAAGCTTTGTCATAATATTGACTATAAGACTCTAACATGATGAACCTGAATGTGGAGTAGAAATGGTGGCTGCCTAATTAGCATCATTGTCTCAGGTACTAATTTTACTTGGTGGACTGTGTCTTTGGCAGAACACAAGGTGCTCTTCATAGAGACCACCAAAGACATTTTGTCCTAGGGAGTCATGGTATATTTGCGAATGATTTAATTGATTTTAAGAGATTTATTCTTGCTTACATGATGTACATAATTGATGAAGTATAAACGTTCATTATTTAAATGGCAGTGCTTTGGACCTTCAAGTTTTACACATACCCACACACACACACAAGTACATAATATGTTTCTGCCTGAATATGAAAAGGTTCCATCTCCTGACTCTCCCTTATGTTCATTTTATTCACATTAAATTGCTTTAAAGTGTCATTTGTTATAATTTTAGGGCCATAAAGCCCAGCCATTTTTGTGCAGTTTTAAGTTCTGTAATGACTGTGTGCATGTGTATGTGTGTGTGTGTGTGTGTGTGTGTGTGTATATGTGTGTGTGTGTGTGTGTGTGTGTGTGTGTGTGTGTGTGTGTGTATAGTATATATATACCAATTCCATGATTATTCCTAGGCAGGAGCCGTGAATCCAACTGTAAAGTTCTTTGTTGTGAATATCGACTCTCTCAACTCCACCACCAGTGCCATTTCCATGGAAATCACTGCTCCTGCTTCTGTGTCATCAGGGTAAGGCTCTTCACTTCCAGGCTTGGGCTGGGGACAGTTCCACACTTCTTAGGAACACGTTTCAAACATGAATGGCAGACTCAGTGGCAGCATCCCTTTGTGTCAGCCAGACTGGCACTCATTCATTCTTCCACTGAGGACTCCTTGTTGAATCCCTCCTCCATGCCTTCAGGTTAGGCCCAGACATGCACAGTGAACAGGGCATTCGGAGTAACAGGTGTTGTGCAGCCCACAATCAAATTAGAAGAGGCAGGGCAAAGGCAATGTGCTCCATGAGGGGAGGTTTAGGAAGGCCCCTTTGATAAGTTGAACTGTGAGCAGTGATTGCAGAAAGGGAGGGATTGGTCCACATGGATACCTGGGGATGCAGCATTGGGCAGAGGGAAAAGGACAAAGGCCCCTTGGGGCAACACAGTGGGGGCCTCAGAGGAAGTGCAGGGAAGTCAGAGTGACTGAGCCTCCTGACTGAGGAGAGTGTGGTAAGAGATAAGAACATGTAGGCCATGTAGGCCACAGCAAGACCTGAAGCAGTTCAGAGAAACTGGATTCCATTAGGAACCCCCATGACCATATTGTGTGCCCCATAATGTCATTGCTTCAGTGACCCTGGAGCTTTGGAATATTGCCATTTAACATCTTCAGACACATTTATTTTCCTGTAAAGAAACAATGCCGGGTGCAATTTGTGGCTACCTCGTAATTTTTTATTTATTCCCATTTTCATTATGTATGTTGGCTTTGTGATTGTTTTTAAATAGGAGCTAGGATATATTGAATGCTCACTGTGTGCCAGATGTAGGACTTTATCACATGCTATGCTTTTTTATGCTTTAAAGTAAATCTCTCTTTCCAACTATTATTACTGTATTCCTCTTTTACAGTTAAGAAAGTGAAGCCCAGAGGTTTAAAAAAAAATGGCCAAGTAGCACTCTGTATTCAAACCTGTTTTTCTGGAGATATTACATACAATTTCCCCCCTACCCTCCCCACCCCCAGCCCCGCAATGAATACAGATAATGCCCTCAGATTCCTGAAGGCATTATCAGAGCAATAGGGAAGCATCTGACTTCTCTGGGGTTACGTTAACTATCAGACATGCTATGATTGTGCTGTCTGATTAGTATTCTTTAGCTTGGATAGAAATATCTGTATACACTTATTTATTCCAAGAGGGGACTCGATTGCCAGTAAATTTAAAAAAAAAATTCCCTGACTTTGTTCAAAGGTGTAAAATTTTACTCAACAGTTCTAAAATTGACTGGTTCCATCCAGGGACCTCTTCAACATTGATTGAAGACTACTATTTACAATCCCAAGCATGTGCAGGGAAAGTCTGTGTCCTGCTAGCTCTTATAATCAGGGACAGGATATAAAACATTCAGATAAATTTCTGCAAGAGTGAGGTGACATAACATAGACTGGAGGCATTCCAAGGAAGGGAGACAGGTTTTCCATGACCCCCCCCCCCCAGGTTCAAGGAAAGCATCCTGAAGAATGCACAGATGGAGCAGTTATGATTCCAGCAGGGCACAGAGAAGAGGAAGGGCACCAGGGTGAAACTAACAGGGCGTGGGAATCATGGGCTCTCTGGGGAAAGCCCAGCAGTGCCTGGTATGACCTCTTGATCTACAACCAAAGTCTGTCTGCAGAGAAGATAGATAAGCCATGGGCTCCTGCTAAGAAAAATATTCCATCTGGAAGGAAGTATAGATCTCACCAGTTTATAAACTTTTATTTAAGGACTCGGAAAGCTTTGCTCCTGTGAGATATAATGTAGAAATGCACACACAAAAATAAATAAATAAAAGTGGACAATTGCCACTTGTGCTGGTGAGGCTAACCTTGCCCCTCTCTCCTTCTCTGGGAGTCCCAAGAGATGAGGTCAGTAGGACTTGGGGGAGTCCCAAACGATGAGGTTGGTAGAACCTGGAGGAGTCCCAGAACACAATCAACTCCACTGTGAGAGAGCTGAGGCTCAGACAGGCAAAGTCATTTGCTCAACTCTCACAACAAGTTATTGTGGGAAATGGGAATAGGACAGAGGTCTGTGCTTCCCAGAATCAAATAACTAAATAGTGGAGTTAAAATATATTGAGCGCTTGTGGGCCGGACTAAGCTCCGTGTTCTGCCCTTACTCTCTCATTTATTCCCCGTGAACACCCTAAGGGGTCATTTTACAGCCATCTCATAGATGATCCCACTTAAAAATCACTTTCCAAAGCACAGTTTGTGAAGTGCTGAGCTCAGGAAACTTATCCAACTTTAAGGACTTATTTATTGCCCTCAATGAATTAATCATTAATTCTTTCTGCTTTGTAGTTCTTTAAGCTAGGGGCTGTCTTGTTCACTGTGAATGTTTTACATGCAGGACCCAGGGAATCCATGAATCCATGTAGGTTATGCCACCTAACGAACTGCCTAGCCCTCTCAGCTGTGCTACCCCCTGATTCACTAGTTCCAGGAATGGGGGGCTTTGCTAGGACCAGCATTGTCCTTCCTTTCTCTATCCATGCTCTCCTCATTCAGTTTCCTGTTATCCCTGTCCCTTTGTCAAAAGAGCTTTCAGCAAGTGAACCCCTGTAGGAGGATGAGACTGATTGTGGTTTTGATAGAAACTAGCAGAAGTGGGTAGAAATGGGTGGATGTGTTACTTCTGTGATAACAAGTGAGAAGGGCATCGGGTCACTTTTCCAAGAACACTGGCAAGCCTCTCTGCTACCCTTATTGGTTTAGTGCTAAGGCTGATTAGTTAAGCTGCTAATGTGCATGGACTACTCGTACTGGGAGTTTTTAGAACTCAAAATATGAGAGGAAAAAGCATATAATGAAAAATTATAAAACTCCTGTTTTATTTAGAGAAATACTTACATTGCCAACTAACGTAAGACAAGTTCAACAGGGTAGGAAACAATTTTAGGATCTCCAGTGCCTAGCAGGGTGCCTGGGACAAAGCTAGTACCCATTTGATATGTGTAGAATAAATTATTAGATGTGTGGATGGATGGATAAGGTGGGTTTTCCTGGTGACTTTGTTTGTAGAGCTTAGGAATTCTCATAGCCAGCTCCAAAGACAGCCTTCAAAGTGACCTTGCCTAGCAATCCCTCTTTTCTGTCTGCCCCCAAACATCTGTAAATTCTTTGACTTGAGAAGGGTGTGTTTTACTGAGGCAACCCCACCCAACATCTGCCTAATGGCTCTGGAGGCCCATCTAACCGGGATAATGACATACCCTACCAGTGTTCTCTCTGCGCCTGGGGGACACAGTAGATAAAGACTTGCTCTCTGGAATAGTGGATGACCTTAGGACTATAAGGTCATCAACTCTGAGATTGTCACTGGAGGAAAACTAGTTCCTGGAAAACTATAACACCTGCAGGAAAGGAGGCAGAATAGGGCTTGAATGCTACCCTAACCTTGAATGCATCCCTAATATCTGCCATGTTCCATCTAGCCCTACCCATTCCTCTTCTCAGTGATTTGTCAGCAGACCCAAGAGGGTTGGCATCCTTATCAGAGCAGAGGGTGGCATGGAGCCTGAGGCCAGCACTGGCAGTACGCCTGCTTCCTCTGGTGATTCACTGAATTAATCACTCCACAATTTAAAGTTGCTCTTAGAAGCAATTTTCCCTCCAATATCCTTTCCAGTTAGTAATGCATACCTTATTTTAAGTAGCCTTCATGTTTCCTAAAAGCAACATTTACACAAATTAGGGGCATGACTATCACCTAAGAGACTTTATTAAATGCCAACACTTTGCAAGGCCTTGTGCTAGGATAGTCACTCTACAAGGAGAGTCCCTGTAAGTGTGATATTCAAAATCAAGTCCCTCGGTGAATGCAGGTGTGATTTGCTTTATCCAATTCAGTCTACACCCAACTTTCTAGTAAAAATAAATAAATAAATTTCACTGAGTGAGGAATGTTATGCTGAAAAGGAGCAATGAGGTCAAGCTAACCCGCAATTTCCCAGAGTGTCAGGCAGAGCCTGTGCCTTGGGAGTGAGCGTGAACATGAAAGCCAAAGCCAGCCCAGCCGCTTGATCTGAAAACTGACTCCAATACTCTGCAGTTGGGTGATCTTGGGCAAGTTACTTAACCTCTCTGCACTTCTGTTTCCTCATCTGCAAAACATGAACTACAAGGACACAGGTGGTCATGGGTTTTTGTCAACCACTTAGAACATTTCCTGGCTCAGAGTAGATACCACGTGGGTGTGAACTCTTATTGTTATGTCCAGAAATTACTCTGTTGCATTAGCATTTAAATCAACCGTATTCCCCTCGGACAGATCCAGCTCCAGAAGTTCGAAGAGCTGTAGAGTCCCTGTGTCTAACTCTGGTAAACAGTCCAGGCTCCAAGGAAGCCACACCTGCAGCCCCTCTTCCACCCTCCCCCAACCACTACAGAGAGAAAATATGCTCAATATTTGCCTCTTTCTCTTTGCAGAATAAAACCAGCACATAGCATGTAAAGCATAGTTGATAGTCTGCTTGTTGAATGTTTCTGGTGTGAAGTGGAGTCTTAAACCTTTCAGTAAAAAGTTCAGTTGAGCCATTGGTTTATATCTTTTTCATGACCCTGATATCTCAGCCTGGCATGATCTTGGCTCAGGGCTGCAATTGAAGAGAAGTGTGTTTAGAAGAAAAGTCAAAACTGACTGTTTGCTCCACTGATGAACTGCCTTTTCTGAGCACTCACAGGGTGCAGAGTACACCGTGGGCCGTGGAGAGTGGCAAAGGTAGTAGAGGATCCAGGGTCATTAACCTTTATCTAGAAATGGGCAGGGAAGATGGTTAATGCACGTGAGTTTCCTGGCTGACTTCCCAAATTCCACTACTCGATGTTTTCAAATGGGAACGGTTGTTTTACAGTGCTTATTTCTGAACCGAGGTATAATTTATGGCTTTTAGTAGATAAAGCCACTTAGTACCAGTGACTCACTGACCATGGAAAAGTGTTCCCTTGCCCCCCTTCGTATTCCTTTTCTTCCACCAGAACCCTTTGAAAGGGGAAAAATGTTTCTGGATCCCAGTTTCCTAATCTATGCCCATGGAACTCTACAGAATTTTGTATATGGTAATGGAAAGCCTTTTTTTTTTTTTTTTCCTTCAGAGTGAGAGGTATATAATTTTAATGATTATGTGAAAGGTTTTTTCAACAACTGTGTAGAATTGGGGTTAGCCCACTAGGGTCCATGGGCTAAATCCCATCTGCCACTTGCTTTGAATCATCCACAAGAATATTGTTATGTTTTTTAATGGTTAGGAAGAAAACTCAGAGCAAAAAAAATCTATTTCATGATGTGAAAATCATTTCATCTTTTTTTGAAGCATAGTCACTCTCATTTGTTTTAAGTATTGTCTGGGCTTCCATGCTACAAAGACAGAGTTCAGTGGCCATGACAGAGAACATAATGATTAATACATTTACTATCTAGAAGCCCTCAGCTAAAATTTTCTTACCCCTGGTCTAGAAAGTTAATTTTAATAATCTTCATTTTCTGTCTTCTTTTTCATTTTTCCATTTTTCTTTGCAAGGATTTATTACCTCCTGGATAAGATTTATTTGCCTTCCCATCCTCTCTTTATGCCTCCATGTCGTGAACACAGATGAGTTAGATTTAGACGAGGCACCCTTACTCCCAGGCATGCAAAGAGGCACTCTCTAGTTCTACACCCTGGCAATTTGTGATAAGCTCTATGAGGCTGACAATTGGTATGGCAACAGGGATTTCCAAGAAAACATCATTGACCAGGGACACTTAAGTTGAGACCTGAAGAAATAGGATGTGACAGTCATTTCAGACAAATGGGAAGAGGAAGAAGGCTGCAGAGCCCCTTAACAAGCAAAAAGAGGGCTGAAAGGGGAAGGAGTTGCTATGTGTGGAATGTGACCCTCTGCTGCATGAAGGGCTTTGGTCTTTCAGTACCTGCAACCTGCAGTGAGAGAGAATGCAGGCACAGTGTCACCAGGAGCATTAACCCATGGAGTGTCCTAGAGAAGCTGGGAGGGGCCTAAAGTGCTTTATCCTAAGGCCCCCAGTGCTCATATTTGTTGTGTGATTCAGTGTCTGTGAAGGGCGTGGAGACAGGAACCCATCTCTGTGAGTTCTGAGGAAGGACAGAGCTATTTAGAACACAACTCAGGAGAGAGGTGGTCCCCCCCCCCCCCCCGCCCCAGGGCTGCATTCCACAGGAATATAGTCTGCTTGGAAAGCCAGGTGTCCAGAAGAGAGGACAGGCACCACTGGGTGGGGGCAGAGCAAGCAGAGCATTTTAGAAAGTTTGGAGTGGACCAGGTGCTGGAGAGGAGTGATTTGTGAATAGTCATCCAAAATAATACTGGAGGAGGGGCAAAAAGGGAAAATTAAAGAAGCTATCCAGAACACATAACGTTAGGGAGTCTAGCAGCACAGTAAATTATGAATTCCACGCATTTCACTACAAATCAGAGGGGGGTTCCAAAACTGTTTGCAGGTATGTGTTGGGGAGGATAGCTAGAGCTATCTCTATTTGTCTAAATTTAAGTTGAAATATTGCAGGGCTTCTTAATTTCTTCACAAGGTTCATGTTTTGACTCTTGAAAAAGGCTTTTATTTGTTGTCATTTGGGGGGTTTTAGTATTTTTTTTTAAGGATATAATTCTTAGATTTTCAAAGTTCATGGAAGTGTGAGTCAATTTTTTTTTTTCTCCATTTGAAAATGAAGTTGAGAAAAGGGTCAGCTGCAGTTTCACACTAATAGGGAGAATTTTCTGGAGATGCGCGTCAAATTACCAGAAAATACTCACATCTCAGCCAGTGTATTGTTCCCTCAAGACAACAGAGAGGAGAAGAGAGACATCACCCTGGACTCCCTGGTACCACCAGGGCCACGTTTAAGACTCAGTTAATCCTGAGCATATGGTTCTAGTCGAGTATGTTAAACCACTGTGGGATTTTGCTACAACTTTTCTTGTGGGATATATTTTAATTTCCATTCAAAATTAAATTGCACTTTAAGCTTAAGGAAAGGTAAAACATGATGGTATTAAATGGTATTCTTACCCACTAAATGTTCTAATTCCCATTAGGATTGATTTATTTTTACTGAGTAAAATGTTTGTATCAAGGTCTAGAACAAATTCATTCTGTGTTATGTTTCTCCCACCACCACCACCCCAACCCTCCTTCCTTCCTTCCTTCCTTCCTTCCTTCCTTCCTTCCTTCCTTCCTTCCTTCCAGGGATCACTACTTGTGTGATGTCACATGGGCTACACAAGAAAGAATTTCCCTGCAGTGGCTCAGGAGGATTCAGAACTATTCTGTCATGGATATTTGTGACTATGATAAGAACAACCTTAGATGGAATTGCTTAATGGTAAGATTGGGTCAGGATACTCTGCTTGTCATCAGTGTAGACTTTAAACTCGAGTAAAGAATGGGAATCAGGAAATGAAGTTTAATTTTCTATTCTCTCTGACTCCGTGTTCAACCCTGAGGCAGTGATCAGTTTGATGATTAGATCACCTGATATTCATTAGGGCTTCTGTTTCACCTTCCCTCTCTACCCATACTGTTCGGTTTGGGTTTGGTCTCTTGGGAAAGGGAAAGGAGGTGACTGGAATGCAGAAGGTAAAATTTCATGTCAGTATTCAAAAATGCAAAGAGGACTAGGGGCTGCAATTGCAACAAAGTGCACTGGAACAGAGAAATAGAGGATATTGAGCATGACTGGCTGGATATGTAAGAAAAAGAAATATTGAGGCAGCAAATCCATTACCATAAGCAGGAAACAGCTTTAGAACTTAAATAAATAACTACCAGCCTGACAGGATGGCAACACTGAGGCAGACTTAGGGTTGATTGACCTTGAAGTTCTGGGTTGCAGGGGGAGTCCCAGCTAGGAGACCGTGAGCAGAAGACCATGAGTCAAAGGGGATCATAAAGCCCTTTTGGAGCCAGCAGCCTCAAGAAGGGTAGAACCCAGACAAGGTTTGCTAGCATATAACCAGGCCTCTGCAAGCCTCCCTGTCTGGTCATGGGCCTGTGCCTATGCACCTTCCTGCCTGCTCCCCTTCCTGGCTGAGCACAGGAAGATTCTCACCTCAGAGAGCTTGAGCACCCCATGTCTTGACTCACTTTATTCATTTATTTATGCAAGAAACATTGAGTGCTCTCAAATGTATAATGTTCCAAGCTCTGTGCTAAGCCATGCATATTTTTAAAAATGATTTAGACAGCATTCTTGTCCCTAAAATGTTTCTTTTCTGGTAGGGAATTCCATTACAAAAATAAATCATAAGGTAAACCGTTTATTGAGCACTTATGTCATGCCAGGCACTGTGGAGACTGAGGCTCAGGAAATTTAAGGAGCTTGCTCAGGTCACAGGACACAGCTGAAACTCAAACAGCAAAATCCAAGCTCTTTGCTTCCTGCTCATTAGATCCCTGTGATGTTAGAATATTGTGCCATAAAAGCATCTAATCAAGGTATAACCCACCTGCCCCCAGTAGAGACATCCCTCAGGCAGGCAGGGTGGGACAAGGAATAACATAGGAGAGATACAAAGGAGTCTGGTATAAGATGCCATATCTGAGTAGATAAGGGCACAAGGCTTATCCATGCAGAGGGCTGTGCTAAGTATCTAGTGTGAATAAGTTGGGGCATAAGGGACTGTGGTATTTATGACCAGGGGCAGGGGACAGAAACAGGGGTGGACATTGAGGATAGAGATACACACGCTCAGACTCAGGTACGATTCTGAGTTTGGACTTACTTGGTAAGAAATAGGGACAGTGTAAGGTAATAAATCAGAGAGTGTCATAAAGATAATATCTGTTGCCAAATGCGGTCAGCTGGAGGCTTAGCAGGGTGGATAGTAGGCCCGAGGGAGAAAAGATAAGCAATGTCCAGAAGATCATGTCAGTGGACCAAGGAAAACCTGCCAAAAGACATGAACAAAAGCAGTAATGGTGGAGAAGGTCAGAGAAGTCAAAGAAAGGGGCTGAGGAGGTTGACTGTGAGCAGTGTAGTAATCTAGAAGTCCTCCCAGGTCTCTGGCATGGGTGGGTAGAAGGATGGAGGAACATGAACAGGTTGGTAGAGATGGGGAATAGAGAAGGAAATGACCTTCAGTTCTGTACGTGTTGAACTTCACACATCAGGAGGGCAGTGTAGGGGGTAGAGCTAGGACAGAGCTCTAGGCAAGAGAGGGAAATGATCTAATGTAATTACAAGAAAAATACTAACATAAAGAAAAATAAGTGAATGGAGATAGTTTTCAATTGTTTTATTAAGTGTAATTTTTGTTCATATTACCATAGATTATGGCTAAAGAATAGATGACATCATCTCACTCCTCTTTGAAATGCTGTCCTTGTGTTTTTTCCCCTTCTTAGGCACAGCAACACACAGAAACGAGTTCTACAGGCTGGGTTGGAAGAGTAAGTACTATGAGTTACAGGATTTTATGTGCTAAGAGCCAGCTACGCAGAGCTATTTAATGGGTAGGCATTGTACATTAGGGACCTATGTTATTTGCTATTAATAGAGATGTTAGTTGACCTGTTTCTTAAAATACTGGAGATGGTCCCTACAGAGCTATCTCTTTACGAAGGATATAGAGCATACTGAGTTGGAAAAAGTAAGGGGACAAGTGAAAAACCCAGAGCAGAGCAGGCAAAACAAAACACACACTCCAGGCAAATTGTAGCTCCCAGTCAGTTAAAAAGCAACCATTGCTGAAAGGCAGCCAAGATGCCGAATATGCTTGTTGACCTCATATTTGAAGTTATGTGCTTTAAAGGCAGAAAACACAGTTTCCATCCCAGCCTGGACAAATGCCTAAGGAGATGTGACTACAACTAGCAGAAACTCAGCACCAACCACACAACGCCTGCTACGCACCTCTCTTTGGAAGAAATTGTGCTCGTGTGAGTTCACACTTTATTAGGCACCCAGATGCAGAGCTTTATCCAGGAAAGCATGGTGACCCTCGGAGACTTCTCATGCTTCCCAGTCCTGCTGCATTATATGCACATTGCTCAGAATTACCAGCCACACATTGCTCGAAACCATGGAATGGAATGTGTACATGAAGGAGCTCTAGCCATCGAGACACCCCATGTGAAAGATGAAGACTGACTCGCACCTAATTTTTGTGACCGTTTCTATAAATCCTCCTTCAAGAGGGAAACAAAGCAACACAAAAATGGAAAGATTTCACAACTCTTGGGTCATAGAGGAGAGGGCCCAGTTCGGGAAGATGAGTCCTTCTGGGGGACTCGGAGCTTTGAATCATTCACATGTCCTTTTTCTTCAGGCATTGATTGGGCAGAGGGGAGACGTTTGCCAACATGAAAAGTGGTTTCCTCCATGGCAAGAGACACGCTACACTTCCTCACGACTCTTTGAAAAAAATATGTTTTTTCCTCTCTGTATTTAACCAGACAGATGCCACTTTTCACACATTCCTACTAGGCACAACTCCATCCAGGGGAAACAGGGAAATGTATTAAAAAGATAAGGCTGTGAACACAGGTCTAGAGAGGGGAATGTGTTTCAGAGCTCTGTAATGAGAACACCAAGTGTACTGCACGCCTCAGCTTGCTCCATAAATGAATTCACTTTGAATCACTAAATAGAAGAGGGAAGCGTGTTTCTTCCTTCCCAAAATGGGAGCTGATGAGAGAGGAAACATCGAGGGTGAAGTGAACCAACAATTTTAAAAGACCATCTCCTACCTGCTCTCAAATGCAGCTAGGAAACAGAAATCGTAAAACAACGTACTCCTTTCGGGCTTGGAAAGACACTCTTCTACTTAGGCTACATTATATTCTGAGCACTCTCTTTAATTGAACAGTAAAAAAAAAAAATGAAAATTTTATTCTATATTTCTATGCGACCTTTTTTGGGTAAATTGTTGATCATACCTCACAAAATGAAAAGGCTTATAATAAAAAGAACTCTATGAATGCTTCCACATGAAGTATACAACAGATATTCCTATGGTATCTAGTCTAGAAATGGTTAAGCCTGGATTTCAAAAAGAAATATGTGTAAAAAGAGGAACAAAAAATTCCCCCAAACTACAAACCACCTCCAACCTGAAGCAGGCAAAGAATAATATGTCAGTTTTAGGAAAGCACCTTTGTGACACTGAGGAAAATTACATCTTGAACAAAGGTGGATGCTGGGAACACACTGATCCTTGGGAGTCAATGTCCTTCACAGAGAGAGGATGCCCTAAAATAACAGGACCTATTTCTATTTATTGAATGTCCTGTGCAAATATCTTTATATGCATTCTCTTATTTATTCCTCACAAAAAAAATTACTTAGGGGTTTGGTCTTTTCATCCATATTTTATAAAAGAGACCTTCTAGCTGCATTTGGGTTGTAAATGAAGCATGGGATTTTGAGCATAGGTTAAGGAAGGACTTTGTGAGACTAAAGTTGGTACTCAAATAAGACATTCTGCAAAGTAGATACATATGTGGTGCTTTAATGTTTAATTGCTCTCAATTATTTTCTAGTTTAGGCCTTCAGAACCTCATTTTACCTCTGATGGCAATAGCTTCTATAAGATCATCAGCAATGGAGAGGGTTACAAACACATTTGCCATTACCAAATAAACAAGGAAGTGAGTATTCTTATGTAATTTATTTTAAGTTGACCACCTTGTTTTGAAAACTAATTTGAAGAAGAAATCATTTGGTAAAGTCAATTAATGTGGACAAATAGTCCAATTTCAATTCTTTTGTATTAGAGTGAGGTGGAAGGGGACGTGGACACCCAAAAAGAAATCTCATTCCTATTTTAATTCCTGACATAAGTGATTTAATCCTCTACTTACCTGTGACTATTTAAAACCCCCATCAGGCCTGCACATTTATTACAAAAGGAGCCTGGGAAGTCATTGGGATAGAAGCTCTTACCAATGATTATCTGTAAGTATGTTAATAATTGATAGGATATAAATCCATTCATTACAATCTAGCCCTCTTTGCACAGAAGTAGGGAAAAAAATCTCTGACAAATACAGAGTAGTCTATCTGGAATGTGTTCAATACTTTTTTCTTTTTAACATACGGAAGCCTTAATGATTTTCACATATGCGCAGCAGATTTGATGCCATGCCACCAAGCAGCTCTACCTCTTGCTCTTACCTGCTTTCCATCTCAAGAGCTGCAGCCTCTTGCTGGATCGTCCCTGCGCGCTAGCACTCGGCGTTCCGGGAGCCTTCAGCTGGCACTGAATGTTTGGAAGGCTTGGAAAGGCAGTGTTATCTGCCCATGCCTCAGCCTTTCTCTTTGGTTCATGGAGAACTTTGCTGACGCTGTCCACTACCCTGTGAGCTGGTGGCAGAGGGAATGTTATTTTCCATTAGAATCTTAGGCACTTGTATGGTCCTTTATTGGCCTCATTAATGGAGGAATTTTGCCACTGCCCGAAGTAGTTTCTAAAGCCCCTTTCCAGAAATGGTTCTGCCACTCTCTGGAAAGATGGGGCTCCTGACATCTAGAAGTTGATGGCATAAGACAGAAAATATGGAAAACAGGACTGAAAACAGGGTTTCAATTTCAGGCTGCTTGTCCAGTCGTATTTTTTTCCTACAAAAAAAAAAAAAAAAAAAGCTTATTTTGAGCCTTCACTTGTCATTTGACTTAAAGAAGAAATCCCAAGGTTAATCTATTTTCCTCTATTAAGAAAAACGCATCCTTTGACAGAGAGGAAGGCTTCTAGGTGGGGGGCAAAGATGTGAGGATGGCTTGTGAGCACCCTTGGGCCTGCTGCTTGACCTCAGGGGATGCTTCTGATATCTTTAAAAAGCAGAATTAATATGTATTTCATTTGTTTTCTTCCAGATACTACATTAGTAATGAATACAAAGGCATGCCAGGAGGAAGAAATCTCTATAAGTAAGAGCTCTGTCAAGTTGTGGACTTCAATCATGTTTTGCCTATGAACAATTTGTAGACTCCTTTTAAAATTTTTTTTGTCTTGTCCTAATATTAAATTAGAATTGCTGCCAAGTATTTTTATTCTCTCATAAATCAATCTGCGTGTCACTAAAGAGAATGACTTTATTAGCTGTTTTGTGACATTTCCAAACAATGGGAGATTTGAGGTTATTACTAACTCATATATGTCATGTTAAAAAAAAAAAAAGAAATTTGAGGATGGCTTTGGCGTTCTGAATACTCTAAATCTAGAGTGTGGCATTATTCAAATTTCTTCCTCTCCTTGGTCCTTTCATTGAGCACTTTCTTTCCACTGTTGGTTTTACAGAATCCAACTTAATGACTACACAAAAGTGACGTGCCTTAGTTGTGAGCTGAATCCAGAAAGGTGTCAGTACTATTCTGTGTCATTTAGTAAAATGGCAAAATATTATCAGCTGAGATGTTCAGGTAAGTGGACGCCCACTGAAAGGGAGGGCAGAGGCTGCAGGGACTCACGGTCCTCAGGAGTAGCTCTCTCCACTCCCTCAGCTAATGTGACCCCTGTCTCAGGGCTTCCCTTTACCACCCTCCTGGCCCCTTCTCCCCATGCCCAAGATAGTCCTTCCAATGTCCAGTTGGTTTCTTCTCTGCTCAGTTCTCTCCTTTTGAACCCGGGGGTGGGGGGGGCGGGGGGCTGTTGTAAACACCTCATTCCCTATTTATCCACTCACATTTAAGTCTTGAGTTTAAAACCACTTTTACTTTCCCTCTGGAGACTTCCTTCCTATATATTCCTTCTTTCTTCTTATATAACCTCTATATATATGTCTTCTCTACAGATTGTGCATTTTCAAATATTTATTTTATGAACTTACCCCTTTAAATGAGAAGCCATGACTAGTGCCTGTCACTCGATGTGCTCACAGCTTTATCTTCTGTTGCTATTGCTATTATCATTTATTTATTTATTTTACAAATGAAGAAACTTGGGCAAGGAGAGACACAGCACCTAGTGTAAGTTGCACGGCATCTATAGCGGATTCACACCCAGGCCTCTGCCTCCTGAGCCCTCTTTCTTTTTAAAATTAAAATAATAATAATTATTATTATTATTATTATTATGGTTTTTAATGGACCCTTTCTTTCTTTCTTTCTTTCTTTCTTTCTTTCTTTCTTTCTTTCTTTCTTTCTTTCTTTCTTTCTTTCTTTCTTTCATGTGGTGCTGAGAATCAAACCCAGTGCCAGGCAAGTGCTCTATCACTGAGCCACAACCCCTGCTCCTGAGCCCTCTTTCTAAAAAATTGAGTGCGGCTACCTCTTAAGTGAGAGAAGGAATGTGGATATTCTGAAAAGAATTGTCAAAATGGCAAAAAAAGATGACTCTGAACAGTTTTCTGAATCTTTCTTCCCAAGTGTATTTTCTTTATTATTTATTTCTGTGGTTCTTCACCATCACTGTTTCTTGCCCCCTTTCTTGGGTGTGTGCTTTATACTAAGCACTGTGCTAAAAGCTGTATATTCATGATCTTGTTTCATCCTTAAGAAAATTCTGCAAAGTAGATATTATTATCTTCTTCCTTTTTTTTTATAGTGAGAAAATTGAAGCATACATCTGTTGTCTATGTGACTTAGAAGGCACAGGGCAACTCAGCCAGTATTCAAACCCAGGTCTGGATAGTGCCTTCACTGTGGTTTCAATCAAGTATGAAAATTAATATTATCATCCAAATGCATCAGAATTAACTAGCTCACAAAATATCTTTTCTATACATTACCTTCCACTCTGCAACTACCACAGTTGGGATAAATAGTGAAGATATGGGCTTGTGAGAAAAACACTTTTCCATGCCAGAAGGAAATCGCTTATCCAAGTCAGGCACTGCAGATGTGCTTCCTGGCTCCGGGACTCCTCAGGAGTGGGCATGATGGGGGATCCACCCTCCTTCAGGTGCGGCTGGCTCCAGAGCTCGGCTAGCCTGCTGCCCAAAGAGTGCAGGGTCTGGAGCTGCTGTGATCAGCAAGGTTTCAGAGTGGATTCAGAGTGGGGAGGATGGCAGCTCCCATTTCAGCTCAGTGACAAGGAAACACAGCACAGAGGTGGTAACGTACCCAAGCCCAGCAGGGCAGAGGTTCATTCCCATCTCATTCTACTGAGCCCTGTTCCTTTGCAGTAATACACCTTGTACCCAACTGCAATTATTTTAAGGAACAACCACCACCATTTATTAAGTTTCTTATCCACTATGATATTTATTATGTCTTCTATCAAAGGTGAATAGTAATAAAAGAGATTTAAAAAGTTATGTATGGGGCTGGGGATGTGGCTCAAGCAATAACGCACTCACCTGGCATGTGCGGGGCGCTGGATTCCATCCTCAGCACCACATAAAAATAAAAATAAAGATGTTGTGTCCACCAAAAACTAAAAAATAAATATTAAAAAATTCTCTCTCTCTCTCTCTCTCTCTCTCTGTTTTCTCTCTCTCTCTCTCTCTCTCTCTCTCTCTCTCTCTCTCTCTCTCTCTTAAAAAAAAAAAAAAGTCATGTATGCCATTCTCATCTAAAACATGTTTTCCCCTGATTGTGTTAACAGGCCCTGGTCTGCCTCTCTATACTCTGCATAGAAGTACAAATGATCAAGGTAATTTCTCATACCTCACCCTTCATTTGCTTGTAGGAAAGTACATGTGAAGAGGACTAACATGTCCTTAGCATTGTGTGATTTCCCTTGGCTTTAAAGTATCTTCACAATAACCTGAGCAAAAGGTTATGTACAGTTCAATCCACTCATTTTGTGTTTGCTGAGTATTGCATTGCTCATTATTGCATAATCTAAATTCTTCACCTTGCAATGAATTTCTGTTGCTTCATTTATTTACTCAGTACTAAGAGTCCTGGAAGATAATTCAGCTTTGGATAAAATGCTGCAGGATGTCCAAATGCCTTCAAAGAAGCTGGACTTTATTATTTTGAATGAAACAAGTAAGTTAAATTTCTCTTGAAATAATACTTTTCATGGAAACACCAGTAAATATGACTACTGTGATAATCTGAATATATAACTTTTATATCGTATAAATATAATTTAGAAGTTTAATTTTCCATAAAATGTTCTGACACAGATCTACTACTTTTGAATTCTTTCATCGTAAAAAATAACAGCACTTTATATAAAATATATTTTGTCAAGAGGAAAGGTGTTTGGAGAAAATGCACTACTACTAATTCAGTTTTATCCTGTTAGTAACTATTCTACTGGTAGCTATTAACTATACATTTAACTTAATGTTATCCTAATATGTTTCTCCTTTAAACCAAGAAATGGAAAATATCTGAGATGATTATAGTTTCAAATTGGGGCTCTCTATAAAGGGTTGAAATTCAGTCTCAAGAGAGAAATCTTTATTTTTTCTATCCTTCCTCCCCTCTCATAGTTGTTATATGACTGGGCTTGGTCGACTAATCCTGGATCCCATTCACTGAGAACAGTAGGTTTCTTTGAGTAGGAAACTGTGTTTGTTGGTTGGTTTTCATTTCTCCACTAAGGGCTAACAACTTATAGGGAAGGGAAGAATCCATCTGGGTTCATTTAGCCTGGATGCTTTTTATAAATTTTGGATATAATAGGAAATATTTAACTCATTTCATTTTAAGGACAAGACAGGCCCTTGAGAGTGTAGATACTTCTGAAGAATATCTTAGGGCAGGGATGCTCACATAAAACATGCTTGTGAGTCACCTGGGAGCTCATTAACATTTACATTCTGGCCCTGCAAGTCAGGTTGGCTGTCCAGGTTCTAGCATTTAGAGTAAGCTCCTAAGTGATGACGGTGTTTTCAAACCTCTAAGCCATAAACTTAGAGCTTCTCAATGCTGACAAGGCCTGGTGCAGAAGCCTTGAGTACTGGATGTGACATTCTGTTCCAGTTGTTAAACAGTGGGGATCCCTGAAGGGTTTAGGATCAGGGAAGCCACATGCAAGGGAAAACTGATAGGGATTGCAGGGTAGAGCTTTCAGACAGAAGAGGATCTGACAGGAGAAGAGGGCTAAAGGGAGAGTTCAAGAGAAGGGAGCAGAGAAGGTAGAGCTTTAAGATTAGAAAGACACCCTCCCCGCCAAAGAAAGGACCATCCCTCTGCACAAAGGTGGAACCTTTGTGTCTCAGCATCTTCTAATGAGTGAGTGCTGACTCACAGAGCCTCAATCAAATACAAATATCATGGGCATCCAATAATTTGATATTTCATTGAAATTATAATAGAAATTAACTTCAAATTTTGTTCTTAGAGACACATTAAATTAGAAAACAAACATTCAGCAAAGTAAGAATTGAAGTTTAATGTACTTATATATTTTACTCCTAAATCTTTCTTTTGTCCTTAACCAAAATAAAATCAACCAAAATCAAAGCAATAAGACAAAAAGGAAAATAAATGTAGGAAAAAGCGCTATAGATCAGGAATTTTTCATTTTTGGCCCACAATTTAAATCTCCCAAAGCTATAAATAGTCATTAAAATCTGGAAAAACGCTTAATCTTTTAGATTTGTTAGAAAAACTCATCTTTCATCTAAAAGCAGAGGAAATCAATTCATTATTTAAGGACAAATCTTATCAAACTGACATTAAATCAAGCACAGGGAATCAAACAGATCCGTGGGAGATCATACAGAATGTACGCAACAGTTTGCTCCACATAAGCCTGATTTCATTCTGTGAAATACGGAGCTGAAAATGGGAACGCAGCTCTGCGGTCTGGGATGGCAATAGGAATTATAAAAATGTTATTAAATCAGAATTTTAAAATAGAGTTGGGGCCAACTACAAATCCTAAACAGCTTCAAGGAAATTCAAGAAGAGGAAAACATTTTGGAGGAAAACTTAGAACATAAGCCATAAACAAACTAGATAAGTAGATCAGATGCCAAAGAACAGAATCATAAAAACAAAACATTAGAAATTCTAAGATGCACTTTTATTTTACAAGGCACCAATGTATTTGATAGATACTTTAGAGACAACTTTATTGTCTTACTATTAACGAGAATTTTAACCTGACAGTGTTTTTATATCTTAAAAACATGCTGAATCCAAGCAGCTCATTTTCTTTTTTCTATTCTAATTTAGCAAATTGTTAAGACTCTAGACATGACATCACTGACAGAGATAAGGAAAGAAATCTTGCACTAATAATTGTTCTTATCTCACTAATTGATATTTTTTTTTTTAGAATTTTGGTATCAGATGATCTTGCCTCCTCATTTTGATAAATCCAAGAAATACCCTCTGCTATTAGAAGTGTAAGTATTCAAGAGAGAGCAATTTAGTCTTAACTGTTGCTTTTTTTTTCCTTTGCCCAGTACAGATTACTGAAACACAGAGCTAAATGCAATCCTTCTTTCTCCCCAAATCACTGATTACTGTTTTCACCTTCATTTTGCATCCACAAACTCCAACCTGTATTTTCTACTCTCTTCTTAATAGGCAAGATAGACACTTTTTTTCTATTATAATAGCATATATATTTTTTTCTTATGATTTGCTTCCAAAAATCCAGGGGAGTTCCACAGGAATTCTCAAGTTCCCTTGCTTGTCCTTAGCTCTATACATTTGAACAAGCAAGAGATGGTATTAACAGATGTCCCAAACTTACCCAAACAACTCTCATTGGTTGCCTTTGACTCTTTTAAGACTTGAGCTTTCTCTTTTAGTTCCTGAAATTTCACTGCCAGGAATTGTCTGTTCCTTTTTTAAATTTTTTTATTTTGTAAAGAGGAGGAATGACGTAGCAGAGTGTTCATTATGATCCTAAAGTCTTCAAGTCTTAGAGAAAGTTCTGGAATCGTGTTTGTGAGTTCTGAATATGACAATATTGTAAAATGTTTTTATTAACTTTAAAAGTGCCCTGGTCTCACTCTTAATGCCACAGTCTTCCCATCATAGCATGTATTATTTCCTTTATAAAAAACAAAATGAAACAAAAGTGCTGGGGCCTGCTGTGAGCCAGGTGCTTTCTGTGACTTACTTTATTCATACAACAAACGGATGTGGTGAGTTCTGTTGGTCTATCAAATGGAGGAGAAAATGAAACTCAAGGGAAAAAAAATTTCTGTTGTCACTAGAAAAAAAAGCACAGATATTAATATCAGATATTGCTTTGTGTTTCTCTATTCACAGTTTCATAAAACTGAACATAAAGCACACACACAAAAGGAAAGATGGGTATTTGAAATTTCTGATGTGCTGTTTGACTTTCTTAAGCTTAATTTTGGTTTAATGAAGTCAAATTCATTTGTGACGTTGATTTATATTAGGCTCTATTTACAATTCTTAAAAGCATCCTTTAAAATATAATAGTGATGTTTCTCTCTCTTCTTTGACACGCCTGTAAATAATTAAGAAAGGTTAAGAATAAAACAAAAAGGTCAAGTTAGCACCCATTTTTGGTCAGTTACTCTCCTCCTTCTCTTTTTTAAGGTCTGTTTGTTGTTGTTTAATAATTTGGTCTAATCTCAGGGGTAGATAACTCTTCAAGTCTTAAAAGAGTCAAAGGCAACCATTGGGAGTTTGGGTAAGAGGCAAACTCTTAATCTACCAAATTTAGTGTCATTGACAGGACCAAGGCATTTCACATGTCACTAAAAATGGCTGGGTATGGTATCATGTGCCTGTTATCCCAGCAGCTTGGGACGCTGAGGCAGGAGGATTGCAAGTTCAAAGTCAGCCTCAGCAACTTAATGAGACTCTGTCTCAAAAAAAAAAAAAAAAAAAAATTAAAAGAGACTGGGGACCATGCGGTGATGACATGTAAAGGAGATACAAGTTCTATAGGTACTGCCTCTTAATTAACAAACAGCAGCAAAAGTGTTCAATAGAGATTGTCCACCCAGCTGTGAGTGGGGTAGATTATAGGCTGTGAATGTTGCAAATATGAGGGAGTTAAACTTGTTACTAGAAAAAATGCCAAATAACATAACCTATTTTCCAATACAAGGTAGTATTTCCTTCTCCTTTGGACTTTTAGGTAATATCATTTGTGCATACCTTGATTCATTCCACAGTGATGTGCAAATCCTAGAGTGAGAAACTCTGCTGAGTACGAAGGGAATTCCAAAGCATAGGATATACAGAGTCCTCACGGAAGTCTCAACCTAGGAAATAAATAAATGCTTCAAGTATTTTAAGCTGAGATGGAAAGATATAGTCAAAGCTGCATTTATTGTCATCATTGTTAGGTTTTCATAACGAAATTTCCCTATCGCCACTATTAGAGAAATTATTGTGTAATACTTTAAAATTGTTGACTTCTGAAATCTGGGTTTGATAACAGTCTTCAAAGATAAAACTAATGGCATCTTTGAAGGAAGCACACAGGCATTCCAGACATGTTGTCAAGTTTTAGAGGAACCATTCTGGATACACCAGTGGCTGGCATGATGTCAGGTTCACAATGGGGAAAGATACATGCATCTCCTCTACAGTGAAGACAAACACAAGCTTTTGATTTGATCTGGGGACTTTTGACTTTGAGACTCTTTATTGAAGTTTGGGTCTTTTCACAGCTACGCAGGCCCCTGCAGCCAAAAAGCAGATGCTGCCTTCCGACTCAACTGGGCCACTTACCTTGCCAGTACAGAAAACATCATAGTAGCTAGCTTTGACGGCAGGGGAAGTGGTTACCAAGGAGATAAGATCATGCATGCAATCAACAGAAGACTGGGAACATTTGAAGTTGACGATCAAATTGAAGCAGCCAGGTGAGTGACTAGGAGATAAATTCAAAAGACTTCTGACTTCTACCCCCTCGATTTATATTTTAAAGTTGTAAAGTGTAAAAATTTAAAATGTGCTGGGATAAATTTGTAGTCTTTCATCCTTGTGGTAAAGATGTTATACTTGGGAAAAGAACAAGGTATGTCATTATAGATTTATACGAAGGCAAAAAAAAAATATTTCCTAAATATCTCTTTGTATGTGATGCTAGAAAGGGAGTTGGCATATGTGCTACTACCTTCTAAGAATGGAGATTTGAAATTCATCAAACACACTGAGGGATAAATGTACCTGAGCAAGCCTATCCCTTAGAGTCAAGGATAAAGAGGAGGTCAGTGTGCTTTGACATTGTAGGAGGTCACAACTATGAAGTCCTTGGAGTTCCAGAGTCTGGATGAGAGTGACTCTTCTGTTTTGAGATAAGTATAAAGCATACCCATCAGGGTCACAAATATGAAGGCTTCCTTAAGTAGGAATCACATCTCATTTTTGGCCTCTTATGGGGTTATGAATTGATGTGATCCAGCTTACGAGAGATTTTAACCATGAATGATGAGTACCCCATGATGTACCCCGTGATGTGGGCAGCAATTTACCCACAGGTTTTGTCACTGAAGCTGCATAACTGTCCTAGCAGGCGGGACTTCTTACCATAATTTCAGGTGAAGAAATGGAGGCTCTTAGATTAGGTAACTTGTCAAGGTGAAAAGATTTGAATCCAGTTTATTCCAACTCTTTTATTCAATTACATTCAACTAGTAAATGGGCAATATAACTTTTGAGTTTCTATAACCAACTGCGTGGATATCTGGGGAAGTCTGATAAGTGGTGGAATTTGAGATAATGTTGTGAAATCATGGATCAGGATATGCAGAAAGATCCTTGAATGATTAAAGGGATAGGGAAAAAAATGCCTTTAAGAAAAGTAACAAAGAAAAAAAGAGAAAATGGTAAACAATTAACTAAATACATAAAATACAATAAATATGTTCATGAGTGAGGCATTGCTATTTTAAAAATAAATTTGTATCAATCCACACGGACTTTATATGTGAGAGGGCATATAAAGGGCCTCTCAAATCTGACCTACAAAAGCCCTAAATATTGCAGAATTACAGAATTGAGTTTCCATAGTATTCAACTCAAGTTTAAAAAAAAATGAGACGCAGTATACAATGGAACACTATTTCAGCAATTAATCACAACTAGAGTAACAGAGATGAATCTCACAAATACACCTGTTAAATGACAGTGAGGCCAGGCACGAGTGTACATCCTGCATAATCCAATTTATGTGAAGTTCAAAACCAGGTAGAAGTTCACCAACAAAAGGGTAACATTTCATTTTGTTCTATTAGAAGGAGGGAGATGATCTGGAGGCTGTGGCCATGCACAGGCCACGATTTCAAGGGCATGTTCCCATAGAAAGCTTTATCAAGCTGCACACTCATGATTCAGTGAACACATCTGCATGTCTGAGTTATTCAAGTTTAGAGAGTTTGACATCCAGAAAATGAGTTGAAAACTATTTTTATGTTCCCTAATGTTGCATAACTCAGAGCCTAGGATATGTATCATCAACTGAAAACAAAAAAGCTCCCAAAGCCACATGCAAAAGCCCCAAATGTTCCATTTGCTAGATTTTTTAATTTAAAAAGTTCCTTTTGATGTAAGGCTAGGATTGAGGAATAGAGGAAAAAAAAAAAACCACATATTTCTCATTTCTTTACTTGGATTCCAACACTGAACACAGTTTAGTGGCAAAAAGACATCTTAATCCACCAGGAAAAATTGCTTTCTTTTTAATGGTGCTGAGCTAACTAATCAACACCCTGCATAAGAAGAGAGTTATTAGACAATGGTGTTTAAGTTCTCAGGTGGGGGCCCAGATATATTTCTAAGCCATACCCAGATGTTCTTCATGCCCTTGTCTTTCCCCATTGTAGGGGCAGACGCTCTCAAACTGAAAAACATCTGGAGAAATTTAAATTCAATTATGTAAAGAAAAGTGCATCTGGGCTGCAAATTTTTATATAAAGCTGTGAAAAAAACTGCCAAGATTTGTTTTCTGTGAATCATACACACACACTCACACACACACACATACACACACAATTTTTATGGACTCCACTCCAATGAAAGCAAGCTTTGTTCTTCTGGGTCTTAAGTTAGCATGGCAGGCATTTGTCTCAGGTGGTTTTTTGATTGCTGGCAATGATCCATTTTAGTTTCAAATAGACTGAAAGAGATAACAAATGGCTGGTCTCACATTTGCGCAGTTATCTTTGTTTTCTATATACATGGTATAAAATTGATGCATAGACTTCTTTCTTGTGTTTCAGACAATTTTCAAATATGGGATTTGTGGACAGCCAGCGAATTGCAATTTGGGGCTGGGTGAGTAGTTGTTGGATGGATGAAGTGGTGTGCATTCCTTAGTGGATATAACCCAGAGCAGGTTCATTTATCTTTTGTATGCAAATATTTGGAGACGAAAATCGTGGCTATCAAGTCTTGTATCTCTTGACAGTAATCCTCTAGAGTCTCTCCTGAGCTAGGCTTGCACCTTCAGTTACTGTGTTGAGGGAGGGAGATGAGAAGAGAGGAAGGGAGAGAGAGAGAGAGGAGAAAAAGGAAGAGAGGAGGAGGGAGTGAGAGAGGGAAGAAAGGAGACTTTTCATGAGTCAGTTGTGTTTATTGTTTTTCTTTCTTTCTTTTTCTTTAATTGGCACTACCCAATTGCCAGCATCAGCAAATGTCCCATGCTTTCCCCCTTACACTTACCAAGAAAAGGCACCAGGGCTCTGAAAGTGTAGACTTTAGATACTGCCCAATTAAGGCCAATTTAAGCCTCCTATACCATGCTTTCCATCTCTAAAGAGGCACAGTATATAAAGATGTGAGAAATGTGGAAACTGCGACTCGCTTACCATATGTCCTTATTCCTTTACCTCCATAAAAATAACTGTTTCCATTCTTTAGTCATATGGAGGGTACGTAACCTCGATGGTCCTGGGATCGGGAAGTGGCGTGTTCAAGTGTGGAATAGCTGTGGCACCTGTGTCTCGGTGGGAGTACTATGGTATGTAATTACTGTCAGGTACAAAGAAACAGCAATTGTTAAGCTTAAATTTTTCATAACAAAATCATTCCTTTTGGAGTTTCACTCTCTACAGCAAATAATTTGAGTTTCAGTGTTTCTGCCGCAAATAATAACCTGATTCATCTTAGAGGTTCTTCGTGGATAACTATAATAAGACGATCTCATTTATTCTGCTCTTATGTAAGCTTGAGTGATATTATGTATTATCTTCACAATTAGTTTCTTATCTACAAATTCTGTTTTCCAAATTGCAAAACAGCCCCATTGCTACATTTCTCAAATAAACCTTTCTTTAACTTCTTATTTTATTTTGGGACTTCCCATATTAGCAGAATAATGAAAGTGTGTGTCTCTTTCCCTTTGGGTAAAAGTCAGATAAAAGCTAGGCTTTAGATAGAAGAAGAATAGAACACAAGAATTTCCAGGGTTTTTCCCCCACTATCACTTAGTAGGAGAAAGATACTGTAGACTATTATCTTCATCAATGAGAGAATATTATTCTAGAGGGCATGGTAATCTATAAGATGATAATGGGCAATGGAAGACTAGATCTTCCTCAGAGGTGAGGAGATGTAGTATTTTCCTGGATCTCGTTGTCCCCATCTCAAGCCATTTATGTAGTGTAAGAATAGAATCACTGATAATAAATATGCTCATTAACTATTTCACATTGTGATATATGATAGTACCATCAGATCTGTGGAAACCCCTTTTTCAAAGTCTCATTCAGTCAGTGGAAGTCAATGGACAAAATGCATCTTTCTGTTAAAAGAGTTGGAGGGCATAGTTACTATTAGATCTGCATACAATGGAATTGTTTTCATACAACGCTTTTCTCCTTGAGATTGGTTATGTTAGATGGCTTGTTTTTGGAGACCTCTGGTGGTCAATAAAAAAATAGAAACAGTCTGTTGAGTTTAAAATGTATTACAACAGACACTAGTATGGCTGTATGTCTACACGTGGCTGTATAACCAATGTGATCCTGCAATCTGTACACATGGAAAAACAAGACTACGTACCCCATTTGACTCAAATGTATGATATGTCAAGATCATTGTAATGTTTTAGCAACTAATAAAAAAATTTTAAAAAAAAGAAGAAAAAAATTTTAAAAATGTATTGTGAATTAATGATATAATTATGTATTAATGATAACAAACAACTTCATTAACTGTATATGGACCAGCCTAATAGAGAGGAACTCAATAGTTTTTATATGTGTGCAAATTTGAACAATTTTATTTAAAGATTGGATAAAAGGAATATGTAAGTGGTATTTCAAGGCATATTTCTAAAAGTTACGCATAAATTTTAAATGTTATTTTAAAATTTTAGGCCTTCCCACAAATATAAACCTGGTCAGCATAAATAATAAAGGGGTATTATGTTCTAAGACAAGCAGAAATGAAGTCTGCCACTGTTTGGGAAAAAATTGTTTTGTTCTTAAAGCCCAATAAACCTTTATCAAACACACAACCTAAGTTATTAATATTGAAATGTTAGAATTTATAAAGACATTTTATGAAGATCTTACATTTTAAAATGGCTTTTTAAATACTGTAATTTTACAGCTGAGCATGGTGGTGCTTAACCTGTAATCCCAGCAGTTCAGGAGGCTGAGGCAGGAAGATCATGAATCCAAAGCCAGCCTCAACAACGTAACAAGGCCCTAAGCAACTCAGCAAGACCTAGTCTCTAAATAAAATATAAAAAAGGGCTGGGGATGTGGCTCAGTGGTTAAATGCCCCTGGGTTTAATCCCCAGTACAAAAAAAAATTATAATTTTACATGAGTGTCCTCTAAATGAATAAAATTACATATAGTCTGTATTCATTTTAATCAAAATAATAAAACGTTTTACTCATTTCTAAAAATATAAGAAAAATCTTTTTATTTTAACAGAAATGGCAAGAATACATGTAGAACAACTAATATTCTTCAGTGTAGTTTTTAATCTACAATGTCAACCATTCAAAAAAGATTAGCATGTTAAATTTTGATGATTTAATTTAAAGAATTAACAGAATCAATATTTATATACTTGTGCAGTTAGAGGACGTTTAAGCCATTAACCTACATAGCACAATGGCAATGGATCATGCTGATACTTATTTACTGTAATCTGGTCCCTTAAGGAGGCAGCTTTCCAAACAGTTATGTCAGACTTCTAAGGTCATACTGGAATTAGGCCACAAAAAAAAAAAAAAAAAAAAAAAAAAAGAAAGAAAGAAAAAGAAAAAAGAAAAAAGAAAAAAAAATTCTCACTGATATCTTAGGGCAAATACATATAATGTATGATTTTATTTTTTTAAATGGGCAGGAAATATGTTTAATTATCAAAAATCACCAAACCAATTATGCAACCTGTTTTTCACCATGTTTATAGATAAAAGAGCTTGTGTCATTTGAGCAGACAGATATTAATGTAATCTGTTTCATAATACTCAAGTGTTATCACACGAAATTGAGACCTCTCCACAAAATGAGAAAAACCAAATGTTTAGCTTGCATTGTGATAGAGCAGCTAAGCCAATATGGGACTGATAGCTGAACACTTTCTATTCATTAGAGTGAATACCAACCTGTCAAAACATATATATGATTTAAGCAAGCAACTAGTAATTGATCATCGTTAGGGTATTCCAAAAGGATTTGTCTCATGACCAAAAAACTGAAGGTGACTCTTTGAGCAGGTCTTACTTCACATTGACTTTCTGCATGTGAGTTATCGATTGAAGTAAATATCATTTAGTTTGCTTTCCCGCTGCCTCCATCAGAGGGCTAAGTGTGAGTGGGTTAGGGATGAGTCTGAAGAGGCCTGAATCTAGGTGGGCTTTCTGGGAATCAGTGTCTCTGGCTACATAACAAGCCAAATCTGGAGGGATTAAATTCTGAGGGAAACTATATATAGACACACACATAAACACATATATCTCAGTACATGATTTATGATATAGGAAAACAAACTAACCCAATAAATGGGAAGAAAAGTTGTTATTGTAGGAATTAGTTGTTTTTTCCTTTTCCTCACAGACTCAGTGTACACAGAACGCTACATGGGCCTCCCAACTCCAGAAGACAACCTTGACCGTTACAGGGTAAGATACATGAGCTGTGCACGTTTTATAACCTATTTATAAGTGGATTAAGAACTGTTTAAGTGTATCTATTCTGGAAAATATAAATTTTTTAAAAATTTCCAACAAAATTCTTGTTAAAAAGAAATAACACAGGTGGTTTAGAGATAATCCAATAGCTTCCTCTACTATATTCTGCATAATTACAGTCTTTATCGTATGCTATATAGGTCACAATATGCATTCGTTTAGAAATACAAAGCAACACCAGATAATTACTTTAATTATAAAAATTTCAGTTTAGAAAACATATCAATTTCAACATATTCCTTTAGAGACCGGAAGACTTTTTAAACCTTTAGCTAAATATTAAATATTAAGTATCATCATAATTAAGACATATCTACAAGCCTATAATTTTCTTACTCAGAGCCAGTTATGTACACTTTTTTAAAAAACACAAGATTTGAGTAAAGCAAGTGAGAGGTTGATACAGTTGGGCAGTACCCTGGAAAACCCTGACCATAAATTACTGAAGAGCATTCAATAGGCTGATTGCTTAAAGGCAGAGCCAGTGGGCAGGTTTCCCTGCAGATGAGCCATAGCATTTGAAATATGGTCTGGCAGCAGCAATCCCTGGCTATCATTGCTAACAGAGACAATGCCAGCAAAGCCAGAGTGTTCTCTTTGGTGCTACCTTGATGCCACCCCAAGTATGAGCTATTAGGTATGCTTCCAGCATTTGGATCTTTCCAAAATTTTCCTGATTCTATGTGTCACTTTTCTTGGTCAAAAAAAAAAAAAAAAAAAAGGAAAAGAAAAAAAGAAACTAAAATTTACAGATGACATGGTAAATTATCTCTAATACTCCCATTCTCCAAAGAATGTTCAAAAGGCTTCCTGAGACAGTGAATTAGAAAGAAAGACAACAATCTAAGGAGATCATCTCTGCCCATCTGTGTCACAATTCAATGCATGCATGACTCTCAAGGTATCGAAACATTGCCTGGAACACTATTTGTCCATTTTTTTGTAAGATGGCATCATTATTACTGTGTATTCTGAGACCATCTGATCAAAATGCAATAATATTAACTCAAAGTCTTTAAAAGTATAGACAAACTAGTTTTACCTGTTACTTTCTACTTAATAAGCAAGTCTGTCCATCGGGTGGGTGGAAGTGTGTTTGGGTGCCTGCGGGTGTTTTCATCTGTATTTGTCAGTCAAGATAGAAAAGTGAGGCACAGGATCATCTTTTCCTACAAGGCAGTCCCATAACCAGGTTGTCCCCATTTCTGTCAGTGCTCCCATCTGATACTTGATACTCAATTTCTTTCCACTCTTTCTCCTCTACACAGACACCCTTTCCTTTCATAACCACATTGCAACTGTCCTGTGACCTCTCTCCTTTTATATCAGAAACCCAGCTTGCTTCCCCTTAGCTTGTCTTTCCACGTCAGTGACCCTTTCCTGTGTACACAACTACATCCAGTCCCCGATCTTTGGCCAGGTGGTCAGCCCCCTGATTACAGTGGCCTGGTTTATATGCAGGCTCACTGCTCCATTTCTGTAGCTTTCTATTTTGTGACAGTGCCCTCTGCCCCTTATGTCTGTACTGTCATTTGCTCTCCATCTCCATCTGTTAGGGAACAGTGGAGAAGCATCTGCTTTTGAACCCTGGGTTGTTTTCTTGTGTATCTTTTAATCCCTACTTGATTCTCTCTTGACTTAATCCTTCTTTTGTACAGGATCTTCCTCCTCTGTAGCAAGGTTATTCAAGGTTGTCCTCAACATGATATTCTTTGGATTCCCCTGTATAAAGTACAAAGCCCCAAACCTTTTCTGATACGCCATAAAAACTCATTGAAGGGAAACATTGTGATGTAAGTTTCATTTCCCATCACTTCTCTCATTTTATAGCTTGATTTTTTTTTTTTTTGTAAATGGCTCAATCTGAATACTTAAGTTTGATTGCCAGAAGACTTAAATTTGATTATCCCAAAGTACTAAAATCTTCTGAAACATCAGAGGTTACTTCCTAGATCTTGCCCCCAGACTCTAGAATGAGAAGTCAAAGAGTTTATTTTGATGAACCACATCCTTAGGAGACATTGAACCCTGAAGCCCAGGGTCAAGTCTAAACCCTGACACCTAAGGAGGTACCTCCGTGGTACCTGCCTTCCTTCCTCAAAGCACATCAGGCCTGCAGTGTATTTTCTCTTAACCAGACTCCCTATATAATTATATAGGGTAATTAGTTTTCATCTGCCGTTTCAATCTGTATCTTTTTCCAGCCTTTTCTATAGGCTCTCTTTCCCACTCCAACCCCCCTCTCCCCCCACCTACCCCCCATGGTGGTGGCCATTTTCATCTCTCCCCTTAGGTGTTCACTGCATGAGGTAGTCATGTAAATAGAAGTCACTTCCTACTGCCAATGGCAACACACGCACACTGGGTGCACAAAGTCACTCTTACACTTCACTGCACAGATGGCACCCGAGGACTGTTTAATCCTTCCACGCCAGGAGTCGGGTTTTCTTGGCACGAAATTTATTGCTGGCAATGGACACATTAAAACTGCCAGTACCAGGGAGCTAAAGGTTCCCAATGTGTTACTCAGAGGAATTATCTGGGAGGGTGATAGTTAAGGTGGGCAGGAGAAAGTGAGGCAAACGCATTAGCGGAATTGTCTCCACCGTGGTAAGTTGCTTCCTCCGAATGTGGAGAACTGAATCTATGTGGAGGAACTGAATCTAAGTTCCTATTTTTGGTGCACAGCAGGCTTTAGAATAAAGCTGCCCTCCTTTGTTTTTTAAATGAGCCTGTGCTTTTGTCTCTGGCAAGAATACATTCAGAGATTCTATTTTCCTCCAAGGCCCCAGCTGCCCCTCTGGACCCCATCTTTTACTTTTCTTTCCCAGGTTGCCTCTCTCTCTCTCTCTCTCTCTCTCTCTCTCTCTCTCTCTCTCTCTCTCTCTCTCTCTCTCTCTCTCTCCTGCTCTCTCCCTCCCTCCTTCCCTGAAAAGACAAAGAGGACAGTTTCTTAGAGGCTTTTGCCACCCTGTGCATTTCTTCAGGTCAGAAGGAAATGTTTTGAAAAGGAGACCCCTTTAGTCTGGAGCAGTGACTCTCTTCAGTATATTGATGATTAGACATGTCCAAAGGGTGCAGTCAGCAAAGCCTTGATCTTCATCCATGTTCTGGGTTAAAAACCATCAACACAGCAGCCAGAATTAGAACCTTTGAAGGAGAATGCAGTCTTTAATAAAACTCAAATGAGGAAAAGATTCATGATGAGGTCATTAATGACCTAGATTTGGAAGAATGTAGAGAAACCTACATCAATGAGAGGAACACGTCTTGTGAAATAAAGGTCCTATTTACTGTTGAGGAAAAGGAATTCTGAGGAACCCTTCGTAAGGCTGAATGCATCAGGCAGAGAAGCTGTGTGAGGCTGTGAGCCGGCACCCATTGGAGGCTGCCCTGCACTTCAACTGCTAAACATTCAACTGGGGCTTAGTTCAACCACAGGGAGAACCCTTTCCCATTCTTTCAAAGCTGCAATATAGATAGGGGACCCCAGGACTAAGGCTTAGATCCAACGCAGTGGCATAGCAGAGAGTCTATCAGACTCTTTGGGATCCCTTTTAAAGGATACAAAGAGCTCAAAGAAGAAAGAACTTCATCTCCCTAAAGCTCCAAGGAGCTGGTCCCAGAGGCTCTAAATTGTCAGCCAAAGCAGAAGGGTGACAAATCTGAACTAATGAGTAGTGTAGATCTGTGGACATGTTTGTGCGATCAGTCTCAGTCCAAAACAGACAGAAAGTGTGACAGATCCTAGCAAAGGATTCAAGGGAGGCAACTCACTACCAAACAGCGGGCTCAGCCACCTCTAGGAGTGAGATCCTGAGTAGCACTGGTGAGTGCTGTCTTAGATGGCCAATCATCACAGTCATTAGCCAAACCTGCAAAAGATATTAACATTCACCCATTTAGGGTTCAGTTTATCTCTTGTAGGTAAAGAAAAGCCAAGACTTAGGGGAGATGAAATAAAAGTAGGTAATAAAACATGAGCTTGAATATGACAAAGTAGCCAACGTATGTGAAAAACACAATTGTGACTGCGGAGGCCCAGGAATTTCATATATAATTCTGTATGTCAGGAGCATGCAGGGAGGGACAGGGGAGTAACCAAGAAGTTATGGTTTCACTTTACCTCCTCTCCAACAGAGGGCATCCGGTTCCAATCACTTCATTCATTCTTTTAATTCATTTATAAAGTGCTTCTATGGCCAGACACTATTCTATGCTCTTTATGTGGATAATCGGTTTCAACTAAGTATTCTAATTATCTCCATTTTACTGGTACAGAAACTAAGGCACACAAAAAAAATGTTAAGTAACATATAGATACAGAGGATTAGAAAAGGGAGATGGCACCATCTGAATCCAGTAGAGAAAGATGGAGGAGGGCGGAGAGAGGCTCTCAACAGATTCTGCAGAGGGGAGAGGCCGAGCAAGGAAGTAGACAGGTGAGTAAGAGGTGGAGTGGTTTTCCAGGGACACAGAAGAAGGGCTGAGGGAAGAGCAGGCCAAATGGTGACCAAAAATGCAGGACATAAAACCAGGGAGGAAATGGGTTTTCGAGTACTCAGAGAGAGAAGTGCAAGATCAAGGGCAAGAGAAATGGGGCCCAAGTCCTGAGCCTTGTTGCCAAGAGAAGAGGGCAGCCTGGAACACACAGAAGGGACTGATTTAACTTGTAGAGGAGATTTATTTTGCATTTTGCTCAAAATTTGATAGGCTTTTGGCAAGTGTATGAAACAGTCATAGATTTGGCAGTCTTCTGCTAGCAGATTTGAAATGTTCAATCCTTAAGAACTGCTGCATCGTTAGGTTATGCAAAACAGGGTGCAATTTTGTAAATATGCCATCTTGTACTGATTTGACATTTGTTCTATTATCCCAGAATATGCCAAAGGGAGAGAGACCTTCAGATTTAAGCCAAACCTTAACTTGTTTGTGGAGTGCTGATAAAATGTTGACTGCTGTGTGATCTTTAAAGAAGCCAGTGTTGCTTGTGAGGCCTGAGGTAGAGCCCCCTGTCTGGGGTTGATGGGAGCTCTTTCCTTGGCATCTCATGGGTGCAGTTGTTTGATAGATGTAAACAAGTAAAACATCTGATATAGTGGGTTGAATTCACTTTTTTGTAAATGTTTTCTGTGGTCTCTGCGGTGGCATTAATGATGCTTCCCAAATGGTATCATTTAATATTATTTATGTGGCATTGATTGCAAGTTAGAAGAATTCATAGAGCAAACCAGTAAATCCAAAGTAATATCTTCCTGAACTGGAGGGTTGTTGTTCATTAAACCCAGTGACAAGAGCCTAGGAATGGCAATGAGCTTTTTGGCCATGATGTGAAATGACAATAGAATATGAATATCAGGGATGTGGACTTTGGAGTTAGAAAGATCTGTACCCAACTTCTGTTTCCTCAATTTACCCACGGTGTGAACCTGAGGAGGTCTCTGCACCTGAGTTTCTTCATCTGGATAAAGGGAATTATTAGACCTACCTCACAGGGCTTTGAAAATGATTACCTGAGACCCCCATGCCTGCCGTGAAGCAGCTTTCAAAGCGTGGCAGCTGCTACCATTCCTGTCCTCGGGAAGCCATGTGTCCTCACAGTTCTAGATGGCACGAGGAGCAGCTCACAATTTATTAGACCTTCTATTTCTCACGGTGCTTCCCTACTTTCATCAGCTCTTTCTTTTATTTCAAAAATACAAAGATTTAATTGTTGGAAGGTAACTGAGGAACCAGCATGATCCAACAAGCAGCTACAGATGGTTCTTCTGGGGGATTGAAGGAAAAGCTCCTCACAGAGATGCTGTGGAATCGGCACTGCCACTGGACCAATCCTTCCCACTTCTCTTTGCCAGACTGTTGCTGGCAGCGGGGCTCTCCGGAAGTTTCTAGCCTCAGGAGAGCGCCAACTGCACCACCATTGCATCCTTGCCCATTTATCACTCTGAGCTTCCTTTTTAGTAGTTGGTGATAGACTATTCGGCTTCTAACTTAGTCATCCATTTCCTTTTTTATTTTTGTTTCCATGGATAGGCAAAGGGGGATCATCCTACTTGGGTGGGTTAAAATAGCACCATTAATTTTTCATGATCATTAATCATACCTAAATGAACACATCCGATTCTTTCACGGGCTTTGTGTGTTACCTTCACAGCTTAACATGTGCCATTCAATGGACAGTGGAGTCTTAACTGAGAAGCCAGAATATACAGTCCAGTAGGGAAGGATCGATCAGTGGTTCCAGAGGCAAAGTGACATAGCTGCATTTTTGTGGGAGGAAAAAAATATTCTCTGCAGCCTGAAAGCTTGTGTGTGTGCACCTCCCGGCTGCCTATCTGCCTCTCAAAGGTCCCTCTGGAGGCTTCTCCCAGTGAGCAGGGGAAATGTGCGTTTGAAATGGCACACTTATCTTGCAGTTGCAGGGGAAGCTTTTGTTTTATTTTTCTCCTGCTGCATTAAAGTATTTGTCTTTCTTTCTTTGTAGTGTAATATTGTTAATGTAAAACAATTTGCATCATGACACTTTTATCACAGTTTTCGTCTTTTTCTCAGTATGTTGCATTTCTCACCATGTCTAGTTCATCACAGCTACAGTGTGTACATCACAACATTTATCTTAGGCTCAGGGTTTTACTTGTTTATAAAAATTGTCTTCTTTCAGCCTGTATTCACTCCATTTAAGAAAAAAAAAAAAAAAAGGCAGCCAGAAACTGTTTTGGTCCAAACTCCAGTAGTTATCACATTCCTTGCTAAGTGTCCTGCGTATTTATATGTCTCCTAACTATTACTCTATGTTTCAATGACATTTCTCAGTTTCATGGCACAGGGAGGTTGTAGGAGCAGCTTTTGCTGTTCATGCTGCCAAGCAAGGCAAGCCCGTGAGGCTGCTGGAGGTGAGGTGAGGTGACACAGTGTATATCTGGGTCATGTCTCAGTGTTGAGGTTGACTATCTTCTGTGAGCAACAGCCAGATTTAACTTGGGGAAAAAGTAGGTGGGAAGAAGTCTGCATGGTCTGAGAGCGTGACTAGCCGAAAGATCACTGCAGAGGACACTAAAAGGACACCTGGTCCAGCAACTCCACATACTAATGTTCACTGCTAAGATGCAGGACTCAGCCCCTCTGTTTCCAGCTTTGAAAGGTGTGCTACAGTGTCTCTTAGGGAGGTTTATTTTGACCATTTCCTTCTGGAAGGGCAAAAAATTGCTCAGTTTTATTGCTACATTAGGTTATATATCACCTTCATAGTCAGAAAATTTGCCTCCCAAATCTCAGCTGTGTAGACCAGACTCTCTTCCAATTATTTTAATGCAAGAAGGCATGGTGTTTCATGAGCCAGGGTATCCACTATTATTATGTACTTCAAGTTCCAGGACAGTTAATTAACATTTTATTTCACACTGTTCCTTTGCTGGGAGACAAATCATAAGCAGCTTGGAATTTTAGAAGTGATGAAGTGCAACACAGAAAGTAAAGGGGATTTTGCTATCAGACTTTGTCCAGTTCTGACAGTTCCCATATATGTATCCTGATGCAAGTTACTTACCTTTTGAATTTCAGTGTCTCCACCTATAAAAACAGGGTTGATAGGAATCTGTTTCACACAGGTGTTGTGAGGATTCAATGTAACAGTGCTTTCTAACTCCTTTGTAAAGCTTAGCACAGTGACAAGCACAGAGTAAATGCTCAATGGACAATACCTATTATTACTAATGGCTATCTCACTGAATTTAAAAATGAGAATAATTTACTCTGCCTAAATTGGCTGTTCCCACTGACTGCAAAACAAAGTGGACAAGTTCATATTAATTTTGTTTAATTATTTAATTGATAAATATTTAGTACTTGTTAGATGCAAGGAATAAAGTAATTAGTGATATAGACAGATTCCTTCTATTGCAGATTTTATAGTTTAGTGGAATATAAGTAACTATTGATTGACTAGATGAAAGAATGAGTGGATAAATGAGTGAACAGATGATGGATAAGTGGATGGATGGATTTATACGTGGACAGATTTATATGGGACATCTCACCAAGTGAAAAGTTTCTTAGAAGTAAGGTAAATTTAAGGTGTACCTTTTAATTAGTTCCAGGTATTTGTTCTAGAAGTTTGTGAATACGTTCTCAATTTGAGTCAGAAATGGAATATGTTCAGGACAAGCGGGGACTAGCCTGCACAGAAGTGGAAGGGCATTTGCTCTGAGCTAACCAGGACAGGATGATCTTGACACAGTTTGGGTAACTCTGCTCTGAAAGTTGTAGACAGAATGTCTTTTACCAGAAACACTGTGTCACACGATTCTCACATTAGCATCAGCAATTTAACCTAAAAAAAAAAAAAATCTTTTACTATGCCTCTTGATTCCTTATTTCCATGAGGGAGTAAGAGGAGTTATTCTTATTTCCATTTTACAGAAATCAAGGCTCAAAGTGCAGTTGCACACCTCTCTGATTTGAAGCTGAGACTAGAATACAAACACTCTGACTTCACCCCCATCCCCTTCCTGCTTGACCACCAGGACTCCAGTCAATAATATTAAGCTGGTATTAGCTACAAAAATATAAACTTTGGTTCTTATAAAGTATCACCAAAGTGATGCAAGACTTGCTGGCTGATTTTAAACCCTCTCTCTCTCTTCCCTTATCCATCCCATCACAGGACAACCAAAGTGGACTCTGGCTCCCCCCTCCCTACCTCTGTCTGCTATTTTAATCTTCATCTCCACTTTGTAAATAGCCCCAGAATAGAACCAGATGGCCAGTTCTCTACTTTCAAAGAGTTTTTCATCAAAAACTTCTTCATTCTAGAAGCCCTAACTGACTCAAGTCATGAAGCCATCTTCAAAAAGCTGATCTTCCTTTTTTTTTTTTTTTTGGTCCTATTTCCCTAGCTGACTTAGATATGACTTGAACTAATAGCAGCATTTCCTGCATTATAAAGAATGAAGCAGACAACAACAACCCACTGATTTTCCAAGGCCATTCTTGATCTTTTTCACCCTTTTCCCCTCCCATATGGTACATTTGTCTAGGTTTTAAACATCTGTTCCGAAAGAGGTGATGTTTGCTTTTCATTCAGAACCTAGCAATGTGGACCAAAGTTCACATGACATATTGCAGAGTATGTTTAGTTGCAAATGCTATGTACAGGCTCTTTGAAATGTAGCATGTATGGCACCATGTGACACACGGTTGCCATGGTAATACACTTTTTGGCTGAACTACAGCAGAAGCCCATGGAACATACATTGCTAATATGAGGCTCTGCCCTGTGCTAATGCATAGGACACAGCCAATCTGGGATCTGGGACTCAAGGGGTTTTGCATGCAGCCTGGGTGGCAGGTGCCCTCTTCCTGCATGTGCAGGGAAGATGTAGCATCCTCCCTTTCCAGTCCTGTCTCCCAGGCACAGGGCATGCTGTGCATTCTGCCATGCATGAAGACAGCATTTGCTTGAATATCGGTTTGCTATATTTTGTATCAAAGGGGGCCCCAGCTGAAAACATTTTATTTTGTAAACTGAAGTGAAAAATCAGTTTATGGCAGATCCTTTTTTGAATAATGACATTCTTTTTCCCAATTCCAGAATTCAACAGTCATGAGCAGAGCTGAAAATTTTAAACAAGTTGAGTACCTCCTTATTCATGGAACAGCAGATGGTGAGTTTCAGTTAATTAGACTTTTTAGTATCACAGACAGGTTTGCAATTTCACTACTGACAAAACAAAAGCATGAGGGGCAAGACTGTTACATTTACTTCAATAAAACAGTGTTGCTTTCCACAACTCACTTGTCTTGGGCTAAATGGGATGCTGAGTCCTAGAACTTTAAACAGTCCCTTTCTTCTGTGCCTTTCCTACCCTTTGGTATCAGAAACTGGAGAAGCTATTAGCTACTTGATGTTTCCTTTCTCTCCCTGCAGATAACGTTCACTTTCAGCAGTCAGCGCAGATCTCCAAAGCCCTAGTGGATGCTGGAGTGGACTTCCAGGCAATGGTACAGAAAACTTTGTGCAAGGGGAGCAAAGTGGCTGGTGGGATCTAGTTTTCTCTTTGGAGGATACCTCTTCCCAAAGACATCCCAGGAGTTAGGGACAGAAAAGAGTTCTTATTTTTCCAATGTAAAGTCAGAGAAGTGATATGCCTGAGTCATACATAGAGTGATGTTCAGTGGTATTAGAGAGTGTGGGGTTGAGAAGCACAATATTGCATATCCTGGGAGTGTCAAAACACTGCTCTCCTGTTCCTGTGATTGTTCAGTCTCTCCCTGTTTTGATTCAAAAGTAATCACTTACTCAGTAAATGTGTGGCAGAGTAATTCTAAAGTGAAACCAGCATGATAATAGCTCAGCTCAAATATGAAAATCCATTTCTGTCTAGTATGTATTACTAGCCTTTGTAACAACAGTGGGATGTTAATAATCAGCATGCTTCAGATTTTGTGATTGCTATGTTATCTTTTGTTGAACAACCACAGACAATAAACAATGAGGCTTGTTTTACAAAGTCAGAAATGGCTAGGGCTGTTGTCGCCTGCACAGAGGATGTTTCTAGGTATTTAGTCAAATTCATTTTCTGCATTAGAGATTTTCAAATTAAGAAGAAATACATATGCATACATACATACATATACATACATACCTATGCTAAATAATTTGAGTAAAATGCAATAATTTAATTGCATAAAATAATTTAGGTAAAATGCAGCTTTCTCATCTATTGAAAAAAAGGACTTCTTTCTCTCACTCTTCTAATATACATGATTTTCTCTGTGCTCAGTTCAAATGGTGCCTGCTATATAGGAATGGGACAGTTATGGAATACAGAGAAAAACTGGCATCTTTTTGGCCAAATTCTCCTAAGAGGTTGAGCTTTATTTTTCTACTATTCAAAGCAAAACTCATGATACTTACAGCAGTTTTTGAGAGTTAACTTGTATCTCCAAAATATATGCTTGCCTGGCAATGACTTCCCAATTATTTAATAGGGCGATAAATTTTGCCTCAGGGGCTGGAGTTGTGGCTCAGTGGTAGAGTGCTTGCCTAGCATGTGTGAGGCACTGGGTTCGACCCTTAGCACCACATATAAATAAATGAATAAAATAAAGGTTCATCAACATCTAAAGAAAAATTTTTAAAAATTTGGCTCAGGTCAGAAACTCCTTCTATATAAATGTTAGATTTTTTTTTAAAGGCCATTGTAATATCTAAGTGTTTGCAAATAACCCACTTTATTTATTTATTTATTTATTCATTCATTCATTTATTTTAGATGTTGATGAACCTTTGTTTTATTTGTTTATTTTTATGTGGTGCTGAGGATCAAACCCAGTGCCATACACATGCTAGGCAAGTGCTCTATCACTGAGTCACAACCCCAACCCCTACTTTTGATGTTTGACTTCATTTACGTTAAACATATAGTTCTAATATTGAAACAGATTTTTACCAGTTCCTTAGTGACATATATTAGGAAGTTGCCTTTTAAATTTTCATTTAATATAGTTTATCTTAATAGAGTATAGAGAAATCTGACACTTGATAACAAATAAAATAGGTGGGCTTAATGAGTATATATGCCTACATCGGGTGATTTAAATGTCCTTTGAGTCAAACTTGAAAGTGGGTTTGGATATTTTAATTAGAATTTATATTTGCTTAAAGTACTATTCAGTTAAGCCAAATGCACAGTAGATTTTCTCAGCACCTGTTAAAGAGGATCAGAGACTTCTGCAGGACAGAACTACATGCCTTGGGAAAGCTCTGGAGAAAAATTAGACAGTTTTTGTGATCATAATTCAGTTTATAAACTATTTCAGGCATCAAAACACCCTGTTTTCTACCACGTATGTTCATGAGAGCTCTTTTGATTTTTTTTTTAAACAGATGACTTCCTAATTCTGACCTTTTTCTTTCTTTCTCTAGTGGTACACCGATGAAGACCATGGAATTGCTAGCAGCACAGCACACCAGCATATATATACCCACATGAGCCATTTCATAAAACAGTGCTTCTCTATACCTTAGCACCTCAAAACAGCATGCCATTTATAGTTCATTAAAAAAACATTTTGTTCTCATTATCTCAAAACTGCAATGTTAAGATGATAATCTTTAAAAATGCACTAAAATGAAGAAAATTAAGGTTACCTTTATTTCCAAATTTCATACTTATGTTCATAAGTAGGGACTTCTGTCTTCATGACAGATTATTACCTTACAGAAATTTGGATTATGCATTCTGGTTTTTATTTATCACTTAAAATCATTTCCATGTCAGCTGCTGAAACAACAAATATAAATTATTTTTATGAGAGCTTTGCATAGGTCCCCTGGGTAACGTTTTCATTTTTTTTTTTTTTCTGGCTAGTCCAAATCTTGTTCTTTTCTTTAAAGGGATGACAAGATGTGGGCAATGATGTCACTAGTGCAGGGAAAAGAGTAGAGGGTTTAGGGAAAGGAGCTAGCAGAGCATGGCTACAAACCCAGGTCCAAGCACACCAACCCCACAGGATACTGTCAGCTCCCCTCAGAGAAGAGCTGTTCGCAGCCAGACTGGCACAGTTTCTGAGAAAGACTATTCAAACAGTCTCAGGAAATCATATATGCAAAGCACTGACTTCTAAGTAAAACCACAGCAGTTGAATAGACTCCAAAGAAATGCAAGGGAAACTGCCAGCAATGTAAGGCCCCCCAGGTGCCAGTTATGGCTATAGGTGCTAGGAAAACACAGCAAGGGTGATGGGAAAGCATTGTAAATGTGCTTTTAAAAAAAGGACTGATGTTTCCTAGAGAAAAGAGGCAGCTTGGATCTGAGATGTGAACACATCAGCTTGCCCTGTTAAAAGTTGAAAATATTTGTATCTCAAATTCTAACATGAAGGAGTTCTTGCATCAGTTTTTCTTGTTTCATCTCTTTGAAGATTTTAATTGAAAAAAAAACTTAATTTCCTTGGATTCATTTTTTAAATGGAAAATAAACTAGAACATTTGTGTTATTATTATTTCCATTCTATGTGCTGTGGAATTTCTCCTGGTCATTTAATAAATGTACCTTCGTTTTTCAGAGGTTATGAGTTGTGTTTTGTATCAGATCTAGATCACAGTGGCATATGGACACATTTATCCAGAAGGTTCATGTTTATTTTGTTAACAATCCAGGACTAGCATGTAAACGTGGAAAGAGCTCAGCTTTTATTAAAAAAAAAAAACTGTATACACATAGTAATGTGTTATATTAAGGATCTCATACAATTTTAATTTAATACATACAAAATTTCTGTTATCACTGGGCATGGAGGCATATACCTGTAATCCCAGCAGCTCAGGAGGCTGAGGCAGGAGGATAGCAGGTTCAAGGCCATCCTCAGCAACTTACTGAGGCCCTAAGCAACTCAGTGAGAACCTGTCTCAAAACAAAAAAAAAGCTGGGGATATGACTCAGTGGTTCAGCACCCCTGGGTTCAATCCCTGGTACAAAAAAAAAAATCTATTATCAAAACACATAGCTTTTGAGAAATCAATTTAAAATCATATTGGTCATTTATATAATACATAATTTATAATTTCATTCTATGGAACTATGAGGAGGCTCACATTAAAAAAAACAATATTAACAATATAACCATACTAGTTCTGACAGCTCAGTAAAAGTGAATAAAAAAAAAAAGAAGCAAGTTATCACTTAAGTATTTGACTAGTTTTTTGGTTGAAAGAATTATAACACTGAAAGTGTCAATTTAAGATGCCGAATTTGATCTGGCAATGTCTATATAACCGAAAAAACATTGTTTTTTGTTTCAATTATCTGCAAAACAGCCTCATTTTAAAAAGTAAAAATTACTTTATGAATTTAAACTCAGCTTCAGACCAATTTTCTAGACAAAGTTATCTCAGAATGAGCTATAGCATAAAAACCTAAAATGGAAAAAGCCTATCAATTCAACATGAGATTGGTGAGTCATGCATACGAAATAGAGGATCTGAAATCCAGCTTCAACTATATTTTCAGAGCATGCTATCAAGTCACTTTACCTTATCTCCTAAGTCCCACTCATCCCTTGGAATCATAAACCAACATTCAACTCTGTGGGTTTCTTGTCATTATTCTGTTTTTAAATATATCTCAATTATTATGAACAGCTGGGACAATCTTTGCAGAGTTCTATATCAAGGAAGACCAGTGATATGTTCACCCCCTGGACAGCATTAATTCATAAAATCAAATTTATTAGAAATTCTCCTTTTATCTTAATTGAAAATTACACGTTATACAATGACAGATATTATATTAATATCTAAATCAAATACTGTGTGATATTTGTAAAGTATCAAAATTAAATGAATTTATTGTTCTCTTCATTTCTAAGCATGTTGAACATTTTTTTCCTTGAGTCCAGAGTTAATAAAAAAAATCACAACACATTTTTCAGGCAAAGGGGGCTACAAGTGCTAATGATGTGAATAAATTCAAAGCAGTTTTTATTTGACCTTCATAGGATAAGTTTTACATTTTAGTAAGAGTTTCAAATTTGCCTATTAGAAAAGGAAGATGAGGAAATTGATAGATTCACTAGACCTACTTAACCTGAGGACAAATGTGAAACACAAGAACTAGTCATACCACTAAAGATGTGCAGACTTGTGTCTGGTTGACAATTGCAGACTCTGCAAACTAGTGAGTGACTAAGACTTCTGTCACCAACAGCCTGTGAGAGTGCAAAAGAGCCCAGGGATGCATGCACCAAAAGAAGGGATAAACAGTTCATGTCTCATCTGTAGATACAAGCTCATTTTTAAAGTTTCTATCAAAACTTTCAGAAAATCACTTTAAATTATTTTTGAACAGTTTTTATTGGAAACTTGGCTAAAAATAATTTCATATCTTTATGCTTTCTTAAATAGAAGGCACAGAACATAATTCGATGCATTCATGATGACTCAGAGCCGCCACCATAAAGATCAATCATCACATCAGGCTGTATGATATCCTGAGGGTTTTGTTTCCTTTCATATTCACAGGCTATCGGTTCCACCTTTTGGCATTTTCTGCTTTTTCTCTAAGTTGACGTGAGAATACTGACTTATAAGACTACTCGATTTGTAAAATATTTAAGATTCAATAAATTCTAAATCAAAAACATACCAAAACACAAGCATGGCTTTTTCCATAAAGGAAGAGAATTTTGTTGTGCCAACTTTATGACAAGTTATTTTAGCAGTGTCCAAAAATCTTTTTGCGTGCATCCTTAGTGACCTGGAGTATGTATTCAGGATGTCTCTTGGATACAGATGGTTGAGAATGAGAGCGAAATGAGAGATATAATGTCACTCACTATCCAAAGAAAAGCTCAGAGCTTGGTATTAATAAAATCAATGTTGTGTTGAGTAGGAATTTATCATCTATGCACGTCATCTTTCTGTGTAATATTAATATTTGACCCCAAGAATTTAATAAAAATAGAAATAACTTTCTTGCTATTGAGAAGGGAGTTTTTTTTTCCTAATGTTTACAGGCTTTAAACTTCAACAAAATCAATATTCTTATTCTACATAGCCTTTCACTGAATCAAGTATACAAGTATTTCAAATTGTTGAAAGAGCATGTATCAGTATGGTGAGATGTGCAATCATCTGACAATCAAAACCCTTAGTTACAGTCATCTCTTGGTATCCACAGAGGATTGGTTCCAGATTTTCTCATGAATATAGGTACCAGATTCTGGGGTTATTTAAAATACTTTATATAAAATGACATAGCATTTACATATAACATAGGCATATCTTCCTATATACTTTAAATAATTTCTAGATCACTTATAATACCTAATGCAATGTAAATATTATGCAAATAGCTATTATACTACATTTTTAAGGGACTGTGTTTAACTGTGCCTGTTAAACATAGACACAATTTTTTTTCCAAATAGTGTTCATTTTCAGATAGTTGCATCCACAGATGTGGAACCTGAGGATTAGGAGGGCACCTGTACTTCTTGAGACCTCTTTTATCCAAAGCCATGACATTTGTGAGTAATGAGAAAAAAGGGGAGGATTTAACTGGGTAAATTTGCTTACCAATGATAACCTCAGAGAAATAGGTAGTGAAGAAAATATAGCATGTTGAAAAGAAATATTATTCGTCTTAACCTGATTTTGATTTTGGTTCCATGAACCAGAATGAACACTCCATAAGGGGGAAGACAGTCCCATCTAACGTCTTACTGGACACACAGCATCCTGCAGCCAAGATGAACCAGGGTTAGATTATCAGTAACTGATGACTAGTGAAAAACATTTAAAGGATATTACTAAGACTTTTTCAACTGTAGCACTAACATACCTACCTCAAACGATTGAGCTTATTGAGATTTATGTTTCTGCAATGTCTAATGCTCTCCTTTCATGTTCTCCTTCCTCCTAGTGATATTTATCTGGTGCTTCTCACACCTTGATAGCCTCATGGATTGCATAGGTTTTTGCCTTAGGCTTCTATATTCTTGGGCACTGGACTCATAAAGGTGCTTAATAAGCATGGCTTTTGTTCTGATACATGTCAGTAAGAATCCATTTTGTTTTTTTAAACTAAGCAGAAGCATCTTCTGACACATTTTACTTTTGTTCTATCAACAGCTTGTGCTAGCTGGGTAAACACCAGAATTAGAAAGAGGGGTAAAATACCACTGCTACCTTCAAGGAGCTTAAAAACAAATGGAAGAAATAAGTCACATAGTAGAAACCACATGATCCTACATATACCAATAGTGAAGAAGACCTAGAACAAAGCAAAGTGCACAGTAAGAATAAATGATATTGTGGGCAGAGGAAGGTGGCTTCTGAACTTTCATGAGGCAGATATTGGCTGAACTTCATACCACACTTAGAATTATTTAATAGTCTCAGGCTTCTGTGCTTATGCCATGCTTTTCAGAACTTTTTTTTTCAAATACAAATCTCTGTATGTGTGTACATACATATATAAAATCTCCATGTATAGAAGCTCTACAAAGAAGATATTCCAACAAAACTAGTATATCTGGACTAATTCATTAAGAACCCCAGGAGCCCATTTGGTTTCAATACTAATAGAAATTTAGAAACTATTCAGAGAGAGTCTATTTGAGACTATCACAGAGTTATTTTAGAAGCAGGATCCCCAAAGGAATGATTCCATTCTTTCCTCCACTATATTCTCTACTGTGCTGTCAGATTAATCTTTTCAAAAACTCATGTCTCTCCATTACTAAGAGCTTCTTAATGGATAAAGTTCAAATATCCTAAAATAGAATTTGACATCATTTATAATGTCTCCATCTTCTGTTTTTACCTTTTTTTATTTTTTCAAGTCTCACTACCTTCCTAACATCGCACCACCCTGGCTCCATGTACACTATACATCAACTATGCCAGGAGTAGTTACTGCCACCTAGCTTTACTGTTTTATCTTTATTTCAATATTGACATGAGGCTGAGAATCTCTGCAGTTACTGAATACACTTCCTTCCCCCTTTCCATCCTAATTCATGTGCTAGCTCTTCTATAACATTTTATTCAAACCTTGTCCTACTCAAAGTTCTATCCTTGGGTTATATATCATTTTAATATACCACCAAAATAGTGAAAAATTGCATTTTATTATAGCCATATACCCAACTTACCCTTAGAAGCAAAGGTCATAGTCCTGTTTTCAAAGATCCAGAACACACAATAGTGCTCAATATACTGACAACCAAATTGGAGGGACAGCATATCAGCTGGCTTAGCTTTCTGTATAGAATAACTAAATAAGATCTCTAAAGTAGTATCAGTAATTCTTGATTACTAGGCTTTTGACTTGAACTACCCTCTCCAAGTAGATATTTGGAGACTTGTCTTATTACTTAAATTACTTTCATAAATCTTCCAAGTGGTTATAATCTCAAACATTACACTGCATAAATATATAATAGAGACATATTGAACAAATTGTAGAGCAATATTACATAATAGTAGAATAATAGTAGAATAAGTGCTCAGGAGTAAATAGGCTAAAGTTAAACAGAAACAGAGGTAGATCAGTGCAGATAGGAAGCAGAATAAACCACACTTCTAAGAGTCTAGAAAAATCCAAAAATACCTAAGGAGGGTCCTTTAACATATTATGGGTCTAAACTACACCAAAAAGACATTCCAATTATAGTTAGGAAAGACTTCCCCATACTGTATGCAGTTTAGTAGTAGAAATTACAATGTAAATTCAATAGTCAAGAGAGAAATACTAATGAGCAGGTAAAGTTCTGAATGTACTGATTTCCACAGCACAGTTACAGATGACTACAAAATATTAACGGTCTGATGTGAGCTTTATAACAAATTGAAGGGAGACAAATTTCAGGAAACTCTTCCTCATGGATTTTTTTTTTAAAAAAAAACAGGATTTAAGGAGTTCCAATATGGGAAATTCTGATCATGACCTTTGAGCCTCTTTCTAACAGCAATGTCATTTGCCCCCAAGACATTGTACTCCAGGAAAATGAGAAAATACATTCTTATATAGTTCTCATTGGTTTTTTTTGTTCATAAGTTCAAATTATTTGACTATTCTTGAAATCTTTACATCACCAAGGTTTCTTATACTTGGGGATGTCTAAATTTAAATATTACATTCAAACAAATAAAATGTTCTACATGAGCCATGTGTGGTGGCACATTCCTATAATCCCAGTGGCTCCATAGGCTGAAAGCAGAAGGATCACAAGTTCAAAGCCAGCCACAGCAACTTACCTAGGCTCTAAGCAACTTAGTATGACCCTGTTTCAAAGTAAAAAATAAAATAAGGGATGGGGATGTGGCTCAGTGGTTAGGTGCACCTATGTTTAATACCCAGTACTATTCCAAAAAAGTTCTATTTTAATTTTGCTGTTAATATGAAGGAAAAAACAAAGACAGGACACATTGCATCATAATTTAAAATATACAAGGAAATTAGTTAGGATAAATATTTATTTCCACATAACATTTGTTTTGAAAAACAATATCCTAGTCACATTTACACATTACTTAAACTTTGCAATAAATTACATTCAATATATTCAGTAATTCTGACCAGGAATCTGAAATTAAGAGTAAATATATAACACTACATTTTTCTTATGTTTTATATGATTTCAAAATATTAGGATTAACATAGAGATAGCATTAAAATTCACACAGGAACAAAATGACTATAAAAATACTCAGAAATACAGAATTTCATTGAATATGATTGCTTATTCAAATCAGTGATCACATGAAGTTTTTAATTCACTGTGATCATTTTTAACTGAACAGTTAGTAATATATTAAAACACTAGGAGACTGCTTTTGGGACTGGCTGGCTAAATCATAAAATAATGGAAATGTTTACAGTGTATATCAGTATTATAAAATACAAAAAGGCAACCTATTTAGAACAGAAAGTTTCTGTATTTTTTTCTTCAGCATTTATAAAGACAAACTTTTTAAACTGCAAATTCTTCTTCCCATAATTTTTGACTCATGTTCCATTTTTAAAAAATGACTCCTTCAAGGATTGTGAGGAAAATGTTTTCAGAAGGTATCAAAATGTGAAATCTACTGGAGGATTTGTTGCTTTTTTCCCCCTTATTAGCTTAATCACAAAAAGGAATTTATTCTACTTTTCATGTGCATGTACAGAGTACATGATTAATAGTATATAAAAGCTAAGGGGCTCAGAAATATTGTAAAATTGGACATTGAAATATTTTAAGTGTGATGACCACTGATTACTCAAATTTAGTTTTTACTCATTTCACATTAATCTAAAATGAAATTAAATATTACATTTTTTGGTAATGCTCAAACCCTTAACTTTCCTTCCTCTTGCATAAGCTTATTAAATATGGATTATTTCATATGGACTAAAATATCTACAGAACCTTCTCAAACAGAATCTGAAATTTTCATTTAAAAGATTGTTTTTCCACAACATGCATTTAATTAAAAAGTGGAAAAGAGCTTTGCAGAAAAAAAAATTACAATTGGAGACCTTTTGGTCTTCATTAGAACATGATTCAGGACCAACATTAAGCAGTACATGACCATTAGTAGCAGAATAACTGTACAGAAGTGGAACTTCATGTATGATAATTTATCTTGTGTTACTCCACAAGTATGTATTTATAGGTTTATTTGGAAAACATCTCTTGTCAATGGGAGAGAAATTTAACATCACATTTCTGATAAATCCCACAAAACCATTACAAAGTTTTTCTAAAGCATTTCATACAAGCCTAATATTTGATCATGTATTCACAACTTGAATTTTAAGCAAATACTAGTTGACTCATTGCATTAGTATCTGATTGTTTTTAACAAGCTGTGAACAGGTTATAGGGTTTTTTTTTTTCAAATGACTGTAAGTTTTGGTTACATATAAATTCTTAAGTATTAAATGTATCATATTAAATCAAGGAAGTGCATAAATATTATTATTAAAAATGCTTTCAAACTAACTGTTTGATTGTTTTTTTAAGTAAGTCACTAATGCTAATCTATAAAAATAAAAAGAAGTAAGACTACCTTTCAAAATTCTTCTGAATGAAATTATCAGGCATCTTCAGGTTACTAAAGTAGGAAAATACAAACTAGGCAAATATGACTTATCTCTTTAAGAAAGCTATTGCTCTCATAAAGCTGACAATGAGAATTCAGTGTTTATAAATGTCTTACAGCAAGGAACACAACACGGATTCTTGCATTAGCTATTGTATCTGTTCACAAGGTTGTCTCACTGCTCAGAAGGTTAAACACAGAAATGAAACAAGTATTGCACTACTTACAGTATGAAGGTGGATTGGGGATGAGAAACAGAATTTACAATACATGATCAAAGCAGTTTTATTAATAATTGTGACACTCTTCTCAGATATATGAAAAAAATAAATTGAAGATCAAGTCATAGACAAGTCTCCCTGTCAACACCTTTCCCTGAGTCAGCTTTCTTCTCTTTTCGGCTATCAGTGCTACAAGGGAAAAGAAAGAGAAATTTATTACTGCAATCCAGCATGGCTACATTGAGATTTGCTTGCTTTACACACAAAACCCATCAACCCCCAAGCAACACAAGAGCCTATAGGCATTGCTCTCTCATGCTGCGAAGCAACAATTAAAATCCTCTGCACTCATTGAGATAGAAACCAAGAACTGCAGAGAGGGGGAAATTCAAAAACAGACACTAAAAACAAAACCCAGACATTTTAAAACAGTTCTAAAGCATGCAAGATTAATAACATGATCTACTTTTAGGAAATGAATCATTGATGATTGTTGAAAATGCCAGTCATGCCCCATTTTAAGATAGCACTAACACCAGTAAATGACACAAACAAGATGCTGCCAGAGGTATTTCTGGACTCTGCAAGTGGCCCCTCCTTTGTGCATGAACTGGATCTTGATCTTTGGTGAGGATTGGGTCTCAGACAGGTAATACTGACATATCTCCCTGATCTGTGTATGGGTGACTCTGCACTCTGCTCTCCAGATGCTTTCGCAATCTTTACAAACAAGCCCTCAGCCTTTACATCAGAGGAATGTTGCTTCGCTTCACTTCACTTCTAGAATAAACTCATTCCTGAATGGTTTCTGTTTAATCTCACCTTCTAATCAACTTTACTGACGGTCAAGCTGGTACTGTAACTCTACCATTTTTGTCTATTTGGTCAATATTTTCTCACTGTATATTTTTCCTACTCTTCCAATGAAGTGTTCATGGAAAATTCCAATAACATGCTCATATACATGAAGCTCATATAGAGAGTGCTTCCAGTAGGATGGAATGCTTATTCCCCTAGTACCTCCAGTACACAGCAGAGCCCTCTGAGTGGAGGACATCTCTGTGCCCCTCCCCACTGATGACACAGGATAACCTACAACCAGCCTCTGAAGCCCTAAATTGGAAGAATCTACAGCATTTTATGGTTAACTTCAACCCTTAATATACATTTATGAAACAATTGAGGGGAAGACATCCTGGGGTTTTATAACTCTTCTCCAAGTTATAAAGTAATCAAACTGTATTTCTACGGGTCTTCCTATGCAGCTTTCTCAGTGGTCAATAACTTAGACACATTCTAAGAGTGTGTTTTTAAAATTGTTTTTCCTCCAATTCAAGCTAGAAACAGCCCTTCTCAGTTGTCACCACCACCCGGCACCATCAGGTAAGAAGTGCTGGAGCTTCTGCCATCTGTGGCACGCTGCCAGCGCTCAGAGCTGGTGTGAGCGAGTGTCTATGGCACCCGGGTTTATGCCTGCCACACTTCTCAGCACATACTCCTTACAGGTCAGAGCAAAGCAACTTTTTTCCCTTTTCTTTTCTCTTTCCATGAGAAGAGATGACAGTGTGCACATGATGTGTTGAGAGTCTTAACTCTGTATTTTTAACTCCTCTATCTGTATGACTCACTTTCTTCTACTTTAAATTTCTTTTATATGACAAGTGTCGGATATCCTGCTTTCAACATTAACATTTCCTTGGGCTTTACCTGGCTCCCAAATTCTTCTGCCAAACAAAGCCAATGTAAGAAGGCAGAATGGGCAGTGCAGGGACCCCTGGGTTTGGAGTTGGAAGATCTGGGTTCAGTTCCTAGAAGCTAAGAATGAGCTGCATGACCTTGTGACAGTTGTTTAATCTCTCTGAAACTCAGTATCTTCATCTATAAATTTGAGTTTTGTACCAATGGCCTCTAATTTCTCTTGTAGCTCAATTCCAGCATACTGACACTGGTATTTCCATTTCCAGTGGACTCTGCCTTATGAAATATTTAACAGGAAATTGTGAAGGACAATTGTACTGGCCTCTACAACTGTACAATTCCTATGCATATAATACTTTGGAACATAGGAGGCGGTCCATGACCTTTTGATAAATGAATGAGTTCTCAATGGCACTGTTAGTCACCAGGCAGTGAAGAAAAAAAATCTGATTATCAACTTGATCCACAGATGAGCTTCCTTCTGGTCTGCTTCAGTTATATTGAGTCTTTTGGTTATAAAAGACTGTTTTCCCCTCATTAAAATTATTGGTTTTGCTATCAAATTAGATTTCAGTAAATTATGAAGCAGAAATTTTATAACTAGTTCAAGACTTTTGTGAAAAATATTCTTAGTTTGAATCTTCTTTTTGTATGGCTCTCCAGATTCCCTATTAAATCATTGTTTAGATGCCAGTCAATTTACTGCTTTAATTATTACAGATGCATATTACATATATATTATGTATTATTGCAAAAAAACATACTGCATATCTGTTATGTGCCAGACATTATGCAAAGACCTAGGAATACAATATAGATAAGACTATCTTTGCATGAGGAAAAGACTAACATTAAACAGAGACGAGTGGTGTGGGAGAAAGGGAGAGAGAAGGGAAACTGTATGGAAATGGAAGGAGACCCTCATTGTTACACAAAATTACATATAAGAGTTTGTGAGGGGAAAGGGGAAAAAAAAACAAGGGAGAGAATTAAACAACAGCAGATGGGGTAGAGAGGGAAAAGGAGAGGGAAGGGGAGGGGGGATAGTAGGGGATAGGAAAGGTAGCAAAATACAACAGTCATTAATATGGTATTATGTAAAAATGTGGATGTGTAACTGATGTGATTCTGCAACTTGTATTTGGGGTAAAAAATGGGAGTTCATAACCCACTTGAATCAAATGTATGGAAGATGATATGTCATGAGCTTTGTAATGTTTTGAACAACCAATAAAAAAAAAGACTATCTTTGTACTTGAAGAGTTAAAATTTAAAATGTAAGCAAGTAGTATTTCAAGAGAGGAAAAAGTGACCCAATACTGTCATGCTGCTAAGAAATCTATGAAGCTGTTACTTTTCGGTTGTACTAAAAACAGTTATTATGAACAATATTTACTGAGCAGTGATTAGAGAGACTAGGCCTAGAAAATCAGAGCAAAGGAGAAGAATCCAGGATAGAATAAGATTGTGGGGAGTGCAGGGGTATGCTGGGGAGGGTGAAGCAAAAAGAAGTTGCCCCAGAGCCTACCCTCTGCCACCAAGGCAAAACCAATGCTGCCTTTCCTAACATTGACAGGTACCTTCCCATGAAAAGTTGATTGTGGCATCAGTTTTATAAAACACAGCAGTTGCTCACCTATTCTGATGCAATGTGGTCTTTAATGAGACCTATTTCTACCAATCCATCACATAAGCTTCAGAGGAGGTCGTATGTACGGGACTATTAAACTGAGATCAAAAGGAGACATCCTATGGATGAGGTAGAACTTGTGTTTCATTCTTAGATTCTACTTGTTGTCAAACTAGGTAAAATATGTTTGGCAAGTGTGAATGTCAATGAATGAATGAAATAATAAAATATTAATGAAATAATTACTGGTAAACTTTATTACAAAGGGTACCTAAGCTTCTCTGAGTCATATTATAGCCAGGGATAGGAAGGAAAATAACTGAGGGGACTGGATCAAAGGCTGCATAGAACCAGCTTAGGTCTTGAGAGATACAGGTCCTGGTAACTTGACATCTTAGGCCTCTCTCTCTTTTTTTTTTTCTTTTGGCCAATGAATACTCTAACAGGTACCCACTTTTCCTAGTTTCTGGTTGTTATACTTTAGTGCCTTCAAATGAAACCAAAAGAAAGTGGTAGTTTTGGCACCATATTCATGTTATTAGGATAGGTGGTTTTAGGATTTCTGAAAGCCACACTCTGTTACAGTTCCCACAGTTAAAAAGGTGAAAGATGTTAACCACTCAGAAAGAGATTTTTCATGAGAAAAGCCACAGATTGTATCACATGAAAAAGTAAAGATATCTGGGTAAATGTTCATTCCATAATAGTTTGAACCTCAGGTCAGTGGGAGTGTATATTTAAAGAATGAAAAACAAGTGGTTCTATCAAGGTTTAAAGGATGATCTATTTAAAGTTGGACCTACTAAAAGCACATTACACTGTTCACTAGAGTTAATCTACTTCTGAAGTAATCAAGACATATTTTAAAAAATATGAGTAGGTTTTTCTGGTGGGAAGCATAACTTTGACTTTAATACTTAACTTTAAGGAGTACTGAAAATTCATGCCATAAAACCTTTTGCTTGAACCAAAGAAAAACAGAGAAACAATTTGGGACACGCATCTTTTTAATTCAGGAAGAAAAGCAATCTACAAGATTATTTCAAATTCTACAGATATTTCCCACAGCTGGCATTTTACTTCTTACTTTGAGCTCATCAACCTGGATTTCTCTGTTTTGTTTTGATTTTGGTTTTGATTTTGATTTTGGTTTTGGTACCAAGGATTGAACTCCAGGGCACTTAACCCCAGACCTTTTATTTTTTTATTTTTTACTTTTTATTTTGAGATAGGGTCTCACTAGGTTGCTTAAGTCTCACTAAGTTACTGAGTCTGGCTTTGAATCAGCAATTCTCCTGCCTCAGCTTCCCAAGCTGGCCTGGATTTTCTATTTTAAATGTATATATTTTCTTTTTAATCTAAGACTACAGCAGATATTTGGGGGAAAGGAAGATAAAGCATGTTTTAGAATAAAATACTGCTGCTGCTTGACCCAAGCAAATAAATATGTGGTAGTTTTGAAGCCCTGTTCAAAGATATAAACCAAAGATCTTGGAGACATTCCACTGAGTAATTTATATTAATATCCTATGGAGTAAGTCTTGGAGGAGTTGAGAGTAAGAGAGACAGAAGAAGACAGAGACAGAGACAGAGAGAGGACTGCCACCCGGCCCCTGGGGTGAAGACTCTTCTCATCCACTGTTTGTCCTATTTATTCTGTCTGGTGTAGAGGTGACACTGAAGCGGTATGACATTTTGGGGTGACAAAAGCCAGCAACAAGAGATATATTCTCCAAGTGTAAAGTAGTCTTGCTTTCTAGTCCATGTTTCCAATTATGACTCATGAAGTCAGGTAAGACTTGAAGGTAGGGATGCTTCATGGTAACATAAATGGAATCTGAGTTTCCATTTATTAATTTCCTAATTGAAAGGACAAATTTTCTATTCCCAATCTAAAAATTTAATGTCAGTACTAAATACAGTTCTGTGAGATTTATTGATTTATATATGTTGCATTTGTATAAGTTGTGGATGGAACAAAGTTTATTCAAGTTTCAGAGCCACTTAAAGAGCTGACTAGTAACAGGAGCAGCATAGAACTCAGTCTGATACTAGATCTGATACTAGACTTTCTATGTCTTTTGCCTCCCCAAAATTCACACAGAAGACACAGGCTGATCGGGTTTCCAGAAGACACCATTTAACATAAGTAAATGCAGCCAAGGAGTAGGTGTAAGGGAGAGAGTCTTACCTTTGGGGAATCAGCTTCTAGAGAGATTAGGAAGGGGAGCTTATGACAAAATGTAATATAAAAATTAAGTAGAAAAAGTTAATTTAAGGTTATGAGAATAAAGAAACTTAATAACCATAACACCATCCCAAATTGCTTCAATTGCTTTCTAATAAGAGACACTAGCATAGCAAAGGAATTCCTTTTTCTTCAGATTAGCAACTGAGGAGACAGGATGGTATAGTTTAGATTCTTATTTATAAATTCTGGAAAATTCAATAGAACATTTCATTACAATTCTTGATATCTGAGGACATACCTATCCCTGCGCATGCACTTAAAATCACCAGAGACAACTCTAGGGGTTGTTTGCATATTTATATATAAATAAACAAGAATGGGTAGAACTTTTGAGAGCCAAAAATTTCAGGGTAAGGAAGTGAGTAAAATTTTCAGGGACCTGAGATAGGGGACTAGCAATATACTGAACATAAAATCCCCACTGTATGTGATATCTCTTTTCAAAAAGGAAATAGGAAGTGGGAAATGTGGGCACACATCTGAGGGGTTCCAAGGTGGGTGATGATGGAATACAATAAAATCATACAGCAAAAGAGTAGGCCAAAATAAATGTCCAAAAATGCCATGCATTAGAACTCACTTATACCTCCATTTCCCCCCACTGTGCTAGTTTTGGAGTGAGCTTTATATTTTCAAGTGAAATGTTGGAAAACAATAACATTTGTAAAAAAGACAATTTTGACCATTTTCAAAATGAATTTACTGAACCATTTTAGATATAAATTTGATGGAAACCAATATCATTCTTTCGCTAGTAGATTGATTTCATAAAATAATTAGAAACAGTACACCTCATTATCTTAAAATTCAAACCTTTTAGAAGGAAAGCTTGACTCCTTATCTTTTGAGTTATCAGCAGTAATCAAAAGGTTCCTCCACAAGGCAGTCTTTGACATTTCATCAGAAATATTTATCACAGATGGATCATCTCTAGTTAGGAGTTTACCAAAAAATGAAATAATAAACATTAAATAAGTAACTGTGGTTATTCAAGGACAGAAACTAAATATAGGACAATTTTATGTCTATATGAAATTGTTTTTTTCCATTTTTATTGTGGTAAAATACGTGTAATATAAAATTTACTATGTTAGCCATCTTTAACTGCACAGTTAAATGTTATTAAATACATTCATAACATAAAACCACTGCCCCTATCCATCTTCAGAACACTTTCCATCTCTTAACCCTGAAATTCTATGTGCATTAAACAATAAATCCCTATTCCTCCTCTCCCAGTCCTTAGCAACCACTTTCTGTCTCTATGACTGTGACTACTTTAAGGGCCTCATATAAGTTAGATAAAACAGTATTTATCTTCTTGTGAGTGTTTATTTCATTTAGTATAATGTCCTCAAGGTTCAGCTATGTTGTACCTTATGTCAGAATTTCTTTCCTTTTAAGGCTGAATAACATTTTGTTGTACATATGTACCAAATTTTATTTATTTTACAAGATTTTTAATAATCGAAAATTAAGAAATATGCGGGGCTGGGGATGTGGCTCAAGCGGTAGCGCGCTCGCCTGGCATGCGTGCGGCCCGGGTTCGATCCTCAGCACCACATACCAACAAAGATGTTGTGTCCGCCGAGAACTAAAAAATAAATATTAAAAAAATATTCTCTCTCTCTTTCTCTCTCTCTCTCTCTCTTTAAAAAAAAAGAAAAGAAAAAAATTAAGAAATATGGAAAGACTCTCTCAATTATTAGAAAAACTCAAAAAGATCTAAAGAAAAGATTCTAATTGTAAAAATACAGGTTTGGGCTGCAGTTTCTTTTTTTCTTTTCTTCTTCTTTTTTCCTTTTCTTTTTTTTTTTTTTTTGAATTCTAGATTACTATAATTCAGAAATCCCAGAGAAATATCATCTCAGTGATTATATTTAAGTGGTATGATTATACGTATTTGGCATCCTCCCCACAAGTTTTAACAATGTCAAGTGTCTCTTGGAGACACCCAGTCAAACACCACTAGTCTACATAAACCCAACTGAGAGATGGGACAAAATCAAACACCAGGAAATGAAAGATATGTTAAAGAGACATAACTCTTTGCCCTCTTGCTGAGCAAGTAGATACATCTAATACTATGCCTAGGAATTTGATTTGTGTTGTTTTAGGCTTACAAAGATGTGCAGACCCTTCATTAATGCATTCGACCTGGGATATGGGCACATCATCAGGCTTGCTTTCACCTTATTTCCCAATCAGTCGAGTTGGGAGCTTTCCCTCCACAATGCTCTTCTCGGGTTTTCCCAACCAGAGGCACTTGCCTCCTTCCCCTCAATGCTTATGGCAATTTCTTTCTTTCTTTCTTTTTTTTCTTTTTTTTTTTATTGGTCGTTCATAACATTACATAGTTCTTAATACATCATATTACACGGTTTGATTCACGTGGATTATGAACTCCCCCTTTTACCCCGTATACAAATTGCTGTATCACATCAGTTTCCCTTCCATTGATTGACATATTGCCTTTCTAGTGTCTGATGTATTCTGATGTCTGTCCTATTCTCTACTATCCCCCCTCCCCTCCCCTCCCCTCCCCTCCCCTCCCCTTTTCTCTCTCTACCCCTTCTACTGTAAATCATTTCTTCCATTTGTATTATCTTGTCTTACCCCTCCTTTCCTCTTGTATGACATTTTGTATATCCCTGAGGATCGCCTTCCATTTCCATGCAATTTCCCTTCTCACTCCCTTTCCCTCCCACCTCTCATCCCTGTTTAATGTAAATATTCTTCTCAAGCTCTTCATCCCTACCCTGTCCTTGTTTACTCCCCTTATATCAAAGGAGTCATTTGGTATTTGTTTTTTAAAGATTGACTAGCTTCACTTAGCATAATCTGCTCTAATGCCATCCATTTCCCTCCAAATTCTATGATTTTGTCATTTTTTAATGCAGAATAATACTCCATAGTATATAAATGCCACATTTTTTTTATCCATTCATCTATTGAAGGGCATCTAGGCTGGTTCCACAGTCTTGCTATCGTGAATTGAGCTGCTATGAACATCGATGTAGCAGTGTCCCTGTAGCATGCTCTTGTTAGGGCTTTAGGGAATAGACCGAGAAGGGGAATAGCTGGGTCGAATGGTGGTTCCATTCCCAGCTTTCCGAGAAATCTCCATACTGCTTTCCAAATTGGCTGCACCAATTTGCAGTCCCACCAGCAATGAACAAGAGTGCCCTTTTCCCCGCATCCTCTCCAGCACTTATTGTTGTTTGACTTCCTAATGGCTGCCAGTCTTACTGGAGTGAGATGGTATCTTAGGGTAGTTTTGATTTGCATTTCTCTGACTGCTAGCGATGGTGAGCATTTTTTCATGTACGTGTTGATTGATTCCAACAGCATATCTTATAGAAATCGATAAAAGAATCATGAAATTCATATGGAATAATAAAAGACCCAGAATAGCAAAAACAATACTAAGCAGGAAGTGTGAATCAGGCGGTATAGCGATACCAGACTTCAAACTATACTACAGAGCAATAGTAACAAAAACAGCATGGTACTGGTACCAAAACAGGCGGGTGGACCAATGGTACAGAATAGAGGACACAGTAACCAATCCACAAAACTACAACTATCTTATTTTTGATAAAGGGGCTAAAAGCATGCAATGGAGGAAGGATAGCATCTTCAACAAATGGTGCTGGGAAAACTGGAAATCCATTTGCACCAAAATGAATCTGAATCCCTATCTCTCGCCGTGCACAAAAGTTAACTCAAAATGGATCAAGGAGCTTGATATTAAATCAGAGACATGGCATCTGATAGAAGAAAAAGTTGGTTATGATCTACACGCTGTGGGATCGGGCTCCAAATTCCTCAATAGGACACCCATAGCGCTAGAGTTAACAAATAGAATCAACAAATGGGACTTACTCAAACTAAAAAGTTTTTTCTCAGCAAAAGAAACAATAAGAGAGATAAACAGGGAGCCTACATCCTGGGAACAAATCTTTACTCCACACACTTCAGATAGAGCCCTAATAACCAGAATATACAAAGAACTCAAAAAATTAGACAATAAGATAACAAATAACCCAATCAATAAATGGGCCAAGGACCTGAACAGACACTTCTCAGAGGAGGACATACAATCAATCTTTTTTCCTTTTCTTCTTCTTATTTTATTTTATTTTATTGTTTTTGGTGGAACTGGGGGCATGAACCTGGGGCACTCTAACACTGTGTCATATCCTCAGTCCCTCAGTTTCTTTATTTTCTTTTTATTTGGAGATGTTATCTCTAAATTGTTGAACTTGTGATCTTCCTACCTCAGCCTCTGGAGTCTCTGGGATAACAGGACTAGGACATCACACCTGAGTGGGCTGCAGTTTTTAAAAATTTGTTTCACATAACAGATTAGATTCTACATGTGGACTGCTTAGGCTCTTGCACCTGGCATTTACAGCCATGCAGATCCCTGGTCTGCAGGTGTGGGCCCTTCAGTTGCTCCCACTTACTCAGTAAGCACTGAGTTCTCACAATGATCCATATCAAGCTTTATGCCCCCCCAACCTCTACTTCACCTCCTCCATCTTGCCCTGGCTCATTCAGACACAATACAATGGCCTCCTGACCATTGTAGAACACTAAAGGTTTCAGGGCCTTGTTCTAGATCTTTCTTCTGCCCTCACAAGTATTTCATCCCACCATATATAACTTCCCTCTCTTTGTTCCAACATCACCTTCTCAGGCTCTTGCCAACCACTCTAATTAGAATTGCTATTTCCATCTCCTCATACCACACCTATCCCTTTTATTTGATATTTGCCTTCACTGCAGTTTTCACCATCTGAAATACTATACTATATTACTTGTTCATTTTTTTAATGTTCTGTCCTCCATTTCTACTCTACTTAAATATAAATTTCATAAGGATGTGATTCTTGATCATTCATTCATGTATTTGGTACTCACTTACATGATAACTGTTTTTTAACAGATGAATGCAGCCTGTATCTTTGGCAGAGCTCTTTCCACATATCTAGGGTAACCTACAATATCAGAGCCTGTAGTATACCTGATGCTTTTATTACATTTTAAAATGGCACCAATTATAGGTTACATCCAGGATGCTGCAAAACATCCCCAGGGGTAGAAACAACCAAATGGCAGTAGCAATTAATTATTTACCAAGTGAAATAAAGTTTCTATAACAGAAAATATCTCTCTTTTTGTTATGTGTAGGTAAAACTGCTATGACAAAAATCATGTCCTATAGAAGTCCTAAGTGACCTCACATGAACCAAATTGGTGGTTGCTCACAAGAGTGCAACAACTCAACATTGAAGATGGAAAAAAACAAATAAACAAACAAAAAACTTGGGTCTCTACTTTACCCAATCTAGAAAGGTGCTCTTTAATTCCTCTAATCTGCCTGAAAAGAGAGCTTCCTAGTAACACAAAGCATGAGATCAACTAATTTAAAAAGAATCATCATGTGAAACACAAGTTTTTCATGAAATTACATTACAAGGGGCTATGAGCAAGAGTTTAGAAAGTGCTAGATTAGACAAAGTTAAACTTCATTTTAAAAATCCAATACTACTTAGATTATTTCATATGCAGTTGTACATTGTGAATTTTCAAACTAGAATGCAATATGGAATGTTTTCCAAACTTATTTCATTATCAGGCTCTTCTCGGAGTGTTACCCCATGAGACTAGGTTTCCATAGAATACATTTAGAAATATACTGGTTCCACTAAATCAAGAGGATTTTAGATTTTAAGTGTTGCAGAAGGAAAAAAAAAAAAGAAAGAAAGTAAAAATGCCTTCTATACTTATACTCACCCTTAAGTGCTATGTAATTTTATTTAAAACTTTTTAGGAAATATGATTTTAGAATATACCCTAAAGCTCCAAAATATTCCTATTTTGTCTTTAACACTATGACAAATTCCTCCCTCAGTGGAAATTATCCCCTGTTGGTTTTTTTTTTTTTTTTTTTTTTTTTTTTACTGGCAAGCCTTAAATTATCCTTAAGAACGCTGAATCCATAAAATTGGGTATTAAATGGTACTTAAAATAGAATTTACAAGAAAACTAAACTAAACTATAGCAAGAGAGAGGGAGGGGTGAGTGGAGCAGTGTGTGTGTGTGTGTGTGTGTGTGTGTGTGTGTGGAGAGAGAGAGAGAGAGAGAGAGAGAGAGAGAGAGAGAGAGAGAGAGAATATTATTGGCCAAATACTTGCAAAAATGTTTATTACAACTTATAAAACTTATTTTTTTCCTATTGTATGTAAAGAATATTAGCATATTTGTGGGAATTGCATAAATCTTTCCTAAAATGATTAATAGAACTTATTCCTCCAGCTCAAGAAATAGATTTAACTTTTCATTTTAAGGGGTAAATTCCCAGAGTTAAAATATTGACCGGTGATCAACTTGGTGAATACCTATCTCATTTAATCCAGAAGTGAATCTTACCCCTGTCCTCTATTTGCTCCTTTCTGAGACTATGAAAGATTCTTTTATAAACATCATAAAATATGAGAAGAAAATATTTCAGACAATAGTTCCTACCCCACATCATTTTATGCTACTTGGGTATAGTCATCCAGTCAGTATGGGCAGAACTTAGTACTGGAATCTGGTTAATCGAATTTCTAGTTTCAGTCTCTCCTCTAACACAACTTCAGCAAACCTCTATGAGCATCCACACAGTGTGAAATTCTTAGAGTACATATCAACATATTCTATTACAGACATGGATGTGTTTTTAAATGTATATCTTACCTATAATGCCCTTCCAGTGGGAGCTGTACTGTGCCCTCATCCTCCATAGCTAGCATACTTTGTTCCTCCTGGAAAGACAAATGTAAAGTATATAAAGTGAACCTGATGAATCTCCATTTTACATTAAAGAAGAAACACAGATTAATGTTTCATTATCTCATTAACCTCAAGACCTTCCACTTTGTTTGCATTTATTAATGCCAGCACAGGTCCTTTCAATAAAGCTTACCTACCAAGAACATAAGTAATTAATGAGAATCTCATAACACAAAGTAATTTAAATGCTAACAACAATCTCCTTCATGTCACTCAATGTAAAACATGGTTAATTTCCAAACAGACTTTTTAAAAATTAATCTAAACCTTACAAGGACAAAAGTGTGGGTAATGTAATCAGTTTTGTTGTTATAAAGTTGAAATTACATCCCAGAATGCTCTGTTAGGAGGAGATAAAGCATATATTCAGTGCAGTAGTTCTCAAACTCTACAGTAGAATTACCTGGCAGGGTTTTTAAAAATACAGATTGCTGGGTTCTGCCCTCATCTGATTCTATAGGTCTGAAGTAGAGAGGGCAAAAAAATTTACATTTCTAATGGGTTTCCACTTAAATTTGACTATGCTAGTCTGGACACCACACTTTAGAACAAATGCTGCAGACTTGGAAGGATATAATAGAAGATATCTTCCTATAATATATGTATCAAAACATAGGTAAGCTTGGTGGAAAAACAAATTGAATAGTTAGACTCCAGTCAGATGCATCTTTAGCTTTTGTTTATGCTTCACATTTCTTCTTACAACAATAACATTTCACCTTTCTCCAAAAGGTAGAAATGCTTTATTCACAAATGTATATCTTCATATATAATATTCTAAACTATATCTTTGAAATGAGGATAATCATATGGCTACCATACTAAAATGTTCTCATTAAATTTTCAAATAATGTTATCCTTAAACTTTTTCTCTGCACCCAGTAAGAAAGTTGTCTATAGATTACAGCTCTTATTTATTTTCAAATGGGTCAACTGGCATTATTCCAGTTCAAGAATTATTTAGAATATTTAAAAATATTAGGTTATGTTATTCTATCTTCAAAATGGATTTTAAGATGTACAGACATAAAGAAGTAGGTGATCCTCCCCAAGAGGGAATTGATGACAAAAAAAAAAATACAGATACAGATGGCCCTGAAGGCTCTTCTCCTTTCCCCTTTCAGTAACTTAGGAGAGCTAAACTTCCTTAACCCAGCTTAACCTATAATAGCTGCCAGAGAGATGTGACCTTTAGCTGATGCCATTATTCCTGGAAGGCAAGGTGGTACCTGGGGTTCTCTTATTCAAATCTTGGCCCTCCACTTGCACAATCTGTAATCTGAATGTCATATTCCATCTTTCTTGTTATTTATATAGGCAAAGTGGTTTTTAGTGACTCTTCAGCTCACCTATGAATATGTCATGTGATGTGGCGATAGGCCTCATTCACTCTTGCATCAGTCTCCCAACCTACTGGCCAAGGTAGGGCCCTCTCTGCAGGGGCTTTGGTTGTGGTGCATACAGAACCTCTATGCCCAGCCCAGGCTACAGAGCAATGGAGAGGCCAGGGTGCTGCATAAGCTCTGCCACGCCTCTGCTTATACATTCCCCCTCAGACACTTTATGTTATATTTTTACACGGTGGGGCTAATGGCATAACCCTGTGCATTCCAAGAACCAATTCTATTCTCTTTCTCTACTGTTTTTAAAGTATTTTTTTTTTTATTTTAAGGCCCATGTATTTTATTACTTATGTTTTACACATATTCTCCTTATCATTTGGCAGCACTATTGAAACTAATCAAGATGAGCACAGTCCTATTAGTTTAAAATAATCCATTTAAGCATAAGCAGAGCTAATCTGCAGCCTAGAATGAGATATGCCTTGCAAATGCAATAAAAAGATTATATGGAATATAATACATATATCATATTAATTTACAAGCACATCCTGGAACCCATGGGCAGAGCATATGTATCCTTTCAGGTAGAAAAGGTTACTTCCAGGGGAGAGGTTACCTTAATGCACATGGAGGAGCCTAAAGAGAAGACATTCAATGATTCCATAGGCTATGTAAAGAAAACCAAGATATAAACAAAAGGTAAATCTGTCCTTAGTTGTCCAGTAAGAGCTTAAGACTGTCATATAGTATCTTTTCTGGCCAATTCAGAAAAGAATGTCAAAAAGCTAAGGATGTTTAACAAAGAATAAAATGCAAATAAAGTTTAAGAGAAGAACAGGTTCATCACCGTGTAAGCTACCTGGCAGCAGAAAAATGAAGAAACACTATTCAATCCAACAGCAAAAATTTGGGCCAAAGCATTATGAACAATTTTGGTTTTTCTTCAGATGATTTTCCACTTTCCTCTCAAATTGCTTTCAATAATTATTTTGCACTCTGTGGCTTGTTAGCATGTGTGGGCTTTATACTAGTCATAATTCTATCCAAACAAAAACTCATCACCTCTAAAGATAGCATTTCCAAGCCATGCTTATCTGAAGAGAAGGGTGGCAGAGCAGCCGCTGCCTTCAGTGCCAGAAGGGAGCTGGGTGGGCCCTGGAGCGGGGATGGAGGGCCGGCTGCAACCCAGGCAGCACTCTGAGGGAGCCAAAAATTGAGCCTTTCTGGGGAGGAGCAGTCAAATCAGGCACCAGTCATCACGACAATCATAACTCAGGTTATGTCAACCATGCAAGCAGAGAGAGAATAGCATAAAGCTAACCAGGTATCCACCACAGACACACCTCAAAATGAGTTCTATTCAGCATTTCTTTTATACAGAATCCATCAAGAATATGCTGAGTTCTATGACGTGGTAGTACCCAGTTGTGAGGTGTTAAAAGGATGAAGATCAAAATTTACCCAAGAACATTTGAGGAGTTTCTTCAATTTGACTAAAGAAATATTTATAATGATTTAAATGTCATCTTTTGATTAAGATAATCAAAGAATTTTCAGACACAAAATAAGTGAACTGCAATTAATGCTATGTCCAGTAAAGGGAAGGAAAAGTTAGGCTTAGAAAACAAATCTACTCACTAGCATCCCAACATTTACTGAGCATGTTCTATGCTCTAGTCACCCAGTGAACAAGAATGATCCAGAAACCATTAATAAATTCATTCAATGAATATGTGTTAAGCATTATCTACATGATGGGAAGTCAGTTAGGCATTAGGTTACAACAATGGAAAGAAAGATATAGACCCTACCCTTAGATGATATGAAGGCTCACCATGAGAAGTACAGGAGCAGAAGTTGTAGAATGGAAGAAATTGTAGGTAGGAAGAAATAATGTGAGCCAAGCATAAAATGAAGGAATTAATAAAACATGTTTTCATAGTAATGAGCAACTAGCCTTGTTAGAGCCAAAGGTCTGTGTTGAGTTCAAGAGGAAAATAAAACAGGAATCAAATTGTGGGGTATTTTGATTAATAGGAGGATATATATCAAGTTATATCATGAATTTGAATTGTATAAAGATAAAAATTCTGATTCCCATATTGTGACACCTAACAAATTCTCCATCCTTTAATTACTTTTTACCTTTAATGAAGTAGTAACATCTCTTATTTTATCCATTTTTCAGCAAAGTCTGTATCTATGTAGGAGGCTTCAAATATTCCAAATTACAAACAATAACAAAGGACAAATAGGAACTCTAAGTATCTTTGTGAAGATGCTTACCGTACAGAAGAGAGAAAATATTCAGCAATTTTGTAATCTATATATCTTAAGAAATGGAAGAGATTTCCAAATTCAAGTTCAGCTCCTTTATTTTATCCAAGAAGAAAACAAGGCCTACAGAATATAAGAAGCATCTAGACATTTCCTTTCCCAACTAACAGAATAGGTGCTACAAACATGTGATAACAATGTCATATTTATAAGGATTTTTTATGATTTCTAATGTAGAGACAAGCCAATACATAAAATACTAACAATGAAAGCTCAGAAGGAAAAATGGGAGGATTAATATAGAATTCATATAATATAGAGAGACAATATATATTTTTCATCAAAATATTCAATTCATTGTCTCTAAATATATATGAATTATTATAAATACAAAAGTGAAAAATTCTGTAGAGTTATCTTGTACTTAGAATCTGAGTATATTCTGGAGATTCAGATTCTGTAGTTTAGGAAAGGGCTCATCTCAAACTTTATCATGAATCAGAATCCCCTAGAGGTCTTATTAATACGGAGCACTGGCCCCTCTACCCAGAGTTTTAACTCAGTAGGACTGGGGTAAGGCCCAAGAATTTTTATTCTAACAAATTGCCAGGTGTTGCTGGTGTAGCAGAGGTTGTGGAATCACATTTTGAAAAACTACTGCTTGAAGAAGGAGAATAAGCTTGCCACATCTTAAGATTCAATTAGAAAATATATTTGTATAATAATTAGTTATCCATGCTTTCTAAATCCACAACCCATCCTGACCCTTCTTAATAGTAAGACATTTTCTGTAATTTGCTTATTGCACTTGTTTTTTTAATTTCTTGGAATTTTTCATGAACCCATTTGATACAAATCACAAAAGCCGTACTTGTCTACTTTTTCTAACAGTGTATGTGTTAGAGTGAACCCTCAGTAAATCAAGAAGTCTCAATCTGATACCTTCTGCCAAATTGAATGTCCAGGGTTTAGCTAAGCTTAACCCCATCACCCTCTCTCCAAGAGTAAACATTCTGTGGAGTTTTCTGCTTTTAACAATAGTCCTTTTGTCAAATGTGTACAATGTCCTAGAGAATATTTAAGTAGGAAGAAAGGCATGTTGGTACTCTGAGCACATTTGGACATCCAGAATTTGATTCTGCAGTCTTCCCTTTACACAGAGCAATGTGCAAAATGTCAGGGTTCCAATATTCATTTCTACCCTGATTATAATCCTTTCTTTCTAAAAACTGAAGCATATGCATATGCATATGCATGAAGTACATGAAAATTTGGAACAGAAGCTCTGCGACCTTGGACTGGCCTGTGTAGCTATTTATTCTGCTTAACTCATTATTGAATTTTAAGGTCAAATGAATGCTTTTTCAGTGCCATAAGACCATAAATGGGCTACTGATAGGAAAACCCTAGAGGATAAAGGTACAAGCTTGTAACTATCATCAAAAGGACAAGAGGTGAGCTCACTTTAAATTCAACTCTCAGGGAGCTGAGACATTTCTGCTATTTACTATCTTGCCAGATCATGATCAAAGTTACTCAATTAATTTGAGCAATTGCAGAAATGCAACATTTCTGGAGAACTTGTCCATTTGCCACCTTAATGCAAAATCTCCTGGAAGACTGGGCCTTGGTACAAGATGCCATAGTTAAGATCACATCCTTTAGTGGAGTCCTTAAGCTCAAGAAATAAAATATCAAGATCTAGGCAACCAAGCAGAAAATCAACCAGAGATTTAACTTTTAGTGTCATCCTCCTTAAATCTTCCTACTCTCTTCCCTGATCCTACTTTTTAAATGTTAATCCCAGGTTATAACATAAACATCTTTAAACTTTCTTTTCTCTCCCCAGTTTGATGCAGAATTATTTGCCTTTGCAATAGTGAGAACTACATTTTAATGTTCAATTGTAGTTTATTTTTTGACTATTATTGATTTTCTTGTTTCTTTCCATGTAATGAGGATCACATGGAAGTCTCACTGTATTTATCTATTTGAATTTTAAAGATCCATAGACTTGTCTGATGAACGTATTACAACATTTTTTCCCCTCTCAACTTGGAGCTGAAGAATTTGGCTATAAAATTATCCCAATAAATCTTTAACCTATTTTTATATACTTGCAGAAAACATGAGTTCTAGGAAATTTAGGGACACTAGTTACTTCTAGAATTTTTCATAATCAGAAGAGAGTAAATACCCATTAGATTATAGCAGGATATAATGTAAAAAGGTTAGAAGCTAATTATATAGAATTTCTACCTAATGGGATTAATAAATTGCAAAATGGATATAGGGTACATACATACAAATGCCAAATATGCACAGCTTTGAAAGTTGGGCCGTGGAAATGGCTAATTCTATGAAATTTATTATTACCATCAGCTTTGTCTATTCTATTTCAGAGACAAAAGGAGAATCTGAAACTTTCAGTCATAGTAGGGAAGAATATTAAAGATAACATAGGAAATTACACAGCATTTTTTTCTTTTGGAAGTTCTAAATTCTAAGACTGAAGTTCTAAGAGGAGCAAAAATGTCTCATGATATGATGTGGCCTAAGATGAATGCTAGGATGCAGTGATTATACATAGCTGGGAATATTGCTATCTAGTTCCACCAGTAGCAGTAAAGACGTGGCAGGTAAACAAAGTAAGAAAATACAGTCATAGTAACTTTTAAGTTATTGCATGAATGTACTTAATAACAGTAAAATTACCAGAGAAACTATAGAGAAGCTTGTGGCCAATAAGCTTTTTAAAAAATTCAATTTATATATTTAAAAAATTTTAAACCAGTGTATTTTAATTGTACATTGTACTGGGATTCATTGTTAAATATTTGCACATGCACACCTTCTCTTCAAAATTACTTTCTTTGAAAATTTATAACTTCTTAGAAATTGTTTTCAATCTTAATAATTTTAATTACATCAACTATGAATAATTTAAGACATTAAAATTTCAATAATCTGATGTCCATCTTATTTAAATTTAGCTTGTGCCAAATTCTGTCATATTTTTCTTGAATAATACCTGAGGATAACAGACATTTACTGACACTCTAAAAAGAAACAAGAGATCCAAAATATACTAGTTAAAACATTATTTTTTAAAAATGTCTAATACTTAAATCAGAATACATTAAACTTAGAAAAATAGAGAACTAATGACAAATTTATAATATTTAATATTATATTAATATACTAGAAGTATGATTCTATATATGCCTTCTATACATTTTGAAAAATTGAAATATTTATACAGAAAAAAATATATCATCATGGTCCGTCTATGTGTGAAAATCTATTGACTGCAATGGAATACCATAAAAAAAGAAAGGAATTATTATTCACATTATGTAGCCATACAGGTAGAAAATTCTGAGCAGAAACTTCATTAGATTTTGTGGCTTAATCTGAGTTCACTAAATGACTAAGCAAAACTTAAAATTCTTGAAACATTTACAAATGAATTACCCAATGGAAAGAACATATCTAAGACTTTAAAAAATATTCTATAATTAAAAAACTGAATACATTTATTAACCACCTATAAGAAAAATTGAAATAATAATGTTCAATTCTCACAAAATATTCTTTAAATCTTATTTATATTTACATAGAAATTTTGTTTTACTTTTACAATCTATGAACTCAATCATTCTGCTAAATGTTGTATGAGTTCTCTCTCTCTCTCTCTCTCTCTCTCTCTCTCTCTCTCTCTCTCTCTTTCCATTTATATTCTTTGTAGTTTTTATATACTTTTAAAAATGTTATGATTAGTCTTCAAAATAGATCCAAGCTAACATATTAACTTTATAAATGCCCTAAAACTTAAAATAAATTGTTTTAACATATGAAATAGAATCAAATAAGTAGTTCATGAAAATAAATAGAACCCAAAATGTTTCTCAAACATTTATTCAATCTTAAATCACTTTGAATGCAAATCGTTTTTCCTTTTAAGCATTTCATCTATTTCAAACCTAACTAATTTTTCACTAGAATCTTCTGATTAAAATTTTGTTCCCTAGAAAATACCATCAGTAATAACACATCTCTGTTCCTCTCCCTCTCTCTCACTCACTTATTTCTGTCTTCACATTTTCAACCAAAACATAGTTATTGCATGACCATAACTTGTAAATGGTGAAGCATCAACAACTTTATGCCATCTATAAGTGAGAAATAATAATCCTTATGATTTGGAAGTTAATTAAGCACAAAGTATTTGTATATTTCATACATATTGGTTTCCTAATGTGAGATCTTGGTGCCCTCTGTCTCTGGTTAAATCTTCATGATTTTAAAAACTGAACTTCCGAATCTATCCATCATGGTTGTTTGTAATAATTGTCTAATGATAACTCTACTAATTTAGTTTTGCAAGGAGCAACTGATTTTCTTTTCTTTCTTTTACTTTTCTTCTTCTTCTTTATGAGACATTGCTTTTTCTCTGACTTACTTCTTTTTCAGCATCTTCTAGTTTCTTTTTCTTACTCTCAGGCATTAAATCATCCAACCAGCTGAGTTCTCGTTTGGTAAATAAGAAGTCCATCAACTTTCTTACAAATACCAGGGCTAACACCTGAAGAAAATAATAAAACAGCTTAATATTTAAAGAATAAAAGTGGGAAATATAGATTCAATTGTTTTTGGTAGAAATGAGTCAGTTTGATTAGGGCTAACATTAACTTTGAGATGAATATGTATATTCATGTTGAGAATTTATAGTTTTTGAAGTATTTGAAACTTCTTGGAAATATTTAATTAAATTTCACTTAAAAATACCCCTGATGCTAAATTTTGAAAGTTTATACTTTTTCACCTAGGGTAAATTACCTCATATTATAACAAACATTCAGAATAATATAGACAAAACTAATATGAATCACTGAAATTCATGATCATTTTCAGTCCCTATCTTTGTCACTAATTTTAGTACCAAAGTTTATAGTAGGGTTTCCAATGGTTGTTCAAACCCCATACTAAGGTTTATAATCAGACTCTTTTGTTCCAATTTTAGTTTGTGTGTTTCCAAAGGGACCCCAAAATCAGAGGAAAAGAGTGGGTACAAATTTCATACCATCATGGGAAAGACAATAGCAGCTCTTGAAACTTTTATTATCCACAGAAGGCCAAGGCAACTCATCTGAATAACTGTAAAGAGATGAACTTTTCGGAGTGGTACATGCCGTAGATATATAAAATCTGGTTGATGTTTTGCAGGCATCCAGAAGAGCTTTATCCTATCAAATAACTAAAAGATTAAGCAGACTAAATTACATTTAGTAATAAGACAACAATAGAAATAGAAAGGCAGATATTTAATATAGTCCCCAAATTTTAGGTTGACATAATGTATCTGTGATAATTGGACATCAATGAGATTGATACACCGCACTGAAATACTACAATTTTAATTTACAACCGCACAGGTTGTAGAGTATAACAACAGTAATGCCAGTGCTAAATGCTAAATAGTAAAGCCAAAGTCAGTGCTACCTTGGAGAGTAGAGTCCTGAGGGCAAAAGGTCATCTTTATTCTTGTCACATCACAATCTCCTCCTTTTCCTCCACAAATACTGGGTATTCCTGTACTCCCAAGCTCAGTTCTCTTCTATCCTGGAATGGCTCATCTTTCCACTTTAACACACTTCCTGATGACTCCCAAACTGGCTGTCTCCCTCAGTTACCTCTCTGAGTTCCAGACCCCACCCAGCTGCTGTGGAGGATGTTCTGAGTTCCTTATTTGAACTCTGCTCCTTTTGCCACTTAGATCCCCAACAAGGGTTTTGATGCTGTCTTTACAAACACAAACTTCTTAACCATAAATATTTAACCTATATAAGAGAAAAATGATTGGATTGTGAGATCTGTGAGCCAATCAGTGGATTAATCCTCTGATATGGATTAACAGAAGTTAACTGTAGGTAAGTAGGATGTGACTGGAGGAGACAGGTCTTAGGGGTCCTGCATTCGGGGTGAGCTCTCTTTCTCTCTCTGCTTCCTAGTACCATGTCCTGAGCTGCTTTCCTCTGCCATGCCCTTCTGCTATGATGTTCTTCCTCACCTTAAGCCCAGAACAACGGAGTGAGACCTCCAAAACCATGAGTACTAAATAAGCCTTTCTTTCTCTACAGTTGCTCTTGCCAAATCTTTTGATTATAGCGCACACACGCACACACACACACACACACACACACACAAACTGACTAAAAACCGAGGAGGAAAGATAGTAAAGGATTCAATAGGTTGTATCAAAACAGAAAAAGTAGTAAGTTCTAGTGTTCTAAAAACACAATGAGGTGACTATAGTTCAAAATGACCAACTATATATTTTTAAGAATGGCTAGAAAAGAAAAGTTCAAAGACTCAAAACACAAATGATAAGGGGATGAAAATGTTAATCACCCTGATTTCATCAGTGTATATTGTATAATATAATCAACCTCATATAGATGTACAATTTTGTGTTAATAAAATTTTTTAAGGTTTGGCCATTCAAAATTCACAAAGTTCTTGGTGACAGAGATATCCAAAGAGATCATTAAGATCAGGTTTACTTATATTCATAGTTTAAATTGTTTTCTCCATATTGGGTATGCTTATCCTCCATTAGCATTCACCCCAAACCTCCAGTAAAATCTACATATACAAAAGAAAAAAATATTTAATCTATATAAATTTTTGTTAAAAATTGTTTTCCAGAGAGGATTTTAACTCAATTTTAACTTCTTGACTAATATACTATATTGCACTGTCAAACCATTTATGGTTTTTAATCATATTTTATTTGAATTATTTTACATAAATCAATGTTATTTTCTGTTTCAATTTTGCCATGTAGTAGCATTATTTTTGACTGCATTACTGTTGTAGCTTTGACTTTGAGGCCATTTTTATCAAGCACCCAAGTTAATAAATTAAAATTTCACCAGAAGCTTAAATCTTCCTTACATTTTACTTAGTAACACTTTGTAGTGCATAGTAATTTTATTTTGTGGTGGTCATTTTAGTTTTTCTGAAATTTTTGCCATTTTCAGTTTCTGGCATGAGGTTATTATTTAGAAAATACTATGACTTTCAATCATAGTCACTGTTCTTCTTTGTGCCATTTCTACAATAATATATGTATTGTTAAAAGGGTAAAGTTAAAATTAGTAATATTCTTATAAGAAAGAACTAGCAGTTTTCATCATATATTTCAAAATTACTCAAATCTGCAGAGGAACAACTGACCATAGTCAAACTGTTAGGGTCCTATTTTACCAAACCCTATTTGTTCATATACTAGAAATTCCAGACTCAATACAAACCTCTGTCCTTCTGTATTCTATCTTACAGAATGCAGGACCTTCCTCTGCCCATTTATCTAAACCAGAATCTTGTGCACATTAATTCATCCAGTGTCCATTCATTTACCTTCCAAAACACTTATGGAAACTTTCTATTAAGAGTACTAAGTGCTAAACTCATTCCTGGTTCATCTCTCTCCATACTGTCCATACACATACCATTAGGTCTCTTTATTTAATACTTCTCAAATATCTCTTAAAATTAGAAATCATTAAGCATACAAATAAAACTTTGGGCACAGTAAAGATAAGAATAGGGGAGAAATAAAATCCTTTGGCTTACAACTGAAAATTTCCATTTCTATACAACTAATTTTCCCTAACTACCATTTCTCCATTTATGAAGCTATGTTATTGCATAAGTGTACTTCAGTGTGTGGGTGCTTCAATTGTTATTGTTTAAGTGGCACATTTGCTTTACTTTGGATTCCCAAAGTGTTAGAATGAATATAGATGTGGTTATATATCTGAATACGGAAACAGCGTTCATCAGAACACTGTGATCTGTTTTTTCTGCCATGTTTCACATTGAGAAACCTACATAAAAGTTTCTTAATATTGCCCATAAGGTAATATATAGATTTTTTCAATGTATAGGGTAACAAAGTAACATATTCCTTGAACCATAGCTATTTAACACATTTAATTATTATTACTCATAATAGATGTATTTTAAGTTTTGCATTTGGCTTTTATTATATCATGATGTCAATATTCCATTTCCCTGCCCAGTTAGCTACAATTCCCATTAGGAATTTCAACTGCTGAGTGTGGCGCTCACTTAAATTTTCACTAAGCTTGTTTCTCAGTATGAGATGCTATTTGTCCAGGTGTACCCTGTTTTGCTGTTCATTTGTGTATTTAAAACTCATTTTACTTAACTCATAGGGCTTTGTTAATGTTTTCTTCAATTTTTATTTCAAAGAATCACTTCCCAAATAATTCCAAAACTTGACATTCTTGTTTAATTCTAAACCACATGGGTATAAAATCATATGAGTTGAATTGGGGGGGGGGGGAATCTGTTGAAACCTATCAAAATGATTTTACTTTGTTTCTTAAACTTCTGCTGTTGTATTTATGTGAGCCTGGGGCCTAATAATAAATACTTTTCACTTACAGATGAAATTAGTACTCATGGAACTTTTGCCAAAGGCAATTTAAAAAAAAATCCAGAAAAAAACAAATAAATAAAACCTCTTCCATACTCTTCCTTATCTGCCTTACCAATTCAGTTCTACCAAAAGACACTTTAAAATGAACAAATGAAATCATATCCCAGGAAAAATTTAAACACATAACACTTCTCAACCATCCCCCTCTCCTGAGTTAATTTTACCCAGAGTCAAGATGAACAAAGACATACTATCTTTGTGTGTTCAGTGATTTTACAATGACTTTGCATTGAAGTTACACCTCAATTCTGATACCTAGCACTATCCAAAGGCTTACATGCTGCTATTCTCAAAGTCAGAAACTGGCCATTCACTCAGGAACAAAGACCCATGGTGCTGTTCCTCAGTCAAGTGACTGTTCTTCTGTATGTTCTGAACAGCAATGGGACCAGCTATGTCATAAAAAAAGCTGTAATATATATTTTTCTCTAAGGTAACAAAAAACAAAACTACTCAGTGAATAAGGCTTGAATTTGATCTCTTTTTCAGGAATATTGAAGTGGTTTGGCTAAATAATATTAAGTTATAAAATAAGATTATTCAAAGGCAAAATTAAGTAGAAATCTGTATTCGTTTTTTGGAGCTGCCATAACAAATTATCACAACTTTCTGGTTTAATACAATAGAAATTTATTCTCTCACAGTTGCAGAGGCCAGAAATCTGAACCAGAATGTTGGCAGTGCCATGATCCTTTTGAAGGCCCTAGGGAAGAAAATTTCCTTTGCCTCTTCCAGCTCCTGGGGCTCCTGGCATTGTTGCCTTGTGGCAGCAAACTTCCAATCTTTTCTTCCACCTTCATGTAGCTTCTCTTTCCTGTGTTTCTGTGTGTCCTCTTCTCGGCTTATAAGGACCCCAGTTATTAGATTGGGAGTGTACCAAGTATCTGATTACATCGGCAAAGACCCTATTTACAAATAGGATAATATTCTGAGATTCCAGATGGATGTGAATTTTGATGGAACACTCACTATCCAACCCATAAAACATCATAAAAGAAATAAGCAGGAAAAATTTGCAAATAGCATCCACAATTATTTAGAATACACTTACAGAGGGTTTTAAATGTGTCCACAAATTCTTTGATACTCTTATCTTTGAAAGATGACATCTTAATTCATTTCTCTTGTGCTCAAAGCTAGACTTAGAGTGTACTTACCTTTAACAAATAGAAAATATGAAGCATGACTACATGCAATTCTGGAGAGTAAATCACAAGTCATTAGAACTTCCTCTTTCTGGGAGTTAGCTTCCCTGTCGTGAGCACACTTAAGTATCCTATGGAGAGGCCCTTGTGGCAAGAAAAACTGAAATCTCCAACCAAAATCCACAAAGGAATGATGCTTCTTGCCCATGCCCATGTGATATGTCATCCTGAAGTAAATCTTGCAACACTGTGGAGGCTCCAGATGTCTGCAGCCCTTGACAACATCCTGACAGGCCCACATGAGTCATCTTGAACCAGAACCACCCAACTAATCTGTTCCTGAATTCAAGACCCCCAGAAACTGTGAGCTCATAAAGATTTGTTGTTTTGAGCTATGGGATTGTAAAGTAAATTTTTGCCAACCACGGAAAACTAATACAGTGCCTAACATGATAATTTAACCAATATTTTAACAATGTATAAAATTTCTTTTATATTTGAAACTGCCTTACCCTATATCTTAAAAATAATTCTATAGATACAGTTGTAATAACAGAAAAATATAATAGGAAAAAATCATCCAGGATCTCACTATCTTAACACATTTTTTCCTCCACCTTTCATTTTAATCCAACTCAACCTATTAGCTTTATAAACATATGGTAGGTACTTTTTCACTTTGTATTACATCATAAGCATCTTTATCATATTATCTTGGTAGGCATCATAATTATCAATGTTCAGTGACTATCTAATTGCTTACTCATTTCACTGCTATTGGATAATAATAACATCTATTAGAATGAACATTTTTGTGGATATTTTTCTATTGTCATGGATAGATGTCCATAAATATGATTAAAGTGTCAAAGACTGTAAGTATTTGGATATATCTTGAAAAGTACTGCTGTTAATATCAATAAAAGGTATAAATGCTAAACTTCTTAAAATATTAATATATTTCTGGTAAATAAAAGTACCCTAAGATTAAGAACATTGGATGCTGGAGAGGGTCTTTTTTAACTTTTACAACTCTGAAAAGTTTGAACAATTTAATTGTGGTCTGAAAACCACTCTTCAGATGATATTGTTTTCTCAGCTGTCATATGACACAACATCAACAAACCCTAAGATAAGTCATGACAGATGTGCCTGTAGTACTGTAAGTAGCTTACCTGAATTCCCTTTAGAGATGAAGCACCCATATAAAGAAATACTCCATATAGCACTGGCATGGGAATAAACTGTAAAAGAGCAATTAGAGAAAAGGCACAAATTATTTTCTAATACATTGGCATGCTGTTTTTCATTTAGCCAAAAGTGGGGGTGGAAACAGATACAAAATGTATTTTTGAAGCAATATAATACAGAACCAGAAGACATGGATTCAAATCAGACCTTTAGCACTTTGGAAGCTTATGTAAATTATTTAAGCTCTGTGCATTAGTTGTTCACTATCTAAAAAGCGATGATAACAATAGGGTTCTTATCAATATGTAATAGGTGAAAAACTATTTCAGAAACCACATCATGCACAATAAATAAGAGTTTTAACAATTATTAATATTTTTATTTAACAATAAAAAATAACTGTTATGCAACTTGAAAGACAATTTAAATTTTATTTCACAATGGCAAGATATTTGGATTAAAAGAGGAAGAATAGATCTTACACTGAAAAGTTGTTCCTAGATTATAGTAGATATTTGTAATCATGTGTTGTTCATACTATCTCTTTTTATTGAAATAGCTCATCATCATCCACCTTTATAATTACTTACACAACATGAATTAATTCTTGTAAAAATTTCAGTGATTAAATACAAGTAAACTTGTGAAAATTATTAAATAATTCAATTAAAATTTTCAAATTACAGGCAACTAAAATGAGTTATAATTTATAGTGAAATTAACATTATTCAGAAATATCTGCCAAATTACATGACAAAATAAGTACTATGTAGTGCTCTTCAAAATGAATTAAAATATTTTAAATGTAAAAAAGTAAGTATATGTAATGATGATGTCCATGCAATAGTTTTATGGAGCACTTAAAGTATAAAACTGGATATTTGACCACAAGCATGGTTATGCTCATGTCTACACAGCTAACTTATAGCAGGTAATATTAGTTGCTAGTATATCTTTCCATTGATAAAAAATCAGAAACTTCAGTTTGTGAAGTACCCTAAAAGTGAATTCAGGTCACAGTCAATCAGAAATGAGTGATGTTTTTCCAGAGCTTGATCATCATTTCAAAGTTATTGTAATAGTTTACACAATGATTTTTATTTTGCCATTGAAAACCTTTATATATCTAAGGATTCTAAACTATAGGACATATTTTTTTCCCTTCTTAGTTTAAGAAGAATTGCATAAACATGATAAAAAAATTCATCACTTTCATCACATGCCATACAATATTTGTAATATGTTCCTTAGATTCAAGTGAAATCTTTAAATATGCATTTTCTGCTTTCTCTCAAACTCATAAAAACATTCCATTACCTTCAGAATGCTGGTCATAAAGACGGATGATCCCATGAGAATAAAAATCATAAGCCCGGTAACCCTTTGTTCCCGAATGCCAAGAAATTTGGGTTGTTCTCCTGGAGCTGAACATTCTGATTCCAATTTCAGGCTGTTGACATGAGTGATGGAAAGGACCGTGGCAGCCACAAACCATGGCAGGCCCATGATGGAGCATACTCCAAGCATGACGGCCACCATTAATAGATCCAGATGGTACCCACAACCTTTCTGTTAAAAAGCAGAAAGAAAAGGAACCATCAATAAAACAGCTAAAGGATGGCCTGATTGTGAATAGAATCCTCATCCTGATAATATCCCAAAGGCCCTCCACAGGGGATCTTCTCCAGGTAAACTCTTAAACATTTTTCCAGTTGCTCTCTGATATCTCAGTGGGAAGAGTAATATCATAGAATCAAGGCTCCCTTTTTATGCTCAATTTATCTCAATATAGTGTGATCTAGTTCAAAAAGTTTTTCTTTCAGCACTAGAAAAATATCAGTCTTTCTTAAAATGATAGTTTTTATATTTTCTATCTCCTCTGTATTTCCATTCTGATGTTACTAATCTCCTCTGTATTTCTACTTCACTATCATTAACCTCCAGGTGTTGCAAATTTAAGTGCTCCACAGAAAGTTTAAGAAAGGAAAATAAGTGGGATAGATATGAGGAGGCTGATATCAATACGTGATTAGGTCCATTCTCTGAGGGAGAACTCGAGGATGGGCAAGAGCACTGCTCCCCTCTCTCACTGGGTCCTGCAGGAACTTAAAGGGTAAAACCTCTGAGGTAGCAAAGAGTTGGCATATTTTATGTTCCAATTCTTATTTTTAATTGTGCAAAGATACCACTGCATCAGAGGCAGTATAATAAAGTGGTTAAAAGAATAGGTTCTGGAGACCAACGGCCTGGGGTCAAATGCCAGATCATCCAATGACCTTAGGTATATCTCTTTGTCTATTGTGTTGCCTTTCTGAAAACTGATGATGATAACAGAAAGCACATCACTGGGTTGTCATGGGAATTGAATTATTTAGTTTTGCAAATCATTTAGTATTATGTATGATCTATGGAGAGCACTCAATGAACATTAAGTACCATTATATTCTAGCAGTTGGACAACACATTTTTCTTTTGTACTCATTTTGTTTCAATGCTCCTCAATAAAACTGTGTTTCTTAACAACAGATAATCTGCCATATAATTTCTCAATATTTCACAGTTTCTAGCACAATAATTAACACACATGAAGTAACCAATAAAAGTTACAGATTGACTTGTTTTAAAAGGAAATATATATCATTGAAACTTCTCTTAGAATTTAACTTAATTATTTTAATTATAAAATAAGATATAATAGTTAAATTTGGTCTGACCATGAGCAGCAGTGACCAATTCTTCAATAAAACAACTTTGGCCTTTTTGGAGGCAGTTTTGTCAAACTACAAGCAGTTTGTAGTTAAAACAAAAGCTCACAGAGTCTAAAGTATGAATCTTATTTGTTGCATATCTGTCATAACAGCATTTTCTGTTATTTTGTTTTGTTAATTATTTTCTTTAAAAAAAGATTCTCAAAGTTACTGGTACTTCCTTTCTTTTTTGTTTATCCCTGCTAAATCATTAAAAATGACAAAAGGGGGGGGGATCCGCCTAACTGCCCCCCCCCCACGTCCCCATGTTGTCACCAGCTCAGTGATGCACTTCCTTGAGTCAACCGATATCTGGGGCAATGCTACAGTTCACTAAAATGTTCACTAGAACTATTTCCCTGATGGATATGATTCTGGAAACTTTCTTTTGTAAGCAATGCAGGGAAGATTTTCATTAAAAGATCTGGAAAATGGGAAGAGAATCCTGGTGTCAGCATAACCTAAAAGGCAGTAGGAAGGTGTTTTACTAGGGCTATAATGTGGTCCCTTGACCCTTCTGCAAACATTTTGGAAGATGTGCTTCTGTCATATAGAACTTAAATTTTGATTCCTTTAGAGTTTGCCCTAAGCAGTTCCAGAAATGTTTTGTCTTAGGAACTGAGAGACAATGATAAAGGCGAGTGAAGGATCTACCTCCTTATGGCCCTAAATCTGAAGGAGTGGTTGTGAATGTGCCCCTGAAGCTTGTAGCAAAGCTGTGGTGCTGCTAGGAGAGGATGGAGGATGTAAGAAGTTCTGGTAGCCACAAGATGAACATCAGAGTCTAGTTTGTGCTTTTAGTACATCCTGGACTTGCTCAGGAACCATGTTTACTACAATTTAATAATGGGAGGAAGATCTTCTTTTTGATGGAGATTTTCTATAACTCCTATTGAGTGATTTTATAATGTGATACAATGTGAACAGTGTAATTTTGGATTGGTGAAAATGGACAAAACAATTTTTCAGAGGGATTAATTTCCTTTTAAAATTTAGAAAGCTAGCTTTGTTATATACAAATATATCATTAAAAAAAAAACAAGACAACTTCCCCCTCATTATGCCATACGACAATGGGGGCATATTGATTTTATGCAAACCAAAGGAAATAAAGTCGTTCTGGCACTTCCACTAATTAATCAGCAACTTTATTCTTGCCTTTCATTAGAAGTGCCTTTAAAAACTTGGTCTTTGTAACCAAATTATTAGCTGATAGGCATGCCAGCCAAAGGGAACTATCCCTTTGTCAGAGAGAGAACTCTGCACCTTCTAACATATTTCTGTAGACTTTTTTTTCTCAAATAAAGACAGAACTGGAGTTTTTATTCTCACATTCATCCATGAATCACGGAAAATGGACATATGGGAGGAAAAGGGAGCATAGCAACAGGTGATGCTACACCAGACCCCACTAAAACCAACATGCAGCAAGACAAGAGGCCAGCCAAGAGGACCATCTGATACCCAGATGCCACTGCTGAAAAAATTCATTTCAAAGCTTGGCAGCAATTTCCTGCATCTGTCAAGTTAACCACATAAAAGACTATAGATTGACATGAAGAACCAGGCTGACAAAGAGGGCAAAAAAGAACATATCAAATGCCATAATCATCAAGAGAATGTGGTGCCAAATGAATGTTGCAAACGCATTCATTTACTCAAGTGATCTGGGATTGTATTGCTGTTTATTAAAAATGATGTCAAGAGAAGCCTGAACTGTCTACAGAAACATGTAGAAAAGCCCATAGTTGTATCTTAACAGAAACTTTCTTTTCTGCAAGATAATGTCTTTCTCTTTACACTTTCTGAGAGTAAGCTTTAAAAAAAAAAAAAAAAAAAAAACAAGCTGTTACTTTCAATGCTTTTTAAAGAGATTCCATTAACCTATGCCTATCCCACTTCTCTGAGGAAGAAACAAACAAACAAATATACAAATGCTGGAGATGATATGGATTTATATGTATAACTATAAGTAATATATATTATACTTTTCATTTCAGATTTTCACACTTGCAGCTTCTTTCACTCTTCATATGACCCAAAAGATCATAAGTTGCAATGAGTTAGAGTTTTGCTTATTTTGTTCTCCCTCATTCTTATCGCAGTGAGTCACTTAGCTAGTGAGTTAGGCTTAGCCTATGTAGATCAGCAAGGTTTGTATATATAGTAACACTCACAAAATGATTTTTTTTTTTTTACTGGCATGAGAAACATTATCTAAAAGAAAACTAACTACTAGTTCTGATGATGAAATTGAAAAGATCTAAAATATGTTTGGAAGAGATGAAAACAAATTAATTCTGGAGTGACTTAGAGTTATGATATAGACTTAGATAATAGGATGTAGAGTCTACAAGGTGCTTGGTATATTAACTAGAAAGGTACAGTAACTAGAAAACAAAACTCATTAAAAATTTTCAGGGAATGTTCCAACCAGAGCAAAAATGGGTTTTCAGGTAAAAAAAAAAAAAAGAAAACTTATGAAAGCTGAGATGTGGTGAACTTGTGAACTTGTGGTCTGGAAGTATATTCAAGAAACATTTTTTTACGTGTGTGAAAATGTGGTTCAAGCCAAAGTCAGGAGTCTTTGCAAATGTTTCATTGAAGCAGTAGGAAGGGAGAGCAGCCATGAAATCAACTGTTTTTCTAAGTAAACAGTGTTCTAAGAGGTGATATTTTTGTTGTTGTTAACAAGAAATCAGCAGCAAAGCAAAGTTAAAGAAGACAAGGGTTATAGAACAAAATTAAATGTTCATTGTGGATAAATCATGTATCCAATGGAAGAAACTTGCTTTGAAATTATCTATATCCAAGAAGGACAGGGTGCTCAGGCTCAGAGTAACCAAGACCCCACTGACTCCTCTACTGAGAGCAATACCACAGAGCTCAGAGACAAGCCAGACTTGCTCTGATACTAAGTCCAAGTTTCTGATACTAAGCTTCTGATACTAAGGGGTAAAAATATGAACCTTCTGAATACATAGTTACTTATTTACATAATACAAAAAGTTTAATTATGGAGCTTCAGGTTAATTTCAGTGACAAAAATATTAAATGTTTTAGTTCTGCATTTCCATCCTGTCAATGCAAGTATATGAAAGGACCACTTGAAGAATGTATTACTATATTCTGGTTATTCTACACTGTGTGTAAAAGGGGAGAACAGTATGTAGATTTTGGAGCTGTGATGTTAAGGGCCTACAATAGGCTTATGAAGAATGAGGAGCAAGAACAAGGGCTAGGCAATTCATGAGGTTGAGAAACCTCAAAAGGGCCAGGATACAGAATGGCTCAGAAGGTAATAACACAGAAAGCAAATCCTCATTTACTTCCAGTTTGTTTTAATATGACTCCATTAGTACTTGGAGAAAATACTGTCTGAATCAGTTTAACTAATAACCTACACACAGGGTAATATTTCAGCAAAATCAATGGAATTCTACCCTTATTATAAGGGCTAAAGCAAACTTCTTTTGAAAGGTAATCAATGACTGAATGGCTTACTTTCTGCTTACAATATCAGTCTTTTAGTTTATTTTTAAAAAATGTCATGTAATTATATGCCGTCACTAAAAATGAAAAAAAAAATTACATTGCTGAAATGGGATGATCTCCACAATAATATTCTTCCATGAAAAAAAAAATGAATAGATATGGTAAGAAAATACATACTTAAAGCTGGGGCTGCAGGGTTTGGGCTCAGTGGTAGAACACATACTTATCCTGTGTTTGATTCCCAGAAAAGAAAGAATGAGAAAGAAAGACAGAAAGGCGGACAGATGGAAGGAAGAATAAGATAATATCTACTTAACTATATATCAAAATGTAAACAATATTATCTCTAGGCCATAAAATTATAGTGTTTTTCAACTTTGTCCTTTAATTTTTCATATTATCTGATTTTAAATCAAAATCATGTTTTACTTTAAAATCAGAAAACAGAGATGCTTTCAGTTTTTTAAAAAAATAATAGGTGTTTAGTATAAAATGTTTTCCTACATTTTAGAGAATTGCAGGATAACACAATGTTTAAAATAATGTTCTAAAACTTGTTTTATAGGTCTACTCACGTAACTATGTAACAGTATAATAAAAAGTCCTGGTGATGCTTGATTTTGTATAATGCTGATATTTTTAAGGAAATGTTTTAAAATTATTGATATTTAAAAATGACACTATTAAAGGCTGCTCAGGAGGCTGAGGCAGGAGGATCCAGAGTTCAAAGCCAGCCTCATCAACAGTGAGGTTATTATCCAAAGTACAGGTATGAAGACACGAATTGATGTGAATATACTGTATATACAACCAGAGATATGAAAAATTTTGCTCTATATGTGTAATAAGAATTAGAATACATTCTGCTGTCATATATAAATTAAAAAATATTTAAAAAGTGAGATGATGAGTAACTCAGTGAGATCTTGTCTCTAAATAAAAATGCAAAATATGGTTGGGAATGTGGCTAAGTGGTCAAGTGCCCCTGAGTTCATTTCCTGGTAACAAATAAATAGATAAATAAATAAGGAGACTTTTAAACCAATCCATCTAAACTTAAGAAAGCAAATTATTTAATTTAAAAAAATTTTCCTGTAAATGGGATAATTTGACTTCCTTCTTTCCTGTTCATATTCCTTTTATTTCATTCTCTTGCCTGATTGCTCTGGTTAAAATTTCTAGTACTGCATTGAATAGGAGTGGCAAGAGAAGACACCCTTGTCTGGTTTCTTAGAGAAAATGCTTTCAGATTTTTCACAATTCATAAGATTTCAGTTGTGGGTTTATCATATATGATTTTTTTTTAATTGATGAAGCATGATCCTTCTAAATTCTTCAAAGCTTTTATCATGAATTTCATCAAATGCTTCTTTTGCATCTCTTGAGATTAATTGATGTGTTAATGAAAACAAATAAAAATTTAAAAAGTAGAATTTTCCTGCCAGTTTATGTCCCACTGATAGTTCAAAATGGCCATGTTGGGAATAGTCACACTATGGAAATCAGCACATATGGTAAATCTGGGTCTCCTTTTTTTACATAAGAGAGCTGGTTGTTCACCTGGTATTAAACTAGACCAACACTCCACTGATCTAGTTCGTAAGATTTTATGAGATGTTTTAAAATATATTTCGTTAATAATTGAACATTTTATTTAATAAAAACCCCAAGTAAATTGAATTAATACCTTTTAAACATTCAGCATCTTAAGTTATTTTCTACAAAGAGAATGAAGAAAGCTCTTTAAGATAGATACACTTCCTTAGGAAGATTTATGACAAATAATTATGCTTTCTTATCTCATTACTATATTCACCAAAAGTCTAATTTTTTAATCATTCTAATATATTTACAAAATCCATGATTTCTGTTACTCTGAAAATGATTTTTCCCCCGTAGAGTAAGAGTATGTGAGCTGGCAATCCCCAAACCCCAATGATACTAGAACAAAACAAGATTGAACATGTTCTCTTTTTACAAGGACTTATTTTGATTATTTTTAATCATTCAATGACTTAATTGATTTTATTTAACTCATTCCTTTAAATGATAGTACTCATATCACATAACTCAGAAAAATTGAATACCAGTGAAAAATGGTTGTTCAAAGTAGCAAAATGGTAGGGTCAAAATATTGTATATAAGATATATCCAAAATTAATTATTCTCCTTGTAAAAAAAGCTATCAAAATTTTCCATAGAATTAAAACAATATCACTTAAAAACTATAATATTTGTGACTGAGTTTTGTTGTTATAGGCATTACAAACAGAATAATGATTAAAACGAGAAATATCTGGACATGTAATCTGTTCTACTAATGCAACGCAATTGCATGTAATAGGCATATTTAGGATCAAATAAAGGAACAGAGAATCCCAGATGTAAGATAAGTTGGTAAAGCTGTACTTAACCGAAATTACTTCATTAAAGTATGTTAAACATGCTAAAATTAGAAAATTGACAAATTTTTTTTCCTCAGTCCTGAAGGTAAGGTTCTAAGACTAATGCTTACTCAAGTGCTACTAACAAATTTTTCATTGTATTTTAAGATAAAGTGTCTTGCAAAACAATAAAAATTATGAACCCCAATGGGCACAGTGGCACTAATCCAGCTGCTCAGGAAGCTGAGGCAGGAAGATCAAAAGTTCAAAGCCAGCCTCAGCAAAAGCAAGGCGATAAGCAACTCAGTGAAATCCTGTCTCTGAATAAAATACAAAATAGGGCTGAGATGTGGTTCATTGGTCTAGTGCTCCGAGTTCAATCCCTTGTATTCCCACCAAAATTATGAACCCCAAAATATGATTTTAGTATTTCAATGTGCAAATGAATACAGAATACAGGCAAAGTTGATTACTATCAGTTAAATCAGAATTACTTATTTTGAAATTGATGTTAAAATATACCTTTAGCTTATGCTCTTTTCTGTTGATGATGACAGCTGTAATCTGTTGGTCCATGAAAATTAGAATAGTACAAAGCAAAGCTGGAATTATAGCAGCTATTACTGTCCACCATGGATTTGGACCTAAAGGTGTAACAAACCAGCCACGATCATCTCTGGTAGGCTGAGGAAAATAAATGAGTGTACATATTAGCAGCTGGATTAATAGATACTGAATCAAATTAAGTCTTAGAAATACTACCAGGAAATCCCTAATTATAAACTGGCAAACTGAGTGGCCCATAATTAATATTCATGGTATTCATGAAGCATTTATAAGATAACAGTCATCACTCTAAGTGCTTTAACTATTTTAACTCATTTTTTTTCTTCACAACATTCTAAAGAAGATAATTAAAAAAAATGAGGCATACAGATCTAGTAAATTGCTCAAGGTCCCAAAGTAAGTAATAATAAGTAATAGAGATGGAATTTAAACTCTGACAAATTAGCTCAAAAATCTATATTCTCAATCAATACCTACAGTAAAAAATCAATATTTACCCTTTACAATTGGAAATTTTATTTATTTTAACAAATAATACATTGACTACTCTTCTAAAACTGATATACAAAGATAACTAAGTCAGAACCGTCTTTCAGTTTAGAATCACCGAAAGACATATAAACAAAATATTTTAGATATAGGCATAGGCTGTTGTGTGAAGATGGAGTAATAATTTTGTCACATCAGAGGCTCAGGATAGAGTTCTAAACATGAATGATGCTGAAGATGAGTCTCAAAGAAATTCATTCTGGCAACAATACTATGAGGAATTTCCCACCCCTGTTCTACAAATGAGAAAACTGAGGTTCAGAGAGGGTTAGTAACTCAAGGCCAGAATTCTGTTCCAGGCCTATCTTAATCTATTTTTCAAGCCCTACTCACTGTCTCAAGATAATGCATTTCCCTTAGCTTCAAAATCCTTCCTGATCTTTTAGAGTGTTGATTTTATGGAAGTTGACAGGAATTTTTTTCAAGCAATCCTTGGGTTTTTATTTCTATGATTACTATTTATTTTTAATACTAAACCAAAGTTTTAAACATACTACATGTAGCTAATTTACTGCTCTACTGATATATATTATATATTTTCATGATAATACGAAGTGCTAAGGTTACAGACTTCATCTTGATGAAGATTGAACCTAGAGAAAGGGAGAGATAGATGATAGATGTTAAGTGCTATGATAAATTCACCTTGAAAACACTTGGTACTTGCAGTTTTGGAGATGGGATCCCAATGGCATAGTCTATTAAAACCATACACAAAATTGTAAGAAAGACAGCAAAGTCACTCACTATGGATCGAACCTAAAAATAATAAGAACACTTGTCACTTGAAGAAGCTATAAATACCAATAAGTACTCAGAACATAATCTAGAGTCACACTTTCTAAATGCTTTATGACATAATCTCATAATATATTTCATGTATACTATAATATTACCATTAGGTCTGTCAGAACCTGAATATATATTTATGTATCTCTGTCATTTCGGAGAGTACACACTTAACATTTCCAGAATGAAGAATTATGGAACAGATATAATGGTGGTTGTGTTGTTAAAATACCTACTTAAAATCTAACTTTATTATGAACCTGGGTGTGTAAAAATTCAGAACACAGAATAAGGTTGCATGGAAAAAATTTGACAAAATTTTAGGACTCCTTTTCAAGCCCATAGGAAACATTTTAATATGATTAGTCAAAGGCATTGTAAAATAAAAGTATCTGTTTTTATTGAAGAAGCTCAATGTTTTAGTTTATCTGTGATACAAGTATGACACTTAGTTTATCTATGATACAAGTATGGCACTTGGTAATATAAAAAACAGAGGAGGCAAATTTAAAATTTATTCAATTTTAAATGTATTCTGCATGAGCCAGTTTTTCAAGTTATTTCTCATTTAAAAATCCACTTTTGAGCAAATATCCTTACACAATTATTAATAAGATCTGTTTTTTTTTCCTTAGGATCTTTATATATACAAATAATTTTTAAAAGCTTAAGATTACTGTTTAAACTTACAAAAAATAATTTTGTATTAATCAGATTAAGCTTAGTGGGAAGAAATTAATCTTCCACCTTAGGGGAGAAAGAGACTAAAACAGAAGCCCTTTCTGAAGGGAACAGTTCTTGAAACATTTTCTCAGAAGAATTTTTATCAAAATCTATAGCTCAACCATAAAAAGCTTGTTTCCTTGTTTCTTTTACTTTTTTTTTTTTTTGGCGAAATCAGACATTATAGGTGTTACTTTGCAGTGTTAAATATTGAACTAGGCTGTTTCTCTGTTTACTTTCCTTTCCAAATATGCAGATGCAAACATGGAGGGTTAGGGGGAGGGACTGACGCTTTAAAAGCCGAAAAAGAGAATAGTGTTCCAATAAGTCTTGCAGGGGCTTCCCCAATTAGAGAATGTAAGAGTGGTTCCTCTGAGGTATCTGTCAGGTTGGAATAGTTCCCACTGTTCACTGGGCAAGAAAGTGACAATCAGTAATGCAGTGTGTGCTTTGAATTTCCAAAAATCTAAGTGGGAAAGTGGGCATTGATCCTTGAGGCTGACAGGAGAAAAGCCTGCAGGGCTGGTGCCCTCCTTGGCACCTGAATCACAAAATGCTTCCTTATCACCCCCTCACCCCACCCTGCCTCTAACCTGGCATGCCATACAAAAGTCCTTTTATGGCCCCTTTCCTTCCATCACTTGCTCTTTCCTTTGTCCTAAAACATGTAGGACTCCATAACATGCTGTATATTGGTTTACATTTGGATTAGGAAAATTACAGTCAAAGTACCTTAGTTGGAAAATATCGGCTAGTCTTGAACTGCTTCAGAGTGGCTGACATTGTAACTGTGGAAAAGAACAGGATCACTGACCAGAACAGAACATCTGGCACATAGGGGTGATCATGGCCACAGGCTCGTCCAGCATACTCTCCATGCAGCGATTTGCACTCCTGCCACAGGAAGTAAGGCAAATGGGATGTTAAGAAAGAGCTGGGCATATTTTCATTCAGAAAACAACATTTCCCAATCAGCAGCAGCTTAAAACAACTCAAGCTTTTTGCCTGTGATTCTCACAAGGATTAAGCAGATATTACAGATTCTTTCTGATTTCCGTTTGGATAGATAAAGAGCAATATCAAAGACATAGTATGTAAAATTTGAAAGCAAACTCCTTTTAAAATGTTTATTCTTACAAATTTAAATTTAAATCTGCAAGACTACTGATTTATCAAATTTCTTAAACCTAATATCAACTAAATTCCTGACACCATATTTATTAAGAATATGATATATTTGATAGTGAATAGTTACCAACATCAGACCCAAGGCCAAAGCATTTGAGTGCCTCAATTTAATTAATTGCACACCTGCCCTATAGTATAGGTAGATGTTATTATTTGTATTTCATTATCTGAGGAAACTGAGGTACAGAGAAATTAAGCAATTTGTTGTGGCCTCACTGCTGCTGGGTGTCAGCAAAGCTGAGATACAAATGAGATTCTTGTAGTGAAAATGATCACATATTAAAGAACAATTATTTTGAAAAATTACCTACTCTACAACCACCTGGAAAGACAAGCAACAACAACAAACTACAATACATAATTATTAAAATGAAATTGTGAGTCAGAGATAGGACTCTTGAATTTAGATAAATAACAAGTGAGCAAAAAGTTACTTGAGCAAGATAAACTTCATTTTTACTATGACTTCCCCACAATCTTTATTTCTGCTACTGTATTTCTATAAACCCCTGAAAAACCATTTCTAATTTCGGCCTTAGCCATGAGGTGGCAGCAAAGTCAAAAAATTTTTCCTCAAGAAAAACAGCATTTTAAACATCAAATATTTTGAAAGGAAAAAAAAAATGACTTTAAATCAATTTGGGGTTTTCCTATTTTAATTTTATAATAATCTTACTAAATTATATTTATTTTAAGAATAAAGATAAATAAAGAGAAAAAAGTTAAATGCTCCAGTGACCTTATTGGTTTTTGAGGTATTCTGGTCCCTGAACAGAAATTAAATTGTGCAATAATACAAAAAGATCTTAGAGAAAAATATGGACTGATGGATGGAACAGCAACAGAGTCTTCACAGTGAATCAAACCTCAAATACTGGAATCTTTGCATAGCAGAACAAAAATACCTTTAAAAGATTCTAGAATAAATCACAAGTAGCTACAGTGTCATCTGAAAACAAGAAAACAACAGCAAAATCTACTGGAGGGTAGACACCTAATCCTAAGAATCTTGAGAAATATGATTGAGACACTTTAAACTGTCTAAAAGAGTCTGTCTCCTATTCTAAACTAATTGCGGATACCTTTCTTGCAAGCTGAATTCCAATTATCCATGTTAAGCTAGTACAGAACACAATAACTTGGCTAATTGAAAAAACCACAGAAAAATCCCCCAGGCCTTAATTATAGCTTTAATTTCCTTTCTCTCAAAACTCTGTAAAAATAGATAAAGTAGCAAAAATGAATCCTTGTGTTTTTTGGGTTTTTTTTTTTTTTTTTTTTTTCAATCTATGCTTCTGCTCCTGTCCAGAAATGCTGGAGAGCAATTACTAAGCAACATCATGGGTAAGCAGAATGGCTAAGCACAAAGAAGAGCTAAAAGTTCCATTATAAGCACATTATCTATTGATTTGTGAGCATTTGCAGGCTTTTTTGCAAGTATAAAAGTCTTCTAAATATTCCTTGGATTTGGCCAGGTCTTATCCTTAATTCTTAAAACAGATTCCATTTAAAGGTTCATTTTTCTCTTTTATAATCCATAATAAATTGCACAGACTGGTCTTGTTATTTTAATTCAAAGCAAATTTTAAAATATTATTTATTTTTTTCTTGCTTTCAAGGAGACAGTATGCTAACTTAAAAATATGCAATTATGAACTACTATGTTCAATATTTATTTTCAGCATTATATCAATTGTACTCTCAACACACATGCACACACACACATACACACACACACTCACACACTCAGCAAATTCTGAAATTTAGAAGTCAAAACCAATTCCAAATCCTGCTCTCTTCTTTTGAGTCTAACATATGGTTTCACTTACAATGGGTTCTCAAAAAATGCTTGTTGACAAACTGATTTCCACTAATTACTCTTCAAACACATTCTAAGTTTCAACAATTCTATAAGTTGGCAAAAATAAGTTGATAAATTATTAAAGCTGGCATGAATGTCCTGCCCCTAATATATGTACAAACTACATATGTAATTCAGGCACAAAAACAATTCTTAACCAATTGCTAGGTAATTATTTATGAATATTGTAACCTTGCAAAGGGATTTCTTAAAATGGCTGATTTTGATATATATGTCAAACTCAGATATATACATATATGTGTGTATATATTTTAGCTTGCCTGTAAATATTTAAGATAGAACTATTTTTTAAAAACAATCATCATATATTTATCAAATATTTAAACCTTAGTCTACATATAGCAGTTTGAGATAATCAAAGAAAAGTCCTTTGACTTTTTCTCTTGCTTAGTTAGCAAGGTGTAGATTATGATTCATGAGGTACTTAACAACTCAAAAATAAACAATATGGGACTCAACAAATGAATAACAGGTAAATTTAATGTTATATCACTACTCATAAAATATAATAAACTTTAACTGCACTTTATTAATAAAATTCTTTGATGAATGTCATGATTATACTGAGAAAAAAGCAGTATAAGACAAATTTTAATGTTCTTCACTGACTTAAAAATTACAGGTTTTTGTTTTGCTTTCCCCCCCCCCCCCACCACCATTATATAGCATTCTTTTTGGTGATAATAGCTATAGCTGGTCAAGATTAGCAATTACCCATTGTAAAACTGCTTTTAACTAATGAAAAATAATCTGAAAATTCTGCCAGAAGTTAACACCTAATAAAAAATTTCTTCAAAAATAAAAAAGAAAAAACCACCAAGTATTATCTTTGATTGCAAAAATATTTTTCACCATATTCCACTTGATCAGAAAACTTCTAGTATCAGACAGAAAGGAATGGCTAGTAACATCAATTGTGCTATAAATCTTTTAGAAGATTATTATTTCTGATTTGCTAATATATAGAATGAATTTTATTATTTAATATTAAATTATTCTAATAGTATAAAGCACAAAGTGTAAATTATCATGTTAAATAATTCAGAGGTGGGATTATTTGGATTTTCTTGTTGAAGAGAGCATCAAGATAAGGAACACAGCAAGGGGCTCTTTAGATACAATACAGTTTACAAAACAGGAATGCAGATTGAAGAGCCACTGATGAAAAAATCCACCATGTTCCCATGCCTAAATTCTGAATAATTCTTGGTCAGCTCATCCTTTCTTTTATTGGCCAAATTAAATGATTCGGAGCAGAAGCAACCTGGCAATTTTTTTTCCTCATAAAAAATAGATGAAAAGGAATAAATGTTAACTGACAATAACAGAAGAGAACAACAAGAATAAGTACAGGCTTATTCTAGAGAAAATAACTATAATAAGAATAAAGGTAGTAAAATTCAGGTCAAGAAGAATTTAAAATGGAAGATAAGTAATTTGATTCTGAAAGCTCACATTTAGTGTTTTAGAAAATTGAGAAAATAGACAAAAGGTCACATAAGAATCATGTTTTGAGTTTTGTATAAAACTCAACTTTTATATTTTTTATTTGTATAACAACAAATAAAGATTTCTATATTCCACTATCTGGCCCACTTACTAAAATAGCATGTGTTTGATCAAATGAACTAGAATTCATGCAGTTTTGTGTTGATGATCACAATGGAATTTGAGCTTACATAGGGAGGTAAAGTGGCTAAAGCTTTGGATTGTAATGTTTGTAACTGGGTAGAATTGAAAAGAAACTAGAGCTTCTCAGAGATTTTAATGCTTATAAAAAGTAGGACACTTTCAGTTTTTCAAATGATAAGATTTCACTGAATGGAAGTAAAGAATGCAAATATAAATGTAAAAAGAGATGCACAAACATTAAAATAGATAAAGAAGAACTGAGAAATGAAACTGAGAAGAAAGCAAGCAAAGAAGGCTAAGAAAATAAAACAAAGCCATAGGATTTAACACTATTGGTGAAAAATATGTTGGTCATCTTTCTTGAATAGAAGACGAGAATAAAATGGAAACAAGAAAGCTCTGTGGAGGGTAGTAACAGAATTCTGTTAAGAAAAGTGATTTTGTCCACCCAAAGTATCCCTTCCCACTCTATATATTCTGAGCAGCTGGAGCCGTGAATCAGAGTAAAGTAAAAACATTCTGGGTTCTTTACATGGAAGGAAGATCGAGTCATGCCATGTGATTTCATTTAGGTCAACAGTACTCATATTTAATGTACTTTCAATTCATCGCATGACTTAAATATTTGATAAATATATAATGATTGGTTTTTTTAAAATAGTTCTATCTTAAATATTTATGGGTCAAGCTAAAATATATGCACACATATTGTTCTTTTTATGTGTGCCTTCAGAGCATTTCAGGCCTACAAACTATTAGAAAAACCTTCTCATTTGATAATGAGTGAAACCCCAGTTTACTGATGGATACCTAAAATGGAGGAACTTAAAGTTATCCCTTTCAAAATTTTATGCATTCAAAACTTTTACTTTACTGGCAATAATTGATTCAGAATGTCAATCAACAAAAGTAAGTGATTCAAGATAGGATTTATTTTTCAGTGGTTTACTTACTGACACAGTCAGGTTCTCCCAAATTATGTCAGAGGCCGAAATATTGGATTCCCTCCATTCCTTCAATGTATCATTGCTGGGATTATGTGGCTCCACACAGTTACATCTGAAAAGACAAAATAAGGTCTTTTCTGAAATAGCTTTTTGTCACAGTACCCAAAACACATATGAAAATGGTCCTTTCTCCCCACTCACAGAATTTCTTAGCCCAATCCCCATAAAAACAAAAGCCGAATGTTTTCTTTGATAAAAGGAGGCTAATCCATAGTGGGATAGGGAGACAAAGCATGGGAGGAATAGACGATCTCTAGATGGGGCACAGGGGTGGAGGGGAAGGGAGGGGCATGGGGTTATAAATGCTGGTGGAATCTGATGATCATTATTATTCAAAGTACATGTATGAAGACAAAAAATGGTGTGAATATACTTTGTATACAACCAGAGATATGAAAAATTGTGCTGTATATGTGTAATAAGAATTGTAATGCATTCTGGTGTCATATGAAAATACAATTTCTGACCACGTTATTTATAACTTTATAACCTATTGAGAAGAGAATATAAGCAAAGACAACTAACAAAAGTATGGCCTTCTACATGAACCTCAATTAATGAATAGTTTGTTTTCCAAAAAGTCATTCATATTCCTGCTATTTTGCCATTCAGAATGCATTTTCTAAGAGAAACATTTTGTAAATGGTGGTTGGGCTCCAAGATAATCCACGTATAGTACAAAACATGAAATTTCACTGGAATCCTGTTTTAGTTGTTTTGATATAACTGTATAACCTAACCACTATTGCTAAGATTATAGCTGTGGGGAAATTTTTACAATTTATACTTGGTAAACCTCTGTGTGCCTTAGCCACAATCTCTCTTCATCATCCATATCAGGAAGTTTGGCTGTTTTGCTTTTCCACCATTCTTTCATGCTTCTCAGAGTAGAGGGTCTATTATTTTGAGAAACTCTACTTGATCTGGGCAAGATGGACAGGCATGGCTCTTGCTCTCATTAAGGGATATTAGAGGATTCTCCAGCTGGGCTCACTTGTTGATGGGTATCAGAGGCCAGAGGAGTGAGGAAGTTGGTGACAAGGGGTTTAAAGGAATGGAATATACAGGCTGTAGCTGCTACAATCAGCTGCACTGGCCTGTGTCAGCAGAAGGGAAACAAAGACACTGGAGATGTCTATTACTAGCCTAATAGACATTGATGAATGCAAGTTGTGCCCAAGTGCCAGACTGGTTGTACATAGTCACAGAACACAGGATTTTGTACTAGACAGCTCTATCATTTACTGACTGAGACCATGGGCAACTTACTTAACCACTCTAAATCTGTTTCCTCATGTGTGAAATGGAGACAAAAAAGCTTACCTACTAAAACTGTTGTGAAAAATAAGTAACATGTAGATACCTCTGGAACTATGCCTGACATCATCATGCTTATCATCACTACTATTTTCTGGTTGATTCTTCAGTCTTCTACAAAATATAAAACTCAACTTTCATCTTGTTGTAACATAAAAGGAACCCTAGTGCCTTCTGTAATATGCTAGCACTCTCTTTGCTTTGCTTCAAAGTAAATATATACAGTGAGCCCTCCATAAAACAGGTTCTGCATCCGCAGATTTAGTTTAGCCATGGATTGAAAATATTCTGGGGATGGGGACTGCCTCTGTAACTGAACACTTAGAGACATTTTTTCCTTGCTATTTTTCCCTAAAGAATACAGTATAATAACTTCTCACATAGCATTTACATTGTATCAGGTATTCTATATGTTACAGAGATGATTTGAAAAATACACTAGAATGCAAGTCGGTTATATGCAAATATCATGCCATTTTATGTGAAGGAGTTGAGCATCGGCAGATTTTAGTATTTGTTAGAGGTCCTAGAACCAATCGCCCAAGGATACTAAGAGATGACTAAAATGTAAAAGAGAGAAAATATGGCCAGTTTATTGTAGAGGAAACATAATAAGGGAGAAAGACAGCACTATAGTAAAAATGAATACACCCATGTGCAAATGGGTATACACACATACATATGATTTCTGTAGCTACTATCTGTACATATAAATAAGTCATGCATATAGCTATATGCATGATAGGAAGCACTTTATGTTTTCTAGGCTAATAATTTAATTTCCATATGATATTGATGGGAAAACCTAAATATTTGGTAACTTATCCAAAAGCCTGTGCTGATAGAATTAGATTTGAATACGTCTCTTTGACCCTGTAACTCCTGCTCTTTCAGCTATAATATGATGCTTCTAGATGTGACTTGGTGCCATTTCTAGCAGTATAGTCAGAAAGGGAGGAGACTCGAAACAAATGAAGCAACCTACATTGTGCTATGTGTTTCTCCTTGTTTTGTTTTTCAGGACCTATGTGTCCTCCAAAGCACCATGTAGCCTTGCCTTCATATCATGACAACTATTCCACCCCCACCTTCCTCAGTCCTGATGTCCAGTGTCCTATTTCTCTTAACCCCATCTAAACCTAGTGATATGGTGATATGGCTTTCCTTTCACCTTGTTTGTCATGTGTACCATTCCTCAGGCCATGTTCTCTGCTGTCCAAAGTAATCATAGGTGCTAGTGGATAAAAGGGCATAATGTGTAACTGCATTCCTGGCTGTGTATTTACTCTTACACTTTAACTGTGACTCAATGAAAGTGCTAAGCTACAAATACCATGTAAAAATGGCAATCTCATAGGAGAGACATTTTTGCAGAGCTAGGTGTTCAAGTGGATGTGGGTTATTTACGCCTTTATCAGGACTCTCTCTGGCAAATAACTTTCCTCATTTGTAAGTCAATTCCAAATTGGAAAAAATATGTTTTCATCTAAAATATTTACTTTGTATATCACAGACATCAAGGATAGCCAAGAAAGCCACTGTTCCTTCCTGAGTCAACATATCTGATAACTGGAATCAGTGGACAGTTCTCAGAGGCTGTATGATTGTGTGTAAAGTTTAAAAAGATCTCTGTGCCAATCCTTGGTGGCCCAAAGAAGGGTCCTGACTGTTCAGTTCTTATGTTTTTAAACATGAGAAGCAGATATTCTCACTCTATAAATTAAAAATGAAAAGAGAAAAATATCATTTTCTATCATTTTCTGTACCAATAAACTTGGTCCAAATTATTCTAATTCCAACTATAAAAAAGGAAGAAAAATACATTAGAAATAACACATGAAAAGATGGAGTTTGAGTTCAGAAAAAGTTCTTCTGCTAATCTCATCCAAAATAATTTCTAGTGATTCTCACAATATGATAGAAGAATTCACACACACACACACACACACACACACACATACACACACACACACACACACACACACACACACACACACACACACTTTAGGTGCATACTGTCACTTAGGATACCAGGGCATCCAACCAAATTTCTTATGTTCATTCAACTAAGTGATTTTGTACAAGTAATTTAAGCATTCTATGCTTTGATTTATCTATAAAGAGGTGATAATGACAGTAGTCTACTTTACAGGGTTATTATGAGGATAAACGAGTTAATACAGGTGAAAATACATATTGATTAGGTGTTAGGTATCATCGTTAAACATTACAGTTACCATTGATTATAAGGCAGAAAGGGCAGTATCTGTACTTCACTGTTTTTACTTTATTTTACTTCTCCACATTTTTTATAAACACCAATTTAAAATGCCAATAATTTTTACTTGTGATATTGGATCACTTGGCTTAAAATGCACTTTTTACCAAAAACATCCTCTGTTACCCTTTACTACCCACAGAAAAGCATGTGCTCTAAGCCATCTTGTTTATCTAAATGGCTGTAGAGTGATTAGATAAACATTATAATTAAATGCCCTCATCCAGAAGTCTTTGCTTTTGTTTCTAGGCTAATGGAGGTGATCAGTCTTCCTTACACAAGAGAAGCCTGCGGCTGCCTTCTGAAAATGCGGTTTGGTAAAACTCCCTTCAACACTATTACTAATTTTAGTCCCCGGGTTGCAGATGCTCTCCTTTTGCCTTTGTGGTTATTAATAGTACCTTCCTGTGTGCACTGAACAGTAATGGTTCGTGATTCATTTTTTTTTTCAAGCCTCTTTATTGACTAAATTAGCTTCCAGAGTGCTGTGTAGCAAGTTAGGTATGAATATAAGGCATAAAATCAGAAAATCATGACCTATCTGTAAAGTGAAACATAGCTTTAAGATGATTTTGTTTTGTTTCAAAAAGTACTTTGAATTACAAAGAATATCAAAATCACACTACAGAATATATATTAAAATAAAAAAAGAAAAATAAATCTCTGATGGTGTTCCATCATGACTACTATATTTTTTGGTACATTTCTTTCAGTAGTTCTTATGTATATTTTCAAAATATTTTTTATAAGCATACATTTTTCTTTTTAATAACATGCAACGTAGTTTACTTATTCATCTATTATTAAACATTAATTTGTTCTATTCAGATTATTATTTAAATAATACAGTGTCAAGCATTTTACAAAAACACCTATTTCCATATTTCAGATTGTATTCTTTGAGTGGATTTGCTAAGTACCTTACTTTTTTTATTAGAGTATTATAGCTATACATATAAGTTGAGTTCATTTTGACAAAATCATACTTGCATGGCATTTGATTTACTCCATTTCAGTTATACTTTTTAAGACATCATTCTGATGTACAGCTGTATCATATCATGAGAAAACTAGCTTTAGCTTTTAAAAAATGTCACATAACTTTGTAAAAACACTGCCACAACCAGCTAATACTAAAAACAAACATACTAGCTCCATTAAATTCATAAACTCTCTCATTTGAATTTCATTTCCATACAAATGGCACATCTTCTCCTTAGCCTCTAAATACATAACTCTGGCAATATTTTCTACTCTACACCTTTGGGCACCCTATACCTTTATGTGAGAGCACATAGGTCAACTATAATTAAATATTTATTATACATATAATGCCGTGAAGTAAGGACCCATAACAAAATATTTTTGGAAAATGTTTTGTACATCTGCCGCAGTCCGGCTGCAGTAAAGTAACGGGGGGGGGGGGGGGGGGGTGACGAGCAGCTTGTGTAGATTGATACACCAGGAGTGGGAGCCGTTTATTGTAGGACAGGAGGGGTATTTATACATTCCACACAGCTTATCTTAATTAAAATAAACTAGATACAGCAGTCAACCAATAAGAAATCTCCACACTTAATGGCTCGCTGGGGTTACTTCACAAACCACTCCCTCTGGCAAAATACCAGGCATGCATCCTGACTTGTTTACAGACTCTAACATACATCAATTACTGTCATATTCATTTGTTAAAACTCATTTAAGGGCACACTTAAAATGGGCTAACTTTATTTTACCTAATGATATTTCAATAATCTTTACTTTAAAAACATAAGTAAATTGTATAATATGTTAGGACAGGGCGGGAGAGGTGTTGAAATTTTAGATCAAAAAGTGCATGATTTTGAAGAAAGGGGAAAAAAAGAAGCCACATAGGAATCTGAGGAAAGACATTCCAGACCCAAAAAATACGATAGCCAATGTGCAGGCCTACAGGCAGAAACGCCCCAAGGAGGTTGAGCAAGCATGGAGACCAGTGTGTGTCTGGAGCAGCAGGTAAAGCAGGAGAAGCAAAGGGGACAGGTGGGGCAGTACCCTACAGGTCACAGGAAGCCAGCAGTGGGCTTTGAGAAGCAGAGTGATCTGTCCTGGGTTTCAAAAGAATGATTCTGTGTGCTTTGAGAGGCTAGTCTGCTTTGTGGAGGCCAGTCTTGAGGTTAGTCTTGTCCCACATATAAAATTGGAGACAGCTGTTAGAAGGCAATTGCTATTAATCTAGACAAAAAAAAATATATGAAGAAAGGGCAGTAAAAAAAGAAAGTGTCTGAATTCTGCATATTGAGCCATTAGAATCTTCTGGGTAATCTGAATATGTGAGAGAAAGTAGTCAAGAATAAATCTGTATTTATTAGTCTGAAGTCTGAAGAGCTAAAAGAAGGAAAAGCCTGTAAGAGTTTCCTCTCAGAACTCCAAACATAAATAGGACTCAAATATAAGTATTTATTCAATGTATTTGTTTGCTATATCCTCCATAACAAAATAATATGGACTTGGTGGCTTAAAAGACAGAAGCTTATTTTCTCACAGTTCTGGAGACTTAGAAATCCAAGATCAAGGTATTATCTGGATTGGTTTGCTCTGAAACCTCTCTCCAAGTTAAGCAGAGGACTGCCTTCTTGCTGTGTCCTTACATGGTCTTTTCTCTGTGCAAACACATCTATAGGTTTTCTTAGTAAGTCCAGATTTCCTCTTCTTAGAAGAACACCAGTCAGATTGAATTAGGACACCAAAAATGGGGAGGGGGCTTAATTCATCCCCTAATACTTAGTTATATGATTTCAGAGTGGGTAGAAACATCCCTGCTAGCCCCTAAAAGTCTGCTTTTATAATTGAAAAGAAAATTATACCATGGACTATTTATTTAGATATCACAATGCGAAAAATTTTGGAAGAAATAAAACTAGCCTCTTAATCAATTCTAAAGAAAGTTCTGATAGACTGTGAAGACTCCTATGTAATGAAGAAATGAGTGACATAATGGGATGAGTAGAAGAGAACTGGCCTGTACACAAACTTTATTGATACTGGCAATGACCATTCATTTTTAGAACATATTTTAGAACATATTTTTCACATGATATTTGAATAGTCTTGGAGAGAAAGTATTAGTAATTTGGTGATTAGCATATTAAAATGTTGTACCTGCAACTAAGAGCTATAATATAAATGTCTTTCTTTTACAGAATTGTATAAATATATATACAATATGTATTTATATGATATTTTCCTCTATGTTACAACAAATATAAAACACATAAACTTATAAAGAATACAACACCCTATGTTATAAAAAATGGCATTCATAAAAAATTTAAGCTACCTGAATTTGACTGGTTCTATAAATATCTAGTAAATATAGTGTTCAGAGCAATTAAAATATTAATTTCCATAGTTAAATGTAAATGTTTCTTCCACTAATAGAAGTTATTGAAATGTCTCTAAACATAACTAATACAATCAGGTATGTAGCTGTGACACTTGAAACATCCAGCAAAGCCAAGATGAATGTATGTATAATGCATCCACATTTTCCATGAACAAGAAAAATTTGCTAGAAATGTCCCAGTAGGAATGGCAGTTACTTTGAATGAAATTATCAAATTATATACAAAGTACCAATATTGGCATTACATTAATTTCATAAAGAATCTGTGGCAATTTGCCCAATCAACAGGTAAGATAAAGTTCATTAATGGAAAGAGATCATGCCATCTAATTAGAAAAAATATTACATTAAAAAACTGAGTTTTCACTGTGCTTCATTTAATTATCAGTAAATCATAAGTCATTAAAACCTGTTCCATAAGACAGACCTTATCTGCTCCACAAGATTTCAGTAAATATAAATTAAAATAATCAAAGGGACTTTGAAAATAAAAAGTACTATTTTCTTTGAAATTAAAATATGAGGTCTGAATTTATTTTAACTGATACTTTATAAATAAATAGCTAGATAATTACTACAGCAATGGTTCATAACTTTTATAACTTCATATTTCTATCTAATCTGTCAACTATCTATAGACTTTCATTATTTGTTCTGTTTTTCATTTACAATGAATTTTAAGGATATAAAAATCCAGTGAAATTGTTGTATGAATATTTTTATTACAAATACTTGCTTTTAAAAAATAAACTGTGTTGACGATTTAAATTGCTTTACTTTATGGTTCAAAAACAGTGCTTTAAAAGAAAATTTTAAATTCCAGCAGTTGAAAGAAATATTAAAAAGTTGGAGAGACTCAAAAATTATGCCCCAATGTATCTCAGAAAGGTAAGGATGAGGAATACAGGTTTGTTTTTATTTTCCAGTAATGCCCAAAGACATATATTAAACAAACTTTCCTGAAAAATAAAGGCAAAAAAAACCTTCCTATAACTTCTTTTATCAATTAATTGAATCTCCACTTTTTCTATTTTATGTACTTTGACTTCATCTTGCACGAAAAGTTCATTCAAGGATGAGGTGACAGTGCTCCATACTCAGGACTACTGTTCTCAGTAGGTGGCCATTGCCAAAGATGGCTGGACACAGGATCAGGTCTTGAGTACAAATCAGGTCTTGAGTACCCTCCGTAGGAGTTGAGACTACACAATTTACTAACTAGAGTTTTATATCCTTTTTTGGCAGGAGCAGGGATATCGTAGTCAATCCATGTTATCTGGATTACCTTTAATTTGACCAGTACATTTCAGTAATACTGACTAACAAGTCAGTAATTATGTCCACAGAAATCCATTTTTGACATTCAGCAGAACCTCATTGTTGGCTAAGATGTGGCTAACAGCCACAGGGTTTGTAGGAGCTTTTGCTAGAGTGCAGCTTCTGCTTTAACACTAGCTGTACATTGTTCAGAGCATAGCTGCCCAGGACTAACATACACATTCTCACAGTGTCTGTGCTGAGGTATTTTAATGTAAATTAAAATATTATTCCATTTCACTTTAAATATTTCAGAATATATCCTTAAATCTAGGTCATTTCAAGAAGCAAAGAGAAATTGGGCCAGTACTTCATAGACTGTCACCTCTGAGAACCATCATCACATCTTACCAAAATATGGTTCTATATTTTAGCCATTTAGTATATATTTATGCAATAAATCAGGAAATCACTGATTCCTGCTTAGCATTCTCCTTTCAACATTGGATATTCATGTAAATTACTGCCTTTTTGTTGATATTTAACAAGAATAAGAAATACTAGTAGATAATTGTATTTAAAATCTATAATTCAAAACTATAGTAATATAAAAGGAAAACAGTGGGGCTGGGGATGTGGCTCAAGCGGTAGCGTGCTCGCCTGGCATGCATGCGGCCCGGGTTCGATCCTCAGCACCACATACCAACAAAGATGTTGTGTCCGCCGAGAACTAAAAAATAAATATTAAAAATTCTCTCTATATATCTCTCTCTCTCCTCTCTCACTCTCTCTTTAAAAAAAAAAAGGAAAACAGTAATTGAAAATGGATCTAAAGAATAAATTTGACAAAGGCTATCAGTATTCTACCTTTCTGGAAGCGGATAGACAAAAAAAAAAAAAAAAACATTAGGGACAGTATCACTGAAACAGTGAATATAAACTACTCTGCTGGATACACTGCTATTGGAAACAAGATTTATTATTAAAATGAGATTGAGTTCATGTAATACTTAATGCAAAAGAATGTAACTAGAACCTCTATCCCTCATCATATGAAAAAAACCAACTCAAAATGAACTAAATATCTAAATATCAGACCTGAAACTATGAACCTCCTAGAAGAAAACTGAGAAATGCTTCAGGGTATGGAAATGGGCAAGTGTTTTTTGGATAAGATCACCAAAGCACAGTAAATGAGAGCGAAAATAGACAAATAGAATTCATCAATCTGAAAAGCTTTGGGGCAGCAAAAAAAACAATCAACAGAGTGAAGAGACAATCTATAGAACGGGAAAAAATGTTTGCAAACTACCCATCTGACAAGATGTTAATACCAGTAAAGAACTCAAACAACTCAATATCGAAACAAACACATAATCCAATGAAAAATGCACAATAGATCTAAATAGATGTTTTTTCCCCAAAGAAAACAATACAAATGTAAATAGATACAAGAAAAATTCTTAGCAGTAAAAAATCATTAGGGAAATGCAAAACAAAACCAAAATGAGATGTAATCTCACCCCAGTAAGAATGGCTATTATCAAAAAAACTAAAAATAATAGTTGATGTGGAGAAAAAGGAATCCTTTCATACAGTAAATGAGAGGGTAAATTAGTACAGATGTTGTAGAAAACAATATGCAGGTTCTTTGAAAAATCTAAAACACAAGTACCATATGATCCAACAATCTCACTACTGGGTATGTATCAAAAAGAAATAAAACCAGTCTGTCTAAAAGACATACGCACTGCCATGATTATTACAACATGATCCACAAGAGCCAAGACATGAAGACAACTTAAGTGTCCATAAACTAATGAATAGATAAAGAAAATGTGATATGTATATACAATAGAATATTGTTCAGCCATGAAAGAGAAAGTTCTTTGTGACAACAGGAATAGAACTAAAGGTCATTATGTTAAGTAAAATAAACCAGGCATAGAAAGAGACAAGTACTGCTTGATCTCACTCTTATGTGGAGTCTGAAACAGTTGATGTCATTGAAGTGGAAAGTAGAATAGTGTTACCAGAGGCTAGGTAGAGTGTGTATGGATGGTGGGGAGATGGCAAAATGTTGATTAATGTGTACTAAATCATAATTAGATAGGAGCAAGAAGTCCTGAAGTTCTATCAAGAATGAAGTTGGTTGTTAGAGGTTTGTTTACTCAGTGTACTTATTTATTTGATTTTAAGGCATCAGATAATCAACCTTCTTAAATTTAGCTTTTTTGGAGGGAAAAAACTTTATGTCAATATGCATATCAACCTTAAGAAGCATGTTCAGAAATGTAAAAACATGAATAAACATGCTCATATCATATGTGCTAATTGTTTTGCAGGTAGAGAACGCAAAGGTGCACATAGTAGTCCTGGGCCTGCCATTATGGGGATCAAACTAGTGAAGGCACATAGACATTACTCAAACACATAAAGATATAATTATAAATTATGCTGCAAACAATTCTGAATTAATTTAGTTGATATACATCTAAAAATGTGATTTTAGAAAGTTGAAGTGCAGAGGTTACCCTAAATGTACTTTATGCTTTATTTTTTTACTTTTTATTTTTAAAGTCCTAAAAGGTCCATGAGCCATAAAAACTTCTCTTTCATGTTCTTTCTCCCCGATCCCTGATCAGTTTTTTTTTTAATATTTATTTATTTATTAGTTATTGGCGGACACAACATCTTTGTATGTGGTGCTGAGGATCGAACCCGGGCCGCTTGAGCCACATCCCCAGCCCCCCTGATCAGTTTTTGAAGTACTGCAAATTTTAGTCCTGCTTCACTGGGTTCTCCCAGATGATTTTTCCATCATATTGGCACCTTGTCCAAATTTTCAATCAGAACTAACTTTCTGATATAGGTTTATACATCTTTATTTCATATTAAGAATCTCATAATCTGTCAAATTTATTCAAAGTTTCTGGATGAAATCTTTATGATAATACTAAAGATAATGTAAACTAGCACAATTGTCTTTACTTGTCCAACAAGACAGGCCAGGTTATGTCAATTATTTTGCAACATGATTAGTTAATAAATATGTATTAAGCATCACTTGACCATGTCAATAGTACTATGGGGTATAAAATTGTTACATGTTTTGTACTTTACAGGAGACTCAAATCTACTTGGAGAAGAGAAAAAGGATATTAAATATCATCATTTATTCAAAACAGATCACTATCCTGGATTATGTAGAGGGCTGAATAAAGTATTGGAGAAAACAAGAGAGGAAAAAAAATAGCACATCACATAGTAGTGAGATCACTCCTTTGACATCTTGATAATTGTTATATTTTATTTAACTCTAATCTACATGTATGTGGAAACTAGAGTAATAGACCTTGCACTTTGCTTTGACCCAACCATTTGCAAAACATCCATATATCCTTAATCTTTCTTTAACTAGCCATATTTGAGAACTTTAGATTATTATTATACACTGAAGGAACATTTCATCTTACACAAGCAGAACATTTTATTCTATTTTTGCCATTTCTGAAAAAATCAAAGCAAAGAAGAAAAATTATTCGCTTAAACTCATTACTTATTTCTAACTTGACATATTCAGTTTGATCGTCTGGTATAATATATATATATTCTCAAAACTAAATAGATTATCTTGACACTTGCTTTTGGCACAATGAAAGGAAAGTGTGCATCTTCAAATGTAAGGTCTACATATTACCACATTATGAGGTTAAGATGCCAGAGGAACTAGAAAAGTATTTTTTTTTACAAATCAAAAACATTTTGTTATTTGTTTGGTAAACTATGAATTTAAGGAAATCTGCATATAGCAGGCCCATTTACAAAGAATATCTGAAATGCAGATCCTGAACATGATGGCTTTTCCCCCCAATATCTTACACCTCAATAAAACATATGACATATTAGAGCTTATATATACAATTATAGGTATATTCAGTTTACAAAAATTGCAATCTCAGATATAGTATGTCCAGGCTATAACATTTTCTAATAATTTTTTTCTAAAAAAATTTGTGAAAGCATGAATCCAACAACATCTGAAGCAGAAACTTTAGATGGGCATTAGGATAATGACACTTAAAATTTATTAATATGAAAAGGTCAGAACAAGCAAGCAACTACAAGTGTAATAGGAACTTCATGAAACATTAAATGTTTTCTGCAAGTATGCAATACATTAAAATGGTGTTATGAGCAATGACTTTTGTATTTTATTTAATGCACATAACTAAAAGTATACTAATAAATATATGTATACATAACAAAAATAAAGATTGATTTTGCTTCTCCAGAAAGCAAGTAATGGCAATTCCTGATCAAATGCATGTACACAATATGAAAATCTGTCCAGTCCAGAACATGAATTGCTAATGACACATGTGTGACATCATTCTTAATCAGAAGCAAGGCAGTCACAGAATAAAAACCAAAGTTAGGAACCAATACAGTGAGGGTATCAGCCAGCACAACATTCCCCAGAGAGACCTATTATTCTACTTCTGCTACAAACATTTCAGGTGCCAGATGACAAGAAAATCTCACTGCCCCTCAGGTTTATCCAGTCTCTCCACTCCTTCCACCTCCCTAACTTTGATGGAGAGGGGCAATGTGATGCAGACCAGCACCCATTCATGCTCAGTCTTCAAATATTTAGATTTCAGATGCCCACACTGATCCAAGTGAAACTTTAACTTATAAAGATCCCTTTTTAAAAAGCAGAGTTGAAAATAACATGAATATTGGAGCCCACTCCTCTTCTGAATATCAGGATAGGCAGGGACCACAGACACATAAAGCTATTTTGCATCTCATATTATCTTCTGAACATCTGTCTTATTTAACCCCACCGTTTGTCTGAATCTCATGCCTTTTTGACTTCCTGGACAGTTTCACCCATGTTTGTTCACTCTCTCTCCATCATCTCTCTTTCTTTCCGTTATCTCTATTTCCTCACTTTCTAACTCTTCTATCACGAAGTTCCCGTCACTGATCACATTGTCCTTCCCAGAAGGCATTCTATTTCTCATTTTGTTTGACATCAAAATGTCCTATGCATGTATTCTTTACTTCTTAATCCCTCTGTTTTTTGTTGTTATTCTTGTTTTTAGTACTGGGAATCTAATCCCAGGGCACTTAACCACTGAGCTACATCCCCAGCCCTTCCTGTTTTTGTTTTGTTTTGAGACAGGGTCCCACTAAAGTTGCTTTAGACTTCACTGGGTCGCTGAGGCTGGCCTTGAACTTTTGATCCTCCTGTCTCAGCCTCCTGAGCCACTGGGAATACAGGCACGTGCCTACATCCTGGGCTCTACCTAATCTCTTCTTAATTTCTTTCACTGCCTTCTTGTGCTGCCTCCTCTCTTAATCCAGTACTATTTCTTAATGTTAACAATGATCTCTTTTCAAATCCTTTTTCTTATTATGTTTAATCTCCATGCCACTGTCCTATCTGAATATTTTTTCATCCATTTGTGTCTCTTGCCTTCTACAACCTGACCTCACCCCGTGGTTTTCTCTTTAGCTGACATCTCTGATACTTCTTCTTACTTTTTTTTCATCTATTGACTTACAATTTTTTTTTATTCTTCTTCCCTCAAGCTGTGAACATTATCCAGGGCTCAATTCTTCTTTTCTAACTTTCTCTTTTCTAGATAAGGGGATATTAAACTGGTCCCTCAGTCTGAAGTCCTTGAAAAGCTGCCACTGAGGCTGACAGAACAGCCAGAAGGGTGGGTAAGTGGTGCCTTCCCACCTCTTCAAATAAAACCATTCTGCTTTTACCCATTTTATTTGTTCTACATCATTTCTTTGGAGTGCTAATTTGTTCATTTTTAGGACTGGTGTACTAAATTATGTCAAAGTAATAAAACCTGGATTTTGTTTTGTGTTTTACCACTATCCATCTGACTTCAGACAAATATTTCAAAGCTTCAGTGAATCTCGAACATTCACGCGCTCTGTCTGAGCCACTTTCCTGCCCTATTCCTCGGCTCTTTCTAACCTCTATTGATTTTTTTATTCTATGGACTTCCTCTAGAAAGGCTTTTCTGAACCCCAAATCTGAGTGAGATACTCTTCTGAGGTAGTACCACGGCATTCTGCACCAATGTCTTAACACAGCACTCATCTCATCATGTTATCTGTCTCTGGTGCCTTGTAAACTGGAAACTCCTGCAGGACAGAATATCTTTTTTCATGATTTCCCCAGCACCTAGCATAGTACCTGTCATGTATCAGTTTGAAAAAATCCTACCAGAAAGAATTTAATATCCCAACAAAGATAACTAAAATCAGGTATACTGCTCTCTTTTTAAGTAAAGATAAATGAAAAGGCATGTATCAATTTTATCCCTGGTTCTGGTTAATTGCTCTTACAATCTGCCTCTTTCTGAGCGTCCCAGATACCTACTCTTATTCCCTTCTTAATTCATACTATTTTATTTATTTTTATTGGAAAGTTATTTTACATTACCCCTTTGGTTCTTGTCTAAAAATAGGGATGCATTCATTGTTTAATCTATCTCTAAAAACCAAGAAAAAGTTAAAGAACCATTTTATTTTCAACACTGTATCATTAGATAATTGTATCATTAGATCATTCTTAACAAAATTATAACATTCAACAACTAGTAGTAAATAAAGACTCAAGAAGCTTGAGGCCACATCTAAGCAGTTCAAAGGAAAAATACTGGTGATTGATGCAGAAGTTATAAGTGTCTCAGAAATAATATATTGCTTCGAATACTGGCTGTATACAAATCTATATATAAGTGCAATCGAAAATTCTAGAATTAAATGAAAGAGTTATTTAATGGCCACATATACTCTACAGGAACAATCTGAGAAATTTCCAACTGCTGGTATAACAAAACTAGAAAGAGCAATAGGTGCAATCTCATCTTTAATCCTCAACGATAATATAATTCAGTGAGTAATTCTGGAGTATTTCTACCACGAATGCCATATACTGCAATATTTCATTTCAGTGATTTTCACTTACATTTTTATCATATTTTCAAACATCAACCTAACACAAATTCAGTGAGTTTCTTTTACCTCATTGCTTTATGTCTGAAATCTTAGATTTTCATTACTATGTTATAATACATTGAAAAGAACTTAAAAGAAAACAAAAATAACACATATTTTCCAAAGTCAAAATCAATGTAAATTAAAATTGACTTGTTTTCTTATCTACTTATTTTAGGGACTACTTGAGAAATAGAAATTTCAGAAGATATTCTTGGCAGAAATGGTATAATAAACTCAATAATCAGATGAGTGACTAATTAATTGACTTTTAGAATCCTATTAAACTCTGAAAGTCCAGGATGTAGGTCATGAATCAATTTAAGGCATAGCTTCTGATGAGTAAGTTCCTCATATTTCTTATAACAATGACAATATTTGTGAAAAGAAAAGTTCCACAGACAACAGGGCAAATGGTACTTACGCATATTGTGTCAGCAGTTCCAAATCATTATGCATGTTGATTGGATATGCTTCACTGAGTTCAAACAGCTTCTCTAGAGCCTCATAAATGAAAATGATACAAATCAGAGAAGCAAAAGCTTCTTCAGTAAACCGGGTGATATAGCAGACGAGGGAACTGGCATCAGTGGCCACAAGTATGATACATAATGTTGCAGTCCAAAGTCCAATACTGGCTCTTAAAGATAAGTATGATAGCCCATATTCTCTAGGAGGAACAAAAGGAAATAATAGTGGGAAGAAGGTCATTTTACAGCCTGCCACCATTTTAAATAAGTAGAAATAAGCCTAATTCAATAAGCTTCATATCCCCAGTAATGAAACTCAAGACTTTGTCTAAAGGGAACAACTCAGGGACAAAACTAAAAGAGGTTCTTCAGTGCTTAGAACTGAATCTTAGTTTTTATTAACATCATATAACAATATGCATAAGCCTTTGACTTTCCCTCTGTTTCCACTGAGACAGAAATGACAAACTGGATCAACTCAGCTGCTTCCAACTTTCTCAACAGACCTTCAAAATTGATGTTAGGGGAAGAATAAACACAGTAAAGAAAAAGAGAGGGACTGAGGGTCAGAGTATGTAACACTTACTTGCAAAATTTAAACAAAATCTTTTCAAACACCAAAACTGGTCCTGTACTGCCTAATATGGTAAGAGGTTGTCCACCAAAGAGAGAATAGGCTATCCCGGTCATGGATGCTCCAAAGAGAGATTCGATTGCACTCTGTGTAAAGATATAAATGTTTCCATTACCTAAGCTGTATAGGTGGCCATTGAAACTAGTTAGGAAATGTTTAAAATACACAGGTTCATTCTTTTTTTCTTCACTATTCGAAGCCTGGCAACTCTGGGCAGAAGGTAGGATAGGAGCAGGGGAATGAGCCAAGAGGGGCAAAAATGAATGGTAACAAATGGGAAGTGTCCTCTCTACCTTCCTGCCTCACTTGTCTCTTACCTCACAGAAAGTTTGAACATATTTAGAAATAGTGTCTAGACAGAAACATGGCTCAGATATATTAGAAATGGACTTGAGAGGTAAGAACCAGAGCTTAAAACTGGCCTGGTACTGGGGACAGGGATCAAGGGGATCAGACAGAAATCTCATGTAGGACTCAGAATTAGTTATTCTGAGAGACACTATTCCTAGTTTACCAGTTCCCCACTACTTGTCCAGAAAAGTCATATATGAGTTTTATCGGTCACACCACACTTTAAATTTATCCTTATAACAGAATCCAATATTAAAGGCTCACTTATCTTACTATCAATCTTACAAACAAATCAAGTTTCAAAGTTCAGAGAAAACATAATACATACTATACGACCTTCAGTTGCTTCCCCCAGCAGTCCTCCAAATGTGATGACAGGAGACATACAGGCGCAGTAGAGAAACAGAAAAGATGCTAAGCACTGCAGGCTGAAAGCATCTCTGAAGTCACTCCAGAAGAATGGAGCTTTTCTTTTGATATCTAAGATAAGTCCCCCAAAAATCCTAGGACATGGGGGAAAACACAATAGTGAAACCCAAATATATAAAAAAAAAATTATAGAAGTGCTCACTTGCTTTGTTGCCAGGCCACAGTATACGTTTTCCATCAGCAGAGTTGAGACCCACAATAACCTGCTACGTTATGTTATCATGATCTATAGGGATGGCTTTGCACCACTATGTTATCTCAATTCTTAACCAAATACGGTGTCAAAATCCAAGACTCTTTCAAGGCTATTCATCAATCAACATTCAAATATTGGGATTCAAGGATTACTCTACTCTCTGTGCCATTTCTATATCAACCTACTCCATTCTAAACTCAGGCCTACCACTCTCAAACATTGGCAATATTTTGTAATTGCTTACATTCCACTTAACATAACAGAAGTGAAGGGAGGGAGGGTTAACTGACTTTTGTACACACCAATACTGAACATCACATTAGAGAGAAAATGCAGCGTTTTACCATGGCTTCACTTACCTAGTCTCTCTGGAAAAAAATAAAAATAAAAAGTCCCTCACCACATAATGTTTCAAACAGACATCTAAATGGCCTTGTGTTGTGCATAACAGCAATACTTAATAGAGACAGATAGATTCAAGGGTTGTTGGTATTTTTAGGAAACTAAAGGACAAACTGATAATAACTGAATTGGATAAATATAATTTTGATCCACTATTGCCTGAACATGTCCCAACATCTATCAAGATCCCAGTAGGTATAATTCCATACAAATATACCCCAAACCCACACTGGAACACTTAATAAAAAAATTTTGGCAAGGGACTATTAAATTATGAAATGATGCTTAAAGTTTGAGAACTATATTTTTTACTCTATTAGGAATGAGAACACTAATAAACATTAATGTTAGGTATTTTAATTCTTTGAAATTTAATAATGATATTCAGACTTAACATTGATTGCTGAAAGATCTGTGTGCTTCATGGAATAAAGATGTGATAGTCAACTGAGTAAAACCACATTGAAGTTCCCACATGAAAATTTATGGTGAAAAACCTCATTATATTCCAAAGTTATGTCAGTATGCTAAATATACTTGGATCATACAAAAATGTCAAACTTTTGTTATTCATTTTATGAATAGGATTATTCATTTGGCAGTCTTAGAATCATCTCAAAAGTAATTGTTCTCTTGAGAAGTAAATTCTAGTTGGCCTTGGAAGATGTATATATTCAGAATTACTGAAAATTTGACTATTTTCTCTAACTTCCTTGACCTGATGTAAACAAATAGTTTCATATTAATAACTATTTTATGATTATGTGAACACAGAATTACTGCTTTCCTAGTGATTTCTTCCATCAGAAGAGGGTTGAAAAGAATAAAGTTTTAATTGAAAAAAAAAAAGGACATTGGAAACTCAGAGAAGCTTGTCTGTGAAATTTATACACATAAAAAGCTCACCTTAGGTTCCTCTGCCTGTGTCTGTCAAAATATATGCATATTTAATTTTGAATAATTTTTTAAAATTTCTGAATTCTTTGTTAAGTCACAGTTCAAACAGCGTTACTCTACTAGACTATGCATTCATTTATGATTTATATGCTACCTAATCCCAAAAAAGAATTTGAGGTGGTTATAAGCTATTAATTAGTAATTAATATATGGCTATTTGATATTATTTATAGCTATTTATATTATACCATTTGCTTCTAATTAATTACTTATTAGAGCATACATTAGTCTGACTAGCTATTAAATAACTGTAATAAATGTGCTTTTAGCATTAAAAATCTAAATCCGGAAGTGGGAATTCATTACAGAGAACAGTGCAAGAGCAGCCCAGATGTACACCAGCAACTCCAGGAGAGCAGATGAGTAATGGATACTTCAAGTCATGTCAGCAACAGAATCTGTGGAAGAACTCTGGAGAAGCGAAGATACCGGATATTGGTGACCTGGGAGGATTTAGGAAGCAGTAAGGAAAAGTGAACTCGAAAAAAATCTAAGCTAAGTGGTATGTTACACCTGAGAGAGAAAGAAAAAAATACCACCAAAAATAAAAGGACTGCATTTGAAAGTATGAAAGTGAACAGAATGAGTTACAAAGCTTCCACTGATGGGAGAAAGAAAAAAAATTAAACCCTCTCAAATTAGGTATCGAGCCTAAGGAAGATGTTAAAGGACATTTCCTCAGAGACAAAACATAGATGAAGGGAAAGAACACAAGAGAATTAAGATGCACAGAGTCGTCAGGAACTGGAAAGCCAGCTTAGAGGACACATTGCAAGCAGTACAGAAAATGGCCTTGAGGGGCGGGGGCACCAGTCCTGTGGGGCCTTTGCAATTGCCTTTAATTATAGTGGAGGCTGTACACACAAATTCCCTGAAGACAGACCCACCCAAGGGTTTCTGATTTTCTGCTCACACATTGCTTGGAGAGAGACAAGCTGTCAAAAAAACATAAAGCACCATTTTATGAAATAAATTGAAGCTTTCATCTCTTCAAAGATGTGTGATTAGAAAAATAAATCATATAGCTCTTTCAAATCACAGCCATAAAAATAACAAGTACCATTATATACATCCTGCTTGCATTTAATGAGATAAGGTCTACAAGACTGAATTATTGGTATTTAGTTTCATTTCCATCTTGAACTTGAAGCTTTCAACAAGCTCTTTTGGAAGAGTCAATTGACAGTTTTCTTATTCATTCACAGGATCTGTGAATGCATATGCACATATGAAAGATTAGGTAAGATAAAATGAGATGGTGTATCCATTGTTCTGATTTAACACTAATGATAATCATTAGTAACTTCAGAGAAATCAAATAATTGACATTTTCACCCCCAAATAGTACTAAAAGTATGAAATAAATTAGATCTCAAAATAACAATTCCTGAGAGACAAGAATGATATGTCTTTTGCTCCTTGAAGTCCCATACAAGTGATTTTCACTCACCTTCCAGTTCGCTGGAGTTCAGGTCCATTATGTCCCCCGTGAGGCTCAGGTTCCCCATGAGCTGCTGTTCCATTTGGTACAGCAGGAATCTTCCTCTTTTCCTGCAGGAAGTTTTTGTTTTTGTTGTTTGTTTTGTTTTGTTTTAATTCCAGGTGTTAATTGCAAATAACAGTACTTTTTTTCTTGAAGGAATAAGCAGAGTGTCTAAGAACACAGGTTGTATAACTTATAGTCTTTTTGACCTCTGAAAAGTTATCTAGCCTCCTAAAGATTTAGTTCCCTCCTCTATTTATTGGTGGTAACAATAATACCTATCTTATAGTATCGCTGAGAGAATTAAATGAGGTAATGGGCATTTATTTATTTATTCTTTCCATTAATGTATGTTCTGTGCCTAATGTGTGTCATTCATTGTTATTAACGCTAGAGTTGCAAAGGTAAGCAAGAAAAGACATCCTAAGAGCTATGGATATAGCTCAGGGGTAAAACACTCACCTAGCATGCCCATTTTCCTGGGTTTGATCCCCAGACCATAAAAGAGAAAGAGAGAAAAGAAGGAGACAAAGGTAGAGGAGGCAGATGAAGGAAAAAACTAAAATAAAAAGCATTCTATTGATGGGTATACAATAAACTTGTAACATGAGGTAAATATAGGAGCTACAAAGAAAAGTGAAATACTGGAAAAAGAGAAAGACAGGTTGATGGGGTAGGCTAGAGTAAGAAGGTGTTAGGCATGGTGGTGTTCTATGCATGGCATAGTTTGTTCAATAAACACTACTATCTGTTAATTTTACATTGTATTTCCCTCCTTAATTACAGCTAATATCTTTGTACCCAAGGAATAATTGATAAGGCTTTCTGATTCATATACCCAAACATTATTATAAAAGAAAGCATCTAATTGAACCAGTGACAAATTAATGGAAGTTTATGTGTTATTTTCCCTTGTTATTTTCTCTCCCTTTTTCAGGGAGAGAAATTTAAAAAAAAAACTGGAAAGCCCTATACATAATCCCACCATGTACAGTACACCAATGAGTTCAAAAGCACTTGAAAAGATAGTTTAAAAAATTAAGTGGTACAATTAAAAATTGTACTTGAATGCCATTCCAAAATAGTATAAATGTGAAGCACAAAAGTGACTTATCAACTGGTCTATGCACAATGGGAAATTTAGAATGGTTCATGTTTAAAACATGAGAAAAACAGATTTTTGTAATGAGCACAATAGAGAACAGTTCATTGCTTAATATTTTTACATTTTCCCTGGGCATGTGAGTAGATACAATGAGACTAAAGTATGAATATAAAATATCTATCAACTGATGAAAATGTCAGGTAAATAGGATACATTTAAGATTATCGAGTTGATAGTATGTTATATGGTAATAAAAAAAGATATAATACAGAACAAAGGGATGTAAAAGTGGTCCTCAAGATCTACTTCCTAATTATCTAGGGAAATTTTCCATAGCACCTACCAGTATTAGAAAGCAAGTGATAATATTTGGTCTTCTGGGAAAACTATCCCTTCTGGATAAGTTAAATCATCGTTTTACAGTTTTTAAAAAGGCATACATTGATGAAAATAAATGATAAATCATGAAAGATATTAATAATTCTAAAGTACATGTTTCCTCAAAGAGAAAGGAAAATGACATTTGAAAAAATGTAATGTGTATGAATAATACCAATACTTATTCTGAAGGAAATATAGAAAATGTTAAATGATCTGAAACAGAAGTATTTTGATATTTCAAAAATATGCTAGGCCCTTGGAATATACCAGTGGATAAATTGAGTCTATGGAGCTTATATTCTTATGGAAAGGCAGACAAAAAATTAAATGAGTAAATAAATTCTACTGTGTGTTAGAAAGCAAGAGCTATGGAAGAAGAAACATATAGGGCAGAGTTGGGGGGGTCTGAGGTATGTGGTGGGTAGGTGAAAGTTTGGCTATAATAAGTAGAGGGGTCAGGCAGGCTTGGTGACAAAGGCTCATTTGTGAAGAACCTGAAGGAGATAAGGGCATTGGCCATGAGATAACCAGGAGATATCCAGATAAAAAGAACAGCCAGTGGGGCAGTCATAATGGGGAGAGTGGCTGGAGAGCTTGAAGAACAGGAGCAAGGAGATCTTGTTGGTTGACAGAAATGAGAAAAGAAAAAAGTGGCAGAAAGACATTTCAGATGTAAAGAGAAGCCAGATAGTGTATATTATTGTCCATTGTAAGGATCTGGCTCTTATCTTATTCTTATTCTCAGTGAAATGAACATTTGAGGAAAGGAGTGGCATAACAGAACTTAAGTTACTTTGGCTGCTATGTCAAGAACAGTTTCTAGAAGCCCAGGGATGAAACAATGAGCCAACTAGTTAGGAGGTTATTTCAGTAATCCAGGAGATGATGGCAGGATGAACCAGGGTTGTAGCAGTAGTAGTAGTGAAAAATAACATAATTATGGATAAATGTTGAATGTTAAGGCAATAGAATTTCCTGACAGAATAGAAGTCTGGTATAAGAAAAAAAGAACTGATGATTTTAGCCTGATCAATGCTAAGGATGAATGCAACAAGTTCTGAGAAAATATCAGTGATTTTTATATACTTTGGGAAACATTATATAGTCTTTTTCTAAGATCATAAATGCAAAGATGTATATAGGTATAGAAACCTGACAATGGAAAAATCAGTTCAAACTTTCAACATGTTAACCTGTAGATATATAGAAGACACTGAAGTAGAGTCACATGATAGGCATTTGGATAATAACACTCAAGTGCAGGGTGGAAAATGAATTTCAGGAAAGTTTAAGACTCTAAGATAAGATGATATCCTCATGAGAATGTAGACAGAAAAGAGAAGATGATTAAAGTCTGAGCCTTATGTCATTTCAACATAAAAAAAAAAATCAGAAGAAGAAACAGAAGGGGTCTGAGAAGGAGTAATCAATGGGATTGTAGGAAACTAAGAGTGTGATGATTGGGGAGTCAAGCAAATCTGCCAAGGGAAAAAAATCATGATCAACTCTGTCAAATCCTATTAGTTGATAGGTTAAATAAAATGTGGACTGAGAGTTGACCATGGGATTTAGCATTATGGAGATCATTGGTGACCATCATGTTAAGTATTTAAGTGAAGTCAGGGCAGCAGGGGGCAAGAGTTTTATTGGAGTAGATGTTGAGAGAGACTTGGAGGAGAGGAATTTCAGGCAGTTGGTACAAAGAATTCTTCTGTGACATTCTGTTGCAAAGATAAACAAGAAATGTGACTTACTGGCAGAGGTAGTGGTAAGTGGTATCAATAGTTATTTTTTTAAGATTGGCAAGTTAACAGTATACTGTATGCTAATAAAACGATGTAACACAGAACAAAATAATTCATGATATAGAAGAAAGATATTGGTAATGTCCTTGAATAGATGTGAAGAGATAGGATCTAATGCACAAGTAAAAGGCTGGCTTCAAATAGTTCCCCAGGAGTAATATGTAAGATGGCAGCACTTGTGGATACAACTGCTGGCATACAGGTTAAGTGTGATGGCAGGAGTCATTGGAAAATCCTTTTTGGTTTTCTTGAATTTCTCAGGAAAAAGCAAGTCAACATATGAGAGCAAGGGTCAGGAAAGATATGGTGAAGGTTTGAGGAGAGAACAGTTGTAAAATCATCATCTAAAGAGAAAGATTGGACTTGAGAAGACAAGTATGATAAACTTGCAACATTAACAGTCCTATTGAGGTTGTGGTCTTGAAATAATGTAAGAACTGTCAATGCAATTATACATTTTCCTTCAGCTTCAGCTATATTGCACAGATACAAAGTAAAGATTCTCACAGGATTGTGATTTTGACAAGCAAGTATGTGGCATGAGAAAATACAAAAGTTTTGGGTACATAAAAGGGAATCATTAGAATGACTAACACAAAGTTCTAATGAATATTTTCAGGGTTATTCTTTGAGGTGGCAGGTTATTCTTCTTTTAACTGAATGAAAAAAGTATTTAAGATGCTGTGATTTGCACATTTCAAAAGAATAAAAACTATAGAATTTTTTGCCATCAGGGAAAATATTATCTGAATGAGTATGAAGTCAGGGTGCTTAATATATGTTCATTCATGTTACTACATCTAATAGAAGAAAACACAGATTCATATTATTACATAAACATGCCTTTGAAAATATTAACATTGAAATGAAGCATTCAGAGTATTTCTGATTCAAACTCATTATATAGAATTTTGCTGTGTAATATGTTAGCCACTAACCACATGTCTATATGAATTTAAGTTAAATTAAATAAAAATTCTGTTCTTCAGTTGCAGGAGCTACAATTTTAGTGCTTAATAATGGCTTGGTTATTTGGTAGCATAGATTTAGAACATTTCCATCATTGCAGAAAGTTCTGCTGGGCAGCACTGATAACAGAAGATCAGAAAATAAAGTATTTGTTCAAGGTCAGACAAATGAATAATGGCAGAACCCAGATGTCTGGATTCTTAATTCAATGTTCTTTGAACTTTTGCCTCTCAATACTCAGAATTTACTAATTAATTTGTATTTTCTCATACAAATAATGGAAAGTACAGACCTCCCATTCTTGACTTGCCTCAAACACATCATTCTTCAAAAACAGGGTATTTTAATAAAACATTTTACTTCAACTTTAATGTTTGAGTAACTAACTGGTGTTACAGTGACTTTTAAAGTCACATTTTCCATGCTTTTATATTTTCACCGAATTTATCCAAATGACATCAATTAAAGAGTTTTTTTTTAATTAACCCAGAGAGCATAATCTTGCCTTTCCCAAATCATTAGTGGGAAGATGTATACAACACAGAAAAAGGCAATCCTTACAATTATTACTTAAGAAACTGCTTTTATTTTAGTAGTAGAGCAACTGAAACTATGTAATAACAGTTATAAAATCATAAAAATGGTATTGTAAAGGAAAGTTAATTGTCTTTAATAATTATAGAATGACTTCGGAATAAAAATATAGGGATAAAATATTAATATATTTTCTTTAAATTGATAATAAAATCAAGATGACCTTTATACATATTCATTGTTGAGTGATACACCTGCTCATTTGCCCAATTCTGACTAACCCAAGATTGTGTCATTCAGGCCATCTGTCACTTGAACCAGAGCAGCAAGTCAGACCAGGCGGGACTCCCTCAGGGCAAGAACCAAAGGCAAGGCAGAGAAAAAGGATATTGTTGGGGTCATTTGAAAGGCTTATGCCCAATAGGTGGCAATATGAGGAGGGAGACTTGTAAACATTTGGCTACCACTCTCAACAGTCATGCCTATAATAAAAAAAATGACCCAAACAATAGCAATATCTTTCTGGAATGGATGATGGATAAAATACATATTCAAATTTTATAGGCAAAAATTTTACAACTTTTATACCACAAATCTACATAAAAGTAATACAAATATAAGAATTACACTAAAAAATTCTTCTCAATTTTCACTGTGGCTAGTAGTAACAGGAAGTTTTCTGTATAAAATCATTAAGCCATGCCTTGAAATTTTCCTTATAATTGCCAAATTCAAAGTAATGAATCCAGAACCCCAAAGGACTCTAGTAAGCTTTATCCCAGGCCATATTTTATGTTGTCATTAAAATTTTAATTTTCTTCCCATGTCAAATCCCTTTCCAGGAGCATGAGACTGATTTAGTGGCTTGTCATCGAAATGCCAAATTTCTGCAGAATAGTATCAAGAAAGCTTTTGTAAATTCATACTTCAGTTATCTTAGAGGTAATAATTTAAACCATTTGAATCTTTCTGAAGGGTTATATAATTTTAGGTCATATATTTAAAGGAAAACAAAATAATGACATTTTAAAGAGTGTTTTCAAACATACATACCTGTGAAGGAACATTCTTGGGAGGCTCTATTCGAATGCTGGGGTCCCATTCTCCAGGAGGGAGAACTGTAACCTGATCCAGAAATTCATCGATCCCTGATACCAAGTCATTGCGATCTTTGGCTTTGTAAGCAACATCATGAAAGACCTGTAGAAGGAAATACCACTTGTAGTTTAAAAATTATAAACATCTTAATGATTTCAGTATTTTCATTTCCCAGGATCCCACTTGTGATTATAACATTTTGAAGAAATAGGCAGCTCTCACTCTAATGTAAAATATTATACATTATTTTATGATTCCACACAGATTCCACACTATTTTTCTCTGGATGCTAGTGTGAATGGTAAAATTTCTGGAGGTGACGAGTAAGGGAAAGGAAAAGGAAAACAAATGAAAACTCATTAAACTAGAGTTAAAAATTTAAGCTACATAAAGTTTATTTATATGTGGGTAAGTCAAACCTGGTGGAAAAGTCCTTGCTTAAAAATAGAGAATAAAATCTGTAAACTGTATTAGAAATATTATAATTATATCCTGATATACATAAACTAATTTAAAAGGTTAATTTTATTCAATTTTGAAAATAATAATGTTATAAATTAGTACTTTCTGGCTGTATACTTTAAAAATACAGAAACTATTTTCCATTCAAAGAATGAGTTATATTTTCAGCCTGCCCATACATGTGCAGTCATTTTGGCTGTTCACAGATCTTCCAAGCCCTCTTTGAGACACATGGTAGGATTAGACTTTTTTGTCTTCTTGTCATTGGATTAGGTGTGGTCAATTTAGGTGCACATATGTCACCTTTGACTAGAAGTTATAAGCACCAGTGTGTGACATATTGCATTACCTCTGTCTGATTAGGAACTGAAAAACACAGGTCCAGGTTGAGTTTCTATGAGCCTGAGTGCCAGAGTGACTAATCAGCAGAGCCTGTAATGGCCATTCAGCACCATTTAATGTCTGCTGTTTTAAGACACTAAGATTTTAGTTGGCTTTTCCCTCAGCATAACCAAGCTCCTCCTGACTGACATACAGGACAATACACTCAATACAAGTGAGAAAAGAAAAAAATAAGGAGAAACTGGACATATTCATTTACACTAAAAATAAGATAAACACTTCTGATAAATTTTTGCATTTTATACATGAAAAAAAACCAGAATATTTGAGGCTAGGGATTCCTATATTATTTTTTCCTGGTATGTATTAAAGTGACTAAATATTTAATGCTATTCAATGGCAAGTGCTGTGGACAAACAGCAAAGGGGAATAAGGAAATGACTAGGGGATGCTGAAATTTTTAAAAGAGTATTAAGGAAGGTTTCAGTCAGTAGCTATTACAGCAAAGACCTGAAGTTAGTCAATCCAAAAAAAAAAAAAAAAACAACCAAATGCCAAATGTTTTCTTTGATGTAAGGAGGCTGATTCATAGTGGGATAGGGACAGGGAACATGGGAGGAATAGATGAACTCTAGATAGGGCAGAGGGATTGGAGGGGAAGGGAGGGAGGAGGGGTTAGAAATGATGGTGCAATCTGATCATCATTATTATCCAAAGTACATGTATGAATACACGAATTGGTGTGAATATACTTTGTATACAACCAGAGATATGAAAAATTGTGCTCTAGATGTGTAACAAGAATTTAATGCATTCTGCTGTCATATATTAAAAAAAGAATTCAGTATTTTTTAAATATACTATCAGAAAACAGAGAAGACAAACCACAGACTGATAGAAAACATTTGCAAAGAACATAATTCAATAAGGACTATTGTGTAAACTATATAAGAACTCTTAAAACTCAACAATAAGAAAACAGCCTAAAAATGGGCAAGCATCTGAGCAAGTGCCTTAGTACGGATACATACAGATGACAGATGAGCAAATGAGAAAATGTTTGACATTAAAAAATTGCAAACTTAAACAATGGTATACCACTATATACACTCCAGAGTGGTTAAACTCCAAAACATTAAATACTGGCAAGGATGTGGAACTACAAGCAATTTCAATCAATGTTTGAAATGTAAAATGGTCCAGCTACCTTTGGAGCCATGTGGCACACTTCCTTAAGAAACTAATCATGCTTTTACACATGACCCAGCAATTGCGCTTCTTTGTATTGACCTAAATAAATTCAAAACTTTTATTTGCACAAAACAGCACAAAGATGTTTATAACAACTTTATTCCTAATTTCAAAAACTTGGAAGCTACCAAGATGTCCTTAAGTAGGTAAATAGGTAAATTGTAATGCATTTAGACAATAAAATATTATTCAGTGCTCAAAAGAAATATCATGTTCCCAAAAGACAGGTAAGAAATTTAAATGAATACTATTTAGTGAAAAAATCCAATCTGTAAAGCTACACACTATATAAAAAAGAAAAGAAAAGAAAATTCTACTTCAAATATTCTATTTCACTTTCAGACCATTTGTTTCAATTTCTGGTTGGACACTCAATCTAAACTGCTGACTGGATGATCCTGATCAGTTTTAAAGGCGATTTCTTGACTTTTCATCTAATAACACTTCACAAAACATCATTGGTGTGATAAATATATAGTCTTCACTTAGTGTAATATGAAAACATCAAGTTATATAAAGGGCTTAGCTATATTTTGAGAAAGAGATTTTTAAAATATAAAAACACAGAGTTCCTTGCCCCAAGACACTGTTTTTATGGCTCAGACTATTATTTTGTTTCTCAACTCAAAGTGCTTGTATAAGTTACAAATACTCACACATAAAGATCTTTACCTGGCCCTGAAATCCAATCTGAACACTTATAAATTGCAAATGTTCATAATCTTTAATGAGAGTTTGTCTGCTCTTCTTTCTTTTCTTGCTACTGTCAGCTCTCTTGAGATCTTTCTTTATGTGATCTCACTCAATTAAAAAATTGCTTCAAGAGGTCACATGATCCTATATCCTGCTTTAGACAGATGAATGTCCAAAGCAGCTGATTTCCTATTATTTAAAACTCCTCAAAGATAGACACTACTCTTTATTTGATTTTAAATTATAAACAATATGTGCCAATTTCCCAAGTAACTTAATTACTTTGAATTGCTCATCTTCCTTCTTTTTGTCTAACAGATCTAAGGGCACACACACACATCTGACTTCTCAGATAAGCCTTTCTTGATCCCTTCTCAGACAAAATTAGACATTTTTTTTAATACTCTCATAATACTTCTTCCTTCTTGATAGCTTTCTCTGTAATTATAATGATCTAGTAGAATTCATTTTTAACTGTGTATTTAGTAATTTAATGTCTGTTTTAGCTTTTCAAACAAACTCTGAAATTTCATTCAATAAAGATTTATCCGAACTCTTTAGGTGTTAGGTGAATAAACCAATAAAAATCCTTGTTGTATGGAGTTTAAATTCTAGTGAGGGGGAGAAGGAAAATAAATAACATAAACAAATTTTGATGGATAATGGCAAGTGCTGTGGACAAACAGCAAAGGGGAATAAGGAAATGACTAGGCAATGCTGAAATTTTTAAAAAGAGTGTTAAGGAAGGTTTCAATCAATAGCTATTACAGCAAAGACCCGAAGAGTGCAGACTGTGTAGCTATTGGGAACAAGACTTTCTTGGCAGAGGGACCTGCAAGTGTAGACCATTCATGTCATTTTTTTAAGAAGCAACAAAGAGGCCAATTCTTGGGGCTGATAAAAGCAAGAGGGAAGTAGTAAGACTGAGACATAAAGTGGAAGAGGCAAAGTCCTGCAGGATTAGCAGGGGCATGGTGGCACATGCCTTAATCCCAGCTAGGCTGAAGCAGGAAGATCACAAGTTCAAGGCCAGTTTCAACTGGCAAAGGCAAGATCCTCAAAATAATGAAATAAAATAAAAAGAACTAGAGATGTAGCTCAGTGGTAGAATGACCCTGGTTCAGTCCCCAGAGTAATAATAATAATAATAATAATAATAAAAAATAATAATAATAACAAAAATATTTTTTAAAGCCCTGCAGGACTTTGTAGGTCAACTTAGGAACTTTGACTCAGTGACATAGGGAACCACTCACTCAAGGGTCTCTAACAGAGGAGGGATTACTCTAGTTTTTGTATTGATAAGAAAATGAAGTGAAACAAGTACAGAAAAAATAGTAAGGAGGCTCTTTCAATAAAAGAATAATAACAGTGACATGGACCAAGTGATGATGAAAACTAGACTATAATAGAGCAGAAAGTGGGAAGTAGTGGGATTCTGTGCTTTTACACTGTGAAAGCACAACCAGGAAGCTTTACTGACAGATTGTATTTAGGGTGTTAAAGAGCTAGAGGAGTCAAGGATGACTACAAAATACAATTCTCTACTCAAAACACTCCATTAGCTTCCCAACTCAGTGTCCTTGTAATGACCCACAAATGCCCATGCAGACTGCCCCAGCTGCCCTCCTGACTTCACGCCTGCTGCTCTTTACCTTCCTCACTCCTTCCCAGCCATTTTGTCCTCCTTGCTTTCACTTGTTATTTCAGAAACACTCTTTCCTCAAAGCCTTTGCCATTGTTTATTTTTTTCTTGAAACACTCTTCCCATAGCTGTCTGTACAGGCTGCTCTCTTTCCTCCTTTAGGTTCTTGGTTGAAATGTCTCTTTAGTAAGTTCTTCTCTGACCATTTAAACTGGTGCCACTTTCCACCCAATTCTATCTCCCGTCCCTCCCTCCATAGTGTTTACCTCCATATGCCTTATGTTTTAGTTCTATGTTGGTCTGTCTTTCCACTAGACCATTGGCTTAATAAAAGAAAAGGCTTTATCCATTTTGTTCACTTCTATCCATTTTGTTCACTTCTATCTTTTAGTTCACCCACCATCTCTGTCAGAATGCCTGATAAATATTTATCCAATACATACTTATCAAAGGAATTAATGAGGAACACAGAGACTGGTTTTACTAGAGTTCAAAACTCTTTATAAGGCTGTTATATGTAAAACAGTGTGACATTAGCATCAAAGTAGATTTTTTTTTAAAGGCAGGGATTGCAAAAAATAAAATGACACACTAGTCAATTAATGGTACTGAGCCAATTGCTAATCTATCTAAAATGAAACTATATTTCTATCCACATATCACACATAAAGCAATCCCAGATATGCTGAAAAAAACATATGAAAGCTCAATAAACACAATGTGGCAGGATAATTGATAACCTTGGGGTAAACAGTAACATTTCAGACATTTAGTATCAAAACAAAGCATACAATAAATTTTAACTCCTTTTCATGGGGGAAATATAAAACAAGAAAAAAGTGGTATTCAACATCATTATGAACATTCAATAGTATATTTGTAAATGGTGACCTGACTGGGAGCAGTTTCAGGAGAGTGTTAGTAGCAAATATCAGACTGCAATACGTTAGATGAAGCTAAAATATTCATGACCAAGTACACACTGCTGTTTCAAAACTCTCAAGAGTCAGATTTTGACAACACTTCCTCAATGCTAGAAACTATTAAGCAGTAAGACATTTACTTTTAGGATAGGAGAGACCAGGATATTCATTTCATACATATATTTTAAGTAGCTACCATGTGTTGGGCATGTTTGCTGACTGCACAGAGCCAGTGTTGATTTGAGATCTAAGAAAGAAAGAAAACTGTTAGTTTGAAAATCCAGAACAAAAAAGGAAAAAATGTACCATTTTTAGTAGAAAATACTTTGGGTTTTCCGTTTGCTGTGGTTTTCATAAAACTGTTATGTTAATATATAATGGCTTTACTATTATTTTAAAATAGATTTTAAAATGAATGTTTTTTAAATTTCTCAGTTTTAAGTTCTATGATGATACATAACAACATATCTATATACATAATAGCTTTTCAGGTTCTTAATATTTTCAAATGTAAAGGGATGAACAAATGGGCATCAATGCTGATAAGCACAATCATTTGATATTCTCTAGTAAAGCTCAACAGCAATGAAGAAAGTGATTATTATTAATTCAAGATATTGGCAGGATGAGTTGTACATTCAATATTGATTCATTTTAAATTTTTTATTTGTTCTTTTTATTTTTTATTTTTTTTAGAGAGAGAGAGATTTTTAATTTTTATTTTTTTTAGAGAAAGAGAGAGAGAATTTTTAATATTTATTTATTTTTTTTTTAGTTATTGGCGGGCATAACATCTTTGCATGTGGTGCTGAGGATTGAACCCGGGCCACATGCATGCCAGGCGAGTGCGCTACCGCTTGAGCCACATCCCCAGCCCATTCTTTTTATTTTTTTAACAAACATATAACTAGGAATTTAATTTTCATAAATGTTTTGTTGAAAAGAGTATCAAAATATTCTTTTTAGATATACATGATAACAGAGATACAAAAAAAATAGTCCTTTTCCAAAAAAAAAAATATTGATCCCTGACACAGGGATCTAAAATACAAAAGGATTTGAAAATATAAAAGATATGTTCTACCGATCAGAACCTCCCAATACAGACAAAGGAGAAAAAAGAAAAGGATGAAGTTCACTTCAACAAGTCTTTATTTGATCTCTGGCAAAATCAGCTGTTATTGCTTTCACAGAATTTACAGTTTTATAATATAATACAACTAATCATTTTCTTAGCAAGTTAACTCTATAAATCAACATATTCAGTTTCATTCTTAATGATTAAATTATTATAGACTTCAAAGCAATTAAATAAGCACCTGGACTTTGAACAATAACCCATTGTTTTTCTTTTTAAAAGTATTTTAAACATACTAAGAGCAGGGGATATTGCTCAGTGGTAAAATGCTAGCCTTACATGTGTCAGACCTGGGGTTTGGTTCCCAGCACTAAAATAAACAAATAAATAAATGTATTCAAACAGGTTTTTCATATTCCATCAATATTCTATTCAATTTACATGCCCTGGTATAATTAATAATTCTTATGGTTATGGGTAACTTTCTGTTGGGCTTTCTGCTTCTTTATGCCAGTACACACAAAGAATTACAAATTTTCCTAAAGCTAAATTCAAAACTTTCAAGTCTAAAGGATTCATTTCCAGTCTTCATTAGATGGCTAATGTTTGTTCTCAAATTAGGTAGTCTCATCAATCAAGGAAACTGGAGGAAGCCCTTTCTCTGATCTCATTCTAAATCTAAAATTAAGCATGAGTGTTTCCCTGTTGTTCAGAACCAACATTTTCCTCTTGAGAAAACTTTGATTCACACTTGGGGAAAAGGAAGATGAGAACTAAAAAGACTATACCTGAGCCTTTCAGGATATACTACACTCCTCTCATATTATAAAATGTGGCATACCTCACAACTCTCTTATGTAGTGACCTAAATGTCTTAGATGGAGAGAAATGCTGTCCAAAACATAATAAAACATGAAATAAATATCATGAAAGTGATAATACACTTAACTTATAAAACACAAATCACAGTATAATTTATTTAACAATATTGTAAAATATTAATTCGGAAACACTAAAAGTTGAGATACTATGAGTTTTCTCAGAGAGTTCTACCAATAGAAATAAGGGTTATTGAAGATAGAATTTACAGGTAAGAATCTCAAGATAAAATTTAAATTTAAAGGTAAAGATCTCAAGATGAAGTCATCCTAGACCTAGGTGGGCCCTAAATCCAATGTCAGATGTCATTGATAACAGAAAATGGGAAGACATAGAGACATGGGGGGAAAGCCCATGAATGTAGAGACAGATAAGGAAGTTCTGCCATAAGCCAAGGAATAGCAGGAGTCACCAGAAATGGAAGAGATAAAGAAGGACCCTCCCCTAGAGACTTATAAGGGAGTGTGGCTCTGCTGACATATGAACTTCATACTTATGGCCTAAAAAAAAAAAAAAAAAAAAAAAAAACAAACAGGAGAAAAAAAAATTACTTGTTTTAAGTCATCCAGTTCATGGCAATTTTTTATAGGAGCCATAAGCAACATTGATTTTTAAAACGTTTTTCTAAGCTTTTAGTTGCCAATGTATAAATATACATCATTAATTCATATAAAACTTAATTTGAATAGATAGAAAAGCTTATAATGTCAAACCCCAAACATAAGTTCAATTTTTCCAATTTCATAAAGTTAGGAAAAGTAATATACAATACTAATTGGCTCCTTTTATAGAATTTTCAAGTATTTGCATCCCTGTATTCCAATAAACACATTATTATATTATTTAGATGATATTTTAGATAATATATAATTCCATTTGTTCATTTAGTACTGAATTAATGCCCCTTCTGTGATCTTTCCCATCTGCTCTTTCCTTTAACAATAAGAACAAATTTCCATACTGTGTGGGGAATACAAGTCAAAGAAAAGTTATATCATACAACTTTTTATGTTCTTATTTTAAGATCTTACTTTTTGAGACATACATCTCTTTGAGAAGTTAATGAAAGCTTTTTCTAGTCCAAAAAAGAAATTTACACACAATTTTTTTCCACACAGAAAAAAATTGAGCACTCTATGACAGGGATAACAAGCCCCTTGAAAATCTATCTATAGGGCCTCTAATAGTCCAAAAAGTCTCTTAAAACATCTTCATATATGTAAAGTAACTGCAGAAAAATTATAGATGTTGCAGGGCTTTTTGGTGTTATGTATACTATTCAAATAACACACCATTGTGTTTCATTTAGACCTTAAAATTATTTTTTCCCAAAATAAAATCTGCAATGATAAACAGTGATGCTTATGTTGGCAGCCCATGTACTATAAAGGGAATATAAACCAATATAATTGTCACTAAACTAACTCTCTTTAGAATATGGTATTTTAAAATATTATATTCTTGGGTGTTAATCTATAATCTCTTTTGAACAATTTTTTCTCAAGGAAATTTGATAATGGATACATGATAGAATGAAATTCAGTACAAAGAAATCCGAATTGTAGCAAACTGTCATGGAAAGAGGAGCTAGTGAAACAAATTTGAATAAATACCTCATCTGTCATGAGTGTTGCAATTGATCTGCCAATCTCATGGTACTGTTGACCCTTTCCCAGGGGTCCCAGAAGAATGAACAAAAATCTGTAATTAAGAAGAAAAAAAGAGAAATGCTTCAGGGTAGAAATATAAAAATATTTTTAGTAGAACAGAACCACACCTCCCAGTGGAATCAGTGAAATGAGAATATCATTGTAAAGTAGTTCCACAATTTTTCATAGTTCATTATTATTTTGAAACAATTTACAGTGATTGACTCTTATGCATAAGGTCCTTGAGCAATGAGAATACACAATCATTTTTATCTCAGTATTTCCCCATTGAGTTATCTGACCTACACAGTCATTCCTAGGAATTTTAAGGATTCTATAATCCTTAGAGGACAAAGGTAGAAAAAGTAAAATTCATTAAACCTTTCCAAATTAGAAGGAAAAAACTTGTTTGTATACAAAATGGAGAACAGTTCAAAGGGGTTAGAAAATAATACAAAGGTATAAAGAAAGACAGAACATAATATTAATACCCTGTAGATATATATAAAAATATAAAAATTATTGTTACAAATCAAAGATCATTTAGGCATAAGAAAACAGAGTTAATATTCTATTAATTCCAATGCTAGAAGAATAAAAATAGCAGCTGCACTATAATACTCCATCTAAACAAGGTTGAAGGTCTGGCAAATTCATCATCATAACCGGAGCTTTTAAAGAAATCAATACATGCTCTGACTTTGGAGGACTGGTAATTGCCCTATCTATGAGAAGGTCAACGCTACAAGGAAATTGTGAAAATTAAAGAATGTCCTATATTTTGCATTATAACTCTTTGGTGTTAATTTGTTAAATGGTTTATATGAAAAATGAAGACCAATGGCTTTGTAAGGTATACTGAAATAGTCACTGTAATTCTATCCTCCATTCAGTTGCAGACTTTACAGATTATACATGTTTTTACATAAATCATGTTATACAACCTTACAGGATCCAACTTATAAAATTTTTATGTCAATTGTAACTGAATTCAAGTCAATTTCTACTGTATAGAAAAATCCACTATATATTTAAAACATTAATATTGGAATGTGGTGCCAGAAGCTTTATCAACCATAATACTTTTGAGAAATGTCCTAACCTATGTGCATCTTGCTGTTTTTCAGGTTTCCATGAGCTATTTATAAGGTCCTAAAATATTTATTTTTTGACATATTCTACTATGTGTTGCTCTTATATTCATGGTGTGCCCTTTTGTCCTCCTAAGAAAGGATAATTAGGAATCCTGAATGGCTTTCTTTATTCTCTTTGTCTAACTAATCTTCTTCCATTTTTCACTTTTCCTAACTAGTCTAGTCTTTTGAATCTCTCCTTCTGTGATGGCTCCACAGTGCCCCTAATTTTTTCTCCATTGTTCACTGCACATATTTTGCTATGTCAGTATGAAATGAGGTCACGTAAACCTCACAATTTTCAAACTGAGGGTATATAATCTCATTATTGCTTTTCTCTACTCCTGGGAATTTTTTCTTTGAAATACAGGAATTATCATTATCATAAACAGCAATCATTTACTCATAGTTCACCAGATAGCTTCCTAAAGGGTGGAAATTGCTGGGACAACTGAAAAGAAATTTTAAACTGCCAGAATATTATCTCTACAATTAGTAAGTTTGATCCCTCGAATCTGAGCCCCAGTTTCTCAGAAACTCTGCATTGATTATAAGTGGTGCACAGAAATTTCAGCCTTAATCAACCAATCAGATGCTGCTTTAATATGGTGAGTTCACCCTTCCTGGTTTGCTTGTTTGTTTGTATAGTACTGGAGATCCAATTAAGGGATCATACCACACAAGCCACTCTGCCAATGAGCTTGCCAACCTTCCTCCTTTTTAATAAAAGTTGGTATGTATCAGAAATATCAAAAAGCCATCAACCATGATAAATAGAAACTTTTTCTATAACTTGAATGGTAACTAGGTGTTATAGTCTGGATATGAAGTATTCCCTAAAAGCTCATGTGTTGAAGGCTTAGTCACAAATGCAGCAGTGTTCAGAGGTGGAGTCTTTGGGAAGTGATTGGATCTTGAAGCCTCTGACCTCATTGGTGGGTTAACCCATTAAGGAATGCATACTTCAAATGGACTATTGGGAGGTAGTGGAAAGTACAGTAGGTGGGATCTAATAGAAATGAGTGTGCCTTTGGGGGCTTGCCCTTGGGGACTATTTTGGAGACTACATCTTGTCCTGGGTTCCTACACACACACACACACACACACACACACACACACACACACACACACACACACATCTCTACCTCCTATCACAAGCTGAGCAGCTTTCCTCTGTCTTGCCCTCCTGCCATGTTTCTGCCTTGGAACCAACTGACTAGGGACTGAAACCTCTGAAACAATGTACCAAAATAAAGTCTTCTCCCTTTTAAGTTATGTCATTAAGATTGTAATCATGATGAAAAGCTGATAAAAACAGTAGCTTTCTCCCTAAAACCACAGAGTGAGACTAGGAACTCCAACATTAAATCCCAATTTAGTCAATTGAGCTCTTATAAAATGAGACCTCTCCTGGCTGCACTATTCCATATTTCTGGAATATTTATCTGTACTCAAAGTATGAAGTGATATAATCTGCTGTGTTTTGAGTTAAGGGCAGAGGTCTGTGGGGGAAACATATTTTCTAAATCTAGTTGCCTCAGAACTTCAACTTTTCATTATTTCAACCTGACTAGGCATTCCATGTTTGCAAGAGGAGGAATACTAATAGCATCTGAGGAGTCATGGTATCACACAAAGAGCAGCAGTCACATCGGAAATGGGACCTTAGGTATCATGTTTTGCTGAATAAAATCAGAGTGAAAGATAATCTATCCTTAGGAATCACATTTGATGGGACAAGCAGGGAAGAAAAGAAGGTCCTTGGATAATTGTGTGCTAGGAACCTAGCATGTTAAGGTCAGTATTTTATTATATATATGCAATTTTATCCAGGGACAGCCTATAAAATAGGGATAAATGATAACACAATTTAGTTTGTATTATCACTAAGCTATTTATGTATAGTCAAATGAGAAACAGGGGTTGGGGGTGTGGCTCAGCAGCAGAGTGCTCGCTTAGCACATGCAAGGCACTGGGTTCGATCCTCAACACCACATAAAAATAAAAATAAATAAAGGTATTGGGTCCAACTGCAACTAAAACTAATAATAATAATTTTTTAAAATTCAGGTAGTCAAATAGAACTTGTACTTTTTGATTCAGATTGAACTATATTTCCACTCTGCTGCTTCTAGTGATTCTTCAGACACCATGGATGAGAGGCACACTGTGCCTAACATTGAAATATACAGTACCTTTAATATGGCAGAAGCACTCCTAATGATGGCACTTATATTTATTTTTAAGGCCTACCTACTCAAATACAAACCAAATATTGGAAATTTTAATCTTTTTGAGCTTGACCACACTCGTATACAGAATCCTCTCTTTCTTGAGCACACCATTTAATGTAACCTTTGAAAAAAGTCTAACACTTAGTCATTCTCCCAAAAAAAATGTAAAATAGGTTTGTATTATTATTATTATTATTATTACATAGACAGGGTACCCGGGAACAAGGAACATGTGTAAAATAAAACATAGAAGTTGGAAGAGGAGGAAGAGGAGGAAAGTATAGAATAATTTTTCTCTCTCTCTTACAAACAGGAAACAGTTTTGTTGGTGACACGTTGGTTTCTTATCAAAATTCTAAGAGGAAATTATATTTAATCCTCTCTCTCTCTCTCTCTCTCTCTCTCACACACACACACACACACACACACACACACACACACACACAAGCTTCAAGAAAAATGTAAAAGATGCTCTGATATTTTATACCTGGTTGGAATTGGGACTTCAGCCAGTCCTTGAATCAAGACAGCTGGAGACAACCTGACAAATGCAACCACAGTTCTATCTAAGAACTCCAGTTCTCCAACTAAGATGTTTGAAGCTTCAGCACCTGGAGGAATCTTTTTCATAAAATGCAGATCAACCTGTGATCATCACAAAGTAAAGAAGGTAAATCAAAATTGGAACAACATGGTAAGTAATAATTTAGAACACTGCTTCATATATATTATCCATCAATAAATACAATTCAAATAATACAGATGTATATCTCATTTGCCCTTTTTCTATAATAAATTTCTTTATTTTCTTCTTTTTTTTTTTTTCAGTACTAGGAGAAAAAGACCCAGAGGTGCTCTGCCACTGACCCACCTTCCCAGCCCTTTTGATTTATTTTGAGACAGGATCTCCCTACATTGCTGAGGCTGGGCTCAAACTTGCCATCCTCATTCCTTGGCCTCCTAAGTAGCTAGAATTACAGGTGTGCACCACCACACCATGCATGACACTTTTCTTTACTTGTAGATGATTTTACTTTGTCATCAATGAGCTAAATATTTCATTTTTCTATTCACTATTTTTAAAAGATTTTTTAACATCAGCAATCTTTAAATATGGGGAGTAGTAGTATATGTACTTAAATTTACTGTAACTATATATTAACTAGCATTTGTCAACAGATTCAATATTTTGTGCCAGATTGTCTTAATTTTACATAATACGTTTTTATTAATTAATGCTCAACATATGGCTATTTCAAAAGAAATATAATCATGCTTCTTCTTACAGTATAAATTATGACTTTAGTATTCATCTTTATTCTAATTGTTCTATATTATTCATGTTTTATACTTGGCATGCTACTTCTTCAATTTAATTTCTTATTAAGGAATTTAGACATAACAGAATAGAGAAAACAAGAAAAAAAAGTATCAACATTAGGCATTGCTAAACATCCATAGCTGAATTTCAAATATGAGATGTCTATGACTGAATGAACATTAAAAAGTGATCATTAACAGGAAGAAATGCTAAAAGTAAAGAGTGGTGTCTGAAAAATGAATGTAAAAATCTTTAAGAATAAATATCAATTTTTATACAAAAGACTTTGGTGAAAACCAAGCAGGGACTTTATAGTAAAATTACAAGGCCTATTTCTTGTTTTTTATTCACTTGAGTTGCTTTTTATGGAACTATGTTTTTTTAGGGGAACAGTTTATCTTCTCTAGTAATTGGTTTTATACTCTCCTATTAATGAAATGAGGGCCAAAGATCAAAGTGAGAATAACCAAGAGAGAGAGAGGAAAGAGCTCTGGCAAACAGAGTGAGGCTGAAAAGATATTTTTAGGCCAGACATTTATTTTGCTGGTTAATAATTTGAGGACTTTTTCCAAGAAGTTGAAGGTAAAAATATTTAAAACTTCTAGGAGTACTTTATAAAATTCACAGCCACATTTTAGTGACCATATTAAATCTGTTGCTTTCTTAAATTAAGACTTTAGTAAAGCTATTTGATAGGTTGAGAATGAATTATCTTTCTGTAAGACAAGGATTTCAAAAACAAAATATCCAGTATGTACAGTATTAATTTCATTATAAGGATTAAGTGTAAAAGTAATCTGTACTAGTTTATAAAAATGTCAAATAGAACCAATATCTTATTTAAGAAAAGGAAAAATGATTTAACAAAGTAAAATTGCTTATAAAAGAAATATTTGACAAATATCATAAATTCCAAAGTTTTTACCCCACAAATATACTTCAAATATAAATTTATAAGCTTATTTATATAAACTTATCATAAATCATACAATATAGAATATTGCATGGTAAATATATTATTTTATAGAATTTAACTTTCTATTATAAAATCTAATTTATAGATGACAAAGGAATTTAGTTAATAAGAAAGTTAATATTATGGGATTTTCATACTTAATATTTCTAGCTGATAGGTACATTGAAACTTCTACAAATTAATAATGCTTTACATTTTTACTATACTGTTAAAATCTTAAGAAGGGAATAGGAGATTTGCCATATTAGTCCTATGAGAAAAACATAATATGTTGTCCTAAGTTTTTCAGAGCTTATAAAAATGAAGTTTCAGTGATAAATATTAATACACTAGGACAAAATTTAAAATGAGAAATAACTTTTTAAGAAAATCAATAATTGTAATCAATATGAGGCATATTAAGAATTCCTGAAATTTAAATTCCACCTAGAAAAATGTCTTTAAACTCATTTATTATTTAATAAATGCCATAGTCTTTCCTATAAAAGTCTGTGCTTCAGGCAGGTAGCTATTACAGATTAAATTTAATTAAATCAGAGCATATATAGTATGCTAAAATAGTTTAATTTTCAAAAACTAATGGTGCTTATACATGATTTTAAAAAATTTTGTAATATCTACTATATCATTGATACAGTTATTTAGAAAAGGCATTAAATACACAGAATTTAATTGCAGATTAGCAGGTTTATCTTTCATTTTGAAATTCAATAAATTATAGTTAGGTGTACTATATTATATTCATTACATTATATTATTCTTGGAGTAGACATGTATTTCAGGGATAAGAAATTACATGTTATAATAGTTATATTATTATGTTATTCCTGGCCTAGCCCTATATTTTTGTATTTGTGTTATGTATGATTCATAAAAATATATTATTTGGCAATATCCCTACCTATTAATATAAACAAAAAATCACATCTGAAGAACCATACATTATAGTTACCTAAAAACAGCTCTGGTGATCTAGGTTGACTGAAATTCTTAAGACAATTAATTTTCAAGTGGATTCCAATATTTTAAATGGATAGAAAGAAATTCTGAAAGTTTTTGATCCTCCCAATGGAATCTTCAAGGAATGAAGCTGTATTTTCTTGGATTTATTTTCTGGATTTACACTCATGTTTCTGGGCTCTTTAGACTTCACTGTCATGCTGAGGGACAGATCCTTTATTCTGGGCATTTGGTATAAAAGCCGTGGATGAAAAACAGTTTGTAGGGAAGAAGATTGGACAAGACCATGGCAGAACCAGAAGAATCTAGGCAAGCTCCACACTGACAGAAGAAAGGTAATTAGGCAGAAATTTTGAAAGAAAGCTTTACATCTTGAGCCCCTTATAGAAAGCACAAGAAAGTCAATAGAGAATATGAGGAGGAATCACTATTTTGACACTAACTAGCCAACAATCTTGAGTCCTTCTCTTAATCTCTCTGGGATTCAGCTTTGTTGTCAGTCTCAAATTTCCTATAGTTCTAGGATTTAATAATCCAATTCTTTGTAATGTGTGTTACAAACTAAAGATAGATGCAAAAGATGTTTTTTAATCCCCAAACTAAATTATATAAAGCCTTCTTTGGTTTATTTGAAATAAAAGAAACACTACTGACATATATTCTATTGTCAGTTTATAAAAGAAAGAGGTATATAGTGGGGTTTTAAAAATTTTTTTTAGTTGTAGACAGACACAATACCTTTACTTTATTCATTCATTTTTATGTGGTGCTGAGGATAAAACCAAGTGCCTCACCCGTGCTAGGCAAGCACTCTACCATTGAGCCACAACCCCAGTCTGAGGTATATAGTGTTTTGACAAATCTTCTTTTAAAAGCACTGTAGAAAAAGCTAAAACCTGGCAATTCAGATTATATTCTAAATTACTTCTTCAATGAATAAATTTGATGGTCCTATCCGTGGATGAATTAAAAATATGTAGATTGAAGGTAGATAGAATATAAGGTCAGGTCACATGAAGCAAATAAGTAAATGACCATTTTTTTAACATCTCAGAATTTTACTAGGGTTTAGAATCTACATATTAAGATATTTAAATAGACATAATAACCTGGATATTAGCTGAGCTTTGATTAATTTACTATAAAACTGATATCATTAGGCTAAAAGAAAAATCTTAACTCATCTATCTACCTGTAAAATCTGGCACTAAAAGTTGTTTCTATAGTGATGGATAACTTCTGTTCTCTCCAAATCCTCCCAGGTTATAGAATTAGGGATGTTATTTGTTTTTCTTATTTTTTTCCTCTTTTTTTTTTTTTTTTTTGTGTGTGTGTGTGGTGCTGGGGATTGAACCCAGGGCCTTGTGCATGCAAGGCAAGCACTCTACCAACTGAGCTATAACCCCAACCCTCTTGTTGTTTTTAATCCCAAAACTAAAGGTTTAGATTATTTTGAATCTTGTAGGTGAAATTCATTTAACAAATACATCCCAGCCTTATTTAAGACTTAAAGAGTGCATATCTGCCAAAACATTAAAACCTGGTTTGTTATTTATTTGGTTACTTCCATTTCTACTAATATTAATATAACAATAATAATAGAAGCCACTTTTATTGAGCATCTACTATATGCCCAGTTCCCTGCCAGGTTCACTGTCTCTCTCATTGAATCTTGTAATAAAACCACAGATATGTATCATTATTATTATTATTATTATTATTTTATAAATGAGAAGACTGGAGTTCAGAGAATTTCTCAATGATCAGATAATTTACAAATGCTAAATGCTAGAGTCAGGATTCAAGATCTCAAAGCTATTTTCTTTCCAATGTTCCAAGAACCTGAGAAACACAAATGACAGGCACTAAGTAGAGGGAAAATTTAATTTCCCTATTAAATGGACCAGTGAACGGAAATGTGATGATGAAGAAGAGGATTAAAGGAAAACATTTATTTTTTATTTTTTTCTAGTCCCGACTGTTTGAGGAGAACAGAAAATAAGACTACTGTCTTCAATTGTCAATCTTCATATTCTTTATAGGTGATGATACATTTTTGAAGGTTGTAAAAATAGGTCACATAACAAAAACCAAAATGACATGGAGATATATAAAAATTCACTATATAAGTGTTACATCATTTTAGAAAGTTAAAAGGTAGTTAATTTGAAAGGATGAGCTATAGAGTTTATAATCATTATTTTTGAGAATGTTAAATATGCTCTTGTTATACTGTTAATGTTTACATAAATGAATAATCAATTTTATATGTCATGACTTTTAAGATATTATTTCAAATTAAGAATATCACAAATTAAGTTATAGCAGTTTGTGACAATTTTATTCCAACTTTCAGATGAATGAAGATGTAATGCCTTAAAAGATAATTTTTAGAGTGGCAGATGGAATACATTTGAACTGGCTGAATATTTGAATCACATGCCTCCATACAGTGAAATGAGCTCTGAACCACTGTAGAAAAGTAGCCCGAGGAAGCCCTCACCTCTCTCTCTTGCTGGTGTGGAGGTCCTTTTTCATGCCTTTGTTTCATCCCACATGGACTAGTGTGCCCCTTTTGCTGGCCTCCCAGTCCCTGCACGCATAATTAACAGACTTAAGCTGGTATACCAGGCTCCCCATGAGACTCCACCAGGCATCAGAGGAGAACATGCACTTAACTAGACTTAGATCACTTAGGCATTATCACAGCAATGCTGAAACAGAATGATTCAGTCAACTTCCTCCATTGCAAGGAGCCTCCCATTCCCATCTCAGACCACTCATTCACTATTACAACCTTTGCCAGCACTAAGGACTTTATCAAAGTATTAATTCAGTTATTACTGTTTCAGCCACTTAGATAAAGAGTATTGTTTGCTCTTCTTATTTTTCATGTATTACAATTTCTCTTTTTGAATGTTAGTTTTGATAACTTACAATGGCACATATGCAATGTCAGGAATTTGCCAACCTAAATTACATTATTTTCACTGACTCCTTATTTTATTAGAATATATTCAAATAAATGATTTCTTTTGAATTGTCTCCAATTAGATGTATCCATCAACACAGTCATCTTTAGTGTGCTTTTATTCAAAACAGCCCAGTTTCACCATGTCCTTCTAGGATTTCCTTACACTAATGACTCTGAAATTATAATGACAGTAAAGCTTTATAGTATATGATTTGTTTTTCCATAAATATCAAAAAAGTGATTTTGAAAAAATACTAGTAAAAATTTTTAAACATCAAATTAAACTTAAGTTAAAAACCCTGTGAAGTCCAATTATTTCTTTTATTGAAAGAAATACATTATACCAAGTGGCTGAATACTGAAAATTGTGCATAAAACTCACATGTTCAGTTTCTTGAGTAAGCAAAACAATATATGTGCACTTAATGCTAACATTATCTATAACAATTCCAAACTTTGACTGAAAGAAAACCAAAGAGTGCATGCAAAAAAAATTATGTCAATAACCTCCTAAAATAGGTAGTAATTTCTAACGGTAATTGAGTAAACTTCTTAGATGAGAGAGAGAGAGAGAAAAGTTTACCTTGCTAAAGTCAACAGTGCTGTTTTCTCTGCTAACATCATTTTTATTTTCAACACAAGCAGGAGCAGACTGAGGAGAAAGAACCTGACCTGCTAAAAGAAATTGTTATTACAAAATACAGAAAATTATTTACATAATTTTGGGTATACAGAGTGAAACATCAACTTCAATTAAACTAGACTAACAGATTTCTTAATAAGTTTTGTGATATAAACATGAAGGATCAATATAAGTAGATCTGGATCAATACCAAATTCTTAACAGTTACAGATAGAAATGGGAGAAATCAGTCAATAAAATTTAAACCAATCCTCAACTTAAAACTCTAGAGATTATTCTCTCTGAAAAAAAAAATGTGCTTACAAAACCACCTAAATCTAACCATGATTGTGAAACAGCATTAATTTTCAAATATCAATCCAAAAAATGGTATATTTAAAAAAGACAGATATCTATTAAGATTTAAGCACAGACTACAGAATTTCAAACATTAAAAAAAAAGATGAATGTTGATTTAAAAATTACCTAGCACTTTTAGATCTAATCACATCTAAAAAGCCAAACCAGTAAGTTTTTCAGTAATAAGTTTTAGAGGTTTCTATATTAGGGTTTCAGTTAGAAATATCTTTATTTGATACAGTATAAAAATAATAAATATAATTTTAATGAATGTGACTATTCGATTACATAAGCATACTTATGTTGGGCTTCTATATAAGAATGATCAATAAACATGAGTTGTATTAGTCTTCTTTTAACACTCACCAAAACTAAATTCTCTTGTAGTTCTTTTCCCTATTATAGTGAAGATTACATTAGTTAAGTACAGATCAGAGCTGGGGATGTGACAATGGACGGAAAAGGTTAAATCCCATCATTCACTAACTACCAAATATTCTTTGCAGTTATAAGTCATTTAAAATCTATCCATAGTTCACAATTAAATGACAAAGGTTTATGTAACTTCTCACTTATGTCTCTTCTTCCTCAACCTCTTCCCATCTCCACCCTTCCTCTGTGAAATGAGTGATGACAACCCAACTTTGAAGATTTGACCACATTTATGACCTTAACTCAGTGACTCCAAAATATTGCGCTCACTCTCATCAGTCTGAGACTTCAGAAATACTCTCTCTACCTAGCTCTTCTTTCTACCTACCTAAATCTCAATTTTATTCCAAACTCCTCTTTTCATTCCCCTCTTCTCCAATTATTGTGGTCTTCATTTGAACTTCTATAATTCCAATAGTACTTACAAAAGAAAAAAAAACTTCCCTTTTAAATTCTCTCCTAAAACCTCACTTATTCTTTGTTACCTAGAAATCACCTAGTGTGATTAGAAACACTATCATTTTTGGAATATTAAGCCTCTCAGGTAGGAGTCAGTTACTAATAGGAACAATTTTATGATTTAACATTGTTATAATGTCAGAAAGCAATAGGGTTTAAGACACTTTTAGAGCTTAAATGCTTCTCTGCTTTCACTAAACAAAGTAAAATACAATATTTGGTGAAAATAAAATAAGCAACTTTTAAAAGCAAATTCACCTCAATCCATGTATGCAAGTTCTGATTATAGCATATTTCAGGAAAATTTATAAAGTTCAGAGAAATGTCAAACAAAGTACATAAAATATTTCCATTCTCCCATTTCTAACTGCAATATGCAACTCTCACTGTGAACTGTTCATTAGCAGCCATTCAATTTACCATTCTCAAATTAATAACTGTAATTTTTAAAAAAACCTTTTACATAATGCATTTGTGCTACTAACAGATGTCTTCAATCACCAGTTTCACATCATTTCTCCATATTTTCATGAGTTAGAACATTAGATATATTTCAAACTAAATTTATTGAATGTTCTATAAAATTGAGTGGTGAAACACAAGTCATGGGAAAATTAAATAAACATGTATCTGCTTTCTTACAATAATTAATTTCATGTGGTATAAAACTACATTGAAGAACAATTATTTAATTCTCTAAGTATACACATACAAAAAGGAAGTAACCCCATGCAAAATCATCAACTTTGAAGAAATTGAATCAAATGGAAAGTATGTTGAAACTTAAAATTTGAAGAAATTGAATATCTTTTGTTTTCTTTTGTATATTTTCAGTAGAACATTTCACAAATTATTTTTAGTTCATGCAATATGTTTAAAACATTACCATCTATATTTATACTCTCAAAGAATTTTAGTCATAAATGTTAATAATTTTAAGATATTTTGTAATTTATTGTTCTAGTCTATTCTTGTTCCAAGATGACTAAAAAATTTTACAAAACATTACCCTATAAAGTTGATATTAAGGAATTGATTTAGGAACTATTTTCTTTGAGTATTTTAAGTGGGATTGATAATTATCTAGTTGAGAATATTTAGCAGGAATCATACTAGATGATAATAAATTCCTTGCTATTTCTAGATTCTAGATGTGTGCACAGAATATATGCTAATGCAGGGGGGAAGGCATAAAAACTATCAGCCTATGAGATAGTAATATAAACCACAAATTTTTTCTTTTATATTTTGGAGATATAGTAAAATGTACTTATCATTACAAAGGTCCTGAAAATTTTAAGAAGCATTTGAAATCTTAGTATATTACTTCTTAAAACTTGCATTAATTATTTAAGACAAAAGAATACATTAAATGTGTATATCTTCAGAACAGTTATGACAAGCTGGCAGAAAATAGAAAAATGTTCAAGTACTATAATTTAAAATTTAATAAGTTTGGTTTGGGTTATTTGCAAAAAAAATAGAAGCCTTTAAAAGTAGCTCAAATTTTTATTTGATATATTTATAAAACTAAAACCCAAACATGATTTATAGTCCATAGAATTACTAGAACTCTCATATGTTGAAGAAATTTTTTATAATTCTGTTGTGAATCATAATCTGTCTGAATATTTCTTTAGTTTATTCAAATCATTACAAATTTTCAAAAGAAATTGATGGGCTTGAATATCAAAGTAGATTTCTTGAACTAAAAAACTATTATATAAAACTAATCCAGCTAGGCATAGTGGCGCACGCCTGTAATCCCAGCAACTCAGGAGGCTGAGGCAGGAATATCATGAGTTAAAAGCCAGACTCAGCAACGGTGAGGCAATTCAGTGAGACCCTGTCTCTAAATAAAATACAAAATAGGGTGGGGGATGTGGCTCAGTGGTTGAATGTCCCTGAGTTCAATCCCCAGTACCAAAAAACTAAACAAAAAAGGTAATCTATGCATTGAGATTTTGAAAGAGCATCACTAACTTTCTTGCTGACTTGCTGATGTCCAAGGCCATAGTTTACAAAATGGCAATTTTTAAGTGCAGAATTTATCCTTCAACCAGAAGAGAATGTGTTCTAAATAGAATAACTAATAATTTGCTAGGATATTTTCTTACCAGGAAAAAAAGATAGTATATAGTTTGAGTTTAGCACTCACATATTTGTGGAAGCTTTATGAATGCTACTTATTTGTTATAGCTTTCCTAATCATTATATTACAATGCTTGCAAACAGAAATGTTTTAACTTGTTTCTTTATTGTTACCTTCAGTTTGTCCACTGATAACTTTCCATATTTATATCACCTATGAGTGAATGTCATTGCAATGTTTAACAACCTTTGTTATTGTAATATCTAAATAATTTTAAGGCATTAAAATGATTGTAAAAAAGATATTTATTAACTTGGTAACCTATTACATTCAAAGTATTCAAAAAGTGATGGAAAGTAAAAAAAAGCATTAATAGTAACCAGAGTCTAACTATTTAAATGTAAACACTGATAAGCCTAACACATCATCCTCTATCATACATCTATATATTCTGTTACACTTGAAGAATTCTTCACTTTAATCCCAATTCTAATATTTGTTTTACATCTCATCTAAGTATATGCAATATTCATATGAACACTTGTTTGAATTAATTTTCTTTGAATGATAAAATGATCTTTCCCTCTGGACTTACATGTAGGAATCATATAAAAATATTATAGTTAATGTATTTTTCTAGGGCCAAGCACAGGATAAAAACTGACAGCAATTCAAGTGACCACTGCCTGAAAAATGGAAGCTCTGCTTCTCTGCTTGTCACACCATAAATTTTTCATTAAATATTTTGTAATACTGGCATAGCCATTTCTTTCATTATAATATTGTAGGATGGGAACAATAGATTACATCAGAAGTACCATTTCATGACTTCAAGTCATGTCAGTATCATTAAAATACCTCATCATTAAACACAATGGTAAATATGTTCTCAAAAAATACCTTGAGTACTACACTGATTCATTCAAGTCTTTACATATAGTTCTCTCCCTCTTTAAGTAAATTGTGCACAGATGTATTGTAAAATAGCAGCTTTTAAATTTTTATTTGGCCAAATTCAAATCAATACTGCTTAAGTGTATCATTGTTTGGTATTGCTTATTCTACTGTAAATCATGTGTACTAGAAGGAAACTGGGATGAAGACATGGAAATACATTACTATTAACCTAGAGACCAAGCTGGTTACACTACCTCAGAAACCGTCAACGCATTTAGAGTACCCAAAGGGTAGGAGATGAGGGAGGTACAGAGATGAGATGAGCCTGTTAGAGACAGACACAAGACAGAGCAAAATAAAGAAATATAAAGATGAATGACAAAGTTACGTACATGTGTAACAATACATTTATTCATGGGATTAGAAAACATGAAGAAAGAAGGTCTAAATATTTAGAAAATGTTGACTAGGTGAGATATATTTAATAAACATGAAAGTATGCATATAATTAAACTTGGAAAAAAATTAGTATGCCTGAAAATAATTAATGTAATATAAGAAATAACAAATTTAAGCACATCATCATAGAACTAAGCTTGCTGTTAAGATTTAGTCTTGAGTTCAAAACTCAACTACAACAATATAATATTGTTGTATACAATATGATATAATCCCTGAACAAACCCATCAATTTTGTCAACAATACCATTCTGGTTTTCTTTCACCTACATGAATCTTTTAATATGCTTTCTGTCAAGAAATTCTAATAAGAAATATTCTATCTTTACCTTTTTCTTCCTAGGTAGAACATTAAGAGAGATAAATATTACACCATAGGTATCTTATTTATGAGACCACAATATTTAAAAAACAACAAAACATACAAATATCAAGACACATAAAGGCATCATGCATTTGTAAATAAAAAGTACAGCATTTGTAAAATAAGTGATTATAAGGCAATAAATGGGATTTCCAAAACCACAAATAATAATAATTCACAGTACATATGTATACAGTGCTTCAAGGGCTGGAATCTACCTAGGTCTAAAGAATCAACACATATCCCAACCTTCCGAACCTAAATGTTCTTCAGTAATTATGTATTTGAACAAATACTAGAGACTTTCTGCTTTGCAGTTTGTTTTGAGATTCTAAAGATGAAACACATAAAAGAGAGGGACAGAATTAGAAATTATTAGTAAAGGACAGAGTGGATTGAAGACACCCTACATCTAAGGAAACTAAGAATCTCATATTGTTTTCAAAACTACAAAAGTTATTACAAGGGTAATAACATTTTGAAGTTGACTTGCAATTCAAATTTCTCAGTAAGTGAATGTATGACCTAAGTAATAAATGCAAATACTAATTTATTTTGCTTTTTTGATTATTTTAGTCTTATTTTTAAAACATCTTCTAGTTTTAAGAAAGTATCTGAATATTCTTGATACATATATATATATATATATATATATATATATATATTCAGGGTTCTAATGTCAAAGTAGATATTATTTTTCTATTATTTTTGCTGTTGTTTTGCCAAATGTAACTTGTCACTTTTTATTGAAACATCAGAATCAGACATTTAATTCTCACAGTTTTGATGCTTAATGAAAAGTGAAAGTTAAACACAGCATGGTGGCATTAAAAATGCATGGTGAATCCATAGCATCCTGCATCTTAGCCCATGAGAATATGCAGAATACCAAGAAAAAATTATACAAAATAGTACAGTATATTGGGAGGTGGAGATTCAAATTATCACAAGTTACTAAAAAAGTATGAACAAAATTGTAGACATGGGAAGGAGAAGAGCAAGGAACTACGCTATCTTGTTAATCTAACCTTTAAAACTAGAAAGACACACATTCACAATAGCACCTGGATATTTAACCTTTGGAGTAATACTCTTATAGTTTGGATATGTGGTATCCCCAAAAGCTCATGTGTGAGACAATGTGGGAAATTTTAGAAGTGAAATGATGAGATTATGGGATATTCAACCCAACCAGTGCATTAATCCTCATGAATGTGTTAACTGGATGGCAACTATAGGGTGTGACTGAAGGAGGTAAGTCACTATGGGCATGTCTTTGGAGTATATATTTTTTGTCCCTGATAAGCAGAGATCTTTCTGATTCCTGGTGGCCATGTCTTGAGCTGTTTTCTTCCACCACACACTTCTATTGTTCCGCCTCACCTTGAGCCCAGAGCAATGGTGTTGGCCATCTCTGGACAGAGACCTCTGAAAATATGAGTGCCAAATAAACTGACTCCTCTAAAATTGTTCTTTTAGGTCTTTTGGTCACAGCAGTGAAAACATTGACTACAGTAACTCCCAAAGTAGCATGCTCAAGGAACTATTCAATTAAGGGAGTAGAAAACTCATTCTAAGTAACTCTTTTAAACATCTTTACGTAATCATCAGTCCATTTTTTAGGGCATTTCAATATCTTTGCCCCTAAAGCAAAAGCACATTAAATAAGAAGAGAGAATTTATCTCCATATTTATGTTTTGAAAGGAAAATATGTTCTGCCATCAAATTTCTGGAAAATGCTCCCTACTTAATTCTTATTCTATAATCATAAAAGAAAAAAGTGAACCTTCTTGGGTGAAATATCTTACTGAAGAGATTTTTAAATAATATTATTTTTATTCTTTTTGATATTTTAAAATCCTTTTGCATCTCCCTGTACTACTACACCAAAAAATTTGAACCTCTATTGGATGTTTTGAAGCCTAATGTCAAGTCTATATATATGGCTATGAATTTAAATTTGTTTGTTTATCTAGACTTTGTCAGTTTTTAGAGTTCATAAGTAGATTGAGAACCTTAGTAGTAAAGGTCTTTCACACTTTTTTTCACTTCTGAGTAGAAGATTTATTTCTAAATTGGTAAAGTCTATACATATTTTCAGAATTCTCAGCACACATAATTATGTAAAGTGTGTGAGAAAGCAAAACAGAGTCATAAGGAGGTGTTATAAGCCTAGGCTTAGAAAACCACTTCTGACAGCATACTCTACAACAATACTTAATTGGATATATGAATCTTATTACAAGTGTTTCCAAGTTTTTATTACCCTAACGTATGCCCTGAAAAGATTCGTGTGTGTTCAGATAAAGGCTGATTTTACAGATGGCAACAGAATCACTCAGATACTACTTTTTGGGAAAACTAAGCCATTTCCTGAATAAGACAAAAAGTAAGCTCTCAGAAAACCTTGTTATCTATATCTATATCTATCTATACAGAAACTTGTAACTCACGGCTTAATTCTACAGCTATAATTCTCACATCTTTTTTTTTTTTTTACATTTGACAGAAGTTTAAAGCAAAAACAGTAAGTCTAGGTCTGCATGATATTATAATAAATGTTCAGTTGATCCAGTAAATTCCATGCCCTCTTCCCTCAGAAAACAAAAACAAAATTCAATGAAATTTTTGTATAGTAAACATTATTCCAAATGAAGTTTGAGGTTAAATTATAGCTAGTTCACAGACTAAGATCATTGCCTCTTTGAAGAAACACAAACTTTTCTTATAGATATATACATTTTATTTGTCTGGTTTTCGGTAAAATTGACAAAATGAAGGCAATAGTTTAATTTTTCAAAATGTATATAAGTTCTTGGATAATTAGTTCCTGGGTATATTTTCATAAGGTTTGTGAAATCCTGTAAACATAAGCTCATACTCAAAATTAGGAAATATTTGAATTAGTTTTCTTGACATTACCAAACCAAATTAAAAATACTAGCATTACAAGAATAATAAAATTACTACATTTTAATCTCTCTAATCATAACTTCATTTTGTCATTAATATGTATCATATAGCTTAAATGAAATTGTGATTTAGAATATAAATATATGGCATAAAAGATTTGAATCAAAGAATGTTATTTGTCTTCACAATATTCAGTGGAATCTGTAACCATAAAGTGCTCATTACAATTTTTGCAAATTTTATGTATGCACAACTATAGATCCTTCTATACAACAACAATGACATCTTCAGTCATTGGGGCTTCTAAAAATAAAATAAGTATCTTGCTATTGGAAACTAGACCTACATTCTGAAACAAAATTGAGTGATACCTTAGACCATTTCTTCTGTATTTGTTTGTGTGTATTTGATCTAGTAGTATGAAAACTGGTGAAAATTTCCATACAAAGCAAAGTCTAGAGAAAACTCAATTTCATACATTTGTGTTTTTAAGACATCACTAAAGATTTTGAAAAGGAATGAAATCACACAAGATTTAGTCCATGCTGTCAACACATGTGCTTTAGTACTTTTATAGCTGACGGAAGATTTAACAAACTCATTTTTATCTCAGGCTAACTCCATTTACCCTAATGAGACTAATGGAAAATAAATGATACTGAAATTTCTAAGTGGCTTTCTTAGTGTGGTCTATGTAAGATTAAATTGATGCAAGGGGAGAACAAAGAATACTGGAGATAAAACAGTCTGAAGTGGAAGTCAAAGTAAGTTAATGATTTCTGTAAAATAATAGTATGTGAAGATGATCCATGAGGAGGCTCCAACACTGAAGATGCCACACAGCACACAACAATGAGCCCATGAGTAGAAATGAGGTCTAACATAGGTAGAATCACGTGCAGCGTGCTGGTGGGGCTTTCAATTGCTAACTCTAATGGAATTCAGTGACTGTGAGCAACATGAGGCCAGCATCTTTTTCCACAAACACTAAATAGTAAGCATTATTCATTTTAACTAAAGACCACCTTTGGCATTAAGTTGAAGCATTGCATTACTTGTTTGAGATGCCAGAGATGCTCCATTTATGTTTGCTGCATTCATATGTGTAAGTTCTTATTAGATATGTTTTCTTCGCATTCTTTCATGAACCTTTCAAGAAACTTAAATTCCTTGTTAAAATTTCTACAATTTGATACTTGATAATAAGACTACATATACAGTATATGCCTATGAAAAGAAATAATTCCACTATAACAATATGAATTGTAATAAAACATTTTCAAGTGAAATATGTTTTAAAGATATAGAAACACTGATAGTTTAGAGATCTATAGTCAATATAAAGAGCACAATAAGGAAACATTTACCATTTTTATCCATGGAATTTGGTTCTGATTGTTTCTTGCCAATATCAGCAAAGGATCGAACAATGGGAATTCTGTTGGTAAGTTTTTTCTGATTTTGGTGGTGGTGCTGTTTCATCAGTGCCTCGTGGACCCTGTGACGTACATCTTCATTCAGCTGACCTGAGCTCACCTGTTGGTCAAGGACCATATCTGAAGGAGGGAAGGCAAGAAAATATGAGCATAGCTTTCCTGTTGTACTATGCTGGCAGTGGACCGACCACTGGGTCCAAAACTGTAAACCTTAAATACTAGTTTTGATCTTGAAATAGGAATGAATTCCTTTAAAAATATATAGGTATGATATTAATAAGCAGAAGTCTATCTTCCCATATAGAATGCTGAATAAAAAACATATATGCATTTTTGAGCATAAACCATTTAATTAATTTTTTTACAAAAAAAATAAGAAAAAGGTTTTATTCTCAAAGTCTGGATTGTTTCCAGAAGGAAACTCCTCTAGAATTAATTAATTTTAAATATGTAATTCTCATAGTTTTTTTTTCTCCAAATGACATAGTTGTATTGAAAAAACAAAGTTTTGTTCTTTGTTGTTTGCACTGATGGGAGGGAATATTTGTAGGGGTAGCATCAAAATAATTTGTATGAAATTGTGGTTTTATACTTATATTTTAATATAATTTAATATGATTTTCTTCCATTTTATTGTTTCCTCTTTAAGTGAAAATATAGTGCATGGAGATCTAGGCAACTATTTAGTTGCCCACATTTGGAGAATAAACAGTTCAACTTCATATTGACATAAAATCATTCCTTTCTCAAGCTTTTCCTTGAAAATATGTTTAGATAAAAAGACCTATAACTGCAAAACATGGAATTGAAGGTAAGATTTCAGAAGGCTATCATGAAGGAGATTGACATTTACCACACATAGTATCAGAAATACCCATAAAAGAATTGGTTAGGTAAAGGCATTTTGAGTTAAGTAGTAATACGGCTGATCACCTCAATAAATATCAATGCAATTTGTTTAATATTATCAAATATAACTGTGATTAATTTCTGAAGCACTAATTCTTTATGTAAAATACATTACAATGAATCATTTCCACTGCCTCATTGAGGACACTGAAGGTTTCAACTTAGCAGAATTCTCCATTCTTTGCTTTTGTTTTCTTTCAATGTGAAAGGAAAAAAGTTGAGGGAGATAGACCTGGTTCACTCTATCACATTCCATCTGTGTACCTTACAAAATTGAATATGCTTATTCGTAAGGGGGAAGGTAGTAATATCTCATATTTTTGCCAGGACTAATGACATAAAGCACCTGATGTACCAATTGGAATATTGAAGCTATGGGTAAATAATATTTCCAAATACAAGATTTTCTTTGCAATAATCTTTAACTAGGCTATGAGTCCCTAATTTGAAATTTGCAGTAGTTTTAATACATTCATATTTTATTATAGTATATGATATAGAGAAAAAGCTGGGCTAGCTGATAACAGAAAATACATATCAAATGAGCTAAAATAATTAATTTTGTTGGTTCACATAATAGGAAGACCCAAGTTAGGCTGGCTTTGATTCCATTCCTCTGTGGTTCTGCCTGCTTCTCTCCTCTACATGTAAGTTTTAACCTCCACCTGGTGTTCCTTATGGATATAAGGTAGCAGTCAGCAACAAGGAAATATATGTCCTTGCTCATATCCAACAAGAAATTTGATTAACTTTTTGTGATTGTCTCTTAAAAGGGTATTCCCCCAGACAGGAAAAATTCTCCTAGGTCCAACTGACAAAGCCCTGCCCATCCAGAATCAGTCATCAGCAATGAAACCAGGCTTCACATAATTAGCTTAGACTAATTAAGAACTGCCCTTCACTGAAGAGTCAATTCTCTAAACCAGACGTAGACACTCTTTTTCTGAAGTGAGGCAGATAATAAAAATTTTAGGCTTTCTGGACCATGTGCCCTCCAGCATAACCACTCAACTCTGCCTTCATAGCACAAAAATAGCCACAAACAACATACACAAATGAGCACAGATGTGCTCCAGCAAAATGTTTTTATGGTTACTTAAATTTTTATTTCATATAATGTCACATTAAAAATACTAATTTTCTTTTTTATTATTTTCAACCATGTAAAATGTAATCACCATTTTTAGCTAAAAAGCCTTATTATATAGGGCTGCAGGCCACGTTTAGAATGTGGGATATAGATAGTTTGCTTTATTGATTTACTATTTCCCATGAAAAGAGATGAAAATAAGTATTTGGTAGTCAGCCTTAATAAATATGTGAAATATTCAGATTTCAGCCACTATAACTATCTCAAAAGGTCACTTTCAATTTTGAAGATATATAATATTAGGATAATATTTAAATCTATATGTCAACTCTTTGAAGATCAGTAGTTATAATGCCCCTAAATTACTTTAAAATAAAAGATCTGATAAATATTCAAAATATATGACATTATACTGAATCCTTGCTAGGATGGAAAAAATATGTATAAAATATGCTTATAATATATGCTTCATAAAATAATTTAAAATAGATTATTAAAACATCAATATGACATCATTATAAGGCAATTTCATCCATAAGCCATGGTATGATGTGCCTATTTGATATTCTAATTAATCATAAAAATTAATTATATAATAAACTATGAACATGTTTATAATTTTTCATTTCTAATAAGCTACAATCTTTTCAGTTTTGAGCACTACAAAGACTTATAGACTGCTAGCTTCACAGTTTCTCAGCAATGATGTTTTTATTTTAAACAGTTACATAAGAGAAAGTAAATATTTTAAAAAATACTTATCTGCTCATTAGTTACACAAAATATACAATAAACTCCTTTGAGGTATAACAGCATCAAATAACCCTTTAATGAAATAGAAAAGCTAATCTTCTTGTTTATGAATATAACTTATACTAGGGTGAGATTATAGTACCAATGGGAATCTGATTCAAAAATCACTTACATTGTTCTCTTCATCACTATAATATATATCAGAATTAACTTGAAAAGTAGGAAAGGATAATGGACCATAATCACTTTGGGCCCAGAGTCAAGTCCTGCAATCTCAGCAGGCTATGATGTCTAAATGATACAGTCTCGCCTGCCAAAGCACAATGCCAGGATCTTGATAAAGGAAGAAGCAAGAAGAAAAAGGATAAATAGGTCACCCTATTCTACTGTTAAGCAGGTGCTAGAAAAACTACAATCATTTATGTAAAAAGGCCTCAGAAAAAGAAAAATTATTTCTCCTCCTGATATCAGGCACTCATCAGCCCATCCTGACTACGAAATGCTCCTAAAGATCAAAAGATTTTGCAAATCCTATATAAATCTATACCTCTTTCAAGATTACCATATAAGTACTTTGAAAACCCATTGTCTTTTCCTTAAAAAAAATAGAGAGAAGAGTAGGGAACATGAAATTTTGGAATTCTAGCTTTTGGTTGTCAGCACTAAAAGCATAAAAATATAAACCACCATAGAACACTTACTTCACAGACCAAAGAGTTTTATAATACAAATGTGTTTAAAAGTATATGGTTAGTCCTATATCCCCAAGTCTGCAGATTATATTCAGTGGAACAAACTGTGTGGATTTATATTTTAATAAAAGATTCTAAACAACGGAAGTTACTTCAATGAGTTGAAAGCTATGATTGATCATTTGTTCATGGTACTAACTTTAGTTTGGTTCTAATTTCGCTCTAACTTTCATTGACAGAATCAGGATAAAGTATTCACACTGGAAAGAGCATATTTTCATTTTTAATCTTTATAAAGCTGAACTTCAAAGAGATTAACATAGATCATTAAATTGTCTATAATGTATATAAATATAATTAGGAAGTATTTTCAATAAAATTAGCCTCCACATCAGAATAAATCACAGTAAGAAAATATGTCTGGGGAATTTTGGATTTGAAAAGGTTAAGTAATGTTTTTAAGGTTGAAGTTTAGATTTATTGAGTTCGCTGAAACATTGGGAAATAGATACATTTTAAATTAACTTTATCCAAGAGAAAATCCAACTTTAATTATACCAGAAATTCTTGACAGACCTGCCAGATACAAATGGGATTTTCTGCTCCTAATTCTAACAAAATCTCTTAAGGAATTATCTAAGTCTGTCAAAAACATCAAAACACTGATATAAAAATCCTTGATCGTTCCAAAACAATATCTAGGGCATATTTCTCTACAAGAAACGTGTAGAAAACAGTACTTCAGAGCCGTGCATTCACAAAGTACTAGGGCCTAGCGACCTTGAAGAGAAACTTTTAGTCTAACTTTTGGAAAAGGGAAACAATCGACTAATACATGTCCCTAGTTTATAACTGCCAAACAAATGAAAAAAGTAATGATAAACAGGAGGAGTGAAAAAAATTCCAAGTCTTATTGTTAATGATTCTGATCACAATTTATGATAAACAGAACAAAAAAATCTATGATTATGGGTTGATCAAAAGAAATTATTTCCATCTTAAAAAGGGGCAAATAGCCTCTTTCCTACTTCATAAGGTTGTGAAAATAAAATACATTAATGGATATGAAAGTTCTTTGCCAAGTCAGAAATCCTAAAAATGTAAAACAGACTTACTTATTACACACTTATAATGCAGCTCAATTGTCATACCATGAAAAGATCAGTAAGTATAAACAAGAAGAAAGTGATTACAAGCTGTAAGGAGAAAATAGTGAGATTTTATTGAGGGCAGAAATAAATAACTTTTAATTTAAATAAAATCAAATTATGCTTACTAGGTGAGAAGAAATTTCTCATTAAGAATTGAAAAGGAATCTAAGGTAAAATGACCAAAACAAACATTTGTACCAATATTTTCTACATGATGTTAGCTCTAAACTATTGACATATCCTGAACAACATTTTACAAGGTACTCCTCACTGAAAGTGGGACGTTCAAGTTGGGCTACTTCAGAGTTAGAAAGACACTAATTAGAAAGGCAGGAAGAATACTAAAAAAGCTATTTTAGGGTATCAAGCTTCCATTGAACTACTTTCATTGTAAGAATAGACATAGAGAATGCAATTTGCTTGAAAAAGCTAGATTTAACACAGCTAATCTTCACATATTCTACAGAACTAACTTAGAGAAGGAGGCCAGGGTAGGGAAAAGAAACATAATTTTAGACAGCAAAATTGAACTAAGCTGATGAAATGAGCAACAGAGCTTTAGTCAAATTACTGGGAAAAGATTTCCTGGTAAGAATAACTTCCTGAAAAAAGCATTAGAAATTATATGCTTTAAGAAATTTAAAGCCTGATAAAGATATATGAAGAGCATGTTACCTGAGGCTTATTTTGACAGATTGAGGAATTTGACAATTTCATTAATAAAGCCAATATAAACTTACTTGGATTAGTCAATTTCAAAGATAATGTCATCAGTAAGTAAAGCAGAAGAAATAAACTCCTTAAGGCAAAATCTTTTAACTTTCAGATTATTAGTGTCTATATTTAAGAAATAAGGCTAATGATAATACTAAACTACAAGTTTGTTATGAGTATCTCAAAGATTATATACAAAGTTTAGAGCTTCCTAAACTTCAAAGTTTAGGAAAGGCCACCATTTTAAAATACAAAAACTGTTTATTGAATATCAACAAGACCTAAAATGTAAAACTAAGAAATTGAGGGGAATAGCTACTATTCCTACATTCTTAGGTTTGCACATTTCTAAGTTGACCATTTTAAATCTTGATTTGGAGTCAACCATCAGTATAGCCTGTGTTTTTCCAAAATCATACTCTAAATTCATATAGTCTTTCAGCCTCCATATATGTATTTTAAAGGGAAACTTCTTTATATGTAGTATATGCTTAGGGAAGAAGGCTTATTTTTCTTGATTTGAGGTGGTTCAATGTATGCATGTCTATCACCACAAATGACCCAAATCAATAATTCATAAAGTGGTTAAACCACCATTAAAATGCAGGCAACATCTACTTCAACATCTTCTTTTTCTTCAGACAGCAGTTTAATATAAGAGAAAGAACACTGGGCTTAAAATCAGAGGCCTTTTGATGGATCTGGGCCATGGAAATTTTAGTTTCCATTTTCTCATTGAAAACTGGGCATCATTCCTACTTTATGGGCTGTTCTAGAAATTAAATTGGATACCTTATTTTTCTAATATGATGATTAAATACCAATTCATTTTTCTCTTATTTGTGATTTTTAAAAAACACACACATAGTTTTGGGAGTTTTTCCCCATTTCTGTAATATAATTAACATATTAAAGCCTCCTTTAAATCTTTCTATCTCATAAATAAATCCCACGTAAAAATAATTTTATTTTTTCCCAAAGTAAGAAGTTAAAAGAGCCTGCCTTATTCTTTTCTTTATTTTTATTTTTTATTTTTTTTTAAAGAGAGAGTGAGAGAGGAGAGAGAGACAGAGAGAGAGAGAGAGAGAGAGAGAGAGAGAGAGAGAGAGAGAGAGAATTTTTTTTTAATATTTATTTTTTAGTTCTCGGCGGACACAACATCTTTGTTGGTATGTGGTGCTGAGGATCGAACCCGGGCCGCACGCATGCCAGGCGAGCGCGCTACCGCTTGAGCCACATCCCCAGCCCTTTATTTTTATTTTTAAAATCTTTGTTAATCATTTCATTTATACTCTTTCAAAACTGATTTCTGTATTTTTTGTATTATTTTATTCTGCTACACCATGTCTTCTTTCTTTGACTCTATTTCTGCAAGAGTGATACATTTCACAAATACAACTGATGGTGCATAAAGCCATAATAGAATTCCAGTACAAATCATTTGTCCCAGAGTCTAAACTTAGTGGTAAATTATGAAGCATGGCTGTAATACTTGGCTTTCTCTAGAATGTAAAAGTTTTAATTCAATTTAAAATAAATGGCTGTACCTTTCTGTGCCCGTTCTAATCCAATATTTTTACTAATTATTGAAATTTTTCATGTGGTTATTTCATATTTTGGAATATTGGAAAAATGAGGTTTTTTTGTCTTTCAGTTTTCTAATGGTGTTAATCTAAATACAAGTGATAAACAATAAATACTAAATGGGGATCAGTACCTCTAGGTTCTTGCTCTAGAGTCATCTAGACCACATTTCTCTGAGATTCTTTTTTTTTTTTTTTTACCTCAAGTTAAGAGGTAGAAGATGACTTGTAAGGCCCCAGACATTGATCATGAGAATTTGTTTTCCGAAGTTCACACATGAATGGAATTACTCATACAGGTATAATAAGGAAAAGAGAGTAATAAAAATCAGCTGAATCCACAGAAACAAAATAGACAAAGGAGAAAAAGATATACCTGCAATTTCCTCTAAAGTGTTGGCATGCATGTCCAGCAGCACAGTTCCATTCAGAATGCAACTTCTCAGCTCAAACAAGCTGTGCAATGAAAGAGTAGCCACATACGGTTTGCTCCACCTTTCCCCTCCATCTTCCACATCTTCTTCAAACTTCAACCACCTATACAAATAAATATTCTTATCAGCACATTGAATTTTATATTATAGATGAGTTATCATTTTTTACAATTATGTAAGTTATAAATAGAAAGATAATCATGTTTCCAGGCATCATGGCAGCTCAGGAGGCTGAGGCAGGAGGATTACAAGTTCAAAGCCAGCCTCAGAAAAGCAAGGCCCTAAGCAACTAAGTGAGACCCTGTCTCTAAATAAAAAAAATATGAAAGAGGGCTGGGGATGCAGCACAATGGTTGAATGCTCCTGAGTTCAATCCCTGGTACCAGGGATTTTTTCATGCTTCTTCTTAGTTTCATGGTTTGGGAAGTAGGTAAAATCTCATTCAAGTTACTCATTTTAGTTTCATTAAAAAACATTCATTTTGTAATTGAAAGATTATTAAAAACAAAGGAAGCTTTGTTAATTTTTCTAGCTCTGAACAACCAGTGATCACCATGAATCTGATATAGGGCTAAAAAGGACAGCATACTTCTTCATGTAAATATAATAGTAATTGAATAAGAAAATAAAAGAATACAATATTTAGTTTAGTGGAAGAAATTAAGCCTAAATATTTTAGTTCTTGATAATATTCCCATTCAAATTTTAGGGAGGCTATTATAATTTGTTGCCTATTCTATAGGAAAAGTTTTTATTAGGCTTGTTGAATGAAAATTAGTGAACGAAACTTCCTAGGCTCTGAACATGTGAGAACTGAACTAAGACTCCATTCCCTTAGTGTTCCTTCCAGGGATGCAGAAGAAGAGAACTGTGAAGCTGTGATGCCAAATGAGAGACTACTGCTTTCTTAGAGTGAAATGAATAGTAATACCTGGGAATGGTTTGTAAGCATGATTAGTAGAAGAGATAAAGAGAAACCAATGATTTTACTACTTTGGCAGCAACCACTCAATGCTTTAGGGTCTTGCTCTCTAATCTAATAGTTGACCAGTTTAATTCCTCTCTAATGAACCCTATCCTAAATTGCCTTTCCCTCCCTCAATCTCCCACCATTTCCTTCATTCCATCTGTCCTTAGTCATTTGGGCCCTACATCTTCTCATCATGCAATATCACAGAAGTTCTATATATAATATTATACTGATATTTTATGTAATCAAATGACCCAACTCCACAGATGACAAATGTGTGTAGTAACTAGACAGGGAATCAAATGGAACATCTACAAGTAACTAACCAATGAGTTTTTTAGAATAATTAATGTGAAGAGTAGCAAGAGAGATCAATGAGTTCTTAGAAAGAAAAGAAAAAAAGGAAAAGAAAGCTTTGCATCTGTGTCTGGTGGTGTTTGGGAGGGGGAAAAAATGGTCAGGAAGTGAAAAGGAAAGCAATAGGGAACAAGAGCCAATCCTGCAAAGTTTGCAGACAGGGAGAAAGAGCTATGCCTATAGAGGACATATCGAGGTTGGAAAAAACTGACATTTCAGCCCCAAGTCACTGAAAGTTATCCTCTTCCAGGTTGGCAATTTTATAGATGTTTTTATTTACACAGTTAGAAATTTTTCATGTTAGTGATTCTTAAAGCTTTTCAGCCCTTAACAGAGCCAAAATACCTCACACATCACATGAAGAATATTACAATATTGCTCATGAACTGTAACTGGTTCTCCCCTTTTCCTATTAAAGAGTAGGATTTTACTACCTGGCTCCTCTCTAACCAGGTGAAAGCATGTCACTGTGATTAATGATGGTGAAAATAATTTCTGGTCAATGAATTCAGAAAAGAAATTATGTGTGCCAATTCCATATTGGAGTATTTTCTTGCTGAGAGCCTCTGAGCTCTCTTTTATCCTGGGCATGAAAACAAACAATGTTTGAGACAGAGGTTTCTCTATCAACCAGAGTCTTTAAGTAACTATAATGAACAGAGGAGCCTCCACTGATCCCATGATACAGATGAACAATGAGCCATTAAAACAAACAAACAAACAAACAAACTTGTAGTTTAAAACCATTGAGATTCATTATATTTTATACATAATTCAGATGATATCAGTTGATATAGATGACCATTTTAGCTATTCATCCAGCATAAAAATCTTAATTAGAATTGTTGGTGAAAGTGAATATGATTTTAATAAATATAATAAATTAGAATTCGTAAGTATTATTAAATTATCAATAAATTACTAAGGCCATGGTCACATTATGAATGTCAGCATCATAAAGAATCAACCTCTTGTTGGACAATTTGAGGCAGAATTGTTTTATAGAATGTTTCTTGGACTAGTTGAGAATAAAAATAAAGCTAGGTTTGTCCATATTCTACAATTAAGCTACCATGTGACCAAGGAAAATTCTTTCAACTTCTCTGGGTTACAATTTTCTCATCTGAATAAAAATGTGATAAATTCAGCACATTAAATTATTTGTCCAAGATCACCTAGCCAGTGATCTTGTCAAAGCAGGATTCAACTCCAGGATGTTGTTAATTTTATTTTTCCCAGTCTGTGCATAATTCTCACCATAATATAATTGCCTGTGTTGAATTTATTATGGTTCTTTTCAGCTCAAAGATCTTATGTTAATTCTTATAGTACAAACTGATTGAACATTTAATTTTTGTCCTTGTCTAAAAACAATCTCAAGTTGAAAAATGTTCTTATTTTCTCCCTTTCTTTTTTACACTGACTATATTTGTTTTCTTTATTACCTACTCTGCTAGAAAAAAAATAGATATTTTTCCTTTGTAAGAACCAAATATCCTATTATGTGTAATGGACTATAATGAAATGTTCCACAAAATGGTGGCACCAAAGGAATAGATGCAACTTTTATTAAATCTTCTGTCACCTTATTTATTACTGACATGATGTGATTTTCAGACAAAACGAGCAAAAGAAAGACTATATAGAGGTACTTAGGCTAGTGCTAATTTGATTGAAGAATCATGTTGGATTTTAAATCTAGTTTCTAATATGTTGGGAGGCAAAGAACACATAGGGTTATGAAAGGATGTTAATCGTTTTTGAGGTGAAATAGACTTTTTTTCCTATGAGAAGATGGCCTCCATTTATTATTTCTGGAGTTATAGCACTTTCTACCATCCACATGTTAAAAAATTGCTTCTAAAATTTTGTCTTTAAAATTTTTATTCGAGTGGATGGATACCTGAAGAGTGTTTGTACATGACCCTGAACTAAAAATCATATGTTTCCTAATTTCTTAATTACATCAGTAAAACTGACCCATACAATAGTATTTTTTGTAAATTGTAATAACATTTTAATTTTTTAAATATTCATATGCCTCTTCATCCATATAAAATGGTCTATCCCTTTCTTAAAAGGAAGTTATAGTTAAATTTTACTTCTAAATAATAGTAAAAACAATTAAATAAGTGACCAAACATTTACATCATTTCATTTGGCTGTTTTGAAAGTAAAAAATTCAATTTTAAGAACCCTGATAAGAAGGAATGGAATCTCTGGAAGTTCCAAGCAATTTGGTAGTTTAAATTACCAAATATGTTACATGCATGGATGGTTTGATGTACCCATAGATTTTATGAGTATTTATAGAAGACAGAAGGTGCTTTCCATAAAAAGGAACCCACAATTAACAAATATCAAGTTACTAAAGATACTAAACATTACACGATTCAGTAATTAATGCCAACCCCAGAATGATGCCAAAAGTTTTAAGAGACATTTAAACAAACGCTTTTAAAGAGACTATAAAATAATATATATGCCACATGAGTATATCTCTCTTTTCTATTTTTTTATCCCATAAACAGGTTTGGAACACATTAGGTCTATTTCAAAATATTTAGTCCCTAAATATACTATGAGTTGCAAGATGTCTGATTGTAGTTAATGACCTAAAGTGCTGCAATTTGTTCCAGTTTTCAAATAAAGTCTGCTGACATTTGTTTGAATAGCAAACCAAAGCAAATAAGAGTCTCAGAGCATGAATGTGATGTGATGGATGATACAAAAAATAAAACGAATAAAAAGCTGAAGGCCAAATACATGATATTTTCTACATGGGATGGGAGAAGATTTAAACCCTGAGCAGATTATTTTAATTTCTTCCAGTATGTCTAGATCTGTTTTCATCCATGATTAGCACACTGAAGTCTCTTTCTACTAAACATTAAATAAGTGTTTCATGAATTCTTTGAGGATTAAGTCAATGACAATCTGCTGTACAATACTTGAATTGAAAATATACAAAAGAAAATTCTTTTTCCAGATAGAAATAAATGTTTTCTAGAGAAGTTAACTCTTCCTGTGTATTCTATCACCACCAACTCAGTTCAACTTTTCTAGGAATTTTTATTCTCTGATTATATCCATACAGAAAGAAGTTCCTAGATCATCCAAAATTATAGCTTTGGAGGAAATGAAACATCCTTTCTTAGGAGAGTTAGGGCACATGGAAGGAGGTGGATATGGTTAGGGTGGAGCTAGAGAATAACATTTATAATCACAGAACACCCATACCTCTCTTAAGGAGAGTGAAACATATCTAAGCCCAATGCTCTTAATTCACGTGATCTTCACATTTCACATGCTGCTAAAAATTCTAGATTACTTGAACATTTACTAAATTTTGAGTATCAAATATCTTCGCTGCATCAATAAAACTGTTTTGATGTAATATTTCTTTTCCACACTTCCATGTATGTATCAGAGGCTAAGTGTACCCCCTGCCTGGCTTCCCCTGAGCTCATCTGTGAGAAGCATTTTTAAAGGGCAACCACAGTGAGTCGAACATGTTGTCTCCATCACCACACAGCTGTGGTGGCTTTACTCACTTTTCTATTAATAACATGATATACTATTTATATGCATGACATTGTAATTGTGTTGATTTCATTAGCCTCTTCTTATGTTTCTTTTAGAGTTTTAAAAAGTGAACAGCTGGTTTTCAGAAACATTTATTAAATAATTATGATTCAAAAATTAAACTTCAAAATCTAAAAGTTTGCCTAAGTTTCACTTGGCAATAACAGTGGGCATAAATTATTCAAGATGTGATATGTGACAGGTGCAGTGTGCTGATAAAATATTGCTTTTATTTCCACTGTTAGGGTAGACAATTATTAATCCCACCTGGAATATTAACCAAAAGAAAAAAGGTGCTTCAAATTAATGCTAATGATTGATTAGAATGAAACTGTGTTTGAAAAATCAGATGGATTCATGAATTAACCCAAATTAGTCCTTTTAGAAAAACAAAATTACTTCTGTCACTTTAAAACCACTAAATTTCTAAGTTCTCAATAAATATATTCTGTTTACCCCTAAAGTGTTGTATCTCAGCCAAAATTCATCTACCCTCCTCTTCAATGTCTGTTACTATTTTGACTGTTCATCAGATGTCTCCCTGAACCTCAAACAGCTGTACCACTAAGCTTCCAAAAGCATGACTACAAACATTGGTCCTTCTTAATATGGTTAAAATAATTAACTTTGCTCTTTATAGATAAGCAGCAATACTTTTTCTTCTATTAGATGTAGTGTCTCTGGTTTTATCCCTAAGTCCTTGATCCATTTTGAGTTGAGTTTTGTGCATGGTGAGAGATAGGGGGTTTAATTTCATTTTGTTGCATATGGATTTTAAGTTTTCCCAGCATCATTTGTTGAAGAGGCTATCTTTTCTCTGATGTATGGTTTTGGCACCTTTGTCTAATATAAAATAATTGTAATTTGAGGGGTTAGCCTCTGTGTCCTCTATTCTGTGCCATTGGTCTACCAATCTGTTTTGGTGCCAATACCATGCTGGTTTTGTTACTATTGCTCTGTAGTATTGTTTAAGGTCTGGTATAGTGATGCCACTTGCTTTACTCTTCCTGCTAAGGATTACTTTAGCTATTCAGGGTATCACATCAATGTTTATAGCAGCACAGTTCACAATAGCTAAACTGTGGAACCAAGCTAGATGCCCTTCAATAGATGAATGGATTAAAAAATGTGGCATATATACATAATGGACTATTACTCAGCAATAAAAGAGAATAAAATCATGGTATCTACAGGTAAATGGATAAAGTTAGAGAAGATAATGCTAAGTTAGCCAATCCCAAAAAATCAAATGCCAAATGTATGTGTGTGTGTGTATATATATATATATATATATATATATATATATATATATATGGAGGCTGATTCATAGTGGGATAGGGAGGGGGAGCACGGGAGTATTAGATGAACTCTAGATAGGGCAGAGGGGTTGAAGGGGGAGGGAAGAGGCATAGGGTTATTAATGATGGTGGAGTGTGATGAACATTATTATCCAGAGTATAGGTATGAAGACACAAATTGGTGTGAATATACTTTGTATACAACCAGAGATATGAAAAATTGTGCTCTATATGTGTAACATGAATTGTAATGCATTCTGCTGTCCTATATAAATAAAAAAAAGATAAGTAGCAATACATTGTGGTGGTTTAGAATAAACATCTTCTTCAAGGTAATCCTCTAGAGAATGATACAATACTACCTGCTCTATTGTGACGGAGTGAAAAGCTAGATTCTTTTTTTTAATGTTTATTTTTAGTTATAGTTGGACACAATACCCTTATTTCACTTATTTATTTTTATGTGGTGCTGAGGATCAAACCCAGGGTCTCGAACATTCGAGGCAAGTGCTCTACCGCTGAGCCACAACCCCAGCCCAAAGCTAGATTCTTGTATTGCTTCTGCCCCTTCCCAGCTTTATGAGGATGGAAAAGTTACTGGAAAGTTTCTGGTTAAAAGGAATGGGTCACCATCTGACCTAGAAGGTGAAAATCACCAACCATTCCAAGAATAAGGAAGTTACTGTTGCCAAAACATGTTCCAATTTTACTCCTCAGTTTAAGGATGAGGTTAAAGAATAGAAAAGCTTCCAAAATGTAAGCCTTAACAATAACTTCAAAGGAATCCAAGTAACTAGAGTTGTCTAGTCATCAAAACCATCACATCTTCCTTTAAGTCATCAGGGTTAACCTGTTTCCTATAACCAGTGAAGGACAGATGCTCCCAGCCTTAAACAAGAAGGTGGGCACCTTAACTTCCTTATCAATAACTTTATTCATGAAAGAGAAAAGGTTCTATCACTTAATTGTGGAAAAGATTATTATACATTGCTTTCCTGTCATCAAATAAAAATTTTGAGCACATATATATTTTAAAGCTCCTTTTTAGTTAGTTTTTTATATTGTTACAGAATTCCTACTGCAAAAATTGAAAAAGGGCATTTTGGAATTTGGATTTTGGAATTTGAAGTTTTTTGGGAATATGCACAACACTGTTAACTAATTGCCTTTGAAGAAAACTACCTGCATATGGGTAGAGGGATACCCTGGGTTTTCTACTGTGTTATACTTTTTAATGTCAAATATCGGCAAATATTAGCCATTTTTATAGATGTCAACATGGATGAACTAGATGTTAGTCATTTTGGATTTCTTCTATTTAGTATTTTTTAAATAAGAGAGAGCTGTAAAGGCCACTGTATCAAACAAAAATTATGTGGGCCCTTATTATTCATAATTCATTACCATGATTATATGATCAATTCCATATTAATTCTGATGTGATATTGTTAAGGCAATAATTAAATAAAGCTACAAGTTTGACATGATCCAATAGAGTTCTGTAACTTTCAGAAAACTATTGCAATCTGAGGTCCACTAATAACAGAAAAAATATTTTAATAATTAGAGCTGTCTGTCCATGGAAAGGATAGCCCCACAAAACAGGAAACCCTGAATCAATAACACATCATGTTCCCCTCCTCGTATACCTGCTCCTCTGCTTTTTTGCCCAGTTAACTTCAAGAGCAATAACCTATGCCAGGGAAGCTATCCTGCTCCCCTTTCCTTCAGCCCTGTGGTTTAGATATACTTGCTACACATGTCATCAACTGGGAGCTCATTAGAAAAGCATGACCAGTCTCCATGCCCAAAACCTACCAAATCTACATTTTAAACAAGATGTCAGGTGATTTGTATTCACATAAAAATTAGAGAAGCACTGGGTAAATGACAACCCTAGCTGTGCCCACAGTTCCTTTTGTATACCTGAACCAGAGCATTCACTTACAGCCTTTACAATAATTGTTGACTTAAGTTAGACTATAAAATTGTTAAGGGAAAGACCTAAGGTTTTGTTGTAGTTGTTCTATAGCCATTATACCTAGCATATAATGGATACTCCATAAATGTTAAAGAAGCAAGAATGAGTTAAAAGCAAGCAAGAAATTTGATTCATTACTTTTTATAGTAATTCATTAATTATTTGGCAGCATACAAAGAGGAATTATAAATTAATAGAAAAACCATTTTGATAAAACACTCTGTTTAAATGTATTCATATCTTATAAACATATTATGAAATATTTTTATCCTCACTAAATAGGACATGAAATCCAGGCCTATACCTAAAGCCTCTTATCATAATATTTGCCCTTTCTTTAAAAAAAAAAAAAAAAGCCCACACTCAAATTATCATGTAATATCACCAATTTGGGTTCAAGCCAGCAGCTGAAAAGATAGAAATAAATTACTTTTAGATTTCTATTGTTTTGTTGATGACACACAAATTATGCTACTGTATATCTTTAAGACTGCAGCTGTTGCTGGCTCTGCGTCACTTTTTACTATAATTACTGCCTTCAGATTTCATTCTGACCTATATCCCATTATAGGATATGCCCAGGCCAGATGAGCAAGTTCAGAAATCAGCAGTAATCACTGATGTTTGTGAAATCGTTGAAGTGGGAAATTCTTTTTCCAATAACATAAAAATTCTTTAATATGCCTTCAACCTTCAACCAAAATCCTCACCTGGCCGTTTCTCGCCACTCAGCTTCCTCACCTTCACGCCAGCAAATCTCATCCAGTTCTGTGAAAAGGTCATGAGGAATGTGTTCCTCGTCATCATCCTCGGTTCCAAGAATAAACTGTACTCGCTGTGATGGAGTGTCTATAAAAAATCAGAAACATGAACAAGTTGCATGTTCAACAAATCTTATGTCCAGAATATATAAAGACTTCTCAAAACTCAACAGTAAAAACAATTAAAATGGGCAACGTATTTCAACACTTTGCCAGAGAAGAAATATGGACTGCAAATAAACACGTGAAAAGTTGTCAGTGACTTGTCATCAGTTTAATGATGCAAAATTATCAAAAATGTTGTTTTTGATCATTGTTGTTTAGGGGCATTTTTTCAGGACTGGAAATTGAACACAAGACCTCACAGATACTAGGCTTTTGATGTTGCTGTTGTTTTTAATCTTTTTTAAAGGAGAAAATAAACTTGCTCAATGATTTCAGTTTTGTTCTGGAACAAGTAGGTTACAATTATTGTGACAAATCTTATCTTCTTTAGAAACAACTGGAAGTTCAGAGAAAATACAGTCAATATGAAAAGTAAGTTTGGTCTAGTACACTGAATTTAATGTAGACTTTTTAAAAATGCATGGTAAAATAATGATTAAAATGTCTATATTGGTATTTAAGACGTATTGTATAGGAAATAGAATTAGTTAGCTATACTAACAAGGAAAACAAAATTCTTCAAGTCAGAGAAGGGTAGATATGGATATTGAATATGGAGAAAATCCTTCCCTGACTCAATATAATTGCCCTCATTTTGCTGCTGTTGTTATTTTGGTTTTTGGTTTTTTAAAATTTATTTATTTATTTGTTCTAACCAGTTCTACATGGCTTGTTTTTGTTCTTATACATTCATTTGTAGCATAAAGTTTCAAAGCATTTAGTATACTTATGCCAATATTTACATGCATATTTTATATAAAGAAATACAGAAAATAAGCAAAATATCCTCAATGTATTTTTACAACATGGAAAAACATTTCCTTTTGCAATTAAAGTAGAATTAATTCAGTACAAATAATATTTAAAAACACAGTGGAATAAATTATAAGAATCAGATGGTGAGATTCATGAGGTTCCTAACAATTTTGCTATCTTATTTGTCAAAAGAATCCTGTGACTGGGCAATTGTTAAATGGTGGGGAAGTAGTCAGGTTTAAGATTTGTGAAAAGGAAGAATCAGATGAGGAATACACAGATATGAAAAAAGGACAAATATTAAAGAAATATTTAATGATACCTTCCTTTCATCAAGTACTGTTCTAAACAGGAATTAAGTAAGACAGATGTAAATGGAAAAAATATTTCTGCCCTCATTGAGCTTTCATCTGATGTGGAAAATAGTGTGTCAGGAAACAAAGAAGACAATTTCAAACAGAATAAGAAGTCAATAATATCAGATACTGTAGAGTGGTCATCAATGATAATGGAGTAAGAGCAAGAGGGATTTGTCTGTCCTAATTTTAAATAACAATGGAAGTTCAAGTAACATGTATTACTTTTATAACCATAAACAAACAAATTAGCTATTTTCATTTGGAATATAGACTGTATTTTCAACAAATGGTTAGTTATAAAAATCAAATTTAAATAATTATACTATTTGACAAAAGCCAGTAGTAGAATCATAACTGGAAATAAACAAATTCCTTAGCAAACTCTCATCTTTGCATTATCAGCTATGTTTTTCATACTGCTTTAATTACTCACATACTCACATTAATTATAACCAGGGTCTTCAGTAGATTGTTCCCAATAATTAGTGAAAATAACTTTCTTTTCTGTAGACCTACCCCAAAATTCTCTATTTTAGGCCCTTTCTGAACAAAAGTTAACATTTATGTTGACAAATAAATTTTTCATGTCACCATAACAAGAATAATGACAGAAATGAATTTGGAAATTTCCATTTTAATATGAGGTCTTATTGTCATAAAATACATAATCCGGGTATACTCCCAACATTCAGTTTAAGGAAACAGATTCACTAAATGTTTACCTGTATTTCTGGATCACAGAGGCTTTCCTTCCTTTTTATCTTTTTTATACTTGAGATAAACTGATATTCAGATTATCTATCTTATGAAATCAAAAAATGATGGCAAGTTAGGTGGTTCTGTTTCAAATTCATGTCTCCAGTCTCCTTGAAGCTCAATGATATTTTCCATTTTTAGTTGAACTTTAAAATTTTGTTCATGTTATTTGAATGTCATACACAATCTGTTCATTTGAATTCTATATTTTAATTCAATTATATAATTGAAATAGTCTACTTTTATTGATGCTAATTAGTAATCTTATTGCAGAGTATTAGATAGATAAAAAGAATTTTCAGCTGAAGTACCAAGAACCAATAGATATTTCAATTCAAAGGGTGATTAAGACTACATGCAGCATTTACAAATTGTGTTTCTGAAAACCTAGTTACATGGCTCTAACTCTTCACCCACAGTGAGGCAACCAGGAAACAGTGGACTCATTTTCAAATAGATTTCTCCAGAGAGATCTGAGATGTGAGTCCCAGTCTTTTTATTCCACTAAAAAGGCAGGACAGTAGGGTGTCTGCTTTTCTGTCAAGCCAATTGAGTGGAGCTCCCAGGGAACCAAAGGAGCTTTCATTCTCTAGGCAATAATAGGGACACTATTAGGGACCCTGTCTAATTGTCTACCTAGCCACTGAGATCGCTGCTTTGAAGAGCATGGTATCTGTGGCCACATATGGGCTACACATTCGAGAGAAAAATGAATCAATAATCATAGAATGTGGGGTCATCTTAGATGCAGTTTAAGAGGCTGTCACAGAAATGAGGAAACTTCAGCAGAGTATCTAGGGGATAATGAGAAATATTCAATAAGGCAGAATACAGTGCCAGTTATAGACTCTCTAGGAGAGAATGAGCAAACTCAAATTTTGCAAAGCCTGGAGTGTGTCATCAGCTTGCAATAGTGGTACTGCAGTAAGAACATTCCAATTTCATACCCATTAATTTCACCTGTTTTCCTATGCTCCAAATCTAGAGGGATCAAAATAGTGTTGAGAAGATAATAGAGTCCCTGGAGTAAAGGAAAAGACATCCAAGATAGGGAAAATTTAAAAGCAACTTCATCCTTTCCCTCAATTACAGTTACCCAACCTATAACCAGGCCTGGGCAGTAGAAGGCAGAAAAAGACTTTGGTCATACAAATTCAATGTTTTCACTACTAACATAAGACTAGAGTTTCTAATTACTGATGAGAGGACTTGAATCACCTAAGAGTGATTAGAAAAGTTAGGAAACCCACTGGGGTTTCATTCAGGAACAGAGAACAATTAATTCAACCTCCTGAATACATAAAAGGGGGCAGTGCTAGACAGAAATAGAGCTATTTTATGATGAGATCTCATGAATACTGTCTGCTCAAAGTGAGATTTATGGGCTGGGGATGTGGCTCAAGGGGTAACGGGCTCGCCTGGCATGCGAGGGGCGCTGGGTTTGATCCTCAGCACCACACAAAAATAAAATAAAGATAACGAAAACTAAAAAAAATATATATTAAAAAATTATCTCTCTCTCTCTCTCTTTAAAAAAATGAGATTTACAAGTTTTACATGATCACAGATCTTCTATATACATAAATGAGTGGTTTACTATTCGATTCTCTATATTTTATTTAAATAGTAATTGACTATAGTGATATTATAAAAACAGGAAAAAAATAAAACAGACTTTTAAAAATATGTTAATTTCTTCTATGAGTTAGGTGTTTACATACACTGTCTCTTGTTTGTGTCACAATAACTTGATCAAAGTGCACTAATATTTATTAAGGTTAGACACAAAAATAAAGAAACTTTAAAAATTGGACATCTCAGCTTTTAAAGGTGAATTGTTCCCTCCAGCATGCAGCACTGCATCTTACATATGATTATATATATTCAATAGATAAGAAATTTGAAAAACAAACATTCTGTAGAACACTAATAATATGGGACCTAATATTATTACCAAACATTTCATGCAATTTGTCAAAATAAATTTTACGGCAAAGGGAACAATAATTGAGGCAAGAGCTAAATCCCAAGATTTATTACCACTTCAAAGGAAAATGACAACTTACTGGATGAAGCATGAAATTTTTTTTGAAATAAGATTGATGAAATCCCCAAAATATCAGATGTACTTAAAAAGATCAGTAGTATATCATATACATTTCTGATCCAGTTTATCTGATCCATTTTTTATTTCTGGATCAGAAATAAAAACCTAGTGCCATCTTATCCTAAGTGTGTACTATGTGGGTGATAGTTATCTAATGTTTTCTCAATCTGATTTCATCAGAATCAAATAAATTATCACTAATTAGCCTGTTATCTCTGTAACTAACTGCTGTAGGGGGAAAAAGAACTTCAAATAGTCATTGGAGATACTTGGGCAATGAAATTAATCAAGTTATGTTATGTGCATGAATAAATATATCACAATAAATCCCACTAGTTTGTATAATTGTAATGCACCAATAAAATGCATTTAAAAAGCACTCATACACTGCTGGTGGGACTGCAAATTGGTACAGCCAATATGGAAAGCAGTATGGAGATTTCTTAGAAAATTGGGAATGGAACCACCATTTGACCCAGCAATCCCTCTCCTTGGTCTATACCCAAAGGACTTAAAAACAGCATACTTCAGGGACACAGCCACATCAATATTTATAGCAGCACAATTCACAATAGCTAAACTGTGGAACCAACCTAGATGCCCTTCAACAGATGAATAGATTTTAAAAAAATGTGGCATATATACACAATAGAATATTACTCAGCAATAAAAGAGAATAAAATCATGGCATTTGCAGGTAAATGAATGGAGTTAGAAAAGATAATGCTAAGTGAAGTTAGCCAATCCCCCCCAAAAAACCAAATGCCAAATGTTTTCTTTGCTATAAGGAGGCTGATTCATAGTGAGATAGGGAGAGGGAGCATGGGAGGAATAGAGGAACTCTAGATAGTCAGAGGGGTTGGAGGGTAAGGGAGGGGGCATAGGGCAATTAATGACGGCTGAATATGATGATCATTATTATCCAAAGTACATGTATGAGGACACAAATTAGTGTGAGTGTACTAAGTATACAACCAGAGATATAAAAAATTGAGCTCTATATATGTAATAAGAGTTGTGATGCATTCTAGCATTATATAAAAAAGAAAGAAAAGTTACTAATTTGGCTCCATGGTAACTGCTGGCAGCAGGAAGGAAGAAAGGGGAGAAGAAGCTAATTTGCCTAGAACAGTGAAAGAAAAAGCTGCTTTTGTGTGAACTCTGCAGACTGTAAACTTCTGAGCCCCTCCCCTTACATGCTCGGTATAAAGTTCTGAAACTATCTGAACTTGGAGTTCAGGAGGATTGATTGATTACAGCAAGCCTGGCTAAAGCTAAATAAGCCTGATTCCTGTTCCTACTTGGTGCCATCGTTCCCCTGTGACAGAACCTCCATAGGAAATGGAATATAGTCCTTCCTTTCTACTGTTTAACATTATGTTTTACTCATTTCCGTGTTCATAGCTCCTTTATACTTACTGATTTGGGGCTCTTACTGAAAGAGGCATGTTAATATTTCCCCAAAAGACTACAGATTATGCTATTATTCATTTAATTTTTGCTTGATGTATTTTGAGGCTATGGTATTAGGTACATAAAACTTGAAGTTATATGTCATCAATGGACATTTTTATCATCATGAAATAAATATACCTTTGTATTTAAAAAAAAGCACTGAAATTATTAGAGTTACCCTAAGAAATCAGTTCAGTCTCTCTGTTGGACTTACTCAATGCAGGAAGACACAGTTGTTTTGTGTTTCATGACACAGCTGTTCTGACTCTCCAATAACTTGTCAGAGGGCACATCTCACAGTAACCATGCCTCAACACTGGTATTATGTTCCTCATATCTCTGAAACACTTTCTCTCATCACTCTATCCAGAGATTTATTTCAGTTTATTCTGCTTCAATAGTTTGGATGTCTATAACACCAGGCATTCAGCCCTCAAAACTCGGTTGCTAAGTACATGATCCTTAAACATGACCCATATTCTCACAATTGTGAGACTTATTAGTGTTTCCTCTTATAAAAGCATGAAAATTACTCATTACACACCTTTAAAATACTAGTCATAAAATAAACTTGAGGAAATAACACCCTCACCGTTATGAATAAAGTGGACTTGAAAATGTGAGACAGGGTGTCAAGTATTCAAAAGACTTCTCTAAGACACAATGATAATAACAATGGTATAGGAAATGATAACTTATTAAAGTAGGATAATCTATCAAATTACAGGATGTATTTTTCTTAGGTTCAAAATAACATATGGTTCCATGTCTCTGACTATTCATTCTTTAAAATAGAAATAAACTTTTGGTATTAAGACATGTTTATAAAAAATCTTTTCATGATCATCCTGGCTAACATATTTTTAACATCTTAAAGAGGAACTCAGACTATGTCTCAATATAGTAAACATTAAAGATATGTCATTCAATGCCTATTTTTTCATGTCTACTGAAACAAGACACTTCAAAATAGTATGATATATCATATAAGTTACAGTACTATCAAATCAGAAAAAATTCTATAAGTTAATATAAATATTTCTCCTATACTGGTAAATATTTTATTTATTTTTGTGAAAGTCACTGAACTTACTGGGCTCTGTAATGCAACTGCAACCAAGAATATGGTAGTCAAGATAGGGGTCTGTGTTTATAGTAACTAAAACATACAGTGGAAGTAAAAATGACAACATAGAGAAGTCTTCCTAGACAATAACGGTTTTAGCCCCTTAGCAGTCTTTTCTGAAATCTGTATAAACACTTCAAAAGACAGCATTAAGAGGGTTAAAAGAGTAGCCACAATTGTAAGAAGATATTTTGAACATATAAAACCAACAAAGGACTCATATCCATGATATGTAAAGAACTTTTATAAATCAATAAGAAAAAATCCAATTAAAATAATGCACAGCTTTGATAGGCACTTCATAGAAACAGATATTTAAGTGGTAAAAATCACATGCAACGTTGGTCAACCTTATTGGCAGTCAAAAAGCATAAATTAAAATTATGAGATATTAATATATACCTTGCCTGAATTGTTAACAAAAAGAATAAAATCACCAAGTGTTAGTAAGGATGTAAAACAAAAAGCTCTAATGACTTGTTAGTGGAAATATTGACCTAATTATTGAACATTATTTGTAATTTTCTATTAAAGTTGAATATATACATGCTTGATGTTGCAGCAACAAATAATTTCATTCCTAGGTATGAGAAGTGCATATATGCACTAAAAGACACATATAAAAAGGTTCATAGTAACTTTATTCATAATAGCTTCTTAATTTTTTATTCTCCAAATCTTCCCCAATAGTATAATGCATGGTATATGGAAGCATAGTATATGGAAAAAAACTAATAGATTAAAGGTATATCAAAAGCATTGGTGAATTCCACAAACAGAACATTGAGAAACAAATCCTTCCTGGATGATTCATTTATATAAAGTTTAAAAACAAGCAAAACACTCAAGAAAATGACAGGCCAAGGATCCTTTTGATGAGGAGAGAGAGTACTGACTACAACTGAGCAGAAACAGGGGCTCAGAAGTGCTAGCCCAGGTGGTAGTTACACTTCTGAGTCAAATCAGTGAGTTGTATCTTTGTTTCTATGGTTTAACCTTTATAAATATTGGTCTTATGCTATACAATAAAATAAACTTTAAAAATCACTTTGACTTTTTCTTTTTTTTTTTTTTTTGGCAGGGATAGGGGGTCTATTGGGAATTGAACTCAGGGGCACTTGACCACTGAGCTATATCCCCAGCCTTATTTTGTATTTTATTTAGAGACAGGGTCTCACTGAGTTTCTCACTTTTGCTGAGGATGGCTTTGAGCTCATGATCCTCCTGGCTTAGCCTCCTGAGCCTCTGGGATTACAGGCGTTGGACACATTATGTATCACCCAGTTGGGAGTTAAAATAGGACAAAAAACCATTGACTATCAAAACATAGCTCATTAAAGTCATGTTTTCTATATTTGCTTCATTTCTCCTGAATTATGTGCACAATTTACTATCTAAGCCCAAAAAATCTTATGTCTAATTCCTGGGTTGTGCTAATTTATACAGTACATTTGTATACCATATCTTAAACAACTGTTTAATACTCTAGATTTTTTTTAGATTTGATTCTACTGCTTATGGATTAGCTAATTGCAACTGACATAATCCTATCATGTTTCCTGCTACATTCTTTGTTGGAAAGCTGCGAGGAGAAAAAATCAATATTAATTTGTTCAGAATTTCACTCATCTTTAATATTATCATTGACTTCATGCTCATGCTTCATGTAGATTATTTTTAAACAGCTCATCCATGTTCCCAGTTAAAAACATAATTTCAAATTATTCAAGGTGAATAAAAGATAACATTAAAAAAAGACGCAAAATTTTAGCATTTTTTATTAGGGAATTGATGAAATAGAAAGGAGAATTAACTAATCATTATCAAATTCTTACATGCAAATTATTATATTGATTACAGTAGAAAAAGTATGTAGGATTTATTTGTATCAAATTTTTTTGAATAATCAAAACATCATCACCACCACTATGATACAACCCAAAAATCTGGGTCTATCCTTGAACTCACCTAGGAATTGCATCCCAACTACTAGATCTGGTGGACTGGACCTGTCATTTCATGTCTGTGACATAAGCATAATCTCTTTTTTCTCTTACCTGAATGCAGGATTAAATCAGGTTCCTAAGGACACTATATTGCTTTATTGAGTAACATAATAAATTAGGATTCCACTGATATTGTTCACATATTGGAATAACAAAACATTAAAAGTGTCAAAATTTAAACATTTCTCCAAAGACTTTTTGTTAAGTTGGTGTCTGCTCCAGAAATTTGGGCTCAAATTATTCCATGTCTTGACAAATGCATACTCCAATTTACAGTATAAAACTTCCAGGTTCTTAGCACAGGAACTTAATGCTCTCTTGAATTGTTTTCTTTTATCTCTTTGGAATTTAATTCTGAAGAATTTTGAGGCACCTGCAGTAATATCTTCAAAAGACTTTCTTTGGAATCATTCCAAATAAAATAAATATTTCTTAAGTGGTTAGAAGTTTTCTTTGAAGTCGTGAGCATAGAAATTTCATATATCCCCACAATGCAGAATAACAACTCCCAAATCAAAGGAGAGGGTGTTGAGAACACAGTTTCAGTCTCAGTCTGTGACTAAATACTGAATTATCAAGGCAACAGAACTGACTGTGAAGTAGGGACAATGATAGATGATTACTCCTAAAGAAACTAAAAAAAGTGAAGTTCTATTGCTTAGAGACCATTGGGACGCCAAACAGTTGTCCCTGATAAGAGATATCTAAGTTCTAAATGTCAATAAAGATCCTCAAATTATTAGAGGAGGAAGGAGGTATGAGATCCAAAAATAATGACTGACACATGAGAGGGAGTATCTGGGCCACCTGAGTTATTTCCAAGTTTCACCAAATACTCAGAACTTCTTAGGATTGATGGTTCTTGATCTCAGCTTGGTATTAAATCATGTGTGAGTATTTTTAAAAAAATATCAGTCCTTATGGAAACACCCAGGATTAAACTAATGAAATCTTTGAAGGCAGGGCCCAACATCAATCTGGTTCCTTTTAAAGTTCCTCATATTATTCTAATATGTAACATGGCTTGACAAGCAATGGTTTAAAGCATTGCTTATCAAAATTTTAACATGAATACAAGGCACCTGAGAGCATTGATAATATACAAATTCGTATCCAAAAAGTCTGAAGTAGGACTTGAGATTCTGATTCTAACAAATTTAAATATGATGCCAATATTTCTGGTTCATTGACCACAATTGAATAGCAAAGGTTTTATAACAGATTCTCAGCCTTAGTTGCAAAGTAAAATCTCCTGCACTACTTTTGTCTTTTTAAGTAATCATATGGGCCTCAAGCACAGAGATTTGTATTGTGGCTTGGTCATCAGTGTTTTTAGAAACCCCAAGTGCAGTCAGTATCAAGAACTACTGTTCTAGGGGGGAAAAATGACATGTATGTGTTCATCAGTGAAATAAAAGAAAAGTAAGTCAGAAGCAGAGAAAATGAGCAAAAGATAATACACCTAACTTATTTTATTAAATGATTTTGAGGTTATGTAAGTATGTTTTCTGAAATACTAGAAGATGATAACTCATCTTTAAAGCTTAGTCTAAAAGATAAGCCATTTCCACAGTCTAAGAGAAAGTATTTATTAACTATAAGCAGATGAAGCTTAAAAAATATCTACTCAACTGTTTCTTCCTTATACTCTCAAACATCACCTCATTAGACAGAAAACACCTGAAGATATGAGATACAATTTACACTCTACTCTCTGTCCACTGAATCAGAGACAACCACCTTTCTGACAAGCTGGGATGGCCTACCCATGGTACCTTCCATTGTGTGCTCTGCCACCAGTTACCATTCTACCTCTGACAGGAATACATGGGGTCTGGAGAGATTTAATACCTATCACTATACAAGTGAAGGAGACAGGGAGCATATTGGTAGCAACCTTTCTAAGCAAACTTAAAACATAGATGCATAGATATGGAACGGATAAATCTTGCCAAGTTTAAAAATGAGCAAAGAGAAAAAACTTGGGTGTCTATAAAAATACTACAAATCAATGGAGAATAAAAATAATCTTGACAGATCAAAGGAAGACCATATTTCTGAAAATTGCCTGCTTCCTTATAAGAGGACATGTCTAGATATAGCTGAGGAATCTCAGTAGATTATAAAAAAATAAAATCAAGAGAAAAAAAAGTGATTAGGAAAGGACAGGAGAAAGTGTAAAGAAAATAGGGTGATATTAGAACAGTTCAAGAAAACTAAAAATCAATAGCAAAATTAAACCTAACCTGAAAATAATAAAATGCAGAATTGGTACTGCAGATGATCAAAAGGTACCATAGGAAAGTAACTTTCAACTACAGAGGAAAGGGACAAAAAGCAGACACTGGAAATCTAACATGCAAATAACTAATATTCAAAATGAAGAGATCAAAGCAAATGGAATAGAATCAATAGAATAGGAAAATTTTTCCTAAGTGGAAAAATATCAAAGTATGTAAATTGGAAAGGCTTTTTTATTATACCTACTATTAGATCTATCTCTGCAAGTTTTCTTAATTAAAGACACACAGAAAAAATGTCTATAAGCATTCAGATTTAGAAGGCATGAACCTAAAAGATGAAAAAAATGCAGCACTTAAACAGAATTTTCTCTAATATTCAGTAAAAACAAATATTGAACAAAGCAGTATCTATAGCTTTTTAAAGTGAAAGTATTACCCCAGATTTTTATGCAATTAATTTATTTCATGTCTGAATTACTAAAGAGAGAATGCGGGCTAAGGAAGGTTGAGAAACTATTTAAAACAGGAGAGGTTCCTGTTTAAAAATGTGTTGAAGACTGGGAATGTAGCTCAGTGGTAAAGTGCTTGCCTCATATGCACAAGGCTCTAAGTTCAACACCCAGTGCTGCAAAAATAAAGTTGAAAAGGGAAAGTCAATTAGATTATAAATTATATACATTTCTAGAAATTATGAGAAAGAATTAAAAGTATTCTTTCGTTTATTATGAGAAATGAGGTTGGTTATGATATGGACATATAGGTCTGAATATTTAATAGAAGGGAAGCTAAGTGAGTTCTTTTGGATGATAGTTTTTCTCTCTGAGGTAGAAGACAAGACAATCTGCTAAATGATGGTGAAAATAGGAGATGCCAGAAAATGGTAAAGGAGGTAGAAAAATAATTATTTTAAACACCAAAGAAATGCAATAAAATTGAAAGAAGGTGTTGAAGGTTCCCTTGAGTCAAGAATATATAATGGTTACTATCTTCCCTGATGAATTATTATTTTCACCATGCTCTGTCTACTTATGAATGCAGAAAGGAAGTAGGGACATGGGAGAACTTCAACATGAGTATGGTTTTTAAAAGGGAGTAAAAATATGAATAAAACTAAAACAGAGGACCTAAGGTATTTAGAATAATGGCATAACTATCACTAAAATTATAAGCTATGAAACTGGAATAGTATAAGGAAAGAAGAATAATTTGTGGATAGAAAAAAGTAGAGCGATCAAATTGTTGCCCAAGAAAACAAGAAGTAGAGGAAATATAGTCAGTGGCTGAGTTAAATTAATAACTTCAGAGATGGAGTACTTATAGGTGAGTTGGTGAGCTTAGCACAGTGGTGAAGAAGATCAGAAGGTCATAGGAGTTAGAAAGGTCAAGGAACTGACAGCCAGACTCTTAGTTATGTCATACAAATGGGTTCTCATGGCACTCAGGAATTTTTGAAAACTACAAAAAGTAGTACTTTGGCTATATGTACTTTGGAAGGATAAATACTCAAAATATTCAGGTCCTAAGAGTAAAATTTGGGTAGCCTTACCAATGGTATGAATGGGAACTTAACAAAGATATTTTCGCCTGGATTTTTAATGACTTAGAGCAATGGCCATTCTTTATATTAGTTATCCAGGTTATATACAACTAGAATTGGGGATGTAGCTCATTGGTGGGGTGCTTACATAGCTGGGCAAGGGCCTGGGTTCAATCCCCAACACTGTAGATAGATAGATAGATAGATAGATAGATAGATAGATAGATAGATAGATAGATGATAGATAGATGGATGATAGAAGATAGATGAACAACTTTACTACTTTATTTTATTATCTATATCATAAAATTAATTCAATTTTCAATTTCACAAAGCAGATTAAAGTGAAAAACAAAGATCAAGCTTGTTCCCTTTTCTCCCCATCCTCCCAAAGTCTTTAAAATAGTATAAATGACTTTATGAGTATGAGGGATTACTGCTAATTATGGATTGCAGAGCAAGTACATTATTACAATCACAAATTCAATAAAACAAGAATGCTGCTTACCAAAAGAAGGTGACTCCCGTCCATCCTCTAACCCTGAATCTCTCTCTCTATCTCTTTTTCTGTGTTTGTGACCACGATGCCGATGACGTCGATGGCTTTTTCTTCCTCCCAGGGGCACATGAACTCCAATAAACAGTGTTCGATGACCTTCATTAGGAAGCAAATGCACACATTAAACTTTATACTTCTCCAGAGCACAGAAGATGATGATTTACATGTTAATTGAAACCAATCAATCCAACAAATCATTTTTTGTGTTTATGACATATAATTATTGGGCTTGTTGCTGTATTGCAGCATTACATTTAAATAAGAATACCATGGCTCTATCACAAATATTTATAATACTCATTATTTGGTTGTATATTTTGAACCATCATTAATTTATTTTTTTTTATTTTTTTTATTGGTCGTTCATAACATTACATAGTTCTTAATACATCATATTACACGGTTTGATTCAAGTGGATTATGAACTCCCGCTTTTACCCCGTATACAAATTGCTGTATCACATCAGTTACCCTTCCATTGATTGACATATTGCCTTTCTAGTGTCTGATGTATTCTGCTGTCTGTCCTATTGTCTACTATCCCCCCTCCCCTCCCCTCCCCTCCCCTCCCCTTTTCTCTCTCTACCCCTTCTACTGTAAATCATTTCTTCCATTTGTATTCTCTTGTCTTACCCCTCCTTTCCTCTTAGATGACATTTTGTATAACCCTGAGGATGGCATTAGAGCAGATTATGCTAAGTGAAGCTAGTCAATCTTTAAAAAACAAATACCAAATGACTCCTTTGATATAAGGGGTGTAAACAAGGACAGGGTAGGGACGAAGAGCTTGAGAAGAATATTTACATTAAACAGGGATGAGAGGTGGGAGGGAAAGGGATTAATTTATTAACTATCTTATTAATTAAGATAGTCTACTTCTGATACTTTCATCATATTCCTTTCGTTAGGGAAAAAAAATCTGTTCTATTTGCTCTCTACACTCAAATAACTTTGTTTTCTCACCAATTCTCTTCCTTTCAAAGTCAGTGTGTTAAAAAGCCACTATCTCTAATTTAAAAAAAAGATTTCGCTCACCCTTCTACTAAGCCAAATCCTACAGAGTTTTTTCGGTTCTGTTTCTATCTGTGGCACTTGAATCTCATTGACTACTCTCCTCTATGTGACATTACTTTCTCTTGGCCAACTCCCTCCTCAGTCTTTGTTTAATTCATATTAAGTCCATTGCCAAGGCTTATTCTATTTACCAATTTAAGGTTTGGGATCTCAAGGATTCTGTCCTCAACCTCATAATTATAACTATGCTGCATAATCTAGGACATACATCTTAACTTCTCTCTTGGACTGGCAACCTATATATCCTCTACCTACTAGACATGTTCATATAGACATCTTTCCTACAGGCATGTCAAATTCAACATGTCTTTGGAGCCCATCCTTGTCTGTTTTCCAAGTATCAATTAATTTATCATCTATCTCAGTAAATGTACCTGTCATTTCAAAGCCAATCCAACTGATTGCCAGGTCTTGGCTCCTAAATATCTCTTTCTGATTTTTGAATGAATGCTTTCTTGCTATATCCTCACATGTCAGAAAGAATATCATCTCTCTCACGTCTCAGCTTTAGGAGCACTAATTTCATTCATGAGGTTCTACCTTCATGACTTATTAACTCTCAAAGGTTCCACTTCCATATTCAACATATGAATTTTGGAGGGGCCACAACATTTAGTCCATAGCATTCTGTCCCTGGCCAAATTCAAGGTCACTTAGACTTTATCTTTTCATATAAAATTTACAAAATAAATTTTCATAGAAATTATATAATTTTGTGATTTTCATTTAGATCTCTGATCTATTTTGTCTTAATTTTTAAGAAAAATGTAAGGTCTGAGGCTAGATTCTAATATAAATACCTAATGAATACATTCATTAGGTATTTACCTAAGTGAGTTAAAAATATATGTCTACTGAAAAAAAAAATACCTGCACACAAATACTTACAAGAGTTTTATTCAAAATTGTCAAAAATAAAAGTAATCATGTTCCTTCAATAGGTGGATGAACATACAAACTATGGTACATCCATACAATGAAGTATTATTAAGCAATAAACACAAATGAGCTGTTAATCACAAAAGGACACGGAAGAAGCTCAAATGCATATTAAATGAAAAAAAGATAGTCTTAAAAAGCTAAACAATATGAGTCTAACTATATAACATTCTGGAAAAGATAAAACTATGGAGACAGTAAAAATATCAGTATATACACAGGAAAGTTATAAGGGTGTAGGTGAAGCACAGGGCATTTGGAGGGAAGTTAAACTACCCTGATACATGTCATTACATATTTGTTAAAACTCACATAACTATACAATGCAAAGTGAACTCGAATATAAACGATGAATTTTAGTTAATGATGACTTATTACTATTAATTCAACTCTAACAAATGTACTGAACTAATACAAAATATTAATAGGATAAAGTATGTGCAGAGGGAGAGGAAATATACAGGAACTCTAGGTACTTTATGTGCAATTTCTCTGTAGACCTAACACTGCTCTAAAAACATAAAGTCTATTAATTCTTAAGAAGTCAAGATTCATAGGTGCTCATATCACGGAGTACCCAGAGAAATTTATAAGAAAAAAAACCAATAAGCAAATAAGGGAATATTTGTGTAAGTCATCAAATTACATATGAGACAGTTGTATGGGGTTCTCTTAAGAAAATAATAAAGCATTAGTTTAAAAAAAAGACTCATTTTCTCTGCCAAAGTGAACAAAATGCTATAACAGCCACATTGTAGATTGATTGCTTCTCTCCCCCAACATTCATGTGCTGAAGCCCTAACCCTGACTGTGACTGGATTAGGAGACAGGGCCTTTATGTAAGCAATTAACTTTAAACGAGGTCAATAAGTGGCCTGGATCCAATTCGTGTTCTTTAAGAGAAAAGAGATTAAAGAGCTCCCTCAATTGCTTTCTCTCCCTGCACACAGAGGTACTGTGAGGACACAGCAAGATGGATTCCATCTATAAGCCAAGAGAAGAGGTCTCAGAACCAAACCTACCTTACTTGAAAGCATCTTGATCTTGCATTTCCCACCTCTAGAACTGTGAGAAATAGATTTCTGTTGCTTAAGCCACCCAGTCTGTAGTGTTTTGTTATGGCAGCCCCAGCCAATTAACTCAGCAAAGAAAGCCTAAACCAAACTCCTTTTAAAAGACATATCATTAACATCATGAGATTTCAGGAATATTCAATGCATACCATTTAGGCTGACAGTTTTTCTTCAAAGAGTAAATTAATTTTATTGTAACGAATTTGCCTTCCTTAATGGCCATGTTTATACTTAATCTATGTAATTTTCCATAATTCATGAAAAAATAAAATAGAAAATACTTATTTTTGTGAGGCAGGATCAGAATACTTCCAAATTCTAGTAGGACTGGAAGTGAAATTGGCATTCTTCTAATCCTGGAGGAATAGCTGATATTATACATATTTTAGTACAGGATATTAAACCTTTATAATTCTGAAGATAATTATAGCTCAATCCTCTGGAAAACTGCAAGCTGAAAAATAGTTTCTATATTCAGGTTTCTGTCCTGTATCCATGTAGGCAAGTGAAAAAATGGTTATTGTCACATTAACTTAATACAGATCACAAAAATGCACTTAAAAAGTTCTTTACTAATAACAAAGGCTATATTTTGGACAAGGAAATAAAGGGAAGTGAATTGATACCTGGTATCAGTATCTGGTCCTGGTTATTATTTTATTTATCACAGTATTACATTATGTTATATAAGAAATATATAACTTAAAAGTAGTAATTAAAAAGCGTGATCTGAGTTTGTGTAAAGTGCTCACTTCTCAATCTTATTTCTACTATACATATAACTTAAAAAATTCACTTTATATTTCTAAGCCAATGAGATCATGGATAAAATGAAAATATTCATTTCTACATCATTTATAAAGTATTTTGTATAATTTGTAAAACGAAAGTTTTAAAACAGTTAAGTCTTATTTTAAGTCGCACAATTAAGGAATAAATCTACTCAACCCCATTTAGAGTTTAAGCAGATCAGCAGAGCACAGGGAGTTTGGGGAAGTAACCACTTGCCACCTCCCAAGTGTTGAGGAAGAAACTGTTGGAAGTGTAGGTGGCAATGTTAGCATCACCCGGAGAAAACATTGCTCCCCAGAATCTGGAAAACTGCCTTTCCTCCTGCAGCTCCTTTCTGGCTGAAGCATTTCTTGTCTAACTTAGCACTGCCTCTGTGATGGCACACTGCACCTTTCCACCCATAGCTAAAGAGAAATGCCAGGGGCAGGAATGCAGTAGGTGGTGTGATTTCAAAATAAGATGAGAAAAATAGTAAAGGCCAAAAAATTAACAGGAAAGAAGGTGACTGAGAAAAGATTAAGGTAAGCAAGATATGAAAGGATACAAAAATAATTTTTAAAGAATAGCAAATTATAATAAGGAAATATATGAGTAGAGAATAAATAAATAGCTAACTTTTATGGAAAAAAGAGGAACTATAGAACAATAATTACATGTGGCATCCTTATCTATTTTATCAGATCAAGAAAAAGAAAAGGTAGTATGTTTCATTATTTTTACAAGACATTTAATATATGTGAAGCTGGTAAATATTGTCTTTGTTGTTCCGTTTTCTACCCAACTACTGAAATCCTTCCAGTGAGCCAAAAAAAATCACTTCTGTAAGCACTCTTCACTTTTCTTGTTCAAACACACACCTCTTTTTCTGGAGGACACTGCTGCTCTACATCCTCTCAGTGAGAGTTCTCCTGCACTGTGAAAAGTGCCTCTCTCCCTCCTGCCTCTAGATGGGTGAGTGGAATAGGTAAGAGGGTGCCCCTTTGTTCAGACCCTTCTCCTCTACCTTCCCTGAAAGCCCTCAGATTTCAATTTCATGGTAGTTCTTATCATTTACTACACAATTCGCCTCATAGTTGCTGTAATCTGCTAAAGTCCAGGTAAAACACTCCTCAAAGATGTGAGCTCCTTCCTTGGTGTCATTTTCTCCAGTATATATAACCCCTGCCTTAATCTGTCAGATTTCCAAGCACACATAAAGGATTCTGTGACACTCTTGACCTTTCAGCTCCTTGAACACCCACTTTGCAATGATCCTGCAGTCCCACAACACCTCAATCTTATGCATTACACCACCTCCTTTCTTTATAACTCATAACCTGTGGTATCCTCAAATATATTTCAATCTCACTAAGACCTCATAAGAGCATCTGGAATATATGGAGTCTGAAGTTTTATCAGACTTTTTAAGAAAAATAATACAAAATTGTGAATATAAAATTAAGTATGGAAGTAAATTTAGACTGTTTTAGAAAGTTGACACATGACCCAAACCTCACACGATCCAAAAAAAATTAATATTTCTCTGAATTAACTCTCCTTATAATATTTATATTTTTTGAGCTTAGGTTGTAGGTATTCTTACTTGCATGTGCCTTATACAAGACCCTGCAGCAGGCAGGATATGTGTACGTGTATGTGTGCTGTGTTCTCATGATCATACATTTTAGGAAAACATGTGTATATAAGATAATTAGCCATTAGTGCCTAAAAGCATTGTCTTTTTTCATTTCTCTTCCTTCACACTTCCTTTCATGTTGGGCAGGGCACAACAGTATCTGTGGATATTTCAGAGAACTAAGAGGAAATAGAGTTGGAGATACATTTAGGTGAGATTTAGGGGAGCATATTTATGGGATTCACAGTCACTTCCATATGTGATAAGTTATTCTTAGGTACCTCAGAGTAGAAATAGCTTCCAAGAATACTTGTATCCACTGTGCCAAACAGTCCACCGTGCCAAACTGCCCTGATATTGTGACACAAAGATATGGGGCTGGAAGTGGTGCCACAATATGAGGAGGCATCACAACCTCCTAGCATTGGATGCTTGTGGGTAGTGAAGAAGAAGCAAAACTTGAACTATACAGAGCCAAAAGTCAGTCAGTGCAAAATTCTGCCAAATATTACATACATGCAGCAAGTTTCATAGAATTATCTTAGGTTGTGGGACAACTCTGAAATTTTTCATGAAATTATAACTAAATTATAAAAACAAAAGAAAGCTTTTTAAACTATAATTCAATAAAAATAAATTTCAATCACTCCTAATAGAGGAAAGACTAAGTATTTTCCATATTATCAACAGAAAATAATATTACATAATAATTGGCATCCAGGTAAAAAAAAATATAGGGAAAAAGCATTACAGATGTAGGTGAGGCCATTAATTGAAAATATTATGCTCTTTTCCAAATTTTATGCTCTTATGCTATTTCCTCATTCTAAATAAATATTCAATTCTTTTTCTTGGAGAGAACCCTCAAAATTGCACAAGCTTCAGGTCCACAAACCCTAAATCCACCCCCAATAAAAATCCATGTTTGAGTAACTCCCACTTTTCCATCTCTAGCTCAAACATGTCTCAGATGTATCCAACTGCCTACTCGACTCCATATCTAATAGACAACTCAAATCCAAAATGTTCAAAACTACACTCCCAATCCTCCCCAGCCCAGCCCTCTCCAATAAACTGTTCCCCGTTAACCATCCAGTTGATGATAAAACATTCTCCTAATTACTCAGACCAGAAACCTTTGAATTATTTTAGATAGCTCCCTTTCTCTAATCCAAATACTAGGAAATCTATTAGGACATCTTTCAGCACATATCTAGAACTGAGACACCTGTTGTCATTTTACTGCACCATTCTGGTAAGGGCCACAGTCATAGATGTGATTTAGATTATTTCAGTAGCCTCCTAAATGTTCCTGAGTCCACCTTTCACCCCTACATTCTGCTCTAAACAGAGAAGCCAATATGATCCTATTAAAAATGCAAGTTAGATCATGTCATTCCTCTGCTAAACCTTCTAATGTGTCTGCAATTCACTCAGAGAAAATGCCAATGTTTTCCCAAAGTTCTACAAGACCCTCCATGAGGCCCCATCACTTTTAGGTCCCTGATTTCCTCTCCTGCAAATCTCCTCACTCCACTTCACTAGAGTTACACTGACCTCCTTGCTGTTCTCAATGTCACCTTGGGGACTCTACACTTTTTTTACTCTCTGAACTATTCTTCTTCACCTCCTTCAAGTTTTGCTCATAATTCACTTTCTCAGTGAAGCTTACATCTATCTCATATTAAACCCTATTTTTTTCTGAGCCCCACTACCCCTCATTCTCCTCTACTGATATTTCTTCTGTAGCATATAAATAGCATGCGATTTACTTAGGATGTAAATTTAAGAAGAAATCTTTGATTTATTCACTGATATTTCCCAGGAACCTAGAGCAGTGCTTGATAGTTTTGGATGCTCAAGAAATATTTATTGAATAAATAAACTTTTTCATAAAAAGGATGATTTTAAGTAAAATGTATAGACAGCAGGCATAATAATGCATTATGCTACTGAACACAATAAGAAAGGAGTGGAAAAACTAATGGCCACAAATATTAGCAACAATACTCCAATATGGAATTGTAGAGAAAATATTTTCATGTTTCTGCATGGTTAGGGAATTCAAAAACAAAAACAAACAAAACAAAAAAACTGGAATCTGGGTTAAAGGTTGACTGAATAGAGACCTGAGAAATAGAAACACTTATCTCCTAGAGCTATGTTTACATTTCAAAGCAGAACAAAATCCCAGAGATAATGGCTTATATTCTAAAGGGTTTAAACTGAGGACTTTTCCTTTCTCTTCACTGAGAGGATTTGTTTATCTGTGGGAGATATAACCTCTCTCAGGAGAGGTGGAGACAGCCATATAGTAATTCCTATATAAATTCCCAGATTCCTCATTTCAGGGCTCTCTTCCTTTGTGCACAACCACTTATGTCCTTTTCTGATGAGGGCATGGATAACCAATGTGGCTATGACTATATGTAATAATAATAGTTTTCCTGCCAGGGCACGGTGATGCATGCCAATAATCCCAGCAGCTTGGGAGGCTGAAGCAGGAGGATCCTGAGTTCAAAGCTAGCCTCAGCAAAAGCAAGGTGCTAAACAACTCAGGGAGACCCTGTCTCTAAATACAAAATAGGGCTGGACATGTGGTTCAGTGGTTGAGTGCCCCTGAGTTTAGTCCCTGGTACTAAAAAATAATAACAACAATAACAACAACAATAATAATAATAATAATTAGTTTTCCTCTGATACAAAACCGAATGCTTCCTTTAAAGACAAAATAAATAAATACAGCATTTAAAACTTACCAGTGGATTCAGGAGATTTTCTACAAAGATTATATAAGATAATATAATAGGTATAAATATTAAACATAAACACAATATCTGTCATTCATAGACATACATATCAGTCTTTCCCTTCACACTACTAATCTTATGTGGCTTAATAGAAAAAGAAAGGGGAATGAAAATTTTCTGTCCATTTTATTGTCTTCCTGCTTCTCTCTCTATTACCAAGTTTCCTATAATGACCCTTGCCAAAAAAATTAGGGAATCGCTTTGGATCCTGCAGAACATTGTATACACATTTCCAGAAGAGCATTACTATGGATTTTCCTACATTATATCCAAAATTGAATTTTTCATCCTGGTTGATTCACTTAAGAAGACAAAGAACCCAAGAAACTAATGATGTCATTGGACTGAAAGAACTTAATAATTATAAATCCTCATCTGAATTGATTTTCAAGATTATATAGCGAACAGCTATTATAAATTTAAAAAGCAAAAAACTTCATTCAAAGAGGGAATACTTTCAAATGGACAAATCTTAAGTCAATCAAAATATTTAAAAAGAATTAACTTTATATTTTGTTAAAAGCCCCAAAGTTAAAAATACAGTTATATGGATATGAACACATTTTGAAACATTAGTAAGCATAAAACATTGCAACTAATAGAAAATATTTTCAGACAAGTACAGAACACTAGAATTTTTTCAAAATTTATCCTGCAGTTGAAACCATTCCTAAAATTTTGACTTAAAACTAATAATGAGATTATTTTTTTCTTTTATCTTGTAAAATCTTATTTAGTGCCTTGTTCAAGTAAGTTAACAGTTATCATATTTCTCTCTTGTCTCTGTTAGAAGGCAAATTCCATTTCTCTGAAGCTTACTGAGAATTCACAATGAATTCTGAGAAAAAATAAATGCAGTTAGAATACAGTCATGGAATGGAAAATATCCTAGAAAAACCTCAGGGACTTTTCTAAAAGTTAAGATGTCAGTTGCAAGAAAATACAATTTCTCCACAAAGAAAAACAAAGAGTTCGTTAAAGATAACATTGCTTTCTTAGAACAAATCTTATTAGCAATTTCTGTATTTTTGACATGTTCAAATAACTATCATGTTAGAATTACTGTAAATATTTTAATTATATAACAAATATCAGTACTGAAACATTTCTTGATGTGGCATTGGTCATAGCATGTGAAACATTTACAGAATACAATAAGGAAAGAGGTGCATTTGGTGACTATGCTTAATAATAGTATTTATAAACTACTTTATTTAGCATGCTCAGAGGGGGTCAAAATATCTACTTTCAAAGAGAAGTGTATCTTTTATTCCATGAAATGAATATGCCACAGCTGGTGCATAATTACTAAGTTGCTACAGCCATTTAGATGTGTCAGTCACTGGAAAAGGTCAAATACATTAAGCTGAATAAGCATGTGATCTTTAATTCCATGGAGACTCCAACAGAGTCAGAAAACATAACAAGGCATCATTTATCAAAATATATCAAAGAATTCTAAGTCCAACTGAAATTCTCTGCCAAAGGAGAGCAACACAGAGGAAAAAAATAAAGACCAAAGAAGTCTCAGTGAGTGTACATATACAGCAAATAGGTACTCTTAGGCAACTGCACTGTTGATCTTTGTGTTGTTTTGTTAAAAGCAAAAAGAAATTGTTAAACCAGTGCTGGTCACATTCACTTGGGGGTGCTCTGGGGCCATATTTGTAATAATTACAAAACAAATGGCCTATTACTGATTATTCTAGGTAAAAAATAGAAATAGAAATGTTGAAAGTCCTGAAGTTGCTCATTTAAAAAAGGGGGGTGGGAGCTTAGTCCAAAATATCCTACAAGTTTAATAGGTACTGAGGCATGTTTTCAGACAGACTCCTTCTTACATGTTACACCATCTTAAGCAAAACCTAGCAACTAAACCAACTTTGTAAGTTGACATAACAGTGTTATTTTCAATCTCCGAACATAGTAAGTACTCAACATTTCTTGAATAAATGAATGAATCCTAATAACTTGTTTTCTAATTTTAAAAAGACATGATATTTCTCAACTTTGGTAGGTTGTAGAAGAGCTTAATGTTCAATGTTTACAGTGCTCAGAGATTCTAGAGCTTCAATTGGTCAAAATACTGGATAATAAAGATTGCTTATAGGACATAATCTCTGCAATTAAAAAAAAATGATAACCATCCAGGGGCTGGACTGGAACTCAATGGTAAGAGCACTTGCCTAGTACATGTTAGGCCCTGGATTTCCTTCATAGCACTGCAAAAAAGAGAGGGGGGGGGAGACACCTATCTACTAATTGGAGAATTAAGTATGATAATTGACAATGAAAACACTGCCAAATAATACAAATTGAGTGCAAGTAAAAAGCATTAAACATTATTACAATGAAGCAAATGTTATGTGGTACCAGTCATTAAATGCTATAAGAGTTCATAATAGTCAATCAAAATCACCTGGGCAATTAGGAAAAGTTCCATGAAGAAGGTGGACTTGAGTGGGTCTTTAATAATATGTAAGTTTTGGATTAATAGAAAGAGGAATTGAGGGCTGGGGTTGTGGCTCAGCAGTAGAGCCATGCAAGGCACTGGGTTTGATCCTCAGCACCACAAAAAAATAAATAAATAAAATAAAGATATTGTGTCCAACTAAAAAATAAATATTAAAAAAAGAGGAATGGAAGTTTATAAAAAAGGAGATAATGTGAGCAAAACTAGAAGAACAATTTGAGAGAATAATGTGAAGTTCTTGTTCGAACAAGAAGAAAAGACAAGGTAAAATAGAGCATATTTTATAATCAAAAAATCTTGCACTTTCACTAGTATTTTAAAATATTTATGTTTAGGACTGGGGTTGTGGCTCAGTAGCAGAGTGCTTGCTCAGTAGCAAGTAGCATGTGTGAGGCACTGCGTTTGATTCTCAGCACATGAAGAAGGCAGAAGACAGGAAGCAAACCTTGGATCAGCAGGCTTTTTTTAGCTGGGGATTCAATTGGTGGAACCCTGGAGTGGCTTATTTTCAGGGCCAAAAATGGTGGCCAGCAGTCTGGATTATATAGGCTTCCTTTAGGGTGGGACAGGAGGGCAATTCCTAGATCCAAGTATTGGGGTCCTGATGACCCATCAAGGTGGGACAGGAATGTGACTAGGGAATTTCCTGGGGCTTATTGTATTGGCACCAGGTGACCCTTTAGGGTGGGGGGTCAGGTGCCAGTCAGGTGCAAGTTCCTTTTATGTTCTTTCTTCTGACTAAGGCCTGGGATTTTAAATGACAAAAGCTTAGGGGAAATGTCCTTGGACTTGTTTTCCATAACTTTCAGCTTATAAATAAATTTTTTAACAATTAAAAAAATTTTGGAATATATTTTATTGTTTTATTTTTCAAGGAAGAGAGAGCAAATAGATCAACATATGTTCTGAGATACTTAAACAATGAGTGCAAAAGAGAATATGAGAATCAGTATTTACCCACACCCTCAACCCCATTTTAATTAAATTATGATTTCTCAGCATCCTGCCACTTTGCTCCACAGGAATTGGTTAGAAAATGAACAAAAAGGTAAAACGGTTAAAATTTTCCAGGTTTAGTTTTGTATTAATTCAAAAGACATGTGCACAGGTAGAAAGGGCTCATTCTGGGAATAATGGTAATTAAGGACAGAAGGGCTTGTTTGGAAAAACAGAGGAGTCATTGAGGAGGAAACAGGAGATTTCCAAGAGGCATACTGATGGAATTCAACTGGGAAATTGAAGGGATAAAACAAAGCAAAAATAAAACACTTGGCATTTCTGTAAAGATGTTTACAAATAAGAAATAGTTAATGTGGTAGATTTTTTTTAAGTGCCATGGTGTTTCAGTAGCTTCTTCCATCAGGAGGTGGATTCTATTCCTCTAACTCTTGACTTGGGACTTGGATATATGACTTTCTTTAACCTATGGGACATTGGCAAATGTGACACAAACCATCTGAGTATGTCCAGACTAGCCTGCTGGATGATGGGAGATCATGTAGAGAGAAGCCCTAGTTGACAGCCGCCCTGCAGAGGACTTAAAGCAGCCAACCTCTGCTGCCTAATCATCTGCTCCCTACCACGCAGCAGCCAGCTGACCCAGATCAACAGCATTAACTAGCTGAGCCGTCCAAATTGACAACATACAGAATTTGTGACCTAAATAAAATGGTTGCTGTTTAAAGTCACCAAGTTTGGGGAAGTTTTGCTGAGAAAGCAAAATTATTTGGAAGAAAAAATAAGAAATTGTAAAGGATGGATGGACAGGATATAAAGTAGAGCTGTAAAAGAAACAGGAAAATAATTCTAATTAGAAAAGAACAGAAAAATGTTAACTAAGGAGAGATATAACAAAAGAAGATAAGTTAACAAGAAAGAATCAAAAAAGTATTGTGAACAGTATTGATAAGGATAAGAAACTGAGTAAGAACCTGTGTAAAGATACAAGCTGAGGATTCCAGAAACGGCATACAAAAGGCAAAACTTGTACTACCAGCAATGACTCCTGCCTTAGGCTGAGGGGCAGCAAGCCCTCAGGATTGGAATGTACAGTATTATAGCTGAGGGCAGCAGGAAAGAGGTCACAGTGCCAGCATCCAGGGCTATCAATAGCCCCACCAATAAGGCAGGTAGAAGAGACTCTGGGTAGACCAACAGCCTACTATGGTTCAAGCAGCATAAGATCCTAGAGATGCTGTTGGACGAGGACAAGGAGATGTTAAAAGCTTTCAATTACTTTTAACCTTGTTTCTTGAAAACAATTTGCAGACTTGGAGAAATTTACAGAGATATGAAAGGCAGAAGTTTAGCCATCAACATGCATTTTCAAGGAAGTAAAGGAAGAACTTGGAAGCATAAATGAAGATGTTGAAGCAACTCTTGTCAAGATATGACAAGTCATCTACAGGTAGCAAAGAAATAGTCTCAAGATTTAATAGTAAAACCATTAAGCTTCTGGATGAAAGTCAAATTAAAAAATAAGAGCACAAGTTGCAGATGCCTTCTTATACAAGTTCCAAATGACTTCTGCTGAAATAACTCAAGGAACATAGAAGGACTTATTATTAAGGATGTTTTCAAGGCATTGGAAAGAGTAAAACATTCATAATTATGTCAAAGTTTACCTGCATATCAACAAACATCAGGTTTAGAAATTATGGAACAGAGGGCCTTGTTTCAAGAAATGGCTTGTGAAAGACTTCATCAGTGGACTCAAATGAAGAACCTTGATGATGAAGAACCTTGACACAAAAATCATATGAAACACCTCTAGCATTAACTAGGACAATGGAAGGCCTGCCAGGTATACCTTAGATGAATTTGGAATAGCCAGAGAAGTACAGATGTATACGGGTTTACTGATGTTCTTAAAGGAGGGGACCAAGGAGGTACACCTAGATCCATTGAAATCCACTCACATGACCCTTTGAGGTATGCAGAAAATTTGTTAGCTTGGGTTCATCAACTTACTGCTTCTGAAATGAAATACTTTTAATCTCTCTTAAAGCATGTAAATACACAATTTTAAAGAAAATATTCAAGAAGGTGCTGACCATATCACTAAGGGGTGTGTGTAGGACTTTAAAGGTTCAACTTGAGCAAACTTGCTAAACTTGGGGAAGTTTTAGTATATAAAATTTCCAATCTTCTGAAATTTTATCAGTGGCATTGTTGTAAATAGTGTAACAGCATTGTTGACACTACTCTTTGCTGGACAAATAGGAAATATTGAAATATTTCTCAATAGGTTGAGTCTTCATACCAGTAAATTAAAGGACAAGGTTGAACTCTCACCACTGAACTTTGCACCAAATTGGGCACTCAGTCAGACACTCAAGTTGCTACATAAAGTTTTGGATGTTTCTTTGGTCATACCCTTTAATGCTCAAAAGCTGATTTTGTGCATGTTTTATCATGTGTCTTGGATCCTCTCTGCCAGATATGTGCTTGTATCAGCCAGCAGTTTAGGCACAGATAATACAGTCACTTCCATGATCAATGCCCTATTGATAAGGACAACATTAGTTCTATTTGAATTCATTGGCAGATACAAAACAACCAGCATTTGAAAAGGCTAGTTTCAGACTGAAGTAAATTTAGACACTTATAAATGAGCAAGCCTCTTATGTTTTAACTAGAATAGGCTTGAATTATATCTACAACACTTTTTAGCACCCTAAACCTAAACAGGGTTTTTTAGTCAATATGCCAAACTTGGATTCTGTGTCACTGAGGTCTATAGTGGTTCAGTTTACCTGCCAGAAAACATGTTAATGTCACTGCTGAACCTTGTTCTAAGTACCACAATGAAAGAACAGATGCTAAAACAGTCTACAGCACTAGTGTGTAGGGCCTGTGGTGAAGCATGTACTGCTGTGAGGCAGTCAATAAACACAGAGATCTAGAGAGCCTTCTATGCTGATCACTGCAGCAAACACAAACACTTCTCTCCTAGTTATGTTATTTGATTGTGTTAGCAAAATATTGCATCCCTAAAATATTGAAGCCTGTCTTATTTTTTAGCCTATTAAATCTTTACTTAGAGATTTGACAGAATTTTCTTTACATTGTAAATTTGTAGGTCCCAATTAATTTATTTCAGTTTCAATAACATGGAAATAAGTAACACATTGGATTGAATTAGTATTGCTCTGATCTGATTTCTATAGATTCTTTGTTAGCCACCTCTCTAGCTCTGCAGTTTCCCCTTTATTTTGGAACATAAATGAAAAAGTAGTATGAGAGTTTTGAAGTATTTTTTATAAGAATAATTCTAAATTAACAGCATATAAAAATTTTGTCAAAATTTAAGAATTAGTATAAAATGTGACCTAATAAATGCTTCTTTATCTTAAAAAAGGAGACAAAATTGAAAGCAGAATATAAATAAATGCCAAGTCATGTGGAACTATAAGGGTTTAGAGCCCAACAAGAATGTAGCCCTTTGGGGAACCTATAATGCACCATCTACTATGTTAAATGGTTTGTTGACATTTTCTCATTTAATTTTTACAAAATTCCTGTAGATTCCATTTACAGATAAGAAAACAGGTTCAAAAAAGCAACTTGCCAATAAACAGGTTGTGGAGATTTGCTATACAGCATAATGCCTATTGCTACTTAAATTTTTCTTAGATCTTATGTTCTGATCACTAATAATAATAATAATAATATAATACAGCAGGAGGAAACTTTAGGAAGTGATGGATATGTCCAACAATATCCAACATAACTGCCAGTATACCCTCTCTTAGCACCTTGTCTAAGCACTAGTCTATAGGGCCTGTGGTGAAGTTTTAGTATATAAAATTTATAAATTTTATAAATTTTCCAAAATCTCAATTAAATGGCATTATATAATTAGGTACATAGTACCTATGATAGGTTCTAGAGCCCAAAATGTGGTCTATGTCTATATTCCCAGGACCTGGCATACTAAAATCTTAATAAGTGTTTCTTGGATGACATACCAATATAAAGCTTTTTCACAGTATTTTATGCTGCAGTAGGCTGAAATATTTTAAAAGTATAGTTCACAGAAGAGAGGATTTGAAGGAAAATGGGATCTGTATTGGCAAGTGAAAATAGATTGCATGACTTATAAAGGGAGTTGCAGGAATACAAAACAGAGATATCGTATTCGCATCCTTCACTGGTTCTTGGCAGAAAGTACACAGAAATTTTATTTCCTTAAACATCAATCGTAATAAATGAATATAAAAAGAGTTTTTTTAAATCTTTCAGTGATTTTTACAGAATATAGTAGATGAAAACAGTGACTAGTGCTCTCCCACATGCAACCCTGGCAATATTGGTGTTAGTCTTATGCCTGCTCACCGGAACCAGTGTGCACCTCTCTTCCTAACTCTGTGCTCAGTGAAAACACTTTAGCAGTATGAAATTAGTCACAAAGAAAGCACATAACCACATAAATTAGCAAATGGTACAAATCAAAAATATTGGGGAGGTGGGAAGGCAGAGAGGGAACAGAGATTATAGAGTATTGCTGTGTGGTGCCTGTGGGGACATACAGGTGGAACTTCCTAAATTTTCTATTTTTTATAAGTTATTGAAATTTTTCTGTATTCAAAATTAGTCTGATCATTTCATTATAATAAGCTTGACTTCACTTTCTCAGAAGGATTGCTTGAGTAGTTTTATGAAGAGAGTAAAATAACAAACTTGGGCAAGGCAAAAGCATGAGATAAAAGGTCGATGTTGAAAGTGAAGTTAGGGGTCATATTCCCTCCTGCATCTATTTTCATCCTCTAATTTACATAGGTCCCAAAGAGTATTTTAGGAAGAAGGGAAACTAAACCCTAATCTTTTTCTTTGGTGCTGGGGATTGAACTTCTAAATCAGTATAGTTCCCTAAATGAAGAAGGCAGGCAGGATTGATAATAACCCTCCACCAGCAGCTCCCATCAAGAACGAACACCAAGGCAGAGAGAAAGGCCTGGCAATTTCCCAAACTCAGTAGCAGCCTTTACATTATCTTGTGTGCATGTGTGTATGCATGTGTATGCACATGCACACATAAGTGGATGTGTGTGCATATAACTGGTTCTAAGTCCATCATGTGATAAATGCCAAAGGCCTAGATACTAAGAGATTTACCTTCAGTAGAGAGAGGATGTGTATGTGTGCCTTAAAATAAAGAAGATAAAAGACTTGGGTCATTGAGAAGTATGACACTTAAGACTCAAGGCAGATTTTGCTTTGTATATGCAGAGGGAGAGGTTATGGGGCTGTGTAGGAACACTAGATAGATAAGCTATAGAAGAAGCAACAGTTTTAGTGGACATGGTCTTATATCTATGATGGCAGGCAGGCACATAACTCTAGTAGCAACTTGTATCATTCCCACTGCTCTAGATGCTACCAGACTTCTACCTGGCAGTAGAAGAAACAAAGTTAATTGGCTAGGCTATCCATTAGTAAGTATTTATTTAGGTTAAACTTGAGAGCCATATCTAGTACACGATCTTCAAATTTTTATCTCTTTTGTTCACTGCTCTATTTCTAGTATCTGGAACAGTGTCTGGCACTAACAACAGTCACCCAACAGAGTTTCAAGAATGGCTAAATTAATGGATCTGAAATTCCATTCTTCTCACCAAACGGGTTATATATCATAAACTTATCCAACCCTTTAGACTAAAGTAAATCTAGAGACCCTTGGGAGGAGAATCCGAGAAGGAATACCATACTTCTAGAGAAAGGCACAACCTCTGAGTTATTGTACTTTAAGTGTGAACCAAGGGCTGGTAGTGCACTTACCTCACATGTACAAGGCCCTGGGTTCAATCCCCAATACCACAAAAAAATAAATAAATAAATTTAAAAGGATTTAAATGTGAATCAAATATGGACAAATTTTGTATCTCAAGATGATAAGCCTAACATACTCTAGTAAAATTAGCAAGTCAAATTTGATGTCATTTTTTTTCATATCTACTTTAATTTGAACTGCTTTTTTCCTCATGAAAGGTATAAAACTGCTCTCTGTGGATTTTACAAGGCATAAACAATTTATATAACATTTTGAACACCTTCATCTATATAGAGTAAGGAATCCTTTCTAATTTTAAAAGTAATAAACTTCTATTGTCAGTGCATGTGAAATGCTTTAAGCATTTCATCTTTAAACAAAGCTACTTAGGAACTTATGTTCTAAAGTATACACTAGAAGTTCATAGAATTTAGAGCTGGGGAATGCTTTAGAAATCACCTGGTAGAAACTTCTCATTTTAACATGAAATAAACTGAGGTTGAAGAAGTTAACTCAGCATTTCTAAAACCAAATATTGCTCAGTAGCCCTTTTCCATTATTGACAATTAAAACAACTCAATCATTTTTTTCTAACATGGAATCCTACTATTTCTATTCAACAAAATTGAAAGTATATACAAATCTTCCATCTAATAGATTTTCAAATACTTTTAGTAGTCATGTTCTTTCTAAGTATTTCTTTAGCATTTTCCTCAACTAATATTTGTGTTATTTTATTACCTCTAATGCAATCATGTTGAATTCTTCAGCATACCTACTTTAGTTGTATCCAATGAAGGGCTACAGAATACACCTGGGGCAATTTAGTTTTGCCAATACAGGTACCCACAGCACTTGTGGGTGAAAATAGCATTCCAGAAGTGAATAATCCAGGGACAACATGAAGAAGAAGAATTTTAAAAAACAAAGACAAGTGTGGAGAAAAACCAATGTTTAAAAGAGAGTTGAGTTGTCAGAAGTTTAAAGAAATAAATAGAACCTCTCACTATGTTAATAGGAATGTGTAAAGGTGCAATCATTCTGAAAAATGGTATAAAACATGTATCAAATTTTCAGCTTTAAAACATTTGGAAGAGAATTTACATCTGTAAGATCATCAAGTGCACGGAATATATATATACAACAATATTCGTAGGAGTTTTGTTAAGAGAAAAGTGAGAAATAAACAAAATGGTCATTAATAAGGGATTGATTAAATAAATCAAAGTACAACCATGCAATGACATGTTCTGCAGCAACACAAATGATGGCATCTACATTATTAACATGAAAATATCCTAATTTTTTAGTTGAAAAAAGAGTCATTTAAGAGGTCAAACATGTACCATAATTCCATTTATATAGTCTAGTTATAATTGTTTGTTTATGACACATGATTAAATTAATGTTCTATTCATAATATTAATCCTGTTATTCTTTTCAGAATATTTATAGTAATAATTTCTGAGTGGTTTGTTTGCATTTCTGATGTTGCTTTGTTTGCTTTCTTTATTCTTTTGAATACAATTTGGAGATTTTTTAAATTTTTATATATATTTTAAGTTGTTGATGGACCTTTATTTTATTTATTTATATGCGGTGCTAAGAATCAAACCCAGTGCCTCCCATGTCCTAGGCAAGCGCACTACCACTGAGCCACAATGCCAGCCCCATCTTGGAGATTTCTAATTGTTTATATTATTTTAATAATTTTTATAATAATAAAGTTATTTTTATTTCAAAAAAAATCTAAAAATTTCAGAAAGGGTAGAAAAATCAGTGGAATAAAAAAAAAAAAAAAGCAAGGAACATGGTGTGAGAAGATAGGAAGCCTAGGCAAGAAAGATGGAAGAAAAGAGTGATCTAAAAAGAAAGGCACTGTCAGAAGTTTTAAAAGCCACAGGGAATTCGGGGCTGAGGACAGAGGGTTACTATAGCTGGCAATTCAAAGTACTTAATAATTAGATAGAAAGCAAATTAAGAAACCAAAAGAAAAAGATCAATGAGACAGCATGAGAGAAATAAGGCATTCACATTTAAACAGTCTCAAACTTTGTAAATAGGTCTTTTGTTTCATGATCAATATTATGAGTAATTTCATTGGCAGTGTTGGCACTATGCTTTGGATTCATCATAAAATGCTTTCTTACTACAGAATCATCTACTTAAATCAGTAATTTATCCCAACCACAAACTGTTATACAAAGAAAAATAAGAATTTTTTTTTAAAAAAATCATTTTGCTAAGAAGCCTGTAGTGTTTTACAAGGTATTTCTAAGGTAATTTAGAAAGTTTGAAAGTAATAATAAAAAAAAAACACTCATGATATTCTCTCCCCCAGAGGCCAGATGAAAGCTTATTTTATCAGCAGAAAATTAAAATTTTACGTTCTTCTCATCATGATTTCAATCATTTTGTCCTTTATTATATTTCCATCTGAAACTCATTAAGGGGTAGAAACTCGAGAGGATCTGTTTCTTCCATCATGTTTTCAATGGTTGGACCGTGAGCAGTAGGAACACCTAGGGAGCCAGGAAAGAGGGAAGATGGGATGAGGGAGGAAACACATAAACCAAGCGTGGAATGCTGGTCACCAGGGGACGGGAGGCAGAGGGGGTCTGGGGTGATGGCCATAGAATATAAAACTTCACTTAGATAGGAAGATCAAGTTCAAAAGGTCCATTGTACAACCTGGTAACTGTAGTTAATAACAATGTATTGTATTTCGAAAAATTCTGAGAAGCACATGTTAAGTGCTCTCACCCAAAAGTAATCTACCTGGCTTGGTACAGTGTCCCATGCCTGTAATCCCAAGAACTCAGGAGGTTAAGGCAAAAAGGATGACAACTTTGAGGACAGCCCAGGCAACTTAGCAAGACCCTGCCTCAAAATAAAAAAATTTTAAAAAAGGGCTGGGGATGTATGTTGCTCAGTGGTTAAGTGCCCCTGGTTTCAATCCCTAGTACCAAAACTAAAACCAAAACAAAAACAAAACCTATGTGAGGTAAAGCATATGATTTCATCCAGATTTAGTTATTCAACAATGTATATAATCTTCAAAGTATCATGTTGTACAGAGCAATTACATATAATCTTCTCTGTGGATTTAAAACATAAATTTTTAAAAACGAATAGAGGAGCAAACAATTTCATTCACTAGACAAAAATATAAAAGAGAACATTTCAAGTAGCAATTTCAGAATGCTGGACACCTGAAAGGAATTAATTTTATTAAGGTTCCAGTGATTTTAGTACTGCTAAAATTATGGGTGTAAACTAGCCCCTCGAAAATCAAGAATATCACCATTTTTGATTATTTAATACTTGTTCATTATTACCAGTATTTAAAACAATTGCTGTATTTAATGTGAATATAAATAGGTGAAGTGGCCACAGTAATTTTTTTCCCCCAATAATGTCTAGAACTCAAGTATCTCAATGACAACACTAATACCTAACCCTCCTTGGGGAAGGAAGAGCACAAAACAAAAACTTGGCTCAGTGTCTTTACAGCTAGCCTCATTATCTGATTAGCATTAACTAGTTATTGATAAATGCTGATGGATTCCCCCCAAAAAATTCAAATGGACTGGTCATTTTGTTAGAGGACCCTGTAGAAAGAAGATACCCTGTAGAGGCTGTGTGTCCTATACAATTGATGAGCTTTCAGGATACTTCTAGGGGATTAGCAGCCAAGAGGTGGACTAAGTTGACATACTTCACAATGTCCCCTTCACAGTACTACTTCCACATTTTAATCTGCATAACTAAAGAATGAATACACTTAAGTCTTGGGTGTCTAGAAAACTCAACAAAGAGTATAGTGTTAATATAAACCTATATACTAGATATTAAGAATCTTTGGTCACTAAGTGGTTTGTCTTCAAAGTATTAAATGTTTTCCAATAAAAATATTTAAGGATTAATGGAACAATTTCTTTCTCTAAAATTCCCTTTTAATATTTCTAGGATTATATTTAATGTAACAAAAAGGAATTTCTTTTCATCTATTATATTTCTGAAATACTGATTGATAGGAAATGTTACATATACAGAAACACACAGAGAGAGTTCTCATTTATAGAGATTATGGCATATGTCACATTAAAAAGCAAATACACCATACCCAAATACTACTGTGCATTTGATAGGTAGAGAATAACAATAAGCAGAGCAAAATGAATTTATGTGAGTCAAATACACAAATTATATGAAATAATTAAAGGAAGAACCATAGAATATGGTGTATCATTAAACTGAGAGTTAATTTTAGGAATAAAAGTGAATTTCATTATTAAAGGCTTTTATTATCTTATTTTATTATTACTAGGATACCCATAGGAAAATAGGACAGTTTATTATGAAATGTAAATATCCATTAAAGATGGTTCAATAAATGATTGAAATTTACTGCTGGCTATTCCTTTCTGAAATGTCCAATGTTATCCTCCCTAATTTTCATCTTCAAATTTCCAATATGTTTGGCAGGCAAAATGTACAACTTTAAAAGATTCTTATGTAACACCTCTACTTATAATCAGCTCATCAAATACCACTTAGAACTATACCATCAATTGACCCTATATCAATAATACTAAATAAATTATTAATTTGTAGTGCAGCAGAGAATTTAAAATAAGAACATCAGGTTGTAATAAAAACCAGACTCCAATGAAGAGTGTTTTTCCTATTGAAGGGAATGAATTCCAGTCCAGTGGGAATTTGATAACTATAAAACATTTCAAACTCAAACAAAATTATTTGGAAAATTATTGTGGTATGGGTACTAACTTAATTTAAATGCCTTATTGCTTAATAATAGGACAGTGTCAACATTTTAAAACTAGTCATGAAAAAGTAAGTAAATTTGGCCAAGTCTCCTTGTGGATTTGAATCTCTGTCATAATAGTTATTAGTCATTTGATCTGGGCAAGTTGTTTAATTGCCTGTGCTTTAGTTTATTCCTTTGTAAAATGAAAATAATAATGGAACTTGCCTCATTGAATAACTAAAAAATTAATCCATTTTCCATTATCTGACCTAACTCATGCAAAAATTTAAACTTCATCCCCAGTCACATTTTATGTGCTCCCACACAATCTGTGATTTAGCCAAATCACATTCGTCATTCCCAGAATATAAAAGATCCTTTATTCTTTGAATTTAGAACTCCTGTTCATCCTTCAAAGCACACCTCTATCTTTGTGAACCCAATGTTTGTTTCTCCTAGCAGAATCCACTTTCTGCTTCTATTGAAAATTTGCATATTCTTTATTATAATGAGCTATACTTAAATTTATATATATACATATATAAATATATAAATATATATATATGCAATTTGAGGACAGATTGCATCTTCCTAATATGTGTCTTCATTCTTACAATCTAAGTCTATAGTGTTTACCTATTCCACATGGAATCTATATAACCATAGCTTATGAACAAGCCCTGATATTAACTAAAATTTCAAAATTCCAGCTGAGCATGATGGCACATGCCTGTTTCAATAGTGACTCAGGAGGCTGAGGCAGGAGGATCACAAGTTCATGGCAGCCTTAACAACTTAGCAAGGCCCCATTTCAAAATTTAAAAATTTAGAAAGGGCTTGAGATGTTGTTCAGTGGTAAATCACCCCTGTGTTCAATCCCCTGTACCAAAATAATAACAATAAAATTTCAAACTTTGGTATCTTCAATATGATTTTGTTAAGTTTTGATGATTAGTGATGTTGGGCATGTTCACTTATCCCCATCTGCCATTTGTTTGTCTTTGAAGAAATGTCTATTCCAGTATTTAGCTTATATTGTTAGTTTTTTGCTAGTTAATTGTAGGAGTTCTTTACATATTTTGGAAATTAACCCCTTGACATATATACGGTTTGCAAATATTCACTTTCATTTCATTAAGTTGCCTTTAAATTAAAGTTATTATTTCCTTTGCAGTGCAGAAAGTTCTTAGTTTCATGGAGTCTCACTTGTCTGTTTTTGCTTTTGTTGACTGTTGTTGGTTTTATATCCTTGAAATCACTGCCAAGACCACATTGTGAAGCTTTTCCTGTGTTTTCTTCAAGTTTCATACTTGCAGGTCTTATTTTTAAGTCTTTAATCTACTTTGAGTTGATGTTTATGGGTCCAATTTCATTCTTCCTCATGTAGATAACTGATTTTTATTGAAAAGACTGTCTTTTCTCTAGTATGTATTCTTAGCACCTTTTTTGATGATCAACTGACCACAAATCTGTGACTTTTCTTCATGGCTCTCTATTCTGTTCCATTGGTCTATGTATCTGTTTCTATGCTAGTACCGTATTGTTTTGATTACTGCAGGTTTGTGGTATATTTTGAAATCAGGTAATGTGAGGTCTCCAGCTTTGTTCATCATGCTCAAGAAGGATTTGGCTATTCCAGATGGTTCTATGTGAATTTTAGGATTTTTTTTCTATTTCTGTGAATAATGTTTGAATTTCAATAGAGATTGCATTGAATCTATAGGTAATTTTGGTAATATGGACATTTTTATAATATTAATTCTTCTAATCCATGAACATAAATTATATTTCTGTTTGTGTTATCTTTAATTCAATTTATCAACATTTTATCGTTCCCACTACACAGATCTTTCACCTCCTGGTTAGATCCATTTTAAGTACTTTTTTACCATTATAAATGAGATTGTTTTCTTTTTAAGACACTGTTTTAAACATTGTTAGTAAATAGGAACACTATGGATTTTTATATATTAATCTTTATTCCATAATTTGACTAAATTTATTTATTTGTTCTGAGAGTTCTTTTGGTAGAGTCTTTACAGGTTTACATATAAAATCTTAATTCTTCTTCTTCAATTTGGGTGATTTTGTCCCCATTCTCTTGCCTACTTTCTCTGCATAGGACTTTCAGTACTTGGTTGAATAGAAGCAACAAGAGTAGTCATCTTTGTCTAGTTTCTGATCTTAGATGAAAATCTTTCAACTTTTCATCATGGAGTATGAGATAAACTGTGGGTTTATCAGATATGCTCTTTTTAGTCTTTAGGCACATTCTTCAATAACTAATTTGTTGAGAGTTTTTTTTTATAAAAAGGATGTTGAATTTTGTCAATTGCTTTTTCTGCATCTAGTTAAAGAATCATACCATTTTTTGTCTTAATTCTGAATTTTGTCTTGATTCTTTTGTCCTAGATCCATGAATATGGTATGTCGCACTCATTGATTTACATATATAGAATCATTCCCAGAGATAAACCTTTCACCACAGGAGTAAATACTACTCTACCATGACATGCAAAGCATCTTTTCTTCTGCTAACTTTTGGCCTTGTTTTTCTTCTAGTTCCTTCGAATGTAAAGTTTATTTGAGCTCATTCTGGTTTTCAGTTTTTGGTATTGGGGATTGAACCTAGGGCTGCTTAACCACTGAACCACATCCCCAGACTTCTACTTCTTCTTCTTCTTCTTCTTCTTCTTCTTATTATTATTATTATTATTATTATTATTATTTTGAAACAGGGTCTCACTAAGTTACAGAGGCTGGCTTTGAACTTGTAATCCTCCTGCCTCAGCCTTTCATGCTGCTGGGATTATAGGCATGAGCCAACTCACCCTGTGTTATTCTTTTTTTAATGTAGACATTTATACTATAGTCTTCTCTTTTAATACTGCTTTTGTGGAATTTCACAAGTTTGAATAAGTAGTATTTTCATTTCCATGTCTCAAGATATTTTGTATGTTCCTTTTTGATATCTTTTTTGACCTACTGGTTGTTCAAGAATGTTTTGTCTAATATCCACATTGTAATCCACTTGTAATTGTTTCAGTATTTATACTACTATGGGTTTCTAGTTTCATCCTATTGTGGTCATAAAAATTACTTGGTCTGATTTTGATCTCTTTAACTTCCATAAAACTGGTTTTGGGGTCTAAGATTCTGTAGAATATTCTGGCTACCTTGAGAAGAATGTGTATTCTGCTCCTATTGAGTGAAATGTTCTGTATATGTCTATTAGGTTCATTTTGCCTAGAATGTTCTTCAACTGCTATTTCCTTTTGATCTTACTTTTAGATGTTTTACCATCACTGAAAGTGGGATATTAAATCCTCCTACTATTATTGTATTGCTATTTCTACTGATATTTGCTTTATTTATTCATGTGTTCTTATTCTGAGTATATAAATATTTATAATTATGATGCCTATGCCTACTGTATCAATTATTATAATTATTCTGGTGAATTGATACTTTTTCCATTATAAAATGTCTTTGGGGGGAGCTCTTACAATAGTTTTAACTTATGTATTTTGTTGGATATAAGTGCAGCCACCTCTGTCCTTTCTTTACATATTCATGGAATAGTTTTCCATCCTACACTTTCAGTTTATGTATCCTGAAATCTGAAATGAGCTTCTTATAGACAGCAAATAGTTCAGTCATCTTTTTTCATCATTCAGCCACTCTTGTCTTTTGATTGGGGTGGGGAACAGTTACATGCATTTAATTTTAAGGCAGTTTTTGACAGAAGAATGTATTATTGCCATTTTGTTAATTGTGTTCTGTTAATTAAGTGGTTTATTTTCCTCTCCTACTGTCTTCCCTTATGCTTTGATTTTTTTGTATGCTCATATTCTTTGATTCTTTTCTCTTTTCCTTTTATGTAAACCCTGTAGGTATTTTTGTGACTACTATGGGACTTTCAAATTTTATAAAATATAAGATCTTATATTTAAAAGAGTCTCTCATAAAAACTTAGGCTCAATCAAATAAAAACAACTCTGAATTCTCCCTCCCACCCATATTTTATGGTATTGTATCACAACTTTCATCTATTTATGTAGTGTATCTATTAACATATTTCTACCTATTAAAAGTATTTTTACCACTTTTAACAATTTTTACTAGAATCAAAAAGATTTACTCACCATTCTTACAGTTTTATCATTCTGTATTTTTCTATATATTTACCTATATTGGCAATTTTTATAGTTTCTTATGTTATCATGTTACTATTTGTTTCATGTTGAAACCCTTCCTTTAGTAATTCTTATAGGCAGATCTTATGGTGATGAGCATTTTCTACTTTTGTTAGTTGGTAAAATATTTTCTCTTCATTATTAAAGAATAGTTTTATTAGGCACATTGTTCTTGGTTGGCAATTTTTTCTTTCAGGACTTTGAATATATCACCCTACCTCCTTCTGGTCTGCAAGGTTTCTGCTAAGAAATCTGCTTTTCATCTTGTAAAGTTCCCTTGTACCTAACAGTTTTGATCTTCTTTTGCTACTTTCCAATTCTCTCTTTAACCTTAATGTTTGACAACTGTGTTATAATTTGTCTTGATACAAAAATCTTTTCTTTTCCCCAGGACTGGAGATTAAACCTCTACCACTGAGCTACATCACTAGCCCTTTTTATTTTCAATTTTGAGAAAGGATCTCAAAATTGCAATCCTCCTGCCTCAGCCTGTTGTGTAGCTGGAATTACAGGTGTGAGCCACCATGCCCAGCTACTTTTCAGTATTTTCTTTCTCTTTGTGAAATACTCACTTTGTTTCAATAATGTTTCTCTAACCTTAGATAATATCTTTATGACAGTTACTTTGAATTTTCCATGAGGTACATCACATATATAGATATATAGCTACCATATATATTATTATATGTGTGTGTGTGTCTGTGTGTGTGTGTGTGTGTGTGTATCTCCATCCATTTCATTAGGCTCATTTTCTAGAGATTCATCTCATTCCTTTGAATAGAATGTATTTTCATGTTTCTTCATTTTTCTTCACTCTTTGTATTTTGTTACTAGATTTCTCACAAAGGAAATTTTTTTGTGACTTGTTCCCAAATGGTGTGTCTATAGAAGAGAAGAGGAGGGTTCATCACTTCATACTCTGCCATCTTACTGACATTAATCCTCTGTATTTTTTTAATTGACTATTTGTATTGCTTCAAGTATCCTCAATTCTTCAAACAGCTGTTCTCACCAAAAAACTAGTAGTATTGAACCAATTTGTGTTCTCTTGGCACATTTCCTCTGCTGCTGTAATCAAACAAGATTTCACTACTCACAAACAGCACCATTTTTCATACTTTGTTAACAATACAACCATTCAGAAATGTATGTTGGTTGCAGCCTCACTGTCATTTTTAACTTTGTAAAAGAAATTCGGCTGATATCATATTCCACTTTAACTTTCTAATTTATTATGATTGATACCTTCTGAGTCACAGAGGTTTTTATGAATTTACTCTGATTATGGTAATATCTATTTTATTCTAGCATATCAATAGTTTCATTATATAACAAAATGTTTTACTATCTAATTAAATAACAAGAAAAAAATCTACGTGCACTGTGCCAAAAAAGCACAGCATTCAGAGTCTACTTCTCCCTCATTTTCTTGTTCTGAAAAGTAATAAAAATAAAATCTCATGGTATAGTGATATACATCATACTAAAACTTCATGATTAATGCAATGAGTAGCAGTGTGATACATGGAACCACATATATTCAGTCATTATTCTTCCGTTGTAATGCAAAAGTATCTATAGATAAAACACAATTGATGAGCATATCTATGCTCCAAAAAAGCTTTATTAATCAATACTGTTGTAATTTGGATCTTAAATGTCCCCCCAAAACTCATGTGTTTAAGGTTTGTTCCCCAAAGTAGCAGTGAGGAGGATCCTTTGTGAGAGGATTGGGTCATGAGGGCTCTGACCTGATTAACTGATTAGTCCATTGGTGAATTCATAACTTAATGGTCTATCTGAAGGTGGTGGAAACTTTAGGAGGTGGGGCCCAGTTGGAGGAAATAGTTCACTGGTGGTATGCCCTTGAAGGGTGTATTTTATCTTCAGCCCCTTTTTCTCTCCCTCTCTCTTCTTCTCTTTTCCCAGTTGACCTGAGGTGAGCATCTCTGCTGTATCATGCACTCCCCACCATATTGTTCTGCCTCACCATCAGCCTATAAACCATGAAGTCAAGGAACCATGGACTAAAACCTCTGAAATCATGAGCAAAAATTAATCTTCTCTCTTTTAAGTTATGTACCTTAACAACTTAAATATTTTATCACAAAGATGGATAGTTGAAACAAACACTGAAATCTTAATTTCATGGAAATTTTATGTCAGAAATATTACTATTAATTCTTTCGATCTATCTCTGGCCTCCCTCTCCTGAAGTTGATTTGTACTCTGAAGCGATTGTGGTAAATAAGATTCAGTATCTTCTCTCAAAGTGGTGCTGATACTGGGAACCATAAAGGACACACATTGAGTTAAAGTATCAATACACTGGGGCCTCATGAGAAATAAGCTTACTAAATAGTTCCTTGCATTAAAGAATAAGCATTGATCATCCCACAGATGTGTAAACATATAAGCTTGCAAAAGCAATTGAACAAATTTCCTCAAACTGCCCACACTTGAACAACTGAACCCATTAACACCAAAGTGAAAGAATTTTAAAAATTCATAGTTAAAATGTTCCATGAGCTAAAAGAAGATGTAGACAATTATCTTAAAGAGAAATGCAGGAAGTGAAAGACCATTTCAATAAAGTGATAGAGACTCTTTAAAAAAAAGAACCAAACAGAAACCCTGGACATGAAAGACTCAAAAATTCAAATTCAAGAGCAGCCTGCAGCAGGGCCCCGGAGACCCAGGCCAACTGATTCGCGTGGCCTGCCCTGCGGCTACAGAAGGCGTGGCGCCTCAGTGAAGCCATTAATTGGCAAGCAGGGAGGTTAGGGAAGGCCATTAGGTGGAATCCCACCAGCCAAGCCCACACGGACCCTTGGGCCGAGCACGGGTTCTCAGAAGGGGAAGGAAGCGGTACAGTCCCATCCCCCACAGCGGACACTCCGCCGAGGCAGTCAGCGGCCACCATCCGGGAAAGCTGAAGGATACACCGCCACTCTCCTTCAGAGTGCGACATCAAAACAGGTCGGTGTCATTCAGCTCACCCCCCAGACAGCGGGAATTCGCATAAAATCTCTCCTAGGCTTGCCGGGAGAGGGAGTATCAAGCTGAGCCTCCATACAGGCTAGGGGGAAACCAGAGACACCTGACCTCCAACCCCTCCTCCCAGTAGCAGCCAAAAGGAAACCTGGCTAGCCAGCGCTGGGGGAGGGGCAAGCAGAAAAAATCAAAGTGATAGAGTGCCAGGGATCCCAGCAGCCTGCAGCAGGGCCCCGGAGACCCAGGCCAACTGATTCGCGTGGCCTGCCCTGCGGCTACAGAAGGCGTGGCGCCTCAGTGAAGCCATTAATTGGCAAGCAGGGAGGTTAGGGAAGGCCATTAGGTGGAATCCCACCAGCCAAGCCCACACGGACCCTTGGGCCGAGCACGGGTTCTCAGAAGGGGAAGGAAGCGGTACAGTCCCATCCCCCACAGCGGACACTCCGCCGAGGCAGTCAGCGGCCACCATCCGGGAAAGCTGAAGGATACACCGCCACTCTCCTTCAGAGTGCGACATCAAAACAGGTCGGTGTCATTCAGCTCACCCCCCAGACAGCGGGAATTCGCATAAAATCTCTCCTAGGCTTGCCGGGAGAGGGAGTATCAAGCTGAGCCTCCATACAGGCTAGGGGGAAACCAGAGACACCTGACCTCCAACCCCTCCTCCCAGTAGCAGCCAAAAGGAAACCTGGCTAGCCAGCGCTGGGGAGGGGCAAGCAGAAAAAATCAAAGTGATAGAGTGCCAGGGATCCCAGCAGCCTGCAGCAGGGCCCCGGAGACCCAGGCCAACTGATTCGCGTGGCCTGCCCTGCGGCTACAGAAGGCGTGGCGCCTCAGTGAAGCCATTAATTGGCAAGCAGAGAGGTTAGGGAAGGCCATTAGGTGGAATCCCACCAGCCAAGCCCACACGGACCCTTGGGCCGAGCACGGGATCTCAGAAGGGGAAGGAAGCGGTACAGTCCCATCCCCCACAGCGGACACTCCACCGAGGCAGTCAGCGGCCACCATCCGGAAAGCTGAAGGATACACCACCACTCTCCAACAGCTTGCAACATCAAAACAGCCAGCAGCAGGACCCCGGAGATCCAGGCCAACTGATTCGCGCGGCCTGCCCCGCAGCTACAGAAGGCGTGGCGCCTCAGAGAAGCCATTAATTAGCAAGCAGGGAGGTTAGGGACTGCCATTAGGTGGAATCCCGCCAGCCAAGCCCACCGCCCACGCCCGGAACAGGCCCAGCGTCCTGCCAGCATTGTAGTCACGACACCCCAATTGGAATAGGGACAGAGCAGAGCCGCCTTCCACTCCCGGAACAGGCCCAGAGAGCCGCCAGCGTGGTAGACACATCACCCCAATAGGAGTAGGGGCACAGCCGCCGCCCGCACCTGCAAGGGAGACTTTTCAAGTATACAAGAGCAACATAAATAAATAGGGGGTAAATTTCAAAACACAACAGTTGCACCAAGCAGAAAGAAACGCCAGCAGTATGAAAAGACAAGGAAAGAAAGGACCACAAGCAATGCAGGTCAACTCAACTTTAGAAGAGGTAATAGCTGCAACAGATGGAATATCAGATAAAGAGTTCAGGATATATATGCTTCAGATGATCTGGAGTCTCAAGGAAGACATGAGACAGCAAAATCAGACAATGAAAGATCACATTGACAAACAAATCCAGGAAGTAAAAGATCAATTTCACAGGGAGATAGAGGTAATAAAAAACAAACAAATTGAAATTCTAGAAATGCAGGAAACAATAAACCAACTTAAAAACTCAATTGAGAATACTACCAGCAGAGTAGATCACTTAGAAGAGAGAACATCAGACAATGAAGACAAAGTATTTCAACTGGAAAAGAACATAGACAGCTCAGCAAGTCTGCTAAGAAACCATGAGCAGAACATCCAAGAATTATGGGACAATATCAAAAGACCAAATTTAAGAGTCATTGGGATACAGGAAGGCACAGAGCTCCATTCCAAAGGAATAAACAGTCTATTCAGTGAAATAATACGAGAAAACTTCCCAGAATTGAAGATTGAGACAGAATCCCAAATCCTAGAAGCCTACAGGACGCCGAATGTGCAAAATCATAAGAGATCCACACCTAGACACATTATAATGAAGATGTCCAACATACAGAATAAGGAGAGAATTTTAAAAGCTGCAAGAGAAAGAAAGCAGATTACATTTAGGGGTAAACCAATCAGGATAACAGCTGATCTCTCAACACAGACTCTGAAAGCTAGAAGATCCTGGAATAACATATTTCAAACACTGAAAGACAATGGGCTCCAACCAAGAATCGTGTATCCGGCGAAATTAAGCTTCAGGTTAGAAGATGAAATTAAAACCTTCCACAATAAACAAAAGTTAAAAGAATTCGCAGCTAGAAAACCATCTCTTCAAAAAATCCTTGGCAAAACATTACAGGAAGAGGAAATGAAAACAACATTGAAAACCAACAATGGGAGGTAGGACAGTAAAGGGGGGAAAGTAGTCAAAGAGGATAACAAATCAGGTTTAGTAACATCAATAAACAAATATGGATAGAAGAACAAACCATATCTCAATAATAACCCTAAATGTTAATGGCTTAAACTCACCAATTAAGAGACACAGGCTAGTAGAATGGATCAAAAAACAAGACCCAACAATATGCTGTCCACAGGAGACGCATTTGATAGGAAAAGATATACATAGACTGAAGGTGAAAGGTTGGGAAAAATCATATCACTCATATGGACCGCGGAAACAAGCAGGAGTGTCCATACTCATATCTAATAAAATAGATTTCAAGCCAAAGCTAATCAAAAGGGATATAGAAGGACACTTCATACTGCTCAAGGGAACCATACACCAACAAGACATAACAATCATAAATATATATGCCCCAAATAATGGTGCAGCTGTATTCATCAAGCAAACTCTTCTCAAGTTCAAGAGTCTAATAGACCAACATACAATAATCATGGGAGACTTCAACACACCTCTCTCACCACTGGACAGATCTTCCAAACAAAAGTTAAATAAGGAAACTATAGAACTCAATAACACAATTAACAACCTAGACTTAATTGACATATATAGACTATACCACCCAACATCAAGTAGCTACACTTTTTTCTCAGCAGCACATGGAACCTTCTCAAAAATAGACCATATACTATGTCACAGGGCAACTCTTAGACAATACAAAGGGGTAGAGATAATACCATGCATCTTATCTGATCATAATGGAATGAAACTGAAAATCAATGATAAAAGAAGAAAGGAAAAAGCAAGCATCACCTGGAGAATGAACAATAGGTTGCTGAGTGATCAATGGGTTTTAGAAGACATCAAGGAGGAAATTAAAAAATTCCTAGAGTTAAATGAAAACACAGACACAACATATCGGAATCTATGGGACACATTGAAAGCAGTTCTAAGAGGAAAATTCATTGCTTGGAGTTCATTCCTCAAAAAAAGAAAAAAACAACAAATAAATGATCTCATACTTCATCTCAAAATCCTAGAAAAAGAAGAGCAAAACAACAGCAAAAGAAGTAGAAGGCAAGAAATAATTAAAATCAGAGCTGAAATTAATGAAATTGAAACAAAAGAAACAATTGAAAAAATTGACAAAACTAAAAGCTGGTTCTTTGAAAAAATAAATAAAATTGACAGACCCTTAGCCATGCTAACGAAGAGAAGAAGAGAGAGAACCCAAATTACTAGCATACGGGATGAAAAAGGCAATATTACAACAGACACTTCAGAAATACAGAAGATAATCAGAAATTACTTTGAATCCTTATACTCCAATAAAATAGAAGATAGTGAAGGCATAGATAAATTCCTTGAGTCTTATGATCTGCCCAGATTGAGCCAGGAGGATATAGACAACCTAAACAGACCAATAACAATAGAGGAAATAGAAGAAACCATCAAAAGACTACCAACTAAGAAAAGCCCAGGACCGGATGGGTGTACAGCAGAGTTTTACAAAACCTTTAAAGAGGAACTAACACCAATACTTTTCAAGCTATTTCAGGAAATAGAAAAAGAGGGAGAACTTCCAAATTCATTCTACGAGGCCAACATCACCCTGATTCTGAAACCAGACAAAGACACATCAAAGAAGGAAAACTACAGACCAATATCTCTAATGAACCTTGACGCAAAAATCCTCAATAAAATTCTGGCGAATCGGATTCAAATACATATCAAAAAAATTATACATCATGATCAAGTAGGATTCATCCCTGGGATGCAAGGCTGGTTCAATATACGGAAATCAATAAATGTTATTCACCACATCAATAGACTTAAAAATAAGAACCATATGATCATCTCAATAGATGCAGAAAAAGCATTCGACAAAGTACAGCATCCCTTTATGTTCAAAACGCTAGAAAAATTAGGGATAACAGGATCATACCTCAACATTGTAAAAGCAATCTATGATAAGCCACAGGCCAGCATCATTCTGAATGGAGAAAAATTGAAGGCATTCCCTCTAAGATCTGGTACAAGACAGGGATGCCCTCTCTCACCACTTCTGTTCAACATAGTCCTCGAAACACTGGCCAGAGCAATTAGACAGTCAAAAGAAATTAAAGGCATAAAAATAGGAAAAGAAGAACTTAAATTATCACTATTTGCAGATGATATGATTCTATACCTAGCAGACCCAAAAGGGTCTACAAAGAAGCTATTAGAGCTAATAAATGAATTCAGCAAAGTGGCAGGATATAAGATCAACATGCATAAATCAAAGGCATTCCTGTATATCAGCAACAAATCCTCCGAAACGGAAATGAGGACAACTACTCCATTCACAATATCCCCCCCAAAAATAAAATACTTGGGAATCAACCTAACAAAAGAGGTGAAAGATTTATACAATGAAAATTACAGAACCCTAAAGAAAGACATAGAAGAAGACCTTAGAAGATGGAAAAACATACCCTGCTCATGGATAGGCAGAACTAACATCATCAAAATGGCGATATTACCAAAAGTTCTCTATAAGTTCAATGCAATGCCAATCAAAATCCCAACAGCATATCTTGTAGAAATAGATAAAAGAATCATGAAATTCATATGGAATAATAAAAGACCCAGAATAGCAAAAACAATACTAAGCAGGAAGTGTGAATCAGGTGGTATAGCGATACCAGACTTCAAACTATACTACAGAGCAATAGTAACAAAAACAGCATGGTACTGGTACCAAAACAGGCGGGTGGACCAATGGTACAGAATAGAGGACACAGTAACCAATCCACAAAACTACAACTATCTTATTTTTGATAAAGGGGCTAAAAGCATGCAATGGAGGAAGGATAGCATCTTCAACAAATGGTGCTGGGAAAACTGGAAATCCATTTGCACCAAAATGAATCTGAATCCCTATCTCTCGCCGTGCACAAAAGTTAACTCAAAATGGATCAAGGAGCTTGATATTAAATCAGAGACACGGCATCTGATAGAAGAAAAAGTTGGTTATGATCTACACGCTGTGGGATCGGGCTCCAAATTCCTCAATAGGACACCCATAGCGCTAGAGTTAACAAATAGTATCAACAAATGGGACTTACTCAAACTAAAAAGTTTTTTCTCAGCAAAAGAAACAATAAGAGAGATAAATAGGGAGTCTACATCCTGGGAACAAATCTTTACTCCACACACTTCAGATAGAGCCCTAATAACCAGAATATACAAAGAACTCAAAAAATTAGACAATAAGATAACAAATAACCCAATCAATAAATGGGCCAAGGACCTGAACAGACACTTCTCAGAGGAGGACATACAATCAATCAACAAGTACATGAAAAAATGCTCACCATCGCTAGCAGTCAGAGAAATGCAAATCAAAACTACCCTAAGATACCATCTCACTCCAGTAAGACTGGCAGCCATTAGGAAGTCAAACAACAATAAGTGCTGGAGAGGATGCGGGGAAAAGGGCACTCTTGTTCATTGCTGGTGGGACTGCAAATTGGTGCAGCCAATTTGGAAAGCAGTATGGAGATTTCTCGGAAAGCTGGGAATGGAACCACCATTTGACCCAGCTATTCCCCTTCTCGGTCTATTCCCTAAAGCCCTAACAAGAGCATGCTACAGGGACACTGCTACATCGATGTTCATAGCAGCTCAATTCACGATAGCAAGACTGTGGAACCAGCCTAGATGCCCTTCAATAGATGAATGGATAAAAAAAATGTGGCATTTATACACTATGGAGTATTACTCTGCATTAAAAAATGACAAAATTATAGAATTTGGAGGGAAATGGATGGCATTAGAGCAGATTATGCTAAGTGAAGCTAGTCAATCTTTAAAAAACAAATACCAAATGACTCCTTTGATATAAGGGGTGTAAACAAGGACAGGGTAGGGACGAAGAGCTTGAGAAGAATATTTACAGTAAACAGGGATGAGAGGTGGGAGGGAAAGGGAGTGAGAAGGGAAATTGCATGGAAATGGAAGGCGATCCTCAGGGTTATACAAAATGTCATATAAGAGGTAAGGAGGGGTAAGTCAAGAGAATACAAATGGAAGACATGATTTACAGTAGAAGGGGTAGAGAGAGAAAAGGGGAGGGGAGGGGAGGGGAGGGGAGGGAAGGGGAGGGGGGATAGTAGACAATAGGACAGACAGCAGAATACATCAGACACTAGAAAGGCAATATGTCAATCAATGGAAGGGTAACTGATGTGATACAGCAATTTGTATACGGGGTAAAAGCGGGAGTTCATAATCCACTTGAATCAAACCGTGTAATATGATGTATTAAGAACTATGTAATGTTATGAACGACCAATAAAAAAAAAAAAAATTCAAATTCAAAAATTAATAGAAAGCACCAGCAGTAGATTAGACCACTTAGAGGACAGATTCTCAGACCTTGAAGACAAAGTATTTGATCTTGAAAATACAGTCTCTGATATTGGATTCTAACCCACAATAAAAAAAAAGGAAGATTAGAAGTTTATTGGATTAGATAAAGAGGAATGAAGATAAAGGAGGAGAGATGGAAATAGAAAAGACAATAGAATGAATTGGACATATCTTTCCTATTCTTATATATAAATACATGACCAACGTCACTTCACATCCTATACAACTACAATAATGCGATCCTAATTGGAACAAATTATACTTATTCCATGTGTATATAATATATCAAAATACATTCTACTGTCATGTGTATATAGAAAGAACAAATACATTAAATTTTTTAATAAAATTTAAAAAGTAAAATGCCAAAAATAAGTTAATAATAAAGAAAAATGTTCAGAGACCATGACCAGCACATTTAAGAAATCTGGGATGACATTAAGAGACCAAATTTAAGAATCACTGGTATCCAATACACAAACTGAAGGAATGCACAATTTTTTCAATGAAATAATAACAAATTTTTCCCAAGTTTTAGGAATGAGATGAAAATCCAAATGCAAGATACATATAGAACCCCAAATGGCAAGATTAAAAAAGATTCTCTCCAAGACACATTATAGTAAAAAATGCCTAATATAGAGAATAAGAATAGAATTTTAAAAACTGCAAGAGAAAAAATGACAAGTCACATTTAGAGGTAAACAGATGAGGATTTCAACTAATTTCTCAGCCAAGACTAAATGCCAGGAGGATTAGGAATAATGTATACCAAGACCTGAAAGAAAACAGATGCCAACCAAGATTACTACATTCAGAAAAAGTGTCCTTCAGATGAAATAAAAAACCTTCCATGATAAAGAGGAACTAAAATAATTAATAACCACTAGCCATGAACTATAAACATATTGAGCAAACTATTTCATGTAGAAGAAATGAAAAATAAAATTGAGAGGTATCATAGAGATGAATATCACCAGAATAACAGCCAGTTAAAGGAGAATCAAGTATTAGAAATAAATCAAAATGACAGGAAATAAAAATAATCTCTCTATAATAGCATTGAATGTAAATGGTCTAAACTCCCCAATCAAAAGACATAGATTGGCAGATTGCATTAAAACACAAGACCCAATTGGGTTATATGTTGTTTGAAAGAGAATTACTTAACAGGCAAAGACATCCAAAGAAGTAAAGGGATTAAAAAATAATATACCCCATGAAAATGGAAACTGAAAGTAAACAGGGGTAACTATTCTCATATCAGACAAAGTAAACTTCAAGCCAAAATTAATCAGAAAAGACAAAGAAGATCACTTTAAACTTGTTTAAGGGAAACATCCAACAACAAGATATGATGATTATAAATATTACATATATATAAGTATTATAATATATTATATTTATATTTACACTTAAACCCAAATAATGGTGCATCTATGTATGAAGAACAAAACATTTTCAATATAAAAATCAAACAGACAACAATAAAATAATACTTTCAACATATCTTTCTCACCATTAGATAGGTCATCCAGATATAAACTAAGTAAAGACTCTTCAGAAATAAAAATTATTAATGAAATGAACCTAACAGATACCTATAGAATATTTTGTCCAACAACAATATAATTCATTTTCTTCTCAGTAGTACATGTGACTTTTTCTAAAATAGATCATATTTTAGTGCACAAAACATACTTAGAAAATATAAAAATATAGAGATGATTCCTTGCAATCTATCAGATCATAATGTAATGAAATTATAAATCAACATAAAGATAAAAAATAGAAACAATTCTAACACCTGTATATTAAATAATACACTTTTGAATGAGGAATGGATCACAAAAGAAATAAGGAAAGACAGTAAATAAATAAACAAATAAATAGATTATAGAAACAAATGAGAATAGTTATACAAGATATTAAATATCTGTGACAGTTCTAAGAGGCTGTTCTAAGAGGAAAATTTATTGCACTGAATTCCTACATTAAAAAAATAGATACCAAATGATGTTATACGTTAAGGCCCTCAAAAAAGAAGAATAAACTAATACCCAAACCAGTAGGAGACATGAAATAATTAAGATCAAAGCTAAAATTAATAAGATTGAGAATAAAAAATATACAAAGGACAAATGAAACAAAGAGTTGGTTCTTTGAAAAGATAAACAAAATTGATAAACACTTAGCCAAACTAACAAAAAGAAGAGAAGACCAAAATGAACAAAATCAGTGATGAAAAGGGAGATATCTCCACAGATACTTCTGACATCCAGAGGATCATTAGAAACTATTCTGAAAGTTTACACTCTAATAAACTAGAAAAATCTTGAAGATATGACAAATTCTTGAAGACATATTATCTACCTGAGTTGAACCATGAGGCTATAGAAAGCTTCAGTATATCCATATCAAGCAATGAAGTTGAAGCAGCTGCTAAAATCCTAGCAACAAAGAGAAGCTACAAAACATATAGATCCTCAGCCAAATTCTACCAGACCTTTGAACTAATGTCTAGCCTCTTCAAATCATTCTATGAAAAAGAAGAGAAAGGAACACTGCAAAATTAATTGTGTGAAGCCAGTATAACCCTGATACCAAGAGCAGACAAAGACACATTAAGGAAAGAAAACTTCAGACCAGTATCCATGATGATCATAGATGCAAAAATTCTTAAAGAAATATTTCCAAACCACATCAAAAAACTTATTTAAAAGATCATGAACCATGATTACATGTGTTTCATCACAGGGATGCAAGTTTGATTCAATAAATGTAATTCACCACATAAATAGATGTAAGGGCAAGAATCACATGATTTTCCCAACAGATGGAGAAAAAGCAGTTGACAGAGTCCAGCACCCATTCATGTTTAAAACACCAGAGAAACAGGAATAGAAGAAACTTACCTCAACATTATTAAGGCTATTTATGACGAACTGAAGGTCAGCATCATACTAAATGGAGAAAAAACTGAAAGCATTTTCTCTAAAAACAGAAACAAGATAAGTATATCTACTCTCACCACTCCTATTCAACACAGTCCTTGGAACCCTACTCAGAACAAGCAGGTAAGAAAAGTAAATTGAAGGGATACAAATAGGAAAAGAAGAATTCAAGTTATTTCTGTTTGCTGATGACAAGATCCTACATTTAGAAGATTTGTAAAACTCCACCAGAAGACTTCTGGAGGAAATAAACCTATTTCAGAAAGTAGTAGGATACAGGATCCACATATATAAATCAATTTCTTTCTTATACTACAATAGAAATCTGTGGGGAAAGAACTAGGATGCTATCACATTCATAATAACCTAAAAAGAAATTAAAAATAAAATACAAATAAAACTCTTAGGAATAAATCTAACCAAGGAGGTGAAAGACCTCTACAATGAAATTGTAGAACATAGAACACTGAAGATATAAGCTGAAGAAGAGTGAAAAACCACCCATGTTCTTGGACAGGCAGCATTAATATTATCAAAATGGCCATACTACCAAAAGCAATACACAGATTCAATGCAATTCTATCAAAATACTAATCACATTCTTCTAAAATTCATTTGGAAGAATAAGAGACCCAAAATAGCCAAAGCAATCCCAAGCAAAAAGAGCAATATTGGAGATATCACAATACCAGACCTCAAATTATATTACAGAGTTATAGTAACAAAAATGGAAGGTATTGGTAGCAAAACAGACAAGAAGACTAGTGAAACAGAATGGAAGGCAGAGAGAAAAATCCACATAGATACAGTCATCTGATATTTAGCAAAGGTGCCAAAAACAGACATTGGGAAAAAAGACATTTTAACAACTGGTGCTAGGAAAACTGCATATCCATATGTAGAAGAATGAAACTTGATCCCACTGGGTGTGGTGGTACACACTTGTAATCAATCCCAGGAACTTGGGAGACTAAAGCAGGAGGATCACAAGTTCAAAGCCAGCCTCACCAGTTTAGAGAGGCCCTAAGCAACTTAGTGAGACCCTGTCTCAAAACTTAAAAAATAAAATTTAAAAAAAAGGTCTGAGGATGGGACTCAGTGTTTAAAGGCCCCTGAGTTTAATCCCTGGTACAAAAAAAAAAAAAAAAAAAAAAAAAAAAAACTTGATTCCTATCTCTTACCCTGCACAAAAGCCAACTCAAAGTGGATCAAAGACCTAGGAATTAGACCAAAAACTCTACAACTGCTAAAATAAAATGTAGGCCCAACACTCCAATACATTGGCACAGGCACTGGATTCCTTAATAAAACTTATAAGCACAAGAAAAAAAATCAGTAAATGGGATGGCATAAAATTTAAAAACTTCTGCACAGAAAAGGAAACAATTAGGACACAAAGAGAGAGACTATAGAATGGGAGATCTTTGCCATCTGCTTCACTGGCAAGAGATTAATATTCAGATACATAAAGAACCCAAAACAAAAATAACCGCCAAAAACAACCCCACAAATAATCTAATTAATAAGCAGGCAAAAGTACTAAACTATACAGATACTTCTCAAAAGAAGAAATACAAATGACCAACAAATATATGAAAAAATGTTCAACATCTTCAGCAATCAGGAAAATACAAATCAAGACTACATTGAAATTTCATCTCAATTTAGTCAGAATGGCAATTATCAAGAATATAAATAAATATTGGTGATGATGTAGGGGAAAAGACACATTTATACATTGTTTGTGGGACTGCAAATTAGTACAACCACTCTGGAAAACAGTATGGACATTCCTCAAAAAAAAAAACTAGGAATGAAGGCATCATGTGACCCAGCTATCCCTCTCCTTGATATATACCCCCCCAAAATTAAAATCAACATACTATAGAAACACAGTCACATCACTGTTTATAGAACTGCATTCACAATAGCCAAGGTGTGGAACAGCCCAGAAGCTCATCAACAAATGAATGGTTAAAGAAAATGTAGTATATATACGTAATGGAGTTTTACTCAGCCATAAAGAAAAATAAAATTATGACATTTGCTGGTAAATAGATTGGAGAATATCAAGCTAAGTTAAAAAAGTCAGACCCAGAAGTCAAGAGTCACATATATGTTTTTTTTTTCTCTCATGTGCAGAATCTAGACCAAAATAAGTGTGTGTGTGTGTGTGTGTGTGTGTGTGTGTGTGTGAGAGAGAGAGAGAGAGAGAGAGAGAGAGAGAGAGAGAGAGAGAGAGAGGATTGCATGAATACAGAAGAGAGATCAGTGAAGTAAATAAAGGGGTTTGAGGGGGAAGGAGGAGAAACAGGGAAAGGGAGGAACATTAGAATGAAACCAACCAAACTATCCTATATACATACACAAATAAACCACAGTGAATTTCACCTTTATGTATATCTGTAATGCAGAAATTTTAAAAATTCTAATTACTAAGCAGGCAAAAGAAAGATCTGTAGACTAGCCAGTAGTACATGCCTACAATCCCAGTAGTGCATGTCTACAATTCTCAGGAAGCTAAGCCAGGAGGATCACAAGTTGGAAACTAGCCTTAGCAACTTAGTGAGACCCTGTCTCAAAATAAAAAACAAAAAGGGCTGGGGATGTAGCTCAGTGGTAAAGAACCCCTCCATTCCATCCCCAGTACAAAAAAAAAAAAAAAAAAAGAGAGAGAGAGAGAGAGACATCAAGTTCTGTAGAATAGAAGAAAGGGAAAAGAGGGAGGTACGCAGGACTGAACTGGAGCAAATTATATTTCATGATTGTATGATATGTCAAAATGAACCCTAATATTATGAATAACTACAATGTATAAATTAAAATATTTTAAATATTACTATTTTCTTGGGGGGTTACACTTTTAAATTTTATATTTTTACATTGTACATTTTTAAATGTAAAAATCATTCTTTGTTCATAGGCCATACAAACAGAGATGGCAGGCCATATTTGGTCCCTGGGCTATACTTTTGGCTGATCTTTGGCATAAAGTTTTAGAGGTAGAAGTTTTAAGGTAAAAGTCCATCTCTAATCTTTAGGTTTTTCTTTTCTTTATTTTTAAACTAGTTTAGTCATAAAATACCATCTCATGATTATATAATCAATACTTGTTGTTTTAGATTTTTGATGAAAAACACTTTTAAAATCATATTAATTTGTGGTCAAAAGACAATCTTGATTCTCTTTCAGAGCTTGAGAATGTATTGGGTAAAATAAGGAAAGCAGAAGTACCATCTCTGACAGAGCTAAGTTGTGCAGAAGCTTTATGCTGGGTGTTTTATTTATATTATCTTTGGACTGTGGGTCTTTAATATATTAGGTAGCCAGCAAAGGAAATACTCAAATAGAATTTTGTTTTTCCCAAATGGAATACAAAACTAATGTCAAGATAGGAATATAATTTTATCTGTAAAATCTATGACATATGTATTTTGATATTTACTAAACAGCAATAAGGTTAAAGTTATTTATTTAATTAACAAAGCCAGAATTAATAATTCATTTAACTTTTCAATTAAAATTATAAATTTATGAATTCTTGAATATCAGATTAAAATGCAATTAGATTAGTCAGGCATTACAGTGCATGCCTAGAGTCAGAGCAGCTTGAGAGGCTAAGGCAGAAGGATTGCTTTAGCCCACAGGTTCAAAACCAACTTCGACAACATAATAAGATCCCATATAAAAATAATAATGATAAGTGAATTAAATAAAATGTAACTAGATTTATGTTAATGTAGTGCAATATAATTACTCCTGTGTTTAAATATTAAATATTTGAAAGATAATTAAATATTTGATAACCACTAATTATACTCCTAAATTATATTGCATAAATTTGTTATATGATTAGTGATATATCATTGAATTATATATAAGTAAAATTCAACACAACATATTGTTTTTAGTGCCTATCTAGTTTAGATGCTAGGGGAAAATACAAAGATGTTTAAAATGAAAATTTTTCCCTCAAAGAGCTTCTAATCAAATAAGAAAGATAATATTTAAAGATACACAGATGTGTACAAAACAATAATATAAGAAAACGTACAAAATCAGAAACAGAAGTTTATAGTAGGAAGGCAACTTCTCTCCTGGGAGGGATCAGGTAACACTCCTGGATGGCCAGATTGAGCATTCTATATCTATAGAGGGAAACATTAGCAAAAGGAGGAAATGAGAAAGTATCATTTTGGTATAAAGCAGCATCAAATGTTTTTGAATAGGAAGTTAGCAATAATGTTCCTAAGGTTTTACTAATTTACTATGTTCTTATATTGTAAAAAAAAAATAGCAGGAATTATGTTGGAAATGCTTATTAAATTCATGAGAAATGGCATTTTCTTTCTCTGAATGAGTCCTCTGTAAATCAATGATTTGGGGGAAATTGAACCCATAAGTAGGACTGCAGGTTGTAAGAGGTGTAATGTTAGAAAATAAAGGAATATGTTAGTAAGAGTACAGTCATCTTTACTATGTACAAACATTAACTCAAAATGGATCAAAAACCTAAACATAAAATTCAAAACTTTAAATCCCTTAGAAGAGTCAGGTTTAGTGATACACTCCTATAATTTAGGAGGCTGAAGCAGAAGGATCACAAGTTCAAAGATAGCCTGGACAACTTCGTGAGACCTTGTCTCAAAATAAAATAAAACAAAAGACTGAGGTGTAGCTTAGTGGTAGAGCACTTGCTTAGCATGTATAAGGTTGTAAGTTTAATCCCCATTAGCCTCCCTGTTGTAATTTAGATATTATTTGTCACCTTAAAGTTCATGTGTGACAATAGAAAAAAGTTTAGAAATTAAATGATTGGATTATAAAAGTTTGACCTAGTCAGTGCATTAATCTTCTGATAGGGATTAATTTAGTGGTAATTATAGGCAGGTAATGTATGGCTGGAGGAGGTGGGTCCCTGGTGGCATGCCTTTGAAGTTAATATTTTATCTTCATTGAGATCTCTCTCTCTCTATCTCTACCCGACTCCCCACCTTTCTCTCTCCCTTCCCTCCCTTTCTCCCTCCCTCCCTCTCTCCCTCCCTCCCTCTCTCCCTCCCTCCCCCTTCCTGGTGCAATGTCCTGAGCTATTTTCCTTCACCACACTCTTCTGCCAGGATGTTCTGCCCCATCTTGAGCCCAGAGCAATGGAGTCAGCCATCTATGGATCGAGACCTCCAAAATTGTGAGCCCCAAAATAAACTTTTCCCCCTCTAAAATTGTTCTTGCCAGGTCTTTTAGTTACCACAGCAAAGAAAACTGACTAAACTATTTTCCCCAAAACCATAACTTCTTAGAAGAAAACATAAAAGTTTTACAATAGTTATTTACAAAAAAAAATCCTACATTTGACTCCAAAAGCACAAGAAATAGAATTAAAATGTATAAACTGGACTGCATCAAAATTAAAGATTTCTGTGTAATGAAAAATACAGCCAAGAATGAAAAGGCAATCTACAGAATAGAAGAAAAGATTTTTAAATCATATGTCTAAAAATGGGTTAATAACTAGAATATATAAAGAACTCCTACAACTTAATAATAAAAAACTACTTATTTTTATATTTTAAAATTTTCAATAGGGTTAAATATCTATCCAAGTCCTCTGCCTATTAAAAATATACAAAAAATGTGAATAAACATTTCCCCAAGTTGATTTACAAATGGGCACAAAGTGCATGAAAAGATGTACACTATCACTAATTTCAAGGAAATGCAAATCAAAACCACAATGAAGTGGTACCCCACATCCAATGGGACAACTACTATTAAAACACACAGGACCGGGTTTGTAGCTCAGTGGTAGATCACTTGCCTTGCATGTGTGAGGCACTGGATTCAAATCTTGGTACCACATTAAAAAAAATAAAGATATTATGTTCATCTACAACTTAAAAAAATTAAACACACACACACACACACACACACACACACATCAGAAAATAACAAATGTTAACCAGCATGTGAAGAAAATGGAATTCTTGTGCACTGTTAGTGGGAATATAAAATGGTGTAGCTACTGTTGAAAACAGTATAAAAATTTCTCCAAAAAATTTAAAAATCAGAATTAGCACATGATCCAGAGATTCTACATGTAGGTATATATTCAAAAGAATCAAGACAATGACTTCAAAGAGATATTTTCATATATCCATGTTCATAGCAACACTATTCACAATAGCCAGAAGGTAGAAGCAACTTAGAAGTCTATCAACAGTTGAACAGATAGGGAAAATATGGCAAATACAATAAAATATTACTTAGTCTTCTAAAGGGAGGAGATTCTAAGATATGCTACAGTATAAAGAAAACTTGGGGACATTATGTTAAGTGAAAAAAAGCCAGTCACAAAATGACAAATATTATATTATTCCAATTGTATAAATAGTCAAATTCACAGAAATGTAAAGTGGAACAGCGAGTTATTTGTGTACTGTTTCAGTTTTGCAAGATGAAAAAGTTCTAGAGATCGATTGCACAACAATATGAATATACTCGTGGTGGTAAATTGTACATTTTGATTGCATTTTTGCCACCAAAACATTTTTAAATTATAACAAAATGATCCAGTTGTTGGACAATATTGCCTTGATTGGAAATTGATTAGTTCAGTCAAAATGGCTATGATGATAAATTATCACATTCAGCTATTGAATTTTCTTTATGATCATCTACTTAGTCAATAGGACTTACTACTTTTAATGACTTCTTCATTAGCATTCCCTTATGCCTGAGGAAGATACAATAGCCATATCTGAAAAAATAAAATACTATTAAACATTTTCAAAATACAGGCATCTCTTCTGAGAAAAATCAGGCCAAGAATGAGCAATGAAGGGAGAACTGAGGTAAAGAAGATTAACTGAGGGGGAATTTGGTTATTTCCATTGGGCCTATGTGTAAACTGCCTCTACCTAGCCACCCATCCACCCTGGAGTTTCAGGCTCAGTATAGTTTTACACTGCCTTCCATGTTCTTTTAAATTATTTACTGGAAAACAGATTCTAGCTTTGTCTTACCAAGGCAAATCAATAGATTGAGCCAATGTGATGTCCTGCAGAACATCAGAATCCTTTTAGACTCTTAGGGGAAAAGGTAGGAGAGTAAAATATAGTCTCTGAACAAGAATGTAAGTGTATACTGTAGTACTTCCCTAGAGACTTTTGTTTCCCACTTCTGGTACTCCTATTGATAGTAATAGGGGGGGATGTATGTTCCAGATCAACAGCTAAGGCCATGTTAATCTGCTCTAGCAAATATCCACATCTTATACAGCAGCTACAATTGTGCTAAACTTGGTTGAATCCAAAGTAGTCCACTATCATCCTTCAGTATTTAACAGGTTTCTTTTGTAGCCAAACTGATGCATACCTCATGTCTTTAAAGGTGGCACTAATCTCTGACATTCTTCTTCTGATACAATATTGATTTTCATTTACTGTCATAGCCAAATCAAATAGTTTTAGAGTCCTCTAACACACCATAATGTTTCTTAACCCCAGGGCTAAAGAATCAATGCCAAAATACCAACTGTGTCTGTTGGTACCACTTGGGTACCAGGGAAATGATTGATGGGAGGATCAGATCCCCCAGAAAATGTACTCTGAGGCACAGATTTCTGTTCAGGGAGTTTTTGTGAAGAGAACTGTGAGCAATAATTCCTGTGAAAGATAGAGGATATGAGGTTTGGTATGGGGAGAAGCTGAATTATAGTACAATTACAATAAGCCTTCAATTGGTTCCACAGGGAAACTTAAAGTTGGGACAGCCCTTCAGAGTTGTCCCAAATTGAGGCAAAGGGGCCAGGATTTTGTGCCATTGCATTGAACATTCATTGAATTCAGTATGTCACACAGGAGGCTTCTTTCATACACAAGAGTCAGTATAATTTCAGCTGAGATAATGCCTGGAAAGGAACTTCACTGACTTTGAAAATAATAAAAGCCCAAAATCTTGAAAGGGAATATTAATGATTCATTCTAAAGTCCATTACGCTGGTCTCCATATTATGCAGTAAAATAATAGTAAATAAAAATATGGCAGAGAATATACCTATTATTACTATTCATTATAAAAAGTTGTCTATTGTTTATATAAACTCAAGTTTAACTAGGAAATCTGCATTCTACATCTGGCCACACTATCCCTAGAGAGAACATAAAAGAAAAGCTAAAAGAGTATTAATGTATTTCTCTTTTATAGTATTATACTGTGGATAATATGAAAACCTGACATGGGAGCCCAATGATAAAAAATTGGTTAACCTCAACAACTTTCTCTTTGTTCAGAATCCTTAGGTTGTCTAATTATAGGGATTCTATGTCCTTCACTACATTTTACCACAGGAAACAGAAATAGGCTTACATAGAACATTTTGAAAATATTAAGGAAACTGGATTGGGGGAAAGACACAGGACATAGTATACATAAGAGAAAAAACTGGAGCAATAGGAATGGAAAGAAGGGAAGGGGAAGAGATATCACTGAGAAAGATTCAGAGAATTTACTGACTGCATGATGTACAAAAATAGAAGGTGAACAAAATCTAATCAAATTGTAAGCTCTTGATTTTAGGTTATAGAAGAAATAAAGATGGTATAAGATATATGTTAAGCTGGGCGTGGTGCTGCATGTCTGTAATCCCAGGACCTCTGGCAGCAGGGGCAGGAGGATCCCAAGTTTAAAGCCAGCCCCAGCAACTTAGTGAGATCCTAAGCAACTTAGTGAGACCCTGTCTCCAATAAATAAAAATGACTAGGGATTTGGTTCAGTGGTAAATTACCCCTGAGTTCAACCCCCAGAACCTACCCCCCAAAAATAACATATAAAACAAAAAAAGAAATAGATTCAAAGGGAGAGAAATTATACATGTCATATCAATGTCATATCATTCATCAGAATATAATATATGTGAATAAATTAACTAATATATCACACCAAGCTGTTGTTATTGAGCAGGTGATCATTTTCCACTAAATATATTACACCTGAGACTTTATAGATATTTTTAACCACCTGGCATTTCTACAAGCTGTACTCAGGATGTTAACTTACACCAGGAAAAATTATTAGCTAAAAATATAGACAAACCCTGAGAAATAAAATTTTTCAAAATTAGAATCTTAATTCAAAGATTTTATATTTATTAGAAATATTTGTCTACAAAAGGCGATTCCTAACTCAATTTCATTTTTAAAAATTATTTTACATTATCTATATTACTAAAGATCTTTTTTAAAAATACTTTTTAATTGTCAATGGACATTTTTTTCCTTTATATATATTTTTTAATTGGTTGTTCAAAACATTACAAAGCTCTTGACATATCATATTTCATACATTAGATTCAAGTGGGTTATGAACTCCCATTTTTACCCCAAATACAGATTGCAGAATCACATCGGACTTTTATTTTACTTATTTATATGCAGTGCTGCGAATCAAACTTAGTGCCTCACAAATGCTAGGCAAGCGCTCTACCACTGAGCCACAACCTCAGCCCCCTAAAGATTTTCTTTTTTTTTAATATTGTTATTACTTATATTTATTTATGTATTTATTAATTTTTAATTTTTTTATTGGTTGTTCAAAATATTACAAAGCTCTTGACATATCATATTTCATACATTAGATTCAAGTGGGTTATGAACGCCCATTTTTACCCCAAATACAGATTGCAGAATCACATTGGTTACACATCCACATTTTTACATAATGCCATACTAGTGACTGTTGTATTCTTCTACCTTTCTTATTCTCTACTAACCCCCCTCCCCTCCCCTCCCATCTTCTCTCTCTACCCCATCCACTGTAATTCATTTCTCTTCTTGTTTATTTTCCCATTCCTCTCACAACCTCTTATATGTAATTTTGTATAACAATGGGGGTCTCCTTCCATTTCCATGCAATTTCCCTTTTGTCTCCCTTTCCCTCCCACCTCATGTCTCTGTTTAATGTTAATCTTTTCCTGCTGCTCTTCCTCCCTGCTCTGTTCTCAGTTGCTCTCATTATATCAAAGAAGACATTTGGCATTTGTTTTTTAGGGATTGGCTAGCTTCACTTAGCATAATCTGCTCTAGTGCCATCCATTTCCCTGCAAATTCCATGATTTTGTCATTTTTTAGTGCTGCGTAATACTCCGTGGTGTATAAATGCCAAATTTTTTATCCAATCATCTATTGAAGGGCAGCTGGGTTGGTTCCATGTCTAGCTATTGTGAATTGTGCTGCTATGAACATCGATGTGGCTGTATCCTGGTAGTATGCTCTTTTAAGGTCTTCAGGGAATAGTCAGAGAAGGGCAATAGCTGGGTCAAATGGTGGTTCCATTCCCAGTGAATTATTAGGTGCTCTCCCTGATAACTTGTACTTAAGATTAAGTGGGTTTCACCATTTGACCCTGCTTATCCCACTCCCTGGTCTATACTCAAAGGACTTTAAAAAAACATACTACAGGGACAGAGTCACATCAATGTTTATAGCAGCACAATTCACAATAACTAAACTGTGGAACCAACCTACATGCCAATCAATAGATGAATGGATGAAAAAAATGTGGCATATAGACACAATGGAATATTACTCAGCAATAAAAAAGAATAAAATCATGGCATTTTCAGGTAAATGGATGGAGTTAGAGAATAATATAATGCTAAGTGAAGTTAGCCAATCCCAAAAAACCATATGTCAAATGTTTTCTCTAATATAAGGATGCTGATTCACAATGGGGCTAGGGGAGAACATGGGAGATTTAGATAACTCTACATAGAGCAAAGGGAAAGGAGGGTAGGGAGGCCTCAAGAGGGTAGAAAAAACACAGTGGAATGAGATGGACATCATTACCCTAAGTACATGTATAAAGGCACAATGGTGTGACTATACTTTGTGTACAAGCAGAAATGTGAAAAATTGTGCTCTGTATGTGTAATATGAATTATAATGCATTCTGCTCTCAAATACAACAAATTAGAATTAAACAAAGAATAATAAAAATGATTAAGTGGGTTTCACTTTTCAATTAAATATGGCAAATACTATAAACCTTTATCTCATTAGTAAAAATTACAAGTTAAAAATAAACATAAGTTAATGCTATATATACCTTTAACTGGACTATAACAACAATTGTCAATATTTTTGTAACTTTTATTCCAGGTACTATTACAAGCATTTTCCCTTAATTCTCATTAAGACTTTAAGAAATACCCATTATTATCAATATTTTCACAGTTGAGAAAAATGAGATACAGAGGAGGTAACTTAATGGCCGGAAGTTTCACAGCAACTAGGGGCAGAACTGATATTTGAACACAGTACATTCTGGTGTCAGAGTCTATACAGTTAACCACTAGACCACACTATCTCCCAGTTAAATTATCTGCCCTCTTCCTATTAAAGAGAACACACATAAATGGTGCTCCGTGTTTCTCTCATTCATATCTGACTAAAACCAGTATATCAATTGTCTTTAACTCTCTGTCAGAGACAGTCTACTCTGTAGGTAGGTACCCCGCCTGTCCTATATTCACCTCCCACGTTACACTTGATATGCTGATCTACCATTGTTTTTTTTTTCTTTTTGTTCTCGATTGATTACAATTCCTTCAAGCAAGAATTATTGAAAGATGGGCACACAACACAGGCCTAGAATACAGTATGGGTCTAGTAAGTGTCTGTTACAAGAACAAATGCTTCTCATTGTTACAGATCTGCCTATTGGCTCTCCAGAACTGTCATATCTACCCCTCTACCTACACACCAACATCACTTTGACGTCAACTTTTGCAATTCTCCACAATGCAACAAACTTCACATTTGTCTTTGAAATACTTTGGAAGGCACAACAATAACTGTTCCAAGAGAAACAATATCTCACCTTCTAAATCTTCTTTCTCAAAGTGTGTTTTGAGAATAGAACGAGTACCGCCTCTATCCACAACTGCTTCTTCATCATTTCTCTGTAGAATGGGGAAAAAGAAGATTAAATAAATATAATTTATCTTATAATTTATCTTCAAAAAAATAAGACTTAATATGCTCTAATATTTAGGGGCTTAATTCAGTCACTTAAATCCATTTGTACACTAGTAGCCCATTAGATTATCAAGTGTGGATTTTAGAAAAGAGACTAAAATAAATTTCACCATATATTCACTAATGAATATCATCTGATTTTTCATAATATTGGTGGTATATAAACATTCCCATTGGCATCATTTGCTAGTGAAATGAAAAACAGGAAACAAACAGCTATCCCATCAATTTAGTAACATACATCTTTATCTCTGATATAGAATTCTTATTAACAAGATCACATTTTGAACCACACAAGGAAAGTATGAAAAGTATTAACACCATTAATGCTATGGCAGGGTGAAATGATTCCACTGCCATTAAAAATTGATCTAATCCCTTGAAAGCAATTATTAGACAATCATTAGGTAAACAACAACTCTAATTACTTTGCTTCAGTATAATGCTTTTTATTCAAACTAGATGGTGAATTATGATGAAGTACATTAAGCCTTCATTTAGTTTCCATATATAATTTTACCAAATTAGAATGGCTTGGCAAATGCTATGTCTTCTGAACATTCATGCTCAAAAATAATAAACTCACTAACTTGATACTCAATAAAGTAATGGAGAAAGCATTATGTTAGTACAGTCAATCAGTACAATCAATTTGACCATAGAGGATGTTATGGTTTGAATCTAAAATGTCCTCCTAAAGTTTATATGTTAAAGACTGTGTACCCAATGCAGCAGTGTTCAGAGTTGGGGCTTTTGGAAGGTGATTGAATCATAAGGGCTTTAAAACTTCATGAATGGATTAATCCATTGATGGGTTTATGATTTAATGTGCTATGAGGTGGTGGAAACTTAGGAGGTGAGGTTTAATTGGAGGAAGTAGGTCCTTGGGGGTGTGTCCTCAAAGGCTAAATCTTTCGCCTGGGTCCCTCTTCTCTTTCTGATTCCCCTACCATGAAGTTTACCCTACCATGTGTTCCCTGCATTGATATTCTGCCTCACCACAGGTTGAGAAACAATGGATCCATGCACATAACCATGGTTGAAATCTCCAAAACCAAGAGGCAAAATTAACCTTTGCTGTTTTTAAAATTATTTCTTTCAGGTATGTTGTCACAGCAATGGAAAGCTGACTAACACACAGGAATAAATGGAACTAAAAAATACTAAAGGAAGTGAAATATAAATTATTTTTTACTTTTATCTGGTTGTGAATATCCATGTAGCAAATGGTTTAAAAGTGAACAGTGAGCACAACAGGAGAAATTAAAAGATAAACTAAAGATGAACAAAGCTTCCAGCATCTAGATCTATTTCCAATTCTACTCTAGTATATGATTATTTTAAAAAAGTAAAAATTTTTTCTTCTTTGAAATCCAGAGTATGCCAAAGAAGCAGGAGAATAAACAATCTTTTCTTCTTCTCATCAGTTAACTTGACACATCAGATCCTACGGACATGCTTTCATTGCATTAAGAAAATGACTTTTGACTGAGTACCACAATGCATACTACTGAAAATAGGAATTATGGGAATCCAGAGATAAAAAGGAATCATTGCTCATTTAAGACCATGAACAAAACAGACAGGGAGTGAAAACAAATGAAAAGCCAATGTTTCAAGCTTTGGGAAATTTGTGCCAATAAGATATATAAAGAATAAGAGTAAGGGGGCTGGGGATGTGGCTCAAGCGGTAGCACGCTCACCTGGCAGCCTGGCATGCGCGGGGTGCTGGGTTCCATCCTCAGCACCACATAAAAATAAAATGAAGATGTTGTGTCCACTGAAAACTAAAAAATAAATATTAAAAAATTCTCTCTCTCTCTCTCTCTCTCTCTCTCTCTCTCTCTCTCTTTAAAAAAAAAAGAATAAGAGTAAGGGGAAGAGAAATAAAAGAAGAACCAAATTGACAAGCTATATATATTTTGAGAAATGAAACAAAATTATTTTGCAATGTTTTTGTACTTGAACTATATGATCATTGATAACCTCAAGAAGGAATACATATAAGGAAAATGTCAAAATCAAAACCTAAACCAGTGAAGTAAATGAGGTAAACTATTGAGAATAAGTGGAGGAAGAAGAGCATATCATGCAAACCACTACAGATTCTTCTTAGCACCCTCCCTTATCAACTCTCTTTGCTTTTTTGGCTTATAATGAGATTTAAGGCCCAACAGGTCCAAAAAAAATGAGATGTAAAACATGACCCAGGGCTGGGGTTGTGGCTCAGTGGTAAAGCACTTGCCTAGCACTCGTGAGGTACTGGGTTTGATCTCTAACATATAAAAACTAAATAAACAAAATAAAGGTTCTGTGTCCATCTAAAAACTAAAAATATTTTTTTAAAAATGACCCATGAACATTTGACCTATACTCAAAAATAATTGCAATATTCTTCCAATTTGCACCAACAGAAATCTAGAGAATGTGTGCGGGAATGGAAATTAAGGATTGGGATAATGATAGAAGGAATATGGAGGTAGCTTGGATTCAATTAATTCATGAAGATGCACTAAGAAAATTCTATATTCAGTGTTAAAGTTCCCAGGGTTATAAAGGGCTCTAACAGTTTGGTTGATTGACTAAAACACAAGCCAAAAGGTGGGTCACACTAAATGAAGTTAAATGACAGAACTGCTTCAGCATACTATTGAGGAAAAAGTGCCTGATGGCTTAGGGGGAATGGAATGTTGGACTGGATTTATCACAAAGGCCTGCTCACGTTTCCAGGAGGTTCCAGAGGATACAGCTTTTACCATGACTGTGAAAAATAAATTTGTGAGGGGAATGAAGCATACTTGAGCATAACTGTGGTCTCTCACCATAGGTCAGAAATTACAACAGGAACTGCTGTCATTGAACTGTCATTGATACCTAATTATGATAGAATAACTAGATCCCAGGGTAAGAGGGTAGCAAAGGCCAAGTGATAGCAATTAATCACTAAGACAAGATGGGTGTGGTTACCATATGGACAACAGAATCAAAACAATAACAGTATGACTCAAAAAGAACAATGTTACTGGCTAGTTGATTGAGGTGTTCCTACAAGTGAAATAGATGGACTGTCTGCTAAATTTTTTATCTGTATAAGCCAAAAGTTTCTAAGCCAAGTGAACAGAAGTCTAATTTGAATCATCAAAACAAAGAGTCAACCTTTCAATAAATTCCCATATGGGAGCCAACTTACAAGCACAGCATCCCTTATAAGGGAGAGAGGACAGATCCACTTAAGGAAGAACCCTGCTACACAGCCAAAAACTTACAGTATTTTTTATAGCTCTCTCCAAAGGGACTTCTCATGTTTTACCACGGTGGCCATACATTGGGGATAAGAAAATAATCTAACTTTGGGGGGATTTCTGGACACTGGCCTTGAATTAATATTTACCCCAGTAGACTCAAATTGTAACTTTGGTCCACCAGACAGAGAGGGCCTTATGGATGTCAGGTAATCAATGGAGTTTTAGCTTAAGTCAGTCTCATTATGGATCCAATGGGTTGCTAGACATATCTTGTGATTATTTTCCCTCTTCCAAAATGAATAATTGAAACAAACATGGGTTACAACTATAGGAGTTTTCAAAATTAAATTGGTGGGTTTTTTTCAAGTATTTAGATTCTTTGGCATATCTGATGGATGAAAGGAAGGTATCAATACAGAAAAGAATGAAGATGCTAGGAAAGAAAGAAATTTTTAAAAATTGCCCTGTGCTAAGCATCAGAAAAGATGACAATGATCCAAGGATTTAGCCACCAGCATTAGAGATAAGAACTCTATTTTTCTGAGATTTAAAGGGAAAACCAAAAGAGTTGTTATTTTCAAAGATATTCTGAAGAAAAAAAGAGAATGGCAGATGAGAAAATCTCTATTAGAAAAACTCAGATGGCCTTGTTTTGGGGTAGTGAGGGTATTGAGAAATGACATCATTTTCCAACACTGACAGAGTGAGTAAATAAAGGAACTGAGTCACTGAGAAGAGTAAAATACTTGAACTCTCATGAATACAAGTTTAGAACATTATATGTTGCCCCATTAATATATAAAATTTTTATGTTTTGTGTACCAGGCAAATTTTCAGAAATTAGAAAATAAAAATTATTTTTTAAATTTACTTTGAGACTGGCATTATAATCAACACTATAAAGGTATCTGTTGTGGATAATCAAAACAGATAACTATTCCCATAAGCTCTAATTTGAAGTGGCCAGGACAAAGGATTCTAAGAGAAAAAAATCACAATATTTTCTAATTCCTTTTCATAAAATACTAAAGACAGTTAAAATCCTGTAAGAACAGATCATAACAAGTTATACCATTTACACCTTAGTATCATGTTTCCAATTAGCTGTTCTGATTAGTTTAATAATCTCTTAGAAATATCTTCAGAGGATTAGGTACTGTACTAGTAAAAGGAGCGAGAGGAATATAGTTAAATATTTTCCTAACTATTAGGATAAAATGAATAGCATTGTTGAAAGTCTAAAGAGATGTTATAGTCAGGTGTCTGAAGTAAGGGACAATGTATCTAACACATATTGTTTTATACCAATAAAGTTTAAAAATTCTGTGTTGGTGAAAATCATAAATTATTTACATATAAAAATGTTTTTAAATTCTGGAACATAATCTTGATAAAAATTAAGACTCTAGGTTTTACAAATGTACTTATTTTCAGGCAAAAGATAATAGACATATTTCAAAATAGGAAAATCAGCTCTCATGTGCTTCACACACAGACAAATACACAATAGAACAGCATATTTTTTAGCTTGAGGCCTTGTGTCTTTCTGACAAAATTTTCATTGACATGTCAGGGAAAAATGTTTGAAATCACAGAAAGAATTGTATACTTGAATGAGAGAATATTAGAGAAAAAGTGAAAAGATAGGATTCTGAAGACCAGAGGCCATTACTCTGCTCTTTGGCAAAGTTTTAGAAACTGTTGTTTTGAGCAATAAAAGTAACAGATAAAACTAAAGATGGGATTTATATAATTTTCCTGAACCAAAAAATGCAAGTTTTAGTCTACTTACCATCTGATATTGACACATTTACAAATTAATTCATCATCTGTGCATGATATATTCATATATGTCATGCTAGAATACATCCCTGCCCTCTGGGATGTTTTTAGGCAGAATGCCAAAAACTGAGTCAGACATCTATTCAAAGGTCAAAAGGAACTCTTTTCTACCATATCTGATGAAGGCAGTCTCTTAGAAACAATTGCAAAGGGGGAAGCTTTATATGTAAGATAAAATAATTTCCCCTGTATAGTAAAACATCCCATTTTTATTTTAAAGATCTTAAATAAATAAAATACAACTTATACAAAAACGGTTTCCCCTTAATTGTATGAGGCATACATCATTTGCTCAAATCAAAGATAATTTTATTGAATTACCAATGGAGAGATATTGAGGTAAAGTAAAACTTTTCAGAAGTAGAAATGAAATCCAAATAAATAATTATTCAATTGCTATACAGGTTACAATTAGAAACATAATTAGAAATATTTGTTTTCTTGTGTTCCCACCCCACCCACTCCCTTGGTTCTGGGAGTTTGAACTTGTCCTCATGCAGGCCAGGCACTGAGGTATAAACCTAGCCTCTGAAATGACTTAATTTTATGTTTCTTTGAAATAAATACAAACTATAAGTGAAATATGAATGTAATTCAGTGGAGTAGAAGTGTCTCATTTTAAAGCTTTATATTCATTATTCCCTTTAAGTATTTCCTGGATGTTCCATAGATACCTAAAATATATGATTGTTTAGGTTGAAAATTCCCCAAACACAAATTAATACTAAGACATATTGAAAGTCCTCTACTTTGGATATAGCACAATATAGTCAATATTATTCAAGACTTTTAGTACAGCATTTTTCCCCTCATTACCAAGGGCAAGTGAACATGGGGCACAAAGCAGGGAAGATAGATTATGTCACTGGATACCAGCCTTTATGGTTACCCCAAAATGCCAGTAAGATAAATTTTTATTTCATTTTATAGTGAGTTACTCTCTTTATATTTTTTGAACATAAAAAAACATTAATATGCCCTAATTTCAAGTATTTACCATTTACAAACAAATTTTAGCATTGTATGGGAATAGAACACAAATGCATGACCCTGTCCCTCAATACATTTTTAAAAAATATTTTTTAATTGTAGATGGACCCAATACCTTTATTGTTAAGGTCTGTAAATAAGTCAAAAATAACACCTGGTATTTTGCCAGAGAAATGTTAGAGTTCGTAAACAAGTCTGGATGGTGCCTGGCAAAATGTCAGAGGGAGTGGTTTGAGAAGTAACAAAAGCGAGCCATTAAGTGTGGAGATTCCTTATTGGTTGATTGATGTATCTAGTTTATGCTAATTAAGATAAGCTGTGCAAAATGTATAAATAGCTCTGTTGTCCTACAATAAACGGCTCCTACTCCTGCTGTATCAACGTACACAAGTTATTCGTCACCCCCCACCCCCACCCCCGCTATTCTGCTGCAGCCGGACTGCGGCACTTTATTTTATTTATTTGTTTTTATGTGGTGCTGAGGATAAAACCCAGTACCTCACACGGGCTAGGCAAGCACTTCACCACTGAGCCACAACTAATCCTCACAGAAATCATTCCTTAACTCCATCTATACAGAATTCTAACCAATTTAACAAACTATAATCCATTACTTTTCAGGAGAGCAATGCTTTGCTCTTGCTACATATCACCCATGCCTTCAAGGGGAAGAACAAAGAGTATTATCCACATCCCTGCTCCGGTTAAACCTTGTTTATAGCTAAATAGAATTTGTATTCAGCTATTTTAAAGTCAAACTCCATAAAATTGGCATGAGCTAAAAGCATTGTATTGCTTTCTGCATTTGATGACTTCTAAATAGTAAAACATTTCTGTTTTGAATCCAAATATATATAAATGTAAATTGGGAACATCTGTACCTTCCCCCCAAAAAAAATTAATGAGAAGAATTTTTGTTGTTATTTTTATTGTTGTAAAACAAAAACAATATCTAAACAAATTTTAGAGAACTATAGCAGAAAAAAAGAGCATTCAACCCAGCTCTCACATTTGAAGTATAAGGTGCACTCTCTTACAGAAGAGTAACTGTAGGCAGCACATTCAATTCCTAATTTCAGATAAAAATATCAACAATCTCTTAGAATTCTTCGTGAATATCATTAAGCGCTCTATAAATATGTTTAAAGTGCATTATTATGATTTACCATAATTCCTTATTAACACACTTCAATGAAATATAATTTTACTTTTTCACAAAATAAAAATCTAACAGTAATGCCATGGGCAAGAAAATTCAAATTTTTAATATTCATCCTTTCAGTAGTTCTCTTTATATTCTTGAATGGATTAGTAAAAACCAAAGCAGTTCATCTTCAATTCAGAATTTTTTTTTCCCTGGAATTACTTTCATCTCTGTCCCTTTACCTTGTTCCTTTCCAGTCTTAATTTTTATAGGGTTACTATTACTATTACTTGGTAACATAAACAAGTGTTCATATGTTTATATAAACCCCTTTCTTAAACAATGGAAGTATACTAGGAACACTCTTCTGTACTTTGATTTCTATGCTGTCAATTATTTTACCTAAGTATACAGAGATCATTTTTATTCATTTTTATACTTAGATAATACTCCATTGTATGGATACATCATAATTCATTCAACTACTTTGGATTGCTTCCATTCTGTTGCTATTAAAATTAATGAAAATGTATATCCTTGTACATACACCATTTTGTATTTCTGTCAGTTTATTTATTGAGATGGATTCCTAGAGATGGAATTGACATGTCAAAATTAGATGAATTTTCCATTCTTCCAGATGATTTCTTTCTATGAGGTTCATATACTCCTACATTATTTATCTTATCAACTTTTTAAAACTGTTAACCTTTTCTGCCCTTTTATTAGGTATTAGGATAGTATGAGGTGCTATATTGTTAGAGTCTGTAAACAAGTCTGGATGGCGCTGGGCAAAATGCCAGAGGGAGTGGTTTGTGAAGTAACAGCAGCGAGCCATTAAGTGTGGAGATTCCTTATTGGTTGACTAATGTATTTAGTTTATGTTAATTAGATAAGCTGTGCAAAATGTATAAATACCGTTCCTGTCCTACAATAAACGGCTTCCACTCCTGCTGTATGAACGTACACAAGTTGTTTGTCACACCCCCCCCCCCTGTTATTTTGCTGCAGCCAGAATGCGGCACTATATGTTCTCTTCTGATTCTCAAAGTTCCACTTTCCAGTATTCTCCACCATGTTCTGTTCTTACAGACTTTATTATCAGATTCTTTGCCTTCAGTTTCTGGTTGAATTTAACCAAAGAGAGATTCAGGCAGAGAACTGGAGTAAGAAGAGAAAGACATGGACCCTCTGGGATCATGGGGGTTGCAATGGGACAGTCAGTGTAGGTGGAAGATGGGGGCTGGTTCAAAGGAAAGGAAATAAACTGCTAATACCTTCAGGACACTTCCCCCTCTCCCTTAATTTGTTGCCAAGGTTACCTGCTTTCAGAGAATTGTTCCTTCCTGCAAGCAGTTGTTAATAAATGCCTCCCAGGCTGCTCCCTTCCTGTCTGTACCCCTGGATGGCTTTATTCTTGGCCTTGAATCACTCCACCTTTTGACTCATCTTTTGGTCACTAGTCACATAGGTTAGATAAGAGGGCATGACTGATAGATGAGCATGAGAACAAAGGAAATCTAAAACCTACAAAAATGGCAGGACACCCCCACTTCCTCAGAAGCTAGGCTCTGGGCCCCTTTCTCTTTGAAGAAGTTTATCTCTGTTCTATCCTTTAAATAAAACTGGCTTTCTACACTTGCTTGGCATTTCTTGGGTGTTCAATCTTCAACATTCCAGGAGAATGGGCCCCAGATCCTGATTGATTCTGAACACCAATATCAATAGTTTGGCAATGACTACATTCCTCCAACAATGACCAAAGGTCTTGTTAATGACTCTTCTACAGCTATAGATCTTGCAAGTCTTCATTAACTGCTCCCACAACTTACTCCTTTAGGCCAATATTGCTGTTGCAGGTCCCTGGGATTTTACTTCCCACTGCTCACATTTACAAACAGCCCCTTCATTAAAATCTTTTTATCATCCCTTTTGAGTGACCATCTGTTTCCTACTATAACTCTGACCTACACATGCATCATATTTATTTTAATACATAGAAATCCACGACTTCAAATTTTGTAGATATGGACATGTACTCAAAATGGCAACTGACATATGTCACTTTGATAAATTTTAAAAAAATACTGTCAAATGAAGGGTAGAATAAAAATTGGTGGAAGAGAATTTGGGTCATCAAACTCTCAAAAGCATGATTAACTTTAAAAAATGCTTAATGAATGGCAGAAATGAAAAAGAGAATATCTTATAAACCTCTGGATATGTAAAAAGGAACTGAAAAAGAGCAACAAAGTCTAAGTATGGAAGCTTTCAAACTAAAAGTTTGAAAAAAAGTTGAGTCCCTGCAACTCAAAAAATGAATCATCTTTCTCAATCTACAGATTAATATCTTGGTTAATATTTTCTAATGAATTCTAATGTTAATTTAAGGAGTAATAGAAATATACGGACATTTATGTTTTCTAAACACAACCTAAGAAGTAGTTTTAAGTGTGTATTCTTTCCAAAGTCTCCAAACTGGTCAACTTTCATTAAACTACTTCACAGAAAACTAATATTGATCTTAGTCATTTCAGTATGCTAAAACATGTATTTTCCAGGTTTGTAACATCTACTACTTGACTTTCATACTCACCTTTAACAATATTTTGCTACTGTTTTGTTTTAAAAATAAATTCAGATTTTAACTTTACAGTTTTCTTAATCATCTTATTACTTTTAAGTTGTTATTAAAATAAGAAAATTGAATATTAATATTGATAATTTTTAATACTCAACATATACTTTCACTATTTAATCAAGTCATTTTATCTTTCTCATTAACATGTGAGTAAAAATACAATGCAAATATATATAAAATCAATTGCTTTGCCTCCAATTGTAGTAAGGTATTTTAAATAGGACAATATATGTGAAAACATTAGCTCAGGAATTGACATGTCATATAATTTAAATTGATACCAGCTAAACTGAAATCAAAAGCACAAGTTGATCCAAACTCTTAATTTTACGGAACATATCATGGTTCTATAAAACATGAAAATCTAACTCCTTATTAGCATATTACTTTGAAATTAGGCTTTTAACATTTAATATGCTATTTTATTCTGTGAGATAGACTATTACCACCTCATGATAATAATATAAATTAAATCTATGTCATAGACCATATTAATTAATCCATATGAAATGATTTCTTCTAAAGAACATCAATACTCTCTCTACATATTTTTTATTAAGTATTTCAGTTTCCTTCTAAAGTATCTAATTGAGGAACTGGTGTACCAACAAATTAGGTTTAATTTATTTATGCAAAGTAAATGTGTTGTTTCATCTTCTCATATATAAGAAAAAAATAAAACTGAGAATAGGAATTGGAGAGTAAACTCCTCTGTTAAAGGAATTATGTTACAAAGTCACAAACCTAATTCATCATGTACAAAATCTCAAGGTCTTTCTCATCTCATTTACTTGGAAAACTCTACCCATGAAAACTTGAAAGATCAGTTAGGGGACCAGTTAGGTCAAAGAGGCTCTGGTATTGAAATGATAGTCCAGAGTCAGGTTGAGGATTGAAAGGTTCAGGGGTAGAAGTTTTCCATTTCTAGAGCTACTTCTGGATCAGTTTAATTTCATCACAACATACTATATTATACTTGTGACCGCTACTTTGATCAAAAGAATAATCTCCTCTTGTGGCCCTAGTTTCTGATAGATAAAAGGTGTTTGAGAAATTAAAAACAGTTTAATTAGTCAGAAGTATTTTAAAGACTAATGATATTTGCATTCTTTGCCTATAAGGTTTGTTTATTTCAATTCTGGACTTGATTCCTGACTTGTTCTTAAGAGTCCTTCTGGAGTCTCAGTTCTGTCTGTGAACCCAATTTTGTACTCAGAACATGATATTAACTGCAGCTAAGCTTCCTTATTGCTGACTCACACTGTCTCTACTCTCTTCGGATTGCTTGCTCATAAATGCCCTTTTACAAGGCTCCATCTGTCTTGCAGCCTTCCTTCATTTGTCCTACAGTGTCTGTTGCCAAGCTTCTGCCATATCCCTCATGAGTTTATTTGATACCCAAGTTCAAGTCTTGACTGATATGAACTATACTTCTGCTGCTGTTTTTCACATTCTAAGGACTATCAAAAAGGCAATGTTGGACAGGCACTAAGAGTTTATATGTATGGCCATATAACTCCTGGATTCAAGTCTTGTTTCAAAGAATTCCCCACTGTGTGGCTTTGGGCATCTTATGTAATCTCTCCGTGTCTCAACTGATTATTAATAATAAAGTTCATGAATTTTCCTAGCATATAGTTAAGGTTTTGATAAATATCATTTATTATTGTTGTTATTTATATTTTGTATTCAGAACGCCAATACAAAATCCAGGGGCCCCAATTAGACATGGCTCTTTCTCTGACCGACCTTACAGACTTCATATAAGTATAATGGTACAATGAAATCATGAAAGAAGTATGTACACTTAACCCCCAACCATAAAAGTTTTTTTTTTTTTATTTCTCTAAAAAATTGTTGGCGGAACTACAGACTAATACAACCACTGTGGAAATCAGTATAGAGATTCCTCAAAAAACTAGGGGTGGAACCACCATATGATCCAGCTATCCTACTCCTTCTTATTTTCCCAAAAGATCTAAAGTAGGCATATTACAGTGATACAGCCACATCTATATCTATAGCAGCACAATTCACAACAGCTAAATTATGAATCAACTAAGATGCCCATCAAGAAATGAATGGATTAAGAAATCGTGACACACAAACACACACACACAATGGAGTTCTAATCAGTCATAAAGAGGAATGAAATATAGCATTTGACAGTAAGTGGATGGAAATGGAGAATGTTGTGCTAAATGAAATTAGCCAAACTCAGAAACTCAAAGGTTGAATGTTTTCTCTCATATGTGGAAGCTAGAGTAAAGAAAGGGAAAGGAGAGGGGAAGACTAGGATAACCTAAAGTAAAGGAAGGAGAATAGAAGAGCAGGACAATGGGAAGGAAACGGGGGGGGGGGGGGGGGGCCCGGGGGGGATTGTGAACTATAATCGATTTTGATGCATGTATGAGTTTGTCAGGATGAACCCATCTACTATGTACAACTCTAAAGCTCTAATAAAAATGAAAATAATAATAATTTAAAAGATGAGGATAATATGAGGAAATCACATTCCTAATGGGAGTTTTAGAAGATAAAAATAGAGAAAATGAGGGAGAAGATCTATTTTAAAATAATAGGTAAAAAAATTCCAGGACTGATAGAAAATAAATACTCAGATTCAGAAATCAGAACTAATCACAAACAGAATAATTAAAAGAAAATTCACATCTACAAATATCATGTAAAAATTCAGAATGGCACAATTTAAATGTAACAGAGAAAAAGAGATTACCTACAAAAGAATGACAAACTAACAAAAGTAGAAATCAGAAGACAGTAAAATAATATCTTTAGGATACCTAGGAAATATTTTTGTTAATCTAGAAATGTATACCCAGCTAAGCTATTGTTCTAGAAAAACACTTGATCTGCATAACAAAGGAAATAATCAACAAAATGAAAAGGCAACTTTCAGAGTAGGAGAAAATATTTATAGGCCATACATCTGGTAAGAGATTATATCCAAAATATTTAAGGGATTCACACAACTCAACAGCAAATAAACAAAAAAAAAAAAAACTATTTTAAAAAACAGGAAAAAGACCCAAATAGACATTCTCCCAAAGAATATGTACGAAAAAGTATTCAATATCACTAATTGTTGGGGAAATGAAAATCAAAACCATGAGATATCAAATCACACCTCTTGGGATGGCTCTTATTAAAAAAAACAAAACAAGTATTGGTGAGGGCATGAAGAAATGGAAACCCTTTTAGACTATTGGTAGAACTGAAATTTGATACATTCTTTTGAGAACAGTATAGATGTTACCAAAAATTAAAATTATAACTCCCACTAGACCCAGCAATCCTCCTGGGGAAATACCCAAAAGAAACTAAATCAGCACTTCTTAGGGATATCTGCATCATGTTCATTGCAGCATTATTCACAATGGCCAAGATATGAAAGCAATCTTCCCATGCTCTCCGCTGAATCACATCACAAATCAATATCCTTATATGAGAGAAAACATTCGGCATTTGGTTTTGGGGGTGTTGGCTTAATTCACTTAGCATTATATTCTCCAACTCCATCCAATTACCTGCAAATGCCATGATTTTATTCTCTTTTAATGCTGAGCAATATTCCATTGTCTATATATACCACAGTTTGTTTATCCATTCATCTATTGAAGAGCATATAGGTTGGTTCCACAGTTTAGCTATTGTGAATTGTGCTGCTATAAACATTGATGTGGCATTCTGCTGTTACATATAATAAATTAGAATAAATAAAAAAATTTTAAAAGATATTAAAACAAATTTAAGTGCCAAAAAACAAATAAAGAAATTGTGTATGGCACAGTATGTGTGTGTCTATGTGTCTCTGTGTGTGTGTCTGTTTACACATGATAGAAAAATATTCTTCCTTTATAATAAAAAAATAGTAGAGATGGTATTCAAAAGTTATCCATATTTTCCAGTTTCATGACAACATGGTTAAACCTGGAGGACATTATGCTAAGTGAAAGCTAGACACAGAAAGGAAAATACTGCATGATCTCATTTATATGTGTTATCTTTTTTAAAAATATAGTCAAACTCATAGAATCAGAAAGTAAAAAGATGGCTAGAATGGGGGAGAAGTAGGTTAAAGGGTACAAACTTACATTATGAAGAAATCTAGAGATCTAATATACAGTACGATGGCTATAGTTAATATTGTACACTAAAATTTTCCTTAAAAGAGCATATTTTATGTGCTCTTAGTACACACAAAAGGTAACTATGGGATATGATGTGCATGTAGATACGTGAATTTGCTTGACTGTAGAAACCATTTCACTATGTATCCATAAATTTAAAAACACCACGTTGTACACCTTAAATATATACAATGAGTACATAAATGAATGAATAAGAAACCAGAAAATAAATATGAATAACTTTTTTAATACCACCTACACTACTGATTTTATATATATATATATATATATATATATATATATATATATATTCTATTTTAGCCCTATTTTCACAGAATTTTGACAGGAAAACCATTTAGAAATAATAAAGTTTTAAAAGTAAAATGCAGAATTCAAACCATGTATATTCTAATGACATAGGTTTGAAATCCACCAGAAATCACACAGATTATTTTAAGAAAACAAATCATAAACCTGATTTATTCCATCTCCATGTTAGATATATTGATTGATTCCTATTCACTAAAATTCACTTTCTGGCAAATAAGTTAAACATTATTCAAGTTAAATCTAAAAATATTCATTCCTAACCTTATTTTTCTAACATTATTTTTGTCACAGTTGTACAAGGATCTAAACTGAAAAAACAAATAGTTTTCCTGGGTTGCTCCAAAGAAATCTTTCCCAATAATTCTTCCTCTTTAGAATGTATTTCCAATTTTTTTAACTTTTTTTTAAACTTATGTTTTGGGTACTGGGGATTAAACCCAAGGGCATTTTACCACTAAGCTACATTCCTAGACCTTTTTATTTTTTATTTTCACAAAGGGTCTCACTAAGTTACTTGGACCCTCACTAAATTGCTGAGGCTAGTCCTGAACCTGCAATCTTCCTGTCTCAGCCTCCCAAATAGCTGGGATTACAGGAGTGTTGAATTGGACAAACCTAACAGGCAAGGTCCCTAGCCACATTGCTTGTTGCTTAATTAAACAGAAGGGGGGAGATGCTAAGAGCCACAGCCAAGTAATATGATGCATGGCATTTTTGGTTGAAAGGTGATGCCAGCTAGCCATTGAGATGTTATGATTATGTTAAGAATTGCATTCATATGGATATTGGACTCCTGCTGTCCACCTCGGCCTGCTATGGGACTCCTGGAGAGTTCCCATTGGTTGGGGAAGTGAGGTAGGAGGGAATTCCAGAGGAGGAACTTCCTCTTGGGATCCGGGAGAAAGCCGAGTGTGGGGAGAAAGCCGAGTATGGATCAGCGATCTTCCCAGGGGCATACGGGAAGTTTCAAAAAATAAGGTTTGTTCCTGCTTGAGTGGCTCTTGATTTTGTGCCTAGCCAGACTGCGGCACTTATGCTTTTAATTTACCTTCTAAATGACATGAAATAATATGTGTTTATTGCTATTCATCTTCTAATTTATGAATTTTAAGCAATAAGCCTTCCTCTAAGTATAGCCTTAGCAGCATCACAAAATATTTTTTTCCTAAATAAAACATTTTAATGAGCATTATAAGAAACTATTCAAAAGATCAGTGGTACCTGGAACCTATGAAGTGAGTTAAATTTAACTACTTTGTTATTTCTACAAAATGAATCTCATACTCATGTATCAACATTTGTACATGGAATAATAACCATGAACCAGGCACTAAAAAACATTTTAAAGAAAAATGACACTCTCTTTTTTAATAAAGGCATTGTTGGCTAAATCAAACAACCAAGCTAAAACAATTTCAATTCATAACAGTATTTATTAAGTGACTACAAATATATATCTTCATGATTCATCAAATGTTATTAGATTTAGGATTCCATTATTGTTATCTACCTGTAAGTACTATATGTCAACATGCAAAAAAGAAATAAAAATTTTCATGTGGCAATTTTTATAATTCTTTGCCAATTATTATGAATATGGTTTTAAATCAGGTTCAATGGTATAATAGATTGTCCATGAAAAACAGTGCTGTGCCTCAAGGTGTGGTTCTGATTCAGTTTTGCCAGCATTAACATTTCTTGTTTTTTCTAGTGGGAAATTCCACTGTTTTGCTTCCAGGCAGACTCTTAAGAGGATGTCTAGTCCAATGGCTGACCTTCTCTTGAGAAAATCCAATGATAGGAAAAAAACTGCATGAGGAAATCCAGGAAATGTTTGTAAATTTATAATCTTTGGAGATATTGTAAGATGACCTTTGTATTCTCAGGATTTATCACAATGAAGGTAGGTAGGTAGCTAGCTAGCCAGCTAGGTAGATAGATAGATAGTTTTTTGAGTGAGTGAATGAACAAATGAATTAATAAATGAGACCAAAATCTGCCTCTCTATTATTTCAACTCATTTGTTTTTTCTCCCCACTCTGGATCTGTACAATTGATTCTAGCTTCTCTTCTATTTGATGATGTTTTAAATATTTGAAGATAACACTATTAGTCCTAAGTCTTCCCTTTGTGAAGTATTTAAGTTTTAATGGAAAAGAATTAATTATGTTTCTTTCTTTTCTGAGTCAGAGATGAAAGTATAAGATGGTAATGAAACTATCATCCATTATTAATTTATTAACACATTGTTCTGGAGAATACAACTTAGAGCTAAAGCTAAAATGTTCTTTTTACATTTTCCTCTCCTGTGAGACCTTGTAATCCATATTAGACCCTTTGAACCTTCAGAGCATTCAATAACTTAGCCAGCCTTATCTTTTTTTTTGGGGGGGGGGGTGAGAGTGGTAATCAGGTTTGAACTCAGGAGCACTTGACCACTGAGCCACATTCCCAGCCCTATTTGTATTTTATTTAGAAACAGGGTCTCACTGAGTTGCTTAGTGCCTCACTTCCATGTTAACTCAACACTATGGATAAATGAGGACCTGTAAAGCCAACTCTTATGATCTCACCAGTCATTTCTACTTCTTGTCACATGGAAAAGATCTATTATTGAAAGGGGGTAAAAAGTCATCAAGAGTTTCCTACTAAAAGTTTCTAATATGGAACATTTTTTAGATCTTTTGCTATCTACATTTTCCCTATTTAGTTATCATCATTTTTTTAAATGTCAGACCTAAATCTGAGCACAATTTTCTAGTTTTGATTCAAGTGTTAAGGAATAGAAAGGTGTTACTTCCTCTATTGAAAAATATCCTGTTTCTTTTATTTCTATCTAAGTTTATATTGGTACTTTTAGTATTAAAAATATTTAGTCATAAAGACAAACCAATAAATCCCCCCCTTCTCTATAAGGACAGATCTTAAACCAGTTCTCCAACACTTTGTACTTGAGGTAAAAAACACATAACATAAAATTTGCCATCTTAACCACTGTTAAGTGTCTAAGCATCATGTTAACATGCATGTTGCTGTGCAATGGATCTCAAATTTTTTTCTTGAAAAATTGAAATCCTATACCCATTTTCAAATTTCTTACCTTTTTTCTTCACCCTGCAATCACAATTCTACTTTCTGTTTCTAAGAGCTTGACTACTTTGTATACCTCATATTGGTGAATTGCTGCAGTACTTCTCTTTTTGTAACTTACCCCACTAAGAATGATGTCCTCAAAGTTCATCCATACTGCAGCAATTGTCAAAATTTCCTTCTTCTTGAAGACTGAGTAATATTCTATTGTATGTACATAACAAATTTTGTCTATCCATTTATCTGTTGAGGGACACCTCTTTGGTTTCTTTCATCTCTTAAATAATGTGAATAGTGTTGCATGAGCATAGTATACAAATATCTCAAAACCTCCTTTCAGCTCTTTGGTGATATTTTCAGATGTCAGCTCCTGGATCATAAGATGATTCTACTTTTAATTTTTTTCAGGAACTCCCATATACTGCATTTTTTGCAAATATTCTAAAACCTATAGTCAGAATTTTGCATTTTTACTATTATACTTAACTTTATAAATCATACTCTTCACTTATAAAGGGTTTTTGAAATGTTGGTGTGTAGTCTACAGGTTTTATCACGTGTAGACAGATTCCTATAAACATCATCACAATCATGATGAAATCCTATCAGATCCATGAAATTCCTTTATGCTATATATCCTTTCTTAAGCATACAGTTTATGTTGATATCTGACCTTGTAATCCAGAATCCTTGCTATCCTAGTTTTGTGAGTTTTTGTTTTGTTTTGTTTTCAAGATTTCTTGGGATTTTCTACATAAACAATTATGAATCTGGACAGTTTTATTTCTTCTTTTCCAAGCAGTGGTGCCACTGTGCTTGCTAAGTCTTCTAGTATGGTGTTGAGAGTTCACACCTTCGCCTTGTTCTTTAACTTATGGGGAAGCATTCGGTCTTTCACCATTGAGTAACATGTTAGCCACAAGTGGTTGGAAATACCTTCTGGGTTGAAGTTGACTTCTATTCCTAATTTTTTGAGAAATTTTTCTTTTTTCTGGAATCAATGTGGAATTTTGTTGAATGAATTTTCTGCATCAATGATGATACATTCAGTTATCATCATTTTTTTAAATGTCAGACCTAAAATCTGAGATTTTTTCTGATTTGGTCTGATTACAATGTGAATTACTTTGATTAATTTGCAAAAAAAAGAAAAACGAACCAGCATTGCATTCCCATTGGTCATGATGTATTATTCTTTACATGGACTGATTAACTTGTCAAGGTTTTATTGAGGATATCTGCTTCTTTGTTCATGAGGGATATTGGTCTGCACCTTTTCTTGCATTGCCTTTATGTAATTTTTGGTATCATGGTTAATTCTGGGTCCATAAAATCAGTTGGAAAGTGTTGCCTCTTCTTCTACTTTCTGAAATAAATTGTATAGAATTTCTTATTTCATCCTTAATCTTTTTCACAGAATTTTCCATGAAAATCATCTTGGTCTGCATATTTCTATTTTGAAATGTTTTTAACCATGAATTCACTGTATTTGATCTCAGAATGAGTGTATGTGATTTTCAGAGAATTGGTCCATCATTTAGTGGACAATTTTACATAGGCAGAATTTTTCCTAGTATTCCCTTACTAAATTTATAGTGTCTGGAGGGCTTATAGTAATATTTTCTCTTTTATTCCTGATGTTGATAATTTGTGTCTTCTGTTTTTATTTGGCAGTTTTGATAGAAGTTTCTTGGTTTCCTTTCTGAAAGTTTTTGGGATCACTGTCAACTCAGTCATCTGAAATTTCATAATAATATGTCTTGGTCTGATACTATTTCTAGTTATTGTGAAGGGAACTTGGTGAGCACTTTAAATGTTTACACATATGCTTGTCTGTTCTCATAATATTTGAAATTTTATTTTAGATATTTATTTTCCTTCCCCTATGCTTTCTTTCAGGAACTGCTATGTCATATATTGGACCCGTGTCTTCCAACATACTCTGTCATATTTTCCACTTCCCTGTCAGTTCTTTTGGAGATTATCCAATCTTTACCTTCTATATTTTGTATTAAATTTTTAATTAGAGCTATTATTTTTAATTTCTAATAATTCACTTGTTCTCTCAATGTCCCTGTATAACATCACTCTCTATATGTTTATTAGATTCTATATCTTAATTTTTTAAGGGTATTAGAAATAGAATTTGGAAATTTTTTCTTCTTCCATCCTATTCTCTGTTCCCAAAAGGCTTCTTTTTTCTATTCGTCTTGGCTTTTATCTTTTGTGTTAGAAATTTTCTTCAGATATTTCATAATCTTTTGTTTACTGCTTATATTTAAAAGTATGAAACAAAAAAGATAATTGTAAAGAGATTTGGTTGGGCTACTTCTTTGGAGAACCCTAAGGTCAATATATTTCAGGCTTTCCTGTTGAGCTATTCAGATTCCACAGGAGAAAAAAAAAGATTGTCAAGTATGTTGCCTGGAAGCTTAAGGCCTGCTGCTAGTTGTTTAGGGTAAAATGAGAAAAGCAAGGTGGGAATCACAGCATTCTCATTGCATCCAGCTGTTTTTAGTTAGTGCTTTCTGCCCTCAACTCTACCTGGGTCACCTAGTTCAAAGAGACTTTGTTTAATCCTCTCCAAAGTATAAAACTTCAGTCTTCTGTTGAAGTTGGGGTTAGATGTTTGTCTGGTAGTCTGCAGTGGTGGAGGGAAGGATCTGGAACTGTGATTGACTTTTAAAGGAATACTCTTACTGTGAGGTGATGGAACCCAGGGCCCATGCTTGCTAGGCAAATGCAGCAGCACTCAGCTATACCCTAGCACTCTTTAATTTAGATACCTTTCAGAGGTAGCCGGTGACTTTTCAGGATGCTTCAATGTAAATTAGATTAGTTCTCAACATTTGCCATTGCTAGTTTACAATTTTTACAATTCTGTTTTCTCAGTAGAATAAGATACATTTTCCTTCCACATTTCTGCTTACAAAATTGTTTTTTTTCCCTTACCTATTCTCTCCACAGTCATTTAGTCTTGGGAGAGAGAAAGGATAAAAAAAATACCCTTAGTTTTCTTTTAATAGTATTTTTGGAGAAAGAAAAGTAGTTGTGTATGTTCTGCTAGTTTTACCACAGTCTCCTGGTTTTACTTCATCTCTCTAACTTAAATATATTTTCAGAGCAACATATCAACCAAAATAATATTTATTCTCACACTACTATTCTTTCAGTAATGTTTATTCACTGTTTATTCAACTATTATTATTCACTATAATAGCTAACCCATTTTTCTAGTACCCAATTCACAGTAAAAAACCTCTAAATGAGCTTTGGAAATTTTCCTTTTGTTGTCTTAAAGCATTTTTTAGTGTTCTTAAATTTATAAAACATGATCTATTTATTGAGCCAGTATGTACTAGTCATTTAACATGTGCAAGAATATGTACTGAATTGAAAGACACTTGCCTTCAAAGATTTCAAATTCTAAGGGAGACAGCATGCAAGTACCTATTCATTTAAATGGTAAACATGGTAAGCACTATTATAGGAAGCAGGCTTAGTATTCTAGGGGATGTATAAATGAGCACTTAATCCCACTGATTTATGCTAAAACCAAGTCTCAAAGTACAAACAGGATTAACAGCATGGAATAGGGGATTCCAGACAGATGACAGAGCATGTATAAAAGAATAGCATTATCCTTGATTTCAAAGAATATTAATTCCCACTTTTTAAAATTTGACAGGTGTTTTTTCTTTAGACATCTCAAACAATTATACTATCCTGTTGAGGAAAATATCAACACTAGTACTTTTACTACAATTTGGAGGAGAAACTGAGATACATTTAAGCCAAGAGCAAAGCTAGAATTAGAACTAAAATTTTGATTTTTGAAAGCTGAGTAGTCAAATCAGAGGGATAATTCTGATTCTACATTCCGAAACTTGGTTTCTTCACTGTCAGAAGTTCAGAGTATATAATCTGAAGTAATCTAACACAGCAATTAAGAGAAATGGCTCTATAGCTATGCTTCCTGGTTTGGATCATTCTATCATATCATTATTGATCTAAAATCATTCTATCATATCATTCTATCATTGCTTCTTTTAGTATATTACATATGCTTAAAATAAAAGGTCTATCTATATGTATACAATGATAAATATTTCTATATGTACAATTTAAATATATGTGTATATACATATGCATACACACATATTTGTATTCTCAGCTTTACCTAGTTCAGTGTAGATAATAATAATAATAATAGCTAATATTTATTAAGCCAGGCACTACTTCAAGTATTAGTTCAAGTGATTCTCATTACAATTATAGAGATAACCATGTTAATGGTTAATAACCATTTTACAGATGCTAATCCTGAGGAAAAGACAGATTAACTTTCTCAAAATAAAAACTGTAAATAAAGTAGAAGGTATAGCCTCACATCAAGGAAGCCCAGCTCTAGAAGCCTAATTCTTAACAACTATGCTATAGCACCCCACTCCAAAAGACTCAATATAGTACTATGAGCTTGAATTGAATTTAGGGGAAAAAAGACATGGATAGAAATAATTATGTACACTTATATTCAGTTCATGTTGTAGTGTATTATATTGGAACTAGTTTCTACCACCTTTTAGAAAGAGGAGTTTGATAAATAAGTATCTTTTTAACTTATTTTTCTTAGTCCTATATTACTCTTAAAGGGCTTGGGGTAAAGAGAAGATTCTTTCTACCTATATGTCCTTTATCTGCATTTTGAAAAAGAAAACAATGTTTAAATATTTAAGTCTTTTAAAGCATTCAAAGCCTGATGACCTCCAAGATATCTTCCAGAAGTGGGTCTTTGATTCTAAATCAAGTAATAAAAATGTGTATGTCTCTTTTCCAAGCAATGTGAGGTCACAGGGATTAATAAGAACAACCTGCAAGAACTTCTGAAAAATAGGATTTTCAAATAATGCAGAACTCTACAAGAAGAAACAATATTCTCAATTACACAGGTTTGCTATTGTTCTAAATACAGAGTCAGAGGAGTACCCGTGTCTGGCTTTCTCTCTACTCATTCTTGTGGATTCCAGAGTTTAGCTTCTGACATACTTTATGTGGATGTTGACTAAAAATGAGAGTATTTGATTCTAATTTTTTTCAAAATTTTCATATCCAGATGATAATTTCTTGGGTCTGATACCAAAAGGTACATCCCTAGCTATCATGTCTATAGAAAATCTAGTCTTAGATTTTACTCAGCTTTTGTATTATCCTCAGGCAAAAGCCTCTGGAGTGTGAAATAGAAGATTTAAAGGTGATATTAAAAATATTAGAAATGATGGTTTACTTTATTATTTCTAAATGAACGAAGAATAAGCTTAAAATATTTAGTGGCTTCCATGGTTGTAAATAGCAATTTCTATTTCCAACTTTCTCTAAGACAAATTCCTTTTTATCCAAATATTCACCATAGTGGCATGAGTATTCGCTGTATTAAAATGATCCCACTAGATTGTCCTTGGTCTAGGAAATGTCAAAAACAAAGCCAAAGCTAAATCAGATTACCTAACAATAAAACACCGTTTACATCAGAGACAAGCAGGAGGTCTCTTAGGATCTGAAATCTAGGACTTTTGACTGCTTGTGTATAGACTGAGAAATTCTATCACGTGCAATTTTGATAAAGAATTTTATTAAAATCCTTCATTTTGCATCTACCCCCTACCTTGTCTGCTAACTACTAAATCTACTCAGGAATTTAATTTTCATTTTCAAAGTCTCAAGAGGGTTAGAACTCTTAACATCATTTCAAAATATAGAAACTGCTCTTTTGTTTTTTATTTTATTTTCCCCCAGGAATAAGTAGATCTGCAAAGAAGTGTTCCCAGTTGGTATCATAATCTAACATTCAAGACTGTACACTATCTGCTCCCAACAAACCTTTTCTGTAGTCTGAACTACCCACTAATTATACCCAGGATAGACTACTGCATTCTCTCCTTGCATTTTCTTTCTGCTTCTCTCCCCTCAATAAGCTGTCTCCCCTCTCCAAACCAGTGTTCAAGATCTACCTTTTCCATATTCCTTTCATTCCCCATCAAGCTCTCCTCTCCTTTCCTTACTCAGCCTGTGGTCCTTTATACCTTTGCCTAGTACTGTGCTTGCTGTAACTGTAGGGTTCTCTGTAGTAGCTTGGTTGTTTGTTTGTTGTAACTAACTGCACTATTCTGAGATTCCGTTGACCCTGGGCCAACTTTTGGGAGTAGCTGCACACTGAGGAAATTGCTCAAGTGAAGAAAACTGAAATTCAGAGATGTCACAAAATGTTACATTTAAGCATTTAAATTTCAGTCAAATAAACTACTTACTCATAGTCAGAACTTTATTGACAATTTTTAAGCAGATGTGTTTTATATTAAACAATCACAAGAAATTCTAAATATTATACTATCAAATGGAAGCTTTCATTATTTTACTCATATATATAGTATTGTATTTATAACATATTTCACTTAGGTCTTTAATCTAGACTAAATATTTTTATTAATAAATAAAACTACTAAAACAAGTTTTGCTTTATTTTCAGTAAAATTTTTGACCTAGATATTTCTAAAACTATAAGAATAACTCTAGGCTTACTAAATCTAAACTATATAAATTTGCCCCTATTATTTTCTGTAAATCTTTTTTTAATCTCTTAATTTTAACCTTAAATCGTAACCAAGAAAGATTTGGAATTGCTGTTAAATGTATCTAAAGGCCTAGTACTCATTCTTTCATGAATGAAGTTGTTGACATAACATTGGAAAGCAAAGGATCTGCACACGTAGAATCCAGTGCAGTAGTTCCCCCTTATGCATTCAGATATACTTCCAGATCCCCAGAACAAGCCTGAAACTATGACTAGTACCAAACTCCATATATACTTTGCATTCTCCTATACATCCATACCTATTGTTACTTTATAAATGAGACATAATAAGAGATTAACAATAATGTTAGTAACAAAATAGAATAATTGTAACAGTATACTATAATGTTATTTAATAAATATGGCTGTTTACTTCTGGAATTTTCCCACTTAATGTTTTCAGAATGAAAGTGACTACAGGTAACTAAAACCATGAAAAGTGGAACCTGACATAAGGCAAGACTACTGTAGAGTTTAAATCAACCTAGTGAGCAGATGCAAGAATACTTAAACACAAAATTTTTCAATTCTAAATTCTGATTGTCAAGAAATGTTAGAATTTAATCAAATGTAGCATGTTGTTCTTTGCATTTTTATTACCATCTTTATTTCAGTGTAGAATATGTTTTTGGCCAAATTTCTTATTTGGAGAGTAAGGGAAAGGGAACAAAAATATGCACAATTACTGTTACAAAGACTAGCCAACAGCCTATCCTGGCTTTTAGAATATATAATAAATCTCATCAACAAATAATAGTAACAACAATGTGCCTGATATATGCCACATACTAGTACAAATACTTAGTAGTGCACTAATACATTTAATCTTCACAACATCTCTTCAATGTAGGTACCCTATGTAACAAAAGAGAAACGAGATTCATGATCATATAGGTAGTAACTTGTTTTGCTACCTAACCACCATATTAGACAGATTCTTCCTGCAGCCAGTTGTTACAATCCAGGAAAATGTACAAATCAATTCTCTCTTGCTCTAACACAACAAAACAGGCACTTTGGAGGCACTATTAGGCAGCATGCCCAGTTTGGGATTCTGAGGAAACAAGGGTTTTTCATCTGCTTTGACCCACCTTCCTGCTATTTTCAGCAGGTATACTGATATGAAAGAATAGAGTGAAGCCCAACTGACCACCATCCAGCATCGCTCTAGTTTCTACCAATCCCTTTCCTTAGAGCCTGAAGTAACCTATTCCCCCAGCACTTCCATCATATGATGAATCATAGAATTTCAACATGACATAGACATTCAGATCCATTTTATTCAAAGGACTCCCCAAATGACCTAGTTAGCATCAGATACTCCCACACTTACTACTCTTTATTTCCAAAATGTTATCCCTATCTGTCAAAACCATCATCCATAATACTCATACTTAACTTAACTGCCCAAATTGGTCACATCCCTATTTTTAAGCTGATTCCAGGGATTCCTGCCTCTGTTAATAGGCTCAGTAACACATAAAGCTATTTTATCAATTTATAATTTTAATTCCCTGTTATAACAAATTATGCATACTAAAAGAATTTGATGCAGTTGTCAGTGCCATCATAGAATGCATAATTATAAAGTTTGACCCAAAATTTTATTTTTAATACCAAGACATTCATATGGGAAAGAGTTATATATAACTCATCCTAGGATTCATCAGTTTATACACTAAAGTTAAAATTTATGTAGCATATCACCTTTGAAGTCAATTCAAAATGTGAGCATAGTTTATTGTAGATATTTTTTCATAATCTTCTTTTTTCTTTTTTACATTTGTCACAACCCTAAACACAGTACCATGCAAATGATTGGTTTTCTCACATTGTTTGCTGAATGAATAATTACATGAACAAATGCTTATGAACAACTTATCTTTAGAAATTTTAAGATGTATGATGAAAAGCATGTGTAAATTAGTACAGAGTCACTTTTGTGAAAAGAAGATGACCAATCATTACTAGGCAGGTTTACAACCAATTTCCTCATTGAAAAGGTCAAGATCTTCTTGCTGCACAGGAAGAAACGTTGGCATCACATTTAAATGTCTGCTACATTTTAACCAGACTTTACTTTTAATGTCTTTTGACATAGTAACAGAGAGAAATTTCTCTCTGATTTGTAACAGAAATGACAATTCTAAGATAGTGATTTTTCTCCTTGTAAAATTATTGATATATTCTCATTTAAGTGTTATTAAAAGAACATAAACAAAAATCTTTATGGTTTGATTCTTTTAAAAGTTCATAAATACAAGGGAAAATAGCATAATGCTGTGAAACCAATGCCTAGAGGAATCCCAAAGCAATGCCAAGAAACAGAATGTACTCATAGTGACTAATACATGCAAATACTGGAAATAAATTCTAACAGATTAAACAGGTTTTGTAGCAACTAAAAGGTATATTCAAATCATTCCAAAATTAATCAAGCTTAAGAATATGGCAATCTTCCCTACTAATAAGAATATAAGCTGGCTAAGTAGCCTGGATAACATATAAATTATAGCTAATATCAGTAGGCAGAATTTTTTCAAAGTGTTTTTAATTAAAAAGGAGAAACTTAGCCTTTAACTGAATCAATTCACTGTTTGACTTTAACTACCATTCATTTTATTTAATACTACGTCATCTCACCCTGATGAGGGATTAAATAATAATATGCTACAGAATCACAAAGGCAACACCATATTTCTACTGAGAAACCGCAACATTTTTATCTCCTCCCAATCATTTAACATGGCATATCTAAAAAGTTATCTAACACTGAGAAAGAAATGTACAATATTTTAAAAATCAAATGTAGTTCTTTCAAAATTGGAATGTCAAGCACAGGTAGTTCCTTACTCAAGAATATAATTTTGAGGATAGGTTGAAACAAATCAAAGTTAAATGTATTTTAACAAAATAGTTTGAAATAAATAGCAGAGTTTCAAGACAAAATAAGTATATAAATCCATGCTGTGAAGATTCTCTACTCTTTGTAGTTAACATGTTTAATGAAGTCAGATTTTTTCCAGTTTGAAAATGAAAGTAAGCAAATGCTGAACCTCTCTGGGCCAAAATTTCTTCAACAAGCTTAAATGTTACAAGCTTTCTTTGTTGAAATCAATTAATTAATTAAACAGATTTATAGTCTGCCTTCATCTATAAATAATGCCTTAGTAGAGATCAATATTAAAAGCAACAAAGCATCAGAACTTCAATGGATCTGAGAAATGGTTAAAACCTATGTATTTTTAAAATATTTCAGATATTTTAATATAAATTTCAAGGAATTAGCTTATAGTCCAGAGGCAAGAAGCACAACTCTAGCCAGCAAACTTTTATTTCTGTGCTGCACATTACAATAGAAGCAGCATTAATTTCTAAACTTAAGAAATTCTATATAACAAGAATTTTATAATATATCACCATATGTAAGCTGCTGCTGATATTCTTATCAGTTTGATCAATTTATGCTATTTTTATCACTTGAAATAAAACATGCAATTTGACTCTAATCAGACTTAATCTGGAAAAACCTAAAGAGCCCAAAACCTTGCTTTTAATCATACAAATAATCTCTTCCTTTACTGCCCATTTCCCCCAGAGACCAAAGTAACCATTAATACACACATTCTCCCCCCCACCTCTCTCACACACACACACACACCCCACACACTTCTACAATTCATGTTGTTCGGCTGCTGTACATTACTATAGATTTTACTTGTTTAAATACCCAAAGGAAAATCTGATGATTAACAATTATGTTGAGTAATATATTCTAAATTACTAAGAATAGAAAAACAATAACCCTACATTCAAATACTATCATCATAATTCACAAAGTCATACCTGGTGACTTAGAGATTGGAAAGGCTCACAGGTTCCAGAATGCATGACCTTTCTATTTCCAGAAACCCCTAAAAGATTGCATTTCCTGTCTTACAAAAGATAACCAGAGCCATCTCTCTCAGGATCTTCAGGGCTAGAGAAGAAAATATCAAACGGCAGATCTGTCCATCAGTATCTGTTTAAGCCAACATCAATAAATCAAATCTCATACACTGTTTATCGTCTCCCCTGCGCAGTTACACCCTGTACTAAGAAAGGCTGACACAGTTGTGTTTGCTGATGCTGCTAATGCTGTCTGAAAACAGTAAGCTTACTGCTTAGAGCAATTCTGCATCATCCAGAGAATCAGTCACATCCTTCAGGTTTCCCACTTCTGCTACTATACAGATTTCACTTGCCAAGGAGAGTTTGATTTTTTTCATCAGTCTTTTAAAAATAAGTAATGTTCTGTTTAATTAAGTATCCAATATGTCTGTTGCAAATACCATGTTAAAATGTCAATTCTTAATTATTAGGTGGCTTTCTCCATACATGACTAAGCTTCAAGATAATGATTTAGCAAGTAAAACTGTGCTTCCTTTTAAAGGAATCTTCCCTCCAAACCATGTGTATTAACATCCAATCCATCAAAATTAGAAAAGCCTAAAATTGAAGAATTTGTTTTCTGACAATCTTTGATGGTTGTATATAATCATAAATAGATAAATGTTTATTCACTTTTTGTATTTCAAGAACTTCATTTTCATTTCATATTCTTCCAGCCAACATGCTTCAAACAAAAATACTTTTTTATGTTTTTATTTAAACTTTTCTAAAAAGTTTAATATACAAAAGATAACATGCTATTACCAAATTCTAAAACTGCTTGATGAAATCAAGGAATGAAACGTATATATAAAAGTCATTGGGATTTTTATTATGAATTGTCATTGTTTATAATATCAAGGTTCTAATAATGCTTTCTTTTACCACAAAACAGCAAATTCGGGAAATTTTAAGATTGGCATAGTAGTCTGATAATAAAGAACCAATACTCTGAAGGTATAGTTAGAAATGCTTTCCTGTTACCATGTGACAAAAGGTTGTATTTTAGAAATAAAACCAAAAAAGGTTCAAATCAATTTAAATAAAATCAAAATTACTACATGAAGTACAACTTCTTATCCCAATACAGCTCTCAAATTATATACAGTCTGAATTAATGACTCTATGGAAAAAAACACCCAGAGATTTAAGTTTTTGTTTATTTTTATACCTGTGAAATAAACCAATTGAAATCTGATGATAGCAAAAATGTGCTATACAGAAATGTTTTAGATAAATGTAGATGAATAATAAATCAGTAAATTTCCCTTCTTCCACTCATATTTGATGAGCACAATATGTATAATCATGCAGACCAGTTAAAATGAGCATTAAGAAATTAGGTTTCTTTAGTAGCCTGATCCACACATGTTTTCGAGAAAGTACTGCCTCTATCTGCATAAGTTCAGACATAGGACTTGGTATTTTGACTGTACTGTATATATGACACACTTGGATGAAAAACCATAGGCAAACTATGTTCATTCTTTTCATATAGAAAATATTAAACATCAACTACAGTCAGATACTTTATGGATGCTAGGGATAGGTGCTGGGGACTCCTCAACAAACAATATAAAACTCATCTTCACAAAAAGCAGATAATTAAATAACTATGTTTTGTTATGATAGAAGAATAAAAAGAAGAAATGAGAGCAATAGTAGGTCATCCTACCCTAATCTAGGGATCAAAAAGGATCTTCCCAGGCAAGTACTGTTAAAACTGAGAAGATCCTGAGCAAGTCACATTCAAGAAATGATAAATACATGGTTAGGCCATAAAGTGTATGAACAGATGGGAGAGATGAGAAGCCAAGGACCAATTACAGGAAGCCTCAGGAGACACTAATATTTTGAGCTTTATTCTCAGGGGAATGAAAATCCACCAACATAATCAATTTTGTAATTTTAGATTATCCTGAATACACTGTGGCCAATCAATTAGCCAATCAATTGAGTAAAACAAAACTAGAGTAAGTTAAGAGTAAAGATGAGGGTCTAAATCAAAGGGGTGGCAGCAGGCAGAGAGAGAAATTCATAGATTCCAGATATACATTTTGGTAAGCAAGAATAGAATTTCAAGACTGATGTGAGAAATGAGACAAAGAGAAATGTCAAATTTCATTCCTAATCTCCTATGCTATCACATATCACATTTACAATCAGCATGCTTTCATCAGATCCTCTGGGTTTTGTTACTTATCCATTTCAAGTGCATATGTGTCCTTTTTATAAATTAGCTGGAAAGACTTGAGGGGGAATATTTGGTTTATATTCCTTCTGTGTCCTCTCTAGTATGCATATCTTGAACAAAGTTGTTGGATGAATAAATAAATGAGAAGTAACAAAACTGAACTTTTTCAGATATTTTTTCAGAACATAGGTACAAACTTAGGTTTTATCATTCTCTTAATCATTCTAACTAGTATATATCACCTAATTTCCTCAGTGTTTTCTTGCCAATACACTTAATTGGTGTGTTCAATAAACACATCAAACCTGGAGTGCGGCGTAGAAGCTCTTAATCTATTATCTAGTTGATAAAATATTTTAATCAAAAATTATGTATTTATAATACATTATTAGACCCACTTACTACCAATTTAACATGATAAGGCAATTAAAACTGTAAGTTTTCAGACAATATGCTACTCATACTGATGTTCTTAATGTTGATGATAGTGAAACACGGTGCCTCTAACCTTCCCTGAGAGGTCTATCCAACATATATTTGATGAAAGGGATGAAGAGTAGACAAAACTTTGCAGAAGAATCCCCTTGTACTGAATGAAGAAAGATCCAAAAGGATGTGTTTCAGTCCATTTGGGCTGAAATAACAAAATTATAGAAATGGTGGCTATAAACAACAGAGATTCATTTCTCACAGTTCTGGAGGCTGGGAAGCCCAAGATCAAGATAGGTGCTGGCTGATTCAGGGACTAGTTAGGACTTTTTCTCACAATAACTTCGCATGGTAGGAAAAAGAGGCAACACAACTCTCTGGGGCCTCTTTTACAAGTGTACTGATCCCATTCTAGAGGGAAGAGCCATGATTTTGGTGACCCATCATTATATTTGTGATTGGTTCTCAACATATGAATGGGGAAGGAGTAAACATTTGTGCACAAAGCACAAATCCAGAGGGATTTTATTTACTGATTTGCTGAAAGTCCAATATCCCAAAAAGGATCAATATATTTTTAAAACATTTATTTTAATTGTAGGTGTACACAATGACCTTTATGTTGTTTTTATGTGGTACCGAGGATCGAACCCAGAGCCTCATATGTGCTAGGCAAGCACTTTACCACTGAGCCACAATCCCAGCCCAAGGATCAATATCTTAAAAACAGCAAGGATATCAGAATTATCACATTTAGCTCTTGATTTTCATGCCCAAGGTCAGTCAGTAGCAGTGCCAAGGCTATAATTCAGAATTCCTGTTTTATTGTTTCAAAGTTTTCTCCAATATAAATCATGGTCTTATAATTTTATTTTTGTAAAAATATACTGTATCTTCAGTAATTAAAATGCCATTCACTTTAATGTTGTTTCTATGTTTTTGTTAGGTTGAGAAATAGTAAATTATTCAGGAAAAAAAACTCACAAGATTTCTATATGAAAGTTTATTTTGTCATAAAGCATTTAACCTTTATTTCATATAAAAGTAGTCTACTACAGAAAATATCTGAGATATTGTCTGAAAAAAAGTAATCATTTTATTTTATATATTAATGCTTTTAGAAGTATAAATTAGGCCAGACATGATTGTGGAAAGCGATGATTTAAATTACGGCCTGATGCCCTTATGCCTGCATTGCACTGGGAACTGCCTGTGTCAAGTTGCAGGTCAAGATGGCCCAGTTGCTATGGTGACACTGGCTGAGGAAACTCTGCAAAGGATCAGAGTTGTTAGTTGAGGCCTTGAGTTCAGACACCAACTCCTGGAATAGAGAATTCTGCACATATCAATATAACCCTAATGTCTCTCCAGTCCAGTGTCCTTCAGATTGCCTGCTTTGCTGAAACTTTCCCCAAAATAACCTTTGGATGAAATCTATATACTAAACATGCTGAGTTAGCTCTGGGTCAGTCAAACTCCATCAGAGTTTGGCTGCCCAACTTGCCCCACCTTTTTCTCTTTATGTGCGTCTGTCTGTCTTTTCTTCATCCCCCATGGCCCCTCGTGCAGTATCTTTCCCTAGATTAATGGAAAGGACTGAAAGCAGAGGTGAGATAGCCATGGCAGATGGGCACCCGAACAGGGCACAGGAGAGGCCCAGGCACACAATGGTGCACTCCTGTAATTCCAGCAACTCAGGATGCTGAGGCAGGAGGATAAAAAGCTGAAGGCCAGTCTTGGAACCTTAGTAAGACCCTGTCTCAAAAAAAACTAAATAAAAAGGGCCAGGGAAGAGTAGCTCAGTGGTAGAGCGCCCTTGGGTTCAAACCCCAGTACAGGAAAAAAAAAAAAAAAAAGGAATGAAAAAGTGTAAATTAATTTAAGTTTTCAAAGGAAGTTGGCAAAGTCTATCAAGATTCCTAAAAATATTCAATCCTTTGCCTCAGAGTTCCAGTTTGGAAGATTTGTCTAAAGGTAATACTGCAGATTAAATATATGCACAAAGATGTTTAGTGCTATATTATTCAGGATATGCTTTTGTTTGTTTGGCAGTCCTAGGGATTGAACCTAGGGCCTTGGGCATGCTGGGCAAGTCCTCTACCATTGAGTTATACCCCCAGCCCAGTGTTCCATTATTCAGAAGAGAAAGATTAATTAATTATGGTGTATCAAAAAGTACAATTCCATGGGACATTGAATATTATAAATAAAAGATATTACTACCAAAGTAAAATATACTTCATAACAAAATAATAAATAAAAATCAAGTGTGTGTGTGTGTGTGTGTATATATATATATATATATATATAGAGAGAGAGAGAGAGAGAGAGAGTACAATCTCAACTATGTAAAATATACACTGAAAAAATAGGTAAAATATTGAATTTCTAAAATATCCCTGATTTGACTGATCTTATAGATACATATCTACAGACTTTAAGCTTTTCTTATCAAAATAGAAACTAGTTTCTGAGAAGTATTTTGATAGTTGAACAAATACCCATTTCTCATGAGCTTTTACTTCCCACTAAAAATTCTGCCTTAAATTTCAGTCTTTCTAATTGTATCTCTGATCTTGTATCTCTGATCTGGTTTTATAAAAATATTCAAATCTACTTTTTAGAGTATCCAAACTTTTAAAAATCATTCTTTATGTACCTTGCACATGATTTATGTGATTGATTATTTATTTTCACACTTTATTTATACTGGGATAAAGCTAATTCTGACTATTTTTGACAAATTAGCTCTTAAGCCAATTTTAGTATTATATGAAAAAATTGTCTAATTAGGCATTGTGGTTTGATCTAAAGTGGTTCTCACAAGCAGGACAAGGGGAAGCACGGTTTTATTTTCCATTGTATAAGGAATATATTTGAACTTGGAGACATAGGTCAGCAAGTACATATATTGTATAGCAAAAAATCAGGAAAGAAGACCTAATAGATGGTGACAAAACTGACCATTCCTATTAAAATTCTAATTATTATTATAATCACTGCTACCTGGTATATTGTGGGTGTCAGAGTACAAAGGATTAGTTCAATGAAATGTTCAGGCCTTTAAACACACAAGCTTTACCTGTCTAAACAAGAGATGGTATTTTTTTCATCACTGTAATGGCAACACTGGATTCAAGTTTTTAACAAATCCCATATTTTCTAATTTCATAATCATTCTACTAGTTCCCCTAGCAAAATCAAAAAGGAGGTCATACACTAGAAGAAAATAAAATATGTAACTATTTGCTGGACAATACTGACTTTGCATTTGGCTTTTTATACCAATTACAAAAGTATTTGTATAAACATACAGAAGATCATTGTACAAAGATAAATATTGATATTTTGCTTTCAGTTTTTTAATTATTATGCACTTACAATTATATTAAACAATCTCTGCCAAGTATTATGTTATAAATATTTCCGTAAGTCAGAATTTTTCTGCAATACAATATTTAATGGCTAGATGGTATTCCAGAGAATACCATATTTAATTTAATCATTCCTCTATTTGTAAACATTTTTTTCATTTCAATACTATAAAATAACAATATAATAAGCATCTTTGGGCACATGGTTTTATACATACCCTCAATTTTCTAAGGATAAATTCCAATAAGTGAGTTTACTAGATCAAAGGATATGATCTTTTCAATACTTTCTGTACTGGACAGATATGAACATTTTGAGGTTTCAGATAAAAAGTACAAATTTCTCTCTCTAAGGGTTATATCTATTTATAATCTTGAGCAGAAATATCTTTTGTCTCACTGTTTTTCAAACTGGATTATCATATGGTCTTTGTGTAGTATAATGGTTTAAATATAAAAGTTTGAAAAAGGCATACTTTAAGAAAAAAGCCAAGTTAAGGAAAGTACATGAAATAGAGTTACCTTTTTAAGTTTTCTAAGAACAACAAAAATTTACACTAAATAAGCCTTCCTTGTGCTATGCTTACAGACTAGGAAATAATAACACTTGTTCCTTGGGAATATACCCAGGATTGTAAACCTAAACAACAAACTTTTGAACTGGTTACTAAAAGATTGCAAAAGAAACCAACTAAAAACCAATGAAAAAATAAGACCTAGTCTACACTTTTTTTCTCTGTGACATCTATGGAATGAAGAAACCTAGAGAGGGGAGTCCCTCACCCAGGTCAATGGCGTTTTACTCACTGAAACAGAAAGAGCCCTAGGAAACCTTCCAAATGGCTATCAGATATGCCTGCAGCCAAGGAAACACTCAGGAGACTCAATCCAAAATATCATGTGTAAAGGTAATATATTTTCATGTGTAAATTTATTCTAAGCACCATTCCAGTACTAGTAAATGAGAAGATAAATAAAAATTCACAATGTTTATTCTTTAAAATCTCTCATTATTTTCTTAAAAAATAATAATTCTTTAAGTGAAGTTTTCTGATAGCTTTTATAAAATGCAACCTTGCAATACTAGACACTCTTATCTTCAAACATGTTCCAGGATCCTCACTAGATGTGTGAAATCACAGATAGTACACACACACACACACACACACACACATGAAAATATTCATATATGTAATGCCTGGTACAAGTATTGAAATACATATTTTTATATGTATTTTTTCTATGCTTACATACATATGATAAAGTTTAATTTATGTTAGGCAAGTAAGGTCTTAACAATAAATAATAAAATAGAAGAATTATAACAACATACTGTAATAAAATTTATGTAAATATGGTCTTTTTTCAAAATTTTCCATTTTTAAATAGAAGTTATTCTTTGAAAAAAATAATATGGGGTACATTTTAGTAATTCAATACATTATACACCAGATCAGGGTAATAATCATTTCCATCTCTTCGACTGTTAGTCATTTCTAGGAGTTGTAAATTTCATACTCTTCTCATAATTTTGAAATATATCATAGTTATTTGGCCCAATAGCTACTCTACTGTGCAAAAAAAAAAAAAAGAACCAGGAGTGATTCCTCTACTCTTTTTGTGCCCTTGTTTAATTTCTTTCTGTCCCTGCTCTCACCTACACTCCCCTGTCTCTAGGGACCACTATTCCATTCCATTCCTTTACATGGTTGACTTACTGGTTTCTACAAATGACTGAGAACATGTGGTTCTTGTCTTTGTGTGTTTAGCATATTTCACTTAACATAACGCTCTCCAGTCCTATCCATGTGGCCACAAATGGCAGGATTCTATTCTGTTTTAACCACTGAAAGTTTCCGTTTAAGATTTTTAGACCATGGTTGACCAGGGGCAACTAAAACCATGTAAAGTAAAACCATAAATAAGGGAGGACTACTGTACTTAGGTGATAGGGAAAACGGAAGACAGGTTTTTCTTTTTTCTTTAATTCTAATGTGACAGGGTCACAGATCATAAGTAAATATGATTATAACAGAAAAAAAAAACACTGGAAAGAAAAAAGTAAATATACCTCAAAAATTACCCTTTATCTGGATAAAGCACTCACAAGGTCTGCAGTGAAAAACAGGCTATGGAGACAGACTACCAAGTTCAAATCCTGAGTTTGTCCTTGTAGGTACATATGTAAAATGATAGCCCTAGTATGGTTGTTATAAGGGTTAATGAAATTAATATCACATTTAGGTAAGTAATTCCTGGTACAAATACTGAATAAATGTCTGCTATAGTCATGTTAAGATGAGTTGACTTGTTAGAGTAACCAAAAGAAAAAGATCTATATAAAATAAGGACAGAATATAGAGATATAAATAGAGGTATATACATGATTAAGAAGGAATTTCTAGGATCTCAGGATGGCAGTGTAGACACTCCAGACATGGTAGAGTAGAATTTTTTTTTAAATTCAGCCTTAAAACACAACTTTTATACTATAATGGCTTTGAAGTTTAATTGTCAAAGACAAACATTAAATCTTGAATTTATCCATTAGTAATCATAAGCAATTTACTTGAGTTCCTAACCTCAGTATCCTCATTTCTAAAATAGTTAATGTTGTTTACTTCATAGTTATTTAGAGTGTTAAATGAAATATACATAAAGCAATCAATACAGTCTAGCACATATAAGCTCAATACGTGATAATCATTATTTTATTGTTTTCATCTTCTCTGTTGAGAAAGTAATCAATGGATGATTTTAAAAGAAAGTTAAAAGTAGGAGAGAAAGCACATGTTGGAAGACAACCAGTTTCTTCCCTTTACTGCATCTAGTGGCCATTTCTCTGCCCTCATTGTCCACACTGGCAGCATTTGCCTCATAATCCTGGCATAGAGAAATGACTAAATGTATTAATGCTGCATTAATGACACCAATTAGTTACTAAACAAGAAACCTTTTTAAAAACTTATTTTCAGCTTGTCTGAAGCTACTGTCACTACCTGGTCAGAAACTCTCTATGAATGTCCTGTCCTAGTATTTGATGACCCCCATAGCTAATTCTGACAGACCTCTCATTAACTACTATTCCCCCTTATTTATCTTGTAACCCATATAACCAAATAGCTCACTATTCCCCCCAAAATTTTGTGCTTTAGGCTCCTAGCTTTGTGTATATTATTACATATGGATCTTATCAAGATCTTGGTTCTGCCATCTATTATATGTGAGATGTTTTACAAGTTACCAAACTTCTTTGGACTTCAAGTCCCTATCAGTAAAGCAGAGATAATGTTCCTTTAAAATTAGTTGAATTAAAAAAAAAAAACTTAACTCACACAATGCTAGACTAGAATTACTTCACAAATGTTGTTATCATCATTTTTGTAATGAATGCCTTTCTAACTTGTTTCCATAGATCTAAATCCTATCTATCCATCAAAGTATAACAAAACATATCTTCCATGAAACTTTCCCTTCATTACATGTTTTTGGTCTTACCTCCCTCTCTCATAGCTCTTTAATCAATTTTAACTTTCTGACCGTTCTGAAACATTTTCACTTTCTCTGAGGTTTAATCTTATCTCTCATTTTCAATTATAAAGATCCTTAAGACATAATCTATGTATGCTTCATTTTTATTTCCCCCCACTGCATCTAATATAATTCCCAGAACTCAGCATGTTTTTGAAAATATGTATTAAATCAGTATATGAGTCATCACTTTTTTTCTTCTCCTTTTTTCTTTTTATTGTTTTTTAGTTATACATAACATTAGGATTCATTTTGACAAAATTATAAAAGCATAGAAGATAATTTGCTCTAAGTCAGTCACCAGTACTTCCCCCTTTCCCTCCCCTCTACTGTGATTTTTCTGCTATTTACTTATAGTTTTTTTTAAATTAGTGTCTTATAGATATACATGATGGAGAGATTCACTGTGGTATATTCATATATGTACATAGAAAAATTATGTCAGATTAATTCCACTGTTCTTTCCTTATCCCATCTCACCTCCCACCGTTCAATCCCCTTCATCTCCTACACTGCTCTTTCTTCTATTTTTTATCCTCCTCGTCTTATTTTGTATGAGCTATTGCATATCAGAGAAAACATTCAACCTTTAACTTTTGGAGTTTATTTCATTTAACATGATAGTCTCTAGTTTCATCCATTTACCAGCAAATGCCATAAGTCATTCTTCTTTATGGCTGAGTATTATTCCATAATATTTTCTTTATCCAATCATCATCTCTTGAAGGGCAGCTAGGTTTCTTCCGTAGCTTGGCTGTTGTGAATTGTGCTGCTATAAACATTGATGTGGCTGTGTTATTGTAGTGTGCTGATTTTAAAATTGGGGGATATGTACCAAGAAGTGGGATAGCTGTGTCATATGGTAGCTCCGTTCCTAGCTTTTTAAGGAATCTCCATACTGCTTTCCAGGTGGTTTCACTAATTTGCAGTCCCACCAACAATGAAAGTACCTTTTCTCCCACATCCTCACCAACATTTGTTATTATTTATATTCTTGATAATATTCAAAATAAATATTTATTACAAGTTCAGTAAAAATCAGCTTCAGTCTGTGGAATGGGGCAAAAAACTTCAGAAACATAGAATTGAAGGAAGAAAGACAAAAAATCCCTGTTCTATTTAATTGACCTTAGGATTCCCTATTTCTCTGTATTTTAAAGTCATAATATTTATTCAGTCTTCAGATATCTTATTGTTATTACTTTGAGGACAAAAAGTAATTACCTACATCATATTCACAGACATAAATGTTTTTCCTAAGTTATGATTTTACATTCAGTACATTTCATGTATAGATTCATAAGAAATTTCAAAAACATTGAAATTTAGCCTAAGATCATAATGACTTTGAGTACAGGACACAAAGATATAAGAAATTATTTGGCAAACTAAGATTTTTTAAAAATAATGTATCTCAATATCATTAACATCCAGCAGTAATTTTAAACTAAAATAATAATTACAAAAGGAAATGTGTTAATATTTCTTCCAAAGAGAACCTCTGCAGTTTTTGTTGACTAATGGTTACCTTTTAAATTTAAAATTAGATTTCATCCCTATTTAAATCAATTAGGTGAACTACCAAACTCACATCAAACCTGCTTCTTTCACAGAACATAAATGAAACAAGGATCTGTATTCTGACCATTAGCTTCAAATAAGACAGTTTGATATGTCTCCTTGTTTCTCCACTTAAATCCTTGAACCTTACCTTCTTTGTTAGTTCTAATGTGAACTCTTTTCTTTAAAGAGGTATGCATAGAAACAGAAGGCTCCAATCGTTTTTTAAAAACTAGTTTCTGAATTTCATTCACTTAACAATTTATAATGTTTCTATATTAACACTGTAGTCTTTGACCTTAGTTAAATTTATCTGAATAAAGTTATGTTTGGGGGGGGGGGAAATCTTGTATATAAATGGTTGCGCAAACTTATAAGTTATACAGGCAAGTTTTAAGGTCGTTAAGGGGTCTGAACCCTCGTGAGATCTTTCAGGATCAACTTCTAAATTCAAAAATATGTTTCTCTGACCCAACAATTTTAATTTATTTACACTAAGCAGCTATGAAATCCGGTCAGATGTAATAGATGATATATCTTAAAATCCTGTGTTCTCAACAAAATTACAAGAGAATGTAAGTGAAGTGAGTACACAAAGAAAAGGCCTTGTAACAGGAGAAAGTCAGCTGTCTCTCAAGAGATTGGCATTACTTTTGTCAATATGCCTAAAGTCTCTTAAACTTGAGCTTCTAAGATATACAATTTTGGTATGGGAACTTCCATGTTTATTACAGCATTATTCACAACAGCCAAGATATGGAAAAAAACTAAGTGTCCATAGATATATCAATAGATAAGGAAAATGAGGTACCTACAGACAATATTGTTTAGCCATGAAAAAGGAAATCCTGCCACTTGCAACACATGGATGAAACTGGAGGGCACTAGGCTAAGTGAAATAAGCCAGGTAGAGAAAGACAAATACATTTATTTACATGTAGAATACTTTTTAAAAACAAATTAAGACTCAAACAGAGAGGAGAATGATGGTTGCCAGAGGCTGGAGGCTGGAGGAAATGGAAAGACTTTGATCAAAGAGTACACACTTAGTTATTAGATGAATAAATTCTGAGGATGTAATGTTCAGCATGTTGAATATAGTTACTACATTATATGCTTGAAATTTTCTGAGAGAGTAGCAGGGAATAAAAAGGTAACTGTGAGATAATGGATGTGCTAATGAATTTGATTGTGGTTGTTATTTCACAATGTATTTTAAATCAACACATTATACATTTGAAATACATACAATTTTATTTGTCAAATTCAATAATTATAAAAAAACAGGTAAAGAAAAAATGAATTTTTTCTGGATGAGTACATTGTGAATATAGTGGCCTACAAGATTCTAGAAAGTGGACAACAATTTACATCACACCTGAAATTTTAGGTTCATATTTTAATTACAATTTTAATTTCTGTCATTTTGGGGAAATTATTGTTTGGGGAATGCTGGGGGTGAGATTTGCTTTACACTAATATCTAAAATGTTTAAGTCACTTAAAATGAAAAACAGCTCTAGAATGTCTGGCCAATTCTCATGCCCCAGGGCTTACCAAAGCCATGCACAATAATATCGCCACAAAGTCGCAAAGACACTATCTTTCTCCCTTTAAAGTTTTGAAATTGTAAAGATGTTTTATAATACGGGAGGCGTCTGTGGTTTAAAAATTATAATGGAAGTTAAGCAAAATACTACACTAACTGCCTTCTTCTCCAGTTCTGAGAGAATTCTCTTCAACCTGCCTTCTGATACAAAAGGAGGCATGGAAATCATCCACAAATCGCTATTATTGCAGTTTAAACAACTAGAAAATTAACAACTCTTTTTCTACATTGTTGTAAAAAAAAAAAAACGTATTATTTTGCTTGTTCACCGGGATTTGCTAAGTTATAACATATGGCTGCGAGGATACCAACCCTTCTCCAATGCACCACCAATGTGTTTTGGAGAGCCAAATTGTAATTAGAAGGCCATTTTGTGATATTATCAAACCGAGTGGCTGGGGATGTGGCTCAAGCGGTAGCGCGCTCGCCTGGCATGCGTGCGGCCCGGGTTCGATCCTCAGCACCACAAACAAACAAAGATGTTGTGTCCGCCGAGAACTAAAAATAAAAATAAACATTAAAAAAAAAAAAAAAAAAAAAAAAAAACCGAGATGAGCTAATCAGTTAGGATTCAAATAACTGATTGTATAAAGTAAAGTTACTCCAACTACATCCATGCACGTCGTTAGGGCAAGGGCTCAGTTCTCCACCCTGGACATAGGAATGCACTCATCCTTCTCCTCACTAACCTTTCTTTGTCCATGCTCTCCTGGCTGCTGACCATTCCTCTTTTTCGTTAACAATTTTAATATTCAAAACAGTTTTAATAAATGTCTTTCGGTTTTGAAGTCACCTAATCTCTTTTTTTAAAGATTATATATTTGTATAAGTATTGACTTATTGATTCTTATAAGGTATTCTTACTAACCCACATTCAAATACTTTAGGACAAAACTCACTCTAACAAAATTGTATAAAAATGGAGATAAGGAATATCTAGTGAATATAAAATGAATCAAATATATTCAACATTCAGCCCATAGGAAAATGTATAACATATTATTATTACTAAATATTTTTTCTTTAAATAATTATATAATTGTGTATTTCTACATACCCACATAAAATTTTTTAAAAGTCTCTGGAAAATGTTAATTTATGAAAAGGCAGAGGATTGTATAATCATTTCAATATGAGGAACCACATGTTTACAGATCTCTCCTGGAGTAACCACTATCACAGTCTCCACTTTCTTTTTCAACTAAGCTCTGTTTTATTAAATGTATTCATTGGCATTTAGTCTGTGTTACTTTATTGACACCTTTCTTTTTATGCATGTGGCCCCCAAATGCATAACATTTTATTTGAACTTCCATTATGCTAGTTTACCACTTGGACACTTGTTTCATACTACTTATTTACATGCTTCATGTCTTCCCTAGTATGTAAACTCTTAAAGAGAAAGGAAATTAAATTTACATATATCAACATTCAGCAAATGTTTGCTAAATTAAAAGACAAAAGGCCTGTCTCCTCAAATTTCATTGAAATTGGAGGTTTCATGAAATTATAAACCTCCAGAGTTCAGAAGCCATATTTTATGATTCTTTAACATTGAGTTGAGAACTGAGTGTATAAGTGCTCAATAATATTGTTTCCTTAATAACAATATTAACTCTATATCCACAGGAATATAATTTCTAATTTAAAAACTAAATCCAAAATCTCTCTTTTTTAGCCTGGCTCAGTGGAGCACACCTGTAATCCCAACAACTCGGGAGGCTGAGGCAGGAAGATCACAAGTTCAAAGCCAGCCTCAGCAAAAATCAAGGCGCTAAGCAAAAAATGAGACCCTGTCTCTGAATCAAATACAAAATAGTCTGCGGCTGTGGCTCAGTGGTCAAGTGTCCCTGTACAATTGTACTGGAGTTCAATCCCCAGTACACTGCCCCCACACACAAAAAAAAGAAAAAAACTTATCTTTTTAAAAGGAATAAACTATTGGGTTAATTCTGTATGAATGTATTTTATATTTTCTAAATGTAAAATGAAACTTCATACTCTGCATTATATTTATATTTATATCATATTTGACTGTACTAACTAAATCACAATTTAAAATATGAATACATAAATATGTACTTATAGTCTCTGTATTAATGTAAAAGCCAAATTAATAACTATATTATAGTCTATAATTTGGTCACCACCTAATTCCAGTTAAAGAAAACTCTCCCTGTGGTGAAATCTCGGATCTATTAAATATACAAATTGCACTTGCTATAATATAAAAGAAGACTTAATAGGTTCTATATTAGTGTACTTGAGGACAGAGCAGATGGATTGGCCAAGATTCCCCTATGGTGCTTGCATTTTTCAGCATCAACTGTCATTCCATAAGAGCCTTAATACGTCTTGCTGGGTTAAGAAATTATGTTGGATGGAACTTTTAAATCCATTTTGAAGATAAGCATATGCCATGAGTCTACTGCTTTAAAGAGTCTGGGAGCCTGGGGTGCTCAGGAAGGGCATGCCAAAAAAAAGATTTTGAATAAAGAATTTGAATGGAAATGCACCAAAAGAAAGGGTGAAAGGTCTAAAGATATGTTTGTTTTACTTCATAATTTTGTCAAGAAGCTATTATTCTTACTGAATATTTTTCTTGCCCACTAAGGTGTTGATCTAACTAGTAAAAACCCTGGTACCCAAAACCATTAATAGGAAATATAATATCTGGAGAAAAGACCTGTGTGTGTGTTTCTTGGGGAGTCTCCTGAGTCTCTGGGATTACAGATGTGTACCAAAATGCCCCAACATAATTTTACCTTTAAAGACTATGATTTTTAAATCTTATTTGCTAGAAAACCAATAACCTGTGGTAGGATAATCACCTTACTTATTTTTGTGATTTTTTCCCATCAATGAAAACCAGATACCAAATCACATTAACAAAATTACAAATATAAGTTATTCTTTATTTTTAAGTGGAAGACTAAAGAAAGGACATAAAAGCCAAAAGATATACTTTAGTTGATTACTACCCAACAACAACAAAACTTATTTTCCTTAGCTTTAAAGAAATAGTTCCAAAAACAACTCTTTTAAATATTATAAAACAGTTTTATGAAATAAACCTACAGAACTACCAAAATAATGATAACAACTCTGGTCTTAACTATCAGAGCTCAGTAAGTACTAATGCACCTTGAACTCTCCACAACAGATGTTGGAGTCCAGTCATTGAACTAGAAATATTTTTCATTATTCTAAACCAAGGAGGAGGAGGAGGAGGAAAGAATTCTTTAAACTATAAGATTATATTATAAGAGACATCAGACAGCAAGCGATCAAAACAATTCTGCCTCAATGAAGATTAACATCTAAACCTCTAAATTATATGATTTTTCCCATCCTATTTTTTAGTCAAAATAGAGAATGAAGAACTTTTCCTTGGTAATACCATTTATTGTTTAATTTAAAGATAAAAATCTTTTAACAATTGCATTTCTAAATCATTTTCCTACTATAATTTACCATCATTTACTTTTATTCTGATCACTAAACAAAATATAACTATATTGCTATTTATGCATTAACAATACACATAATTACATTGATGGAAAATAAATATTGCATGACTGTGTCTTAATGTACAGACCTTGCTCAAAAAATGTCTGTAATGAAAGGGATACGAATAGGAAAAGAACACAAACTATCACAATTTACTGATGACATGATTCTATATTTAAAAGACACACAAAAAAACTCACAAAAACTCTACACACAAAAAAAACTGCACTAGAAAATGTCTAGAACTAATAAATGAATTCAGCAAAGTAGCACCATATAAAATTAATAGCCATAAGTCAATTGTGTTCCTAAACATCAGTGAAGAATCCACTGAAAGAGAAATTAGGAAAACTATCCCATTCACAATAGCCTCAAAAAAATATATATATTTAGGAATCAATCTAAAAAAAAATAAGTAAAAGACCTCTACAAAGAAAACTAAAGAACTCTAAAAAAAGAAATTGAAGAAGACCTCAGAAGATGGAAAAACCTCCCATGCTCTTTGATAGGTAGAATTAACTTTGTCAAATGGCTATTCTACCAAAAGTGCTGTATAGATTTAATGCAATTCCTATTAAGGTTCCAATGATGTTCTTCATAGAAACAGAAAAAGCAATCATGATATTCATCTGGAAAAATAAGAGATCCATAATAGTCAAAGCAATCCTTAGCAAGAAAGGTGAAGCAGGAGGCATCACAATACCAGATCTTAAATTATACTACAGAGCTTTAGTAACAAAAACGGCATGGTATTGGCACTAAAACAGATATGGTACAGAATAGAAGACCAAGAGACAAACCCATATAAATACAGTTATCTAATAGTAGACAAAGGTTCCATAGACATACACTGGAGAAAAGATAGCCTCTTCAACAAATGGTGCTGGGAAAAACTGGAAATATATATGTAACAAAATAAAATTAGAGGGTTTTGGCAAGATGGCAGAATAGAAAGGTCTCTTGCCTAGCAGCTCCATGGCATGAACCAAGAAAAGTAGATAGGCACCTTATCAACCAGGAAACCTTCAAGAACACTGTAAGTCTACAGAGTAGAAACTGTACTGCCTCAGATCCACACTACTAGATGGATAGACACACAAGCAACATGGAAAAAAAAGGAAAAAAATCTCCCCAAACAAACCAATATGCTCCAATAATAGAATCCATTGACAACATGGTAGAAGAAATGTCAGAGAGGAGTTTAGAATGTACATAGTTAAACTGATCCATGACATTAAGAATCATGTAATGAATAAAATCAGAGATCAAATTTGGGAGGTGAAAGACCACTTCATTAAGAGAGAGAGAGATATTCTGAAAAGAAATAAAACAGAAATTCTCAATATGAAGGAATCAATAAACCAAATTAAAAATTCAATAGAAAGCATCACCAACAGACTAAATCACTTAGAAGACAGAATCTCAGGCAATGAAAACAAAATATATAACCTTGAAAATGAAGTTAACCACGGAGTGAAGATGTTAAGAAACCATGAACAAAATCTCCAAGAAATATGGGATAACATGAAAAGACCAAATTTAAGATTTATCAGGATAGATGGAAGCACAGAGATATAAACCAAAGGTAGGCACAACTTTTCTCAATGAAGTAATATCAGAAAATTTCCCAACCTAAAGAATGAAAGAGGAAATCAAACACAAAAGGCTTACAGACCCCAAATGTACAAAATTACAACAGACCCACACTAAGGCACATTAAAATGAAAATGCCAAACACACAGAATAAGGATAGAATTTTAAATGCTGAGAGAGAAAAATGTCAGATTACATTTAGGGGGAAACCAATTTTGATCTCAGCAATTTCCCAACCCAGATTATCAAAGCTACAAGGTATTGGAATAATTTTTACCAAGCTCTGAATAAAAATGGATGCCAGCCAAGAATACTATACCAAGCAAGGTTAAGCTTCATAACTGACATGAAATAAAAACTTTCCATGATTAACAAAAATTAAAAGAATTCACAACTAGAAAGCCTGCACAATAGAACATTCTCAACAAAATATTCCATGAAGATAAAATTTTTAAAAAAGTGAAAACTAGCAAAGGGAGGAACTTCACTAAAGGAATAGTCAATCAAAGGAGAAACCAATTTAAATTAACAACCATAAATAAGCCAAAATGACTGAGAATATAAATCATATCTCAATAATAACCTTGAATATAAATCAAAAGACATGGACAGGCAGATTGGATTAAAAACAAGACTCAAGAATATGTCAAAGTTAATCATATGGGACAAAGAAGGACATTTCATACTGCCTAAGGGAATTATACATAAACAAGCTATAACAATCGTAAACATTTGTTCTCCAATGAAGCACCTATATACATCAAACAAACTCTTCTCAATTTCAAAAATCAAATAGATAACAATACAATAATACTGAATGCCTTTAACACATCTCTCTCACCACTGGGTAGATCTTCCCAATAAAAACTAAACAAAGAAACTATGACTTAAATGATACAATTAATAAATTTAGACGTAACAGACATATATAGAGTATTTCATCCATCAATGAGCAAATATACTTTCTTCTCAGCAGCACATTGAACCTTCTCTAAAATAGACCATACCTTATACCACCTAAAAAACTCTTAGTAAATACAAAAGAATAGAGATAATACCCTGCATTCCATCAGATCATAATGGAATGAAATTGGAAATCAATGATAAAATAAAATATAAAAGCTATTCTAACACCAGCAACTAAATAATATGCTATTGAATGAACAATGGATAGCAGGAGAAATCAGGCATGAAATAAAAAATATGTAGAAGTAAATGAAAATAGCAATACAATATATCAAAATCTCTGGGATACTATGAAGGCAGTGCTAAGAGGAAAGTTCATTGCAATGAGCTCATTCCTTAAAAGAAAATAAAGTCAACAAATAAAGAGCCTAATATTATTTTTCAAAGCCCTAGAAAAAGAAGAACAAATCAACACCAACAGTAGTAAAAGAGAGGAAATAATTAAAATCAGAACTAAAATCAATAAAATTTAAACAAAAGAAACAATTCAAAAAATTGATGAAATAAAAAGTTGATTCTTTGAAAGAATAAATAAAATTGATAAACCCTTAGCCACACTAATAAAGAGAAAGACAGAAAAAAACTCAAATTACTAAAATTCATGATGAAAAAAGGAAATATCATGATGGACACTTCTGAAATACAGAAGATAATTAGAAACTATTTTGAAAATTTATATTCCAATAAAATAGGAAATCTTGAAGACTCTGATAAATTTCTAGAGACATATGACCTACCCAAACTAAATCAGAAGGACAATTTAAACAGATCAATTTCAAGCAATGAAATAGAAGACGCCATCAAAAGCCTACCAACTAAGAAAAGTCCAGGACCAGACAGATTCTCAGCCAAGTTCTACAAGACCATCAAAGAAGAATTAACAGCAATACTCGCCAAATTAGTTCATGAAAGAGAAAAGAAGAGAATCTTTCCAAACTCATTCCATGAGGCTAGTATCATCCTGATACCAAAACCAGACAAAGACACATCAAGGAAAGAAAAATTCGGGTCAATATCACTGATGGACATAGATGCAAAAATTCTCAATAAAATTCTGGCAAATGGAATTCAAAAACATATTTAATAGATAGTCACTATGATGAAGTGGGATGCAAGGTTGGTTCAACATACAGAAATCAATAAATGTAATTTATCACAGCAATAAAGACAAGAATCATGTAATTATCTCAATGGATGCAGAAAAAGCATTTGACAAAATACAGTAGCCCTTTATGTTCAAAACACTAGAAAAACTAGGGATAGTAGGAATATACTTCAACATTGTGAAAGCTATATATGCTAAGCCCAAGGCCAACAACATTCTTAATGGAGAAAAATTGAAATCATTCCCTCTAAGAACTGCAACAAGATATGGATGCCCTCTTTCACCACTTTTATTCAACATTATCTTTGAAACTCTAGCCAGAGCAATTAGACAGAAGAAAGAAATTAAAGGGAAAAAAATAGGAAAAGAAGAACTCAAAATATCACTATTTGCCAATGACTTGATTCTATATATAAAAAATCCAAAAAGTTGGGGCTGGGATTGTGGCTCAGCAATAGAGCAGTCACCTAGCACATGTGAGGCCTTGCATTCAATCCTCAGCACCACATAAAAATAAAATAAAGATATTGTGTCCAACTACAACTAAAAAATAATAAATATCTTTTAAAAATCCAAAAAAACCTACCAGAAAACTTCTAGAACTAATAAACAAATTCAGCAAACAGCAGGATATAAAATCAATACCCATAAATCAATTATGTTCCTATACATCAGTGATGAATCCACTGAAAGTGAAATTAGGAAACTACCCCATTCACAATAGCCTCAAAAAAATATATTTGGGAATCAATTTAATAAAAGAAATCTTCAATGAAAAGATCTCTACAATGAAAACAACAGAACACTAAAGAAAGAAACTAAAGAAGACCACAGAAGATGAAAAAATCTACTATTCTCTTGGATAGGCAGAATTAACATTGTGAAAATGGCTATACTACCAAAAGCATTATAAAGGTTTAATGCAATTCCCATTAAAATCCTAATGATGTTCTTCATAGAAACAGAAAAAGTAATCATGAAATACATCTGGAAAAATAAGAGATCCAGAATAATAAGGATAAACAATCCTTAGCAAGAAAAGTGAAGCAGGTGGCATCAAAATACCTGACCTTAAATTATACTACAGAGCAATAGTAACAAAAACAGCATGGTATTGACACTAAAACAGACATGTAGACCAATGGTACAGAATAGAAGACCCAGAGACAAACCTACCTAAATAAATCTATCTCATACTAGACAAAGGCCCCCAAAAACACACATTGGAGAAAAAACAGCCTCTTCAACAAATGGTGCTGGGATAACAGGAAATCCATATGTAGCAAAATTAAATTAAACCCCTATCTCTCACCCTGCACAAACCCAACTCAAAGTGGATCAAGGACTTAGGCATTAGAACAGAGATATTGAGCCCAACAGAAGAAAAAGTAGGCCCAACTCTCCATCATGTAAGCTTAGGAACTGACTGACTTCCTTATCAAGACTCCTAAAGCACAAGAAGTAAATCAATAAATGGGATGGAATAAAACTAAAACGCTTCTTCTCAGCAAAGAATACGATCCAGAAAATGAAGAGAGAGTCTACAGAGTAGGAGAAAATCTTTACCACATGCACCTCAGATAGAGCATTAATCTTCAGGATATAAAAAGAACTTAAAAACTTAACGCCAAAAAAATAAATAATCCAAATAATAAACAGGCTAAGGAACTGAACAACCACTTCACAGAAGAAATACAATTGATCAACAAATACACGGTAAAAATATTACACATCTCTACCATCTAGAGACATGCAAATCAAAACTACACTGAGATTTCATCTCACTCCAGTTAGAATGGCAACTATCAAGAATATAAGAAATAATATAAATGTTGGTGAGGATGTGGGGGAAAGGGTACACTCATACATAGGTGGTGAGCCTGTAAAATGGTGCAACAATTCTGGAAAGCAGTATGGAGATCCCTCAGAAAACTTGTAATGGAACCACCATTTGACCCAGCTATTCTCTTGGATAGGCAGAATTAACATTGTCAAAATGGCTATACTACCAAAACCATTCCTCAGTTTATACCCAGATGACTTAAAAGCAGCATACTATAGTGATGCAGCCACATCAATGTTTATAGCAGCTTAATTTACAATAGTTAAACTATGGAACCAACCTAGGTGCCCTTCAACAGATGAATGGATAAGAAAATGTTGTACATATACACAATGGAAAAAAAAACTCAGCCTTAAAGAAGAATGAAATTATGCCATTTGCTGGTAAATGGATGGAATTGGAGAATATCATGCTAAGTGAAATAAGCCAATCCCAAAAAACAAAGACCAAATGTTCTCTTTGATATGAGGATACTGACTCACAACAGGAAGGGGTAGGGAGGAGAGGAGGTTCAACAGATTGGAAGTTGGGGAGTGGGAGGAAGGAAGATGAGATGGGAATGGGAAAGACAGTGGAATGAATTGGACATAACTCTCTTATGTTCATTTTTGATACATGACCAGTGTAACTCCACATCATGTACAATCACAAACATGAGAAATTATACTGCATGAAGGTATGACATATCAAAATACATGCTACTGTCATGTATAACTAAAAATAACAAATAAAAAAATTTTTAAAAAAAAAATGTTGCTGGGCTGGAGTTGTGGCTCAGTGATAGAGCACTTGTCTGGCATGTGCAAGGCACAGGATTCAATTCACAGCATTGCATATAAATAAGTAAATAAAATAAAGGGCCATGAACAACTAATAAGAAAAATATTTTTAAAAATGTTGCTGGGTATGGTGGCACATGCCTGTAATCCCAGCAGCTTGGAAGACTGAGTCAGGAATAACAAGAGTTCAAAGCCAGCCTCAGAAATTGAGGGAGGCTCTTGGCTACCCAGTGAGGCCCTGTCTCTAAACAAAAATATAAAAAAGGTCTGGGGATGTGGTTCAGTGGCTAAGTGTCCCTGGGTTCAATCCCTGGGACCAAAAACAAAACAAAAAAAATTTCTGCATGATATTTTGAATTGGAAAAAGTATAGATTAGAGGGAAAAGACACTGAAATCAAGAAGAGAGATACTAGAGTTTTAAATTGTCACAATTCACTTAATTAGAATAATTAAAATGGGAGACATTTCCAGAATTGATTCATAAGATCATTCCATTTTGTAATTCTAAGAGCTTATGTTTTTTTAATTCTTAAAATAATATTTGTTTATTACAGAAAGTGTGGAAAACACAAAGAACACAGAATTTACCTGAAGTTTCAATACTGAGAAAGTCACAGGATATATTTCAATATAAGGCCCTCCAATATTTAAATGCATACAGAATCATGATGTATCTGTTTTGTAGGCTTTTTTTTTTACTAAGAAATTCATCATGCACATTTCTGAAATTTTCTTCAAATGTCTTCTACAACCTAATGCTAATGGCAGGACATCCACCTACATTAAATTAAGGGTACAGATAACTAATTAACCAGCATGACTTTAGCACATTTCAACTGTAAACAGTGCTGCAACACAGCCCCTATATATAATTTTGCCCAGACTTCTGATTTATTTCCTTTGAATGGATTACTGAAAGTAAAACTTATCAGACAGAAGAAATTAATCTTCTAACACATGTTAGCAAAGTTTCCTCTAAGAAGGGTGAAACTGTTTAAACCATACCTGTAGGTAAATGATAGTACCCTTCCTTTATCCTTGCCTCATTAACACTGATTATTATCAATCTTTTATAACCTTTAACAGATTGATATTTGAAAAAACATATCTCAATTTTAAACTATTTTGTAGTTTTTATTACTTTTGAAGCTATTCACAATTCTTTTAAGAATGGCCTGTTTTCTTTCTTCATTCATAAGGACATTAACAATGTGTTTTGAAAGCATCCCCTCTAAAATCAGTCTAAGGAATTTTATTTTAAAATTATTCATAAATATAACTTGCCTATGTTCATATTTGAATACACAACCAGTGTAACTCCACATCATGTACAACTACAAACATGAGAAGTTATACTGCATGTATGTTATGAATGACAGTAATTTATATACTGAAATATCAACACTTTGAGTATTATATATGCTGCAAATATTTTTCCAAGTTTCTCATTTGGTTTTTAATGTTATTTATTTTATTTTCAATCATTTTCCCCAAAACCACAGGCAACTAATGTTCAACTGATTCTCCTCTAGCTTTCCTCCCCACCTTCCTGTTGGAGGGTAACTCCTCTCGTCCCACAGCCTTGTGATTTATTATAGCATTTGCTTATCTTTTCTCATCTCTGTACTAGTACCTGCTTGGAGGTAGGAACTGTACCTTCTATGCAACCTTTATACTCTCCAGTAGATGTCTAACATTTACTAGAAGAATAAATGAAATAATATGCCTTTGCTCTGGCACAATTTCCAAAGAGCAACTTCATCATAATAGTGATATTACCTGAAAAATACAATATTAAGTGACTTCATTACATCCTCTTCAGACTTGGCCACATCATCTTTGACTTTGAATCACTGACTTTATAGTACCTCTCTTTATAAAAGTTTGAGAAGTTCCATAAATTATTTTCCTCCTCTAAGAGTAAATTACCATTAACTCATGATCCTTTTTTTTCATTTTTGTCTTTCCAATTATACTTTTATATCTAAGTAATTGAAAACCTTATTGATAAATTCTATGTAAATATATTTGGAATCAAGTCAAATAATCTTGGATGGTAGTTATCAGAACATGAAAAGAAAGAAAATTCAAATTTGTATAGTTATTAAAGTCAAAGCACTTGTAATCAAATACCAACTTTATCACTTACCAGTTGTGCAAGACTCAAATTATTTAGTTTTGATAAACTTCAATTATATCATCTTTAAAGGAGAATTGGTAATGGCACATGCCTCCAAATGACTGTAATATAACCAAGATCATATCTGTAATACACTTACTAGGAGTCTAAGACATAGTAAAAAATAAATGGAAGCTACCACTAGTTTTTAACTGAACTAGCTAGTATTGCTTAAAAGAATGATTAATCACAATTGAATATCTAAATCTGGCTGGTATTTACCCTGAATCTAGCAAAATTGAGTTGCCCAAGTAATAAGCAGCTCAATTTCAAATCAATGCCTACAAATAGCTTTTCTGACATCATGTCTGTGGGGTCAATATGCAATCCTGTTGCTTATGCTCTCTTCCCCAGCATCTTAATTCACATATTATGTGACTCTCGACCTAGTGTTGTTTTGATTCATCAGAATCATCCTCTCTGGAAGAAGACTTCTGTTTCTGGCCATACCAACCCCAGATCCCTGAATGTCTGTGGCAAAACCTGTATTTTAAGTTATAGAATTCAAAGCATTCAGTGTAAGTTTGTGAAAACCCACAAGCCAGTTTTTTTCAATGAACTGTGAACACTGACTCACAAAAAGACCCTTCATTTGACTTATTAAATTCCTTTGGGCCAAGCACTTTTAATCCCTGTAAGACATCTGATAGATAGGTATTATATCTAGATTTTAAAGTTGAGAAAACTGAGGCATAAACAGATCAAGCATACTGCCCAAAGTCTTTCAGTTACTTAAGTGGCAAAATGCTTTCCCTTTCCTTTCTAAAAATCCTATCCCCAGATCATATTATCCTCCCCTTTAAGTCCTTATTCAAGTACTTCTCCAATCACAAGAGAAGGATAGCCCTGCTTTCTGCCCATAGATAGGAATAGGTCTTTCACTAATAGCTCCAGAACATTTTTTCCATAAGCTTTTCTGAATGAGCAGCACTGGAGAAAAAGGAACATGGAGAATTTAAACAGAGTACAAGAAGAAGAAAAATGCAAAATCACTATGGTCATACAGAAAAAAAAATCAATCATATAATCAAAAGATAGAAACAACCCAAATTTCTTTTGACAGATAAATGAATAAATAAAATGTGGTATATGGAATATTATTCAAGCTTAAAAAGATACAAAATTCTGATGCTACAGAATATATGAACCTTGAAAATATTAGGCTAAGTGAAATAAACCAAACAAAAGAGAACCTATACTGGTTCCACTTGTAAGAGGTACCTGGAGTAGTCAAAGAAAGTAAAACGGTGATTGTCAGGAGCTGAGGATAGGAGCAAATGGGAAGTTGTTTAATGGGTAGAGAATTTCAACACAGAATAATGAAAATGTTTTGGAAATGAATGGTCACACAACAATGTGAACATACTTGCTACTGATTGTTACACTCAAAAAGATTTAAAATGATAAAATTAATCATATCCATATTTCACCAAAATGATAAACACTGGAGGTGATTTTCACTTCTAATTTAATTAGTCTATATTTTTCTGATCTTATAATTTTGTTCTACTTTGCTTTTTCCTGGATATTGTTATAGATTTTACAGAATGATAATCTTTTACAAACAAAAATGCTATAAGTTAAACATTGTTTCTCTTTTGTCTAATTAACATAATATAGATTCACTAGAGCCATTATACTGGAAAGTACCTAAAAGAAAAATCTCTAAAAATATAACCAACAAAAGAAGACAGAATAAAGAATGACATTTGCAACTTCAAGGAATGCTTATAAAACCCTGTAGGCTTTTCTCCTCCCTAATCTCCTTGACTTGACTTTTCTGCTACAATAAATACTATCATTCACCATCCTGTCCTTTGAAACTCTCCCTTTGGCTGGTTCTCTATTCCCTAAATACCCTCTCTGTGAATCATTCCTGAAGAAAAGTTCAGTATTACCCTTTTATTTCTTCCATATAAATATATATTCATTGATTACACAAAAGTTTATTGAATTCATTTTTTTTAGAGAGAGAGAATTTTAATATTTATTTTTTGGTATTTGGCAGACACAACATCTTTGTTTGTATGTGGTGCTGAGGACAAACCCAGGCCGCACGCATGCCAGGTGAGCGCGATACCGCTTGAGCCACATCCCCAGCCCTGAATTCCTCTTAAGTACCTGGCACTGTTCTGAGGGCTAGAAATATAATAGTAAACCAAATGCAGTCCTTGCTTCAATGTTCTAGTGTGGGAAACAGACGTGCCTTCTAAACAGAAAAAAAAATTTAACTCTTCTTCAAGCTGAGCTATTTTATGTTCTATTTTATTTGCTGCATGGCGTCTGCTGTATAGTGGCCCCCAGCCAACCATACATCCTGTATTGACACTCCCCGGTAGTGTCCTCACTAGAATCAGCTAAGCCTGTGACTTGCTTTAAGTTTTTTTCTCAAAATGCAAAGGCAAAATAAGATTTTTCTATAGGTATACTGTACTTCAATAAAATGTAGAGAAAAATAAAGAACAGCAACTCAAAGTAGAATGAGCATGACATACTAAGAATCAACAGCATGAAATTGTAGAGATTTGTATCAATATTAAGTCCATAATACTCTCCCCCCTTAATTTTACCTTCATTCTAGGAACAAAAACTCAGAAATTGAAAAGAAAGAGCCACAGTGATCACATCCAAAAATTAAAAGATGACAAAGCTTACTATATTTGTAAAAAGGTGTTTAAATATCTAAGAATACCCTACAGACCAAAGAGTTTTATGTTATCAAAAGGCGGTTAATGCAATAAAGAAGCTCCTGAAGTCAGTAGCTTCTAAGATGATGAGTTTATTCAATGACTACAGGGATGCAGGAAGCAAAGTTACTAAGTTTTTTTTTTTGTCTAAAAAGAGATTGTTCATGTTTTTGAACATAAAAATTCAAAGTTACAAAATATATCTTGATACAATAAATAGAAAGTATACTAAACTGAAATTCAAAAAACTTAGAACTAGCTAGTTATGTTATATTAGATAAGTCAACTTAATATTTTTGATCTCCAATCCTCATCTCTAAAATGAATGTAAACTATACATTCCCTTCTGGTTTTGGATTTCTGGGAGCCTCTGATTCTAGGTGGATCAATGCCACTTGATGATTAAGTCTTAGCAGTGCGGGCTGATGCAAAGTGGTGACAGTGAGGAATTCTGAGTCATGAGCATGAATGTTGGCAGTCAACAGCAAGGAAGGAAAGATTGGGAGCTTGTTATGTTTTCTCTTATAGTTATAAATGGATTAAGGTGGATAGTAAGCGATAATGAGGATTTGAAATATATGGAATTAATTGCAAATAAGATGAAGAGAAAAGGCTGTAATTTGGTATTTTTAAAAAAACACTAGGTAAGCCAATATTCCCAACTTCTTATGAACTAAGGAGAGCTAAAAAGATGAAGTTATGTCCAGTCTATTCCTAAGTCACATTAATTTATCCTTTAAGGTATTGTTTGTCTATTTCTTTTCGATGTCTATACTGTCATTACCATTATCTATGTTCTTATCATATCACCTAGGTTATCAGGAAAGCCTTATATTTGATTTCACTGGCTCTAATCTTTCTTCTAAAATCCTTTTTCCATAAATAGCTATTAAGATAACATTCCTTACTCATTTCACCATGTACACATATATCAAAATATCACATTGTACATTATAAATATATAAAATATTTATCAATTGTACCTTAATAACATGTCAATAAATAAATAATATTTCATAAAGCTTTCTTTCCTCACACTGCTCCCCTATTGAAAACCCTATAACTCCCTCTTGCTACCCATATGAAGCTATAGCTCTCTACCAGATTCTTAAGGCCCTCCATAATCTGACCTCATTTCATATTTTCATATTAACATACACTAAGCACTTTATTCAAGTACTTCCAACTCAAGGCTATTGTTCCCATACAACCTCCCCCTCAGCTTATTTATTGCTCTTGTACATACAATGCAATTCCATCTCTATGCTTTTGATATATGTTCTAACTCTTAGAAATATTTCATCCCATCCTGTTCATCTATGAATATTCTATACATGTGCCAACAAATGTGACCTCATTTATATATTACTGCCAACTAAATATGAATGATAGCAACCCTATTCTTAAGACCACAATCCAATATGACTATGAGTAAATAAACCAATTACAATAACTTGTGAGCAGAATGCATAGAGTTTTGTGACATCACAGAGAATGGACATTAAAACCATAGCTGGTGAGGGGCTGTAGATACAACTCAATTGGTAGAGTGCATACCTTGCATGCACAAGGCCATGGGTTCAATCCCCAGCCCCACAAAAAAAAAAACAAACAAACAAACAAACAAACAAACACAGCTGGTGGATGAGAAATGGCTTCTCAGAACAAGTGAACCTTCACCCAAGTCTTTAAGGGAGAGAAACACAAATAGAAATAACACATGTGAAGGCATAAAATGTCATAATACATTCAGAAAAATGAAAGTAATTCAGGGTCTATGGCAAATTGTATGAATACCTGTGGGAGACAGCAAGATATGAGGCTAAAAATACAGCCCAGAGCTAGAATAAATTGAATTATTAGGTAACCTGCTATAGAGTTTTGATTTTACCCACAAAACAATGGGAAACAATGGAAAAATGTTAAGTAGGAGAGTGACTTCAAGTGATGAGACCCAGTTTTTAGAAAGAACATTCTGATAAAAATCATGAATAAATAAAGTTTCAAAACAAAGGCAAAGAAGTAACTTGGAAGACAATTTTAATTGTGTGTGACACAAACATACACATACATACACACACAAATGTAAAAAAAAGAAAGAGATTCCAGAGATGCAGAAAACAGAAATGATAGCATATAGCTTCTGAAAGTTACCTGAGAAACACCAGGATCAATTCCTTCTTCCTAGTCTACCTACATGCCACATACAGTTAAGATTGCTCGTTTCCTATACATTGCTTTTCCCTCCCAATTAGACTGTACCATTACTGAGGATAAGGACTAGACTTCCACTTTCACTTTTTATATCTTTCCCACCCAAGCATTCTGCTAAGTACCTCGCAAGTATTAGTAAATATTTACTGAATAAAGATGTGTTTTCCATTAAGCGAAATATGATTTACTGCTTTAAACTATGCCTGCACCAAGTACATTAGAGCACACTGAGCACAATAATCTTGAAATAAATATTTGTTGAACTGAAAAACAAACTGAGTATCCAATTCTAAATTACTTCCTGTGCGTAAAATATGTATGTCACTAAACACTTACCAGGATGACTAAACTTTAAGACTGACAATGCAAAGGGTTGACCAAGAGTTACCAAATATGTAGAACAACTGGAACTCTCATATAATACTGGTAAGAAGGTGAATAGATGAAATCACTTTGAAAACTGTAGAGCAATAGGCACTAAACTAATTGTATTCAGATCCAATGACCAAAAATTGCATTTAATTTGGATATAAAATAATAGTTTTATATCCAAAAAAGTCTTCATATGTCAATTAAAAAGTGTGATGATACTCATATCAATTTTATCCATCATAACCAAAAAAGGAAATAATTCAATGTACATTAATAGTAAAATTGATAAATAAGTAACCTATGGTATTTTCATATGTTGGAATGCTACACACACACACACACACACACACACACGGTAAATTAATGCAACATACAAGATCATAGATGAATCTCACAGACATGATGATAAGAAGTCCAACACTAAAGAGTTTATACTATGTGATTTCAATGTGGACAAAGTTCAAGATTAGGCAAAACTATTCTATGGGAAGAGACACTGGAATAATCATTACTGGGTAAGAAAGGCCATTGAGTAGGAAGAAACATGGGGAGTCTTCTTGGTTGACAGAAAAGTTGTATATTTTGGTCAGACTAACAGCCAGATAGGCACATGTATATGTGAACATTCACATATCGTACACCTAAGACACCTAAGAGTAACACATCAATTGTGTGCATAACTCAATACAATTTTTGAAGTGTCTGTGTCCAATTTTATTTTGTCATTGGGTTATTTTGGCACTGGATTGACCTAAAATCATTTCTGAGGGGAAATGCTGGGCATCTCCTTTCATGTGTACAGTACTTCATTTCTATAAACAGTAAAAATGAGTAAGATTTTAAGTAGGCAAAGCAATTTCTCCATCTCTTAAGAGGTATTCAGAAGTCTTCGGAGCTCAAACATAATGTTCTATTACCATTTTGTACTTTCTCTCTTCCCAATTCCCCAGATTCATTATCTAAATAATCATCCAGATTAGGATAGATTTGAGTCCGCAGAGGAATTCACTTGAGCCTAAAAGACGTCAGGTTTTGAGGAAAGATGTACTGGTATAAAATTGACATTTTAAAATGCAGCGTGAGAAAGATAAAAGCAAAAAGGTGAGATGGCTAAAAATAATGTGGGGGGAAGCCTCCATTTTAAGGCTTTAAAAATTGAGAAGACCCAAAAGAAGTGCAGATGAGAAAAGGGAGGACCAAAAATTGCAGGACACATATCCAATCATTCCTGTGTCTGTGAGCTCCTCTACAAGTTATACTGCATTGCCACGGAAAGAATCACAATTTTGAGGGACAGAAAAGCCCCATGTGCAACAATGAAACTGTCCAGGTTTATTTCTGATTATACTACTTTCACACTATGCCAAATCTTATCAAACCATCTATTTCTTTATGAATCAGTTTTCTTCTAATAAAATGAGGATAATAGCACATATTTTACTGTGAGAAAGATTAGATGAAATAACTGATGCAAAGCACCAAGATAGTAACTCGTGCAATAAAATGCTTAACAAATGTTTCTTACCACCACTTGACCAAAAATTTATAGATAGTTTGTGGAAACTTCCATTAAACTGAACTGAGATGCAGACCATGAAGAACATTATGTACCTTAAGAAAAAGATATCTTGGGCTGGGGATGTGGCTCAAGTGGTAGCGCGCTTGCCTGGCATGCATGCGGCCCGGGTTCAATCCTCAGCACCACATACAAACAAAGATGCTGTGCCCGCTGATAACGAAAAATAAATATTTTTTAAAATTCTCTCTCTCTCTCTCTTTAAAAAAAAAGGAAAAGATATCTGGTTAAGCCCATTTGCAATAATTTCCTGGTGTTCTTCAGAGTAATAATAATTTTTAAGTTGTGTGATCAAATAATCAAAAATTAAATCATCACTGTAGAGTTTCTTAGAAACTTTAATGGTCTAAACAGATAGATAATTGATATATAGATAATTTATATAGATATAAATAAAGATATTCTGCATTTACCAAAGACCATCATACAGCACAACCCAAGTTGCACCAATTACATACACTACAAACACTAGTGCAGAGTATGGCAGCCCTGCATTTTCCAAACATGTCTGAATAATTTTCTGTGAAGCAACCCAAAATACAAGTGATCCTCAGAAATTCTGAATTAAATTCAATCAGCTTCTAGTAACATTTTCAACATATATATCTAAAAATAAAGCTCTCCAAAGTAGGGAGAGACCATTTCATTTTGTACTTCTTTAACAACTTATGTCAATATAGGTCTTAAAAATTAAATGCCTTAGCCTCTAGGATAAACAATTTTATTTAATTTATAACATAGTCTTCAAAAACTGAGCTGGCTACCATGTGAGTTTCTTAGACAGCAAACATAACCAAACATTACCAGATATAAATATTCCAAAGACACAAAATAGAAAGGAAAGAAAGGAAATAAGAAGTGTGACATATAAACACCAGGCTTTTTTTAAACTAACAAAAAATGCCATAAAGGACTTTATTATTTTAAATGGTATTTCATCATCTGCAGCCATGATCCATGATGGAGCCCACAGCCTACTCAGAAGGGCCATAAGCCAGACATTCCTATCCACCTTGATCCCTGATATGTTGTAAGGGCTACAAGAATCTCTTATAAGAAACACTTTGTTGCAATCTGCCTGATACAGAAAGCAGGTCTTAATTCTTGGCAGATATGGGTTCCTTGGATAATCTCATGACACTCTCTGTTCACACAACTGTACCAGTCACATCTACAAAGTGTTATTCCTACCATTTCAAGAGATTTGTGAAACCTTTCAAACCTATCCACAGACTTTGGTTCTCAGCATCTAGTCCAACAGTTTACAATAAACGGACTTAAAAAAAAAGACAGAATTCTAATTTTGAATAACAATTCCAATATATGTGTTTACTTCATTGAGGACTTCAAATACATGTGCCAGAAGAATAAAAATAGACATAGAGCGGCAAAGTCAAAATACATGTCTATTTTTAAATAATTTTTTAAATAAACAGCACATATTTGACATGTTTTCAATAATTTTCACTTAAGTGAAGGAAAACTATTTTATATTGAAAAAATAGCTGTTTTATAATAAAATGTAGAAATTGTTTCTTAAAAATATAAAAAGGATACTTTGTAATTATAAAAGTATAGAGTTTCTTGGGATTGAAAAGGAAGCTAAGAAGAGATCTAGTTGAGCCCTCTTATTTTAAAAAGAACCCCATAGAGGTTAAGAGCCTGGCATAAAGTCACAGAGCCAAGAAGTGGAACATATATGCCTTCTTGACAAAAGTCAAACCTTAATTTAAAACCTCCCATAACTGTTTTCCAAAATTAAAAAAAATAGATAAAAACAAACAGCAATGAAGCTGATTTTTTGATTCTTGAAGAAATTGTTTGAAAAACACTCCATGGCAAGACGGAAACAGAATGCCTGGGTGCCATTCCTGTGCTGACACTCACAGCCCCCTCAGCTGGGAAAACTCTGGACAAGCTTCAGAACCATCCTCCCTCTGCCAGATAGTCCATAAATTAAAGAAGGTCATCCGGGGCATCTTTGGAAGATAATATACAAAAACAGAGTGAAAGAAAATTCAGAAGGTTTCAAGAAGGCCTCAAAGGCACAATTAAGTCAGTGGCCAAGTAGGAGATGCCCAGTCATCACATAACTCAGGCTCTGGCCTCACAGGCCACTGTCACACAAAATTAATTACAGCTACAGTGAGCTGGCCCAATTGCAACTTCATGGTTCTAATCTGGAAATAAATTTTATTTTCTTAAGATCAGTGAAATGGGATAGGTCTGCTATGTTAAGAAGTTTTTATTAAAGTCCTATTAAGCTGCTATAACTTGGAAAGAGAAACAAGTACTAAATGCTTGTCCATTTATTTTGAGAAATGTCATGCTTAAAGGTGTTTGTTTTGGCATTTTTATTTTCTTTTTTTTTTTAATTTTATTTTTTTATTGGTTATTCAAAACATTACAAAGATTGCAGAATCACATCGGTTACACATCCACATTTTTACATAATGCCATAATAGTAACTGTTGTATTCTGCTACCTTTCCTATCCTCTACTATCCCCCCTCCGCTCCCCTCCCATCTTCTCTCTCTACCCCATCTACTGTAATTCATTTCTCTCCTTATTTTTTCCCATTCCCCTCACAACCTCTTATATGTAATTTTGTATAACAATGAGGGTTGCCTTCCATTTCCATGCAATTTCCCTTTTCTCTCCCTTTCCCTCCCACCTCATGACTCTGTTTAATGTTAATCTTTTCCTCCTGCTCTTCCTCCCTGCTCTGTTCTTAGTTGCTCTCATTATATCAAAGAAGACATTTGGCATTTGTTTTTTAGGGATTGGCTAGTTTCACTTAGCATAATCAACAAGTACATGAAAAAATGCTCACCATCTCTAGCAGTCAGAGAAATGCAAATCAAAACCACCCTAAGATACCATCTCACTCCAGTAAGATTGGCAGCCATTATGAAGTCAAACAACAACAAGTGCTGGCGAGGATGTAGGGGAAAGGGTACTCTTGTACATTGCTGGTGGGACTGCAAATTGGTGTGGCCAATATGGAAAGCAGTATGGAAATTCCTGGGAAAGTTGGGAATGGAACCACCATTTGACCCAGCTATTGCCCTTCTCGGACTATTCCCTGAAGACCTTAAAAGAGCAAACTACAGGGATACTGCCACATCGATGTTCATAGCAGCACAATTCACAATAGCTAGACTGTGGAACCAACCCCGATGCCCCTCAATAGATGAATGGATAAAAAAAATGTGGCATTTATACACAATGGAGTACTAGGAAATGACAAAATCATGGAATTTGCAGGGAAATGGATGGCATTAGGGCATTTTTATTTTCTACATTTGCATAACTTAACAAAATTAGTTCCCTTAGTTCTTCATGTTTGTTGTTCTGACTAACCTGTAAGCTCTTTAATAGCAACAATTCTTTTCTGTCGTGTATATGTCCCTAAGACGTATACAGTAGCTTCTATCAGCTAGGTACTCAATCAAAGTATATTTGTCTAAAGAAGGGAGGAAGATGAAGATAAAGAAGGGAGGAAGATTCTAAATCAGGGTAAATCTAAATAGGCTCTTCCTTTGCTTGAGCTCAATGCTAACTATTTCCCATTGTATTATGAAACTCACTTTAAAATTATATCACTTTTGATACAATTTCAGATGACCAACTAGCTATCATTATTTTCAAAAAGAAAGTAAAGGAAACTCTTTTCTTCAGAAAGATAATTATTCTGAACCACTAGCACAGTGTTTAGCAGCAGCAGCAGCAATGTAAATAATTATAATAACCTGTCTATTGAATATCTGCTATAATATAACCTGGTAATATAATATTACCAGGTTCCATGTCAAATACACTATCAATAATCTTCACAAAGCTATGAAGTAGAAACTTTCATCCCATTTTACAGACAAAGACACTGAACTTCAAAGAGGTTAAGATATTTCCTAAAGTCACACTTCCAGGAGTTTCAAAATCAGACCTGCTTAGAGCCACCTTCCACATCAATTCAGTGTACCATACTGCTTTCTTTGGAGATAGCTAATGAGTAAGTGTCCAATGAATGAGGTCTACAAGCATGTTTTTAACCCTTTCAGCTGATAATAAATGTGATCATTATGTTGAAACATCTATTTTTAAATACTGGTTTTATTTTTTAGAAATGTGCTGAACAATAAACATTCTAATCCTCATGTATTGCTATTTAAATATTTTATACCCCAGATTAATTCATTTGTTTCAAGGCAAACTTTAATTTTTATGTGGCACTTTAACAAATCAGAGAAGCAAAACTATACTGTTGGTTTAATCTGTTTATCAAAGTAGATCATATTTATCACTGCTATGAGAATCTTACCAAGTTGCAACTTGTATAAAATTCTGGGGAAAAAAATAGTTTATTCTGTCCTTCCTCTTTCTCCCTTCTAGTCATTTAATTGAAAATTAACATTAATTCATCTTTTTAAATTACTACTAACATCAGAACCATTATTAGAAACTCACTCAAGCTTACTGTCTCATATTCACAGACACTTGAACCTGATGAGACTAGCCCTCAGAACAAACCCATCCTCCCCCAGAATGAAGGCAATATATTGTGTGATTGATTGGAGAGAGGAGCAAAACTCTCAAGGTTACAAGGCAAGTTAGGGAGATTTCAGACACAACCTCAGACTCTTTCAACACCCAGCTGAGAATGTAGCTAAGTTCATGCTGCTAATTTCATTCTTAGTTCTATTTCACTACTTCATCATCAAGAGTGTCAGCTGGGGCAGGTGTGGTGGAACACACCTGTAAATCCCACAGGCTCGGGAAGTTGAAAGCAGGGGGATCACCGGTTCAAAACCAGCCTCAGCAACTTAGTGAGGCCCTGAGCAACTTAGCAAGACTCTTTCTCAAAATAAAAAATAAAAAATGGCCTGGGGATGTGGCCAGTGGTACCCTGTACCAAAAAATAAATAAATAAGTGACAGCTGGACATTTAGTGTATCTGTATACAATTCCCTCCTCAGCTCCCTGACAAAGATGCTTTCCCAGTCAAATAACCCTACATTCATATACTCACATGATAAAAGCATTGGCCTGAGACTCAGCACCAGAATAGTCTGACATTTATTTGATGACCTAAAATAATTGTCCTCATTTCCAAAACTGTACCATCTCAAAATGTGTTTCTTTTACCTTGTTATCCTTAACACACGTTTTTAAGTAGCCAAAATAATGACAATTGAATGAAAAAATTTAACTCCATTGATAGCATTCTTTATATTTAAAGAAGTATAAAATTAGACACTGTTATAATTTAGAATTCAGATTTAAGACTGACAGAATTAGATCAACAATTTGAATCATGACATTAATGTCAGTATTTCATTTTACTAAATTGTGAATTGATTATATATTATCTTGACAGGATAAAATCTACACACAAAAAGTTAAATACTGCTGCATAAAACATTTCTATATTCCTACCACTCCTAAAAACTGATGCAGAAAATCAGTAAGGAAAAGAAAGAATTCAGTCAATTAGAAAGATTATTGTCTCTAATCTAAAAAAGGGGGAAGAAAATATTCCTTATTTGAATTTTGTTTTTAAAAAAAATTGAATTTTGAAACATTTCTCAGGTTTCTAAAAATACATAAAACAGAAAATCTAATTATTATTAAGTTTCATTTTCAAATCATCCAAATGGTATTTCATCTCCAAAGAGGCCACAAAGACTGTTGTGCTTATACAGTTTGGACTATGTTATTTGACTTCTCAAAGTCATCAGGTCTTTAATGAACTGACCCCAAACTATTTCCCCCAGTCACACTTCTCAGTATATCCCCCGTGTCCTGCATTCTCATGACAGCTATCTTTCTCCCCAATTTCTTTCTCGAGTCAAGGCTCAGTCCAAATGCTACTCTCTTGATGGAGTATCCCCTAATACACCCTGTCAAAATTAAATATCACTTTCCTCAAAAAACATTTCCTGCCCACTCTTTAAGAACCAGTTTCATTCTGCCTTGATTTGTGTTTTATTTTTTTTCCCTCTTTTTCAATTGCAAATACCTTTAGATCGGGGAAATTTTTAGCTATCCATATGTTCCCCTAGTACCTAACACTATGACTATAATTTAAATGCTATAAATTCCCTACACTCTGAAATGCAATGAAGAGATTTTAAATAGTTGAGTTTTCAGACAATTTTTGAATTTACATTATATTCAATACTGAAATTTGACATATGAAAGAACTGCTCTTGTGTCAACAAATCAAATCAACTGATTGCCTCAGTATATTAGTGCTGCTATAACAAAATATCCAAAACTAGAAAATATATAAACAAAAGAAATTCATTTTTCATAGTTCTGGGGACTGAGAAGTCTAAGATTAAGGCAATGGCAGGTTCTATGACTAGTGAAGACATGGACTCTCTGTTCCCAATATGGCACCTTATTGCTGCATCCTCTGGAAAGAATGAATGCTGTATACTCACATGGCAAAGTGGCTAGAAAGGAATGAACCCACTCTCCCTCAAGTCCTTTTAAAGAGTCATACTACAATCCATGAGGGCTCCACTTTGATGATTTACTCACTTCTTAAAGGCCCCACTTCTTACTACTATCCCATTGGCAATTAAGCTTCAACAAAGGAATTTCAGGAGACACGTTCAGACCATTACATTGGTGTTTTCCAATAATATATTGTCATCGTACCTGTTCAGTACAGTTCTGGGAAGAAGGATGAAAAAAAAATAATAAAATGTTTCTTATATTAAGAAGGCACTAAGTAAGGACTGTGTCCATGACTCAGACCAATGCAACAGTTTCTTAGAGCAGAAAGAGACATTTTACACTTAGAATGATCCTAGTAAGCTTTACAAAATAGTAAAATTTGATCTGGACCTTGGAGAACTGATTTACTGATTATAGCAAATGTTGTCATCAAGAATATATAAGCAAAGGTATGAAGATAGACATGCAACACAAGAAATAAAACAGATAATTTTGTAACACTAAGGAAGAGAAATTGAGATGGGCCAAACTGTAAAAACAATTGCAGGGCTGGGGTTTTGGCTCAATGGTAGTGCTTGCCTAGCACGCTGAGGCACTGGGTTCGGCACAGTGGTTCCCCAGCACCACATACAAATAAATAAAATAAAGGTATTGTGTCCATCTCCAACCAAAAAAAAAAAAATCCATTAAAAAAAGAAAAAAAAAAACAATTGCAGCAGAGTTATGAATGACCTTAGTCGTTATCTGTAAACAATGTTGGTAGGGCAGAGACACTTATGTAAGCACAAGACAACACCTAGCCAAGAGCAGAGGGAAATCAAACCGAAAAGATAAGAAGAGTTAAGAGATGAAGGATTCCAATTCCCCTACCATATTCATTCTGGAATGGCTGAACCACTCAAAGAAAGCTGCCTTGTAGACCAGTACCTTTTTCATACTTATTGAACAAGGAAAATGAAAAGTTTCCTCCCCTAATATCCAAAGCTTACAGCATAATAAATGCTTAGTAAATGCCTTAGAGGGAATAAAGAAGAAAAAAGAAGAGATAAGAAAGGAAAGAGGAGGGGCTGCGGATGTGGCTCAAGCGGTAGCGTGCTCACCTGGCATGCGTGCGGCCAGGGTTCGATGCTCAGCACCACATACAAACAAAGATGTTGTGTCTGCCGAAAACTAAAAAAAATATTTAAAAAAAAATTCTCTCTCACTCTCTCTCTCACACACTCTTTCTTTAAAAAAAAAAAAAGAAAGAGGAAAGGGAAGAGGGGAAGGCAAGAGGACTCTGAGTAACAAATTAAAAAGCTCCTTCTTAGAAAATTAGATACAATAAAAGACCCCAGAGACTAGAATAATACTGCTCATATTATTTATTACTGTGTTCCAGACAATGATGTAAGCACTTCGTATTAAATAATTCATTTAATCTTCACCACAATTCAAGAAATAGGTATAATTATATAACAAAATTATATAAATACAAAAACTGAGAATCAGAGTCACAGCAAGAGATACAAAGACAGTAAACAATGGAGCCAGGAATTTAACACAGATCATCTGACTTCAGATCTTGCATCTACAGTTCTGAAAAGGAGGCCATCATTTTCCTCAGCTTTTAGAGAATATATCAAACAGTGGCTTCACAATGAGTATCATCATTTCACTAGTCACTCTCTAAAATAAAAATTAGAGTAACATATTTTTCTCTGCCTACAACAAATAATGAGAGTAAATCATACTTTTAAATATCAACAGTACCCTATGCTTACATGTCCCATGATATTATTACCATGTTAATATTTCAAAATTTTGCCTATTACTATAAAATTATCTAAGTTCAAATACATTATATTAGCACTATATGTGCCTATATCTGTATGTCAAAATAATTGCATGTGAAGTAACATTGACACATTTATTTATCAATTAACCTATTTAGACTTGAGAAGAAGCAAAAAAAAGAGATACTAATCTGTATATGTACAATGTGTGTTATTTGTCGGGGGGTGGGGGCGGGATATCCTCAAAGAAATGAAACAAACCAGGTGATTTTTCAATGTTCCTGAATAAGAAATGTTTATTTGCAAAGGCCACAAATGCTATGTGATCCGATAATTCTAATTTCATAAAAATAAAACATTAAATTTAGCTTGTTTCTTCACAAAAAATAAAAGGCAGTCAAGTGGTGGGCTGAAAACAAATAGTTTCATATGGTATACTGGAAGTTGTTTGATAGTCATGCAGTTTGTGTCTAGCATTTCAAATGATATTCAGAAGTCAATTTTTCACAAATACTGACAGAAGGCAAGCTTCAACATGAAACTATATAAGCTAATTCTTTTTAAGAGGGAAAAGACCTTCTACACAAAATTCTTAGCATAAAACTTGAAAAGCTAGAACTTGATAGCATCACACAAGGCATGTTGAATGATGAATTAAGGCATCCTGTGGAACATTTGAAGTAAGGGAAATTGAAAGGTAAAAATGCGGCCTTCGTGCTCTCTGCACAAACTAAATATAGAGGATAAGGAGAAATTAATCCATGTACAAAGCATTATTTTATAAAAGACTCCTCTGCAAGGGGAAAATTGTACCTATTCATTTTACTTGGGAATAAAAATAAAATCAAGTAATGGATCCTAAAAGACTGTACCATAACCGGAATAGATTCTAAGATAGTTGAAATACATATACTGAAGTTATAGATTCTTTAACACCAGTAAAACTTATTTTGAAAAGAAAAATCTTCAGACATCATAGGATCAAAGAGTTGTTAAAATGCTATCATCCCTCCTCCATGTAATCAAGAAATGATCATGTGTTCTGGCCTTGAATACCACTAGTGATGAAGAATTCACTACTACTTAAGCTGCCTGCTCCCTTTCAGGACAAACTGTTTCTCTGTATAATCCACTCTTTGGCACTAATTTTGCCGTCTTGTAATACACACAGTAAACTTAATTCTCCCTCATGAAAGTCCTCCAGATAATTTCCAATAGTTATCATACCCTCCCAGAATTCTCTTTTCTCCAGGCTAAATTTTCAAGGTTCCTTCACCCATTTTTAGTGGAATTTTCAAGTTTCTTTCCCTCTTTTCCCTGTTAAACTCTACTTTCCTAAAATGCAAAAGTCTGGGTACATAGTTAATCCAGAACAGGACACATGAAAATCTGATATTGCTTCCTCCAATCGGTGTAATATTTTAAAATTTTGTAGATAGAATTATTTATAGTCAACTAAAATATACATTCTGTGACTATAAATATCCTGTTACTAAAGCAACTTATATTAGCATTGCTGCTACAAGTGCAATGAACTTTGATAATACTTTTTTTGGAAACTACTTTTAAAGTCAGTTTACAAGTATAGAAGAAAATTGGACTCCTTATCTCATAGCCACACTCTTATTTGACTATTGTATCTGCTGTTCTATATTATTATTATTTTTAAACAACAAGAATGATTCTATTCTGTTTAGCTATTTCATCTGACATACTGTGTTCTGGGTAATTTCTGACTTTTTGAAAAGCTAAGTCCACCCTAAAAGCATGATAATTTGATAACACAATCAAAACAGTATACCATAGGCCTGAAGACAAGTCCAAAAGAAAAGTTACATAAATAGTGTGAATACAGTCCATATTAACTGAATACATATTATATATATATATAAGCACATATATGTTCAATGCAAAAATGTATTTTCTCAAAGAAACTCATTTATCAACTGACTGTATTTATCAACTCATGATGATGGGTCATTTTGATATGTTAAAAAAATCAACAACATCAGCCTATGGTTATAGAGCATACTGAATATGTGGTTGAAATGGTTAAACGGGGATGTCACACTGTCTTCCCAGTCCAACTTGTGCCATGTTAAATTAAAGCAACTTCTTGTTGCTGAATCATAAGAGATTAAATGTTAACTTCCTTCCCAGGTCTGATTGTACTTGACTGCAATTTTCCTTTACATTTTATTTAAGGTTTTTTTTTTTTTCCCCTCCCTAGACCAGTCTTGTCTCCTCTATCCCCCATGTCTTTGATTTACCACAGAAACCAAATTAGTATCCTGAAGACTTATCCTGATTTCAGATTAATCTGTTTACTTTACAATCCTGTCAATGTGTTCTCTATTCTCTTCATTTCCAAAAGATGGATATTAGCTCTAGAAGCTTGAGTAGTATCATATAGAATTTTAGCAAGAGAACTCTTCTCTGTGTGCTTTTTATTGTATCACATTAGGAAATAGTGTCAGCCCAGATTTTTAGTGATGCCCACCCTGCCTAACATAGCATACAGGGAAATGGGACTCCATTTCTTAGACCCATTTTAATTTTAATTGGTGCATTATAATTCTACGTAATAATAGGATTCATTATGCCATGTTTGTATATGCACATATCATAATTTGATCATTCTCATTCCCCAATACCTTTCCTTTCCCTCCCTTTCTTCCTCCCTGATCTGGTTGTTCTACTCAACTAATCTCCCTTTTGTAACCATTGCCACTATTATTATTTTAGTCAGTGCATTATATGTATATATGTGTATATGTGTGTATGTGTACAAATATATATATATGTGTGTGTATACATATATATAAACAAGATTCATTGTGATATATCTACACATGAACATGACATAATTTGGTAGAGGCCATTCCCTAGTACCTCCCAATCAATTCCCCTCCTCTTTCCCTCTCCATACCCTTCCTCTGACTGTATTTATCAATTAACTTGTCTTCCCTATCGGACTCTAAGCCCCTTGAGAGCAAAGATGTTGGTTTTCATCTCTGTCTCACCAGCTCCCAGAGCAGCACTTGAAAGAGTAGTAATATATGCTAATATTTTTAATATTTGCTAAAATAACATCATAAAATTAGATAATTTGTCTATATTCCCTGTCCTTTTTTAGCAGGGATGAAGAAAATGAAGGGGATATAGAACCTAACACCAATACATTACCTTAGGACAAGGTGTTTAAAATTCTCAGATCTATTATATTTTCCAATGTAGTGGCAAATGAAATGCTTCTCATTGATATAAAAACATAAATTATGTCTTCATTTATTATTACAATATCAATAGTGATTATCAAGATTATTAATACTTTTCCAACTTCAACTGTTCAAAAATTCAATTTTTTATGTAAAAAATATTTATTTTTCACATACATTTAAAAGACTTTGTAGACCAACCCAGTAGTATCAAAGTAAACAAATCTAATTATAGAATATAACTCACAAGCAGTAAGCTTTACTATTAAATGGTTCACTGCTTTTTAAAATCATTAGCATGAACTGAAATATATTTACATAAATTACATTGTTTCTTTCAAGCTATTATTAACTAGAACATGCATTTCAATAGCTTGCTGAAAAGTGTAATATTATAGTCAAGTAAATATATAGCAAATCTTTAACTTCTATATTAAATGTTTCGTACTCTTTATTATTTATCTGAGAAATATTAACTCATGAATTATTCATAAAATCTAGCCAGATCTGTTACATCAGGTGTCAGAATACAGAGGAGGTAGAAAGTGCTGAGTTTCACATGAAGTATTCATTGAACTTGGTGAACTCATTAAAGTATGTTAATTAGGTAATAGACAAAGGAACTTGGTATTTGGTAGAGATTGGGCACTGTTAATACCTTGCTTTGTGTTAATACCTTGGCTGCAGTTTTTCCCCCTTTAATGAGCACAGGGAAAAGCTGATTATTCCAAATGCAGAGGGAAAAAAAGAATCACATGTGTTACGTGTTGGAAAAATTGCCCCAGGTGACACAAAGAAACACATACCAAAATAACTGGCATTCTAACAAAGAGGATATCATTTCAAAGCTTCTAATTTTTCTTTGATACAATATTCTGTCGTGAGAAAACTAAAGGTTAATTTTGATATTATCAAAAACATTTCATTGTTAGAAATTACTGTTTGACTAATACAGCTTTTTTCTCAATTCAGATTGCTCTATATCACAAATATTTGATGCCTGTCCTTGTTTTATTATTTTAGGTTTTTTAACATAAAAAAATTTAAATACCTGAGAACATGTGTGTTCACATGTAGTAAGACAAAAAATTATAAATATATATATAAATAGTCTCATTTCAATAAAATAATTTCCCTACTAAATGACAGCTTTTCGAAGACTATATAATTTTCCATAATAAGACCCAGATTTGAACATAGAAATAACAAATATGGAGTCTCATGGCACACCGACACACAAACTGGATTGAAAAGATGGCCTTTGGGCTCTTTCCAGTTTTATCTAGCTACTTCAACCACATATTACCACTGAAATCACACAAACTAATTTCTAAGGCTCAGTGTTATATATGAAAGTGTGCTTTTACAAAATGGAGTTTATTCTTGAAAAATAAAAATTAGTGCTTCTTTCCAGATGTAAATCTCTTTTGAGTTCACCTTTTTTTGAGAATTGAGGTACAAAATTTCTATGACTATATAATCAGTTCTTAAATGAAATCTTAAGAGCCCAACATAACTGGTGAAACCAATATTCAAATATGTATTTATTCATAGGCCTTCACCTATCTTGTTTTTTCCCATTTTCTCTTCTTTCTGTAAAAATAATTGCCACTTCATAAAGAATTTCAATGCATAAACAAAATACTTTCATCAAGATTAGAACATTAGTGTCACATTTAGTTAGTGATCTGGAACACCACAGCTGGCTCCATTCAAAATATGATTCTATCCATGCCAGAGGTCAAACTAAAATATTAATCTTCAGTCTTCATCATCTCTGCATACACAGCCTCTCAGATATATGATCCTGAGAATTCAAATAAATTTAATAAATTAATATAACCTCTTCTGAAAAGTTGAAGTGTGTGATTACTTTATTTATCATCAGTTCCAAGGGGGAAAATGTACTCATTCACAGTAACATTTATCAAAAGCTACTAGTATTTTTGGAATGAACCCATCTTTCATAGGATAACTTCAGTTACTCTCCTGCAATTCTACTTACAGAAATACATTCTTCAATTTGTAAAATAATTTGCATATTAAATGTCATGCAAGACTTTTCTAGGAATATATTTCAAAATTGTAACATTTGTTAAGGTAAAGTAAATTAAATATATAATAGAATTTTTGGTGTTGCTCTTGCTTCTTATATTATGTCTCAAATCTTCAAAAATTCACACACAAAAAAATACATTCACTAAGAAAATCATGTATACATATAAATAAAGAATATGAAAATCAGGCCAACAAAAAGGAATTAATTTTGTCCATAAAAACAATTACAATATTCTCTAATGCTATATAAACTGAACACCCTAAAATTTTAGAAAGATGAAGGGGGAAAAAAACCACTAAATACATACAATAAAAAGTCAATATTGTCTACATATGAGCATTGTCATTCTCTCTCTAAAACATTAATATTATACTCACGGCACATTTTAAAAAGAGCATTATAATAAGAAAATAATCTGTCTTAAAATATGAACTACACATCTAAGAGACATAACTTGGCCTAACAATGGATACCATAACCTCTAGATGTACGAGAAGATTTCATTTACAAGAAGCCACAGTCACGGAATCCACAATTGGTCCTTCATGGGTAATTACTTATCTCTGGCTACAAAGTCTAAAAATGCTTTTATTTTAGTTTATTCATTAGATATAAAATATTCAATTCTACCTTGCATCAACATTCTATAGTTCACCAAGGTTTAAACACAAATGCTATTCTGATCATCTGGTAGCCCAAGTTACTGTCAGGTACTAATTCAATGATAGCCCTGAATAAAAAGTTCAACCATTTTGCTCATTGCTTCATATTAACTTTTTCCACATGGGCATAGAGATACCTCGAACCATCATCCATTTTATTAAGGAAACATTATTTTGTGAAAGATCAAAAAGGAAGCATCAGAGTTAGAATTCCAGAACTCCTTATTTCTAGTTTTTTTATTTCTAGTAGACCACAGCCACTATTAAAAATGCTTCCTAAATGAAGCCTAAAATTTCGCTAGTACAATAAACCAAATCTAACTAAGAAACACTCCTCAAGATCATGTTTATTTGTCTCAGAAAAATTTAAGGCAAATGGAAAACAAATAAATAATAATAAGTAATCTGTTAACAAAACTATTAAATTCCACAGTAAGAGCCTCTACATAAATACCAAGGTCTCTTATCAAATCAGCTGCTAAATAAAATAGTATAGCAATAATCTAACAAGATTATATTGGAAACAAATGAAACAAAAAAATACACAGAACAAATTTTTAGTGCTACTCCAATGTTATAATACCATGCAACACAGATAGTGTAATTATATATTCAAAGAGAATGTACTGCTTCCTCTTGGGTACTGTTCACCCAAGTGAGGAACTGTGAACAGTTACATGATGTTATAATCTCTCTTCTAATTTACAAGAGCAATTTACCACATTATCTAATGGGACTCCCACAAGGACACAGTTGAGCAGGTGGGACAATACACTGTACCCAAAACACCAGGTTTCCATTATCTTTACTCTCAGTTGGAAGTTGAAGAGAAACAGGTTGGCAAGCTTGAAGTCATCCTCAGCAACCATTTACTCTTATTAATATCTACTTCAAAACACAATAGACATTTCCAGGAATCTCTATTTAGGACTTACAGAGATAGCAATTGTCTGTCAGCTTAGTAACTAACTGAGGGTATATTTGCTAGTTCAATTCCTGGGTTTAAAAAATAAACCTCTGGAATATGGATGTCTTAAGGCCTGGAGGTAAATTTTTAAATATGCATATGACTTTGGAAGATCCTGCTATGGACAAAACTAAAATGTATTGATTTCAACTTCAAATATATGGGCACTGATCTAACTAGCAAATCCTATAGAAATCTGATTAACCATGAGTCAAAATTTCTAAGGGGAAAAGTAGACAAAACCACAAGTAGATTAGGCACAAATAGAAAGTACTAGTTTTTTAAATTACTATTATTGTTGTATTATATTTGCAGTACAATCTACCTACTCTGAAAAGATAATATAATTTCTAGTCACAGGGATTATTGGCAGATAGTTTTTTTAAAAAAAAAACTTAGAAAAGTCTTTTAAATACAAATGTATTATAATAAATTATAATTTTAAGGAAATTGTAAGTCATTCAGTATTTACCTCTTATAAACAGTGAATAAAGAGATCTGGTTACTTTGAATACAGTTTTCTTTTTGATGAAAGCTTAAGCAATATCTTTTGTACATAAAAAAATAACCTTCAAAACAACTTAAGAAAATCTACCCAGAGATAAGGAAAGAGTCCAGATGATTTTTTAGAATCTCTTTACTAATGATTTATGATTTGAAAAAGGTATACACCACTAAAACACTGATTTTAGGTAAAAGCATTAAAAAGAAATTAAGGAGTCCATAAGATTCAGGATACTATTCACTTTAAAATAATTATCAATCAACTGAATATGTCCATAAAGGTTCTTTGTTGTTTGTTTGTTTGTTTTTGGTTCTAGGGATTGAAACAGGGATACTTTACCACTGACCACTGAGCTACATCCCCAGCCCTTTGTATATTTTTGAGACAGAGTTTCACTGTGTTAGTTATCCAGGTTGCCCTCAGACTTGAGGTTCTCCTACCTTATCCTCCTGAGTAGCTGGGATTACAAGCATGTGCTACCATGCCTGTCATAAAAGTTCATTCTTTTAAGATCACCATCTTTACTTTTAAAAGATATTAAATCTCATACTTATATTTAGTTTATAAATATAAAATTTTAATTCAAAATCCATTGCCTGAAATAATGTATCATAAACTTAAAGCCATATAATTAAAAAACATAATTTGTTCCTGAAAGGTTAACTTTCAACATTTTTACTGCATGCTCGTTTTTTGGACAAATCATGTTAACAATGTGGTTTGAATAATTCAGTCTGCAAAATGGGAATAAAACCAGCAAGTAGAAAGACTAAAAGTATTAATGAATTCCTCAGAGATCCATAAGCAAACAATGCTAAAGGACAGAGCAGTACATTTTCAGAGAAAAATACCGTAAGAAAATCTCACACAGTAAAATTCCATAAAGCATTTTCAAACAGAAACCACGTTGCAGACTTCCCTAAAGATTTCTACTCTGAAATAGTCAAAAGAAAGACTTCCATTCATTCTGTTTCATCAACATTGTCATTAAACATTATTCTTAACTCGCCTTTCTATGATGTTAACATTACAGTAGAAGAAAAACAAATTAAATTGAAATACCCTAATGAGCAGCAGTGGGAAAAGAAAATTATATGATTGTAAAGGTAAAATTGTTAAGGCTATAATTTTACCTTGACAACATGTGATCTTGGGTGTTCCTAAAATCTTATTCACTTAATCAGAGCTTATATCTAAATTTAATTAAATAGAAAAAGGTACCACTGTATTTAACGAATACACAATGTACTTTTGTCCTTACTTTTCAACCAAGAGGATTGTATGCTGCTTTGGGCCAAATAAGGTAGAAGTCCTGGACAACAATAATGTACTCATGTAGTTCTATTGGTTCTTACTAATACATAATTACATTTTTCAAACTTGGAAACTCACACCTTAGCAGATATAACATGCCAACAATAAAAAGGCTCAGAACAAAGTCAAGCAATGTAAGGACAGCAGTAAATAATTTGATTGTATTGAAATTATAAAATACCTTGCTAATCCATATTTTAGCAATTTTATTGCGATATAATTTATATCCCATACAATCCACCCATTATCCAGTGTTTATTAGTTTGTTCACAGTGTTGTGCAGCCATCACCACAATTGATTTTCAGTACTCACTAAAAACCTCATGCCCATTAGAAATCACTTTCCTTCCCCCACCAACTTTCCTCCCTTCTTCACCCTAGGCAAACTACTTTCTGTATTTGTGGATTTGTCTAATCTTGAAATTTCATATATAGAGAATCATACTATACATAGTTTTTGACTCACTTATTTCAATTAGCCCAACTTCAATAAGTTTATTCATATTGAGCATGAATCAATACTAGATTCCTCTGTATTTTCAAATAATGTCCATTGTATGGATATCCTACCTTTTATTTAACTATAAAAGTTGATGGGCATTTGGGTTTTTTTTTTTTTTTTACTTTTTGTCTATTATGAGTAATGTTCCTCTGAACATTCCGGTACAAGTTTTTCTGGGGGTGTATGTTTTCCTTTGCAATTCCATTTTTAAATACACTTCAAAAAGAAATATGAAACTATAACTTCAAAAAGAAATATGAAACTATTTTCTTAAACACATGGTATAAAATACTTTATAAAACTCTAATACCTTCTTCTGGTGGTCATAATCATAAATGAAATGTAAGTAAAGGTTACAATTGTGTATGAAAATGCAGTTCCCTTTCTGTTTTGCTGATTGAGTTTAGTGGAAACTACTGTCTAATAAACTGATCAACATATTTCAGTTTCAAGATAAACAATACCAATAACTTTTCAAGATTTCTTAACTTCTGCTTTCCATCAAGGAAACTAAAAAGGCACGAGCCTATTAAATAGCAAAGCAAACACCACCATTTATTTCATTTCTATTCATCTGGATACTTTTAAAAATTTTTATCTCCTCCACTGAGGTTCTGTGTTGACTCTAAAAGATAGTAGATTCAGATAAAACTGTTTAGTTTAAAATTTCAACACACATTCAGTCAGAAGTTCTTGTTTGTTAAATTAGTTATAATTGGACCCCCCCACCGCAAAAAAAAAAAAAAATCAGTAATGCAGTCAGCAAAATTCTAAGATAGCCTCCATGATTCCCATCCCTTTGTTCTCACACCTATTTAATCCCCTCCCCCAGAGTGTGGACAGAACCTGTAACTTGCATCTAACCAAACTAATTTGAAAAAAGTGATGCAATATATCTCCCATGATTATATTATGCTATATAACAAAGTAAAGAGATTTTGTAGGTATAACAAAGGTCTCTAATTAAAAAATTGATCAAAGAGAAATTATTCTAGAAAGGTCTGGCCTAATCAAGTGAGCCCCTAAAGAAAGGATCCAATAAATAAATTAATAATTGGTTAAGAGTCTAGAAATGAGAAACTCAAAGCAGCAACATTGCAAAGAAATCTAGCATCTACCCAACTTCTATCAAAAGACATGCTTCCTCATGCCTGCATGAGGGCAAAATCAAAAAGTAGGTAAAGAAAAATAAAGGCTTAAAGTTCTAAATAAACATCCACTATGTAATAATGGTAAGAATTCTCTGGAATCAAACTGAAGATAACTCCAAGCACAGAAGCTTCACTTAGCACCTAACTGATGGTCTTTCTAATATAGTGAACATTTATTGAAGAGCACTTATAATTATTCATGATGGAGAACATAAAGTGAACAAGGTGAATCTCCATTCTTCAGCAGCTCAGCATTTATTGACAGAGTCAGAAATATACAGGTAACTATAGTACATGGCATGTAAGCTACAAAAAGCATTAAAACAAGAACATTGTAGTGCAAATAGGGTAGATATAATGACTAAAGAAATGGAACCACACAAATTGACCAATGGTCATGGAGTAGATTTCTAATGTTAGTACATACAATGACAGCTAGCACTTATGAAATACCTACTGTGTGCCAGGCACTCGACGAGGCTCTTTCAGAGAGTATTTAATTTACTTCTTACAACTCTGTAGTAGAAATATTAGGTCTTTAATTAATAATAATAATTCTAATCAGACAGTTTAAGTAACTAGATCAAAAGAGAGGGTAATTCCAGCACTTACACTTAGGTCTAATTATTAAGATTGTATAATATATTGCTTCTCATAACTATTTAATAAAACAAAGCTTGACATTGTATATGTTTTTCAAAGAATTTTCAAAAATATGTCAGCCTATCCTGAAACAACCTTGTAAGATAGAGATACAGGTATCTTTTCCACATCATGGTTATAGGAACTAGTATTTAGAGGTTGGTTTGGCACTTAATTTGTGAATTAGGACCAAAGCCTTGGCCTTCTGACTCCTTGTTTCCTGTCTTTTCCACATACAATTCTCTATGATACTTCAGATAGAAGCCAAGAAGAAGAGAATTTTTTATAAAGGGAAAAGTAAACACATCTGTAACTCTGACTGCAGCTATCTTCTCTCAGTGATGAAGTCCCATATTCTGCCATCAAGTGTTTAGTTAACTCCATCAGTCCCAAAATTCTCTTTTCATAGTTTATGCTGTCCATTCATCTTTAGTAACCCCCCAAAATGATACACAATTCATAGGTACAATGTCACCTGAAGGATTTATCAGTATACTCCTTGGCCTTTGTTATTCTCTATTTCTTTCCAATCTTTCTGACCTATAGATCTCACTGTCCCCATTTTTCCTACTCTTCTTCCACCTTCATATGCTTTTGCTAATTCTTGCTCTTTTTACAGCTGTCTTTAAACATTTCTTCTATTTCCTATGTATTTTCTTCTAACTTTTCTTTCAAACTTCTTAAGCCATTACTTTCTCCTTATACCATATAAGGAATCAGATTTCTTTGTTATGGGACCTGGTTCTTGTAGATATCTAAGAGGCACATTATTCATTTATTAAAATATTTTAGTTTAATATTTTTCTGAACAAAAAAGAAAGAAAGAAAGAAAGAAAGAAAGAAAGAAAGAAAGAAAGAAAGAAAGAAAGAAAGAAAGAAAGAAAAAAACAAATGGGTTGTTGTTAAAGGGTACATGGGTTTTGGAATTTTTAAATGGTAAATATTTCCCTGATGCCTAAATTTGTATAGACTAAACGTTTATCACATTAATACCACTTGCTAATCTTTTCCATTTATGCCACATTTGGTTTCCTACTCACTGATCCCCATTGAAAGTATACAACGTACAGAAGTACCAAGGTGGAGCAGACCTTCCCAATCTCTCATTGACTTTACTTTTGCATAAGGTCATCAGTAAGATCACTCCTTCAAGTGAAGACAGGTGTTATGATCATATAAAACTCTGTTTCAACCTAAGTACATGGTCATGACATGACCCAGAAGGAAAAGAGGAGAACAATGTCTGGCAATAACTGAGGAGGCTATATTTAAAGATATTATCCCTCTAAAAGCCAGCAAATAGAAATTCCCAAGTACCAACTAAAGATATATTTCCTTCACTCTTATATTCTGCCCTGATACCTATGAAATTATAAAATATCATAAAAAATAAAACCATATTTAAATATGTGACTAAATACAGCTTTTTATAGAAGTTGATTATGACTTTGACATTTTAGTTATAATGCACATGGATAAGTGCTGTCAAATGGAGGAAGAAAAGTCAAATTGAATGCCTTAGATTAGAACTAACATTTTAGATCTTTTTATTAGGCATAATCTAACTATTGTAATGCTATTTTCTGACGCATTACATTATTTCATCTTTAAAAAGTTTCAGAGCAAAGTAGTTTCAAATCAACCTCCAATTTTAAATGTTATTAATTTTTCTTACAATTGAAGATCATGGCAATCTATATACTCACTAATGCTTTGCTTTAAAATTTAATTATAGAAAATATGAATACTTCTAAAATCTATTTTATATGTTGCCATTCACACTGAGACATTCTCAATAAGAATAGATCCCCATTTGAAGAAATAAAAATAGTCATCATGACTTGTTTTTAGTTTTTAATACAGAATAAAATTTTAATTCTATATCCATGTTTTCCTGCAAAGAACCACTTAGAAATATATTTTGGTTTCAATATAAACAGGTATTGTGCAGTTTTGGTAATGGTGAACTAGACAATCCAGACCAAGCCCATCCCACAACTAAAATCCCTATGTAAATTTTCACAAAAATGCAGATTAAGTAGAAATAACATCTTTCTAAGAGCATAGAAGAGCTAATGAGATAGCAGCGAATTACTGAAGAAAACCAACAAGCAGCACAGCATTTGGTGCCACTTGCTATTCTGTGCTGACTTGATCTGGTGGAGAGGCTGAACACTTCTGACAGCCTCCTGGGGCTAGAGAGCAGGATTTTGAGAGTACATGGTTATGATGAGAAATCAAAGGCTGTTAGATGGAAGGATGAACACTAGAACTAAAACAGCCTTCACACTGACTTCAGGCATGTACTCAATTATTTAAATGACACAGAAATTCTCAAACATTAAAATAAGACTAAGATAATATAGAATTGCTGGTTCTCTGGAGACCCAGTTGTACCAGCAGAAAAAAAAATCACCTCAAGAAGATTATAACATCATCATAAACCTGAAATTATCTCTATGAATAATTTTACAAATACAGCATTTAGCACATGATGAAATCTAACCAGATCAAAAAGGTGTGGAGCTATGGTAATATAAAAGCCATCCTAAATAACAGAAAACAGAAACAGGCATCAGTTGCCCATGCAGAAGAATGATTAGAGATGAAGTGTTTTTTAAAAACAGCCTGTGCTTATGATAGTTACGGACATAAAAACAACCTTAAGCTTTTCAGCAAGGAACTAAGACTAAATACTATAAAAAACAACACTTCAGATGTGTGAAACAATCTACCAGAAATATGAAACTAAAATCTATCATAAAGACTTCAAGGATGAGGGATAGACCAAAAGAAATTATCGAGACAAAAAGAATCGAAAAGCATACTTTGCAAAACACAAGAGAAAGATTAGATAATATACATGATATGATAAGAAAGTCTAACTTACATTGAATTGGATTCCAGAAGGACAAGAAATAAATATGAAAGAAATAATTGAAAACATAATTGCTAATGGCTTGCCAAAATTAATTAAAAGCACCAGGTCACAAATTCAAGAAGTCCAAAGAGACTTGGAACCAGAGGAAAGAATACTAAGAACATAGAATCTTTGCAGGACACCAAAAACAATGTAAACATATGTAAAGAATGACACTATCTTCTAAAAGAACAAGTCAGTTAACATATAAAAGTCAAAAACTGTTTGAAGGAAAAGAATAAATAAATAAGAAATTATAACATGAGCTCACCATAAACAGAAAAAATATTATTAACAAGTAAAATATTCTGTCATTTACTATCATGAATGGAGATTTGCATCTTTGTTCCTATATCTATCATAATTCCTTATTTTAGTTTTTTGGACTATTTCTTCAATTTAATGGAATGCTCTAATTTGCTACCCATGTTAATAATTTTCAAATAATAAAAACAGCTTTAACAAACTTATCATAGCCACCATAAGTGCTATAATTGTATATAATAAAAAGTTCCTATTGTTATAATTTCTAGATAAAACATGTTCCCTGACAATTATGGACATTTGCTGCATTATAATAAAAAATACAAGAGAATTCTGATGAATTTTTATTCAGTCTTCCTAGATAGATATTCACTGTAATCTAGGGTAATCAAGTATGAGAAGTTTATATACCTTCACTCAATTAGTAGCTGAACTCAAAAATAGGATCTGGATCAATAAATTATGAAATACTTTTTAAAAAATTTATCTGATGAACCACAAAAGGAAGAAATTAACATTTGTAAACTTATTTATGTTCCAGGCTTTGTACTAAATATCACTTATACATTATCTCATAATCCTCAAACATACACAAAAAATGTAAAATCGGCACTATTCATTTCTCATGTAATATTTTTCAGATAAATAATTAATCTTGTCAACACTCAGAACCCTTTACTTTTTTATCCAGTATTTATATAGGTCAACTAATTACAAACAAATATTCACAGGAAAAATAATTTACTCTATAATCCTATAAATTTGTTGTTATTCTTTTGTTGTTTTTCTTTTTAGGTATACATGACAATAGAATGTATTTTGACATTCTTCACTTAATAAACAACATTTTGATAATGATAAATGGAGTAAAAACAATTTATCAAATAACTCCTAAATATCTTCTGAAATTTTGTGCCTTAGAATCTATTCAATTATAAATCTTTACAAGTTTGACTACATTGGTACAATGTCTTCTTGTTTGTGAAATTTCTATTCCCATAACATTCTTAATTTTTATCTTAAATGAGTTTTATTTTTTACCATGCAAAATCACATGTAATAAATATCTATATTAGCTGAGAACATATATGCATTTCACAATGTAGCTACAGGATTTTGAAGCATATATTTTTAATTTCTATAAATGAGTCTCTAATTCTCAGGGCTATATTACATTGATATGGATGTTAGACTACCTAAGAACTTTAAAATGACAGGTAACTGGGCTGGGGATGTGGCTCAAGCAGTAACGCACTCGCCTGGCATGTGTGGGGCCCTGGGTTCGATCCTCAGCACCACATAAAAATAAAATAAAGATGTTGTGTCCACCGAAAACTGAAAAATAAATATTAAAAAATTCTCTCTCTTCTCTCTCAAAAAAAAAAGAGTAGAGATTTCCTTTAAAAAAAATGACAGGTAACTATCACACTCAAATAGTATTTTAAAGTTATCACTGTTATGTAAAAAGATATTATTCAATTTCATATGAGTTATATTTGTATTTTATACATATCATTAGAATGTAGTTTTAAAGTTGAGATCTTTAAAACATTTTGAATAAATAATGGTTAAGTAGTGATCACATTTGTTACAATAGTATATACTTCCTATCTTATGTGAAAATAATCATGCAATTGATAAATATAGTCAATTTCTTTATTTCATATTCGTGAATTTTCTAAATATAAGTTACCAAGCTATACAGGAGACAAGTCACTCACTAATATTCTGCCACTAAAATATAATAATTAGACAATAATAAGTGGAAACTACTTTATGAAGAAAGGCTTCTCAAAAGATACAGGAACCCAAAGAGTTTTTATAAGGAAAGGGTATTGAATTTTGTCAAATGCTTTTTCTACATCTATTGAGATGTTTATGTAGTTTTCTTCCTTCATTGTTAATGTAGTGTATCACATTTATTGATTTGTGAGTGTTAAACTATACTTATATCCTAGGAATAAATATCACTTGGTCATGGTATATCAATGTGATATTGAAGTGTGTGTATGTGTGTTTAGCATTTTGTTGAAGCTTTTGCATCTACATTTATCGGGAATATTGGCATGTAGTTTTATAGTGTCTTTATCTAGTTCTGGTATGAGAGTAATATGGATTTCATAAAATGATAAGAAAACGTTCAGTCCTCTTCCATTCTTAGAATAGATTCTTCCTTAAATATATGTTGGGATTCAGTGAAGCCACATGGTCCTGATCTTTTTCTGTTGGGAAATTTCTGATTGCGGGGGCAATTATTCAACATAAGAAAGTCCATAAAAGCCCACATCTAACATCATGCTCAATGCTTAAAACTAGTAATCTTTTCCTCTAATATTAGGAACAAGGCAAAGATGTTTACTCTCAACATTGTTATTTAACATGTTACTAGAAGTCCTAACTAGAGCAAAATTGGGCAAGAAAATTGAATAAAAGACACCCAAATCAGAAAAGAAATAAAATTTTCTGTTTGCTGATGACATAATCTTATTCATAGAAAACCCTAAAGTCCTCACCAACAAACCTGTTAAACCTAATAAATTCGGCAAAATTGCAGGATATAAAATCAACATGTAAAAATCAGTAGTGTTTTTATATGCCAGTAGTAAATTATCCAAAAAGGAAATTAAAAAACAATTGCATTTACAATATCATCAAAAAGAATAAAATGCTTAGGAATAAATTTAATCAAGAAGCAAAAGACCTACACACTAAAATCAACCAAACATTGATTAAATAAATTAAAGATAAAAACAAGTGGAGAGTCATTTCATATTCATGAATCAGAAGACTTACTCAACTAACCAAAACTATGTACAGATTCAATTCAATTCCTATCAAAATTCCAACAGCATTTTTACAGACATAAAAAAGAGTTCTATGAAACCACAAACAACCCCAGATAGCTAAATTGATATTAAGTAGAAAGAACAAAGCTGGAGGTATTACACTTAACACTTTCAAAATATATTCTAATACTTTAGTAAAATTATATTACATACTTATCCTACACCATACACAAAAATTTACTCAAAGTGTATACTTAAATGTAAGACCGGAAACTGTAAAACTCCTAGAAAAATATAGGGGGATAGCTTTATGACAGAGATCTTGGCAATGATTTCATGAATATGACACTACAACAACACACAAAAAAAGCAAAAATAGACAAATAGGTCCACATCAAACTAAAAAAAGGAAACAATCACCAGATGGAAAAGGCAACCTAAAAACTGGAAGAAAATATTTGCACACCACATATCAGATAAGAGAATGATTTCCAAATTTGTAAGGAACTTCTATAATTCAACAGCAAAACAAAAGAAAAAGAAAGCAAATTACTCAATTTTAAAATGGGCCAAAGATTTGGAAAGTCATTTCTCCAAAAAGACATACAAATACAACATTATATGAAAAGATGCTTACAGTCACTATCAGAGAAATGGAAATCAAACCTAATGAGACACTCTTTCGCACCTATTAGGATGGTTATTATCAAAAAGGCAAAAGACAATAGTGTTAGGGAAGCTATAGAGAAATTGAGATATTTTTGTATACTATCAAAATGGCATTACCATTTTGTAAATGGTAATGCCAAATAGTGCAATAATGAAAAATAATAGAGAGTTCCTCAAAAAATTAAAAGTAGAATATGATTTGGCATTTCCACTTCCCACGGAAGTGAAATCAATATCTTGAAAAGACATCTGCACTCCCATGTTCACAAAAACCACGATGTAAAGTCAGCTTAAACATCCATCAGTGGATGAAAGCATTTTTATAACATGGTGTATACATAAAATGAAGTATTACTCAGACTTAAAAGTAGAAAATCCTGCAATATATGACAACATGGATGAGAGTATGATGCTTGAAAACATTATGGTAAGTGAAATAAGTCAGTCCTGGTAAGGCAAATGCTACATGATTCCACTTATAGAAAGTATCTAAAATAGTAAAACACAGAGGAAACAGAATGATAATTCCCAAGGGTTGTGGTAGAGAGACATGAAATGTTGTTCAACAGTCAAAATCTTAATTATGCAAAATGAAAAAATTCTGGAGATCTGCTTTACACTATTGTCTCTATAGTTAACAATATTTTACACTTGAAAGTTTATGGGCAGATAGATTTGTTAAGTTCCTTCCCACAACATGTTGTTTTAAAAAAAATTCTGAAAATTTGAATGTCCTGATTCACTTTCAAGTATTATTTTCAATCGATATATTTAAAAATAAGTGTATTTGGATGTATTATACTGCTGAGATTTTCTAATTCCATGACACTCTATCTTTTACCCTTTCATTTAGCATGATCCCTCTCAAAATGAAAATTTTAAAAAATATTATTAGAATCCAACCTGAAAGCTCCATATACCCAAAGCTAAAACATATAAGCAACAAAATAAATAAAATAGCACTAGGCTATAACCAACATATAAAATAAATATGGATGGGTTCACACTGATATAAAGAAGTAACTAAATAAACTGATAAATAGGAGGAAAGGACAATTTTTTTACAGAATAATAGGTACAAATAATAAATAAGTAAAAAATAACATATATAGATACTTCCTTCCTGACAGGAGGTAAAGCTTCTCCTCCTCTTGAATGTGGACTGGATTTATTGACTGGGTTCTGAAGAACACAACATGGAAAGAGTAGAAAATTAACTTTAGTGGACAAAACCAGGAAACATGACTTCAGCCAAGCAATTGAGTTAACATCACTAGTTGTGTATTTATCATGTACCATCTGATGTGATGTAAAGAGAAAGACTTGACTTCTGTGATGTTCTTCTCCAAACCATATAATCATGAAGAGAACATCAAATGAAGTCGAGTTAAGTGAAATTCTACAAAATATCTGACAAGTATCCTTCAAAACTATCAAGGTTATAAAAAAACAAGAGCGGAAACTGTCACAAATCAGAAGAGACTAAGGAGACATTTCTAATAAATTCAAAACTGTATCCAAAATAAAATACTGGAACAGAAAAAGGCCACTAATGGATAAACTGATGATATCTGAAGAGAATTCACAGTCAAAAGTAGTACACCATTTACTATTTCTTATATTCTTGATAATTGCCATTCTGACTACTAGAGTGAGATGAAATCTCAATGTAGTTTTGATTTGCATTTTCTTCACTGCCAGAGATGTTGATCATTTTTTCATATATTTGTTGCCCATTTGTATATGTCCTCTTGAGAAGTGTCTTGATTAGTTCTTGTTTAGTTTGCCCATTTGTCAACTGGATAATTTGACTTTTTGGTGTTAAGTTTTTTGAGTTCCTTATATAATTTAGATATTAATCCCCTATCTGAAGAGCAGAATATATTATCTCTCTTCATGGTCTTGTTTCTTTTGCTATGCAAAAACTTTTAATTTGAAGGGGAAAGAGTGCACTCTTACATTGTAGACAGGACTACAAATTGGTACAACCACTCTATAAAGTAGGAGATTCCACAAAAAACTAGGAATAGAACCACCATGTGATTCAGCTATCCCACTTCTTGGTATGTATTCAAAACATCTAAAATCAATACAATAGGAATATAGTCACATCAATGTTTACAGCAGTTCAACTGACAATTCCAAGTTATGGAACTAGTCCAGATGCCCATCAACAGACCAATGGATAAAGACAATGTGGTATATATACACAATGGAGTTTTAGTCATAATGAAGAATGAAATTATGGCATTTGCTTATAAACAAACAGAACTGTAGAACATCATGCTAAGTGAAATAAGCTAGATCCAGAAAGTCAAAGGTCAAATGGTTTCTCTCATGCAGAAACTAGATCAAAACAAGGGTAAAAAATGGAGCTGGGGGAATGCCTATGAAAACAGAAGAGAGATCAGGGGAGTAGAGGAAAGGTGTTGAGGGAGAAACAGGGAGGATGGAGGGAAGGAAGGAAAAGTGGAATGAATCTGACCAAATTTTCCTATGCATATGTATAAATATGCCACAATTTCAGAAAATAAAAATTAAAAAAGTAATGTACCACTATTAAATTCCTTAGTTTTGACAAATGTACAATGAATGATGTTAATATTAGAGGAAACTGATGTTTGGCGAGGGCTCTATATCTTTGCATATTTTCTATACATATCAACTTATTCCAAAATAAAAAGATCAGTTTTTTAAGTCATTAGGTTTGAAGTAATGAAGTAAGATACATGTCTGAAAGTACTAGTTAAATTAAAGATCTTTAAAATATTGTACATGTAGAATACATTTGTAAACTTGAGTAAAAAAGAAAAGTAACAAGTAAAAAGTGAAATGACTAAATCAAAACAAAATCTTCTATTAAAAAATACCACAAACAGGCAAAACAGAATTAAATTAATAAAATAAACCTGGAAATGCACAATATAATTTATAGACTAAATTTTAAAATCCTTAAGATTCTATGAAAAATAGTCTATTTTATGTTGAAAAGAATATGAATAGGCAATTCCCAATATGACAGAAAATATATTCTCAAGAAATACAGATTTTAAAAATATTTACATGTTATTTGTAATCCATAGAGTGGAAAAACAATATTTTATGATAGTACAATTCAAGGAAGTCACAAGTTAACAAAAAAATCTCAAAGACTACATATAAATTGGGTAAAAGCCAATCTAGAAGTCAATTTTTTAAACATCCAACAAAAGAAAACATACATAAAATTGTCACTGCGGCATTATATGTAGAAGGAAAAACATAGGTAACAATTTATGTAAATGTCTATCATACAGAGACTATGGAATATGCAACAGATAAATAATCATGTGGATCAATCATCAAAATATACAGCTCTCAGAAACATACTACTTAATTAAAAACCATTAGTAGAATGCTAGTTTGGTAAGCACCTCCATTATGTATTGTCTCTGGGCACACACCAGGTCTAGAAGCATACTCACTAAACTGAGAACAGTGGTCAATTCTGGGGAGGGTGAAGGAAACAGCACTCAGGGTGGTGATCAACTGCTTACAAGTAAACTATATTTATTGTTAAGTATCAGGAATTTCTTTATTTTAAATAACATTTTTGTTTTGTTTATTATTTAGTAGAGTGTCAGTAATAATAATAATCCAAAAAATAACACACAGATCCTTTCAATAGCACACACTGTATGTTTCCAAAAAATATTTGAATGATAAGTAACAATGTAAGATATTTGTCTTGAAAGTACACTTATACACTCAATGAGGAAAAATATGAGAATGCTGCCATTTCAAAGTAACAAAAAAATGTTGAGCAAATTAAGAATCAAGACACTTATGTTCTAGTTATGGTTTTGCCAATAACTTCCTGCATCATGGTCAAATTACATACCACCAGATGGGCCTGATTTTGTTCATTATTTTTTCTGAAAAATAATGCTAGCTGCCCTACATTCTTCACAGAGACACAAGGGAGAAGAGGCAGAAATTAGATCATAGATACAGCAATATTTTGAAAAAAAATGTATGGATGCTATAATACTAATAAAAGAAGTTTTGAAGCGTTTTTAAATATAGCATTGTGCTGGTTAGCAGAATTTGGGATCTTTACACTGCAGCAAGTAATGGTAGGGAGTGGTCCATGAAACTGGCTCATTTCTCTAACCCAACTTGTCAGAAAGATTTATGATGTAAAAAATCCATAAGTTCACAATAGCTAAGTTGTGGAAACAAACTAGAAGCCCTTCAATAGATGAATGAGTAAAGAAAATGTGGTATATATACACAATGGAATATTAATCAGTATTAAAGAGAATAAAATTATGGCATTTTCAGGTAAATGGATTGAGTTGGACAATATCATGCTAAGTGAAGTAAGTCAATTCCAAGAAACCAAATGCCAAATGTTTTCTCTGATATAAGGATGCTGATTCATAATGGGGATGGGGTGGGGGAGCATGGGAGGAATGGAGAAACTTTAAATAGGGCAAAGGGGAGGGAGGCAAAGGGAGGGGGCAGAAGGGTAGGAAAGACGGTGGAATGAGATGGACATCATTACCCTAAGTTCATGTATGAAGACACAAATGGTGTGACTCTACTTTGTGTATAACCAGATACGTGAAAAATTGTGCTCTATATGTATAATATGAATTGAATTGCATTCTCTGTCATGTATAACAAATTAGAATAAAAAAGTGGAAATTAAAAAAAGAAATTACCAATAATTCAATTTTAAGGAAAATAAATCTTCAGAGAAAACAAATCTGAAATAGAATTACAATAATGACATGCCATGCTAATACTTTTATATTTAGCTCAGTTAACCTGGGTTTCTCACATGCTGTGCTTCCATTTCCTTCCAGGAGTTCTTTTCTTAAAGAAATTAATTTGTACATTCTAATGTGGTCTTGAAAATGACTTCATATTTTGGTGGACATCTACACTACTTTAAAAATACAAATTATTCTGTATTAGATGCTCTAAACTATTCATCAAGCATAATATCAAAAAGTTACTTTTACCATTTCCATTATGTGCATAAAACTGAGACTTGTGCATTGTCTTGAACACATTATCTTGATTATAAATTAATATTTCAGATTCTTTGTGTTTCATTTCTTCTTCTAATTTGGATATCAAAATAAATATGTTCCTTGACAATCACTCTGACAGGCTGAAATACCTGAAATTAATGTGTTCAGTTGTGTGAAGAATTACAACGCTATTAAATATGATAGGCATGTAAGTGTTATTACCTATGTGGTCACAAAAACATCTGAGGAAATACCTAATTTCAAAGTTAAAATTAGGATAATTTGGTTTCTCCAAATGAGAACAACCACAACAGACTTCATTAACAATCTTTAAAAAGAAGATCCTGTATAATCATTCTAGAAAAAGAAAAAGTTGATTTTTCAAATGCCTTCTCTAAAATCTCTGAGCATAAAGAATACACCACAGCTAAAAGAATGGTACCTATTCTGGAACTGAATAAATGAGGAAAATGTTATAAATTATGTTGTCTTCTAAATCTCTTGCTACCTAAGAAAATGAAAATTCCAGAAATAATACCTGTATAAAGCAAGCTAAAGGGAGGATTTTCAACCAATGTGAAATACTTTTATAACTCAGTAGGTAAGGTTTCCATAAGCATTTGTCAATATATCAAAGATAAAAATATATATGCCTAATTTTGAAGCAATCAATTTATAAAGGATAAGTCATTTGCTAAAGTTTTAAAGCCTTATCAGCAGTGCTGATTGCAAAATATATATACTTACTTATTTAGACATTTAAAAATATGTCCTCAAGATATGGAGGTAAATGTATACTCATACATTGTATATAGGACTACAAATTAGCACCACCACTCCAAAAAGCAGTATGGAGATTCCTCAAAAAACTAGGAATAGAATCACCATATGACCCAGCTATCCCACTGTGTTATTTATTCGAAAGATCAAAATAGGTATAGATACACAACCATATCAATGTTTATAGCATCATGATTCAATTTTCCACGTTATGGAACCAGCCTAGATGCCTATCAACAGATTAATGGATAAAAACAATGTGATATAAATTCCCAAAGAAGTTTTAGTCAGCATAAAGAAGAATGAAATTATGGCATTTGCTGGTAAATGGATGGAACTGTAGAACATCATGCTAAGTGAAATAAGCTAGACCCAGGAAGTCAAGGGTCAAATGTTTTCTCATATATGTGGAACCTTGATCAAAATAAGGAAAAGGAGAAACTGGGAATCCCCTGAAAATAGAAAAAAAAAATGTTTGGGTAGAGAAAAAGGGTCATGGGGGAAGGAAGAGGATGGAAAAAGGAAGAAACAGTAGAATGAAACTGAGCAAATTATCCTATGTACATATATGAATATACCACAGTGAATTTCAGCTTTATGTATATATAAAATGCGATAATTTATTTTTAAAACTATAAATTAATATAAGAAAGATAAGTAGAATAGAGGAATGGGAATGGGGGAAGGTGGAAAGGGGAAGTAAGGGAAAGAGAAAGTACTAAGGACTGAATTGAAGCAAATTATATCCCATGCTTGCATAATTATGCCAAAATATTTGAGACAGGGTCTCTCTAAGTTTCTTAGGCTGTCATTAATCCTGTTATCTTCCTGCCTTACTTCCCAAATTCCTGGGATTACAGGCATGGACCTCTGTATCTGGCCTCAAATTTCTTTTAGCTCACACATAGGACTTTCAAGTCAATGGGCTATGCAAGAATGAATTTGAGGTCTAAATGTATAACTATAAAGATTTCCACAGTATCTAAAAATCATAGTGTGAAAATCATTAACTTATTCTGTGATTGTTTGCTTCCCCGCATCAAAACATTTCCCATTCAATTGGTTAAAAACAAGTTAAAGAGAAAATCTTGTATTGTTTTATTTTTAGCATCCTAAGAGTCAATTTGTTTAAAGGCATGATCAAGTAAATTTAAGTTTCTCAAATTGAAGAATGTCACAAAGTAATCTAGCTAGTCTATAGTGGGATTAAGCCAAGGGGTCCAAACAGGGGATATTCTATATTTTTATTGTGAGCCATAACCTTACTTTACTTTCATGCATCTCTAGCCTGATTTGGGACCACATAAGGAAACTTAATGTATCTCTTTGGCTACATTTTAAACAGAGCACAAAATAACATAGACTTTTCCCAAAAAGCCATTACCATTAGAAGCTATAAACTTTTGTTGGAGTAGTCAAATTTTGCACGTTTCACTATTAAATTCAGTGGAATTTTAATCTTTTGTCAAATCTTTTCTCAAGCATCATTTAATTTAAACTAAAATATTCATATGCATTAATATAAGTTACCTATCACCCTTTCCTTATCCATAAGTAAACAATGACTAATATTAAAGAGAGCTCTGTATATAATACAGGTCCCCAAAAACAAATAAGAATTAAGATGAAGTTTCTGAACACACCCTTATCATTCGATAAATTTTCACTGCTCAGTATTTTGACTGGCTCTCAGCTTTATGTAAAACTACTTGACTTGGTTTTCAGTTTGAATGTTCAGCCAACACTAAATTCTTTGGGAATATTATTACATTTTTTAAAAAGTCATAGCTTCTTGAAAATATAACAGATTCCAAACAACACAGTGTTTTCTTGTGAAGGCTTTGTCCAAAATAACTAAAGATGAACTCTTGTATCTTTAGTCACATAATATAAAACCATTATAATAGCTTTTGAGAAAGAAACATGAAATTAGAAAGTGATATCAACATTAAAATCACCAATTCACTTGAGGAAAACCAAAATGGTCAATGTGTTCTCTTTCCTATACATTTCTCATCATTGAATTTCTTGTAATAATCTATACATATGTAAAGGTGTAAGTATGAGTATATTAGCTATGGGCAAATATTATCATAAGATGCTTGTAGTACAAAAAATATTACTGGTGTGTATCTGGAATTTTTAACAAATTTCATTTCATCAAAGCCCAGAGTCTCAATGAAGCATAAAATCTAAGTGAGAATAAAGCTCCAGCACATGGATGCCAATAAATAAAGTGAGATGTTCACATCTGGCCCAACAGGTACTTTTTTCTATTTCTTTTTAAGGAAAGTTTATGGATTAATGTAGCATGAAAAACAGTCTCTTCCAGTTCTCAATTGCTTCTGAATATTAAATATTAAATACTATTTCTGAAATCAAAAGGTCTCTTTCTTATGCCTCATCACTTACTGTATGAAGTATTAGGTAGATTAGAGCCATTTCTTTTTTGTTGTAAAATTGTAATTTCAAATTATACTCCAAAGGGCCTCTAAAATATTTGAATAAATAAATCTTATTTTGTTTCTCTTATGCATTTGCTTTTTCTTAGAATAGTGGATAGGGTAAATGTTCCTATGAGTAATTCTAATAGAAGCTTATAAGTGCCTGCAGGATATCCCAGAACAAATGATAAGATTATAAACACTATTCTAAAGGTTATTAATTTCCAATACTTTGATTACAGGTATGAGGTCATCAAAATGTTGACTCAGCCTGAAACCTTGCTACAAAACAAAAAAATGGATGAATTCAAATGTTTACATTTATTCAAATCCTTTAGTGGAATTAATCAAAAAACTGAACTTCTTTTTTAAAAAAAAAATGGTAAGACTTTACCACAGATGAGCAACTATTTTAATTCATTAATTTACTAGTTACTAGTCATTGTGACACGTTATCTTGTATTCTATATACACATTATACATATATTCTATATGCACATATAAGTTTCTAATAAGTTTGTTAGTTAAAAAAATACATTAAAAACTAGAAGGAAAGAGAGAATTTTGAGAGGCTTGGTGTGTCAGGGAAGGTGGTACTAGAAATTAAACCCAGGGGCACTTAACCACTGAGCCACATCCCCAGCCCTTCTTATGTTTTATTTAGAGACAGGGTCTCACTAAATTGTTGACGAACTCACTAAGCTGAGGCTTCCCTTGAACTTGTGATCCTCCTGCCTCAGCCTCCTGAGCATCTGGAATTACAGACATGCACCACCACACCTAGCAGGAAAGATTAGCTTTGTATAGCACATATCAATCAAGGCATTTAAAAAGGTAAATAGGCAAGCACATATTTGTGTTTCCATGTACAAATGATGAGTTGTTTTATGGTATATAATCCTGACAATTGTATATAAAATAACTAGTTCTTTTATAATGTATAAAATATACACTGTTTCTATGTAAAAATATATTTTTGAACATGATATTTAGATGCAACTTATCATTGAAAGTATACATGCTACATTGTAAGTAAGTAATTGCCAGTCAAATTGAATAACAAATGGCCTAAAGCACTAAATATTTAGTGATACATGTAATTCAAATTCAAGTTTATTTAATTTATTTTCAAATTCTTTAAAGGAAATTTATGCTCATTATGAATTAATATTCAATAAATGATTTATTTTTTTCAATTGTTAACTATCCAAACTATACCAATAATAAAAGCTTTTTGACCTTTTCTTCCTCAAGATGACTGGTTTCTAGTTACTTCACAGTTCACCAGCATATATTTCACTAGTAAATTAAGTGGAAATACAAGCTCCTATCAAACTTTCAAATAAACATGATTGAATTTCTAGAATTGTCAGATGCATTAATAGGAGATACAAATTCCATATCACCTTTTCCTCATGCCCTAGTTAGAACAGTTACAAATATTAAAGATAGTTTCATATACAGGTCTACAAAAATAAATAAGAATTAAGCAATTCCATGAGAAGATTTTATACCTCAAGAGAGTTACTAATTATAATCCAAATCAGAGAAATAAAACCTTGAGTCAAAGAATAATTTCTATGATAATCTTAGTAAATAGTATAAGAGACCACTGGCTAAAACAATTGACTTAAAAAAAGAGATTCTAAATTAACCTTGAGTATTATTTATATGGGCTGGCCTTATTCTCTCTTTATCATGAGTCATCTGCACAAAGATATTATAATCCAAGCAGTACAAAATGTTTTTTATGCCACGACTGGAACTCCATTAACCCTTCCTAAAAGGGTTGAATTTCATCACATTTCTTAAGACAGAAGAGTCACTGCTATACTCCACACCATACTTGCTCAATAAAACATTATCATAAATATAATTAATATAAATTAATTAATTAAAATTTTATATTATATTCTATATTATTAAATTATATGAATCATCCATATTTGAATTATTTTTCTAAACTTCAACTGCAAAAAACCATACCTTTTTCCAAATTATTTTCAAACTATGCAGGTATATTTTAAGAAAAATACAAATGGGTTTATAAATTATTGAAATATCATCATCAAATCATTGTCTTATGGAACAATCTGAGATTCAATAAACTTTGAAGCCTTTCCATTCCCTTTTAAGATATTTTCTGAACCAAAGAAAACATCAGCAAAGTGTATTTTTCCAAGAAAAGATGATTCTAATGCCAAAAGTTTCAAAGTAACCATGGAAGTTAAGTGGTAGAATTTAATCTAAAATACTTGATTTATTTGACATAGAAAGGACTCCTTAGCTAACTAGATATCTTTATATTGAGATACAACACTAACGCAGGAATAAGGATCTATGTGTTCCTTTTATTTTCTATACTAGACACTGAAGTCATCTGTAAAGATAGGGCAAATCTGTTTAGATGGACAAGAAAGGTAAGAAATTTTAAATTATATTGTTAATAGTGAGGGGTAAGTAAGTGGAAAGAACTGGAATAATGTTTTTAAACAATAAAAGGGAATGGGCAAAATTATAAACTATAAAAGTAATTTTGTGGAAGGTCAATCTTTTTCAAGCCACATTCAAGGTTAGGTCAATGTGTTTTAAATAAATTTTGCAAGACTGGAACTTCCTGAATTACTGAAACATCTTTATGGATTTTTTTTTTAATGAACAAAGAGGATAAGTTCACCATTTCTTGTCCTAAAAAGTATTTAAATATCATTTTAGCTTACATTACACAAATGTTCTTTACTAGAGATTTTGATTCCCTTTATTGACTAGCACTATTATCAAAACAATGTCTAATGTCAGACAAAGAGGATTGATGTTTTTCAGTTTTTATGATAACATTTATAATGAATCTTTATGGTAAAGAAAAACAAAGTACTGTCATATTCACAATACCATAATAAATGTGAAACAATCACTATTGTGTAACTCCACCAAAATCTCAATTTAAAATAGATTAATCCTAATCTCTCTTAAGAATTATTTTTTCAAACCACATAAAGATAAAAGGAATAATTATTAGATAAGAGCATTATAAGGAGAGTTCAAATCATTTTATTTAAGTAACAACAGACAAGTATAGAAACCTCACATTTGTCAAGTTTGTCATCTTTCAGGATCTTCAAGGATTTCTTCAACATGGTTTTGATGACAAAATTGTGGCTGAATAATTCAAATAAGAGTGCCAGTCTCTTCATAAGGAGTGATACAGACAAAAGCAATGTACATAAAACCCATCTCAAAACAACAAAAAAATGTATGTCTATATCTAGTCTATCATAGAGTAATATGAAAGGGGAAGATATTGAAACAACTTGTTAACTGGACCTCTCTCAACTTTATTCAGGAAAAAAAACTTTAAAATAATATCTGAGGTTTTTGAAGAAGCAGGGAAATCAATGCATTCATCATTCAAAAAAGATTTAAAAAATAAAAAAATTTAAAAAAAAAATTTAAAAAAAAAAAAAGATTTAAATTTTTCATGGCCAAAATGGCACCTAGCAAAAATCTATGATGACAGCACTAAAGGTGCTCACTGCACAGGGGAGCCAGTTATACAAGAGATAAGCTGGAAACTGTCATATGCAGCACTTCCATAATACCTCTAGAAAGGTGAACTAAACAAAGGGAATTTTCACTAAATTTCATTAGTTCAATGCTTCTTATGAACTATTATTTTTAAAAATCTACTTCATAACCACTAACAGCAAAGTCAGAAACAGAATACAAAATAAAGGGTTAATAAAATGTTACCAGCCTGACAATGTTTTTAAAAAATACTGGTGAAGTTTCTAGCAGAAGTAAAACGCAATATATGATCTTTCTGGAAGGAATTTTTGTAATATTTATATACTCCTTAGAGATGTGATTGATTCTAGGACTGAGGCAGGAATACAAGATAAAAGATAATCTTGAAAACCTAATGATACCAGAGAGTTAAAAAAAATTATTATAGTCACTCACTGAGCTTTTCAATAACACATCCAAAAAGGATGGAAGTATGGTAGAAACACACAAGAGCCAACTAAAGGAACTCCCATTTTCAAAAGATGAAATAATTTGATCAACAAAAGAAATGAAAGGATGGTACTATGACCTAAAGAATAAAATAAATGCCTTTAAGCCCATAATGAAATAAACAAGCAACTGAATAAATAAATATATAAACTTAAAAATAGGAGAGAAGCAACAGTTCTTCCTAAATTTTAATTTCTAAAGGCAGAAAAAGTAGAAGATCACCAGGAGGCAAGCACTCTAGTAAGAACTCCAGGAAACATTCACCCATGAATGCTAGAATCAGTCTGCAAATGAAGGAAAAAGAACATGTGTATGATCTCAAAGACTCTCCCCCAAGATGATATTACAAAGGGAAATTTTATAACTTTTTAAAGGAAAAACAATGACACCTCTATAATCAAGCTTAACAACACCAGAAATAAAAAATCATGTACCACATGATATGATGCATGGAAAAGGAAACATCACCTCTGTGATGTTCCTGACAAACAATGCACACTTGCATCTTAGGAAAGTCTCAGACACACACAAAGTGAAAAAAAGTGACCCATGCACTTCAAGAGTGACAAGGCCATGAATTTGGAGGGAAGACTGAACTGTCACAAATTGGAATTAAAGAAGCACGACATCTAAACAGCATGGTATTCTGAATTATATTCTTACACAGAAGAAAGATAGTGGAAATATTCAAATAAATATGGCCATACCATTAATATAATTGCATCAATGTTAGCTGCTTAGTTTTGAAATCAACTACAATTATGCAATATGTTAATATTATGGTAAGGAGGATAAAATATATATATGTACACTCTGTACTATTTGTGCAATTATTATTTAAGTGCAAAATTATCTCAAAATAAAAATCTAAAAAAGTAACAAGTGTTTTCTTTCATGTTACCTTCTTGTAAGCTATCTTTAAAAAACAAATATTGATTATAATTTTAATAAATTAATTTTATTATACTTACCAAATTATATTGTTGGCATACTTCTATATTACTGCCAACAGAATAAATCAAGTTACTGAGCAAGCATTATTACACCAATGATTAAATAAATCATGTGTATCAAGCATAAGAATCTTTTTTAAAAATATCTTTATTTTTATGTGGTTCTAAGGATTGGACCCAGTGCCTCACATATGCAAGGCTCATGCTCTACCACTGAGCTACATCCCCAGCCCACATAAGAATCTTTAGTATAAGGATTTTCATTCAAAAAGAAAAATACTAAGCCAATAACAGTAATAGTAGTAATAGTTGTTATTAGTGAGTAATTAATCTGAATAATACATATATACATATATTACATTGATTCTCACAAATCTATAAGGTAGATCCTTCCATTGACATTTCTTTTTATAGATAAGAATTAAGTGAGATTTTGAACACCTATGTAAATTGCCAAAGTTAGCAAAAACTTGGACAACAAATTTCTGTTCTTTTGATTAAAACATCTAGGACTATACAACTCAAAGTTTCAGCTCTTAACAATTAATGTTTATTAGTATTGCTACTTAATAATATCACCCATGATATGTTCAAGAAGGACTTATGTGCACTGGGCTCTGTAAGAGCAGCACAAAATCTGGGACTTGCTAAGAGAACAAGTTATACATGTATATATTTAAATTTAAGGAAAATAGTTAATATAGATAAATATATATGAATATGTACATAATAAATACTAAGTAAGTAAAATGGGCAGTAGGCACTTAATATTCTAATCTGTTATGATTTATTTTTAAAAATTACTCTTATAGCAAAACTTCTTTTTCCAGTGTTCTCACACCTAAAATAATTTTAAAACACGATTATTTTCTATTTTTTAAGACAAAACGTCTCAAACTTTAAAGTACATAGAATCAACTAGAGAGATCTTTAAAATTTTGGTTTTCTTGTACAACCCTTTAGTATTCTCAGTTTATAGACTTGAATAAGTCCTGGAATTTACATTTTTAACTAGCCCTCCTGATGGTTCTGATGCAATTGTTTCTGAAGTCTAAGATTTTCAATAACCTTTTTGTTTAGGGAAAAAAAAACTAAATTTTTGTATGTGATAGAATTGCTGTCAACTATACAACATTAGATGTTTTAACAGATATTTATATTATAATGTTATATGTTAACAAGGCACAAAAGCATATGGTACGCACTCAACAAATTCTATTCTATATTAAAACTATTTCTATTTGTTGGAATTTTTTACCTTTTCCTTTCCCCCCACCTTTTTTTTAACCATATTCCTATTTCTGAGCAAAGCAGACTTTGGATAGGGTTATTCTCAGAGAAACATAAATATCAAGAGAAATTCACCCCTTTGTTTATAAAGGAAGCAATATGCATCCAAGAATGATGAAATGTGCTTCATAAGCAAAGCTATATTTTGAGCCCTTCTGCAAGTTGTTATATACCTAACTTCTTTTATGGAACTTGCTTTCTGAAATTTGACTAGATCATCATCTTTGATATCAAAGACTAATTAGTCAAAAAGGGGGGGGAAATCTTTAGAAATAAATAGCCCTTCTCTAAATAATTTTGGTTTCTCATAATTAGCAAGAACAAGCAGAGTTACAAATAAATGTTGGAGACACTCCAGCAACCTAACACATTCAGTATGATTTGAAAACTTAGTTATTATATCCTTATAGCATAATTTTCACAATGAATGAGCAAATCTTACTGATCCTGGTCTAGAAATTTTTGTCATTGATTCAAAAATTTACAGAGTTTTGGATTGTAATACATCCAATTCAGTCCATAGATTAAACTCCATTTCATCCTCTGAGGGCATGGCAGGAATTCTGAACTATTTGGAATTCAACCCGAATTTAGTATCTAAGACTACTGTAAATCACTATATGAATGGGACTTCAAGAAATTTCATGTCAACCCTGATATATTACATAGAAGTTCTGACTAAAACAAAACTACAAAAGATTGTCATGAAAAATTAAGATCTAAATACAAGAAGAGACAATTTACCTTTATATTTAAGAACATTCAACATTGTCAAGATGACAATTCTCCCCAAATTGGTCTCTAAATTCAAAGAAATCCATAACAAAATCCTTTCAGGATATTTACAGAAATCAAAAAGGTGATCTTAAAATTTATGTGGTAATGCATAGGATTCAGAATAACCAAAACAATTTGGAAAAACTATAAAACTGAAGGACTTGCACTACCTGATTTCAAATTTTACTATAAAGCTTCAGTAATCCAACATAAGTCAGTATTATATCAGGATAAGACTAAGCATAAGATCAACTGAACAGAATACAGAATCCAAGGAAAATTCCTTTTAAAGACTGCCAAGAAAATTCATTCAGGAAAGAAGTTCTTTACAAAAAGTGATGCTGGGACAATGAGCTATCTCTACCCTTCCTCCAGTTCCCCCCACCCAAAGAACTTAGACCCTTAAAATTCACACCATACACAAAAATTAACATAAAAATTGACCAGTGATTTTATAAAAGAGCTAAAACTGCAGAATCAGAAGAAAACTTAGCAAATTGTTGTGACCTTGTGGATAACACAACAAAGGCACAATCAATATAAGAAAAAAAATGATACAAATGAATTTCCTCAAAATTTAAATTTTTATCTCAAAAGTCACCATTAAGAAAGTGAAAGAAAGGTCAATGTGAAAAATGTTTGCAAATCATATTTCTGATAAAGAACTTATATCCAAAATATATAAAGAACTCCTGAAAACCAGTAAGAAAAATAACCAATTTGAAAAGTGGGTTGAAGATCTAAGTAGACATTTCATCAAATAAAATATACAGACGGTCAGTAAGCATGAAAAGATGCTCAAAATCCTTAGGAAAAATCAATCAGAATCACAACATACCACTTCATAAGCATTAGAAAAGCTACATCAAAAACACTTTACCCAATAGAAATGTAAGCATAAGTACACGTGGAAACATGAAAATTTATAGCAACATTATTTGTAAAAGCCAAAAATTAGGAACTAAATGATCATAACTTAACAATAAACAAAATATTATATATCCATATAATATAATACTTTCTTTTTTAACTGATTTTATTTTTTTAAATACATGACAGAATGCATTACAATTCTTATTACACATATAGAGCACAATTTTTTATATCTTTGTATATAAAGTATGTTCACACAAATTCATGTCTTTATACATGTACTTGGTTTTTTTTTGCATTACAATTCTTATTACACATATATACCACAATTTTTCATATCTCTGTTTGTATATAAAGTATGTTGACACCCAATTTGAGTCTTCATACATGTACTTTAGATAATGATGTCCATCACATTCCACCATTCTTGTTAATCCCCTGCCCCTTCCCTTTCCCTCCCACCCCTCTTCCCTATCTAGAATTCATCTAATCCTCCCATGCTCCCCCTCCCCACCCTACTATGAGGCAGCCTCCTTATAGCAGAGAAAACATTCAGCATTTGTTTTTGGGGGGATTGGCTAACTTTACTTAGCATTATCTTCTACAACACCATCCATTTACCTGCAAATACCATGATTTTATTCTCTTTTATTGCCGAGTAAAATTCCATTGTGTATATATGCCACATTTTTTATCCATTTATTCACTAAAGGGCATCTAGGTTGGCTCCACAGTTTAGCTTTTGTGAATTGTGCTGCTATAAACATTGATGTGGCTGGTGGGACTGCAACTTGGTGCAGCTAATATAATACTTTCCAGCAATGAAAGGAATAAACTTCTGATTCATGCTACAAAAGGTTGGACCTCAAACACATTTCACTTAAGTTAATCGAGGTACAAAGGACTATCTAGTGTATAATTTCATTTATATAAAATGTTCAAAAAGGCAAAGTTTTAGAGACAAAAAGCAAATAGGCTGAAAGTAAATCAGTAAAGTAAATCAGTCATTGCCAAGACTGAGTGTTAATTTCATATTGCTGAAAAAAAAATGGAGGACAATGAAAATTTAAAAGTAAACATTGTGGCAACTGCATATGTAATCCACCAACTTTGGAGCCTGAGGTAGGAGGATCACAAGTTTGAGACTAGCCTGGGTAACTTAGCAAGACTCTGTCTCAAAACAAAAGTGGAAGAATGCAATTGGGTTAAATCTCCTGTATCATAAACAAATAAATAAATAGATAGATAGATAATTAAAATACTGAGGTAATAAATAAATACTGAAAATCATGGAATTACACACTAATTAGGAAATATAAGTGTTATTTATTATGTATTAATAAAACTTAAAAATAAAAGTAAATTAATAAAAAGCAAGAGTTCCCAGTTACTAGATGACAATGGACATGATCACATGGGTACACAGGAATTGTTATTTGTGATTGGGCTGATACATCTAGAAATTATTAGAGAGCCTTCCACATGTAGCTGGTGTTGTTTTATTCTTCATTAGTGTAAATAATATTAGAAGTTATGATATCTAGTCCTATTTAAACAGGACTCTAACCCCAATGACGTGTGATTGTAAAAATAGAAAATTCTGCCTAAAACATTAAATGCCTTTTTATGGATTGAATTGTGTCTCCAAAAAGTGATGCTGAAGCCCTAAACCCAATCATCTGTGATTATGGCCTTATATGTAAATAGAGGTCTTTCCGGGTGTGACCAAGTTAAGATGAGGTCATTAGGATGGACTGTCAAATATAATTGATGTCCTTATAAAAAGAGAGGAGACACTGAGGGAGGCCTGCCAAGTGAAAGCAGAGGCAGAGACTGGAGCTATTCTGCTCAAGCTAGGAAATGCCTGGAGCTACCAGAATACAGAAGAAAAATGGAAGGATCCTTCCCTAGAGGCTTTGAAAGGAATAGGTTCTTGCTGATAACTTGATTTGAGACTTCTAACCTGCAGAACTATGGGACAATATATTCATGTTGTTTTAAGAAATGAGGTTTGGGTTTTTGCTATGGCAACCCTAGAAAACTAATACAAACCCTACCTCCAATAGCCAAATAAAGAAAATAGATAATTAAATATCATAATTATGATATATAGTAAGAAATCAGTTATCATGGCCATTCAATTTATTAAAACTTTTCATTAATATACTTTTCATAAATTAAAAGCTTAGTAATAACCCCAGAATTAAATGATTTCTGATTATTGCAAATATCTGAGATAGTATCTCCTTCAGTGTTAAACTCCTTAACAAACTCTTTAATAAAATAAATCAAGTGAGTTCTTTTTTATATTTTATTTTCTCTTCTTTTTGTAGCAGAACATGAAATAAGTATATCTATTTACTAAATTGATGAACAAATTCATTAATTTTAAACAATTTTTTCTGAGGATGAAATCATTAAAAAATAATTTTCACTTGCTGCACACTTTGAAATAATCGGGTTTTTTTAATGAATTGATATATCATTAGTAACTATATCTAACCTTCAAGGTAAAGCATAGAGCATTTCCATTATCCCCAAAATTTCCCTCAGGCTCTTCACAGATAACACCCATCCCACCCCGCAGGCATAAGCAACCACTATCTGCTTTCTGCTGATTTATATCTGCTTTCCTTTTGTTTTTCCCTTTAAATTGTTTGAAGGACAGACAATATTTTATTTTTAAAAAATGCTCCTTAAGTCATAATATCTTTGAAAAAACTTAAAAATATAAAAAACAATATAAAAATATTAATAATTTGGAGTTGATCTACTGTGCTATACTCTAAGAGGCTGGACCAACACTGGCCTTAAAAAACTACTGGCAACTTAAAAAGTGAGATTTATTTTTGTAAAGTAACTTTTATAAATTTAGTTGCTGTTATATTTCTTGCATTACAGCTTAAAAATTATCAAAAGAAAACTCAGATTTGGAGAAAAAAGTTGACCTAAGTAAAGTAGGTCTCTTCCTCTCTTGTATATAGAATGTGTAATATATTCTCTCAACTCAGCTTTCAAGTTACATCCCAAAACACCTTTTTAGGTCAACATATAGTTTGCTAAAATTCTTGTCAACCTAAAAAGTATCTTCACAAAGAGAACAGATTATCTGGTAAAGAATATCTAAGGGTGTAGATTCCTAAATAAGGGGCCAGGGTTGTGGCTCAGTGGTACAGCATTTGCCTAGCATGCATGAGGCAGTGGGTTTGATCCCTGGTACCACATTAAAAAATAAAAATACAAACAAATAAAATAAAGATATTGTATCCACCTACAACTAAAAAAATTTTAAAAAAGAAAATCCTAAATAATTACCATAAAACTCTGGATCTAATAAATGACTCTAACAAGGTTACAAGATACAGGGTTAATATATAATAGTCAATTGCTTCCCTAAATATGAGTAATGAACAAGTAGAACTTAAAATTTAAAACATAATGTTATTTACATTGACAAAGCAAAAAATATTTAAATATAAATCTAATAAAATGTGCAAGATCTAAATAAGAAAAACAATAAAATTCTGATGAAAGAAATCAAAGAATTAAATAAATGAAGAAACATTCCATGTTTATGAATAAGAAGATTTGGTAATGTGTCAGTTCTCCCCAACTTGATACATAGATCCAATATAATTGAAAGCAAAAAGAAACAGCAAGTTATTTTGTAGATATCAACAAAGTGATTATTAAGTTCATATAGAAAGGCAAAGATCTATTAATAAAGGAGGGCTGATACTATCCCAACATCAAGAATTATTATAAGGCCACAGTAATCAAGACAGTGTGGGATTGGCAAAAGAATAGACAAACAGATCAATGGAACAGACTAGAGAGCCCAGATATAGTCTCACAGACATGTTTTTGACAAAGTGATCTTTGAAAAGGAGCAAAGTCAATACAGTGGAGAAATGGCTGAACAACTGGATATTCACATGCAAAAAAAAAATTCTAGACACAGACCCTATAACCCTCAACAAAAATCAACTGAAGATGGATTATAGAACTAAATGTAAAACATGAAACTATAAAACTCTTAGACTACAACACAGGAGAAACTAGATGATCTAGGGTTTGATGATGACTTTTTAGACATACAGCAATGGCATGATCCATGAAAGGAAGAATTATAAACTAGATTTCACTAAAATCATAATGTTCTGCTCTGCAAAAGACACTGTTAATAGAAAGAGAAGACAAGCCACAGACTGAGAGAAGATATTTACAAAAGATATATCGGAGAAGGACTGTTACATGAAGAACTGTTAAAACACAACAGTGGGGCTGGGGTTGGGGCTCAGCAATAGAGTGCTCACCTAGCACATGTGGGGCCCTGGGTTCGATCCTCAATACCACATATACATAAATAAAAGGATGTGTCCAGCTATAACTAAAAAATTACACACACACACACACACACACACACACACACACAACAGTGAGGAGCACACCTATGATACGTGCATTGCAGAAGGCCGAGGCAGGAGGATCACAAGTTCAAGGCCACTCTCAGCAACCATACAGTACCCTGTCTCAAAATTTAAAAAAATTTAAAAACCTAGGGATGTAGCTCAGTGGTAAAGTAACTCTGGTTTCAATCCCCAGCACTGCAAAATGATAATAATTACACAAATCTTTTGGACAAGCTTGTTCTATAGCTTCAAAGTACCTGTACCCTGGACTTGGAAGAATGAGTGCCTTTTAATTATGATTAGGGCCTACAAAATGCAAGGTTAACTAATTTAGTTAGAAAAGTTATATTTGAAGCTTTCTAAAAATTTGGGGGAAAAAAAGAAAAACATTTAAGTGCCTCTCCCATCATACCATTCTTATTTACTTTATATACCCTAAATAGAAGTAAAGCTTGGGAAGATTAATGAGAATCTTCTATTTCACTTGTATCAGAAAAAATACATTCACTCATTTGACCAACTTGTCATTCTTAAGGCTTTTCTTTCTCTCTCACTTCTTATCTACCTCTGACTGCTTTTGTCCCAGATCTAATCTTTGCTTTTAATGTTTTTCAAATTGGATTTGCAACCATCCAGCAATTTCTATAGTCATAACTAAAAATCCTTACCTTCTACTTCCACTATCCAATCTTTTTCAGTGTTCCATTTTCTATTCTTCCTCCTTAGTAGACAGTAATTAAAATTGACTCTCATAAAACTCTGAAACCTAGAATTCATCTCAATGTCTATATTTCAGTCTATTGAGCTCTTTCCTAAATGCTGGGAATTTTACATAGGTTATTTCATTTACTCATCGCATAATCCAGGGGATAAGTACCATTTCCTTCCCATTGTTCATTTGAGGAAACTAAGGCATAACTTCCCAAGATCATGAAGCAAGTAAATGACAATGCTAGATTTACTAGACTGCGTTCTTAAATACTGTGCCATATTGACTCTCACATGTTATTTGCAAAGCCATCTAATTAATTTTCTAATCAAAGCCTAAATCTATTCCTTTCTCTATTTTCCAATCATAAAAAATTCAAACCAGGAATTTTTACTGATTTAAGCCTGATTAAAAACACAATTAAAATATATCAAATTCTTTTTTAATTTCTCAACTAGTTTTCAAAAACCTATATTTTAGTCGTAGCTTCATCACTCTGTGACCTTAGATGTTATTCAGACTTGTTATGCTTTAGGTTCTCATCTTTAAAATAAAGATAAAATGTGCTTTATATAACACACTTGTTTTGAGACCTAAAGAGAGTCACAAAAGTAACTGGAGAAGTTGAAAACATTATACAAGTGTAAATTGGACCAAAAATTCAGCATCTTTCCAAGCTTCTCAGGCTTCTTTTTCTTATAATAAACTGGTAGCATGGTTCTGTCTTAACATTAAACTGTGTAACTATACTGCACTATTATTCCTATAAAATGAAAACTTTTAACTCTGACCTTCAGAAATTTCCAGCAAACTTACTGTAGACTTTCTTTTCTAGACAAAATTGTATTTTCTCTGCTCTTTTAAGTCACAAACTGGTTGCCCATCTAGTCCAATAATGTCATCCGTTTCTAAATTCCTCCAGTTAATCCTCATCTGGTCCTAAACCCTTTAACTGTTTCCCACCAGTGACAGTTCATAAGCCACATCAAACTGGTTTCAGCTTGCTTTTCTAGGACAAGTTCCAACCCACTTCTCCCCCATTATCATCACCACCAAAAAAGCCCCCTCCCCAGTCTATATTTAATCTTTCTTAAATCTCCATACCGCTATTTCTGTGTGTAGTTCCTCCCTCTCCTCCAAAGAGTAATAGTTTCCTGGTATCTTTAACACTATTCTGAGTAACTACAGAACCCTAATTTATGTATCCAAGTTTGGGAAGACAGACAAATCTTATTTTTGTGTAATAACTCCACTTTGTTTCAACGCAAAAATAGCTCTACTTTAAAGTAAGCAGGCTAAATGGCATTCCTCTTTTTCCCCCCTCTCTGACAGGCTGCACCTGCCCTTAATTAGACTCCATTCTTGGTGGTGACCCCCAGCAATTCTTCCCATCTCCCTGTTCCCTCCCTGCCCAAACCTGGCGTCCTGAGGTGAACTGGGCATGCTCAGTTGCCACAGCTGATTCCGGGATGGTAACGAATCTTTTTGCAGCATATGAGACCGGCAGGAGAGGTATGCTCTGAAAATACTGTGGCCCAGAATTTGCTTACTCCTCCTATGGTATTCTTTCATTTAAAGATATGTACAAAGCCTAGGAATGAACTCGGAAATGGACAGCTTACCGCCAGTCCCTAGTGCAAGGTGGGTTACCAACCTGAGTAGCAGAGAGCTGAGAAACAGCCTCTCCGTCTGGTTTGGTGCAGGGAGGGGATTTCTGCTGTTCTGTGAGAACGCTGATAGATGGCTGGAAGCTAGCATTTGGCATCTCTGCTGCGTCAAGAAAATACTGGGGTTTTTCTCTTTTTTTCCTTCAGCACAACAACATGAGCTGCTCCAGACTAAAAAAAGATGTTGCCTGAAGATCTCCAAGCTCTGTGAGCCAGACAGAGAGATTGTGGAGAGGATAGAAGGCAAATCAATCACTTATCCAAAAATTAAATCCAGGGAGGCGGCTTAAGGACCAGAGATAAACAGATGGGCTATTTCCAAATGACAGTTCAGGAACCTCTCAGATATTCAAATCTGAATCGTGTGCCTGTCCCCACAAAATGCATACCTTCTTTGTACATGAACCGTGGCATATTTCCCTTTGAGAAAGAAACTGACAGATCTCTCTCTCTCTCTCTCTCTCTCTCTCTCTCTCTCTCTCTCTCTCTCTCTCTCTCTCTCTCTCATACACACACACACACACACACACACACACACACACACACGCCTTTCCTGTGGTTTCTGCGGAGACTAAATCTCTAGAGCTGCCACAGCAGCAGATTCCCTTACCTCACTGCCTCAGGATGAGGCATGGGAAGAAAATTTATCAGGAATTAAATGGGATAAAAGGGGGTTTCTTTGCAGGGGCTTGAGCCTCCACTGCACAACCTGAGAAACAGAAAGATAGGCAGTAACAGACAGGGAAAGAGACACAGAACTGCCCCTGCTGCTAAAACCTAGCCATTTCTTCAAACAGCAACAAACATGAGACATTTCATCACCATAGTGCATCCATATTGAGAAGGGGGAAACAATCATGTGCTTTGCTTTATGCAGTTCAGTCTCCGGAGATGGGAGGAGACCCCTGTCCATGTCGAGGAAGCTATCCACCACCCCAAAAGTACACTCACTGCACCTAGCTAGCAGACCACTTGCCTGACAGGTTTTGCAGCAAAGCAGTTAATCTATTTGACAGCAGGTAGTCTCTTACCGTAGGCAACAGCGGCTCCATTTGGGCTCCCTGGTCTTTAATCTCCATGTTTTGTAATGCCTCTGGAATAAGCACCTTGCTCTGCAGTGTCTTCAGTGTCTTACACTCAGCCGGCACTCGCTCTGCTTAGTATTCGGATCAGGTAGCTCTGAAGCAGGAGGCAATTGCACACTCCAACTCACCAGAGTCACATGGCTCCTACTCACTCGGGCTGCTGGCCAGGTTTTGCACTGAATGCCTTGGATCCCTGGGCCGGTAAGAGAGATCCCTCAAGCCCTGTTATCACTGCCCACACCTGGCTACTGGTGTAAAATACAGCATGCAATATTTCCTAATGGACATTAAGAATTTTACCTAAGATGCTAACTTCTTATACAGACAAGTTCAATCTGGCCTCAACCAGCTGGGTCTGATTTGACACTTTGAGGCAACTTACTTCATTTCCAAAATCCCATATGAGACATAGTTCAAACAAGATGCTATTAACAAGGTTTACTAGGTGTTCTGCTCTGAGTACCTGAGGTCTTTCAAAACAGGTAAGGTGTCCTCAAAATTAGTGTGTCTTAGTGAGACTAAAGTATTTTTAACAAAAATAAAATCAAACATTTAAGTTACTGTTGACTCAATAAGAATTGAACAGAAATTTTCAATATATGAATTATGAAAAATATATGTCATATACAATTAAAAATGAAATATTTTTATGATTTTCCAATAAAAATTATAGGGACAGAAAATATTTTGATAATAGCAATAATCAAGATATATAAAAACATGTTAAAAAACATTAAATCTGATAAGAGTAGCCCAAGTATGTACCCTTTGCTTTAAAAGAGTACCTTAGGTCTTTTAATTCAGGTAAGGTATCTTCAAAATTAGTATGTCATTTGATTATCTAGTTAGTATGTCATTAGATTATGTAATAATCTATGGAAGGGAAAGAGTCAAAGAAGATTTTCTGTATGGAAAAGTAGTTAATGATGGTCATTGGGTGGCTACACATTATTTCCTAAAATTGCTTATAGATCCAGAGTACATTAAGAAATGAAACCCATATATCATTGAACCACAGTACAAGTATGGAGTTACAAATGAAAAGGGGTAAAAAGCACTCATGAGTTAAAAGAGAATGACTGAAGTTATAAAGATAACTTAAATTTTAGCTATCATTGATTGTATAACCTTTAATCACCAGGAGTGAATATTAAATAATATTTAACAATACGCTAAATTTTTCATAGTGTTTGATGTAGGTAGGATTGCAGGTAGTTTTTCTTAGTTTATTTTAATTAGGTGTATATGACAGCAGAATGCATTCTTCTGCTGTCATATACAACTGCGCCACAACTTTTCATTTCTCTGTACACAATGTAGCATTGCACCATTTGTGCAGTCATACATGTCCCTAGGGTAATAATGTCCTTCACATTCCACCATCTTTTTTCCATGCACCCTCCCCTCTCTTCCATCCCCTTTGCCCAATCAAAGTTCCTCCATTTTTCTCCTACCCTCTCTTCCCATTATGGATCAGCATCCACTTATCAGAGAGAATATTCAACCTTTGGAATTTTGGGATTGGCTTACTTCGCTTAGCATAATATTCTCCAATTCCATCTGACCCAGCTATCCCACTCCTCAATCTATACCCAAAAGGACTTAAAATCAACATACTATAGTAATGCAGCCACATCAATGTTTATAGCAGCTCAATTCACAATAACTAAACTGTGGAAGCAACCTAGATGCCCTTCAATAAATAGATGAATAGATTTAAAAAATGGAATATTACTCAGCATTAAAAGAGAATAAAATTATGGCATTTGCAGGTAACTTTTATCTGTTTTCATTTTCAGTACAATTCTTACAATAGGCTATGAGAATATATTTGTTTTTCATGTCATAATGATTACTATTACTTGTGAAACTACTTTGTGCACAGCACATCAAGATAATATCAAGGACTTAAATGACAAAATTCCCAACTAGAAATTAACTGATTAGGACCCAACTTGACTTTTTACACAAACTAATGACAATAGCCAGAAATCACAAATAATTTATTAGAACAAAAATGATAACTTCTTTTTGGGAATGCTATTCCAAAAACTACAATTAAGTTCTAAGACATTAGTTATATTTCTTCTAAATGAATTTAAATTATAAGTTGTAAAAAACTCTTTATTCCAAGAGTCAAAATTTAAATAAAATTGTATTTAAATTACTTTTAATCTGTGTTTTTCTATAATACATTATTATAATATATTTTTAACTATAATATTATCTATAATATATTATTAACCCATGAAGATACTTTCCTGGAACAACTATTGCTTAGTTGCCTACTACATGCCAGAGCTACCATTTCTACAGTGTAAGAGGACTTACCCAGATTACTGCAGACCATCTACTTCTAAAGATCAAGGAAGCCCATTATTTCTTAAGGTCTCTGATCCAAGATGTCAAATACTAGCCTGGCAAAAAAGAAAGTGGAGAAAGGGAAAATGATCCTTATTTAACCTATCACTTCTGTCTTATAAAATACCTTAGAATTAATACCTATACTGGACTAGGGTTGTGGCTCAGCAATAGAGCACTTGCCTCAAATGAGTGAGGCACTGGGTTCAATACTCAGCACCACATAAAAATAAACAAACAAAATAAAGGCATAAAAAATTTTTAAAAGAATTAATGCCCATACCCTGGGAGAACATATCCATATACTAAGCAAATCCCAATGAATATAACTATAAAACAGATTAACATCTGGGAAAAATCACCAGACAGTGGAAATTTTATTAAGAAACTGTAGAATACTACTGCTCAACTTTCCCAATGGTTTTCAAACTTGGAGGTGGAAAGAAAATGAAGAGAAAAGGAAATCCAAGTTGCATGAGAAACATTCTTTCATATACATATTATCTGCCTTGGAGATTCTGGTGTATCTTTGGTGGAGACTAAGAGAGAATTTGCTGGCAGTATACTTCATGAAAATTACTCCAGGTAAATTTTCTATTTCTCCCAGTCTGGAGTTTTTTTCACTACAGTAAAGTTTTCTTGGGCCCTAAATAATTAAAAATTATTTGGATTAGATTAGGCTGGGTTTGGTGGCAGAAGCCTGGGAGGAGTATCCCAACTTCAAGGTCAGCCTCAGCAACTTAGGAAGGTCCTAAGCAACTCAGGGAGACCCTGTCTCTAAATAAAATAGTAAAAAGGGATGGGGATGTGGCTCAGAGGTTAAGTGCCCCTGGGTTCAATCCCTGCTACCAAAAAAAAAAAAAAAAATTGGATTGGGTATCTCTGAAACAGGAAGCAACTGCATACTCCAGCTCACCAGAGTCACTATTGAGCTGCTCTTGTAAGGGTCTGGTGGAGCATCGGAGAAAGAGACCACACAAGAAACTGACTCCATGCAATTGGCAAAAGGGGATTTATTGGGGATCCATTCCAGCGCGCTGGGGCTCCGTGCTCACTCAAGAAGGGAGAGCAGCCCAGAGCCCAGAGCAGAGATCAAGCAGAGCTTAAGTATACTTTCTGGAGAGGGCGGTGGGCTTTGCATACATCAGAACAAATCATCATGAGGCGCAGGAAAATTGAACAACTCTGAGACGTGATTGGCACATTCATTGGCGGGAACAGGTCGGGCAGGGGTGATTGGTCACTCCTAAGAGGGATACACATTCAAACTGATTGGTTTGGGCCCTGTGACAAACTGCACAGGGCCCTAGGCTAAATGGCCAGTAGGGCGTTGTCTTAACTATCTCAGGAATCTGGGTATAATAGAGGAACTTAATAATACCTAATCTTTTACATTTTAATTCAAGCTTTCCAGCTTAGAAACTTTACCCTTTCACTCTCATTTAGAAACCCAGTGAGATCACTTCAGTATAATTTGACATCCATGATTTCAAGCAACATGTTTAATATTGCAAAACTGAATTTGTCCAAGGAACTACGTATTCTATGCACCCTACTGGAACGAGACAATAGTCTGATTTTCACTTAGTCAATGCTACTATGTGTGAGGTACTATGCTATTAATGTTATTTACTGTCAGACCCAATAATATTAAAGTGGAATTTTCCTCTCTGATGAATTAAATAAGAGTAGGGATTGGCCATAAACCAACCATACAGACACAGAAACTGCAGAAAACACTAAACAGAAGAGCCAACTTCCTCTCTAATTACCCATGTTATGACCAATGGGAAAGGAACATAGCCACCAGGGTGTGCTTCCTTCCTGGATCCATCCTGCACCCTGGAACTCCAGCTGACCTCTATTTTAACTAATTCCCAAGTGTACATATTTGCTAAGAGCCACAGCCAAGTAATATGATGCATGGCATTTTTGGTTGAAAGGTGACACCAGCTAGCCATTGAGATGATATGATTATATTAAGATTTGCATTCATATGGATATTGGACTCCTGCTGTTCACCTGGGGCCTGCTACGGACTCCTGGAGAGTTCCCATTGGTTGGGGAAGTACAGTAGGAGGGAATTCCGGGGGAGGAACTTCCTCTGGGGTTCCAGGAGAACACCCGTGGGTCGATTGGGATTCTTCCTGGGGGCTTACAGGGCATTGGCAGCAGTTTCAAAAAATAAAGTTTGTTCCTGCTTGAGTGGCTCGAGATTTTGTGCCTAGCCAGACTGCGGCACATATCAGCATGGATTCAACAACTACTTTATGTTCCTGCCTTCTTTCACTATTTGAAGCCCTAAGAGTTAAGATATGCACATTAATACAATGTTTATCTTAGAGAAAAGGCCATTTAATATTGATTATATTTGAAGAAAACAAAAATTATTGCCAACACTGGCATTGAAAACCAAAGTTTTCAGTCCTGGCTTTTACAGGAGTATGCTTCTGGCTTAGATCTCAAAGTTTTTCACTTTGACCTTTTTAATATAAAATAAACATTTAGTTGGCAATGAGTTTTAAAATATATTCTGAACACTAATACTATGTTAATGATACTATTACTAGCTCAAAATTAATATTTCAAAACATTACTATTTTCACATATGAAAATCTATCACAGCACTGTTAACAATCATTTACATATGTTTTATCCCTTTGTCTCTTTAGCCATGAGGACCTCTACAAATATCATGAACAATTTAAAGCATATTATGTAGATTTGGCAGATATGTCAATCCAAAAGTACTTCATTGGATTTGACCAACTCAAAAGATACCAAAAATGCTTTCTTGACAGCTTAAAAATAGTTACATTTTACTACTAAGGAAAAGGGTAAGAATATCCATTCCAAATCTGCAATATACAAAGGGACCTCATTGTATAATGCCATATTTGAAGGTGGCAAATTATACACATTTAACAAATGCTCTTGGCCCTTAACCTGATAATCTTTCTAGCTATCAACTACCAGAAAAGCAACTCCTACTTCTCTGAGATCATGAATCCTAAAGACAGGACTTAGTTTTCACTCTTTGCACCAATTTACTCCTAAAGGAAACACGTACAGTCTACTCTCTAAATTGAGGACTAGAGGTCAGTACCTTCATCCAATTTAATTCAATTTAAAAAAAAAAAAAAGTGATTCCCTACCATGTGTGAGTGACTTCACAGAATAAATAAAACATAGGCCCTGTACTCAAAAAGGTAGTGGCTTTGAAGAGAAGAAATAAAATATTGGGCTGAGGTTATAGCTCAGTTGATAGGATTCTTGCCTCGCATGCTACAAGGTCCTAGATTCAATCCCCAGCACCTACAATAAAGGAAAGTATTTATTGACAAAGTGCTTAAGTAAAAAAAAATGTGCAAAACCCAGAGGTAGACCAGAAGACAAAGTGACTAACTTTTAATAGCATTTTTCTCACCCTTACCATAGAGATTTAAAATCCTTAAGGGATTTCTTTTTGTGGGGGAAAAAAAAACTAATTTCCCCTTCCTTGTTATGTAAACAAGAAGTATATGCATGCCTCAACTTATTACTTCTCCAATTATCAGCCTTTAAGCCTAATTATCACTGTCTTTGCTAAATGGTCCTGAATGTATCATTTCTATTCCTAACTTGAAAATAATCAATATCACACTTATTACAAGAGTTAATCTTGTGGTGAAATAATCCTTAACTTTTCTATACCAACTTATGAAGAATTACACCGAAATAATCATTACCCACAGTGTCCCATGTGTGAATTTTACTATACATTCTCAAATTCTGATAAACAAGAAAAATCTCTGTGTTTACTATGGAATTTGCACTCTGTCAAAGAAAGATGACAAATATCACAGGAAAAAGAGAAGAAAAAAAATGAAAACCCATAGCAATTTCTCAGCTTCATCATAAATAACCAAACTATTAGTGAACAAAGAGTATTCAGATACATTTTATATATGATGTTCAGATACTCTGTATATTGTCTGACATTGCCTAAGAGTCTTTGTTTTGATTTCACAAAAATTTATGGGGAGTTCCACAATTTGTTTTTTCATAGTACTTATTTATAAACAGGTTTTTTTAATTAGGAAAAAAAAACCTTCTCTGAAACTGTAATTTGGACAAACCCCTGAAGTAATATTATGTTGGCCCTTTATTATTAGTCAATTTAACAAATATTTATTAAGCATTTATTTTGTACTATGTGTTGAAACAAAGAAAAATAATCTATGATCCTTGTCTCTTTAGAAAAGAAAACAGATTATTATTCCTGTGTAATACTATAGCAGTCAGAGATTAAGTTATCCAGAATATTAAAGTCACTTCAAGGGAATTCTGCCTAAATACTGAGTTAGTAAGGGGGAGGAGAAACCTAAAGTATAAATAATGCTTTGCCAGGCAAACCAAGGTGAAAAGCCATTACACTATGGAAATTTTTCAAAATTTGGTGTGGTATGAAGACAGTGAAAAGCAACAGTCACTCACAATCCCATCATCCAGAGATAATCACTGTTAACATTTCAGTATTTTCATTATCAACTCCTTTTGAAAATCTGAGTATGGGAGTAAAAAATCCTTTGTATTTCTTATCTCTATCATATTTAAAGCAATGGAATTATGTTGTAAATATGAAATGGAAATCCTGATTTAAAAGATATAGTAGCCAAGTGACCTATTGAATTCGGTCTTTTATTACTACTAAAATATATCTGTCCTACTTCTACCAGGCTGCATCAGGAATGAGGGGAATGTCCAAAACCTCTAGATACTTCCAAATTCTACAGACTTACCTAGATTGTCCCATCATTTTCTCTCTCTCCCTTCAACTCCAAACCAAGGCTCAGCCAGTGGAGAAAGAACCCAGGACCCTTTCTCAACAGTACACATCTCTTACTGTCTTCCAATTCTTTCTCTCCATTCCAGGAAACATTTTTTTAGTATGGATAGCATGGTTCTTCACCTTTACTCACAATACTATTACTCAGAACCAGTGTCCTGGATTTAAGTTTGCTCCTGTGTCTTCTCCTTAGACATTAAACAGCAGTGCTTAAGCAAGGAAATGCAAGGCTTTTAACTATCTTAACTTGGTTAAGATAGAAAATTTTTATCTTTGTTTAATATTAACCACACAGGAAAAAATGAACAACTAAACTTGGTCTTCTATTTCTGATGATAAAATTAATTTTTATTTAAGTCTTTGAATTCAGTGCCATTTCTCAGGAACACAATCATCTCATATATGGAGAAAGGCAGTCAAAATTGATTTATTTGCTTAAAAGACATTTACTGAATACTTCTTATGGACCCAAAATCATACAAAGAACTGGAAAACACAATTCAAGGAGTACATAGTAGGGAAAAGAGATAATCAGACATGTGCAAGGACAAGTGATAGGAATATTAAAGAAATAAAAAGGGTCCTGATCCAGACCAGGGTGGAGACAGGACATATCAGAGAAGACTTTACAGAGGATATGATGTCTAAGATTAACTCTACAGTATAGAAGAGGTTTGCCATATATAAAATACATATGTAAAATAAGGAGGACATTACTAGTAGATGGAATAGCATATACAAAAACAGAGAATGCATTACCATGTTCATATAGCATGGATATAAATACTAGCTGTTGCCCAATGCAGAATTCAGGAGCAAGGATAGACTGAAGTTTATTTCTAGTTGTTTTGTTTATTTATTTGTTTTAGAGTTCCAAGACTATAGTCTCTAAAGCAAAACTAAATAATTAATGCAGCCAAAATACCTAAATACTTGAATTTATCACAAATATTATTTTAAATTGAACATTAAACTGTAATCAGAAGCTTGTTTTATCAAATAAGATTGAAAATAGAGTTAACAGAGGAATTAATTCATATGACCTTGATTAAGGAAGAACTTATCCATTTATTACATTGTCAGTATTTGAGGATAAGTAGGTTCAGTAGAAACTACTTCATATAAGAATAAAATGTTTAAATCAGTTAACCATTTTCAGTAAAACATGTGCCTTGTAGGTAACTATTTCTAAAGTTTATCCGTGGTCAATTTACATCCAAGTAACATTGGATGCTTTTGAAATGTTGATTCCTTGGTCCCATATCCAAAGATTCTAATCTAGTTATTTGGGTTGAGGACAAGGATTCTGCATTTTTAACAAGAAACTCTAATATAAGTGGACTGAGTTCATTTTTCCCAAATTTGATTTACATACTTTGTTACTCTAATTGCTACATTTATTTTTCTTTAAAAAGTTGACTTTAATATCTATATTTAGCAGACAACATATAACACTATATAGAATATATCTTAAATAAACTAATATGCCATCCACTGTTTTAAAATAAAAAACTAACATTTACTTAATATTTGCAATATGTCAGGTACTATTGTCAAGTGTTTCATGTGATTATTTAATTTACCCCTAAGAAGCATACATTTCACATCCATTTATATATGATAAAACTGCAGCACAGGGAAGTGAAATAACTGGCTGAACTTTACACAGCTGTAAGAAGTGGCGTGAGAATTCCAACTCAGGATATCTGCCTCCAATGCTCTTACATTTTGCATTATGTTATAACTAATTTCTAATTTGTTCAGATTGCTAGAAGAAATGTTTGCCCCAATTCTCATTACCACAGAGAATAAGAGCTTCACATCCAAAAAGCAATAGTATTATGGCCAGTAAATTATTTTTTTTAAATGAGCCCAGTCTAGTCAAAAATAAAGTATTTCTAGCACCAATGATGCATGCAAATGCTGCTTTATATTTAGGCTTCTTCAAATTCATTCAGAAAAGAATGAGAAAGAAGCATGTGATTCTGGTTCTTGACGGAAAATAATTGGAGTGATAACTACTGTGTCAGGGTGAGAAACCCTGCAGTGGTGATGACCTGAGCCAGGCAGTTTGTCTTTCTTTGGCCAAACATATAGCATGCTTTCACATCTTCTACTATCTTTTCTATAGATATAATTCACATATTTCCAACAAATTCTGATTTAGTGTCAAAGACAGGAAAATAATTATCCAATTGCTTTTCTTCTGAAGATAAAAGTGTTCATTAACTTTTTAAAAAAATACATATCAAAATGCCTCTTATATGTGGACAGGCATGGTGGCACATGTCTGTAATCACAGCAGCTCAGGAGACAGAGGCAGGAGGATCATGAGTTCAAAGCCAGCCTTATCAATTTATCCAGGTGCTAAGCAACTCAGTGATACCCTGTCTAATAAAATACAAAATAGGACTGGGGATATGGCTCAGTGGTCAAGTGCCCCTGAGTTCAATCCCAAGTACCCGCTCCCCCCCCAAAAAAAATGCCTCTTATGTATCAGCACTGTGCCAGACCCTTGAGTGGAGAAAGAACTCTATCTATAAAAATTTTATAGTCTAGAAGGAAATAGAGACACAAGATTAACTGCAATAATCATGTGACAGATCCCATAAAGCTGACACAATAGGAACACAGTATAGGAGAAAGCACTATAGCACCTTTTAATAAAAAGAATGGCAGGTAATATCTACCTAATGCTTACTATGCAGCAGTACTTTGTAAGACTTGCCTTATTTAATCTTTACATTAGCCTTATATGAGTACTTTCCCCCCATTTTACAGATAAGACTACTGAATTTTCCCAAACCAGGAAGCCAGTAAATATCAGGGCTGGGATTCAAATCCAGGCGGACTCAACTCTGCTTTTTAGCTCCTACACTCCACTCTTTCTTATCTGTGGGGAAAGTGCAAGATTGGTAGTTTTAGTCCCTTAGTAGCTCTGGGACAATGGAAAGATTACTCTCTCCAGGACTTACTTTATTGGTTAAATAAGAGGACTGGACTAATGTACTAAGTGGTATATTCTCTAGTCTCAGAATACTAAAATAGGTAAAATTAAGCATTATGGTTCAAATTCAAGCCCTAATTAATTGTTTGAAGAGCTTAAACAAGCCAGTCAATTACTTCAAGCCTCAGTATCCAAACCATTCTGTATGCTATCACTAAAAAATATTCTGGAGTTTCTAAATATATCATACACTCACACAAATCTCAAAACAAAATCAAGAAGAAAATTCTTCCACCTATATGCCTCTGTGTGAACCAATTGAATCAGACAGCTGTCTCTTCTGCTTTCCTCAATTACTTGGTCTTTGAAGAGTTCTCCTTCATTAGCAAAACCAAATATAAACCTACAGATTAAAGAATATATTTGTGTGTCCATCCATCCATTTATTCATCGATTACTCATGAATCATTAGATACATTATGTGCTATATATATAAAAGAATATAAAGACTTTAAAAAGGAAATATATTAAACCATAGAGCTCACAGTGTACTTGGAAGTGGGGGAAGACAAACATTCACTTAGCATTCCATATGATAATTACTGTGATAAAAGTAAGGGATTGTATGGAAGATTAGAAGAAAAGTATTCCAGGAGGGGGAACAGTATATGTTCAAGAACTACAAGTTCTCTATGGCTGAAGCAAGAGAAACATAAAAGGAAATGGCAGGAGAGAAAGATGGAAGTGAACAGGATCCTGATTATGAAAGCCCTTGTTCGACATACTCAGAAGATTGACTTAATCCTACAGGTGACAGAAAACCTTTTAAGGATCCTAAACAAAAATGTGTTATGACAATACAAGTTTTTAGAAAAATCACTTAAACTGTAACATAGAAAATGTCAGAGCAAAACTATTGGCTGAGAGAGCATCTAGAATCTGATAAGAGATTATAACAGCCTGTATTATGAAGCTATAATAATGATGGATAAAGAGAAACAGTTCCAAGAGATATAAGATTAGATATGACTTAATGAAAATTCAGATTTAGGGAATGAAGAAAAGTAGCATGCCGAAAACTCTGGCTTGATAATAGAGGTGCCATTCAATGATACATGAGAAAAAGTTTAAAAAAAAAAGCAGTTTGAAGAAACACATGAAGAATTCTCTTTTTAAAGTAATAACAGTGGTTAAGAATACAGACTTTTAAATCCTAGCACCTCAGGAGGCTGAGGCAGGAGGATTACAAGTTCAAAGCCAGCCTCTGCAAATCAATGAAGTCCTAAACAACTTAGTGAGAACTTTTCTTAAAATAAAAAATAAAACAAGCTAGGGAAATGATTCAGTAGTTAAGCAGCCCCGGATTCAGTTCCTGGTACTTTAAAAAAAAAAAAAAAAAAAAAAAACCCACAGGCTTTGTGGGAGTGTAACCCAGTGGTAGAAGACTTGCCTAGCATGTGTGAAGCTCTGAGTCCAATTGCTAGCATCACAGGGGTGTGGGAAGGAATCATATATAGGCTTTGCTCTCAAAAGTGTCAATTATTATCCATGTGAATTTAGGCAAGTTTCTTAAACTACTGAAGTCTCAGTTTCCTCATCTGGAAAACTAAAGTAACAAAAGAACCAACTCAGAATTGTTCTGAATAATAAATTAGCTAATGCAAATGAAACATTAGAATACCATCTAGCTAATGTTAACCCATCAACAAATAGCAGACGTTATCATTCTTCCACTGAATCTGAAATGTCTAGATGATGTCCATATGCAGAGGTTCAGAAGAGAATTGGAAATATGGTTAGGTCTAGAAGAAAGTCTGTGTGTGGATGATGTTTCATTAAGAGGTTATTATTGAGCTAAAGAACTCACAAATACCAATATTTAAAAGTCTTTCAGACCCTTCATTGATCCATTCATTATCTTGTTTGAGCTATTTTTGAGTCCAAGTATACAACTCTGAAATATTTTCTCAAACAAATCAAACCATCCCCAAATCTTTCATAAGTATACTTATAACCTATTTTTACTGTTTTTTAATTTCTATAAATCTGTTAATGTTCTATTTTTCTATTTTAATTTTCCTAGAAAACTGTAATATCCTTTAGGACAAGACTAAGTAATGCTGCACATATATTAAAATACTTCTTCACTGATGCACAAATATCATCCACATATAACAGAAAAGTTATTAATGATTTTTACTTGTGAACTGTATAGAGTTATTAAAAAGACCTATACGAAGTGCTATTTCCAGAACAAAAACTATGACCAGGTACTTGTCCTTGAATGCCTGATGACACTGCTTGCCACAATCTGTCAGAGCTCTCCTTCATTCTACTTAAATTATCTAAAAGTGTTTCTCTTGTTAATACTTCCTTTCCACTTAAGAAATATTAAGAGGGAATATCAGCTATTTCTCAAGACATATGACAATACTTTTCAGGCCCAAAACAAGAGTAATCACAAAAAAAGAAATATATGCCCTCAAAAAAAACAATGCAATACTCAACTATTAAGACACTACTGAACTGAAACAATAGCACAAGGAAAAGCCAAGTTATCAAGTGATTATATGATAATTAAGATATCAAGATATCTCTGCCCCATTCAACTCTGATTCCTATAAAAGAATTTGTAAGATTGGAGAGAAAAGGGAAATTGCATGGAAATGGAAGGAGACCCTCATTTTTATACAAAATTACATATTAGAGGTTGTGAGGGGAATGGGAAAAAAAACAAGGAGAGAAATGAATTACAGTAGATGGGGTAGAGAGAGAAGATGGGAGGGGAGGGGAGGGGGGATAGTAGATGATAGGAAAGGTAGCAGAATACAACAGTTACTAATATGGCATTACGTAAAAATGTGGATGCGTAACCGATGTGTTTCTGCAATCTGTATTTGGGGTAAAAATGGGAGTTCATAACCCACTTGAATCTAAAGTATGAAATATGATATGTCAAGAGCTTTGTAATGTTTTGAACAACCAATAAAAAAACTAAAAATTAAAAAAAATAAACTTAAAAAAACAACAACAAAAAAAAGAAAAAAAAGAATTTGTAAGATTGGGAGCTAGGTGTTCAGTGTGCCATTTCAAAACAATTCTCACATTAATAAAAAGAAAGATCTAAAACTAAGATTTGCTATTTAAATCCAAATAAGTTAAAATCACACAAAGCAAGAGTTTTTGTAAGATTAATAGTTTGTTTTCATATGCAGTTTTTATTTTGAAATTGCCATTAAATATAAAAGTATGATATCTTCCCTCAGTAAACTAGAACTACAGAAAACAAAAATTGACAAAATTGACAAAACAAAAAGTTGGTTCTTTGAAAAAATAAATAAAATTGACAGATCCTTAGCTATGCTAATGAAGAGAAGGAAAGAGAAAACTCAAAATACTAACATTCATGATGAAAAGGAAATATCATAACAGACACTATAGAAATACAGAAGATAATTAGAAATTATTTTGAAAATAAAATAGAAAATATCAAAGGCATCAACAAATTTCTAGAGTCATATGATTTGCCCAAATTAAATCAGGATAATATATACAATTTAAACAGATCAATTTCAAGTGATGAAATAGAAGATGCCATCAGAAACCTATCAACCAAGGAAAGCCCAGGACGGGATGGATATACAGCTGAGTTCTACAAGACCTTTAAAGAAGAACTAATACCAATACTCTTTAATTTGTTTCAGGAAATATGAAAAGAGGGAGCACTTCCAAACTCATTCTATGAAACCAATATCACCCAGATTCCAAAACCAGGCAAAGACACATCAAAGAAAGAAAATTTCAAACCAATATATCTAATGAACATAGATGCAAATTCTCAATAAATTTCTGGAAAATCAAATACAAAAACATCAAAAAGATAGTGTACCACAATCAACTGGGGTTCATCCCAGGGATGCAAGTTTGGTTCAACATACAGAAATCAATAAATGTAATTCATCACATCAATAAACTTAAAGATCTATATGATCATATAAAAGATGCAGAAAAGGCATTTGATGAAATATAGCACCCCTTCATATTCAGAACACTAGAAAAACTAGGGATAATAGGAACATATCTCAACATCATAAAAGCTATCTATGCTAAGCCCCAGGGAAACGAGGATTTAGAATGATCATTCTAAATGGAGAAAAATCAAAAGCATTCCCTCTAAAAACTGAAACAAGACAGGGATTCCCTCTCTCACCACTTCTATTTAACATAGTAGTGTGTCCAGAGCAATTAGGCAGATGAAAGAAATTAAAGGGATACAGATAGATAAAGAAGAACTCAAATTAGCACTATTTGCCCACAATATGATTCTATAACTAGAAGACCCAAAAAATTCCACCAGAAAATTTCTAGAACTACCAAGTGAATTCAGCAAAGTAGCAGGATACAAAATCAACACCCATAAATCAAAGGCATTTCTGTATATCAGTGACAAATCCTCAGAAAAGGAAACAAGGAAAAGTACCCCATTTACAATAGCCTCAAAAAAAAATAAAATAAAATACTTGGGAATCAATAAAAGAGGTGAAATACCTCTACAACAAAAACTACAGAATGCTAAAGGAAATTAAAGAAGACCTTAGAAGATGGAAAGATCTACCTTGTTCTTGGATAGGCAGAATTAATATTGTCAAAATGACCATACTACCAAAAGCACTATACATATTTAATGCAATTCTAATTAAAATCACAGTGACATTCCTCATGGAAATGGAAAAAAGCAGTCATAAAATTCATCTGGAAAAATAAGATACCCAGAATAGATAAAGCAATCCTTATCAAGAAGAGTGAAGCAGGTGGCATCACTATACCAGAACTTAAACAATACACCAGAGAAATATTAACAAAAACAGCATAGTATCAGCACCAAAATAGACTTGTAGACAAATGGTACAGAATAGAAGACACAGAGACTAACCTACATAATTACAGTTACAAAGGTGCCAAAAATGTACATTGGAGAAAAGATAGCCTCTTTAACAAATGGTGCTGGGAAAACTGGAAATCCATATGCAACCAAATGAAATTAAGCCCCGATCTCTACCCATGCACAAAACTCAACTCAAATTTGATTAAGGATCTAGGAATTAAACCAGAAACACTGTTGTCTATTAGAATAACAAGTAGGCCTATATCTCAATCATGTTGGATTAGGCCCAACTTCCTTAATAAGACTTCTATAGTGTAAGAATTAATATCAAGAATCAATAAATGGGATGAATTCAAATTAAAAAGCTTCTTCTAGGCAAAATAAACAATCAGTGAAGTGAATAGAGAGCCTATAATTTGGGAACAAATTTTTACCACACACACATCAGATAGAGCACTAATCTCTAGGATATATAAAGAACTCAAAAATCTTAACACCAAAAAAACAAATAACCCAATCAATAATGGGCCAAGGAACTAAACAGACACTTCTCAGAAGAAGATTTACAATCAATCAACAAATATATTGAAAAAAATGTTCAACATCTCTAGCAATTAGAGAAATGCAAATCAAAATTACTGTAAGATTTCATCTCACTCCAGTCAGAATGGCAGCTATTAAGAATATAAACAACAATAACTATTGGTGAGGGTGTGGGGGAATAGGCACACTCATACGTTGCTAGTGGGACTGCAAATTGGTGCAGCCAATATAGAAAGCAGGATGGAGAATCCTTGGTAAACTGGGAATGGAGCCACTATTTGACCTAGCTATCCCACTACTCGGTCTATCTCAAAGGACTTAAAAACAGCATACTACAAGAACACAGCCACATCAATGTTTATAGCAGCAGAATTCACAATAGCTAAACTGTAGAACCAACCTAGATGCCCTTCAGTTGATGAATGGATTAAAAAAATGTGATATATATATATATATATATATATATATATATATAATATATATACACACACACATACACATACACACACGATGGAATATTATTTGGCATTAAAATAGAATAAAATCATGGCATTTGCAGGTAAATGGATGGAATTGGAGAATATAATGCTAAGTGGAGTTGGACAATCCCAAAAAAAACAAATGCCAACTGTTTTTCTCTGATTTAAGGCTGCTGATTCATAATGTGGGGGGTGGGGGGGTCACATATGGGAGGATTAGATGAACTCTACATAGGGCAAAGAGGAAAAGAGGAGAGAGGAAAGATGGTGGAATGAAATGGATATCATTACCCTAAGTACATGTATGAAAACACGAATGGTGAGACTCTACTTTGTGTACAACCAGAGATATGAAAAATTGTGCCTATATGTGTAATATGAATTGTAATGCATTCTGCTATCATATATAGCAAATTAATACCAAAAAATTTAAAATATGTTCTATTTTTTAATTTTTTATTTTAAATAAATTTAATCTTTATTTAGAAAGAAAGAAAGAAAGAAAACAAACCTATTTTAGACAATTTTTGACCCAATCGAAAATTATCCTAATAACAACAAAATATATTACTTTTCCACAGATTATTTTTTGTACACTTTCTACATGTTAGGTACTTAATACTGTCCTAGGAAATGGGGATATAACAGAGAATAAGACATTCAAGTGTACTAGTTTGTAAGAAGAGGATTAGGCAGTCAAAGAGGCAACATGTCAGTAAGCAAAACACACAGTATGAGATAAGGAGCACAATGAAGAAATAGAATGCAGTGAAGGAGAATAGGAGTGTCTGGATTTGAAATGTTCAGGTGGCCAGGAAGTATCACTGGTTAGGAGTAGAAGAAAGTCTATGTGTGGATGATGTTTCATTAAGAGGTTATATTGAGTTAAAAGAACTCTGAAATACCAATATTTAAAAGTCTGATATTTGTGCATCAGTAAAGAAGTATTTGAGTATATCTATAGCCCTATTTAGTCTTTTCCTAAAGAATATTATAGTTTTCTAGGAAAATTAAAATAGAAAAATAGAACATTAACAGATTTATACAAATAAAAATAGTAAAAATAGGTTATAAGTATACTTATGAAGGGTTTGGGGATGGTTTGAAGTGATATGAGAAATGAGGTGGTAGGCAACAAGGCTTTGGGAGTGAATCAGTTTTCCAGACAAGGAGAGCAAATAGCTAGAAGAAACAGAGGTGAGCAAGAGAGAAAGCAGAGAAACCAGATAAGAAGCAAGACTGGTAAAGGCTCAGACCAGGTGAGAAATGGTGGGAATATGGGCATGTTTCCACAGGTAGAGCCAACAATGTTTGCTGAAGACACAATGTGAGACATAAAGAAAAGTAGCAATCAAGGGTGATGGTTTGGGGCCTGAGCAAGCAGGATGGTATTCCACTATGCAGGACAGCTGAGTGGAAGAAAACTAAATTTATATTTAGCAACAAGAAAGTTATTGGATTTTCACAAAAGCAGTTCAGTGAAGTAGTAGAGGGGAATTTACAAAGCAATAGGAGGAGAGAGATGGAAAATGAATGATTTCACTCCAGAGTTAGAAAAGAGGATTGAAGAAGTAGGACAGGAGCTAAGAGATAAGTATGCTCAAAAAAAAAAAAGTCAGTTATTACATACTATGCAAACTACAGAAGATACCTTATCTTTACAAATTATTTTACCATAACCTATTTGTGCATCCTTTTACCTCTTTCCTTTAGAGTAGCAAGTTAGCAAAATAAAATCAAATAATTGGATTCATTCAAGTCAATAATACTGTAATAATGTGTAATGCCTCAAAGTAATCATAAGAACATTCATAAAATAAGCAGCAAATCTTTTTTTCAGAAGAGGGAGGTGAAACATTCACTGGGAGAAGTTAAGTGACTTGATCAGCAATAAATAAAAATTATTTCCGTTTTAAAATGCCTGATTACATAAGAAATGCACAAATATTTTTAAACTGTATCATGGTATCAGTGCTCTCACCATGAAATTGTAATCCCTGTGGTCTGGTAGACATCGATCTGCTGGAGACAGGAAGCAAAGAATGACATTCAGCTGAATGAATGAATGAATCATTATGGTAAACTAGATATAATTCCCAGAGTCAGGTCAGGACATCAGGAGTAACAACAATGTGGCTCTCTTCATAAGAGCATGGAAGTTTTTGGTTATTTTTTTTTCCACTAAGAATGAAAAAGATACTGATTCAGGACTTCATTCAAAAGATTCCACTAGGTTCATGTTTGTAACACTATGGACTAAGTTTTTCTTGTTCCCTCTTTTGCCATGGTCTATCATGGTGCTGAATGTTTAAAAAGAATTTAATGAATATTTTTGAATGAATAAGAGAATGAATGGAAGCATGCAAGAATCAGTTAAATAAATATATGAATAAATATTATTTTTAATCCTATGATACTCCAAGAGATAATAAATCACAGGTAAAATTTTACCCAATAAAACACTTGTGCAATAAACAACCATCCCACCTAACTCTTCTTTACCACAAATATAGAACACTTTAATACTGCACATGTGTTATAAATTTTTATTATTCAAACAAGACAAGACTAGCTTCATTGATGTGCCTCATTAAGAAAAAGTTAATTTGGCTTTGTTTGTTATAGGAAAACTACTAAGTAGGGGGTTCCTAGCAGCTACAGCTCTTAAGAGTAAGAGAATCATCTTGGAGAAAACTGTGAAGACACAAAAGACAGTATGAATGTTGACAAAAATTCAGATCTGTGCTGTTTAAACAACAAATACTGGATTCTTTAGCATGTTTTCTTCCAGAAAGAAGAGAAATATTTCCTATATATATGTTATTGTCAACTACATGGTGTTATTTATGAGTAAATATCATAGGCTTTTAAAAATGCTCAATACTTCAATTTTCTGGTCTTGGTAATAGAGACTCCTACCTGTGATTGGGAGTGAGAACTGCTCTAAAAGATTTCCATCAAGCATCCTAGGGCAGGCTTTAGACTGGGCATGAAAAAGTGTTCCTCTGAACTGAGAGCTGAGGATTGAGGGCCCTGAGCCCAGGATTCCTATAGATTCATTTGGTGAGGAATTAGCTTGTCCTGCCACATGATGCCACAAGGGAGCAAACTGATAGGATGAAAAATCCCTTGAAGAATTAAAAGACTGACTTTATCCCTGTGGAATAACAATGATTCAGAGTGTGGACAACTGATAAAGAGCATAAAGAACCAACATGACAGATTAGTGGACAATAGAAAAATTCCTGCAGTAGTCCTACCCATTAACTGGGTGGAAAAAAAAACTAGTAGAAAAAAATACTTAGCTTCCCCATGTGTGGAATAGAATCTTATAGTCAGCATTTTGAATATCACACAGGGAATCTATTATTTTGCCTGTCATGAAGAGTACTCCTTTCCTTCTCTAGAAAATGTCCCAACTAACCTTTCAGCTAGAGTTTTTAATTCAGGGATGGGTGTCAGTCAGTATCCTTTCTCTTGATCCTTAAATTTGATATAAACAGGCCTGGCCTCTCTAGTGGAAGAAAATTAAGACATTAGAAAATTTAAGGCAAAAGAAAAAATGTCTCAAGGTGAATAAATTTAAATTCCAGAATAACCAAAAGAAGACAAATAATAATTATTCCTGAGATCTAAATACAATACAGTACTTCCTGTGGTTTGATTACTAAAGAGAATAATTCTTTTCCCTAACCTAGTTTAGATTGGTTTTCTGTCTCTTACAATTAAAAGATTCTTGACTAATAGAAGCATTAAAAGAAGTGTCCCTACATTTTATTGTCACAGGCTGGCAAGGTCCGGAAATGTACTGATTACATTTTGATAGAAAAACTGAAACTCAAAGAAGTGCCTTCCTCAGGGTTAAAAAAAAAAAAAAGGTGAACAGCAATGCTGAGGCTTAAATCTAGATATTCTGATTCAAAGTCAGTCCTTTTTCACTAACCACTGTCCCTATGCTAAAATTGCTACACTATGGGCATCTTGACAGCTACTAGATTATTTATAAAATACAGTCTAAATCTTGACTACTGATGAGAGGAATTTTACAGAAATACTCTACCTAGCAAATGAGCTAGTCTTACATAACTACTTAGGTTTTTATCAACATAATTTTTAATAAATTATTTGTGTTAAATGGAATATATGAACTGAAAACTTTTCATTCACTTAAGAAGTACTTAGTGTAAGAACTCTGTGCCAAGACAAAACACTAAACCAACATTCTGTGCCTGTGACTCATTTGGGAAACTTGCTAAATGCATATTCTGGTTCAGTAGATCCTTTTTTATATTTTTATTAGTGCATTATAGTTTTACATCACTGTGTGGTTCTTTTTGACATATTCATAAAGGCATATGACATAATTTGCTCCATTTTAATCCCCAGTGCTACCTGCTTTCCTCCTCACCTCCCTCCCCCTGACCCCCTTCTTCTACTCTATTGGTCATCCTTCTATTAATTCATTTATTAATTAGTGCCTTGTAGTTGTACATAAAAGTGAAATCATGATATATTCACACATGAACATAGCATAATTTGATCACCTTCATTCTGCAGTTCTTCCCCTTTCCCATCTCTCTTCCATCCGAACCAGTCCTACCTTTACTCTGCTAAATGTTCATGAGATTACCTTTATTTTTAACTTCCTTATTTTTCTGTAGCTTCCACATATGAGAGAAAACATTTGACCCTTGACTTTCTGAGTCTGGCTTATTTCACTTAGTCTGCTTTCTCCAATTCCATTCATTTCCAGAAAATGATATAATTTCATTCTTCTTTATTTGCTGACTAAAACCGTTCCATAATTTGATGACTGCAAATTGCACTACTATAAATATTGATGTGCCTATATCACTATAGTATGCTGATTTTAGTTCTTTTGGATAAATACCAAGGTGTGGAATAGTGGGTCCATTCCTACTCTTTTGAAAAATCTCCATACTGCTCTCCAAAGTGGTTGTAGTAATTTGTAGTCCCACCACCAATGCATGAGGGTACCTTTTTTCCTCACACCTTTGTCAGCATTTAAGGTTATCTGCAATCTTGATGATTACCATTCTAATTAGAGTAAGATAAAATTTCAGTGTAGTTCTTTTTAATATTTATTTTTTAGTTTTTTTTAAGGTGGTCACAGTAACTTTATTTTATTTTTGTGTGGTGCTGAGAATTGATCCCAGTGCCTCACGCATGCTTAGGTGAGCATGCTACCATTTGAGCCACATCCCCAGCCCCCTCAGTGTAGTTTTGATTTGTATATCCCTGATTGCTAAGGAGGTTGAACATTTTTAATATATTTGTTGGACATTTGCACTTCTTTTGAGAAATGTTTGTTCAGTTCATTTGCCCATTTATTGATTGGGTTGTTTTTCTTGTTTGTTTGTTTGTTTGTTTTGACATTATTTGAGGTTTTCATATATTCTGGACATTAATCTGTTGGGAGAGTATCTGGCAAAGATTTTCTCCCATTCTGTACATTCTCATCACACTCTTGTTTCCTTTGCTGTATAGAAGCTTTTTAATTTGAAGTCATCCCACTTACTGATTCTTGATTTTATTTCTTGAGCTTTAGTAGTCTTACTAAGGAAGTCAGTGCCTGTGGCAATATATTGGAGTGTTGACTATTTTCTTCTTCGAGCTACAGTGTTTCTGCTCTACTTCCTTAGTCTTTGATCCACTTTGAGCTGGTATTTATGCAGGCTGAGAGGGATCTAACTTCACTTTATGTATGGATATCCAGTTATCCCAGCACCATTTATTGAAAAGCCTATCTTTTTCCAATGTATGTTTTTGGCACCTTTGTCAAAGATCCAAAGACTCTTTAACTCTGTGTCTTCTATTCCCTTCCATTGGCCTTTGTTTTAGTCAGCATTTTTGCTGCTCTGACTGAAAGACCTAACATAAACAATTTTAGAGGAGGAAACGTTTATTTCCAGTTATAGAGGCATTAGTCCATAGATGACTGACTCCATTGCTTTGGGCCTGAGATGAGGCAGAACATGATGGTGGAAAGGTGTAGAGGAATAAAACAGCAATGGAACCAGAAAGCAGAGAGAGACTTCTCCTCTCACCAAAGACAAAATATATACCCCAAAGATACATTCCAATGACCCACCTCCTCCAGCAACACCCTACCTGGCCATAGTTACCACCCAGTTAATTCCTACCAGGGAATTGATGCACTGATTAGGTTAAAAGTCACACAGATCAACCATTTCACCTCAAAACTTTCTTGCATTGTCTTACTACATATGAGTTTTGGGGAGATACCTAAGACTAAACCATAACAGACTTCATGTCTTTTCAGGCTAATATCATGGTATTTTGGTTTTTTTAGTATAGCTCTGTAGCGTAATTTGAGATCAAGTATTATGATGCCATCAGCATCACTCATATCGCTCAGGAATGCTTTGGGTATTCTAGTTGTTTTATTCTTCCATAAGTGGGGCCTGAGATTCTGTATTTTTCACAAACTCCCAGGTGATGCCAATGTGATCAGTCTGTAAACCACAAACTGATAAAGTACTATAAATACCCTAAGAGATAAAACAATTAATGTGTATTTCCATCCTCTTAAACTAAAATGGTATAAATATTGTTAAAGTACATTTTGAAAAAAAGACATTTTTTCATTTGGGTACAAAATAAAAATTTTGTTATAGTAAAGGACTATGTGCAACAGACATTTAACTAGCTGGATGGAAATAAGATACAAGATATTATTCATAGATGGATAATAGAAGTCAGTTTTATTGCATACATTATCTAAATTCTAAAGAAAATGTTTTTACAATTTATATACATCAAAATGGCCGCTTCAAACTGGCTGTATCAAAATGTCTTGCTTCAGAGATAGATATATATATCAATAAGTATAATATATCCATTGAGCAAAAAAAAAAGTTATTAATTCTCTACACAATGCCAATCACTGTTTGAGACAATGAGGATATAGAAGAAAACAAATAACAAAACTATCACAATATAATTAGTATAAAAATGGGTAAGTGTTAAGGGTTTAGGATCCTGGGTACAAAAAAGAAAAATGCTATATGGATTCAGAGGAATAATACATCAGTTTTAACTGAGATTATCCAAGAAAATTCCATGAAGGATATGGCAACTAGTCTTAACTTAAAAGGACATAAGATTAATGATGGTGGAATGTGAGGATCATTAGTATCCAAAGTACAGGTATGAAGACATGAATTGGTGTAAATATACTTTGTATACAACCAGAGGTATGAAAAATTGTGCTCTATATGTGTAATAAGAATTGTAGTGCATGCTGCTGTCATATATAAATAAAAATAAATAAATAAATAAGGAGATAAGATTTCTAAAGGCAGAAATAGATGAATAAGTAATTTTAATTTAGGAGGCTCACATGAACAAAGAAGAAAAAAATGGGGACATAAGTAAGGGATTGAAAAGAGCGCAGGATGTCTGAATAGCAGGGAAATAATAAGGCCATTACAATGTGAGGTTAAAAAGAGAGGGTAGAGTCAAATCTTTAACTCTAGATTTAGAGCATTTGCACTAGCCAGATTTTTACCCTATGCCAGAATTCTGTTTCTCCACATCCTTGAATGTCTTGCCCCTTTTGATCATGCAAGTCTTACACTGAAAGATTATCCTCAGACATGTCTACCCTGAACATTCTCCCAAATGTGAATTTACATTAATCATCTTTTTATTAATTTATTTACAATCTTTTCCTCCTACTAAATAAAGCTCCACTTCCACTTCCAACCTTCATGGAGTAAGCACCCTGCTACAATAAAACCTGGACAAAATATATGAAACAATGATTTCTAAACATTTGACCTTGGTCTCTGCAGGATAGTGATCCCTGGGGGAGAGAAAGTGAGCCCTTTGAATGCCCTAAGCACTGCAGAGAGAATGACTGTAGGACAGTAATGGGAAATCCAGACAGAGTTTTATGATTTCCTTGAATTGAAGAGATGAAGTTGAGAGTCCAGACAAACCAAGGTAGTTGGGTTAATAAAGGAGACACCAAGAGAGAGATGCACAGAGAGAGAAAGATGCAGGGGGTCCCTCCAATCTTCTACTGGATATGATTAGCACAGGTATGTGAACAAACTGCCTGAGGCAGAGGGGGAAACCATCTGAAAGGAGCAGAGGAATAATCCTCAGGACTCAAGCAGAACCAGGAATATTACATGTTCCCATGAAACAGAGTGAGAAACCCCACAATTCACAGAGTGGTGGTTAGAGTATTCAAATGTATTGCCTCAGTAAGTGAGGAAAAATTAGCCCTGATTTAAAGACTTTTTCATTCCTATCTAACCAAGCCCAGAAGCAAAGTTTACAGAGATCAAACTGCTCCCAGGTCACTTAATCATGGTCTGAAGAAAAACTCAATAATATTAATAGGAATAAAAATTTTTCAGTACTATTACAGTTTGGATCTGGAATGTCCCCCCAAAGGTTTATATGTGTTGAAGGTTTGGTCCCAGCTGATGGTGCTATTGGGAATTGGTGAAAACTTCAGAAGGTGGCATCTAGTTAAAAGACATAGGTCACTGGAGGTATGCCTTTGAAATGTATATCTTGTCCCCAGTCCTCTCCTCTCTGCTTCCTGACTGTCATGAAGTAAGTAGCGTTCCTCCACCATGCCTGTCCTCTTTGATACTCTGCTGCACTTCAGGCCCAAAGCAACAGATCCAGTTGACCATGGACTGAAACCTCTGAAACCATGACCCGAAATAAATGCTTCCTCCTTTAAGCCATTTTTTCAGGTATTTCCTCACAGCAATGAAAGCTGACTAACACAGGTACCCAGCAGAGTAAAATGCATACTGTCAGCTTACAAAAAACATTGTCAGGGGGCTGAGGTTGTAGCTCAGTGGTAGAGCACTCAACACTAGCGTGTGAGGCACTGGGTTTGATCCTCAGCACCACATAAAAATAAATAAATAAAATATTGTGTCCAACTATAGCTAAAAAAATTTTTTTTAAAGTTGTCAGGCATGCAAAGAAGCAGGAAAATATAACCCATAATAAGGATAAAAATATGGGCTGGAGATAAAGCTCAGCAATAGAGTGATGGTATAATGATATACCAGGCATGTATAAGGCCATGGGTTCCATCCCCAGCAACAAGAAAAAAGAAAATCCCTCCTTATAACTTGTAAAATAAATTTTTAAAATAATCAAGTAGGAAAACATAGACCCAGAAATAAAAATGGTAAGTAAAATTGATAGACATGATAAAAAAGACTCAGGAAACTAGGAATGAAGGATTGATTATTCCTAGTCTCTGTTTATTTGCTTGTTATGACAATATTACAGTACTTGTATAAGAAAACCTTATTTTACTTAATCATACCCAAATGCACAAGCAGTGAGGCAAAGGAGGCAGTGTGGCCTGAAACATGGAAGGACAGATGAACTATGGTACTATCTGGCAGCAAAGCAATCATTATAATGTATTTCATACTTCCAGAAGGCAGAAAGTATTGAAATGTTTTCAGTGAGGGATATGGACCTCACTACTAACAGAAATTATAAGGGATTAGTATGAACTATGATATATATTAGGCAATTAGATTAAGTGGATATATTTCAAAAACGTAAATGACTTCAAGGATGGCTGATGTGTAAAATACAAATTTGAAAACCACTCACATTGTTTTCTGAGAGCTATCTTGCGCAATCAAATCCCAGTGAAATTAGCTCTTTTCTAGGATGAAATAACAAAATATTTAAATCTATAATTAGAAAAGGATTGTCTTTAAAATTTTTAGAAAAGGATTGTCTTTAAAATTTTGATTGTCTTTTGTTTCATGTTAACAATAGGCAAAGAATAAAATGATTTATATTATCACACTAAATATATATCAAGAATACGGCTTTTTATACTGCAGGCACACTCCTACTCCTTTATGTTTAGTCATTTTCTACTTCTAACAATGAGTCTTATAAAAGTCAAAACACTGGTTTTTTAATCAGTGGAAGCTCATAAGAAGTAGTACATCATCCTATCTCAATAACTTGCTTCAGAATGAAGGCCAGCCATTTCTTCTCTGGCACCTATGAATGATCCATCTGTCAAGACTAAAGTAACTGTTTTATCTACTAGTACTTCATTGTCTAGTTATGATAATATGTCTACCTAGTTTCTGGGGGGTTTGCATAGTGTTGTGTTTTTCCCTATACTGTTTCATCTATAACCTGAATTCTGCCTGCCTGCTTCCTTTTGGATTCACTTCTTTAGCTGGAGTCCTAATGCATATCTGCTTCTAAAATCCCAATTTGCCTTCAGGTACATTACCTAGTATACCCAGTGATGTTGTTTTAGTTTTCAGTGTACAAGTACTGCACCTCCTTATTTAAGTTTATTCCTAAGAATTTTATTCTTTTGGATGTTATGGTAAGTGGAAGTTTTCTTAGTTTCCTTTTCAGATCATTTTCTGCTGGTGTGTAAAAATACAAAAGATTTTTGTGTCATGTTGTGTTTCTTCTATCCAGAAATTGCTGAATCTGTTTATTAAATGAATAAATTATTCTGAATTTGTTATGATTTTCTATATATGGGATCAAGTCATCTGAAAATAGAAATAGTTTTATTCCTTCCTTCCAAGTATGGATGTCTTTCATTTCTTTTTCTTGCCTAATTACTCCAGTTAGAACTTCTAGTACAATGTTGACCACAAATGGTAAAAGCAAGAATCTTTGTCTTATTCCTGATCTTAGACAAAAAGCTTTCAACTATTCAATATGATATTATCTTTGGATTCTTCATAAATGCCATTAGTCATGTTAGGAAAATTCCTCTGTATTCCTAGTTTCTTGAGGTTTTTTGGTTTTTGATTTTTGTGTTTTGTGGTTTTTTTTTTTGTTGTTGTTATGAAAGGGTGTTAAATTTTGACATGTGTTTTTACTACTTTTACTCAACTGTGATAATCATATGAAGTTTTTTCCTGTATTCTATTAATGTGGTTTATTATATTGATTTTTTATATGTAAATCACTTTTGCATTCCTGGGGAAAATCCCACTTGACTCTGGAATATAATTCTTTTAATATGGTGCTGGATTCAGCTTATTAGAATAGTACAGTAGTCCCTCCTTATCTGTGTATGACACATTCCAAGACCCTCAGTGTATTCCTGAAACTACAAATAGCACCAATCCCCTGTATATACTATATGCTATATTTTCTATATGCCCCACACCATTACCACATAATACCAGAAATAATCTGTCTTTTCATGTTTTATGTATAGTTCCTCCTTTGTATCACTACACTTGCATTTGGTACCATTTATTAAGTAAAATAAAAGTGTCTTAAACACAAGTACTATAATACCTTGATAACAGATCTGATAAACTGTAATGGCTATGCAGTGACTAACAAGCAGGCAGCATATAAAGCATGGATATGCTGCATAAAGGTATGATTTACACCCTGGATGGCTTGCAACAGGATGGTGTGAGTTTCAAGGCATCTGTAAAGATTTTTAAATAGCTTGCAAAATTGTGCATGTATGTGTGAATGAGCTTGTTTGACTGATTAAATCATATATATTTAAATATTATTTATGATTCATCATTTTGTATATGAAGCATTTACCTGAGTAAATAGATTCAGTAACTATCTCACTTCTGACCCAAACTTTGGAGGACAAGAAATTTTTAATAATTTCCATGAATCCTTCCTCATATTTCTCACAATGTTCTTCAAATTTATCTTGAAAAATAATCAGATTTCTGAAATGCAATAGCTAAGTGAGTACGTGTATATAACTGTTCTTCCTTTAAAACAAACAAAAATGTACAGCTGAGTGCAATGACACATTCCTGTAATTCCAGCAGCTCAGGAGGCTAAGGCAGAAGCATCTCGAGTTCAAAGCCAGCCTCAGCAAAAGCAAGGCAATAAGTAACTCAAGGAGACCTTGTCTCTAAATAAAATACAAAAAATAGGGCTGGGGATGTGACTCAATGGCAAAGTGCCCTTGAGTTCAATTCCCGCTACCAAAAAAAAAAAAAAAAAAGTCCATTTAAGTGAATAAAAATAAATTAGAAAAAAATGAATCTATGGCCAAACTGAGAAACAGGAAGGGGGAAAACACTAGATAAGAAAATTTGAGGATTTTCTGGAAGATAAAAACTAGCAGAAAAAATGGGGGGGGGTATCAATGCAGAGAAACCACAACCAAAGTCGATGCAGGTGAAGGCTACTAATGAAGTTACATCCTTAAAGATTTCCAACCAGAATTCTGGATTAGAATCCTGGGCTACCTGCTTGTAGAGCTAACATGGGGCTGTCAGGGGCTCTACCTTTATTTCCTAGAAACATCTATATTGTTACTGTTATATTTGGTGGGAGAAGTTTGAAATTAAATATTTGAACTGCTGACTATTTACATTTTTTAAACCTTGACACACTGAATTATTCTCCCCTCTTTGTCTGATGGGGAGAATCCCAACATGCCACTGTGCCCTCCATACTGTCCTCACTTATTTCTTCTGTCCTCACTTGGATACCAGAGTGCAGCCATGTCAACAGTTATGCCAGCTCTAACCACCATACCCCTTTTTTCAGTAATTGCTCTGAACCATTGTGCAAAGTAGGCTGTGGCTTGCTCTGATTTATTCCATGATGAACAGAACAGCAGTTTTCAGTCTGTGCCTAACTCTTGAGTTACTCCTTTTTGTAAAGCAATAGTTTACTATGAGTTATTCCATTTTGAGTACAAATGCCAAGACACAATAATTCCACACCTTTTTTGTACCATCTGCATAGTACAACCATAAGATACAAACTGATAAATAAATTGTGCAACTAAAAATGACCACTCAAGAACTTTCTAATTAAGTCAAGAGCACATGGATGTATGGGCATATCAGAAAACCAGGCACACAGATTTCTCAATCTCACTAGATGTAATCCCCTCATCTTAATACATAAAGGAAGCACCCCAAGACTGATTGAGGCAGCACACACCAACCCGTCACCAAACCATCCAGTGAATGCATCATGAGGTAGACAGGCGACCCTTCTGACAGTGTGTCCCTAGGCTTCGAATCAGTTTGATCTCCCTGCTTTTATGTGGTCCACTTTGAGGCTCCCTGCAGTACAGACTCCAGTCTACAATACATTCCATGCTCTGTCAGCTCTGCACCCTGAACAAGTTCTTTGGGTGGTTCCTGATCTTATCTGATCACCTGTAGTGATTCTCCCATTTGATCTGCTCTCTTCCTTTACTCTCAGTGTAGCCCCCTAAAACCATGGAGCCACTTCAACCCTTTCTTAGCCTTTCTGTAACCAATACATATCATTGTGTCAAATGTACTGTGTGACTTGAATATTGCAGACATTCCAAATTAAGATTGGATAATAGAACCTGTGATTGCCCAACTTATGTATAACAAGTGACCCTGAATACTCAGTGAATTAAAACCTACAAAACTGAGGTAACTTGTGAATCCACTGTCATTCAATAAATTTTAACATATGGAATGACAAAAATGTGTTTGGTCTGTTAAAGGCATAAATCACTCACAGCCAGAATATCTCCTTACTATCTCATCATAATGTCAAAACTAATGCTAGTGGTAGAGATGGACCCCTGATCATCAATCTCTGTTACAATTTTTGCTTCTTTTTTAAATGGAAATGCTCTGGAGGGACATGCACATGATATAAAACTGGAAAATTGCACTACAGCTGTAGTGTAAAGTGCCCTGTATATGCCAGAGAGGAGGGAGGTTGGCAGCAGCTCCAGATAAAAGTTGGTGATGACTGGGACAGTGGAGGACAAAGCAAAGGCTCATTTCCTCAGCACATTTGGCTACTAGACCTGTGTGCCTGTGTAAAAAATTCAGAGACACATTTTGTATTTAAATATTAAAAATGATTACAACTTTTTAAAAGAATTCCAAATTAACAATCAGAGCAAAAGCTGACTGTGGACAAGCCAGGACATCTCAAACCTTAATCACTCAAATATTATGGAGTTTTTATTAAAATATAAATTTTTAGATGATACCTGAGACCCTGCACTCTAACAAGTTCCCTTGTGATATCAATGCTTTTTACTCCATGTATAACACATTTTGACTTTTGACTCTCAAGGAATAATTTGGTACACATTAAAATTCACCTGAGGACAAGGATGTGGAGGAAAAGCACTCTCTTACATTGTGGTGGGACTGGAAATCTGGAAAGCAGTATGGAGATTTCTTAGAAAATTTGGAATGGAACCACCTTTTGGCCCACTATCCCACTTCTCTGTCTATACTAAAAAGTCTTAAAAACAGCATACTGCAATGATGCAGCCACATTAATGTTTATAGCAGCACAATTCACAATAGCTAAACTGTGGAACCAACCTAGATGCCCCTCAATAGATAAATGGATAAAGAAACTGTGGTATATATACATAGTGGAATATTACTCAGCATTAAAAGATAATAAAATCATGGCATTTGAAGGTAAATGGATGAAGTTGGAGAATATCTCTAAGTGAAGTAAGCCAATCCTCAAACACCAAAGGCGGAATGTTTTCTCTGAGAAGTGGATGCTGATCCATAGTGGAATGGGGAGTGGGGGGTGAGGGGCATGGGAAGAATGGAGGAACAATGTATAGGGCAAAAGGGAGGGAGGAGGTGGAAGGGAGTATGGGGATAGGAAAGATGGTGGAATGAGACATAATTACCCTAGGTACATGTATGATGACACGAATGGTGTGACTCTACTTTGTACAACGAGAGAAATGAAAAATGAAAAATCATGCTCCATTTGTGTACTATGCATTCTGATGTCATGTATAACTAAGTATAACAAATAAATTAATTAATTAAAATAGAAAAATTCAGCTGGGGAATGTAGATCAAAAGACACTTGCCTATCTTGCACAAAGCCTTCTTAGATTTGGTCTCCAGCACCACAAAAATAAATAAATAAATAAATAAATAAATAAATAAATAAATAAATAAATAATCACCAGGGGGGCTTTTAAAAATTCTACAGGTTCCAGCCTTTACCACTTAAATCAGAATATAGAAAGGTAAAAATATAGAAGGGTAGAATCAGGTATAAGTATTTTTCAAAGATCCAAGTTTAGTCCTAAGTACATAAAAGTTTAGGAACCATTAGACCAATCAATGGTAAATTAAAAGACTGCAGGATCTATTGTAACTAAGATATACTCCTCTCACCCCCTCACTCTTCTCCGAACACAAGACAGCTAATTAGAACATTTTCATGTAATAAAGCTATGATTATTCTTTACACGAAGTAGAGATCCACCCTGTTGGTGAGAACAAGAAGAAAGAGGGAGACATGGCTCCTGGTGCATATACAAAAGCTGGAGAGAAAATCTAAACAGAAGGTGATTCCAAATCAAAACAGGGTTTTGGGAGGAGGGACTTAACCCCAAAATGAAAGACCTAAAAATGCTTCATCTCCAGAGACAAACCTTCCTCAACTAATACTTCTCTGCTCACATTCTATTCACACACATGACTGCAATTAATCTTATGAAAATATTGCAATACATTGCTGACAAAGAAATTAATATTCATATTAATATTTAATATTTTTTTAAATGAGCAAAAGGCACAAACAGGAATTTTTCCAAACATGAAATACAACCATAAATATAAGAAAAGCTGGGAGGGATCCAACATGGCGGCCGGCGAGGAAGCAGCGTCTCCAACGTCTCCACTTTAACGGGATATGAAAGACTCATCGAAACAGCTGCAGCCTAGCTACGGAGGAACTTCTACCATAACTTCCTTAAGAGGAGAGCTGCCGTGAACTGGTAGGTTTACTCGAAGTGACAGGTTGCCCCAGAGAAGTGGATCTTGGAAGGCCACGCGGGCACAGAGGTCTAGTCCCCCAACCATCAGCCGCTCCGGCAGGCGGCTCCCCCTGGAGGCCTAGCTCTCGCCCTGGGAGAAGCGGCCCCACCCGCCCGCTTCCTAACCTGGCAGCCACAGCTACTCAGCGATAAAGGTGCCCACGTGGCGGGTGCAGAAGTTAAGTCCTGTAGACGCCAGCCACCTTTGCAACCCCCGGGAACCCTGAGTGGCTTGGCCCGCCCCGCCCGAACCGGCAGTCCTCCGCCATACGGGCTCCCCCGGGAGGCCTAGCTCTCGCCCTGGGAGAAGCGGCCCCACCCGCCAGGTTCCTAACCAGGCAGCCACAGCTACTCGGCAATAAAGGTGCCCACGTGGCGAGTGCAGAAGTTAAGTCCTGTAGACGCCAGCCGCCTTTGCAACCCGCGGGAACCCTGAGCGGCTTAGCCCGCCCCGCCCGAACCGGCGGGTGCAGAAGTTAAGTCCTGCGGACGCCAACCGCCTTTGCAACCCGCGGGATCCCTGGGCGGCTTGGCCCGCCCCGCCCGAACCGGCAGTCCTCCGCCATACGGGCTCCCCCGGGAGGCCTAGCTCTCGCCCCGGGAGAAGCGGCCCCACCCGCCCGGTTTCTAACCAGGTGGCCTCAGCTACTTGGAGATAAAGGTGCCCTCGTGGTGGGTGCAGAAGTTAAGTCCTGCAGACGCCAGCCACCTTTGCAACCCGCGGGATCCCTGAGTGGCTTGGCCCGCCCCGCCGGAACCGGCAGTCCTCCGACATACAGGCTCCCCCAGGAGGCCTAGCTCTCGCCCTGGGAAAAGCGGCCCCACCCGCCCGATTCCTAACCAGGCAGCCACAGCTACTCAGCAATAAAGGTGCCCACGTGGCGGGTGCAGAAGTTAAGTCCTGCAGACGCCAGCCACCTTTGCAACCCGCGGGATCCCTGGGCGGCTTGGCCCGCCCCGCCCGAACCGGCAGTCCTCCGCCATACGGGCTCCCCCGGGAGGCCTAGCTTTCGCCCCGGGAGAAGCGGCCCCACCCGCCCAGTTTCTAACCAGGTGGCCTCAGCTACTTGGAGATAAAGGTGCCCTCCTGGTGGGTGCAGAAGTTAAGTCCTGCAGACGCCAGCCACCTTTGCAACCCGCGGGATCCCTGAGTGGCTTGGCCCGCCCCGCCGGAACCGGCAGTCCTCCGACATACAGGCTCCCCCGGGAGGCCTAACTCTCGCCCTGGGAAAAGCGGCCCCACCCGCCCGGTTCCTAACCAGGCAGCCACAGCTACTCGGCAATAAAGGTGCCCACGTGGCGGGTGCAGAAGTTAAATCCTGCAGACGCCAGCCGCCTTTGCAACCCGCGGGAACCCTGAGCGGCTTGGCCCGCCCTGCCCAAGCGGCGGCGGGTGCAGAAGTTAAGTCCTGCAGACGCCAACCACCTTTGCAACCCGCGGGATCCCTGAGCGGCTTGGCCAGCCCCGCCCGAACCGGCAGTCCTCCACCATACGGGCTCCCCCGGGAGGCCTAGCTGTCGCCCAGGGAAAAGCGGCCCCACCCGCCCGGTTCCTAACCAGGCAGCCACAGCTACTCGGCAATAAAGGTGCCCTCGTGGTGGGTGCAGAAGTTAAGTCCTGCAGACGCCAGCCACCTTTGCAACTCGCGGGAACCCTGAGCGGCTTGGCCCGCCCCGCCCGAACCGGCGGCGGGTGCAGAAGTTAAGTCCTGCAGACGCCAGCCACCTTTGCAACCCGCGGGATCCCGGAGCGGCTTGGCCCGCCCCACCTGAACCGGCAGTCCTCCGCCATACGGGCTCCCCCGGGAGGCCCAGCTCTCGCCCTGGGAGAAGCGGCCCCACCCGCCCGGGTCCCAACCACGCGACCGCAGCTACTCGGCGATAAAGGTGCCCCCGCAGCGGGTGCAGGAGTTAAGTCCTGCTGATACCAGCCGCGTTTGCAAGCCGCCGGCACCCAGTGCGGCTTGGCCCACCCCGCCTGAACCGGCAGTCGGCCTCCACCATCCGGGCTCCCCCGGGAGGCCTAGCTCTCGCTCTGGGAGCAGCCCCCTGCAAGCTAGGGGAACCTTTGACCCATCGGGAGGTTAGGCCCAGCAACCTGCGGAGTGATAGAGGTGCCCCTCGTACCTGCTGGGTAGGCGGACCTTTGACCGACCAGCAGAGCAGACCTAGGGCCTCCCAGCGTGGTAGACGGATCACACCAATTGGAGGAGGATCACAGCCACTACATGCCCTGCAAGGGTGATTATTCAACTATACAAGAGCAATATAAATAAATAGAGGGAAAATTTCAAAACACAACAGTTTCACCAAGCAGAAAGAAACGCCAGCAGTATGAAAAGACAAGGAAAGAAAGGACCACAGGCAATGCAGGTCAACTCAACTTTAGAAGAGGTAATAGGTGCAACAGATGGAATGTCAGATAGAGAGATCAGGATATACATGCTTCAGATGATCTGGAGTCTCAAGGAAGACATGAGACAGCAAAATCAGATAATGAAAGATCACATTGACAAACAAATCCAGGAAGTAAAAGATCAATTTCACAGGGAGATAGAGGAAATAAAAAACAAACAAATAGAAATACTAGAATTGCAGGAAAAAATAAACCAACTTAAAAACTCAATTGAGAATACTACCAGCAGAGTAGATCACTTAGAAGAGAGAACATCAGACAATGAAGACAAAGTATTTCAACTGGAAAAGAACATAGACAGCTCAGCAAGTCTGCTAAGAAACCATGAACAGAACATCCAAGAAATATGGGACAATATCAAAAGACCAAATTTAAGAGTCATTGGGATACAGGAAGGCACAGAGCTCCAAACCAGAGGAATACACAGCCTATTCAATGAAATAATACGAGAAAACTTCCCAGACTTGAAGAATGAGACAGAATCCCAAATCCTAGAAGCCTACAGGACGCCGAATGTACAAAACCATAAGAGATCCACACCTAGACACATTATAGTGAAGATGTCCAACATACAGAATAAGGAAAGAATTTTAAAAGCTACAAGGGAAAGGAAGCAGATTACATTTAGGGGTAAACCAATCAGGATAACAGCTGATCTCTCAACACAGACTCTGAAAGCTAGAAGATCCTGGAATAACATATTTCAAACACTGAAAGAAAATGGGTTCCAACCAAGAATCGTGTATCCGGCAAAATTAAGCTTCAGGTTAGAAGATGAAATTAAAACCTTCCATGATAAACAAAAGTTAAAAGAATTCGCAGCTAGAAAACCATCTCTTCAAAAAATCCTTGGCAAAACATTGCAGGAAGAGGAAATGGAAAATAACATTGAAAACCAACAATGGGAGGTAGGACAGTAAAGGGGGGAAAGTAGTCAAAGAGGATAACAAATCAGGTTTAGTAACATTAACAAACAAATATGGATAGAAGTACAAACCATATCTCAATAATAACCCTAAATGTCAATGGCTTAAACTCACCAATTAAGAGACACAGGCTAGTAGAATGGATCACAAAACAAGACCCAACAATATGCTGTCTACAGGAGACGCATCTGATAGAAAAAGATATCCATAGACTGAAGGTGAAAGGTTGGGAAAAATCATACCACTCATATGGACAGCGGAAACAAGCAGGCGTGTCCATACTCATATCTAATAAAATAGATTTCAAGCCAAAGCTAATCAAAAGGGATAAAGAAGGACACTTCATACTGCTCAAGGGAACCATAAACCAACAAGACATAACAATCATAAATATATATGCCCCAAATAATGGTGCAGCGGTGTTCATCCAGCAAACTCTTCTCAAGTTCAAGAGTCTGATAGACCACCATACAATCATCATGGGAGACTTCAACACACCTCTCTCACCACTGGACAGATCTTCCAAACAAAAGTTAAACAAGGAAACTATAGAACTCAACAACACAATTAATAACCTAGACTTAATTGACATATATAGACTTTACCACCCAACATCAAGTAGTTACACTTTTTTTTCAGCAGCACATGGAACCTTCTCAAAAATAGACCATATATTATGTCACAGGGCAACTCTTAGACAATATAAAGGGGTAGAGATAATACCATGCATCTTATCTGATCATAATGGAATGAAACTGAAAATCAATGATAAAAGAAGAAAGGAAAAATCAAGCATCACTTGGAGAATGAACAACAGGTTGCTGAGTGACATATGGGTTATTGAAGACATCAAGGAGGAAATTAAAAAATTCCTAGAGTTAAATGAAAACACGGACACAACATATCGGAATCTATGGGACACATTGAAAGCAGTCCTAAGAGGAAAATTCATTGCTTGGAGTTCATTCCTCAAAAAAAGAAAAAACCAACAAATAAATGATCTCATACTTCATCTCAAAATCCTAGAAAAAGAGGAGCAAAACAACAGCAAAAGAAGTAGAAGGCAAGAAATAATCAAAATCAGAGCTGAAATTAATGAAATTGAAACAAAAGAAACAATTGAAAAAATTGACAAAACTAAAAGCTGGTTCTTTGAAAAAATAAATAAAATTGACAGACCCTTAGCCATGCTAACGAAGAGAAGAAGAGAGAGAACCCAGATTACTAGCATACGGGATGAAAAAGGCAATATCACAACAGACACTTCAGAAATACAGAAGATAATCAGAGACTATTTTGAAGCCTTATACTCCAATAAAATAGAAGATAGTGAAGGCATAGATAAATTCCTTAAGTCTTACGATCTGCCCAGATTGAACCAGGAGGATATAGACAACCTAAACAGACCAATAACAATAGAAGAAATAGAAGAAACCATCAAAAGACTACCAACTAAGAAAAGCCCAGGACCGGATGGGTATACAGCAGAGTTTTACAAAACCTTTAAAGAGGAACTAACACCAATACTTTTCAAGCTATTTCAGGAAATAGAAAAAGAGGGAGAACTTCCAAATTCATTCTACGAGGCCAACATCACCCTGATTCCGAAACCAGACAAAGACACTTCAAAGAAAGAAAACTACAGACCAATATCTCTAATGAACCTTGACGCAAAAATTCTCAATAAAATTCTGGCGAACCGGATTCAAATACATATCAAAAAAATTATACACCATGATCAAGTAGGATTCATCCATGGGATGCAAGGCTGGTTCAATATACGGAAATCAATAAATGTTATCCACCACATCAATAGACTAAAAAATAAGAACCATATGATAGTCTCGATAGACGCAGAAAAAGCATTCGACAAAGTACAGCATCCCTTTATGTTCAAAACTCTAGAAAAATTAGGGATAACAGGATCATACCTCAACATTGTAAAAGCAATATATGATAAGCCACAGGCCAGCATCATTCTGAATGGAGAAAAATTGAAGGCATTCCCTCTAAGATCTGGTACAAGACAGGGATGCCCTCTCTCACCACTTCTGTTCAACATAGTCCTCGAAACACTGGCAAGAGCAATTAGACAGACGAAAGAAATTAAAGGGATAAAAATTGGAAAAGAAGAACTTAAATTATCACTATTTGCAGATGATATGATTCTATACCTAGCAGACCCAAAAGGGTCTACAGAGAAGCTATTAGAGCTAATAAATGAATTCAGCAAAGTGGCAGGATATAAAATCAACACGCATAAATCAAAGGCATTCCTGTATATCAGCGACAAATCCTCTGAAACGGAAATGAGGACAACTACTCCATTCACAATATCCCCCCAAAAAATAAAATACTTGGGAATCAACCTAACAAAAGAGGTGAAAGATTTATACAATGAAAATTACAAAACCCTAAAGAAAGACATAGAAGAAGACCTTAGAAGATGGAAAAATATACCCTGCTCATGGATAGGCAGATCCAACATCATCAAAATGGCGATATTACCAAAAGTTCTCTATAAGTTCAATGCAATGCCAATCAAAATCCCAGCTGCATTTCTTGTAGAAATAGATAAAAGAATCATGAAATTCATATGGAATAATAAAAGACCCAGAATAGCAAAAACAATACTAAGCAGGAAGTGTGAATCAGGCGGTATAGCGATACCAGACTTCAAACTATACTACAGAGCAATAGTAACGAAAACAGCATGGTACTGGTACCAAAACAGGCGGGTGGACCAATGGTATAGAATAGAGGACACAGTAACCAATCCACAAAACTACAACTATCTTATATTTGATAAAGGGGCTAAAAACATGCAATGGAGGAAGGATAGCATCTTCAACAAATGGTGCTGGGAAAACTGGAAATCCATTTGCATCAAAATGAATCTGAATCCCTATCTCTCGCCTTGCACAAAAGTTAACTCAAAATGGATCAAGGAGCTTGATATTAAATCAGAGACACGGCATCTGATAGAAGAAAAAGTTGGTTATGATCTACATACTGTGGGAGCAGGCTCCAAATTCCTCAATAGGACACCCATAGCGCAAGAGTTAACAACTAGAATCAACAAATGGGACTTACTCAAACTAAAAAGTTTTTTCTCAGCAAAAGAAACAATAAGAGAGATAAACAGGGAGCCTACATCCTGGGAACAAATCTTTACTCCACACACTTCAGATAGAGCCCTAATAACCAGAATATACAAAGAACTCAAAAAATTAGACAATAAGACAACAAGTAACCCAATCAATAAATGGGCAAAGGACCTGAACAGACACTTCTCAGAAGAGGACATACAATCAATCAATAAGTACATGAAAAAATGCTCACCATCGCTAGCAGTCAGAGAAATGCAAATCAAAACTACCCTAAGATACCATCTCACTCCAGTAAGATTGGCAGCCATTAGGAAGTCAAACAACAATAAGTGCTGGAGAGGATGTGGGGAAAAGGGCACTCTTGTTCATTGCTGGTGGGACTGCAAATTGGTGCAGCCAATTTGGAAAGCAGTATGGAGATTTCTTGGAAAGCTGGGAATGGAACCACCATTTGATCCAGCTATTCCCCTTCTCGGTCTATTCCCTAAAGATCTAATAAGAGCATGCTACAGGGACACTGCTACATCGATGTTCATAGCAGCACAATTCACGATAGCAAGATTGTGGAATCAGCCTAGATGCCCTTCAATAGATGAATGGATTAAAAAAATGTGGCATTTATACACAATGGAGTATTACTCTGCATTTAAAAATGATAAAATCATAGAATTTGGAGGGAAATGGATGGCATTAGAGCAGATTATGCTAAGTGAAGCTAGTCAATCTTTAAAAAACAAATACCAAATGACTCCTCTGATATAAGGGGAGGAAACAAGGACAGGGTAGGGACGAAGAGCTTGAGACGAAGATTTTCATTAACAGGGTTGAGAGGTGGGAGGGAAAGGAAACGAGAAGGGGAATCGCATGGAAATGGAAGGCGATCCTCAGGGTTATACAAAATGACATATAAGAGGAAAGGAGGGGTAAGACAAGATAATTCAAATGGAAGAAGTGATTTACAGTAGAAGGGGTAGAGAGAGAAAAGGGGAGGGGAGGGGAGGGGAGGGGGGATAGTAGAGAATAATACAGACAGCAGAATACATCAGACACTAGAAAGGCAATATGTCAATCAATGGAAGGGTAACTGATGTGATACAGCAATCTGTATACGGGATAAAATTGGGAGTTCATAACTCATTTGAATCAAACTGTGAAATATGATGTATGAGGAACTATGTAATGTTTTGAATGACCAACAATAAAAAAAAAAGAGGTAAAAAAAAAAAAAAAAAAAAAAAAAAAAAAAAAAAGAAAAGCTGTACTACCTTGTTAATAATCAAGTAAATGCAAATTAAAACTATAAGATACAATATTTCATATCCACAGAAGCAACAAGAATGTTTATCCTTTACTGTTGACTATGGAGGTGGCACGATCTTTGGAAAAGGGTAAAATTGAATTAGTTAATGTTTATCATTAATAATATATAGTAGGGGCTGGGGATATAGTGAGCTTGCCTCACATACACAAGGCTCTAGGTTCAAATCCCAGCACCAATAAATAAATAAATAAATAGAAATATACAGTAGAGAGCCTGTGATTCCAGAGGCTTGGGAGGTTGAGGCAGGAGGATCATGAGTGCAAAGCCAGCCTCAGCAAAAGCAAGATACTAAGGAACTCAGTGAGACCCTATCTCTAAATTTAAAAATTAAATAAATATATACATATATATATACAGTATATAAATATATATATACAGTAGAGAGATTAAATAAATATATATTATTTAATTATTAGAGATTAAATAAATATATATATTATTATTAAATAAATATATATATACAGTAGAGATTTTCACACAAGTGTGTCAGAAGAAATGTACAAAAATGTTAATAGCAGCAAAATTCATAAAAGCAAAAATTGGAAATAACTTTTATGTCTATTGATAGAATACAAATAAAAGTAGCAATAATAATAATAATAATAAATATCTGTGAAGCTATCATTATTTGCCAAGAAATACTGAAGTGTGTGTGTGTGTGTGTGCATGTTTGTGTGTGTGTGTTTAACCAATTCTCACAACTCCATGATATAGGTACAATTATTATCTTCATTTTAAAATGAGAAAACTAAAGTTGAAAGAGAATTAGATATGCCCAAAGCATAAACCAGGTGAGTCACTATTTAAACATAAGCCTGAGCTCTCACTCACAAAGTAATGGATTAGAATTAGCAGCTGTTTTCATAGTGTGACCCCACACACACACCACACCAACATCATTAGCATCACCTGGGAACCTGTTAGAAAAAGGTGGAACCTAGCAATTTCTATTTTAATAAGACTTCCAGGTGATTCTGATGCACAGTGAAATTTGAGTACCACTAAACCATACCAGGATTTATAATATTAAAAATACATAATCATTCCAAATAGATGTTTTACTAAATAATAATGAGCTATTTTTTAGATTAATAATAATAAAGTTGAATTCTTATTTCACTTCTTACATCAATACATATTCCAAATGAAAAAGATTTAAATATTAATTAAATATAAATTAAAATGTTAAATATTAAAATATTAAATACTAAAAATATTCACAAAGTCATTCATGTCCAAAGAAGAGAAAACTGAGAAGTGAATTTGTTTATAATGTCTGGATAAAACACAAAAGCCATAAATGAAAAAGACTGATTCATTTGAATATACCAAAATGTAAAATATTTATGTGAAGGGGAAAAATCTTAACACTTGCCCCCAAAAGAGGAATCAGTTATTATGACATTAAGATGTCTATCAATTTTCAGCACATTATACTCTGACCTCCCCTAAAGAGTTTCCTAAACAAATATCTGAAAGACAGAAAACACTTTTCCTTTATCTCTAGTTTCCAGCTCAAATTTATGGAGTATTCATAATCAGCTGGCAGTTACCATTAACTTCAAATTGTTCTAACCGATTTCTCCAGAATCCTCCACATACATACAACCAGCCCAGATGATTTCATAAACCTACTCCAATAAGTAATTCATTATTATAATTAGGATGTCTCTGAATTTGCCAACTTCCTATGGCCTTCCCCTTAGTAGCCAAATTAAATGCTTCAAGTTCCCATTCCAAATAATCATGTGAAGTATTCTACTCCCACCCTAATATTCTCAAAGATTACCAATGGAGATAAGAAAGCTTATCTTCTACTCCTAATCACATTTTGCTCTGAACTTCTGAATTCTTATTGCTCCCTTACTATCTTCTCTCTTACAATTGCTGTTCACTTTTCACCCTGATCTTCCATGAGAAACTGTCTAACCACACTATGACTTTGCTCTCAAAAGCATGGTAACAGGCTGATATTAATGTTTTGGTTATCATAGAGGATATTTATGATAGCAAATAATCTGAATTTGAATGTCAGATGTAAAATTATTACAATACTTTATCAACTTCAACCACAGAGAATATATTACTATCTGCCTCTTCCCTGGAGTACTGACTGCCATTTTTTATGAGATCCATTCTCCTTCTCAAAGTTCTTGTTTCATCTCCATTACTCAAGTCCAAAATAAGTCCTTCATCCATTGTCTGGCTAGCAGCTCACAATGAATTTTTTAATTAGCTCTTGAAAAAGTAGCTCTTTTTACCCTGTATTCTTCAGGAATCATGAAAATTGATATATTCTATGTCCTTTAAGTATGGGAGAGAAGAAAAAGTCCTAATATTTTAAATGAGTATGAAATTTCATCAACTGTAAAAAATGACTCTAACCCCTCTTTCATAAGTTTTACTCTTTAAAAAAAAAATTGTAGCATAGATCAATATGGAAGGATAGAAGTTCTCTGGCTCCACTGGCCACTCCCACAGAAATCACACTAGGCAAGAATCACTACATAAATACCCAAGAACTTGACAATGGGCTGAGACATAACTTTGTAGTACCCAACCAGGGAAGACAGCCTGCAATTGTGTCCAGAGTCAATTATATGCCCCAACCAGCAACTCTGGCTGACAGAAGATTGCAACCAGTGGTCTCACCAGACCATGGAACACAGCTAGCAGTATCATTCAACCCCAGAGCACAAGAAGCAATCCAGCACAACTAGAAAACCAGACACCACGGTCTGCCATTACAGAATTACCACCAAATGGTCCATCCAGAATCCTAGGTTAAGTTAATAGTATGTGTCCTTCACCACCAAAGACACTTGCAAAGGCTGAATGAGGTGGCCATTTCCTCAAATACACAGACATCAACAAGCACATAAGGATTGTGAAAAAAAATCAAGGATTTATGACTCCAACAAAAGAAACTAAAAAGCTCCAGTAACAGATTTGGTAGAAATGAAGATCTATGAAATGACTGACAAAAAAAAATCCTCTTAAAGAATTTCAAAGAGGGCTGGGGATGTGGCTCAAGTGGTAGCGCGCTCACCTGGCATGCGTGCGCAGGGGTTTGATCCTCAGCACCACATACAAACAAAGATGTTGTGTCCACCAAAAACTAAAAATAAATATTAAAAATTCTCTCTCTCTCTCTCTCTCTCTCTCTCTCTCTCTCTCTCTCCCTCTCTCTCACTCTCTCTTTAAAAAAAAATAAAAATAAAAATAATTTCAAGGAATTCTAAGAGCATGTGGATAGAAAACTGAATGATATCTGGGAAACAATTTATGAACAAAATAAGACATTTGACAAATAAATATAAAAAAATAAAAATCCTACAGATAATACAATATCGAGTGGGAAAAAAACCAATAGAAACCTTCAACAGCAAACTTGAACAAGTAGCAAAAAACAAAATGAGCTGAAGGAAGAAATTTTGAAATTACCTAATATGTAGGATATTTGAAAATTCTTAATCCGAGAAGCAAAATGAAAAAAATTAAAAGGACTATAAGAATTACAAGAAATCATAAAATTGTCATATACACAATAGGTATAAAAGAAATAAAAAGACTCAAAGACTGAAATTTTCCCAAATCTGAGAAAAGATAACAATGTCCCTGTGCAGGAAGCTCAGAGGTCACCAATCAAGTTCAAACGAAAGAGAAGTTCACCAACCAAAAATGAAAATATACCAAAACATATGGTATGCGGCAAAAGAAGACCTAAAAGGAAATTTATATGAATAAATACTTGTATCATAAAAGAAAGAAGGCCTGGTGTGGTGGTATACACCTATAATCCAAGCAGCTGGGGAGGTTGAGGCAGTAGGATGGCAAGTTCAAAGCTAGCATCAGCAACTTAGCAAGGCCCTAAGCAACTCAGCAAGACCCTATTTCTAAATAAAATACAAAAAAGGGGGGGGGGCCTAAGGATGTGGCTCAATGGTTAAGTGCCCCTGGGTTTGATGCCTAGTATTTAATTTAAAAAAAAAGAAAGACCTCAATATAGCATTATACTCCAAAGAACTAGAAAAATAACAGGAGAAGGAAAGAAATAAAGTTCAGAGCAGAAATAAGTTAGAGACTATTAGACAAGATGAAGAAAGAATACTGAAAGCAGTAAGAAATAAAACTATATCACATGCAAGAGAGCCCTAATCCAGCTTTCAGAAGATTTCTTTTTTTCTTTTTTTGGGGGGGAAGGGGGGACCAGAGATTGAACTTGGAGGCACTCGACCACTAAGCCACATCCCCAGCCCTACTTTGTATTTTTATTTAGAGACGGGGTCTCCCTGAGTTGCTTAGCACCTTGTTTTTGCTGAGGCTGCCTTTGAACTCACAATACTCCTGTCCCAGCCTCCCGAGCCTCTGGGACTACTGGCATTCACCACTGTACCCAGCCAGAAGATTTCTTAACAGAAACCCTGCAATCCAGTAGAGAGTAGGATAATATTCAAACTCTTGGGGGTGTAAATCCCAACCCAGAATATCATACCTGGCAAAACTGACCATCAAAAATAAGGGAGGAATACAAACATTTCCAGACAAGCAAAAGCTAAAAGAAGTTCATGGTCTTACAGAAATTGCTAAAGGGAGTTCTTCAAGATGAAACAAAATGCTGCCATTTATTAAAAGATTTCAAAGGGAAAAAAATGTTATAAGTAGTACTAATCATACCCAGAATTCTAATTCTGTAACGGTGGTGGGTAAAATAATTTTATCACTACTAGAAAGATTCAAAATAACCATTAAAAACAACTATAGCTACAATAAATTGTTAAGGAATACAAATGACAAAATATATAAATTTTGACATCAAAATCATAAAAGGTGGGAGAGAAGGAATGAAAGTGTAGTTTTTGTACAAGATTAAAGGATGTTATTACCAATTAAAGTAGGCTATTTTGTGAATAAGACCTCATGTAACCTCATGGTAACCAAAGGATCAAGCCTAAAATTGCTTAAAGTATTTTTAAAAAAGGATTTAAATATACCCACACCCAAAATAATTAAACCACATATGAATACAGCAATGGAGGAAGAAAGAAAGAAAGGACTAAAACAAACAAAAAAATCAGAGATCAAATTTCAAAATGGCAGTAGCAAGTTCTTACCTATCAACAATGACCTTAGATGTACATGGAATACATCTAATAAAAAGACACAGAATGATTAAATGAATTTAAAGGTGGGCAGAGTTCAGACCACAGGTTACATACAAGAGATTTGTTTTACAAGTAAGCACACACATAGACTGAAAGTGAAGGAACAGAGATAGATATTCCACACCAATAAAAACTGAATGAGCAGGGGTAGCTATACTTACATCAGACAAAATAGACTTTAAATCAAAAACTATAAAAAGCTGGGCACAGTGGCTCACACCTATAATCCCAATGGTTCAGGAGGCTAAGGCAGAAGGATAGCAAGTTCCAAGCCAGCCTCAGCAAAAGAGCCAAGCAACTCAGTGAGACCCTGTTTCTAAATAAAATACAAAATAAGTCTGGGAATGTGGCTGAGTGGCTGAGTGCCCCTGAGTTAATCCCCAGTACCAAAAAAAAAAAAAAAGCTATAAAAAGAGACAAAGAGGTTCATGCATAATGATAAAGGGTTTAATTCACCAAGAAGACATAACAAAAATATATATGCACTCAACTTCATTGCACCTAAATATATAAAGCATCTATTAAATGATCTGAAAGGAGAGATGGATTGCAATACTACAATAATAGGGTACTTCAAATCTCCACTTTTATCAATGGGCAGATTATGTAGACAGAAAATCAATCAGGAAATATTGGACTTGAATTATATTTTAGACCTAATAGACATATAGAGAGCATTTCATCTAACAGCAGCAGAATGCACATTTCTTTCAAGGGTAGGTACACAGAATATTCTCCAGGGCAGATCATACATTATGCTACAAAAAAGCAAATCTGAGCAAATTTAAGAGGACTGAAATCATACTATCAAATATCTTTTGAATCACAATGGCAAAACTAGAAATTAATTACAGGTGAAATCTTGGAAAAGAAACAAATACATGGAAACTAAATGGTATGTTCCTAAACATATAGTGGATCACACAAAAAAGCAAAAAGAAAATTAAAAAAATACCTTGAAACAAGCAAAAATGAAAATATACCACAATTTATGAAATGCAGCCAAAAAAAGCAGTCCTAGAGGGAAATTTATATGGATAAATGCTTGTATCAAAAAAGAAAGAAAATCTCAAATAAATAACCTCACATTATACCTCAAAGAACTAGAAAAAGAACAAAGAAAGAAAGTTTGGAGCAGAAATAAATGAAATAGAGACTATTATAATGATAGAAAAATAAACACAATAAAACAGAGTTTATATTTTTCAAAAGAAAAGCAAAATCACAAATCCTAAACTAGGACTACTAGGAAAAATAGAAGGATGACTCAAAAAAGATCAGAAATTAAGAAAAAGACATTACAACTGATACCAAGAAATACAAAGGATCATAAGAAATTACTAAAAACAATTGTTTGTCAACAATTGGTTTATTTTGAAGAAATGGGTAAATTCCTAGACACATATAAACTGGCACAACTGAATCATGAAGAAATAGAAAATCTGAACAGACTGATAACAAATACAGAGATTTAATTAATGACAAAAAGTCTTCCAGGCTGTATTGTACAAATGAGAATAAATCTAGTTGATAATAGCTGTTAAAACGCTGGCATATCTCACTGGGCATAGTGACACATGCCTGTAATCTCAGTGGCTGGAGAGGATGAGATAGGAGGATACGACATTCAAGGCTAGCCTTAGAACTTAGCAAGACCCTCACCAACTTTGTGAGACCCTATCTTAAAATTTAAAATTTTTTTAAATAAAGAAATAGGGATGTATCTCAATGGTAAAATGCCCTCTTGTCCAATCCCCAGTACCAGTACCAAATATATATATATACATGCCCTGAAAGCCCTGAAACTAAAACATAGGGGGAAAGCTTCTCAATTTTGATCTTGCAATGATTTTTCAGCCCAAAATCACAGGCAAGTAAAAAACTTCTGCACAGCAGAGGAAACAATTAGAAAAAATCAAGAGACAACCCACAGAATGGGAGAAAATATTTGCAAACTATAAATTTCATAAGGAATTAATGTTTAAAGTAAGTGAGGAACCACAACAACTCAACAACAAGAAAACAAATAACCTTATTTTTTAAATGGGGAAAGGAGCTAAACCGATGAGATGTCTTCTCAAAAGAAAAGACAGAAAAGTCAAATAGGTACAGAAAAAAAAAAGTTTGGTATCACTAATCATGAGAAATACAAATGAAAATCACCACAAGATATCTTCTTATACCTGTTAGAATGGCCTTTATCAAACTGGTGATAAGGATGTGGAGAAAAGAAAACTCTTGCACATTGTTGGTGGGATTGAAAAATGGTACAGCTATTATAGAAAACAGCACATAATTCCCTTAAAAATTAAAAGACATGGGGCTGGGGTTGTGACTCAGTGATAGTGTGCTTGCCTAACATGTGTGAGGCACTAGATTCAATTCTCAGCACCACATACAAATAAATAAAATAAAGGTCCATCAAGAACTAAAAAATATTTTTTAAAAATAAAAGATATACTGTATGATTCAGCAATCTCAGCAATTTATGTGTACACACTCAAGATAATAAAATCAGTATCTTAAAGAGATATCTGCACTCTCATGTTCATTAAAGCATATTCACAATAACCTGATGTAAAATCAACCTAAGTGTCCATTGATGAATGAATGAACAAAGAAAATGTGATATGTGCATATTATGGAATATTATTCAGTCTAAAAAAGAAATAAATATTTTCATTTTGCAATAACATGGATGAACCTAAGGACATTATGCTAAAATATGCCAGGCACAGAAAGACAAATACTTCATGATCTCACTTGAGATAAAACTCAAATAAAAGCAGAGAGTATTGCCAGACTAGGACATGGGGAAATGGCACACATAAAATTTGCTGTGAAAGAAGATCTTAAATGTTCTCACCACAAATGAACAACAACAACAAAAAAAAGATGACTAGAAGTGATTGAAGGAAGGGTTAATTACTTGATTATGTTAATAATTTCACAATATATACATACATTAAAATATGTTGTATACTGCACATATATATATGATTAGTATTTGTCAACTGTGCCTCAACAAAACTGAAACAAAAACGTAACTATTCAAAGTGATGGAGGGTTAATGAGCTTGATTGCAGCAATTATTTCACAATGTACATGTTCAGTATATCAAACAATAACATTTTATATCTTAAAATACAAAATTATTATTTATCATTTATATCTCAATAAAGCCTGAGAGTTTTTAAATTTAAAAAATCAGAGAACCAACAAAACAGAATGATTTTTCTCTCTTCCCCAAAATAAAAAATTTCTAATTTGTTTCAAACTTAAATGACACCGAAACCTCCAAAATTCAGAAAATGCATAAACACACATTTATATGTATAATTGAATGCTTGAGTTCAGAAGTAATGTTTACTATGGTGCCCAGGAGCTTAAGGATCAACATACTTATGGGTGCATCCTACCTACAAACCTTTTTATAAGAATAGATATTTCCTCCTTACAAAGAACAAGGGGAAATATACAAAAATAGATTATAATGAAGTTAACTATCTTGATCATTTCAAGAGCAGTTTACTTCTTGCTTGCAAATAATTTGCAAATTGAAAGCAGTAGAGTTTGATTTAATACCAGTGCCAAAAAAAAAAAAAAAATGGTTATCAAACTAACTTTTCTTTCTTGTTTTTCTTTTCTTTTTTTTTTTTTTTTTTGGCTCAGAATACTTTGACTAATCCTTTTTGCACTATCCAAAGCCATTTACCCTTCAATAGACCCCTGAATCTTTTTAAGTTTGGGATCAATATTTCATCTGTGACCTAGGCTTTAGTGCCACTCAGTGTTCAAATCAAAGAACTGCAGCAAACCACCAAATATGTCATAGTTTAGTTTAATTGCAACCTCAAAATATTTCCTCAGGATTTAAAGACATGATGTGAAGTCTCTAATCCCTGACTGCTTTACTCTGCCTGACATATGAACAAGATGGAGAATCCACTATACACTACATACCTGTTGGAACTTCACTTGGGGAAGAATGGGAAATGAATGCGAAATCTTGTTTTGTTTTTCCTTAGTTTGAATCATCTAGTACTGTGCCATATCTCCAAATATAAATTGACTTGCTGAAGGCAGAAGAAGAAAAATGTCCAACCATTGAGGAAAAATATCCTAACTGTAAGTCCCCCACTTACAGAAAGCCAAAACTCTTTGTGGAAGTTTATAAACAAATACTGAAACTAAATTATTAATTATTGGGAACTAGGTTATATAATCTTAATGGTTAAATAGTATAAGATAAAATAAGAAATTTGTTGTCTTACATTTCTCACAACTAATCTATGACAGTAGAGTGTTAAAATTTTCATTGGGTGAAAAAAAAGAAAAAAATAAAGAATTTAAAGATGAACACTGGATGATTATGCTTCAAAAGAATGAATAAAAAAGAAGAGAGGTATTTTACAAAAAAAAGAAAAAGAAAATACACCAGAAAGAATAGCAAATAGAAAGGCAAATATTAATGTAGAGAGGTAAAAGAAAAGCAAAAAAGGTAAAATTGGACGAAAAATGAGATGAGAAAATTGACATAAAAATTATGAATAAAACAATCATTCTTTCAAGAGTTTACCTGATACAAAATAATGTTTGTTTATTCAAAGGCAACTTCTTTCAACCATATGCAAATAATAAAAGTTATTTAAATTAGGGACTTGGGTTGTGGCTCAGTGGTAGAGCACTTGCCTAGCATGTGTGAGGCATTGGGTTTGATTCCCAGCATCCCATATAAATATATGAATAAAATAAAGATCCATCAATGTCTAAAAATATTTTTTAAGTTATTTAAATTTTAAAAATACCTGAAAATAATATTATCGATATTCAACAATATTGAAAATAATATTATTGATAGTTCTCAATTGGGACCAAAATAATCATCCATGGTGTTCCATTCATTAGAAGTTGGAGGAGGATTAAAGGATCAAAATTTCTTCTTAGCAAACTTGTAATGATGCTTTAAAAAAAATCTACATGCATCAAGAGGAAATTTTATACTAACTTTTCTTGAAAAAGTTCAAATATCTATATTGTAGAAAATTAAAATAAACTCTACTCATATTCCCAATAACAGAGAAAACTGCTGTTAACACTTTGTTTCCTTTCAATGCATGAGAATGAAGGGAAGTGCAGCTTACATTTATCACTAAAGTAAGACCTCTCTATGCATCAATTTATCTGTAAAATAAACATGATAACAGTACCTAGTTCTTTAGAAGAAATGTGGACTGGCACATACTGTGTTCTCTTTTATACTTAAAGGCTCTTCAGAAGAGGATCTTCACCCTGGGTTCACCATATGTCTTATATATACCATTGCTCCCAGTTGTCAGTTGCCTTTTAATCTTGTTTCTAGTGGATTTTGGCAGACAGAAACTTTAGGATTTTTTTTTTTTGTAGTAAATCTATCACTCTTTTCTTCAGGATATTTGCCTTTGGTATCATGCTTAGAAAGGCAACAGATTTAAAGAAGGAGTAAAGATAGTACAACTTTTTCAGGAAAGCAAAATATATCTGGCAACTGTGTTATGAAAAGAACAAAATCTAGCATTCCTCTCTTCATGCACCTCTACTAAGCACGCACCACTTTTAAGTAACTTCATCTAAAAACAAATGCATACAAATCACAATGCCAAATCATCACAAAAAAACTTCCAATGTTATGGCCTGTTGATTTCCCTGGTTTCTCTGGATCTTGGTCTTTGACTTGAGAAATTATAAATCTATGTAATTATAGATGTGCCATAGTAAATGAAAATTAAATTCCTCTTTTTCACCAATTCCCCACATGATTGTGAAATGTTATTATAATACTAATTATTCTACAAATCCAGGAACTTATAGAATCACTCATATTTCAGGGAATTTGGCTTGTGAGTTCAAATTCCTTCAGCAAATGTAACATGAAGACTTTCAAGCTTACTTTAAACAAAGTAAATCACTAATAAGTTAGCAAGATGCTGATCATTTTAACTAGGATGACATTTTTCATGCAGCAGAGAACAGTACACATAATCTTACATTCTAAACTATGAACTAGTTCTTACACATGTCTCACAAGATGCCATTATTTATCATGGCCTTGTTATACAGATAGTATGTAGTCAATAAATAGATATGCCATAGTAAATCAAATTAAGTTCCTCTTTTTCACCAATTCCCCACATGATTGTGAAATGTTATAATAATACTAATTATTCTACAAATCCAGGATATTTAATTACTGAATTTAAAATGTAAGCAGAAAAATGTCATTGAAATTTTATAATGATTTTTCAAATTTAAATTAATGCCAACTCAGTTTTAAATATCTAAAATGTTTTAATATCTAAGGCACTTTATAAGTAAATGTTCAGTTCAATATTATGTTTCTAATTATCATTCATATAGAAGTTCAAACCAAAAAGTTACCAGTAGCCATAAAGAGGTCATGTGTTTTAATTTTTATAAGGAACTGAATTCTAGTGAGCCACTTTGGAAACATTAACAGTAGCAATATTTTATACTACATTAAAAAACCAATATACTACATTTAAAATATTAATATTCTTATCACATGATATTAGAGGTGATTTTCCCTATTTTACAGTTAAAAATTGTTTAAAACTCAAAATTCACAGACAAGACTACTGTTTTTTTTCAGAATCTAAACAACTAAGCAACAGCATATCAGTGATAATTTTTTTCTTACTCTGCTACTCTATCCACCACAGTATATAATTTCTGCCATAAACATCTTAAAATATGTAGAAAGTCATAAGAATTGCTAATACTACTTTTCAGCACTGTCATATTTTGTCCGCTGAGCCAAACATACCAGATGTCTTTAAATAAAAGATTTAGACAGCATAAAAATAAAGTGTTATTGTATATAGGCTTTTTTAAAAATATACCAATACATTAGGGATACCATAAGGTTTGGATATATGCTATTATAGAAGAGGGGAAAAGTTGGCCAATACTAATAGAATACCTACAGATAAGGGGAGACAGTGACCACAGGTATAGAGGATGAAGAATACAATTTTAAAAATCAGTGTAACACTTGGCATGATAAAAGATATATCTAACATAATGAGCTAGAACCATACATTCCCATTTGGGGAGGGGATGTGAATATTTTGTTTCCAAAAATTAATATATTCCCATCCTGCACAATTCTAGATTCTATGAAAAAACCACTGTTGTCGAATAGGCTGAAACGATTATAAAAGGGTGAGTGGATGGTGAGGTGACCATTAAGCTTAACTGGGTGCTACTCTATTCAAGCACACACACATTCTCATGGCTAGTGAAGACAAACTGTCTGTGAGAACAGATTTGCAACAATAGCTTCATCCTGGGCAGCACTCGTGCATCTGTTACATTTACACATTTCTATCTAGTAACTGGAGATGTTTAAGCAAACATATCTTTCCCCCTGCTTCTAACCACATATGATCACATAGAAAAAGGTAGAAAAGACAGATGAAAGCCAAGCAGCAGGTCTTACCATCCACTTCATGTAAAAGGATATTATAGAATACAGATAGTCATGGATACAAACAAGAAAATCCTTTATTTTTAAATGCTCACTCAATAGCTTAAAGATTACTCTCCCTTTCCTACATAAGTGTTAAATCTCTTCAGCATGGCAAAACATACTAAAGCCCTCCCCACTCTGGTCCTAACCAATATCTTCAGCCTTCTCTATCATTCACACACACAAACTCCTCTTTTCACATCAATGCCTGCCATTCCCCTAAACCGACAAAAAAAAAAAATTTTTTTTGTTTCTCTGCCTTTATCAAACCATTTATTTTGCCTAGATAATCTTCTCCAAGTTAACCTAGAGAATTTCTACTAAGGCTTTAGGACTCAGGTCACCTATAATGTTATAATTATTTCCTTATTTGGGTTTATCCTCCACTGGTCTAGACTTTTGAGCTACCAACAAGCAAAAATCATCTTATTTTTCCTTATATTCTTAGCACCAATACCGTGTTAGTCATAAATGTTGCCTAAATGCTTAATGAATGAACAAGAATTCAATTGGGACTCAGATTTCTTCTTTCTTTTTAGTAGTTCCAAACTTGTTTCCTTTTTCTCCTTCCACACCATTACCCATTCTTGTCCGTAAGAACTCTTAACCTCAGCAGCAAATTTTAAGACATTAAAAGACACATTATTCAAGGAAGAAGGAGTAAATTTCCCTATTCCTCCCTCTAAGTACATCTAAAAATGCTGGACCTTATATAAAGCAAAGAGATTCTGAAAGGTGGAGAGAAGAAAGAAGACTGGTTAGAAATATCAAAACCCAAGGGATCACACCGTATATGCTCCTTGAGTTTTCTTTTGCCTCATATATCCCAGACTGATAGCTAAAAAAGCCAGAAACATGAAAACATCAATAGAAACAATGTGTAGCTCCCAAAAAAGTTTGCTCTCTCTAGCTAAAATCCCAGGAAAAGGACTGTCTAGTGAGATAAAAAAGTGTTGCTCTATTCTAGTCACGTAACAATAGAAGGGAAAAATACTATAGCTCCATTCCCATCCATGTCCACAAAGACCAACTGGGGAGCCTAGACTTCCGCCCTTGGGAGACAGTAAAGAGGTATTCGAATACAACATCCTCAGCAGAATGTGTCAAAGAAGGCCAAGGATGGTGCCTGCTGGCCAATAATGTGATCTTCCCTCAGGTGTGAGTAGAGACTCCATGAGTAGCCAGGACTTTCACTAGCACCCCAAAATAAGGAGGTATCCTTCCCACCCTTCTGGAGTATTGTTAGAGGAGGCCTAACAGAGAATCAGGACCTTCACCATCACCTAGCAATAATGAGGCCACCCTCACCACAGTGTCAGTGGAGACCACGCTGGGTTATGCCGGGCATGGTGGTGCATATCTTAATCCCAGCAGCTCAGGAGACAGGTACAGTGGCACTCACCTGTAATCCCAGCTGCCTGGGAATATGAGGCAAGAGAATCATGAGTTCAAGATCAGCCTGGGCAACTCAGCAAGACCTTGTCTCAAAATAAAAATAAAAAAAAGGACTGGAGATATAGCTCAGTGGTAGAGCACTTGCCTAGCAAGCACAAACCTCTGAATTTAATCCGCAGTATGGCAGAAAAAGCAAATGTTAAAAAGGGACGGTCTTTCAAACATAATCAATAATCACACCAAATGTAAATAATAAATACACAAATTAAAAGAATTTCTGAGTGCATTTTAAAACATGACCCAACTATATACTGTCTATAAGAAAATCACTTCAAATAAAATACAGATAGATTGAAAGTAAAAGCAAGGGAATATACATCATGCAATGATAATCAAAGAAAGCAGGAACAGTTATATTAATATCCAGTAAAGTAGTGAATTTCAAAAGAGGAAATAATTGTAAAAGATAGACATGATAAAAAGGGTCAATTCACCAAGAACAGAAATCCTAAATTGTTATAAACCAAACAACAGAGCTGACAGGAGAAATAGAAAAATCCACAATTATAGAGAATCCAACACTCCCTCTGAAAACTTGATACACTAATTAGAAAATTAACATATGCGAAAGAACTCACAACACCAACAACCCATAGGATCTAATCAACATTTACAGCAGACTGCAACTAACAAGAGCAGAATACACATTCTCAAATGCCCAAGGAACATTATACCAAAGAGAACATATATACTACATATTTGACCATTAAACAAATCTCAATTTAAAAATGAAACCATGCAGAGTATGTTTTCTAACCACAATAGGACCAAATTCAAAACCAAAAACATGATGATATGAAAATTTCCAAAAGTGTGGAAATTAAACTATAGATAGGCTTCTACATAATCTCTGGGTTAAAAAGTACATCTCAAAAAAATAAAATTCTCATACATGGAAATGAATGAAAATGAAAATACAGCATATGAAAATTAGTTGAACATAGCTAAACAATAATGAAAGAGAAATTTAATGTTTTGTTTTATTTGTTCTTTTTAGTTATGAATGACAGTAAGTATATTTTGACATATTTATACAAACATGAAGTATATCTTATTTTAATTAGGATTCCAGTCTTGTGGATGTAGATGATGTGGATATTCACTGAGGTGTATTCATATATGTACATAGGAAAGTCATGTAAGATTCATTCTACTGTCTTTCTTATTCCTATACCCCCTCCCTTCCCTTCATTCCCCTTTGTCTAATCCAATGAATTACTATTATTCCCCCACCCCTTGTTGTGTGTTAACATCCACATAACAGAGAGAACATATGACCTGTGGGTTTGGAGATTGGCTTATTTCATTTAGCATGATAACCTCTGGATCCACCCATTTACCGAAAATGTTATAAAGTCATTCAGAAAGAGAAATTTTTATCTCCAGATATATATATTAGAGAAAAGGAACAATCTCAAATCAATCAGCTAAGTTCCAACTCAAAAGCCAAGAAAAAGAAGGAAAAAATAAACACAAAGAACACGGAAGGAAAGAATAATAAAGAGCAGAACCAATTAAATTTAATGGAAAAATAAGAAGACAGAATTAATGGGAGGGAAAGGCTGTTGTTTGAAAAGATTTATGTAATTTCAAATGTCAAGTGAAAAATCAAAGAAAATACACATCACCTATATCAGGAATAAAACTGGAGATATCACTACAGACACTGCAAACATCAAAGAATAATAAAGCAATACCATGAACAATTGTACCAAAGTAAATTTGAAAACTTAGATGAAATGAAGTAATTTCCCAAAAATCTGTAAGTACCACATCTCTCCCAATATGAAATACATAATTTGAATATCCCTATAACTATGAAAGAAGTTGAATTTTAATTAAAAGAAATCTTTAGGCCCAGATGGTTTCACTGGAGAATTCCACCAAATATTTGAGGAAGAATTAACACCAATTCTACAAAATCTCTTCCAGAAAACAGAAAAGGAAGAAACACTTCCCAATTCATTTTATGAAGCTAGTATTACACTGATGCCAAAGCCCAAGATAACATAAAAATAAAAAATAAAAACTACCATGGTCATGAATTAAAAGGCTAAAACATTAAAGGTACTAACTATTCCCAAAATGATATGTAGGTTTAATGCAATCCTATCAGAATCTCTAAAGATTATTTTAAAATGTATATAGAAAAACAAAAAACTAGAATAGTTACAACAATGTTAAAACAGAAAAATTAAGTAAGAATTACTTGTCTCCCTGATCTCATGACTTTATTATAGAGCTACAATAATCAATACTATGTGGTATTGGTCTGTAGACACATAGAGCAATGGAATAAAACAGAGAACACAGAAACAGAGCTAGACAAATATGCCCAAATAACTTACTTTCAAAAGTACTAAAATTTCTGACGAAAGTACCAAAACAGCCAGGGATGGTGGCATGTACCTATTGTCTGAATTGAAGAAAGAGGAGTGAGAGTTCCAAGCCAACCTGAGCAACATAAGCAAAACCATCTCCTAAAAGAAAAATGAGGGGCTGAGGGTATAGCTCAGTGGTGGAGCACATGTTCAAGGCCCTATGTTTGACCCCAACACACACACACACATACATACACACACACACACACACACACACACACACACACACACACACACACACTCACGTACCAAAGCAATCCAACGGAAGAAAAATAACGTTTCAACAAATGGTACTAGAACATTTAGACACCCAAAGGCAATAAATTGAACTTCAACCAAATCTCACACCTTACACAAAAAAATTAACTCAAAATAAGCCATAGAATTAAAAATAAAACATAATTTAGTAAAACTTTAAGAAAAAATAGGAAAAGTCTTCAGGATCTAGGGGTAGGCAAAGTTCTAACATTTGATACAGAAAGCACACTCCATAAAAGGAAAATTAATAAACTATTAAATGTTCACTTTTTGGAAAACCATATTAATAGGATGAAAAGACAAGCTATAGACTGGGATAAAAATTCTCAAACCACATATTTGACAAAGGACTACTATGTACAATACATGAATAACTCTAGAGTCTCAGCCATTTAAAAAATTAATTAGAAAATGGGCAAAAGGAGGCTGGGATTGTGGCTCAGTGGTAGAGTGCTCGACTGCACATATGAGGCCCTGGGTTCGATCCCCAGCACCACATGAAGATAAATAAGTAAAATGGAGGTATTGTGTCCAACTACAACTAAAAAATAAATTAAAAAAGAAAAAGAAAATAGGCAAAAGGTATAAAGAGAAATTTTACTGAAGAGGATGTACAGATGGAAAACAAGCACATTAAAGATGTTCCATACCATTTGCAATTAGTGAAATGGCAAACTCAAGCCACAAGATACTACCACATAGATATCAAAATAACTAAAACAAAAAATAGTGGCAAAACCAAATGCTGATAAGGGTGCAAAGAAACTATATCACTTATACATTGCTGGTAGGAATGTAAAATGGTATAGCCACTCTGAAACACAATCTGGCAGTTTCTTAAAAAGCCAAGAAAACTATATTATTTCTTATAACTATAATATGAGTCTATAATCTTTAAAAAAAACAGAAATGATTATCTCACTAATCAACATCTGTATTAAAATGAAGATTGACCAAGAATGTCAAAATGACTAGGCAATTCCTATTGCCCCAAGCTTTATCTGTGGACAGTACTGTTTTGGCCTTGTCTGTAATTAAAATCCAATTAAACATCTCTGTTTTGGTCCTGATGCGTACTGAATGTATTATGGTTTGGATCTGGAATATCTCCCAAAAGTTCATGTGTTGAAGATTTGGTCCCCAATGCAGCAATATCCAGGAGTGGGGCTTTTAGAAAGTGATTGGGTCATGAGGAGTGTAACCTTATCAGTGGGTTAATCCATATTGGTGGATTTATAATTTGAATGGTCTATGGGGATGGGGGTAGAAATGGTAAGCAGGTGAGGCTTAGTTGGAGAAAGTAGTTTGCTGAAGGCTTGCCCTTGGGGTCTGTATTTTGTCCCTGGTCTCTTCCACCATGATATTCTACCTCATTTCAGGATCAAAGCAATAGAGCCAAACAGCCATGGACTAAAAATCTCTGAAACCATGAGCCAAAATAAACATTTTCTCTTCTAAGTTGTTTACATCAGGTACTTTGTTCACAGCAATGAAAATCTGATTAACACAGCAAGCTTAGTATTTAAGGTCAGAAGAAACCCAATTCAATTCTCCCATTTTGAAGAAGAAATTGAGGGCTAAAGAGATGAAATAAGATCAGGGTTAAACAACACAGAAATGGTAGAGGAACTAGGACTAAGCTTCAATTCAGCAATACATCCTTTTCATCATAGTACTTGGTTTATATATTCCCAAGAATATTGACATACATTAACTGTACAAATTAATGGGATTCCCTGTGATATTTCCATGCATGTATACAGCATGTGTTCATCACCTTCAGTTCTTAGTAATCACTCTTCTATATTCAGGTCAATTTTTTTTCCATATGTGATACTTGCTTTTCTGTGCTTTGCTTATCTTGCTTAACATGATGATCTCCAATTCCATCCATATTGCCATGAATGATATGATTCCATTTTTCTTTATGGCTAAATGACACCGTGTTCCTTCTTCCTCTTGTGTTAATTTATATTCATATTCTCTCTCTCTCTCTCTCTCTCTCTCTCTCTCTCTCTCTCTCTCTCTCTCTCTCTCTCTCTTCTCTGTTCTCCTTCTCCCCCTCCCCCTTCTCTCCCTCCCCCTACCTCAAAGAATCCTCCAGCCTCAGCCTGCAGAGAAGCTGGATTATAGACCATCACAATGCCTGCCTTTAAATGTGAAACTATTTAAAGAGCATTCTTTATAGCATCTGAAACTGAATTCCAATTATACACTACCTGGATAAAATTATCTCTCTATTTATAAAGGATGAATTATCTCCCAACCCATATCTCAAAGATATCATTGATATTTTTCAAAGGAAATATCAATTGCCTGGAAGCTCAATTGTGCTTATCCCTCCTAGATAAGCACAAAAGAGAGCTCCACAAAGGGTGGAGAGTCTCCCTGCTCTCAAGGACAAGAATTTCACTATTTCTCTTTCCTCTAGCTGTATTCTAACATTCTGGCACCTACAAACACTGAATATGTAATAAGCACCTATTACATGGTAGGCATTGTGCTAATTCTAGATAACGGATAAAATATACAATCCCAACCCTCAACGTGTTTTACATCTATAAGACAGACAGCTACAGACACAGTACACTAAGGATTAGGAGCACATCCACAACACCCAGAGAACACAGGAGGGGTAGCATTCCCCACTGGGCAGGCAGAGAGGGAATTAGTGGAAATGTGAGGGAGTTAGTGGAAAAAGTGAGCATTCAATGTGACCAGTGAGCGGAGAAGTAAATTAATTGATTTATTAATTTACTCAATTGGGAAAGTATCTAAACAAAACAATTATTTTGACTGTTTGGGAGGATATGTGGTTTACATTGAGGCTTTAGTAAATGCTTTTATAAGATTCATAATCATTCTCTAACTTGTAAAGTCAGCTTTTTACATACTGGATTTAAAAGAGACTCCTCACTACTTACACAAAACTACTATATCACTCCCCCCTCCTCACTCCCTAATTAAGTTCTGTCAAATTTTTTTTCATTATATTTGTTTTGGTACTTAAAAAAAACCAATATGTAAGTCAAACAACATGGTTTACATTTATTTCCATAACTGTCTTGCCATATTTTGTCACACCCACTAATCAGATATTTTCCACTCATCTCTGTTGTATGTGAAGCTGGCAGAAGACAATATTCTAAATTGCTTTCCAATCGCAGTACCTCAAGAGACTTTAAATTAAACACATTAACCTCAGGCAAAATAGCATGCTTTCATTTTGCAGGAAAATAAAACATCAATTATTGTCCCCAATCCTTCCCTAAAGGTCAAAAATAAATCCACAAATGTAAGAAATTGAGGGAAATTTTAACCTTAAAGGGAAAAAACCCTCCTGATATTGGATGAAACATTTAAAAACCTCATTAATTTAACTTCTGTGTGCCATAGTACCAAAACAAAGGGGTTAATTAAGGATACAATAATCATGTGTCTGGGTCTTTTATTTATTTTTTCCTTTCTCACAGTTTTAAGTCATTTATCTAACTTAAGGAATTTGTTCATATTTCAGGTCAATAGATACATGCCTAAAAGAAAGCAAGCACCTTGAACAGTACTCTTAATTAATACCCTCACTATATTGTTACATATTCTTTTGGTAAATTGAAATCAACAGCAAAAATGCCCCATTTATTTCAGTAGGATTGAAGAAAATTTTAAAATTTATGTAGTAAAAACAATATGTGTGAGCCACCTGTTTGCTTTTTAACTAAATGGATTGGTATGGAATGACAGCTGCTGCAAAACCAACAACACTTCAAATAGTATATATTACTTTGCCAAGAAGACTAAATTTTGGTATCATTTACTTTATTACCGTGGGACATGTTAATAGAGATTCTTACAGAAGAACACTGTAATGAGTATTTCTAGCCACTAAGTGTCACTGTTCATTTAAAATTTTTTTAAACTGCACTGACAGGGGCATGGTGACTCAGTAGAATCTTTTGAATGGGGTCAATCAGGAAAAAAAAAAATCTGAAATTATATAACACACACTCAAAGCAAAGCGCAGGCACTCCACCAGTAAACTGCATAAGAGGAATTCCTAGAGATAGAGGTGTTGCTCTCAGTGGAATGCCAACTGATCAAATCAGACATTTTGCAAGCTTAAATAAGGTTTGAGCTACACTAAGCCTTGTAATCTGTTTTTACCAATATAAATGCCAAAACTGAATTGCCACTATAAAGTCTGCCAAGTTTCTTTGTATTGTATGTCAGTATGCTGTTTTCCTTGATAGTGCCATCAATAAACATGTCTGGGGATCAACTGCTTGTGATCAGATATGCTACTTTCATTGTTTCAAGCTGAGCTGAAACTGTACAAAATGCCAGTGCCAGAAAGGTTCCATTCAGGCTTGAACATTTGAGGGAAATGTAAGACAGACTTCCCTCTACCCTGCATTCAAAGATTCAGGTTAATGTAAGAATTTCCCAAAGCTCACAAGTTAGAGACCTCATTTCCTAGACATGCATAAATTTTAGACTGAAGCATAGCACTCTGTGCCTTCTTGCAGGTATTAATTTAAGAGTCCAAAAGGACATGGTTTTCAGCCACACCATAAGAGGATGGAATTTCATTCGATCTAAAAGTAGAGAGAGAGCATTCCATGCAGATGGGATGGTATGCGAAAAGATGCTGAAGCAATGTATTTTGGAGAAAGTGAGTAGAACAGTTTGGCTGGATCATGGATTTCACATAAGAAAGTAGTAGGTATAAAGATTAAAGGGACTTTTGGAACCAGACTGGAATGAAAAACATAAGGTCAGTAAGTTTTAACTCATACAAACTAAGAAACAATGAGATCCATTAAATGTTTTAAATAGGGGCTGAGGTCACTGTGGCTTAGTGGTAGAGAACTTGCTTCACATGCCTGGGGCACTGGGTTCTATCCTCAGCACCATATAAAAAATAAAATAAAGGTACTGTGTCCATCTACAACTACAATTTTTTTTTTAGTTTTTAAAGTTTTCAACACAATACTTATATATTTTTAAAATAGCAGATTCAAAAAATTAATTAGATAAGAGTGCGAAGAAAACTTTGAAGGTAGCAAATTAAAAATTTTAAATATTATTAAAGATACATATTATAGGTATTTTAAGATTCTTAAAAATGTTTAATGTTCACATCTGATCAATTCTTTTGTTAGAAATATAATCCACAAAAATAAAATAAAATAATTTTAAAACCACAAAAATTACAGGAGCATTTCTAATTTTTAAAAATAACTCCATGACCAAAATTGGGGCCATTGTGACACTTTTTTTTTGTATCAGAGATTGAACCCAGGGTTGCTTTACCACTGAGCCACATACCTAGCCCTTATTATTTCTGATTTTGAGACAGAATCTCACTAAGATGCTTAAGACTTCACTAAGTTGCTGAGGCTGGCCTTAGACTTGCAATCCTCCTGCCTCAGCCTCCTGAGATGCTGGGGTTACAGGCATGTGCCACCATGCCTGGCATGACATACATTCATACTAGAATATTATGTAGTAGTTTAATAATTATGAAGTCTATGTAAATTATATGGAAAAATGAAAAATATGAAACATAAATAGAATATCACTAACTGCAACTCCCAGAGGAAAAAATGTCCCAAGAGGGTAACATACATTTAGCTAAGTCACCAGTAAAAAGGAACAGCCTTCAGTCAAGATGGCTAAGACCCAGCTACCTTCCCACTTGACTCTTGGGAAACGCACAATCCCTTCCTAAACCTAACGCGAGTGCAGTCAGCTCCACACTGCCCCACCCATAGTGCACTTTCTCTCCAGTTCTCCACCTTCCTGTTCAGATAGATCACCAAGTCTCCAGGACCAGGACACATCAATTCGGGGGGTCTCAGAAGCATTTATGAGTAAGCCCACCTACTTGTCCTTAGGGATGCTAAGCATACTCTCAAGGACAGAAAAAAAAAAAAAAACTAAAGCCCTCTTTCCCTAGGCAAATAACACACAGCTCCAGTGCTTTCCCTTTTTTCCACCCTAGTCTTCTGCTTCATATGGCTGGAAAGGAAGAGAGGGGAAGGAAAGATAAAGTTGGTGCTGAGGGGGTGATTAGGAATAGTGGAGCCTATTTACCTTCTAATAAGACCTGTCGAGTGCAATGCTATCTCCCCCAATTGTTTTATGCCTTAAAACTTCAAAGGTTGCCTTTACGCCTAACCTTGTCATTAGGTTCTAGACAGCAGGAAAAGTCCAACTTAATATTCTATTAAAAGAAAATGGCTGTAAGAAAACTCTGAACTGCAACAAAAGTCAAGGAAGCAAAATGCTGGATACACTTAGAAATATATTTCCTTGGTTGAAACACTAACCCTGAACATAGAATTGTAGCCTGATTCCTCTTTCCTGGGAATCAGAATGTGTCCTCAATTGTGCTCAGAAGAGCACAAGTAGAACCCAAGTGCCAAATATTGCAGTTTTCAGGGGCCAGCTCAAGGTTCACACACCTCTTCCCATTGTTAAAACTGGTCTCCAAAGTGTTGAAATCAATTCCAGGAATCACTACCTCAAAAATTCAGAACTATGACCACCACTTCTGTCATCCACCCACATTCCCACTTATATCTCACTCTATCCACCATTCTCACTTCTCTAACCTACCTAAGTAAAAGATTTCTTCCCTAACCCTGAAAAATTCCCCTACCTTCAAATCACAGGGAACACCATTTTCTTTTTCTCATCTTCTTGAAATATTGCCAAGAGTTTTCAGGTGCACAATGATCCAAGTGTAAGAGGGGCCTTCTTAAAAACAGTCTTTCTTTTGTAACCTCCCAAAACACAAAATTTTTTAAATCCGAAACTCACTAATTTTTAAAATAGCTCTCTTTTGGGTTTTGTTTTATATTGAAAGATATTGTCCTAGGCAAGACAGAAACTATTTGTAAATATCCCCCATTTTATATGGAAGAAGCAGTAAGTTCCCAAGTCATACCTGTTAATTCACCCCAATGGTGACAGTTTCATATAAAAGAACCCTTGTCCTTTTGGAAATGCTGTCACTATAATCAATTACACAAAATGACTTATACCATGTGCCACTTTTTATAAATAGAAACCTCAGAATTAGAGTAAATTTAAAAAGCTGTTTTGGGGAATTGTTTATAACACCTTAACTAGAAATTGTTACAGAAGACCAAGTGTTGCTGTGAACCCTAATAATGTGCATTTACTATGAAATTGTGGTAATGGGGTCAGCTTTTGTTTTCCAGGGTGGAATAGAATAAAATTTGATGAATGTAGCTCACAGGAAGAAAAATCTTAGAAACATAATCATGAAGTGAGGAACAAACAAAAATAATTTTTCGTAAGCATTGCAGTCCTACGTGATAACATCCTGAGCCTAATTCAGACCCTTTTCCCTCAGACCATTACCACAGACTAATCGCACACTTCATTAGACACTAACTTTAACAGCACAGCCCCATGGAACATATGTGCTGTCTGCATGGGAGGTCTGAGGGCTAAAGCTAGAGCATGCAGCAAAAAATGTGCGAAAAGCAATGTAGTTCTATAATGTTTTACTGAATATTAACATCCATTAAAAACTTTCTTTATGTTGTACACTATTCAAACCTTTCCCATTTCTCCCCTCCCTTATCTGTATGCATTTTAAACAATTGATATAACTAACCAGTTCTCAGGTTAGTCACTAAAAGTAAGCCTACCACAATTTTTTTAGTAAGATGCACCTAGGAGTAGAGAGTTTCCCACAAAATCTGGAAATCAGAGAAATAAGACAGCCCTGTGAGAGTAAAATTCTTATTTCTACTGGACCAGGGTACAGATGCAAAGTCACCTTAAAAGACAAATGGAAGCCAGACCTGAAGAATGGTTGCTATTAGACTAATTATATTACAATGCATTATTAAATGTGTCAGTCAAAAGGGAAATTGGCCAATCAAATATAAATAGAAAAAAGAGCTTCCGAGAGCTGCACTTTGGCAGTGCTCATCCAAGCACTTATACACAGGAGAATCTGAGCCAAAATGAAATCCACTGAAAAGACTGTTCTTAGGTTCAGTTAATCTAATACTCCTTGTTCTAATTAATGCTCCACAAAGGACATTATGACTTTACTTCCATGTAGATGTGCCTTTAATGAGAAGGCCAAGTCACATAGATTTCAGTATTTTAGTTCGAATGGTTGTTGTATTTCTTATTATAAATCAATAAGTTGCTGTTTGGATGAAGATTTGGCTTCTCAAATAGCTCACCTACAAACATCAGGAGCAACGGGAATTCTTCAATCCCTATTCCAGTTAAAGTTCTCGGTAAAAATCAACAAATATACTTAATGAGCTCAGTTAATGTGAGTGCACCCATGATATATGGATTAAATGGAAAAAAAAAAAGGACTGATCCCAAGGTGATGAATTCCAGTTTTTGAAAATTTTGAGTGATAGCTTGCCCTCATTTCCATGTCACAGAGATCAACTGTACTATCATTCATATGAATGACTCACTGGAAACACCTATAAGATGTTCCATAATTGTTTAGTGATTTTTATATTTGAACCATAGAAAAAGATGACCCTTAGAAATTCAGACTGAGACACATTAAAATACATTTGAAATTTCATTACTGACAATAAAGTTATTTTTAAACATAAAAATGCTACTTTCTAAAATACAGCAAATGTAATTTATAAATTCCCATCCCATATGTTTAGAGTTCTAAAGTAGTAAGGTATTTCAAACAAGCATCCATGTCATTTCTTTCCCATCTCTGTCCATGACAGACATCACAGCACTCTTCCTTCTGAACCTAGTTGCAGCCTCAGAACTATCCCTAACATAATCTTCTAAGCAGATAGGCAATGACATTGGCATATGAAGAAACCTATTTTCCATCTCTGGTTATAGACATTTCTGGAATTTATATTTCATAGTATTTTTAAAAGTGTATTTTGAGTTGATCTTATCTGACATAATGTACTGTGATGAAATTTCAAGGTTAAAAAAAATAGTTTTGGTTGCTAGGGATCAAACTCAGGATCTTGTTCGTGCCAGGCACAAGTTCTACCACTGAGCTATACCCCTAGTTCTGCAAAAAATCAAATATTTGTTTCTGAAAAATTTATGAAGAGTAAAAGATGTTATGGTGTTCACATTCACATTAGGCTTGAATTCAAACATTTAAGAGAAAATTGTTTTGATCTTAATTATTTGAATTTCCCTATAGTCATACTCATCATTTTTTTTCAACCTTTCTAAAATCTGTACTGTAATTTTGCATCCTATTCAATCCTCTATATCCTAAAGAAGTTCACACCAGTGGTACAGCATGACCACTTCAGAGATTAAAGGCACATAGCCAGCTGGCACAGGACTTGGAACAACACAGAAGAAAGTGACAAAAGCTTAGCCAAGAGCCCTGAGAGATAGTAATTCTGCTTTTTTAGTTGTATCTTAATTGCCCATAGAAAATACATATTATCTTACTTTATGGTAGAAACTGAGTGATATTTTAATAGCAGTCTTAAAACATGGGAAAAGTTTTCACATTTAAAAAGACTGTTCCTTTGTCCACTTCTACTCAAAAGCTAACAATGTGAATTGAGTTCAAGCTCCTGATGAAAGACTAAACACAAGGGGAATTTTCCTCATTTTCAAAATTGTAAATCAGAAGGGGAAACAGGACTCTTGGTATGTGTGCCAAAGAAAAGCATATTTTCATTGCAATGAAGGCTGAGAAGACGGGTGAAAAAGACCTGGAAGAAGCAAAGACACTGCCCAGGCCTGGTGAGCCCAGAAGAATTTGTAGAGAAGCTTTTATAAAGAAAAGAGGAGGGGAAAGGTGAACAACTTCTAACTAAAGTCAGGAATAAATCTCTGCTCCTTTTTGTTGTATTTATTTTAGCAACTCAATCAAATAAAATAAAATTAGAATGGAAGAAAACAACTATTTTCATATGACATGATGAAATTCCTGGAAAAAAAAAGAAAATCAACAGAAAAACTGCAGCAATAAAGTAGATTAGTAGGGTTACAGGATAGAAAATTAACCTATACATCAATAGCTTTCATGCACAAGTTATAAGGAATTATATGATAACAGAAGGCCCCTAAGCTGAAATGTTAAACCTATATATAAAAGGTTATAAAATTCTGGTTAAATACAGGAAAATAAATATGAACAACAGAAATATGTATTGTGTCCTTGGGAATATAATTTTCCCAAAGTTCAATTTAGAATCTTAACAACAACAAAAATACCAAGTTTTTATATCTAAAGTTTCTAGTAAAAGTAAGACTAGCCATAAAAATGGCAGCAAAACTGAGAATGAAATGTCAGTTAGCCTTCCTGGTTCTTAAAAACACTACAATGTCTTTATTATGACATATAAATAGAAGGCTAAGAGGACGAGTAAGAAAGACCTAATAGTAGCAAAGATACTGTCCAGGACTGGTGAATATAGAAGATGTGGAAGCTTTTTAAAAAGAAAAAGAAAAAAAGTGAACAAATTCTGATATAAGTTTAGAAACAGACTCATGCACATATCAAGACTTCATAAAAGTGGTATCTCAATTGATTGGGAAAAAATTTTAATAAATGATTCTAGGTGTTATGGTTTGGATGTGAGGTAAACCCCCAAAACTCACGTATGAGACAATGCAAGAAGGTTCAGAGGATAAATGATTGTGTTTTAAGAGTCTTAACCCAATCAGTGAATTAATCTCCTGACAGGAATTAACTAAATGGTAACTGAAGTGCTATGGTGTGGCTGAAGGAGGTGGGAATTGGGAGTGTGGCTTTGGGGTATATATTTGTATCTGGCCAGTGGAGATTCTGTCTCTGCTTCCTGATAACCATGTGAGCTGCTTCCCTCTGCCACACTCTTCTGCCATGATGTTCAGCCTCACCTGGAGCCCAGAGGAATGGTGCTGGACTTCTAAGGACTGAGTCCACTGAAACTATGAGCCCTCAAGTAAATGTTTCCTTCTCTACAATTGTTTTGGACGGGTCCTTTAGTCACAGCAGCAAAAAAGCTGACTAAAACACTAGGACAATTGGTTCAACATATGGAAGAAAATAAAATTGGATCAATGCATCACACCATGTACAGAATAAACCTACGATAAGATCATAGGTCTAAGTACAAAAAAAAAGAAATGAAATCATGTAAGTGCTTGGATGTGAGGTGTCCCCCAAAAGCTCACGTTTGAGACAATGCAAGAAGGTTCAGAGGAGAAATGAATTATGACTGAATGCCTTTCAATCTGGAAGTGAGAAAGCCTTTTCTAACTGTGACTTAAAACTAAGAATTCATAAATTTTTAAAAAACGTAGATAAGTTGATTTTATAGCTACAAAATAAATTTGCATGGCAAATTTTTGTGTGTATGGATAGATATAGATATATACAAAAAATTCTAGAATATAAAAAGAAAATAACTAAAAATCTAACATAAAAGTAAGTTATATTAGTTAACAACAAAAAAGCTAATAAGTCTAAAATAGATTAAAATATGATGTACCTATGTCATGCTAAGAATGCAAATTAAATTACACTGAGATTTATTTTTTACCTATCAGTTTGAAAGAAATCTAAAAGTTAGGCCATATATTCCATTGTTGAGATTATAAGGAAATATTTAGACACTCTCACATATTTGTAGCTGGGGTGCAAAATGTTGTGGTCCCTATTGAGGATAAGTTGGTAATACTAAAAATAAAAAAAACTGTAGATATATTTGCCCTTTGATCCAACAATCCCACTTCTAGCAGTCTTTCCTGAAAATACACTTCAAGAAATATGAACTAACATATGCACAAGGTTTTTCACTGAAGCATTATTTGTCACACCAAACAATTGAAAACAATTCAAATATCCTTTAATAGGGATAAGTCAAGTGTGCTATGGTTCATCCACAAAATAAATAGATACCATCCAGCCATAGAAAAGAACAAAATAGTTCTCTAATGTAATAACATGGGATGGTTTCCAGGATATATCACATGAAAAAAAAAAAGTAGGGCATAAAACATGCCACCCAAGAAGAGATACAAGAAACTTTGTGTGTGTGTGTGTGTGTGTGTGTGTGTGTATACGTGTGTATTTGCCTAGTGTGTAAAAGAAACCCTGAAAGGAAAAACCAGAAACTAATACAAATTGCAAATACACTTTAAAGAGGCAGGGAGGAAATCATATAACACTGAGGACAAGTTTGCTTACTTACTCATTTTGCCTAAGGATAACACCTTCACACAATCAGAAATTGAGTGCTACTATAAAGTTCAAACTACTTCTTTTAGGGATCCTTAGAGACAATTTGGCTCATGCTCTCTGATAACATATTATGCAGAATAAAGGAATTCACTATGAAAGAATTTGGTGTCTGCTTCTCTGATCTGTGCCTTACATTAATGAATGGACAGAATTTACGAAGTTTTCATATAGTGCCTAAAAGTGAGTTCTGAAAATTTTTGTAAACTTAAATGATGCTAAGTCTGTATACTATAGAAAACAAAATTCATCACCATTTTATCTTAGAATTATGTTCATACAATCTGCAATACTACATGTCTTTAAAATACAAGTGTAAAAATTCTCAATGAAACAGTAATAAAAGACTAAAAAGTATAGTTATCCTCACTGTACTTCCTACTTATATTTCATCCTAATGAATTTTGAGGAACTATATAAAATGAAATAAGTATTTACCAGGGACCACTTCAATAACCATTAAAAATTTTTAATCAGACCAGATTATGGTGGCCTATTATCCCTGTGACTCAGGAAGCTGAAGTAGGAGAATTGCAAATTCAAGACCAGTTTGGGCAACTTAGTGAACCCCTGTCTCAAAATGAATATTAAAAAGAGCTGGGGATGTAGCTCAGTGGTAGAGTGCTGGTCTACCATGTGCAATGTCTTGGTTTCAATCCCCAGTACCAAAAAATATATATTTTTTCAAACAAGCAGGAAAAAAAATTTCCATTTTAGATGCCACTAAGAAAAATAATTTGGGGGGCTGGGACTGTAGTGCAGTGGTAGAACACTTGCCTAGCATGTGTGACGTACTGGGTTCCATCCTCATACCATAAATAGATAGATAGGTAGGTAGGTAGGTAGATAGATAGATAGATAGATAAAACAAAGGTCAAAAATCTTTTAAAAAAAAGAAAGAAAAAATTATTTGGAAGCATATATTATAAGCTACCATGAAAAAAACAGAACTAACGCCGTTTCCCCCCAATGAAAGAACTAATAAAATGGTGCCATTTCATCTGTTTAGCTATCACACTACTTTCATTATTTAAAAAAAAAAAATCAATCTTAAAGAAAGAATGTTGTTTTTTTCTCATTACTGAGTAAAATATTCATGCAGAAGAATGCAATCCAGCATTCACCAAAAACTTTTATAAATTCTATTTCAATTATTATTGTAAAATAACTGATACACATTTTTGCTTTTATAAACAACATTACTATAAATAATTTTGTTCACATATACTAGTGTACTTATACAAGAGAATATCTAAAATGTACACCTACAAAGAATTGCTGGGCTATAAGATAGGTATATGTGCAATTTTGAGTTTAAAAGTTTTTTCCCCAAAGACTATCCCAATTCATACTCCCATAGCTGTACATAAAATTTCTTGTTCCTCCATATTCATATCAAGATTTTGGATTGCTAGATTTGATTTTAACAAACTAATAGTTATAAAGCAATAAATATCTCATTGTAATCAATTGTGATCCATTAGATATTACTAGAGTGAGGTTTAGACTATTTTCCATAACTTTGTCATTCATATCTCCTCTAAAATGTTCACTTTTTCAAATGGCTTGTTTGTTATTATTAAATTATAAAAATTGTTTTCATATTCTGTATAATAACACTACACGAATTTTATGTCTTGTGACTATCTGAAGATATTATCTTTTCAGTTTCTCTTTATGTTCTTAATATTAATGTAACCAAATTTATTAATCTTTTTATTATATATGATTAAATTTTTTCATAATGTTTGAGAAATTCTTCCATACATAAAATTAATGAAGACATTATCTTATATTTTAAAAGTTTCACTTTTAGGGGGAGTTGGTTGGTTGGTTTGGTGTTTTCTTGTTGCTAGGATTGTACCCCTAGCACTCACACACTTCTTGGCAGAGTGCTAAGCATGAAATCTACCACTGAGCTAAACCTCAACCCCAACCCCAAAAGTTTTAAACTTATGCCTTTCACACTTAAGTCATTTATGCACCTATAATTGATTTTTTTTCTACTGGAGATTGAATTCAGGGGCACTCAACCACTGAGCCACATCCCCAGCCCTATTTTGGATTTTATTTAGAGACAGGGTCTCACTGAGTTACTTAGCACCTTGCTTTCTGCTGAGGCTGGCTTTGAACTTGAGATCCTCCTGGCTCAACTTCCTGAGCTGCTGGGATAACAGGCATGCACCACCAGGCCCACCTCTATAATTGATTTTTATATATGAAATAGAAATGTTTCAGTTTTCAATTTTTTTCTATATGATGAGCCAATTGTCTCAGAACTATTAATTGAATAAAGTACTCTTTCCCAAAAATCTGCAATAACATGTTAGTCCTATATCAGGCCCCATTCTATTTCTAAATTCTCTGTTCTACCAGTCAATTCTTTCCTACTATAACACACTATTTTAATACTATTAGACCTTTCTATATAGTCAATAAACATTTTCACAAATATAATAGAAATTCCTTAGTATCATTTAATATTCAGTTCAATAACCCACCCTCACCCCTAATTTCTCTCAAAATACCTTAAAGCTGTCAGACTGCTCTCTGAGCCTTTCCTCAGGGATTTTACTCCATTCTGTGGACCATGCAGGTGACTGAAACTTTTTTCTAGTTTTAGTGGTTTGTACCAAAATGTTCTGGTGTATGGATAGTTTTTACTTGAACCTCTTTGTGGGGGATAGTGAAATCTGAGACCTCCTATTCTGCCATCTTGCTCCATATTATGTGTATTTTTTATTATTCTTCACAAAATATAGCATTATATATTTATTATGCACCTTACTTTTTTACAAGTAAGTGACTTTATGCTTTCTAATTTTGCTATTACTTTCTAGCTTTGTTGTCAGAGAGAATGTTCGTAAAAATTTTTATATTTAGATTTTATTAAAGTTCTTTTCGTGGCTTATTTTCATTGAAAATAAGATGTATGTATTAGTCAGGGTTCTCTAGAGGAACAGAATTAACAGGAAGTATAATTATAAAAGGGGATTTATCAGGTTGGATTACACTACTAGAAGCTAGATAGTCCACAATGGCCATCTGCAGGCTGGAGAGCTGGAAGAACTAGTAGCTGCACTATCCAAGAGGCTGAAGCCCCAGAACAGGAGGGATCAACGGTGCTACCCTACTCTGAGACCAAAGGCTTCTGGAGAACCACTGGCACAGTCCACTTTGGAAGAATGAAGAATCAAGAGTCTGATATCCTCAGATGATTGCAGGAGCAATCAAGAACCCTGTCAAGAAGAATCTAGCTTGCATCTGCTGCTGTTTCCTTATTCTTCCAACTTTTATTCCATCCAAGCCATCATTCTTTTGGTTGGTACTGCTCAAGCTTAGGGAGGATCTCCATTTCTGTTGGCTATCCTACATGCCAATCATTCCTAAATACACTCTCATTGACATATCCATAATCCTCGGCATCTCTTAATCCAAGCAAGTTGACAATTCAAATTGACCATTACAATTTATTTCTATATTGTAGAACAAAAAGATTAATAACCTAATCTTTTACTATGTTAATTATGTCTTTACTTAATTTTTTTAACTTTTTTTAAAATCAGTCTAGGGTTGAAAAAGTGTGTTAAACACTTCTGCTTTTAACACATTTTTATTTATTTCTTCTGTATCTTCTGTAATTTGCTTCATAAAAGTTGTTACTGGTCATTTGGTGCATAGATGTTCAAAACTATAATGTCTTCATTGTGAACTGTAGACTTTAATATTATTAAAGACCCTTCTCTATCTTATTTAGTGAGGTTTTGGTCTGAAGTGTCCTTACATGACATCAAAATTCTGCCTCCTTTTTTAATTACATTTTTAATGTTAATTTTAACTTAAACTTTTAAAAATTCTTAATACTTTCACCCACATTTTATTTTTCTCCTTCTTAATCACTTTGTCTCTTGTATCAATAGTAGTCTCTTGTATGGGTATTAGTTTTTACTTTGTGAAATCTTCAGATCTTGTCTTTTAATAGTTAAGGCAAGCTATTTTACATTTATTGATATAATTTATCTGCACTTAGTTCTGTCACATTGTTTTATGTTTTATTTACTATCTACATATTCTATGTGTATGTATTTATGTGTATATATATACAGATATATACTACATATATATATTATATATATATATATATCTTCTTAGAAATATTTTGAGATCTCTAATATTGGTTTTTGATTTACAATTTGCATTTTATAATCACTGTTGAACACAGGAAATTTGGGGGGAAATTGGACATCTTCCCCTTGAATATCTCTGAAATTAGACTGTGTCCATTTATGGCTTCTTTGATTGAGAAAATATTATATTTTAAAAAATATTTTACAATTATCTTTACCACTTTCTTATTTACTTTTTTGATATTTAGGAATGTTAGTATTTTTCTCTAGTTTTTATCTTTTAAACTGATTCTTCTACCTTTCTTTCTTTAGACTTCTTATGGTAGGCAAAGTAATGATATTCCAAAGATTTCCATATCTTAATGTTTAGGAAGCCATGAATATGTTACCTAATATGGCAAAAGGCTCTTTGTAAATGTAATGAATGCCAAATGTATTGAAGTAGGGAAAGACTGTTCTAGATTTCCTGGGTGGACCCAATTAAAAGCATGAGTCCTTAAAAATAGAATGCAAACAATTCTCTACTTATGATGGTTTGACTTACAAATTTTCAATTTTACAATGACATGAAAGCAATACGCATTCAATATAAATTGTACTTTGAATTTTGACCTTTCCCAGGCAAATTATACATTGTATGAAGTTCTCACAATGATAGACCACAGAAGAGAGTTACAGCTCCGACTCAGTCACATGACCACAAGGGTAAGCAACTTATTCTCTATAGTTCACAGTGTTGCTAAATTATAATATTTGGTAGGTTAGGTATATTCAATTTATGCATTTTTAACTTACAATATTTTCAACTAGTAAAGAATTTATCAAGACATAACTCAACAAAAGTTGAGGAATGTCTGTACAAAACAAAAGTGGGCCACAGAGATGCGATCTGAAAAGAATTTGACCAGTCTCAAAGGATGAAGTGGGGGACACAAATCAAGTAATGCAGAAAGTTCTAGAAGGTGTAAACTAAGAAAGAAAACAAATAGTTCTTTCTGAACTAATTTCTACTGGTGGTTCAAATAAGAAAGAAATGGAATCTCCCCTAAAATCTCCTACAAAGATCATGCCTGCTAAAACCTTGGTTTCAATCAGTGAAATTTGAACTAAATTTTTGACATACAAAAATGTAAGTTAACTTTGTGTGGTTGTAAGCTGTTAAGTTTTAGTATTAATTTCTTATGGTAGCAAGAGAAAACTTATACCTCTCCTCTCTTGTGGTATGGTAATCTGTTCCAAGTCATTTGTCTACATCATGAAATACTTTTATAACTGCAATTACTTCAAGAATTTTTAAAATTTATATTAGAATATTGTCTTGCAATTATGTATTCATAATTAACAATGTTTTTTTCTGGTTTTCTTTTGCTTCTGAGAAGATCTGCTTCCTGGGTATTTTACTCCCCATGATGCTTTCATGAATTTTAGGCTGCAAAAAGAAAGATACGGCTTTCTGCTTCCCAGTATATACCAGATATTTCAAATCTGTAGAAAGATAAACTGTCAGAATAATAAAAAGATTTTGTAAAACATATAATAATTTTTTCTGAAAAATAAAATAAAATAAAGAACACAAAAATTTTCACCAACTTTATTCCAATCAAAATTAAATAGTCCTAATCTCTGCTAGTCCTCTCTCTAGCAAATAAAAATCCCAGACATTGTATATCAAACTTAGGAAGGCTCTGAGAGGTGAATAAGAAAATGCAAACTGACTAGGGATCTTGGGATTTGAGGAATGGCACAGTGAAATATTAAATTCTGCCCCACCTGGCAGCAACAAGATTTAAGGGAGACGTGCTAGGTAGTGGTGTCCTGGTTCCTCCCCCAGGCATCAGTGTAGATCAGCAGGGCAATAAATTCCAACTCCACTTAGCACTAATTAGGCCTAACAGGTTTTATTAGCACTGGCTAATCACTACTCCAATCTACTCTCACCAATGTCAATATGTGAGGGCTCAATATGGGTAGAACTTCAAATTCTCATCCAACAACGATGAGAGAATGAAGTGTTGTGAAACAGTAAAAGTTGGTATCCTAATTTTCACTCCCAGATGTCAGTAGGGCCAAATGGGGAACTGAACTTTCACTCTCTCGCAGTAACAATGAAATAGACTAAAGAGATGTGATGTGGTACTAGTTGGCACTGCACTTCCCCTTTACCAGTATCAGAGAAACCTAATTACGATGAATACAAACATAAACAAAACCCCCACAAGCTGCAATGAGGTGGTACTTCACTTCCATTGGCATCAGGAGGACTAAGTACAGAATCAAATGAAAATGTTTATCAAATGAAAATGTATAACCAATGTGATCCTGCAATCTGTACACGTGGAAAAATAAGATTACGTACCCCATTTGAATCAAATGTATGATACGTTGAGATCATTGTAATGTTTTCAGCAACTAATAAAAAAATTAAAAAATAAAATGTTACTTGAAAACTACAATAACAGAAATAAAATACTCATTGAGTAGGCTTAATACCAGAATGAATATAACAGAATCATTGAACTTAGCCAGGCGCATTGGTGTATGCCGATGATCCCAGGAAGTTAGGAGGCTGAGGCAGCATTGTAAACTTGAGGCCAACCTTAACCATTTAGCAAGGTCCTAAGCAACTCAGTAAAACCCTATCACAAAATAAAAACTATAAAGAGTTGGAGATGTAAATCATAACTCGTTTCAATCCCCAGTACCAAAAAAAAAAACTATGTAAAAATAAAACCAAAAAATTGCCCAATCTGAACAGCAGAACAAAATATACTGAAAAAAAAAATCAACAGAGCCCCAACGTCCTGTAGAATAACAACAAAAAATAAAACACTTATGTCATTAGAATCCCCCTCCCAAAAAAAGGAAGAGAAAGGCTATGATGTTGGAAAAGCATTCTAAGGCATAATGGAATAATGTAATCTCATTTCTAATATCCAAAAGAAATAAACCACTATCTTTAAAAGATATCTGTACTACCTTGTTCATTGTAGCATTATTCACAATAACCAAAATATGGAAACATCCCAAGTGTCTGTCTATAGATGAATGGATAAAGAAAATGTGAATAGAATATTCATAATGCAATATTTTATTCAGCCTTAAGAATAGAAGAAAATCCTGCCATTTGCAACAACATAAATGAGCTCATAGGATATTATGCTAAATGAAACAAACCAAACACAGAAAGACAAATACTGCATGATCTCACTTATATATGGAATCCTAAAAAGGTCAAATCCATAAAAGAAGATTATGGTTGCCAGGAGCTGAAATGTGGGGAAGACTTTGGTAAAAAGTCACAAAGTTCCATTCAGACAGGATGTATACGTTCTAGAAATCTAATATACAGCATGGTGACTATTAATAATCATTTATGGTATTCTCAAAAATTGTAAAAAAAAATCTTAAGTATTCTCATGAAAAAGAGTGTGAGATTTAAGATATGAGATGATAGATATGTTAATTTAGCTTGGATGTAGTAATCATTTTATAATTTATATGTGTATCAAAACATTATATTGTACATCTTGAATGCATACTATTATTGTCAGCTGCACCTCTATAATGCCAGGGAGAGAAAATACATCTGTGCTCATGTATTAGAAGATTTAACATAACTAAGATAATAATACTCCCTAAAGTGATCTACAGATTCCATATAATCCCTATCAAAAACCCAACAAGCTTTTTTTTTTCAAATATGGAAAAGTTAGTACTGAAATTCATGTGGAAATACCATGGAACTTCAACGAGCCAAACTAACCTTGAAAAAGAAAAAAAGCTGAAAAATTCAGTATCTCTGAATTAAAAACTTCATACAAAGCTGCCACGATGAAAAGGCATAATATGAAAACAAGTGGTACAGGCATAAAAATAAACATATATATCAATGTAATTAAATTTGTGTTCTCTCAAATAAATCCATACATCCACAGTTAACTCACCTTTTCCAAAGGTACCAAGACCATTCAGTGGAAAAAGCACAGTCTTTTCAACAAATGGTGCTGAGACAATTAGGTATCCTCATGCGACTTAACAAAGTTGGACCCTAACTTCACAATATGTACAAAATTAACTCAGAATGAATCAAAGTCCTAAATATAAGAGTTGCAACTATAAAATGGTCTTGGAAAAAAGACACGGATAAATCTTCATGACCCTGAATTTGGCAATAAATTCTTAGACAACAAAAGCACAAGAACAAAATAAGTAATAGACAAGTTGGACTTTAGAAATTTTTAATATTGTTCATTGAAAGACACTCTCAGGGCTGTGGTTCAGTGGTAGAGCACTCACCTAGCACATGCGAGGCCCTGGGTTCTATCCTCAGCACCACATAAAAATAAACAAAATAGAGGTATTGTGTCCAACTATAACTAAAAAAATAATTTTTTAAAAAAAAAGACACTACCATTTGTAGAGTGCTTGCCTTGAATGCTTGAGGCCCTGGGTTCATCATATCAACAAATGGAAGAAAATATTTGAAAATCATATATCTGATAAAGGCCTAATACCCAAAATATTTAAATAATTATTACAACTCAATAACAAAAAGAAAAAAAACTGATTAACTGATTTACAAAATGGGCAAAGGATTTGAATAAATATTTTGCCAAACAAGATATACAAATGATCAACAAGCATGTGGTTAGATGCTTACTACCATTAGTCATCAGGGAAATACAAATCAAAATCACAATGAGATGCCACTTCAAATTCATTGGGTTAGCATAAAACAAGAACAATAAAACAGACTGTAAGTGCAGACAAGGATGTGAAAATCCTTATTCATAGATGGTAGGAATGTAAAATGATGCCTTAAACTTTGGAAAATAACTTGGCTACTCCTCAAAAAGTTAAATCACCATATGAATCTGCAATTCCACTCCAAGATATATAACCAAATAACTTTAAAACATGTTCAAATAAATCATATATATGAGCGTTCATAGCCTATTCACAATAGCCAAAAAGTGGAAACAATCCTAATGTCCATTAACACATGAGTGGATAAACAAAATGATACATGCATATCATGCAACATTACCCACTCATAAAAAGGAACAAAGTACTGATCTGTGCTACATTATGAATGAGGCTTCAAAACATGGTAAGTGAAAGAAGTCAAAAACTAAAGTCACATATTGTATGATAACATTTATATAAAATATCCAGAACCAGGTGTGGTGGCACATGCCTGTAATCCCAATAGCTCAGGAGGCTGAGGCAGGAAGATGGGAGTCAAAGCCAGTTTTAGCAACTTAGCAAGGCCCCAAGCAACTTAACAAGACCCTGTCTCAACAATAACAACAACAACTGTTGAGAGCCACAGCCAAAGGGGCCCCAGCAAACTTCCAGCTGCCAGCAAACTTCCAGCTGCCGGCTGATGATTGGCTCACAGCAGCCCCAGCAACATCTAGCTGATTGGCTCCTCTGAGGTGATGTTCATTGGGCTGTTTCCCTGCCCTTTCAGACCACGGAGCTGCTCATTGGGGGACTTCTTTGGCTCCGCCCATGCGACCCAGCCAATCGGCCTCAAGAGCAGGAGGATTGTGGGAGGTGGAGAGGCTGGTGTTGGGGTGAGAGGCTTGTGGGAAGCCAGTGGTGGCAGTTGGGCTCTGAGGGTTTTTTCCTGAGGAGCTGTTTTGTTTGGCGTGTGTGGTTCTAAAAATAAAGTTAGTTTCTTTTGACAAGTGGCTCCTGAATTGTGCCCAGCCAGACTGGCAAACAACAACAACAACAAAAAAAAAAACATAAAAAGGGCTGGGGATGAGGTTCAGTGGTTGAGTGCAACTGGGTTCAATCCCTGGTACCAAAATAAAATAAAATATAAATAAAACATCCATAATAGGAGATTCAGAGATACAGATAGCACATTAATGGTTACCAGAGTTTGTGGGGAGTGGGAATGAGGAGTTACTGCTTAATGGATATAGGATCCCCTTTCAGAATAATAAAAATGCTCTATAACCAGAAAGTAAATGTTTGCACAATATTTTGAATATAAGAAATGCTGGATGCTTTAAATAGTTAAAATTGTGAACCTTACATATCTGGCCACAAAATGTATGTATTTCTATGAAAACAATGACCATGATCAAGTGGTAATAAATCTGTAATACCAACTTTCTGGATAATAAGTAGATTTTCAAAAATAGGAAAAGTGGTAATCCACTTATAAAAGCTCTTAATGTTAATACCAAGTATTAAATTACTGCCAAGACTCAAGGAAGGCCAAGTATAAGATAGTCTGGACCTTTTCTTTCAAAAGGTATTCATCAGTTTTCCATTACTTTAGCAAACACCTGAGATAATCAACTTATAAAGAGGAAAAGTTTATTTTGGCTCACAGTTTCAGAGGTTGTAGACCATGACCAGTTGACCTTATTGATTTGGGCCTATGGGAGCACAGTACATCATGGCAGGCCCATTTATCTCATGGTTGGGAACTGAAAGAAAGAGCAAGAAACTGGAGTCTCATAATTTCCTTTGAAGACATGCCCACAGTGACCTAAAACTTCCCACTAGGCCCCACCTCTTAAAGGTTCCACCACTTCCCATTAGTACAAGCTGAGAACCACACCTTTAAGACTTAGACCTTTGGGGGACATACACAAACCATAGTATACAGCAACAATAATAACTGTTAATTTTTTAAAGAAAATTATAATAAAATACATGGGGATTCATTACTCCCAAGGAACTATACATTGATTATATAAATATCTTCAAAATATTTAAAGTGAAATACAATTAAATTATAATGACCTAGGAAAATTTATAACAGTTTATTTTGCTTTTGAGATTAATATGAGGAAGAGAAATGCTTCCCTCCTATAACATATTCCTTGGTTCTTCTAGTAGCAACTAAATATTAGGCAAGAAAAACTGTGGACCAACTCCATTTAGTAGTTTTTATATTCTTGATTTACTATATTTCTACAAGTTCAGTTTGAGGCTTCAAACCCACTTTATCCCAAGCCTGTCTATAAAACAATTCATTGACAGATGTGACTGGTGATAGCTTTCCATTTTTAACAAAAGTTAGTTTCTTGTCTTAAGAATTGAGTTTCAGATTTTTTTTGTATTTTTTTCTAATTATGTTTATACATCCACTAAAATTCTGTTTTCATAACAACTACTATTCACGGATGTCTATTTCTGTTTTATATGAAAGGAAAACTGTAATTTAGAAACACAATGGCACATTTTTAAAATATTCATTTATAAATGGGCTAGCTTTGGACCAATGAGCTAGCTTTGGAAAAAATTTTACATTTTTGTTTTAGTTTAAAATTATACTAAAATTATTCAAACTCATTTATTTACTGTTAGGTTCAGAAAGCTTGCATCTGGTGGTGATACAGGTATCATGCCAATGATTAAGCTCTTGGATTTGCAGTGCTAATAATAATTTGTACACAGATGTTACAAAAAAAAAACTTCTTATTATTCTAGTGTTGCTTATTTTTATGTAACACATAAAATTGGGAAATTTTTTTAAGTAAAAAAATGACATCTACATTTGAAATCCAAATAAGTTTCTAGCTCAACTCCTACAAGTTAAAAAATCTACCCTTTGAAGTTATATCTCCTTTTTATATCAATGACTACATTGAGTGTAAGAAGTTTTATACCAAACCACTAATCTTCTTGATTTTTTTTTAACCCCAGAGGGGGTTAAAAGAAAGTGATAAACTCAGTCAGGCACTGTGGCAAGCATCTGTAATCCCAGCTATTCAAGGACTGAGGCAGGAAGATCATGAGTTCAAGAACAATTTACAAAAAAGAGTCTTCTGTCTCAAAAATAAATAAATAAGCTAGGCACAGTGGCACATGCCTCTAATCCCAGTCGCTTGGGAGGCTGAGGTAGGAGAATGAGAGTTTTAACTCAGCCTCAGCAATTTAGCAATTTAGCAAGGCCTTAAGCAATTTAGTAGGACCTTGTTTCAAAATTTTAAAATATATATATACACACACACACACACATAAAGGAGCCTGGGGATGAAGCTTAGTGGTAAAGTACTCCTGGGCTCAATCCCCAATACCCCAAAATAAATCAATAAATAAAATACAAATTAATAAATAAATAAAATTCACGAGCCATATGTATAAATTAAACAATGAAAGTTAAACATTGGCATTCGCTCCTTAAGACATGATCTATTTCACATCTACTGCTTGTCAGGCAAATCACCAAGTAAAGCACAAACACATTTTCTATTCGAAGGTTAACCTGTTGTCAAGGTATTGGCTGTTACTGCTTAAATAATTAAATAACTTTGGAAAAGGTCATGACATCTCTTTTAAAAATATATATTTATTTATTTACTTATTTTAATTAGTCACGACATTTTTATTTTATTTATTTATTTTTATGTGGTGCTAAGGATTGAACCCAGGGCCTCACACGTGCTAGGCGAGCGCTGAGCTACAACCCCAGCCCACCACATCTCTTTTAAGGTGTTTTTTAACTGCTTTATAAGATTCTTATTAAGACCTATATAGCATTAGGATTAAACTGACCTACCAGATTTTTAAGATTAAAGCCTCATATTTGATAATGCTGCCAAGCTGTTGGATTAAGAATTATAAACATCAAGAATATTTATGTGAACCTGGAGAATGCCAGATTACATTAATTAAGGTCTTTCACATTGCATGAAAAATGGGTGCACTAAAGAATATAGAAGGAAGAAAAAAAATCAGGAAACTGAATCAGTTATTACATAATCAGACAACATGGAGCAATACAGCAACAGCTCCTTGTGTTCTGAGATGCAACTCTAGTTTTAAACCTAACTAGTAGCTCTAGGATCCAGCTACCAGCCCTGAAAACTCGTTCGCTTATTCATCTGTCTCAAGTATGTGTTGTCTGTTTTACACTGTCATTTCTGAAGTTACTCTGTATCCTCTCTTTCCCTCACAGACTACAATTTCCCTCACAGACTACAACAAAACCATTACCAAATCCTATCTGCTCTAGCCTTAAAATGCATCCTGAATCCAGCCACTTCTCATGACCTTCACAGCTATTACCTTAATCCAAGCCACCAACATCTCTCTCTTGGACTATAATTTCCTACTAACCCATCTTCCTACCTCCATTCCTTCCCCTTCAGTCAGTTCTCTACACAGCAGCCCGGGTAATCTTGTTAAAATTCATATCATATGTCACTTTCCTGTTCTAAAACCCTCCAATGACTTCACATCATATTTAAAACAAAATAAAAGTTTCTTACCATGACTTATCAGGCTTTTTTTAATATGGCACCTGAATACTATCTATTAACTATGAATCCCAATAGCTACTTCACACTGTTCCACCAACCTTGGCCCTCTGCTTGTTCTTCAAACATGACAAGCATACTCCTGCCTAGAGGTTTTCCACATGCTACTTTCTCTGCCTAGAAATATTCTTCCGTAAGTATCCACAGGACTTTCTCTCTCATATCATCTAGCTCTCCTTCTATTTTAACTCCTAAGATAGAACTTTTTTGACCACCAAAACCAAAAAAAAACTCTATTCCTCCTCCTCTGATTTGTCTTTCTTCCTGGACCTGTAATAACTCAAAATAATATTATCATTTTTCTTTATAACTAGCATGTCAGCCAATGCAGGCAAGTTTATTTTCAGTAGTATACCTCAAGCACCTTAGAAGAGTGCCTGGTGCATAATAGATATTCAGCATTTGAATAGTGAACTTAACTAATTAATTCTTGTGCCCCTCTGCCTACCTTTCTCTCTAATGATTCTGCTTCTATTTGTCTTGAATTCAAAACATCTGAGAAAGACTTTCCTTTCATCAGTTAATCACTATGCAATAGTGTCTATTCAGGTCAGGGCACCAAACAAGCAGCCAGATGAGAACCTTGGCACAGCACCAGTCCCTTGTTCCCTAGTCTGTCATGGCCAGAGTACAAGAGTCACATGGCAGAAAATACGAAAACTTATCTTCAAGGATTCACTTGTGGCTATTGTCTTTTAGTGGAGCTTCTACAAAAACAGAATAGACCTTCTTGGATTCCTCTTCTAAAGATAACAAAGTAGATCTTTCTCTTTGATTATTTTCCTTCACTTCTTTCTCATTAAAGTCAACACATTTTTATGCTATCTATCTAAGGCAACAAATTGTGGGAAAGTTCCTAGGAAATTCATTTCTTCTCCCCAGTAAAATCGATCATACTCATGCATAAGCACGCACACTCTTTCAACAAACTCTTAACCCCATGTCCATCATTTTTATGGGGGAAGTTTTCTTAACTATAAATTCATGTATTCCCTGAAGACCTTAAAAGAGCGTACTACAGGGATACTGCCACATCGATGTTCATAGCAGCACAATTCACAATAGCTAGACTGTGGAACCAACCCAGATGCCCTTCAATAGATGAATGGATTTAAAAAGTGGCATTTATACACAATGGAGTATTACTCTGCACTAAAAAATGACAAAATCATGGAATTTGCAGGGAAATGGATGGCATTAGAGCAGATTATGCTAAGCGAAGCTAGCCAATCCCTAAAAAACAAATGCCAAATGTCTTCTTTGATATAATGAGAGCAACTAAGAACAGAGCAGGGAGGAAGAGCAGGAGGAAAAGATTAACATTAAACAGAGACATGAGGTGAGAGGGAAAAGGAGAGAAAAGGGAAATTGCATGGAAATGGAAGGAGACCCTCATTGTTATACAAAATTACATATAAGAGGTTGTGAGGGGAATGGGAAAAAAACAAGGAGAGAAATGAATTACAGTAGATGGGGTAGAGAGAGAAGATGGGAGTGGAGGGGAGGGGAGATAGTAGAGGATAGGAAAGGTAGCAGAATACAACAGTTACTAATATGGCATTATGTAAAAATGTGGATGTGTAACTGATGTGATTCTGCAATCTGTATTTGGGGTAAAAATGGGAGTTCATAACCCACTTGAATCTAATGTATGAAATATGATATGTCAAGAACTTTGTAATGTTTTGAACAACCAATAAAAAAGCCAAAAAAAGACCCCCCCCAAAATATATATATATATATATATATATATATATATATATATATATATATATATATATATAAATTCATGTGCTATTGTATGTTACAGGTAATTTGTTACCTTTTTCTGAAGTGTGGGTTTTTTTCCTTTTAATAAGAAATCTTAGAGAAAGCAATGCCTTAACAGTAAGAACCTATCATATTCAATTTTAGGCAATATTGTGATGATCTTAGGGATAATGAATTGGAGCAAAATGGCCTTCCTACAATCCCTAAAATGACATTACTTATATGACCATTGCTATCTTACTTATGAAACTACCCCTCCTGTGTAAAACTCTCAATTCATTCAATAAACATTGAGTGCCTACTATTGGCAAAACACTACACAGTGTTCTTGGGTCATCAATGTGTTGCCCCCAGGAGAGCAAGCTTTCATTTCAACAGAAAGTTATTCTCTTCATATTTTGTTATGTTTCTGGGAATAAATACATTGCTGAAGCATGTTTTATAAGTATCAATCAATGCAGACTACTAAGACTTCTTTACTACAGAGCATTTGTTTGTAGGCTCACTGTAGGCAATACAGATGTATTATGAATTATGAAATTTATGGGGGAAATTTTCTAGTGTATAAATTCATGAGCTTTGTGTCACTGCCAGTTTACTTAATAAAGTTTTATTATCTTCTGCACTATGCCCAACTTGCTTAGTGGATTACGTAATTTTTTTTCTGGAGAGGAGTCGTGGCTATTCCAAGCAATATTCACTAAAAGATAGAGTGTACTAGGCTTAGGCATATACTACTCATACAAATTTGATCACAAGTACAGACACTTTATTGAGGCTTCTATAAATCTCCATTTCATCCATTCATGTTTTAACTTGGTGAAAACATGTTTTATTTCATAATGGAGCAACCATTCCTAATTTTAATAAAAGGGTAATGCCTGTTCTTTATAAAGTTTATTTAGGAAATGTTCATTTTACTAGCTTTAAAATCATCTCTTTAGTCAATTTTAATATGCCCTATAATATAGCCACATACATTATATTACCATCTGCACTACATGCTGTCCTCCCACTCTGCCTTGTTATTCTTACACCTAATCCTCTTTGTAACCCTTACAACTCCCACACTGTCTATCCTTACTTCATAATTGTTAAAAAGGAGATGATCATTTCATCTCACACTCCATCATTTTCAGAAAATTTTCTCATCCTGGCAATGTGGCCTTTAATTCCAGCCAGCTAACTGCATAAGACCTTTCTTCTCATGCCATCAGTGGGATGACATTGATAAACTCTGTACCTCTTCTCCTCCAAATAAATGATTGCTATGTTTTACTTTAATTCTTAGGCATATTGAACACATATCCAATATTTTAATATCCCTGTGTTCACAGACTTTTTCAAATCTTCATGGCATTTTTATCTTCTCCTGCAACAACATTACAAAGATCAAATATCAAGCCATTTAACTCAATTGAAGAACATTATGCTAAGCCAAGGGTGTGAGTTCCAATACTGTAATAACCAATTAAGAATAAGAAACCAAAATTCTTTAGGGTTACAGACTATCTATCAATATTAGGTAAAAGGCCAACCATTTCCACAATATCAGAGGAAGAAATCAAGGTATATAGATTACTAAATAGTATCATACTATACTTGAAAAGCAAAACACTCACGGATATGTCCTATTGACACTAGATCAATAGTATCAACCCCACATGCTCAGGACAGTATATACTATGTATATAATTATTATATAATATTAACAACATTAGCATAATTAATTTGTATAGCATTCCTATCAACCAATACTAACATTTATAATTAAGGACATAGTCAGATCTACAGAATAGATCTGTAGCATAGCCTGATGGAAAGACTACTGGACTGGAATGTATGAGGCTAACCTGGTTCCTGATTCTCCTTTCTATCCCAAATAGCAATGTTTAAATCCAGATTTGTACCAAAGGATGGTTAAAAACAGGAACGGTGAACAATAAGCAGTTTTCCAAGAAATTCCACCGTCAATATTTATAAAGGAAGCCATAGAGAAATATGTTCCTTCTTATCTATGGAAAATTTACTATGATTCAGACATTATGCCAGGCTGAAGCTACAGAAACAGATATAACACTGTCCTGCAAATTGGGACAATTGTGAAAATGTAGAAGAGTAGACAAATTTCTAGACACATGTGACCTACCAAAATTGAATCAAGAGGATATTAAAACCTAAATACATCAGTTAAGAGAAATGACATTGAAGAAATAATTTTTTAAAAATCTCCTGTCAAAGAAAAGACTAGGACACTCTGTTCATGGTTCCTGTGGGGGCTGGAGGTCACAGTGAGCATCTCTCTGGCCTAAGGAGATAGACAGCAGTAGAATGGAAAATTACTCAGGAGGAAATTAAGAAAGAAGGAAGCCGATTGACCTGGAGAAGACATGCTCACTGCTGCAACACATGATTTTGCAGTCGCAGAAGTTCCAAATAGGTGATTATTTAGACAAATTGGGCGACACCACCTTCACGGTGTATGAGATAGCACAAAATTCTATTTACTATTTCTCATATTTATTTTTCAGCAAGTTATGTAAAATAAACTTACATACTCTTTCCCCCACCTCCCAAATTTTGCCATTAAACCTTTAAATTCTAAACAAATTGGAATGCATCTATTCAGGAGTTAGATTTTGATATACTATGGGTATGAATATTAATAGAAAGTCTGTATATTTCAAGCCTCTCTGTAAAATATGAATAAAGTACTCTTAGCAGTCTATGTAAAATTGTATTGTTAAATATATGTGTATATTAAAAAAAAAAAGCCTAGGACCAGATGGATTCTCTGCTGAATTTTACTATGTTTTTTTATTAGTACATTTTAATTATACATAATAATTGGTTTCTTGGTGGTATATTCATACATGTATATAACATATTTTGATTGCATACATTTCCCCCGTTTTCCTCCTTTACCTTCCACTAACCTTCCCCACAACCCCCGCCCACTCTTTAATTCTCATATTCTCTCTTTTCTACTTTTTTTACCCCTAGATCTCATATGAAAGAAAAAAAAAGTTATACTTGTCTTTCAGTCTGACTTATTTTGCTTAACAGTGTGATGTCTATTTCCATCCATTTTTCTGCATAATTTTATTCTTTAAAGCTGAATAATAGTCCTTTGTGTGTATATAATACCACATTTTTCTTTATCCATTCATCTATTGACAGGGACCTATTGTTTGGCTATTGCAGTTAACCTAATGTTTCTATACTTTGACTATTATGAATCGTGCTGCCAAGAACATGGGTATGTAGGTATCTCTATAAGATGCTGAATTAATTCCTTTTGTATATACCATGAGGAAATATAGCTGAATCATATGGTCGTTCCATTTTTACTATTTTGAGAAACTTCCAGACTGATTTGCATAGTAATCAGCCTATTACTAGTATCATAGTAATCATGCCTACAAAAGGAAGGCAGAGAAAGCAGAGAGCAAGTTCAGGATTTATTTAATTTTCAGAGTGACTGACATGAAAGTAGAAGGGGAACTATTAGGAAAGGAGAAGGGGATGGGGTGAGGGGGCAAAAAGAGGGAAAGGAAGCATAACAGGAGAATGGATACAATTGAAGTACAATATATACATGTGTGGAAATGTCACAATCAAACCCATTAGTTTGTCAAATTAATATAAATAATTTTTAAAATGATGGACTGGGTAACACCAAGTTCTTGGGTTTTTGTTGTGGGTTGAATTCAAAACTCTCTATAAATGGTTCCCTTAAATACAGCTGATTTTCATTAAATGTAGAGTCCTGTGGGGGAAGGAGGGAATGGGTCAATTGCCCCAGGAAACCTAAGCATATATTTTCTATGAGTTTTTATCTTAAACCCTCATTTTAATGTTAATTTTTAGAAATTATTATTATCATATTACCTACCATCTGAATGTTTGCCTCCCAATAATATTTTTGTGTAATTTAAGTGCCCAAGTTTGTTTTTTCTTTGGTTGCATTTATAATTATCTTTGAGGCAGGTTGATATGCAAATATTACGAATTTGATTCAGAAAACCTGTAATTGGTGTCGGGTGCCGTGGCTCACGCCTGTAATCCCAGAGACTCAGGAGGCTAAGGCAGTAGGATTGTGAGTTCACAGCCAGCCTAGTAAAAGCCAGGAGCTAAACAACTCAGTGAGACCCTGTCTCTTAGTAAAATACAAAATAGGGCTGAGGATGTGGTTCAGTGGTCGAGTGCCCCTGTGTTCAATCCCCCATACTGCCCCGCCAAAAACAAATAAAACCTGCAACTGTGACACATGAAATATAGATATCTTGGAGGATTATCCCCCAAATTTGACTAAATTCCTCTCAACCTACTAAGTCTATAGAAGTGGCTTCCTCTTTACTAGAGCTAATACCCTGACCTCCATCTTACATCCAGCTCCCACCCATTTCTACCCATTCCTATCCAGGGTGTAAGGAAATAATTCAGAGGCCTCTGTTCCACAGGGCAATCTGTGCTCTCCATAGGGCTTCAATTCCCCTCCAAGTTACTAGACCTATAATTAGTATTAAATTGCAACTTAAACCAACTGAGGAGCTGCTGGTCCTTATAGGGAAGGAAAATAACAACAATTAAGCTGCAAAACCTTGTAAGTATAGACCAACAAGAACCTGGGGAGTACATGTGGGAGTAAAGTTTAAGGTTCTTAAAATTTTAAGACACCAGATTATAAATCTAACTAAGTAACACTTTCCAAAGATGCAGAATTTAATAGCCTGGCTAGGACCCCTAAGAAGAATGTGAACTCATTACTAAGATCGCTCCTAGAAACATGGGAAAAATTAGGGTCCACACTTGAATGAAACTGAAATACAGAATGGCTGTGGTGGACAAAGGGATATAGGATTAAAAGGCTCAGGGAATTAAGCACACTGAAATAGACACATAACTAAAAGACCATCTATATGATTGTGTTCCATTGGAAGACAAGAGGAGACACAATTCAAATTATAAGACCACAAGGGAAGCATTAGCATCACTAAAATATTTAGTGATGATTCTCCTCTGAAGACCAAAAATAACAGTAGGAGAACTTGGTTTGAATATAGCAATGAGAATAATAGGAACCCCTGCCAAAATTGAAGCCACAGAATGACATTTTACTACCAAAAGGCAGTGGTTCATGATTGTCACAGTGATCACCAAAAGGATCCTGATGTGCAGAGAGTTATAGAGATGGCTATTGAGTCCCTAGAAACAGTCAAGATGGGTACTACATAGATAGCCAAGAAGGGTACATTCACCTTGTACCAGAATAAGTGAAAGGTAATGGAGGTAGGAATTGTGCACCAAAAAATTGACAATTCCTAACCCAGTTTCAGGATCTGATCCAATTTTCAGTGCTAGCACCCTAAAAGAGATGGTTAGGTCCACTGAATGAACAACCTACCATGTCAAGTTTTTCATGGTATTGATTTCCCCATTCCTTGTCCATAGGGAATTAGACATTTACTTTGAAACCATTGATTGAGAAAGGGGGCATATTCAGATATCTTGAGAACTAGTGGATACAGATTGTGAATTGACATTAATACCCAGAGAACTAACATATCATCAGAAAGAGATATGTCACCTAAGAAAAAGTGAGCACATGGGGATCAGGCAATAAATGTTGTCCTGGGCAAGGTCCAGCTTAAAGTAGATTCACTAGGTCTACAGACCTACCCAGGGACATTTCCCTAGTTTTCCACTGTATGATTATAACTGGAAATATTCTGCAATTGATCCAAGCCCCATATTGTCCTTGTTGTAAAAAAAAAAAAAAAAGCAGTATAGTGAAGAAAACCAATGGAAGCCACTAAAACTATTCTCTTCCCATAGTCAGAATAAGTAAATAAGTAAATAAAACTGATATCATACCCCAAAAGGGATAGAACTTTTTAAAGTTGTAGTTGGACACAATATCTTTATTTTATTTATTTATTTATTTGTTTGTTTGTTTATTTATTTATTTTTATGTGGTGCTGAGGATCAAACCCAGCACCTTGCATGTGCTAGATAACTGTTCTACTGCTGAGCCACAACCCCAGACTGGGATAGAAATTTTTAAGGATGTGAAAGACACAAGAATATTAGCCCCATCATATGCCACATGTCCCACTTAATTCACAATTTTAGCTCTGCGGAAAATGAATGAATCCTAGATGATGAAAAAAGACTATCACAAATTCAACCAACAAATAGCCCTAATCACAACCAGTATTCCAGATGAGATAAATTTGCTAGAGGTAATATGGCCTGAGATACATGAATAAGCAAGCCATTGATATGATGAACATGTTCTTTTCTACCTCATTCAGAAAAGAGGATCGGAACAATTCTCATAGAACCACACAACATTGTACATTTACAGTTTTGTTCCAATGCAATATTAATTCATGTTTTCTATCATAATGCAGTTCAAAGAAATCTCTGTAGTCCAAGAGATTCTTTGGGAATCCCAAAGAATGAAGAAAAATTGTCCCAATCCTCAGAGATTTAGGCAGTGTACCAGGTCACCTATTTTGTGTGGAAAAAGAAGCCCAGGGTAAAAATGTATACATACTAATGGGCATTTTGTGAATGACCTGGTTGGTTGGTCAAGTGCCTAAAAGTAAAAATATTAGAATATCAGAAACTAGGAAGCCTAGGGCAGAGACATACATACAGGAGGATATATGAGAGTGGGCACAAAGTATGAAGATCTGTGTATCAGATGTAAATAAGCATCAGAGAGCATCCACCACAAAAAAGGCACAAAACCACCAAGTAAGCAAAATGACTTTGTCAGTTGATGGCACCTAGTCAGTGACCTACCATTCCAGAGCTGCACAATAGAAAGAATATGTGGTCTGGGAACTAAAGGGAGAAGCAGGAGAGGCCCCATTTACTATAATCTTCAATGATCCATTGGAGGACCATGTTTCCCATCACTACAGTTCTGGGCTTAACAGAGAAAGAAGTCCTGATCCCCAAAACAGTCCCACTTTATCAGGGGATATGTATATATGTATATGTGTGTGTGTGTGTGTGTATATATATATATATATATATATATATATATATATATGTATTATTCATAGACAAAGACAACAGACATCCTCAAATATTAAAAAGAGAATACAAAGCAATAACTCCTCCTTGTCAATGAAATCAATCACCTATGAGATTAAGTAAACTAAAAAATTCAGGACTTAGAGTATAGGTTAATAGCAGAGTGCTTGCCTGCTTATACAAAAGGCCCTGGGTTCAATCCCCTATACTGCAGGAAATTTTTAAAATAAGTCAGCAATTACAAAGCCATAGTAAAAAATAATAAGACTATCAGTGGTAAACAGTGAATTCCCATATATATCATACGAATAAAGAACAAAATAAAAACTGTAGGAATTATGGTTAATAGGTAGGCTTTGAATAGCATAAATATACACAATACAATAATAATATAACATTGGAGGATGGTATGTCAGCAGGATATAAAAGAATGCTAATAGTCATATTTTTATACCAGACTATCAACCAATAACATCTAAAATTAAACATTCACTTAATAAAATATAATATTTTAACTTCTTAGATTTGCATAATACTTTTTAATTATAAAAAGAATCACAAAAGAAATGAATGCTGTGATTAAGCGGCATTTATTTGAAGTTCTACATTACTTTAACTTCAGTCTCTTTCATATCAAGTATACATAACATTAAATTTAATATTTTATTTAAAATAGCATCCACAATATGATCCCCTTTTGTAAAACTATTTTTCTTATATTCCAACCTAAACCATTTTTTATTTCTGCAGTTCTATATATGTGTTTTTTCATAAAATTATATATGGGATAATATTCACCTTGTGTTAATGATGGTGATTTATAAATAGTAGAATTTAGGCTATTTTTTAAATTTAATTTTTATACTTTTCTACATTTTTGGATTATTCACAGTAAGCATATATAATTTTCCAAAAGCAATAATGAAAGGAAGCAAAAGCTAGATATTTAAAATATTATATGCTATGCTAAAGTTAAATTTTTTGTAAATCTGTGAAGAGTAAAGGTCTTGGATATTTTATGGTAGAAATTAAAACCATAAGAGTAAGTGAACTCTTCCAGAAAAATTAGGAAATGTACTGACATAATTTTTTATTCCTGCACAGCAGGTACAAAGAAAAGAAATCCATGAAAAAAAATTAGAAGTTACAGTGATGAAGCCAGGCATGATGGTATACACCTGTAATCCCAGAAGCTTAGGAGGCTAAGGCAGGAGAATCACAAGTTCAAGACCAGCCTCAGCAACTTAGCAAGACTGTGTCTCAAAAATAAAATAAAAAGGGCTAGGGATGTAGCTCTGTGGTGAAGTGCCCCTGGGTTCAACCCCCAGAGCCAAAATTTAAAAAATAATAATAATAAGAGTGATGAGAAGAAAATCAGAGACTGTACTATCATTTAGAGAGAGAGAGAGAGAGAGAGAGAGAGAGAGAGAGAGAGAGAGAGAAAATGCAGCAGCCAGCATTGTCAAATTCTACAGAGAAGCCACGTAAGGCATTAACTGAAAATCATAAGCAAGAAATTACTAGTAATCATGAGAAAAATGTTTTCAATAGCATGACTGATGGTGGAAGTCAGATTGCAGTGGTTTGTGAGAAAATGGCTGATGAAGAAGCTTATACTTCTTTATTTAAGAAGTTTAGATAAAAAGGAAAGAAAAAGTCTCAAGCTGTTGCAAGTGAGAGGAAAAAGACTTCAAAGATTTTTAATATGATAAAGACTTGAGAGTGGACACATAATGAAACAAATAATGCCTACAGAAAGAGAGATGCTGAAGATAAAGAATAGAAGATGATCAGTACCTCAGTAGGAAGGGAGAAGGTTGGATTCAAAGCACAGGGAAAAGAATAGACAGCTTTTTGAGATAAAATAAAAGATGCTTAAAATAAATATAAAAGGAAATAAGTTCTATGGAGGATTGTAAGCTGCAGGAGGTCAGTATGTTCAGTAATTGCCTCACCTATAATAATTGGGACAATACATTGCAATTTTAGTATAAGCAAATTTAATAATATGAGTAACACTGAAGAAAGATAATAAAAGATTATAAATCAGGTCAGAAACAAGTGTGAAAGAAGAAAGAGGAAACATGATACTCTCATTGCTCAAGATAAGGAATCAATAGACAAAGTAAAAGAAAACTAAGCATATTACATAAAAGGGTAGTTATAAAAGGAACCATTACGGTAAAAATATACAACTCATATAATACCATAAAAATTATATCTTAAAAAAGGAGGAGAAAATACAGAGTAAAAACTTGAAAATTATTCAAATAGAACACATAAGATGAAAATAATAGGCAGAGTTAAAAGCAAACATCTGGAATATCAGTAAGTATAAAGAGTTTAACTCAAACATTAAAAAGAAAAAGATTGTCAAAATGAATCACAAAGTAAAACACAATTCTACAATACATCAATTCTCAAAAATTTTGGCCCTAAAAATTCTTTAAAATTATAGAGAACCATAAAGAGTGTCTACCTGTGTAGGTCACTTCTATTAATATTTACTGTTTGGGAAGTTAAAACTGAAATTTTTATTTTTTAATCATTATTAATTCTCTAAAATAACAATAATAAGCCTATTGTATATTGATATAAGTGATAGATTTTATGGAAAAAGCTACATTTTCCAAAACAAACAAAAATTTAATCAACAGAGTAGGATTATGCTATGTATTTTGCCCATCTCGTTAAAATCTAGCTTGAGAGAATAGCTAGGTTTTCACACATGCTTTATATTCAATCTGTAAGTCCAGAAAGCAAAAATAAAACAGACAAATCTGACCACTATGTAATGAAACTAGAAATTAATAAGATTGGAAATTTAAAAGTTCCTTTCATCTGGAAATTTTTAAACTGCCTTTGCAAAATAAGTGGTATATCAAAGAAATAATACAAACCAAATTAGCAAAAATTTTAGATAATAATAATGTTAATACTATGCACTGGAGTATAATTTACCAACACTGAACCCAAATGCCAAAGAGAGTACTAACAGGCCAACTTCCACAGAAGCAATTGAGGAAATTGCTATTGAACAACCCATTCCTGCTCTCCAATCCCTCAAAAATAATAGATTTAAAAATAAATATATAAAAATATAAAAGAAAGGTGATATTAATGCTATTTAAACTGTACAACTGTATAGAAATACAAAGTTTTCATAAATTTATAAATATAAGAAAAATAATATAAATACTAAAACTGACAAAGACTGCACAAAGAACTATAAACCAATATCACTTAATAAAATCAACACAAATATCTTTAAGTAAGTTATTATTTTTTTTTGTACTAGGAATTGAACCCAGGGGGTGCTTTACCACTGCACTACATCTCCAGCCCTATGTATTTTTTAAAAATATTTATTTCTTTAGTTTTTAGGTGGACACAGTTTCTTTATTTCACATTTATGTGGTGCTGAGAACCGAACCCAGTGCCTCACACACGCTAGGTGAGGGCACTACCACTTGAGCCACATCCCCAACTCAGCCCTATGTATTTTTTGAGATAAAATCTCATCAAGTTGCTGAGAGTCTTGCTAAGTTACTCAGGCAGATCTTGAACTTGACATTTTCCTGCCTCAGCCTCCCAAGTTGCTGGGATTTTTGGTGTGTACCACCATGCCTGGCTAAGTAAAATATTAATAAATATAACACCCAGCAATATATTAAAAGATGAATGCATAATAACCTAGTATGACTTGTTCTAGAAATGCAAGGATGGTAGATAGTGACCAAGTAGGATTTGCTTCAGAAATGCAATATTGGTTCAAAACTATTAATCAACATTGTATTAGAAGTTCTAATGACAACAAAAAAAAATGATCTCCAATATGCAAAAAAAAGAATTTGAAAAATACAACGATTTTTAAAGAAAAAGAAAATGTACAAAATCAAAATAGGAGGTACTTCCTTAATATCATAAAGTATTTCCTGGTGTGTCCCCAAAGCCTGCAACAGGTTTTAACATTATCAGCAATGACACTACAGTCAGGAAGAAGTGAGTCCCTATCACCACTGTTTTATAACATGAATTGATTTTATTAACCAATGTAATCATATCAATATGAAGATGAAAGCCAGATATGCAGTTTAGGGATAGAGCCTTTGTCTAGGATGCTCAAAACAGTGGGTTCAACCAAAGCCCACCCCCCCCCAAAAAAAAGATGATTTGGCTGAATAAATGAAAAACCTGAAAAAAATGACTGCAGAACTGTCCAAAATGATAAAAATGAATTATTTCATTAGTGTCATACAAAATCATTGTCTAGAAATCCCTATGTTGTATAGGTATAAAATAACAACTAGTAGAAAATTAAAGGAAGAAAGAATTCCACTTTCAATACCCCCTCCTAATAATAAACTTAACAAGAAAATCAAGAACTACAAAAAGAAAACTTTAAAAAACTACCCAAAAACACCAAAGAATTTTTGATGCTAAATCCTAAAGTATACTATATCAATGAACAAGAACCAACTTAAGTCTCCTTCAATGGGAATTTTTTTTAAATCCACATATTGGAGTATCATTGAAAAGAAAAAGAATAAAAAAAATTATGTACCTCTATGGAAGGACCTCTAAAATCCATTAAGTTTTTTAAAAGCAAGGCATAGGGGTTGGGGATATAGCTCAGTGAACACTTGCCTAGCACCCTCAAGGCCTTGGGCTCAAACTCCATAAAAAATAAAACCCACAAAAAATAAAAATTAAAAATTAAACTGGGCACAGTGACACATGCTTGTAATCCAAGCGAAGGCAGGAGGATCTGGAGTGCAAAGCCAGCCACAGCAACAGCCAGGCACTAAGCAACTCAGTGAAACCCTGTCTCTAAATTAAATACAAAAAAATGGCTGGGAATGTGGCTCAGTGGTTAAGTGCCCCTGAGTTCATTCACTGGTACCATAAATAAATAAATAAATAAATAAATATAAGGTGCAAAAAAGTAAATACAGTGAGATATTTGTGTGTGTGTTTTAAAAGGCATAAACAAAACTACATATACGTATGTGGTTATATTTGCATATAAGTAACCTGGAAATATTATAAAAACAAACCTAAGTGATTAATTATGGTAGAAAGCAAAGAACCAAATAAAAGAGATTTCACACTCAGTAGCATTTTAACATATGACATATTATCTATTCAAAATAAAATTTTAACATCAAATTTTTACATTTTTTCCAAAAGAAAAAAAAATCACATGAAAGTTTCTTCTTTCTGTTATTTTGAATTATATTTCTTAAATATCTTCTTTTTAAAAATATACAAAATTGCAGCAATACTCAACAGCAATTTCAAAGCTAGGCATTGTAGTCTGTGAGATATTCATCAATGCTTTATGAATAAAGAGACATTGATTACATCAATCTTAAAGTTTTCCAAATTAATATTATTATGGTTTCACTACATGGGTCATAAATGTTCTCTTCATTTGTACAGTGGATCAAATCTGTAATCATTTTTTAAATGATTAAAAGTAGACTTTTGGCCATGCTTATGGGTACTCCCACAGCTTACTTTGCACCAGGGGTGGCCTTCTACTCAGCCCTGTGACTATATTAGGCAACTTGACTTTCACAAGAGGATATCAGTCCTACTCCCAATTCAACTGTCTGTTAAAGCATATGGGTCCTTATTTAATTGGCAACATAGAGTAGCAGCACTCCAGGTAGTTGTCAGCAAATACAATCTTGAACTCATGCTGTCCAATACCAATCAAAATCTTGGCCAAGATAAATAATATTTATGAAAGATTGTTTGAAAGATAGAGTGGACATTTGCTATTTTTGGCAACTCAATATCCAAACTCTCATCCTTTACTGGGGAAATCTCAAGAAACGGGGTGGCAGGATCTTGATTTTCTTTAAAAATCCCTAAGAAAAAGCAAATCTCTCCTCTTCTTATCCTGAGAAGTGAGAAGTATACATGTGATCTAGACTGATCAGTTGGATGAGCTGTTCTCCTGGGACTTTGTATGGTTGAAAAGTTGAGCAAAGATGTGGGGACAATGAGAAATTATTTGCCACAGTGGTAGTTGCAAAAGTGAAAATCAGTAGAGTGAGGGCCAGTGTCTATTAGCAGCGGTGGGATATATCATTTGTAAATTATTCCTCAATCTTTTCTTTCCTTGATTCATATCAAGGCTGGTCTCCAAGCTTTTAATGATTTATTCTGTGTGCTCAATATTATCAGACACACACACATAAATAGTGAAGGAAGCCTATCCCTCTTGGGATGAAAGACCAGTTTGACTGAGTCTCAAAGTATGAATAAGTACTTGGAGGACAAGTATGGAGGAAAGTGTGCCACTCTATGGTTTGGATCTAATTTGAGCTCATTTTCCAAGGCTTCATGTGTTGTTAAGAATCTTGGTCTCAAAGGTGGTGGAATCTTTAAGAGGTGGGGCTTATTGATAGCTCCTAGGTCAATTATGGGAGTGCCCTCAGAAGATTCTGAGGGACCCCAGTCTCTCTGTGGCTTCCTCCATGGTACTCCCACCATTGTCATGCCACCCACTATTCAAGACTTCACCAAAACCAAACTGTTGCCAGTGCCATGCCCTTAAAACCTCCCAAACTGTGAACAAAATGAAATCTCTTTTCTTTATAAATTTACCCAGTTTCTGATATTTTGTCATACTAATAAAACGCTGACTAAAACACAGAAGCTATAGTAGTAGTAGTTACAAAAGTACAAATGCTTAAGAAAATTGGGTGTATGTGGATCCCAAATAGAATGCCTTGAACACAGGATACATTTGGACAGGTGGCAAGGGAAGTTAGTGGAATGATGGGGAAATTATACTATGCTAAAATTTTTGGACTTCATCTTGTCAAGACAAAAGTCTGACAGATTTTAAGCTGATACATCAACAATCCACAAAAGGAAACACTATGGCCCTCCTATTCATGTGTTTCTTACTACCACTGAAGTTACCACCAAAAACTAAAATCTTTGACAGTGAATATGAAAAAAAAAGTTTTAAATGTATTTAAGGAAGCCCAAATACCCCATGAAGAATTATCCAAGAAATTAAGAAGAAGCTACTAAAGAAACAGAAATAAGCCAGTCTCAAAACCCAAAAGTCAAATGTTCTCTCTGATATATGGAAGCAACCCACAAGGGGGTGAAGGAGTAAGGGGAAGTATAGAAGTTCGATGGATTAGACAATGGGGAATGGAGGGAAGAAAGGGGAGATAGGAAAAGGAAAAACATTGGAATGAGTCTGACCTAAATTTTTCATGTAAGTAGATGAAAACAACAGTGAATCCCACCATGTGTACATCCATAAGAATGGTATTAACTAGAATAAGATATATTCCATGTGTATAATTATATCAAAATGGATTCTTCGGGGGGCTGGGGCTGTCACTCAGTGGTAGAGTGCTTGCCTAGCACATGTGAAGCACTGGATTCCATCCCCAGTAGCACCACATAAAAATAAATAAATAAAATCAGAGTATTCTTTCCATCTACAACAACAAATTTAAAAAAAAAATGGGATTCTCTGTCACGTATAACTCAAATGAACCAATAAATTTTAAAAGTCACCAAAAAAGAAAAAGATAAACAGAAATGTTTATAAACAGAAGATAAATAATTACTTTAACACAAAGGTGAAAAAGAATACACAAGAATCATATACACCCTAAAAAGACTTTGGGGAATTGAGCAATATTTTCTGATTCCAAAATTCAGTAGATGGATTGAAAAGAAGGACTATTACTACTGAAAATCAAATTAGTAGCCTATGTGGAAGAAATAGCTTAACACACAAAGCAATAACACAGAGATGGGCTTCTGTTTCTATCCACAAAGGATTAACTGCTCTTGGACTTAGCCTTCTACTATAAACTAGAGGAAAGAACAAAACATCAAACATCTAGTTAATTTCAAGCATCAGGACCATGAGCCCTGAGAGAGAAGAAACAAATAAAGCAATCTCTGGAGGCATCCCTACAGCATAGTAGTGCCACTGAGTTGGGGAGGTAAAGGTTGGAGTTAAAGTAAACTGAGATGAATAAAGTTGTGGGATAAAACCATACAGAAGAAAGCAGCACAAAGAAAGAGCTCCAGAAACCACTATAGGCTCCCTTTGAGTTTCTGGGATTAATGCTGATCTTTGTGTGCAGAGTGCAAAATTCCATAATTCCAGACAAAGAACAACTGCCAAAAAAAATAATATTTTCCAGATAACTATAAGATGAATAATTCTCAGAGTTCACTCAAGGCTAGGAACTTCTCAAATTCTCACCATCCAGAGTGAAGAGATCTTGTTGAAAACAGAAGGCTTTCCGTCTCACAGATGCTAGATGGATATGCCTGAGTATTGAGGCTAGAGTAGCCCTAGAGAGAGGCCACTCAAGATTAACCTTATTAAGATTTTAAAACAAGACTCCCTCCCTAATCAAACTAATCTCAAACTACTTACCTTCCTTCTGGAACAAAGTTCAACACTTTAAAAAAATACAATAAAATCCATTATTCAAAATATAAAATTGTCCAACATTCAGTTAAAAATTTGCTGTTGCAAAGTTCATCCTTTAAAGTTTATCTTTCCTATTGCTATAATTTTGAAGAACTAGGCAAAATACAAAAAAAAATCTGTTAACTATGAAGGATGAACAAAAGCAGGCAACTTGTCATTAAGGAAATATATAAAGAAAACCACAATGAGATATTACCTCACAATCATTTGGATGGCTGCTATTTAAAAAAAAAAAAGACAAGAACAAAAAGAAATTGGACTCTTTACATACTGTTGTGAAAATGTAAAATGGTGCAGCTGCTATGGAAAATAATATAGTGGTGCCTCAAAATACTAAAAATATAGTTATCATATGATCTAGCAATTCCAGTACTGGATATATACCTAGAAGAAATGAAAGGAAGATATTGAAGAGATGGTTTGTACATCCTTTGTTCATAGCAATACTATCCAAAATAGTTAAAAGAGTTGGAAGCAACCCAAGTATCCATCAAAGGATAAGTAGGTAAAGAAAATATGGTATATACATACAATGGAATATTATTTAGCTTTGAAAAGGAATAAAAGTCTAATACAACATGAACCTTGAGGCCTTAAGGACATTATGACAAATAAAATAAGCCAGTCAGAAAAAAGACAAATACTGTATGATTCCATCATATGAGTCATCCACAGTAGTCAAATTCATAGAAACAGAAAGCATAATGGTGATTTACAAGATCTGAGAGGGAATAGTGGTGAGTTAACTGTTTCAAAGATATATAGTTTCCATTTTGCAAGATGAAAAATTTTTGGTGATTAGTTGCATACTAATGTGAATATGCTTAACATTGCAGAACTGTACACTTAGAAATGGTTAAAATAGTAAATTTTATCTTACATGTTTTTTTGCCACAATTTTAAATTTCTTTTTAATTAACTTTTTAAAAAAAGCAGGCTGATTATACCTGCAACAGAGCAAGCTTCCTGATTACAAATAAATTCCTGATCCAAAATAAATTCCACCTTTCTGATCATGCATATAAGTAACAGGCCCCTATTGGTCCAAGAGTATGAGGAGATTTTCAGAATGAAACAGCTGGAAAAATGGGTTCTCAAATTCTGTGTATAAACCCAAAAGGTCATGGGTTTGTTTTTGATATGTACATGTATAGGGGAAAACCAAAGGTAGCATAACAAAGGCATCAAGAACTGAAATAACATGTTATCTATGCACAAAATGATTAACATACAAGACTGGCGTTGTGGTTAATGCCTGGGATTCCAGCGATTAAAGAGGCTGAGGCCAGAGAATCTCAAGTTCAAGGCCAACCTTAGCAACTTATTGAAGCCCTAAGAAACTTAGCAAGACCCTGTCTCAAAATAAAGAAGGGCTAGGGACAGAGCTCGGTGTTAACCCTGGGTTCAATCTCCAATCCAAAAACAGACACACCTTTGAAAATTGGACTTAGATTGGAATTGTGGCCCAAAGGGTCATAATGTAGCAGAACAACAACTTGAAGTATGATAAATTTCTCATCAGAAATCATGGAAGCTAGGATACAGAATAACATCTTAAAAGTCATAAAATAAAAGAACTATTAATTCAAAATTCTATACTCCTTTGTGTGTGTGTGTGTGTGTGTGTGTGTGTGTGTGTGTCAGTGTGTGTGTGTTGCTCAGGATCGAGCCCAGGGCCTTATGCATATGAGGCAAGCACTCTACCAACTGAGTTATATCTTCAGCCCCAAATTCAAAATTCTATACCCTTTAAGAGTGAAGTTAAAATAAAATCCGAAATGAAGGAAAATTAAAAGAATTTCCACCAGTAGACCTGCTATAAAATAAATGTAAAAAGAAGTTCTTCAGGCTGAAGGGAAATAATTTCAAATAGAAATCCAGATTTCAATGATAGATGAACAACACAACAACATGATAAATACCTAGGAAAATATTTTAAATAGCTACATTTTACTTGAAGTGATACAATACCAAATAAATTAGGAAAGTTTTAGTATGTATAAAATAATCCAAAGAGGGACCACTAAAAATTAATAAACCAAATATAATGAAAAAGTCACCAGATGAATTAAAATGGACATTTCCAAATAACCTAAAAGATTGCAGGGAAAGAGAACAACACAGACATGGCAAACTGAAAGCACATAATAAATGGTAGATGTACATCCTAATGTATCAATAATTGCATTAAATATAAATGGTATAAAGATACCACTTAAAGGATACAGATCAGCATATAATACTGTGGGGGCACAGAGTAACAAGACCCAGCTTAAATTTAAACATGTGATAGATTAAAAGTAAAAGGATAAAAGAAGATGCACAACACTAATATCAATCAAAATATATCTAGAGTAGCTATTGAATATCACATAATATTCTATATTCAAGACATATAGCCAAGGATAAAAAGGGATATGTAGGGACTGGGTAATAGCTCAATGGTAGAGCATTTGCTTAGTAATAAGCATGAGGCTCTGGATTCAATTCCCAGCACCAAAAATAAATAAATAAGTAAAAATTAAAGAGGGCCAGGTGTGGAGGCATACACTGAAATCCCAGCAATTTGGGAGGCTGGAAAAGGAGCTCACAAGTTTAAAGCCAGCCTCAGCAATTTAGCAAGGCCCTAGATAACCTAGCAAGACCCTCTCTCAAAATAAAAAATAAAAAGAACTGGGGATGTGGCTTAGTAGTTAAGCACTCATGGGTTCAATCCCCAGTGCCAAAAATTTAAAAATTAAAAAATAAAAAGGACATATAAATGATTAAAATGTCAACTCTCTAAGACATCATATCAGAATCCTTAAAAAGGTATTATCAATAGATAATAAAGCTTCAAGGGGCTGGAGATAAAGTTCAAAGGTAAAAGATATGTTTTGCATATGCAAAGCCCTGGGTTCAATCCCCAGCACAAACAAAAACAATAACAATCACCAAAAAAAAAAAAAAAAAGCTTCAAAATGCATGAAGCAAAAACTAACAGAGCGCAAATGAAAAACAAACAAAATAATAGTTAAAGATTTCAACACTTCTCTCAAAAAACAACAGAAAAAAAAGTGGAAGATAAAAATACAGAAAACCAGAGCTGGCATTGTGGCTCAGTGGTAGAATGCTTGCCTAGCACGTACAAGGCCCTGGATTTGTTCCTCAGCACCATATAAAAATAAATAAATAAAATGAAAGTATTGTGTCTAACTACAATGAAAAAATATTTTTTAAAAAATACAGAAAACCTAATGACTATCCTAATGACACAAATCTTTTTACTTGACGGAGACATATGTTCCTTTCAAAGGCAGATAGAAGATGTACTAAGATAGATCATACTCTGGATCATTAAACAAACCTTCACAAATTTAAAAGAATCAAAATCATATAAAACACGATCTCTGATCATATTAGAATTACCTTAGAAATCAGTAACAGAAAGATAAAGATGGAGCCAGGCACAGTGGCACACAACTCTAATCCAAGTAGCTCAGGAGGCTGAGTGAGGAGCATCATGAGTTCAAAGCCAGCCTCAACAACTTAGCAAGGCCCTCAGCAACTTATAGAGATCCAGTCACAAAATAAAAAATAAAACGGGTTGGGGATGTGGCTCAGTGGTTAGTCACCCCTGGATTCAATTCCTGGTACCCAAATAATAATAATAATAATAAGAGAGAAATTCCTAAATATTTTAAAATTAAGCAACATAAGTACTAAAGAAGAAGTCACAGAAAAATAATAAAATATTTTGAACTGAATAAAGTAAAATATGTCAATAAATTAAACTTTGTGAAATGTAGCTAAACAGTGTATAAATGGAAATCTAAATGTCTTAAATCAATAACATTAGCATACACTTTGAGAAACTGTTATCTGAAGAACAAAGAAACAAGAAGAAAAAATTATTAAATATGCAAAGAAATAAAAAAATATGAACCATAACAAAAAAAAATTAGAAACAGGCACAGAAATGACAGAGATAATGGAATTTACAGTTAAGAATGTTAAAAGCTATTACACTTGCTCAAATATTTGAAGGAAAACATAAATATAATGAAAAGAGAAAAAGATGATGTTTTAGAAGAACATAAAATTTCTAGAGGTTAAAATACATTGTAAAAAATAATAAATTCACCAAAAAGACCTAATGGGAGATTAGATAATGGAAAATAAAAGATCAGTGAGCATGAAGACATATTAACAAAAACTATTCACAAACATAACACAGGGAAAAAAAAGATTGTAATAACCTATGAAACAATGTCAAACAGTCTAACATACGTGAAATAGAAGTCCAAGCAGGAATGGTGGCACATGCCTGTAATCCCAGCAGCTAGGAATCCTGAAAAAGGAGGATCTTGGGTTCAAAGCCAACTTCAACAACAGTCAGGTGCTAAGCAACTCAGTGAGAACTTGTCTCCAAATAAAATAATAACACAGTTGAGTGTCCCTGAGTTCAATCCCCAGTACCACCACCACCACCACCACCCCCCCAAAAAAATAGAAGTCCAAGAAAGACAGGAGATGGAGCCAGGTGCAATGGCACAAACATGTAATCCCAGCAGCTCAGAAGGCCAAGACAAGAGAATCAGAAATTCAAGGCCAGCCTCAGTAACTTAGTGGGGCCCTAAGCAACTTAGTGAAACCCTGTCTTAAAATAAAAATAAAAAAGGCTTGGACTGTAACTCAGTTGTAAATTGCCCCTAGATTAAATCCTTACTATCAAAATAATAATAATAATAATAAAGATGGCCTGTAATCCCAGCTCAGGTGGCTGAGACAGGAGGATTTTGAGTTCAAAGCCAGGCTCAGCAACAGCGAGGCGCTAAGCAACTCAATGAGACCCTGTCTCTAAATAAAATACAAAACAGGGCTGGGATGTGGCTCAGTGGTTGAGTGTCCTGGAGTTTAAGTCTTGATACCAAATAAAAAAAGATGGACCAATAGAAAATAATTAAGGAAATAGGGCCAAAATTTTTCCAGATGATAAAAAATATAAACTTAAAGACCCCAGAAGTTAATGAATCCTAAGAAGAATAAACACAAAGAAAACCACAAAACACATCATAGTTAAATTACTGGAAAACAGTGACAAAAGAAGAAATAATAAATGCACTGAGGAAAAACAAAGACATATTACAGGAGAGTTCACAGTTCTTATCAGAAACTCTACAAGGGGAAAAACAGGGGAAATGAGGGATAAAAGAAGATCAAATAATTGGTACAAAATCACAGAAGGAATAAATTCTGGTATTCTACAGTGGGATGACTTATTTCACACTAACCTATTACACATTTTATGATAATCTAAAAGAGAGGTGCTCAAAGCCACCAAAGAAAAAGAAATGCTAAAAAAAGGGTAATGCTAATTACCCTGATTTGATTGATGCAAACTCTATGCCTATGTTGAAATATCACATTTACCCCATAAATATATTCAATTAATATGTTAATCAAGAAAATAAAATAAAAAGGTTAGGGATATAGTTCAGTGGTAGAGATGAGCAAGACCATGGGTTCACTCCCCAACATCACACACACAAAAAGAAAAATTAAATGAAAAAGGAAAAAAACATGTAATAAAATAGAAAATGTACAAACAATACAAAAATCAATTGAGGGCTGGGGTTGTAGCTCAGTAGAGTGCTTGCCTCCCATTAGTAAGGCACTAGGTTCAATCTTCAGCACCATAAATAAATAAATAAATAAAGATATTGTGTCCATCTACAGCTAAAAATAAAGAATTTTTTAAAAAAGGTCAATTGAACATAAAACTGATTTTTGAAACATCAATAAAATTAATAAATCACCAGCAAGACTAAAAGAAGGAGAAAACAAACACAAATTACCAACATTAGAAACAAAAAAATGGATATTATTATAGATATTACAGAATTCAAAGAAGAATAATAGAATATCACATACAAATTTTTGGCAATAAATTTTAAAACGTAATTGAAAAGAACAAATTCTTTGAAAGATACAAATCACCAAAGCTACAAATTTTGAAATCTGCATAGCCCTATATTCAAAAGAATTATTACTAAACACCTCCCCACAAAGATAATTCCAGTCCTACCTGATTTCATTGGTAAATGCTATGAAATATCTGAGGACGTATTATCAACACAAACTCATTCAAAAATTAGAAGAGCACTTCCAAAACATTTTAAGAAGTTAGCATTTCCCCAGTACCAAAAAGAAATAAAAATATTACAAGAGAAAGACCCATAAGCTAATATCATGTATGAAGACACAAAGAACTCTAGCAAAATATTAGCAAATTGAATCCAGAAATTTAAAATAAGCATGATTTTCCCAGGAATGAAAGATCAGTTCAATATTTGAAAATCAATTCATATAATCCATCACATTAACAAAATAAAGAAGCAAAAGTACACAGTCATCTCAAAAGATGCAGGAAAAAAGTGACAAAATTTAATACCCATTCATGATTGTTCAAAGAAAATCTACACTAATTAAAACATTTTTAAAAAATAAAAATATCCAAGCAAGCTAGAAGAAAACTTCCTCATCTGACTATTAAACAGCATTTATAAAAAGCCTGTAGAATTCCAAGATTGTTTAATAAAAGATAGAATGATTCTGCCCTAAAATCTGAAACAAAGCAAGTCATCTGCTCTAGTCACCTTTTTTTAACATAGTACTGATATCCTTGCAAGTGCAATAAGACCAAAAAAAAAAAAAAGTTTATAGATTATACAGGAAGAAGTAAAAATGTAGTTATTGTAGTTTTTGCCATTCCATCATGTTTATAGAAAATCCAAAGTCATCTTAAAAATTAAGCTAGCAAGACTGCAAAATAAAAGTTTGTGATCATAGTTTTACTGTTTAAAATAAATTATTGGAAAATGAAATTCTAAAATCAGTATCATTTACAAAAGAAAAAATACATAAGGACAATTTTAACATAGTATGTTCAAGACTTCTATTCTGAAAACTACAAAGCAGTAGGGGAAAAAAGAAGCCTATAAATACAGATATATATCATGATTGCGGGTTGAAAGACTCAGTATTATTTCATCCATCTCTATCTATAGATTCATCATAGCAAACTTTTCTAGAAATTGACGAGCTGGTTCTCAAATTCATATGAAAATGTAAGTGACCTAAAATAGCCAAGCAATCTTGAAAAAGAACAAAGCTGGAGAACTTACAATCCTGATTTCATGACTTATTGTAAAGCTGCAGTAATCAAAACCATGTGGAATTGATGCAGACCTAGAGAAACAGATTAATGAGATGGAATAGTGAATTTTGGAATTGACCAATTGATATGATCAACTGATGCTTAACTAAGTTGCTAATGCAATTTCCAAACTTATGTTTATACCAACTAATGTTCCTACTAACTACTTTGAAAATCAGTCTGGATGTTTTCTCTAACGTTAAATATGTGGCTACCCTATGGCCTAGTAATTGCATGACTATATTTTTACCTCCAAAAAATGAAAACACATGTACACAAAAAATCTTGCATAATAATGTTTGTAGAAAATTTATTTATGATAGTTCAAAAATGGAAATAAATATCCAATGTCAAGAGAAATGATAAACAAATTGTGACATGTCCATAGAATGAAATACCACTCAGTAATAAAAAGAAGCAAACCCCTGATACAGGCAGCTCACATGGATGAACCTCAAAATATATCATACTCAGTAAAAGAAGTCAGTTAGAAAAGTGTGAGTCTTTTTTGTATGAAATACAAAATACAGTGTGAGTCTTTTTGTATGAAATTCTAGCAAGGCAAAACTAATCAAAGGGAAGAAAATCAAAGAGCGGTTGACAAAAGAGGGCCCTTGAAAATGTCTGAAAAGGGACAAGAGGAATCTTTCTGGGATGATAAAAAAAAATTCTATATTTAAGCATGGAAGATATGCAATAATTTAAGAAATTTTAAAAAATGAACTCCCCTGGAATAAGAAAACACTGAAACACTAGGGATGTAGCTCAGTGGCAGAGCCCTTGCCTAGCATGTGCCAGGGTCTGGGGTCTATCCCCAGAACAAAAGAAAAAAAGAATAGAAAAATAAAGAGGAGGAGGAGGAAAGAGAGAGAGAATATGAAAACATTGAAGCCTATATTTGAAATAGTTCACTGATAGAAGGAAGGGAAAGAGGGAGGGAGACTTAAGTACATCCTAGTAAAAAGTCCCAAGTTTCAAAGACAAAAATATAACAAATTTTAGAACTAAAGAATAAATTATTTATAAAGGAAAAGGAAAAAATCAAATTGGCACCAGCAACTTTAGAAAATAGAAAGAAAACAACATTGACAGAATACTTAGAAGTAATGCAATTCAAAAATCCTATACCTAGCCAAGATATCATTCAAAAAAAAGTTATTTTACAATGAAAAACTATATACCACTCACTTGCCAAGTACAATAAAGATGTTTGCAGACATATAAGAATACAGAGATTATATCACCAATGTAAGCCATCTGAGGAAACAACACATGCAACAGAATACTGACTTAAGATATGAGAGAATGAAGAGAAAAGCAGCATAGGTTAACAATAAACCTTGCAACCATAGCATTACAGATCAGATAATTATTTGTCTGTGCATTATGGGATGTTTGCACATATCCCTGTCTTCTAACTACTACATTTCCTCCCCAGTTGTGAAAATCTAAAACATCTCCAGACACTGATATGTGTTTCCTAGGGAGCAAAAACAACCTCAAGAGCCACTGGAATGGTTATTATTATTTATTTAGATAATAGCCAAATAACAAAAATTTGATTATAAGTAATCACACATATGATTATAAATAATCATATATACAATGTATGACCAGAAAACCCTGACTAATACACCTGGTAAAAGTTCTTTCGAAAATGCAACAAAATTAAGGATCTTGAAATAAGAAATTATCCTGTAGCCCATTTGTAGTCACAAGGACCTCTGCAAAAGGATGCAGAGGATCAGTCAGAAAGATTCAAAGATGCTGTCCAGTGACTATGAAGAAGGGAAAAGGAAACTACTAGTCAAGAATACAGATAGCCTCTAGAAACTAAAAAAGGGAAAAGAAACAGATTCTTCCATAGATAGGCTCCATTAGAAATATAATCTTTGATTCCAGTCCATTGAAACCCACTTCAGACCTCTGAGTTCTAGAATTGTATGAATAAATCTGCATTGGCTTAGCAACCAAGTTTATGGTGATTTGTTACTGCAACGACAAGAAACTAATACAAACCTCTTCCAAACTCCTGAAAAAATGGTTTTAGCAATGGATTATCAGGGAAATATCATTTTTGAAGATATACAAAAGTAATATATTGTAGCCTCACTAAGTTAAGACCGCTGTCTCTTTTCATTCCAACTTCTCCATACTCTTCTTACGTTGGGTGGTACAGGATGGCTTCTGGAATTTGGGTTCTGCCAAGAAAGAGTTGAGTCAGGGACCTACTTAGTTTTGGTTTACTTGGAGACATGTGTGGTCATTTCCACAAGCCACTGTTAACTATCAGAATGGCTCTCAGAACAAATACTTCTCTGCTGCCCTGTACCAACTCATCCAATGAAAACACAAAGCAGAAGTCACATTACATGATGAGTGCATCCTACACTGAAAACATTTGGTGAACAGAGGGAAAAAATGTTTGAATGACACATGGAGCCTTAATCTAGTCTGATGGAAACCAAATTGTAACGGGAAGATTCAGTGCCCACTGACTACTAGTCAAAATGATCAATATTTAATATTTTTAATAATCAACTGACCATGCCAAAAGTGAAGAGTCAGACTCCTGCCTCTGATGAATAGAATTATAAGCACAGCTAAATATTTACAAATGGATCATTACACATAATTGCAGTAAGCACAAGGCTCACCTTGTTTTCAAATCTTTGGTTACCATATCTATATATTCTAGTTACGGAGAAAACAATGCCATGGCCCCCTTCCATCTTCAAGGACAGCAATGCTGGGTTGAGTCCTCATATCACATTACTCCAACCTCCTGTTCTGCCTCCTTCTTGCATTTTTAATAATCCATGTGATTACATTAAGCCAACCTGAATAGTCAAAGAAAACTCCCCAGTCACATGCTTAATTTAACCATATTTTCAAAAATCCCTTTTGATATATAAGGTAAGATTCACAGGTTCCAGGATTAAGACATGGACATTTTATGAAGGCCATAATTTTCTTTCCACACTAGTTGATGGCATAGGCACAAAAATGAAACACTCCACATTCCTTAAAACACAGTAATTACTTACTGGGATCTCCTAGGGTTAAAAAAAAAAAGCTGTAAAAATCTCAAACTCTTATCAGTCATTATTTTTTAGTCGTGCTGTTGGTATTGTTGTTGTGGACTCCTTTAAGTATATTGTGGAGAAAACATAGATAATTAGATTGCTGAGATAATAAGCTGGAATTTTTAGCATGAGAAAAAGGGAATAATAATTTAAGATTTAGATGTTTAAATTATTTAGAGTCCTGCACCAGAATAGAAAATCCTAACCCATGATGTGTTTTATTTTATAATCCTATTAAGTGATTATGCATGTGTATGTGTGTGTTCATATGACCAATGCTTCACACAGTCCCCTCAAAGGACCAGTATGGTAGCAATGACCACTTTTAGCATCCAGATTGTGGCTTCTAATTTCCAATGAAGTAAAGGTCATTAAAGAATATATAATTGGTGGGAAGTGGGAATTTAGATGAACCATTTAGAATTCAACATGAAGATAAATATATCTTGTTTGAGAAAGGAAAGGATGCAATCAGAAACTAATGAGAGTCCTGCCAAAAGAAACCAAGATTTATAGTGGATAGGCCAGAGATGAACACTGATTATAACTACAATGAAATGAAACGTTTAAATCCATTTAAATGTTTAAATCCATAATGATAAGAGAAAGAACATTTCATTGATCCCCTTTGGAAAACTGGTGAACCAACACATTATTCTGAAAATTGGCAAATAAAGGGAAAATTTTAATATACCTTTTTGTAACCAAATAAGGAGGGTGATACTTTTTGTAAGTATTCTAGATAATAAATGAAGGAATGGTTGATTTTTAAATCTCATTTTGAAAAGCTTAACCAATTCTTGACAATAATCATCTTGGCTGATGGAGACAAATGAGATCTTTTCACAGAAAAATAGAGACTTCAGATATTACAAAAATATACTTCAGATATTATAGAAGTATACAATAAAGTAGTCTTGCCATGAAAAGAAAAAACAAACCTGACTCTCAAAGTTTCTAAATCTAGCAATGGATAGATAAGTGCAGCAGCAGGGAGGGTGGGGTATTAATAATACATAATATTTGAAATTTTCTAAAATAAAAAGCTTTAACATTCTTAACATTCTTCTAAATGTTAAGAATATTTAAAGGAGGAGTAAGAAGTTAAAAATTAAATACTTCAAAATTTGTTAATATGAAGTGCTTTTTAAAAAAATATTAAGGGGCTGTTTACATTTTTCTCTCATCGGAGAAAAGTTCCCATAAAATCTCCAAAATAATCACTGCCACACAGAATCAAACAGAAAACCCATGCTATACAGAGTACAGGAGCAGCCTCCTTGTGTGCCAGAAAATCACAAATTCAAAGCAGATCCTTTGTTTTCAGTTTATCATTATCATCCTCATATTATGCCTATCTTCATGATCAGAAAAGAAAAATGGTGTATTTCAAGTGGGTGGGAAAAAATTGGAACTGACTGTAGTGAAAGAGATATCAGAATAAATAACATAGATGAATACTTAAAATGTTTTTCTAATTTCTAATGCTTTACTACAGCTAGCTGGAGTAAATATGAACTAGGATATATCTAGCTCTTCTGATACAATATCTGGACAAAAGTCGTCATTGCATCCTTAAGGTTTCAGCAGCTGCTTTAATTTTACAAAAAGGATGAGGTGGTATAACAGAAAAGGAATGAAATAATGATGAACTCTCTTGAGTTTCTTAAATACATAAGAGGTAAGCAGCTAAGATGCAATGAAAAGATATGAGTGGGAAGTTTGTGACCCATGAAGTTGATACTGCAGGGAAGCTTGAATGAAAAGTTGAAAGGCTTTATGAGTAGGCCAGACTAGATAGATAGTGAGGCAATTAGAATCATTCATTGCTGCCAAGGCATCAGGCCAACATGAATTACAACCCAAACTGAATGAAGCAGAATAGAAAATAGAAAAGCCTTTAATGAAAATGTTGGAGAACTCACAAGGGATGGGGAAAGTGCCAAATAACTGGAAGATGGCTAAGTAAACTAAAAGGTCTATTCTCCCATCAATGCATAAGGGATTTACAAGTTTAACTCACATTGCTGTTAATAAGAATTCTATGTGTGATCCAAGGGTGTATTCATGGAGAAAATGCAGCTATTAGTGTCTCGATTGGCCTCTCTTGAGCCAACACAGGCAAATGCTCCAAATTGTATGGAAAGTTGGTGATGGACTAACAGGGCTAGTATGAAAACTACCAGTTTATCTTCATCTTGTAATCCTCTGATAGTATAAGATCCCTTATCAGCAAAGAGTCAAATATATTTTATGCAACTTTTTATAACATTTAATTTGAAAATCTTTAGAAATTAATTTCCAGAAAATCAGAGTAAAAGAAAAAGAGGAAAACCAGCGATTCCTCTTCAATTGAAAAGACCATCTGGAAAATAAAAGCACATTTTAAAATCATTTTCCACCTGAAAGAAATCTTTTTGCTGATTTATTTTATAACAGCTAACATAGTCCCTACTAAGTTTAGACATTTATCAGAGACTTTAACAAGGAGTCTACTAAATCATGACAACTAGTTTACAAAGTAATATTATCCCTATTTCACAAAGAAGTTAAAACTAAAACATTAATTTTCTCAGGATCACCCAGCATGAAAGTAGTACAGTCAAATCCAATTCTAATTCTAAACTCCACAGTCCCTCCTATACACCTCACTGCCTACTACCAAACAGAAGGCCTCAGTCCTCCAGTAGTTGCTATGTCTTAATAGTATTATTCACTTCCAGATCCAATGCACCTCTTCAAAAGCAATGAATCTTCTATAAATTTATGTTTGCATTTTCAGACACAAAACTGTTTTCAAATAGTGTTCCTCCCAAAATTTTTTTTTAAAATATACTAATTTTTGTAAGATGATGAAATTGTCATCTACAAGACATAAGTAAAATTCATTGAGCAGAATTTATTGAGTCCATTATGTGCTAGCGTCTATACTGGACTCAACATGAAGAAAATAGAGCCCCTGCTTTCTACACCAGCGAAATCTAATAAAAGAAATAAACATAAGATACTCATTAAATACAGTCAACTATATGATATTCAAAAGGTAGTACCAAAGTACCTCAGGGATATAGTAGACCTTTTGTATTAGGTTCTTAATAATTTAGCACTTTTAGTGCTATAATTCACTATTTTATAACATATTTTATTAAATGACTTCAACATAGCTTTACTGAAGGTTCAATAATATTTCATTTATTACAAGGTTTTCTTTCCCCCAATCTCTCTATAATATGTATAGGGAAACATCATACTCAAATTATTGAGGGAGAGATAGCAACTCAATAAAATTAAATAACTTACAGATCCCAGAATAGATTCCCAGAGCCACACTTCATTCCAATGTAAAATTAGTTTTTTTTTACAAACATCTACTTAATCCAAAGTAATATAGGCTTTAAAGATTCTTTAAATTATCTTAATTCCTTAAGAACCAGTTTGAACAGGTTCCATCAAATAGTCTGTACAATTTTAGTTCCACCAAACAGCAAAACAATTTCTGAGACCATAGGTAGGTGCTGGATACTGCTTTCATTTGAGTTAATTAAAAGTATTTGATCCACTATGGTGCAACTCAGTGTAAGATCTTTAAAGAAGAGAATCGATTAATCCATGCAAGTTTCAGATAGCACCTAATCTAAATGCCAGCGCTTGTGACTGGATTTAATCAAGCTCTGGCTATTATTTATTGACCTATCCAAAAAGAGGAGTTTTTTTTATTTCCTTCTATAAAGGTACTCAAATAACGGATAAGTTGTCAAAGCCATTACATAATGTATTGAAATTTTTGCAAACACTAAGCAGAAATAGAGTAAATCAGAATAACTGTTATTTTAAAATGCCAAATATTAACATAATTTAAGAGAGAGGACAGAAAAAACTGACTTCTTATTTCCTACTTGGGGATGATAAACAAATTAAACAAATTCTACAGACTTTTAGTGAGATACATACTTCTAAACAGCTTGTCCTCCCTGGGTTACCCACCTTGGCTAGCCTTCGAATAAGCAAAGGAGACATTATTCACACAAAGTGACTTTAGGGATACTGGAAGGACTCAAGGCCCCAAATTTCTGCTCAATCTATGTGCCGACTTCTGAAACAAGCATTTCATCCTTTTAGTTCAGTGGTGCTCAGCCCTGGATAATCATTAGAATTATCTGGATACTTCTTAAACACACTAATGCCCTAGCTTCTGCTCCAAAGATTCTTATTTTAGCCTGGGCATCTGTTATTTTTTTGTTTTGTTTTGTTTCATTTTGAAGCATAACAAGTGATTCTAATGAGCAGCTATGGTTAAGAACAACTGGTAAGATATTCAAGCAAATTTCAATAGATACAGGAGAAAAGGAGAGGTTGAGTTTACTCAGAAAGAACTAGAGAAGCCATTTATCAAACAAAGACACAGTTTGAGGAGCCTGGGACGATCAAGAACAAGAGCTACAATCAGGCCTCTAGCCTATAAGCAAACCTCAGTTTATTCAGGACACTTGGGGTGGGAGGAGAGGGAGCAGTGCTGCTGAAAAAAAGCATGTGATCCAGTTTCAGACCATTTTTACCACCATGGACACAGAAATAAATTTGAATATTTTGTCTCACAAATAGGCTCAATTTTTTCATAATAAGGTACTAAATAAACTACCAAAACTAAGCATTCAGAAGTATTCACTCCTTTTGTGGATGTCTTATTTGAAAACTGAGACCACAAAATTAAAAGCCCATTCATAAAAACACAGAGACAGTTTTGGTTTTGCATTTATTTTGTGGTGCTGAAGATTGAACCCAGGTCTTGTGCATACAAGGCAAACATTCTGCCCCCAAGATAAACCTGAAGTGTCAAAATGATAAGGGGAACTAATCTGAGGAGTTTCAAACTGCAAACTATCTTTAAAATATGGGAGGAAATTTTTCTCAATTTGCACATAGCTATATTTATTTGAAACTATAAAAATAAGCCCCATAAACATAAAAGAAATTCTATTACTATTTTTTACATGTCCTATTTGTCTCCTTTTTATAGAAATTTCATCTTCGTTAAGAAAGAGAAAATAAATTTACATTTTGAGATTAACAATAATTTAAAAAAGACTCATGAGAGGGCATATTCAATGAGAAATTCTTTGGTAAATTTCATTATTAGATAAGAAAACATAATTTGCTTGTGAAATTTGATTTCATATTTTGATATTGATATAAATATACACATTTGGTTAGTAATAAAACTATACTAGCCTGGCACTGTAATCTTGATGTATACCTGTAATCTTAGCAACTCCAGAGGCTGAGGCAGGAGACTCTCCAGGTCAGGGCCAGCCTCAGCAACTTAGTGAGGCCCTAAGCAACTTAGAACCTGTCTCAAAGTGAAAAAATTAAAAGGGCTAGGGACTTAGCTTGGTTGTAAAGTGCCCCTAGGTTCAATCCCTAGTACCAAAAAAAAAAACAAACTGTATCAAAAATTTTCACTTTTAAATGGATATTTCTTGAGGAAAATAATAATAATATAAAGCATGTAAAATAGAATATTCAACTTTAGAGCAAAACTATCACACACCCAAAGCAACTTGATCTGTAAGCTTACAGTACTTAGGCCTACCATGTGTTTGTTCTATGTAAGTATTTTAGTTGATATTATTTTTTCAAAAAAACTAAAAACTATTTCTATTTTAGCATTCTCTTTCAAAGGTTCTGACCATTATTATTGGCCAAATGAGTGACTAGATGACTCCATGTAAATTTAACAAGCTTCTAATGAATTCCACAAATATTGTCCTTTCCTTAAAAATATACAGGAAGAAAATATACCCAAGTTCAAACATCCCAGAAGAAAATAAATATAAACAGTACTAGCAGTCAGTGGTTGTTGATATACTGTATTATGGGAATGATTTTGTTTTAAAGCAACTGCACCATTTAAGTTTGAAAACTACAAAAGAACATTCAGAAATTAATCCTTTTTTAAGCAGAATATAAAACCAAGGTTTTTCAGATATGACTGGAATTCTGAGTGATGCTTATGTCTTATTTAGCCATTTGCGGAGCACTCTGAGAACTGATTTAACTCAGGCTCTGTATGATTAGCTCTGGAGTCTGAGGCCAGGCCAGTGAATTCCTCACCTGTACAGGTAAGAGATGGGGTCAGGAGGTTTTTCAGCTGTCAGTTCTCATTTCAGGTACAGGAGCTTACCAGAACTGAAAGGGCGATTGAAACCTTTATAAACTCAAAACTGTCTTAATCATAAATTCCAGGGAATGGAAACTTCAGTTTTCTTCAATAACTTGATGTTACCACACTTCTGAGTTTGAAAATTAAGTCGGCTGTTTAAAGGATTCTGCATATACTTTACACATTCAGAAGCATTTTTCTTGGATAGCACCAAACATTTTTTATAACTGTACATATTAATTTATTACCAGGATAAATTTATTGGCATGCTAAATAAAATCTGATAATTTCAAAACATAATGCAATTTTAGTGAAAATGCTTTTCTCTAATTTACCAGATATATTTTATTTAAGTTATACAAAAGAAGTTGTACTACCAAAATATCACTGAGGCACTGATAATTATAAATAAAAGGTGAAATCTTTTCAGTTCATTGGCCATGAAGGAAGCTTATATACTTAAACTGCATTTAATTCTGAAATAGTTCAATTTGATAACAATAAAGAGCTATAAGACACTAATAATGAGGAATGTTTGGCAGATCCACAAACAACATATTTTCCTATTATTCCATTTGGAAGAAATAATTAATATTATATACCTAAAATAAAGTCCTAATTCTGTTTTGAAAACTGAAAAGCAAACTATCTATTTGGTTTGCTCTTGTTTTACATAATTAAATAAACTAAAGGACTAAAGAATCACTGCAGATTCATTTCTTCCTTAAGTTTTTAATTCCTATTTGATACCATTGTTTTTCTTCATATTAATTTTTGTAGTAATAGTCCTGAATGAGAAATAGATCAGTTACCTTCTCATTTATCTTAACACTTAATACCATACTACTAATAGTCATTATTCTAAAACAAAATTGTCTGAGTTCAAACTCTGGTTCAACTATTATTTATTGTGTCCTTAGACAAGTTACTTGATCTGTGTTTCAGTTCCTTCATCTGCAAAATGGAAATAATAATAATAATAGGTGTCTCACAGGATTGTTAGTACTTGTTTAAGAAATTAGAATAGTTTCATAAGAGAAGCATTCAATAAGTATTTGTTATTAATATTATCATTATAACGCTTGTTATTTAAAAATAATCAACTGTTTTCCAGAGTTGCCATGGTGTCTGAGATACTATTTTTGTTTTTTTAATCAAATATTAGTTGGTGCTTAAATACTTGATTTGAATTTCCAATCATTTCATTGCAAAGTAAACATAAGTGAATTGGCTTGAGGTAATTGATTGGATGCATGGAATAATAGCTCAAACAGAGGCAGATTTTAGAAAAGTCAAAGTGCTGTGTGGATTCTAAGAGATCATCTCCGTTTTCTTCTGTCATCCCAGTCTCTATCTTATCATTTCATACCTGTTAGGCAACTTTATTCTTCCAAGACTAATTGGCACTATATTGCATATTTTAATAATTCATTAAAATAAGATTCTATATCCTCCTTAGTAATAAGTTTGAGGCAATGGTAGTTTCAGATGAGCTAAACTGGGGTTAAATTCTTGCTCTAACATTTACTAGTTGTATAACCATAAGAAGGTTTACATAGTTTGAACTTCCTTTGCCTCAGTCTCTACCTGAAAGCAAAGCTGCTGTTTATCTTGCATGGTTGTTGCAGAAAGTAGGTTATAAGCTTTATAAAGCATCAGGAACAATGTAGCTCACTCAAAACAGCTGTAGAAAAAGATGAACTCAGATATTTCTCAGAATTATGTTACATGATCATTAACAGTAGGATGGTCATTCTATAAAGAGACAAATGATAAGGGAAACTAATCTGAGGAGTTTCAAACTGCTATTTAGAATTTTAAAAATTGATGATAATTCATTTACAGAAATATTCAAAGATGGCCCTGTACTTTAATTTCTAAATCTAACAAATAAAAAATGTGTGGTTTTGAGTTGTATTTTGATTTCAACATAAAGATTTTGTTATGAGGAGTAAGTTTGTTAAAGCTAACATTTACAATTTGCTTACCAAGCCCTTTATTACAGATGGGCAGATGGTAATTAGTATGTAGAGGTAGTCCATGAAATTTTACAAAGGTTCTCAGATTATTACCAGCTCAGAAAGAGTGCATTTAAACAAAAACTAAATAGGTAATCATCTGTTTGCTTATTTTGTGAAAGTCCCTGAGATTTATTCCAGTGAGACCAATAAGCAAAAAGAATGAAATAAAAAAGGCAGAAGGCCAAAGTGTCGTAAATGCTGTTAAAGTATTCGATAAAAGCTATCCACTTGAGGTTCATTGCAGCGCATTGGAAAAATGATCTTCCCATATTTAGACACAAGTGATAGCAAGCCAAACACTCTAGAAACGATGTGATACTGTTATACAACAACACACACAATCTATTTATTTTATTATTGCTACCTAAGTGGCCTGTAGTGTTGGTAGAAAACCTGGTTTTGATGTACATTATATAATATTTGGAAGCCTCTCTGATTATTCTACCCTAATTAGCAGGATGTCTGGTAACAGTCAGCAAACAACACAATCCCTCAGTTTGGTACAAAACCTAAATCTTAAAATTTCCATAATTTTTAAAACAAGCAAACTAGGACAGGAATTTTTTTTTCCTGGATTCATGTTTTCAAAAAATTCCAAGATCCTTCCAGTCGATACATAAGATGGGGCACATATTGTCAAGGATAAGTTGTTAAAGTGAATATGAAATGTGCTTCTCAAAATATCGTTTACACATTTACCAGATGGTAAAATAAACATGTAAATTGTTATCAAGTATACACCAAGTTTGTATTAAAATTTTACACACTGCAGGAAGGGTGTAAAAATTATCACATATTGTATTACTTGTTCACTTAATAGTTTATTAGCATTTCATAAATATTTTCTTTAAGAAAAATATGATTAAATGGTCAGAGGATTCATATGCTGCTGATCAGAACTATAGAAGCTATAAAATTCAGGATAAAATGAAGAACATCCAATTCTTTCCTATCCATTCATTAGTTGAAGGTTAAAAGAATATTAAAAAATAAGAATTTTAATTAAATCCATAATTTAAAAATGAATATCTTTGTGAGATACAATGTTAAGTAAGAAAGCCAATGGATGTGCACACTGTCATATGCAGAATTATCCTGGACCTTCAAGGTTTAGAATCCTCTTCACCATTAGTAAAAACTACTACAACAATTTAAAGTACCAAATAAATAATTACCAAAAAAATGAGAAAACTAAAATCTCTGTAAAATTTTTATCTTTTCAATTCTATCTGAGTTCATGCTTCATAGATAAACTTTCTGAACATCAATAGGAGCACCTTATCATACCTCCAATCTCCTTTTGGGTTTAATGACAAGTTTTGTTTGTTTGTCTATTTTGGTGGTAGTGGGGATTAAACCTAGCGTCTCATACATGCTAAGCAAATGCTCTAATTCACTGAGCTACATCCCCAGGATTTTTTATTTTATTCTAAGACAGGGTTTCCCTAAGTTGCCCAGGCTGGTCTCAAACTTATGATCCTCCTGCCTCAGTTTCCCAAGTAGTTGGATTACAGGCATGACCCATTGTGCTCATCTTAATCATAAATTTTAATGTGCAGTACTGGCATTAGTGGCTTTTACCACATGCCATTACTTTTCAGCCTTATTGCTAGATCTATCTGCAGCATGATCATAAAATACAGTATTATCATAAGACATTATTTAAGGCAGAATGTCTGGAATAAATATACCTTTAGAATCACCAGAGAAGATTTAACATATCTCAGAAACACATGATTATTACAAAGACAAACATTATCATAAAATGTAGTGAGTTATTTTTTAAGTTTTCCATCAGAATGATTATTTTGGCTTAGAAAATCCTAGAAGTCAGGAGCAGAGTCCAAAGCACCCAACCCCAAGTGTAACATTTCTTTAAAGTCTCACATTTAAAAAAAAAAAATCAAAAGAGAAAGGATCCAGGAATCACAATAAGAAGTTTCTCTGAGGGTCACAGAGGCACAGAGGTAGCTTAATTTATTATTATGTCTGCCCTGATGATGTAAATCAATAATGAATATGAAAAAAATGAAGTTCCAAGATCTGTTTGCTTCAGCCAAGAAACTTGAAACCTGAAACCTTGAGCCTTTATAATTTCACATATCAAATTCAGGATTTATCATCTTCCTAGAATAAAGTAGAATATAGATCAATCAATTGAAGCAATCTAAAGATTCTCATCTAGTGTCTCATGAAAAGCAGAGGCATCAAGATCACCAAGGAAAGTATTTTTCCTGAACTATGTTCCCAATAACCCAGGTATTGTTGGTTACAACAATATCAGGAGTCACTGGAAGAATAGATGGAGAGGGCCAGTGAACAGAAATCCAGGGTTCTCACCCTGCTCCTACAGAACAGATCCACATTACATATTTTATATTCTGCATGCCAATGAGTTTTAAGAGTTTCATTGTTAAAAATATTTAAAGTCTGATGATTACCATCCTCCTTGGGAACAATAGACAAAAATTAATAATTATCTGTTACTGCTTCTTTCTTTTGAATGTATCTTAAATCTGAATTAGCCTCTATTCCCCTCAATTCATCTACCACTTAAGAAAGTAGTGTAAATTATGAAGTATCAGAAAAAAATTGACATAATAAAGTTTAAAAAATTACTTTTTGTCAGGTGTGATGGTGCACACCATCACAGCAACCAGAAGGCTAAAGCAGGAGGACAGCAAGTTTAAGGCCAACCTCAGCAACTGAGCAAGACCCTGTCTCAAAATAAAAAGTAAAAAGGACTGGGTATGTATCTCGTGATAAATTGCCCCTAGGTTTAATCCCCAGTACCACAAAAAATAAAAATAAAATAAAATAAAAAGTTACTTTTTAAATTAAAAGTGAAATGTACAGAAACACATCATAATGAAGTTTTTTTAAGCAATGTAATAGTTTGCTTACAACTTGAAAAGAAAAAAGAAATAAAAGTAGGTGATAATTAAATTCTATTCTATGATATCTTTTGATTTGTGTATGCAATAATTCTATCAGAATATTAAAATAAATAAGAAATTTGCTATTCCTTTTTCTTATATGTTGGTTGTTTGAGATGAGCAATGAAGAGAGATTTTGTTTTATAACAGTTGTTGGATAATGCAGCAATAAAATTTATATAGTAATTTCCATTATGCAAGGTGCTATAGTATATATAATTTAATAATAAAATAGAATAAATGTTCTTTTTAATTAATAAAAAAGAAATCATATAAATTCTACTTTCTACCTTCAATTTTTTCAGCTTGTTTTAAAATGAAAATAACATGCACTCCTGCCAAATTCTTAAGAAAAATTAACAATCTAGAAAGGCATGTCACATTATTCCTATACATTTTCACTTATACCATCCCATCCCAAGATTACACGTTCCCCAGAGTTATATGTTCCCTAGTTAGTAGATACCTTCCTATTTTAGATGCCAATTTCTAATTTTATCAATAAGATCAACTTTTTAATTATGTCAAGACTGACATAGTTGGAACTGGTGAGAGGGTGGGGGAACAAATTTTCATATACTTATGGAGTAACTATAAATTGATACAGCCCATAGCCCAGAAATTCCACTTTTAGTAACTTATCCTATAGATATCTGTAAGAGTTTGGATCTGGAATGTCCCTCAAAGGTTCATGTGTTGAAGACTTGATCCCCAAATGCAGCAGTGTTCAAAGGGAAGTGATTGGATCAGGAGGGCTCTGATTTTATCACTGGGTTAATCCATGGATGGGTTCTTAATTGAAATGGCCTCTTGGGAAGTGGTAGAAACTGTAGGAGGTGGAGCCTAGTTGGAGGAAGTAGGTCAGTGGAGACATGCCCTGGAAAGTTACATCATGTCCCCAGCCCCTTCCTCATTTTGTCTCTTTGCTTCACCATGGCCAAGAGGTGAACAGCCTGACTCCACCATATGCTCCCCACCATAATTTGCTGCCTTGCTAAAGGCTCAAAGCAAGGGGGCAAGCAACTATAAACTGAAACAGTGAGCTAAATCAAGTTTTTCCTCCTTGAAGTTGATTTTCTGAAATATTTTGTCATAGCAATGAAAAGCTAACACAATATTTAATATAAGTATAGAAAGGGAAATGTTTACTGTACCAATTTTTATAATAGCAAAAATATAGGAATAGCTATGTGCACATAAAAAGGGACAGGTTATGTTAGATATGGTTTATTCATATAACCTAACAGTAAAGATGTTAAAAAGAGTGAGTTTAGGGCTGGGGTTGTGGCTCAGCAGTAGAGCACTTGCCTAGCACGTGCAAGGCCCTGGGTTTGATCCTCAGCACCACATAAATATAAATAAATGAAATAAAGGTGTTATGTCCCACTACAACTAAAACAAATATTTTTAAAAAAATAGAGTGAGCTCAAAGTGTACTGAGTTATGAACATAGTCTAAACATATTGTTAAGTGGAATATATAAATTGTACAATAGTAACATGGCTTCTTCCAATAGAATTCATAGTAACAGTCAATTAAATTTATCACTTATTTCTATTTAATTAGAGGCCCAATTTGTCTTAATATGTAAAATATTCCATTTTATGGCACCTAGCCTTTCTAAGCTTCCTTTTACCTTCCCTACATACTCTATTTCACAAGCATCAAAAACATTATCTATTTCTTAAATAGGTCTTTGCTCCCCTACCTCCTTTTTGTTTATTTTGTTTATGACTTTTTTTTTTTGTACAGAAAGCCTCCTCCTGGACTTCTGAAAGTCCAGCCTCAACAAGTACCCCACCCATAAAGCCTTCCAAGATTCCTCACAGAACATAATCAAAATCTCCCCTAGGCTCCCAAGGGATTTCTCCTGAGCTTCTTTCTAGAACTTAAGGCTCATCACTTTTGATCTTATAGTATAGTGTTTCCACAAATCACAGAGAATCTGTATTTAATTCATCCTACAATCTCCTTGGTGCCTTATATAATGCCTCAGTCATGGTTTGCAATCAACAAAGGCTCACTAAATTAAAATAGTAACCAAATCCATATGGAAAATTTTTGTTACATCAGTTTATCTTAGATAAAGAATCCCCAGCTTTTCTTTTTCTGTAAAGAGAAGCTACTTTTCATTTCTCAAAGTTGTGAAAGCAACAGAGGTAGGAAAGGAAAAAAAACTTCACCTAAGCGACAATAACCCTCAAAAAAAGACATAAAACAGGGATGTAACACTGTCTTATTACTTTTCTCTCAACTGGCACTCCACAGGAGAAAATTGGTGGGACATTCAGTTTGGAAATCTACCAAAGAGACTTTTGAACTAATGGCAAAGAAATCCTCAGTTCAGGTATTTCTATCTTGAACAGTTCACTATGGTAAGGATATATTTATTAGAACCTTCTATGAAATGAACTATCACAATGTTGCTTTTGGTTTGCAAAACCCAAACAAAATATATAAGCTAAAACCTTTTCATTTAATTATAGTTTAGGACTGCAAAAAGAACAAGGATAAATAAAATCCATTAGTCCAAAGATTTCATTTTAGAAGTAGTTATAGCCTCCTTCTTGCCAAATTGCATTCACAATAAACAGATTTCATCTTTACCATAAATTTCCCAAGTAAAAGTAATCAAAAGATTGGCAGATGATGTACACAAATAATTCAGAAATAGGAAATGCCTGAATATTTTAAAAAATTACTATATATGATTTCTAGGAAGGATGCTAATTGAACAAACAAAAGAAATATAATTTATACAAATAAAACTCCCAAGTTTTATAATTTTTGTGTTATAAAAAATTATAACACAACTTAACTTTGCTCTTTTAAAATATTCTGTATAGAATTATTGGGATAATGAAATCTAGTTTCAAAATACATAAAAAATCCAAAACAAGGCATAAATTAAAAACTGTGCATTTGTTCTCTAATCCTTTTACCATTTTTCAATCTGGGAACACTTCTAAATTTAGGAGTGAGCTATAATAAGCCACAGTCATATGACTGCCTAGTTTCTTGAACATTAATAAATACTTAATTCCAGAACAGATGAAATATTGCATTTGGAGAAGTGGCTAGTAAGCAGTGTAAGAAATAAGTAGAATCAGTTAACTTTAACTTTTCTTCTAGTTGGTTCTTTTCTATTTTTAAATCCCAGAATCTACAGTTTCTAAAGATTTTACAAACTAAATTGTTTGTATGTAACAAAAACTATAAGATTTTTTCAATAATTTAAGCTTAGCAACATCCAAAATATATTTAACCAAGCCTTTCCTTTCAACCTTTTGAGTTTTAGCCATTTTGAGACCTACCACTGGTGAATTTTCATGTTCTACATCATATTTCTCAGCAAATAGATCTCATTTCATCCTCCCTTCTGGATGTTATATTGCTTCCAAGTATGAATATTATGTAATATATGATCAATTGATCTTAACTTTTGTTCCTAGGGATAACCTTCCACACTGGAGTGGATTCTGAATCTGAACAAAATACAAATGCAAAATTTCTCTGATATTTCTGTTACAGTATACTGAATACAACAATTTCTTCAATATGTAAATTAATTTGTGACTCAGTTTGCTGGGTGATGTTCACATCATGACTCAAATGGATGCAACCACTTAAAAATGAATGACTTGGGAGGATGCCATGGACTATAGAGCTATCTGAGTAAGTAAGCTGCTTGTATCTAGCCTATATTGAGGAGCAGAAATTTTTCCATCTTACATATTTAGAGGTATCCCTCTATAACTGAGATGAAATATGGTATATGGCTGGCATTGCCCAAACTGACTTCCCACCCTTAGAACTCTGTATTTGTTCTATGGATTAGACTATTCTAGATAATCTGGTATTTATTCTGTGAAGAATGACATGTCAAACTTGCAACATTTCCAGAAAATCTTCCAGTTTCGGTTTATCCAGATAAAGGCTACCTTATGGATGATTGTACGGTTTCAAGAGAATGTAATTATCATCGTATTTCATCATAATAAACTTGGGGCAGAGTATAAATGCCTTCTTCCATATAGAAAGTGAGAACACAGAGTACTTTAGGTCACTTTTCCCTTATAGTCAAGAGGATAGACCGCCTGTTCTCAAAGGTAACTATGCTGACACATGCTTAAAAATATAGAAAGTCATTTGAAAATAATTATTTTTAAGTCTACGTGTTTATTTAAATAGAGTTCCCATTACCATAGTTCCTAGGCATAAAATTATAATGGACAGATACAACTTGCCATTATTATCAGCTGTTAAAACAAACAAAAAAGAAAAAAAAAACTCAACTCTTTCACTACAAAAACGAAAACAAATGAAACAAAAAATCAGGAAGAATGGTTCCCAGACTTTGCAGCACATTAGAATTACCTAGGAATCTTTTCAAAGTACTGATGCCCAGATCTCACTACCAGATAGTCTCATCTTGATGTATTTGGTATGAGGCGCAAATCTGTGTGTCAGAATTCTTAAAACTCCCTTGGTGATTCTGATGTGAAGCCACTGATGTAGAGGGTATGAGAAGAGCTGCCATCCTCTTCCCTCCATCCAGCTATGCATTAGTGTCAGGAAGGAAGAAGGAAGTTCATGCAAAGAGCCACACAAGCAAGTATGGGCCTGTTTATCCCCAAGACAGAAGTGACCTTGATTTTCAATAAATCAACATGCTTGGAGTGTGTGTGTGAAAGAGAGAGAGACAGAGACAAAGATGAAATGCCTGAGAGAGATATGAAACACACACACACACAAAAAAAGTTAAATCCTAAATTAATTATAGCAATCTCAAAGAAGGCTACCTTAAAAAACAAATTAAAAAGAAAGGCTTGCAAATCATAATGGAAAGAACATTGAAAAGGACCATCTCTCCATCTTTACACCCATTTACTCTTCATTACTATATACATTCAAGTAACTTATTAAATGAGTGATTCACTCACTTTTGCTTATATATTCTACCATTCTAGAAAAGAAATACTAAAATGCATATGTAGAGATATAGGAGGAAACTCGGTATATTCTAGCCTAGTCAAATTAACAGTATCACTATAGCAATATATTTCAAACTTTGAGCCACTGTCCTTTCAAGAATCATGAAATAAATTTACTAAGTCTTAATCAGGATTTTCTTTTCAATGAAACTGAACATAAAAGAAAACATAACAGTATGCTGAATGTGGTAAAAAATATTTTATTTTGTGAAACTTATGTGTGTATGTGTGCACATAAAACTCTGAGTTCCAGTTTTTTAAAAAAATTTTTTTGAAAGCCATTTCTCTACAGGTAGTTCTGCCTTAGCTCAGAACATCTGAATTCAAACTACCTAGAAATTTAGAAATCCATGAAAAGCAGTTCTTTAAAGCTGGAAGATAACTGAAATATTTAATTATAATTTCAATTTACAAATGAATATAGTGAAGATCATCATGAAGAGTTGACTATTTTCACTGTTTTCTACTATACCAAAGGAGACAAGTTCCTTTGAGATTTACGTTTTTAAAACAGATTTAATATAGGCATCTTAGGTACTAAATTTCCAACTACAATTTTCAGTCACATTATATGAACATTTCTTTGATCTGATTTATTTTCACCAATTTATTACTCAACTGAAAATTATACTGCATGCAAATCAAGTTACAATAAATTTAAAGACTTTTGATTCTAAACGTTAGGAAGTAGAAACTTGTTTTTATAAGTGAGAGACTGTTAAAAGGGTACTTCTTTAGGGGCTAGGGATATAACTCAGTTAGCAGAGTGCTTGCCTTACATAAACAAGGCTATGGGTTCAATCCCCAACACCACACACAAAAAAGGGTACTTCTTCAGGCTCCAATAGGAGATCCCCAAAGAGTGCTGTATCTAGGGCAGCAAAACATAAGGAGTGTCAAAAATCTCCTGCTTGCTTCTCTTGATTTTATGTTCCAGACTCATCATGTTGCTACACACACACAGACACACACACAGACACACACACAGAGACACAGACACACACAAACACATACACACTTATATTTTGAAAGTTAACTCTAAAGCAAAAAGAATTGAAAATGAAATTTTAAAATGTTTGTAGCTTTAGGTTTAAATTTAGCAACAAATAGTTTCCTAAAGAATTAATGTTTCGGGGGCTGGGGGTGTGGCTCAAGTGGTAGCGCTAGCCTGGCATGCGTGTGGCCCTGGTTCGATCCTCAGCACCACATACAAAGATGTTGTGTCCGCCGAAAACTAAAAAATATAAAAAATAAATATTGAAAAAATTCTCTCTCTCTCTCTCTCTCTCTCTCTCTCTCTCTCTCTCTCTCTCTCTCTCTTTCTCTCTCTCTAAAAAAAAAGAAAGAAAAAAAGTGTATGTATTAGTTAAAATATGATTAAAAAAAAAGAATGTTTCAAGTAAAGCTATACTTCTCATGACTATAAGGCCTGTATCTCTTAAGTTCAGTTCTGTTCTTTTTTTTTCTCTTTTTTCTTTTATTCCCTCCCTTCCTTCCTTCTTTCTTTCCTTCCTTCTTTCCTTCCTTCCTTCTTTCCTTCCTTCCTTTCTTTTGTGGTTCTGTAGAGAAAGAGCTAACAGTGATGCATTTAGTTAATAACAGACTATATACAATTGCATGGCCATAAAAATCCCTGTCTTAATGATGTTGGCATGTGTACTTCATATTGTAGTCTTCATCAGGAGTTAAATTAATATTAAGAAAATTAACTTTTCAAAACTCCATATTAGTCTTCATCATGTTAAATTTAGGTTAAGAATAAAGAGAATATGACTAGGTATCAGATGGCTCAAGCAAGTACTGTCAATAGGAAAATACACAGAGTCAATTAAAATGTATCAGGCTACAAGAAATAAAAATCAAGTAGGTGAAGACTGTCAGGCAAAGGGCTGAAAATATGCATTAAGAAAAATCTTCTTTCTCCCACTTATTCTTCCAAATTACATGTAATATGTCTAGCAAATTTTCTTAGAAGAGACAAACATCAGGACATACCCTGTGAAAAGCAAATCCTATAAAAACTACAAGCGAATGAATGAATGAGCAAGCAAGCAAACAGCCATGAAAGAAAAGCTGGAAGGAAGGGGAAAGTGAAAGAGTTGCAGAATATGTGATTCTGAATCATCCAAAGGACTAATTATGACTTAAAATAGCTAAGAGAATAAAGATTAGTCCATAATAAGGCCATTGCATTTGGTTAACAGTGTACAGGTGAATGTAGTAAGATTGTAATATCTGTGCAAATCAGAAAGCTGAACTGAAACAGATCAAAGAAAAGCATTGACAGATGGATCCTAAATACAAAAGAAATCAGAGATAAATGCAGTACCTCACATAGCTAAGAATATTATGTGTAAAGAGTACAGAAATACCACAAAAAAGACAAAAATATTAGGTTGTCCCTTCACAAATACAAAGAGAAATGAGACAATAGAAAAGTGAGTATAGGGAGATGATAAAATTACAGAAATATATAGGGGGGAAAGCACACAATTTTTTAAAATGGGTGGGAGGGACTAAATAAAAAGACATACTGTATCTGATGTTTGTCCCCAAAACTTTACAATTGCTTTTGGGGAAAGCATACAAGTTCTGACCTGAAATAAGCAAACTGATGAATCAGACATAGATTTGATAAAGATTCAGTTTGAGGGTGGTAGTGTGAGGAAAAAAAAGTAGATATTAAAAAAAGTTGTTGGCAAGAGAGTCAACAAGGGCAAAATGAGTGTCAAGAAGAGAGCAGAGTTGGAGGAGGAAGGAACAAATTTGTTGAGGAGGAAGTCAGTATGTTTCTTTGACTTTCTCCACAGGAACAAAGCAGAATGTGAGCATAAATTAAGAGTGAATCCCAAAGGTGAATAAGCTTGAAGAATTATTAAGAACTCAGTCATTTTGAAAAATAGCAAAATAAGACAGAGATAGAAAAAAGACTTTATTTGAACAAACATATAGCATTCAATGGTAAGTAAACTGAAAAGATTAAGTCCTCATTATATTTTCTGTTTTTTTCAAAGGAAAGTACTAAGTAGTAAACATTGCTATTATTTGGTAAAACTATATCCAAAATTATAATTTTCAATTCAAAAGCACATCAGGTTATAAAAGTACTAGCCACTTTTGAAACAATTTTAATCAGAAATAATGCTTTGGCCTTCAGTAAATTCCCAACTGAGCAAACCATATAAAATAATAGAAATCTATACAATAACTAAAAAGTTCCCATAAAATGTCTGTGTTGATTGCAGAATGCCTAAATTGAATTTAAATAAAAAGCATGTGTATTTTATTCAATGAAGTTCAAGAATATTAAACTAAATGTGTGTTAGATTAATGCTGTAAATACTGTGATTAAACTAATGAAGAAAGTTATACTATAATTCCACAAAGTAGTCTATAATTTGACTACATTACAAAAAGACAGAGGGAACTTTGCTATGCATATTTTAGATGCATTGAAATAAAATATTGTCTTCTAATGCATAACCTTTTACTGATAGAAGATGACAAATGGTTGAATGTTCATGAGTGTGCATATAACTATTCAGAGAGGATATTTAAAAAACAATTTGAACACACATATCTGAAATAGTGAGTCTTCTATCAACTTTTCAAGGCTGACTTATACGTGCTCACAAATGGCAGCCCAGCCGGCAGTGACATCAGACCTACACACGATGTGGCCTGTATACTGTGCAGTGAAGTGCAGTGCTCTACTTGTTTGCAATGGTTTTATTTTTCGACTAGTTTTTATCACACTTGGCATGAACAAGGGAACATGTGCTTTGCTAAATTTGAACTTTTAAGATGAAACTGAATTAACTGAGAACCAAAAAATTGCTTCTGAATTTTCCCAAGATTGAAAAATGCTTTTCCTTTCCTTTCATACTAGGAATGGCAAAATAAATGACAAATACATCTTGAAAGTTTAAATGTGAGTTAGAAAGACCCTGTGGTTTGAGAAAACATTGTCAACTGTTTTCTTTTTTTAGACACCTGAAATGGTAAGTTTGAATTGAAACGGCTTTTTCACATATAGTACACTTTTACCAAGAAGAGATGTACTAAATCTAAACCAAAGTAAACCTAATAAAGGCAGTAAATCTAGTATATAAAGCAAGCTTTGTTTTATTTTTTTAACAAGAAAGTTCAATTAATTGGATATTTATTAAAATCCAATATAACTATCAAAAATATAAAGCCAACTCTTGCCCCAAAATGTAATCATATATTCTTTTCCTATTAGTATTGGTGTAAAGAACTATATTGGTTAAAACAATCAGGGGCATACATACAGAGTTGCTTTTCCCTCCAAATTTCCCTCTTCCTCCTTGTAAAAGGTGTGTCATGATACACAAGCATAAAAGCTTTGTATATAAAATGAGTGCCTACTATGCAGGTATTTTTAAAGAGTTGAAGTCCAAAATAATTTGAAACATAATTCAAGTTATAAATTGCAGGACATGTTTATAAGGAATCTAGTGATAAGTAATAGGTCAAACAATCTGAAAGAATCAGCTTGTGGTACAAGCTTCATTGCATTAAAAATGTCACAGCTAGTATGTTTATTAAATTAAATATTACCAGCAAGGGTCTTCTAAATGCCATGTTCCTAATACTAGATTACATATTTATTTCGGAGTTAGCATAGTAAGAAGGGGAGCTATCACTAGAAGCTCTATTAAGCCATGGATTCTTTTTTCATTGCTTTAATGGAACTATTCAAATCAAATTTTTCACGCCATGCCTTGAACACCGCTGCAAACCATACTGTGGGTGTAAAATACATGCAAGGCAGATATAATCAGCTCAGATGAGGCCAGTGACTTGTACACCATCAAGTTTACTTTATTGTGAAAGCAGTGGGGTTTTATTTCAAGTGAATATATCTTTAAGTGTGTGGCAACCTAACCCGCAAGCGGAAGACAGGAAGCGAGAAGACACATAAGTCTCAAACAGCTGAATTAAACCAAGTATAATGCAATGCCTGAAATTTTCTCCTGGTTTGTCTGTCATCTCTGAGAGATTCTTGTTTTGACAAAAGAATACCTCTGACCATCACTTCAATAATTCACACAGATTCAACTTGCTTAAAAAGTCTTGGCTACCTTTGTAAAAACTGATTTCACTGATATTAGGTTAAAATATTATTCTTTCAGATATCAAAATTTATCAACCAATTGCCAACATACCAGAATAAATTAAACATTTTTTAAAATCTAATTGAGTCATTAGGCTTTTATGTTGCTGTTTTCTTTGTGCATACGTTTATTGTTATTGTTTCTTTCAAGGAAATCTAGATAAGCCTGATTATTACAGGATCATGAGGTTTTACTTTTTTCCCCTATCCCATGGCCAAAATGCCTACATGATAACTCATAGCCACATACAAAAAGGTGCTGTACCTGAGGACAGATTGAACCTTTCACAAAATCCTTTATGAACATATACACATTGTTAAATATCACTTGAAATGATATTTTAAAATAAGCAGTTTAAGTTTTCTGGGAATGTAAATGGCCTCTATATTCAACAAAGCTTTTGTTCCTAACTTGCATCCTAAACAGAAAGTAGAACATCCCCTAAAACCTCAATGCTAAAGAGATAAGAAATAATATGACAAAAAGAGCTGAGTCATAAAGAGTTTTAACAGTGGGATGTATAAGAAAATATAACTCAAGAGTTAAAGGGCTTCAGGAAGTCCTCCATAGACCTTAAGATACTACATTTTCAAAACTCCGGTGATGTAAGTCAGTTCTAAAAAGACAGAAACCAACTGATTTTTTTTTTTTTTAAACTGGTCAGTAAATTTCAGCTAGTCCTAAAAAGTCTGTTCACGTCCTAACTGCTTTTCAGTTGCCAGGCCTGGCTTTCCAGGAACAGCAGGGAGGCAGCACCCGCAGGCCAGCAGCGCCTAGGCCGCACGCCCTTCCCGACCCGTAGGGTCGAGGGGGCTGTTACTCAAGAGTCCCACCTGGACCTCGGCCCGGCTCCACGGCCTGACCCTGGGTCTAGACCTGGACCTGGACCTGGACCCGGACCCGAGGCTGGGAAAGCCGGGCGACCGCTGCACGCACGCCCAGCAGCCAAGCAGGGAGTCTGGCCCAGGCTCCGCGGCGGGTCCAGGACTCCCGAAACTCGGGCCTGGGCTCTGTTGTGCCCGAACCAAGCTGCGGCCTCGCCTGCCAGTGCAGGACCACCGCCGCCACCCTCGCCCACTGAGCGCTCTGATCCTTCTGGGTCCACCCCGACCGGGTTGCGTCCGCCTGAAAGATTAGGAACCCGGACCCTGCAGCGCTGGGCACCTGCCGGCTGCCGCGCTCAGCTCCAAGTGAGACTGACACTGAGTTAAAATGGCGGGGATTGTGAGTGGCGGGAAAGCAAGAGCCACACGTTCACCTTCTTTTTTCCTTCCTTTCTCTCTCTTTTTTTTTTCCCCCGCAAATATACCGTTGAAAACTGAGGCAATCTGAGTTTACAGGGAGGATTCGCCACCTCTTTCGGCCCTTAAACTGACCCCCTACTCTCACGGACATAAAAGGCAACTTGAATTCCAGCCTGGGACGCGAACCTGGATTCCCACTAGGCCTCCCGGAACCAAACTCTGATTCCTTTGAACAGAAGCAGGTTCTCAGACACATTGACAGTATCACTTCACTAGACACCCAAGACTCCTTGGAAGCGAGGAGAAATGATGATGCTTTAAGGGGACAAGAAAGCACACTGCCTCCGAGCGCGTGGCTGCAAATTTACCTCACGCTGACTCAGTCCACACAGCAGATGGTGGCAGAGCTGCAAGGGAAACGACCTCCCCAATTTTTTAAAGAACTTCCTAATAGCAGCTAAAGCGCGTCTTTCAGTACAAGGCACTACGTTCCTGTGAAATCTATCCTCAGCTCCCAAGAGCTTCGTTTACGCACATGACACCACTCCTTTGCTCACAGGGACTCTGCCCCGAGGGCTGAGGGCCCCGCCAGGCGCGCGCGCTCTCGCGACCAGGCCTCGGGTCCCAGAGCTGAGCGCCGTCCCCTAGAGGCCTCGAGTTCTTACCACCCCTGCCCCCGCAGCCTCTCCCCCCGCGACCGCACGTGCGCCTGCTCCTCAGCGCGACTAGGTGGCCAGGTAGCAGGAGCTCAGCCCTGGTCGGGTGAGTGATTACGTGAATGCATTACTCCACTTCACTTGCTAACACATGCACCGTGTTTGGTACTTTTCGTCCTCTTCTTTAGTTCTTAGATGTGGAAAGGAGAAGGAAACACAAAGGAGAATCAGTCATCGCTTTTCTGTGTGGCAGACAAAACTCCACGGAACGCCGTCTAGTGGCGGAATTGTCCAGGGAAGGCAAGTCAGTTTCATCCTCCCTCGAATTTTCTTTTTAATTGGATTTTTGAAGGTTCTTTACGTCTGTCAGACTGCAAAGAGGACACAGGACAGTCTCTAGATTTTGTCCGGTAACCTGAGGCCAGCCCAGACTAAGCAAGAACGTTAAACCATTTTTCTGACTCTATCCTGAATCACCTCTTTGGAGACCAAAGGCCAAAAAAACCACTTCTCTACCAGGTGAAGGTGGAACTCTGCGGAATCCTTGCCTAAGGCGCAGCGGCCCCCAGGCGGAAATTTCTCATTTTTATATTTATTCTCAAGGGATGGGAATCTGGTCTGGGTGGGAACTGGCACGAGAACTCCTGTAAAGTAGTGACATAGCTAAGTAGCCTCCAGACACCTCCCAAAACAAGTTTTAAACTCAGTGCTTACAAATGGCTCTTCCTTGGATTTGTTCTATGGGTCCTTCTCTACCCCACCCCACATGATCCCCCAAAACCATTCACTCAAGAAATGTAGTCCATTCTGTGTTTGCATTTACCTCCAAGGCCTCTTAGTAAGACCAAAATTTTTGACACCTGTCAACAGTCTATCTTACCATGCTTTAAAATTACAGCCTACTCTCATCCAATACTTCCCACCTTACTTTGTGAAATTTAAAGAAATTCTTAACTCCTTATTTAAAGACCCTACTTTTCCTGTTCGCCTCATTTCTAACTTCAAAGAGAATCAGAGACATATATGAAGAAAGTAGGTATATTTTCGGTTGGGGGTATGAGCGCAATAAAAAAGAAACTTGACTCACAGGGAACTAAATAACTGTAAATAAAAAGGAAATCGCAATTCCTGAGAGTGCTATAAAGCAAATTCAAGGAGGAAATTAGAGGTGGTTCCAAATAAACATTCTACTCCTTATCAGTAGGAACAGGCTAATCTTCCTTAACCCTTAAAAGTAATTACCTATAATAATTATTTTCAAACTGTAAACTGCTTTCAAACACCATAGTTAGCGTTTTACCAGGTTTATTTTACTTGTATACACAGACGATACAAACGAGCAAAAAACAAAACGTTTCTCAATGGAGTGTGTACTTGTATAAATTATTCAGTTCACAGACAAAACGAAACAAATATAAAAATCACAACATTTGATTTACAGAAGAGCCAAAATATACACACGTTTAGACCCTGAATTCCTATTAGGAAAAAATCCCCCCATGGACTGGAATCTAGATTGAATATTGTGTATGATGCATATTTCACATTAATTTTAAAATACAAAAAAAGTATAGGTTTGCTACACAACATTAGAAATCTTACTAATCTATTTCCAGGGGGATTAATGTTCCTTATCAAATATAACAAGACTTAGAGGGGGGAAATCAGTCTTATTTGCATTATGCTAGTGTTTTCCCAAGGAAGTCAAATTTCAGCTGTTTCTAAGTGGCAGGGGAATCATTTTCAAAACTAAAATGCAGTAAAATATACAACTCACACAATTCATCTTCACTAGACTACACTATAGTTACCAACAATTCAGTCATCTATATCATTAGTAGAGTATTCATTACAAAGATTTACAGCATATAAAGGTGGAGGGGGCTGAAAAGATATTCAAAAACAGTTTGTCAGCATATTTGGCACCTGCACAGACCAGTAATGGATTTGGCACTTTGGGGAAAACAAATAAGGCAAAATAATATTGCTGATGTCGAGCTATTCTATTTAGAAGGAAGGGAGGAAAACACAACTCCAGTTAACTTTGCTTTGCAGGCATCATGCCACTTAATCTACTTGCCTATGAACAGACACCTATCCTTTACAGGTGTTTGGGCAGATTCTCCTTAGCTATTTGTGTGCATTAGGGCACATAGTAATTATTTCATGCAACGAATTGAGGAGAAGTGAGAAACCCATGACTATCAAGTATTTCATTGTTTCCAGAACCTCTTAGAATGTTTTTAATTATCTCACAAGAAAATAGAAAAGAGAGAAAGGAAGAATGAGAGAAGAAAAGGAAAAGGAAGGAAACGGAAATAAAAAGGTTAAGCATGAACTGGTTTTGTGCCTTGACGATGAGAATAAAAACTAGCCATTCGTTACAATAAATTAACACTATGTACAATCATTTCACAGGCTTTGTTCCACTGCAATTATTAACATCCCTACCATCCATCCATCCATCCATCCACTCGGGGATAAGAAAGGACGCGCTGGGTGGGTCCAGGTTCTAGAGTCAACATCCTATGGTTAATGGGGAGGCCGAGACACGGCGAGTCGGAATCGATTCTGCCTGACTGGATTGCCCAGGTCTCCTAAAGGTGAAGAGTTTCATTACAAGAAAAAGAAGGAGGAGGTGAGAGAGAGACGAAGGGGAGGAGGATTATTAGAAGGATAACTTCATAGAAGGAGATGAAGTTGGAAAACCAAAAGGTTTACAGCAAAGTTGAAGGTCGGTGCTCTAATTGCAGAGACGGCTGTGCAAATAAAAGGGGGGGGGGGGTAGGGTTAAATCATAGTGGGAGACCTGCACTTATTCGCTGCAGACGGTCATCGAGGGGCAGGTAAAATGAGAGGGCACTCAAAGTAGGGCCTGGGAAAGAGGAACTGGGGAAGAGCTGTGAGGGGCTGGCTGGGGGGTAGGGCCGCGACGGCGCGCGGGCCCTAAGCAGGCAGGGGCGGCCTAGCTGTGCGAGTAGAAGCCGTAGTAGCCGCCTATGTCCTTGGCGCAGTTCTTCTCGCAGTCCCGCTGGGCCAGCACCTCGCTCTTGAGTGGGGACGAGCTTTCGGACACCGGCGTGTCTGCTGGCGAAATCCGCCTCCTCTTGGCCTGCTCGTAAATCCCCGAGTCGCTCGAATCGATGGACTTGATGGAGGAGGGCGTCTCGATCCAGCTGGAGTCGGACAGGTCCTTGGGCTTGGTGTCCTCGGCGGTCCCGGGCGGAAGCGGCGAGCGCTCTGCGGCCAGGCCCTCGGCCTCCTCGCCCAGGTAAGGGTTGGCTCCCGCCATGCGCGCGGCAGCCGCGGCGCTGTTGGGCCAGCAGGGCAGCACAGAGCCCGATTTGGCGCCGCAGTACTGCGGGGGGCTGCGTGCGCCCCAGCCCGACGGGTCGGCGTAGTAGCCGAGCGGGCGGCCGGTGCAGCCGGCTGCCTGTAGTGGCAGCGCCTTCACGCCCGCCGCCGCGTAAGAGAGCAGCGTGGCCGCGTTACCCGCGAAGTCCGTGGCGGTGTCGTAGGCCGAGGCCGCGAAGTCTAGCCGGTTGTTTGCTGGCGTCACAAACCAGCGCTGCGGCGATGGCGCGCCGGGGTCCTCGGCCTGCTGCGGGGACAGCAACCCATTGGTATGCGGCACGCTGCGGTCCGTCCCCGGCCCAGGGCCCGCGCCTGCACCCGGGTGGAAACGGGCCTTGGCGTAGTTGCTCACGAACTGGTCCTGCAGGAAAGAGCCGGCCATGGCGTAGCGAGCGCCGGGCACAATCTGCGAGCGCGGAGAGTCGTTGGGCGACGGGGTCAGGCGGTCCATGTCGCAGCCCGTGTAGATCCTGCGGGGGAAGGGAGAAAGAGAGAACCGACGGGTGGCGCGGAGGTCCCTTTAGGGTGCTGAAGGGAAGGATACCTCCACTTTTCGCCCACCTCCACACTTTCCGTCTGTAATTTGCCCTTGCCATACAGAATGGATGCAACAGAAGGTCACAGGACCTGCATCCTCCCCAAAATAAGTCTTGGGTTTATAAGGAGGCGGTTTGTCTATGCAGAAACCTAAGCAGGACGTAGAGCACCTAGAGGAAGACTTTCCTCTTCCCCTTCTCTCCCCTGCTAAGGGCACAGGGGACTCCAGAGGGGCCCGCAGGAGGCTTTCGTCCCATTTCTCCACGGTGTGTACGCACATTGAGCCAGAGTACACTGGGACTGAGGCATTTGCCCAATGGGCCTTTTCCTCTGTGGCGAGTTTCTGAGTGAAATTTTTAAAATAGGTACCCACTCCCTTCACCATTTTAACACCTCCTATGTCCATTTGATTGTTCAGATGATTTTGCTCCTCCATTTTCTAGATAGTCTAAGCCAGCCCTAGGGAGAATACTACTTGGGGGGCGGGGGTTGGGGGGGGCACGTATATCCAGGTAGTAATCATCAAAGACTGGCTTTGGCTGGTCTTCTGAGACTCTGGTAATTGCTGCTGGAAGGTATTTTTTGTCTATTGTTTCCCCTGTGTGAGCCTTTGACTCCCACCTCTACCAATGCAAACGAATGAGAATGACTCTTTGGAAACAATCATCCCCAATCAATAAAACTCTTTAAAAAATGAAAGTGTTCTTTACTCCGACCGACCTTCTCTACCCCCAGCTTTTGATCCACCCTTGGCAATAACTTTAGGGCAAACTCTTACAGTACAGTTATCAACCTCCCCCAAGCAATGAACCACTTACAATAGCTAACCCTTACAACAGCATATATGTGCTAGGCACTGTTTTCTGTAGAATGTACAGATAATAACTTATTTAACTTACAGCAACCCCACTTTACTGATGAGTAAACTAAGGCAAAGGGAAGCTAAATAACTTGCCTAATCACAAACAGAGTTTGTGTTGTTGGGAATTACCTTAGATAAAATAAAAGTTAACATTTAGGCCCTGGGCCTAGGAAATCCCATTAGAATTGAAGGGGAATCGGGGATTGGATGAAGATTAGAAGTGTTTGCTCGTACACATACACACATGCCTCCCTTTTTATTTAGCTCACACATGAGTCTTTTAGTCTTTAGTCAACAGACTGTTTTGAAGGAAAGCCCCAGTCTTGTCAGACCTTAATCTTTTGGGGAGGAGATTCCCTGGTGAGTGGCCAAGTAACCTCCTAGTACCCCAGGAACTCTTGTGCCTCTCTGTATTTCTCCGAAATCAAGCCTGCCCAGTCAATTAAGCGGGGAAAGGAAATATCATAAACCACTCAATTCTTCACTATCCCCCCTAAAAAGCCCAAGGTATGTTTTTATATAGTTAAAAAAATTATGAAAAACATAGTGATTTAAGAAAGGGAAGTGGCTTTTCCAAGACAGAGGATGAGGGACAGGTGAGAATGGCAATGGCTGCTCAAGTGCATTCTGGTGACTACGGAAATTTCCCTCTAGAAATTTAATTCCAGTTTCAAATAAGAGAAAAAGAGGGAGGCAGAAAGGGAACATAACTAGGAAGGTACAGGTATCTTCTCTGTTTACCATCAAAATACTTTAAAAAGAAAAAACAGTCTGCAAAAGATACAGTTTAGATGCCCATCCAGGTCCCAAACCACTTGGGATTACTGAATTGATTTGTGCAAAATAAAATACTTTGGAACAGATGTTCATAACAGAATTAAAAGCTCAAAATCAATAGGATTCTCCTCCAGTATCCCTGCTCTCCTGGGCCACATTCTTTCAACTGTGCTGGCCCCACCTTTTCAGGTTGTGAAAACTTGGGTAGCCAAGTTTTTATTCTGGGGAATCATTGATGAGGCTTGCTTCCTCTGAACTACTTTTGAGGAAAGCATAAGAAGGTTATATACAATGATGCCAATGACTGTCTTTTAAATAAAATATCAAGAGAGAAGATGGATATCTGCCTGGAAATTGAATAGGGGCAGCCACCTGCCTTTTCCTCTACACATTTAATCTATTCCTAGACAAAAACAGCTTCAACTTTTGAGCTGTATCCCAAGCACTCAATCCAAGCCATGAAACTAAGATGTATGTACCCTTCTCTCCTATAGACAGAAAAAGTGGGGGAACTTGCAATACAGATTTAGATTTTGCTATATAACACTGTCTGAATTCTTAAGCACTATGACTGGCCCCTGAGTGAGAATCCCAAAACAACCCCAGAAAACATTTAGTTTACACCTACTGCTGCCTCCAGAGAATAGCTTTCTGCTAGAAGAGAGATAGGTAAGAAGCCTGAAAAAACTGTGTGGGGGGGACCAACGCATTTAATTGACACATGGTTAGATATAAAAGATGAGGAAATATTTGTCTTTTGAAGCTTATAAATAATACACAGCAACAGCATCTTAGACCTTCCTGAAGTATGAATTGACTATAACCAATTCTACTCATGAACTCGCCTGTGATGGGTGCACATTTTTTTTTTTCAGTCCATAGTAAACTTGCATAGGAAATGCTATTACACAAAACTTGGAAATGGGTAAATAAAAGTCACATATGCCAAGGAGACTGTAACAACTGCCAGAGCCACATGCACTTTCAGGCAGAATTGCCCGTTTCAGACACAGACAATCTGAGCTGAGCATCTGCAGTGCCACATACAACACCCGCACCCAGGAACAAGGGCAGCTTCCTCAGCCAGCCAAACCCAGAGACCGCCAACTTAGTAATTCCCAGGAAAGCTAAAAATAGGTAGAGGAAACCTTTGACCCAAATCACACAAATACCAAGCCACAAGATCATCAGAGTGCAGGGAAACCAACAGAGAGAGAGAGAGAGAGAGAGAGAGAGAGAGAGAGAGAGAGAGAGAGAGAGAGACCTCAATTAACTCACACATTCTAACTTCCAAAACCCTTGTACATGTTGATCCACCCTTGACCTAAAGGCCAATCCACAACTATTTGAAAAGGAACATGCAAAATTACTTACGTGTCATAATTATCCCGAAATCCTTTTGCAAAGGGGTTGTGATCTATTTTCAGTTGTGTAATCTAGGGAAGAAAAAGAGGGGAGGGGGATGACTGTAATTTCCCCTTCTTATATCATCTGACACTTATTATAGGGACCAGGCCTATGGCTTTATTAAATAACAAGATTTCCCTACCTGAAAAATTAGAGAGAATAGATGAAAAGACAAAAAAGAGCAAGTATCATGAAAGTTATGAAGGACATATTTAAATTAGTGACCCCCAAAACTGAGGCATTGTTTTCAATGAACTCTCCTGTGTGTTCTGATTTGGTTCAAACTCACATTTTTAAAATTCTTGTTTCACATAATGCACTTGCACAAAAATCTTTTTAAAAGAACTTGAATTCATCACCAAATTTGCCTATTTTAAGTGTTTTGCCATATTTTTAAAAGTTGGTCACTTTTGATTCACAACTGAGGAACAGGCAAATTGCATCTCAAACTCGGGTTTGATTTAAAATAAAAGCATGTTTTAATTTTTAATATTTTCATTTAAGTAAAAAACACACATTAAAAAAACCTATCATTCCTAGTAGTCAAATCAGCCAGTAAAATCAGTTTTTGTAAACATACAAATACTGAAGAGGTTCGAGTGCCAGAAAACTCTGTAGCTCCTAGTAATTTGATTTATTGTATTTTCACATATAGGAATGCATGTTTTTTTCTTTTCTTTTCTTTCTTTCTTTTATATCCCAGAACAGACTGTTTTGAAGGAGAGCCCCAGTCTTGTAATATTTGTTCATTTTAACCATCAATTCTGAAAATTTTTAAATTATTTTTTTTAGATGTCAAAACTTGCGGAGAATAAAACGGGGAGATCTGCTTGTTTCCTAAAGGAAAGAGGGAAAAGAAACAAAGAAGGGGGAAGGGAGGGGAGAGAGAGATTTTAATTTGTCCTACTTTAAGAACAAATTAAAACTTCCTTTTAGGAAGAGACCCTAGAAATCCTGGCCACCTCATAGTGACCGAGTCAGAGAGGAAATCGAAAAATAGGAAGCATTGTCCCGGGCTTGGTATTTAGGGAAGTGCCTACCAGGCCCCTAGCCCTAAGCCTAAAACGCTCAGCAGAGCCAGCTGTTGCTGATGTTGGTGCTGTTAGCGTCAGAGCCCAGGAGGGCGCGGGGATACGGAGGGTGCGGGAAATGTCAGCGCTGCCAGCCGCGCACACAGACTCTAGGCCTCCTTACATCGGTGTTTTGGTAGGCGGTGACCGCGATGAACTGGGTCTCGGGAAAAGTGAATGTTTGCACGCGACCAGGCTGGCTGGTGTCCTCCGTGCCGTCCTCGTTCACTTCCACCACATGCAGGCGGGGCTGGTACTTGTGCAAAGACTGTAAAACCACCATCTGTCCGACGAAGAAAAAGGAGAACGCCGAGCGGCGTGTTAACTCGGTGGTCGTGCGGGTGGTTGTGTGCGACCGGCCGCTACTCCAAAGCGGGCGAGGACAAACTAGATTCCGCCACCCGGGATAACTGACCACGGGACCCGTCCCGCTAGTGACTGGGTGGCTGCAGCAGATGGGTCCTCGCGCCTCAGGGAGCGAGAATCCGCCTGGATACTCGCGAAAACCAAACCCGACCGCGGATCCTCAAGAGCCCTTCTCCTAGACCTCCTTTGAGGAGAAACAAAGATTTTTCACAACCTGCAGATCTCTTGGGTTCCCTTCTCAAAATCAATCGGTATTTGTACTTGGGAAGGTCGGGAACTCCGGAATTGGGCCAGGATTGGGGGGCAAAAAGAACAACTTTATAGATCTAATATAATTTTGAGTGGCGGAAATATAATTTTTTAGTATTTAATGAAGCAAAGCACCATCCAGTTTCGCTTGCTGTTTTATACTGTCGAACGGTGTGTGCGTGCGTGTGTGTGAATGTGTGTGTGAGAGGGGGGAGGGAGGCACGAGCGCTTGAGCCACTGACCTGCCCATTGTTGTTTGAAGCTCCTTTGTTGTTCGTTAGTTTTAATTTTCCAAAAGAGATTTCTTGGCGCATCCAGTGAGCCCCAGTGTTCGGGGAATCTGGATGCATATAGACCCGATTTCCTAGAGAAAGAAGTACGTTGTTTACATATGCTCGGGGCACTGCCCAGTCCTAACTCCTCACTTCATAGCGCGAGCCCGCGCGCGCGTACACACACACACACACACACACACACACACACACACACACACCTCACTCCACTGTGAGGCCCATTAGCTTGGCTTTTTAAGGCCGTGCTTTCTTCCTATTAACTGGGGATGATTAAAATAGCTTTTGCATAATCCTCCCCCTCTAGCTCAGTCTGTCCCCTTGTCCCCTCGTCTCCTTTAAGAAGTCATTGGCCGATCGTTTTAAAAGTCGCTCGCCAGTCCACAAAGGCTTTAATTAATCATTCTCACCTAAATAAGTGTCAAGAAAAAGTGTTAATTGGAAGGACTTGCCTTGCACATTGGTGTCCGCTTTGCCGCAAGGAACCCATTTGCCTCCTTGAAACCTCCAGTGATTGGGATCCGCCAAAATCACATCCACAAAAATATTGTAATGAGCCGTGGGATCGAGACCAGAAATGTTAAAACTTAAAAAAGGAAACATGCGCCTATTTAAATTAAGCGGGGCGGGGGGAGAGAAAACAAGGAAAAAAGAAAATAAGTGTTAAAGATTAAATGCAAGAAGCGGGGCGCCAGATAGCAAAGCAAAACTTGTTCTCCAAGGGTAGATTAACGGATCTAGAAAAGGGGTGGTGGGAAAGGAAAGAAGTGGGACTGAACAGAAGAGCAGCGAGTCAGCTGGAGTGGGGGAGTCGACAGGTATCACTGCTCAGGTAGAGAGCAAGGTTGGCGACCTGCCTCTCCACCTCAAGGTCCATACAGGCGTTGATGCGTCCCTCCCATCACCCGGCAGCCTGCCGGGGCTCTTCCTCTTTCACTCGCCTTTTTCCAGCCACTGACTGGCTCTCCGACCGCGTTCGTACATCTGTCTCCCCCCTACCAACATCACCACGGCGGTTATCCCTTCCACTTTCCCCTTTTCCAAAACCAGCCAACTCCAGGGCGCTGCAGAGCGCCTTCCATTCTGTCCCGACCCCAAATAGTCGCTGCCGCAGCGGTCACAACCTGGGTGCGCTTGCCCCCTGGCCGCGCCTGGAGCAGCGGCAGCCAAGAATGTAGCATTACCTTCCCTGTTTGGTGATGATCATCTCCGTTTGGTGCCGGTGAAATTTCAGCCAAAGGGGCCTGTTGCACAGGTACACCTGTGCCTTGCCGGGTACCAACCCCGGCTGAGTGGAGGAGAACTGGTAGAACGGGGCTCCTTGGTAGGAGTGGCCGTATTGCTGTGGGTAGGGGTAGCCCGCGGTGGGGTAGCCCTGCGGTGATGAGTTGGACAGGAGGCTGTTGTATGCTCCGTTGGTGATGACCGGGTGGTGGGCCATGTAGCGGCTGGGGCTGCCGATGGAGAAGGCGGGGTGCGCCGGTCCGTGCTGGCCGGGGTACGGGAACATGGCACTGGGAGCAGTGGCCGCAGACTGTGGCTGGCTGGACTGAGATAGGAGGTAGCGATCTGCAGCAGAGCCATCGAAACTGTGACGAAGCTCAGAGACCCCGTCCAAGACAGGAGAGAGTTTACTTCTCTGGACGTCCCCTGGTGAGTCCTTGGAGTCAGGAAAATTGTCTGTATCTGACTGATTCGTCATCCCCCTGGTAATTTTTTTCAAAGGTGAACTTCTCTCCAGGTTGTCAGTGGTCGAGATAATGGGATGATCGTGCAAGACAAGCTCAGATCCGCCTGAATGTGGGTAGCTGCTGCTCACATTGAGAAATTTCTTGGAGAGCATGATAGAAGGAGAAAGGCAATGCTCCAGCTGCATAGCTCTAGAACCTGAACACTTGCCCTCCCGTCCCTCGTTTTTAAAGTCCTATTTATCATAAACTAGAAATCCACAGACCCCCTCACTAGACAGAAAGCACTTCAACCAGCAAATGCTTCTCAAAGGTTTGATTTACTTTTTTTTTCCCTGGGAGAAGAGATTGGCCAATTGACACTATGCAGCAATCAGAAAAGGCTCACTTTTGATCTTGCTGCTTGTGCAGCCGATGAAACGGCTCCTGCCATTGGTTAACTGCTGACAGTAATTTAATTAGATAGACATTAATTAGGATAATCACCTGGCTCCTGGTCGCGACGATCATGGCAAATTTAAGGGGATGATTTTATTGTTGGCTTGGGGGGTGGGGGATGTGTGTTGGTTTACGTGAGCACTGTTGTGTCACCTTTAAGCTTTGTGACCACTGCTTTAGAAAGATTCAAAGATGTGCAATTTACTAAACATTTCCTACCTTCCCCCCTCTTCCCCCCTTTAGAGCCGAGGGGCGGAGGAGGAAATTCGATGATGCTAGGAGACTTTTCGGATCTGAATGAGCCAAATATTCAGTTGAATGTAACGATTTCAAGTGCAAAGTATACAAAGCGCGAGCCGGTGGCCTCTTCTCGCCCTGTAAAAGTTCCAGAGTCTGTCTTTTCCAGTTAATACAGAAGCACACAACACCTGAGTCGGTGCATTGTGAGCAGGTCCTGCGTGTCCTTGGTGCCCTCACCCCATCCCCCACCTTTTAAACTATATACATAAATAAGTCCCTGCTGCTGAGAGCCACAGTGATGAGCTGGAGGAGGGGGGAGAAGTGGGGACGAAAAGCAGCAACTCACCCACCCATCCACCCACCTCGGGAAGGTTCGGTTTCTTGGTGGAGCATAGAAACAGTGACAATCTATGATCTCCTTTTTAAGTTTTGAAATAATCATAAGCTGTCAGGCTGAAGTGCCTTAATGTATTTGCAGTGATGTTTACCGGGTCTTTACTAAATATTTTATAAGCCAAGTTGGTTGCAGATTATCTGAGGAGCATCTAACTGGGGGCAGGCACCATGCAACCTTCCAGTCTCACTGCACTTCCTTTTCTCCGAGGTGCTGGATTGGCGATAGGTTCAAAAGCCTAGCCAGGAGAAGAGAAGTCTGAATCCCGGTGCAAATGGGTTAGCCAGGAGCGCTGATCTGGGGAGACAGAGTGGAAGTGGTGTCAACGCAATGATCCTTCTGCACATTCGTGTGTGTGTGTGTGTGTGTGTGTGTGTGTGTGTGTGAGTGCGCGCGCGCGCGCGCGCGCTGTTTATATAATCTGGAGGGTAGAAAAAGAATCCATGCCAATAATTTTAAAAGGAGGAAGAATCTAAAGAGGAATAGAAAAAAGAACCAATTTGAAGGGATTTTGGCACAAATAAATAGCACCAGGCCCAAAGCAATTCCGAGGTGTTGGGAGAAAAGATCTCCCAGTACCTGTTCTGCAGATGGGCCCAGCCATCAATCTGAACCATAGTGCCAAGAGCAGCAGAGGTTTTAACTGTCCAAAGCTGCTTCCCGTGGCCCGGCACTAACCAACCTGGCCTCCCGCGGCTTTCTTTCTTGTCTCCCAAAGCCGCGCGGGAATGAGAAGGAGGAGCGCAGGACCAGAGCTCAGCTCGGCCCAGCGCGGTGGCGGATTCGAGGGCTGGCTCCGGCTGGGAGACTTGAGGGAGGGCCGGGTGACCACCACTGGTGAAGACCCCAGGGGCACACACTCTTTCCGTGCCACAGGCGAGGCCTTGACATCTCATCTGATGGAGTCCGTTTACGAGCAGGCGCATCCGCCTCTCTGGGTCGGAGCAGTTCCCTCAGGGACAGAGGCGCTGGGCAAATTGGGTGGATCCTGGGCGTGGGCGGGAGGGGTTAATGAGATTCGCAGCTTTGCGGCTATGGTGTAATTTAAAGCAGTGCAGCGGACTGAGTGGTCAGCGCTGGCCCAGACCGCGCCGCCTCCCAACTCGGGCTGGGCGCTTTAGCTGCACTGGGCACCAGCTGCGGCCTCCAGCAGAGCGCCGAGAGCAAGGCTGGGCGCGGGCGGCCCTCGGCTGTACAGGTTGATGACCAGATGTCTCAGATTCGAGCCGAGGCAATTTTCTGGGAGAAAAAAATAAAGCCAGACTCATTTTTCCCTTCGAAAGCAAACCTCGGCTCCTGGCGATGAAGCTTCACAAGCAGGCAGGGTTTTAGCCAGTGAGGCATTGGGGGGCGGGGGAGGGGGAGAACAGCTATGACACCATTTGACTCGCTTGTTTTCCTACTCTTGACCTTCCACCGCCATTTGTTCCTCTGAAAGGCTCTTGTCCCATTTTGGCCACCTACATTTCCTCCCCTCTTCCAATCATTGTCTCTGAGTGCCTCTCCCTCTGGTGCTTCATAGGGTATATCTTTCTCTGTCCTCAATGGGACACCGAACCTTAAGTATACACGGAGAAAATGAGACACCCGCTCTCAGCTCCTTTTGAGGCTTTCCTATTCCTGGCACCCTGAACTGGCTTTTTTTTTTTTTTAAATAAAGAATGCAAAAGTGACACGTTAAGGTGTTAAAAGGAGAGAAAAGATATGGAGAGCATCTTCTGAATTTTTAAGAAATTGAATTAATGGATGAATTGCACTCTGACTCACTTTGGATTATCAGAACGATTTTCAATGATTCATCTCGTGTAGTCTTTGTCTTGAATTAATATATACTCAAGAAGGGAAACTAAGACTTTCCTCAACTACTTATGATCCATACTTCTGTAGACCAGTGTATATGAACCATCCCAGGATTCTTGATTGTAGGTTTGGGGTGGAATATGTTTCCATAATATCTAGATGCAATTAATCAAGGCAGGTCACATTTTGAATCGTGAGGCTGGAATTTTCAGTGCTCTACACTAGCCTGAGGAAAGTAGGGCCATATCTGTGCTGAAGGTTTCTTTTCAGAGTTGCATTAACTCTACATAGTGGGTAGTTAAGAGCTCACATAAGCATATCAGGTACACTTGCACCCATGTGTGGGCAAGTATGTGCACACAAAGTCATTTCAGTGTCTAACTGGGCCGAGGGCATCAGGCTACTGATAAAACAGTTGCACATTCCAAGACAAAGGCATTCCCTGAGCTTCTCCCCTTAGTACATCCTGATTTTTGATCCACTGGACTCATCTACAAAGAAAACACAGGTTTTCTGCTAGGAGGGTTTCTGAAATTGGAACTGTCTCCAACATGAATCAAGAGAAGTGTTATGTGGCTATGGAAAATCCAGGAAGATGAGTGATCAAACAAAGGCAAAAACAGAATCACTATGTAAACTTCTCAGAAGGGTTTTAATCACTAGGTAAACAAATACACACCCTGAAGTGAATAAAAACTAAACCGGTGAATACTTTCCAATCTGAATATCAAGACCAGTCCTTGACATACTAAATCTTTCTTCTGAAGGCATACTCTACAAAAAACCTTAACTAGCTCTTAATATCTTTGAAGTTAAGAACCTTAATTATAAAGTGGAAAAAAAGTCATGTCCAAAAAACCTGCAGAGATTAAGCAAAAGGAAAAATTCTACCTTAGTTTAATTGTAAATGGTTAGATAATCCTAATAACCTGAATTAATATATTACATGTCCCACATAAAAATATATCTTTATCTAAAAGAAGAAACTACAGGATGAGCAAAAGGTGCTTAGAATTCCTCTTAATTCAACCAAAAATGACACTATGAAACATACTGAGAATCTAAGCCATTTCTTTGTTTTTGTTAACTTCATCAGACAACCAATAAAAGCCTAGAATTGTTCAACTAGGACAATAAATGGTCTACCACAATATTTATAATTCCTAAAGTAGGTAAAGTCTAAATCTTAAGACCCCAAATAAACCTTGCTAAGTCTTGGAAATACTCTCAACAAGGAAGGGTGCAGACTGGAGTTAACCATGGTATCTCTCTTTTTCCATATGCTTGGGGTAGCCAGTATGGTGTTGTACCATGAATCTTAACAGAGGCATATCAGGTTGGAAGGCTAAGGGTTTTAGACTTCATTTCTGAAAACCGTCAATGGTCAAAATGTTTTTCTCCATCAGAAAACTTGAGTATTTCTAAGTTAGTTTGGGAAAGATGAGAGGAAAAAATATTGCTCATAAACTTATGTTTTTTAAACTCACACCATGGCTACTTTTTTCATTTTGCTTTGAAGACAACATTGTATACTTCTGTGGCTATCTTAGATGAAAATCTAGAAGAGTTTCCAGCATCCAGATCCTAGAAATTTCAAAATTATTGGTGGAATGTACTCTTTTAAAATACAAACAATTCTAAATTAAAATTGCCCTTTTCTTCTTAAATGTACTCCTCTGAAATCCTGAAAGTATATGCTTTTAATAAAATGTCAACATTTTTTGGGGTGGGGTTACTCACTCATGAGGTAGCCACTCATTAATGGCAGTCATTTTGCATCTGTGAAGTTCTGTTATCACACTGATATTTTATAAGATCTTAAAATGCAAAGGGAAACATCTCTTCGTAAGATTTCCGAAGCACTGTCAAATGTTATTCTGTCAATTCTACCCAATGCCAAAAAGACTTCAGGAGACATGGATTGTAAATGTGTTTTATTTTGTAAGCAACAATCAAAATATATTTGTGCTACTGATTTCTTCAAATACTAAATGGGATATTAACAAAATTTGTCCACTTTGATGTATTCTTGTTCAACTTTGAAATCTGCAAAGACCCTGACTAAAGAAAACAGAAGTAATTGCACAACTGAGACTAGAAGTGTTACAGTGCTGCAAATGATGCCAGATGTCTTACATTTAACCAAATACACCTTCAGTGGTCCCTTGATTTTGAGCATTAGGAACAGCAGAGGAAGATACACTGAAAGTATCACTATAGTAGCTTTTTGTGTTGCTTTATTTAAATACGACGGTATCCAACATAGCTGCTAAACACTGGACAATATTTGAAGTCATAAGTACATCCACATGTTCTTCCAAATGACGTTTGGGATCCTAAAAGGGAAGGAATAAATAAGAAAAGAAAAAGAAAAAACGATGAATCACTTTTTTTTTTCAATAGCTGATGAAATTAGTAACCTAAATTTCCTTAATATATTGTTACATTCTTAGGGTTTTAAAATCTGTTAAAAAGGTAAGTAATTAATAAAATAACAGACTGCACAATGAAAAATTAATTTACAAAATCAGTGCTGTAACTATAGAGATTTTACAAAGGGTAACAAGGAATTATAAAGCCTATTATCATCTGATTTAAAAAAGAATGCCTTTTATGTGTGCAAATATGTCGGAGTATGTGTGTATATTCTCCGCTGGTCATATTTTTTGTTTGTTTTTGTGGAGCTAGGGATTGAACCCAGGGCTTTATGCAAGCGCTCTAGAGATAGAGCCCCAGCTCAGGTCACATTATTTTGTCATCCCTAGAGTTTGAGGGAGTGCTTTATTTGAAATAGACATATCAATAGGTAAAAGTTCAATGTAAATGCACACCACATTTCTCCACGTTAGTAAAAATAAGAATTCTGCATAATTTTAATACCTCAAGAGCTGAACTTTAAATGATTCACAAAATATTCCTGGATCAAAAGTCACTGAACCTGAAAATTTTAAAAACAATTTGGATTGATTCTAAAATTTTGTTTCATGCAGATATTTTGGAAAATACACTAGAAAATGACAGAGGTGTAATCCTTTTAACTAAAACCTAATCAGATCTATTTTTTGAAATAGACCTAGTTAAAAATGAGGCTTAAGGGGCTCAGTGGTAGAGCACTCACCTAGCTTGTGTGAGGCCCTGAGTTCGATCCTCAGCACCACATAAAAATAAATAAATAAAATAATGGTATTGTGTCCAGCTACAACTAAAAAAATAAACATTAAAAAAATGAGCCTTAAAATTGCATTGTAATAAAGGAAGAATTTCATCTATATTAATGTTTGATAGTGAATGGAGTATTTTCAGCTAAATTTGAAAGCTTTGAAATAAAGGGTACATATTGTACACAATTTTTAAAAAGTATAAAGCATTATTTTTTAATGGGTATTGTTAAAAATCCCAAGGTTCTTAAATTTAAATAAATGCTCATCATTGGAATTATTTTTTGGCTGTGCTTTTCTATCTATAATTTCAACACACTGATTTCTTTAAACAACCCAGAGTTACAATGCGCCATAAACAATTTCAAGTCACTGCACCACAATGTTATTATTAGAAATGGGTCTTGATTCATTTTAGGTGAAAGATACTGAGAGTGACTGGTAAGAGAGAAAAGATATTGGTTTGATTCCACTATAGACAGTTTCCTTTTGACATAAAACAGACCAAACCAATGAGATACTTAGTACATTTAAATAAATGATTCTGATGACTATTAAACTTTGTCAATTATATATTTTTCAGTTTCACTTTTTAGTTCTTTTATTTTATGTGAACTATTAAATAAAAAAGTCTACATCACGAAACTATAACCTCAGAGAATAATTTATTCAAATAGTGAATTCCATGAAGGCTAAAGGCTCCAAACTGGTGATCTAATATTATATATTAGGTTAAGATAGTGGAAAAAGACAAGGCTGATATCACATAAGGCGAGAAAATAAGATTAATTATATTTCATGGGGGGGGCTATTTGTTTTTAAATTATAATATTCAGAATGTACTAAGATTTTATTTCCTGATTTATGATATATGATAAAGTCAAACCTTTGCCCCTTCCATTCTGTTAGGAGTAATTGGTTTTATAGTGAATTGGTAACTCATTTATCAGTTATCTACATTACTTCTTGTGGCAGCTGGGTGATTCTTAGAGATTTCCCATCCAAGAATGGTCCTGGCCCAAACCTACATAGCTTGTGAGATGTGATGGGATCAGAGCATATGGTAGGATGGCTGAAAGCAAAGACAGCTTAGTGTCTTGCATCTGAAATATCATGATTCTGCCAACATCAGCAATATGATAACCATGTTCCATGAAATGGGGAAAAAAATGTAATCAACATTCTTTAAAAAACAGTCTAATTAATCTGTAGATTCCTTTAATTGGTTGGTGTTTTCCCCCCACCCTTAGATAATAGCAACTAAAACATATCTTTCATCTTAGAAAAGTCAAAGAACAAATACTTAAAACCATTTCTTTTCATGCATTATAACCAATATAGTTCTAACATTTCTCAGATACATTACCTATATATTGATAAAATAATTCATTAAAAACTGTTAAATATAAAATAACCCTACCATTCTATTATCTTACATGATCTATAGTAAAAACAATATTTGCATAATTAATTCAGGACAAAAATGCCCTAATTAATTTCTAGTAAATAATTTTTACTAAAGATAGTATATCATAGGTATAGATTTACGACTTATTCTCTATAGATGGCAAAGAGAATTTAACATCAAATAAATTCAGTGACCTTTAAAATTAGTATCATATTCACATGAGAGAAGAAATTGTAGAATGAACAGACAGGGGAAAAAAAATTACATAGGCCCTAAAATAGTTTTAACTCAGTAAGAGCAGGTTATTATGTGACTGTTTAACTGATTATAGTACACCTCACCTGCTTGCCAACATTCTTTATTGCCAGCTGTTCAGGTGTCATCTTATCTTCTTCTTCTACAGCCTGTGAATAAAACACAAAGGACAGAGCTTCAAATTCTTCATTTACATTTCCCTCTGAAAAATAATCACCAAAATAATGGGGATCATAATTTTCATTCATAAAACCTTTTACTCAAAAAATTTATTGCACAAAAAAATAATTTTACTAATCTTCATAATAACTTTCAGGGTAATGAAAGTTATTACTGCTATTATTTGAAAACAATGATTTCAAACAATTATTTGAAAACAGACTTAGGAAATATGTAAATGGTATTGTAAATATCAAACTTGATCATTAAATGGTTGTATTAACTGCATGGAGACCATTATTGAATTTTTTGAGAGGTGGAGGGAAGTGGAAGTAAAGCTGCTTTATGGCACTGTGATACTAATTATGCTCTATCATCTTTTCCTACTTTTACAAGTATTTCTCCCTCAAGTTCCCATTTCTTTATCTCCTTTATTCTTGTCAATCCAGCCTGCATATATACAGTATATATTTAATAGCACTTAGGATCAAAGGAGCTACTGACTTTTGAACTACTTAATAAATCACATGTTAATCTCATCACACCTTTAAATCTCTTCTGGGGAAAAAAATTGCACTACTCCACATGAAGAATCTTTAGTAACAATAAAGAAACCTGAAGTTTTTTTTTTTTATATTGATGACTTTGCTTATCTTTTTTTTTTTAAAGAGAGAGAGAGAGAGAGAGAGAGAGAGAGAGAGAGAGAGAGAGAGAGAGAGAGAGAGATTTTTTAATATTTATTTTTTAGTTCTCGGCGGACACAACATCTTTGTTGGTATGTGGTGCTGAGGATCGAACCCGGGCTGCATACATGCCAGGCGAGCGCGATACCGCTTGAGCCACATCCCCAGCCCAAGAAACCTGAAGTTTTTGACATCAAAATAATTAGGGGCTGGGGATGTGGCTTCAAGGTATAGAGTGTTTGCCTAGCATGTGCAAGGCCCTCAGTTTGATCCTCAGCACTTGGCGGGGAAAATTACCTCAATCATGTAAACAACCACTTTATACTACTTTCAGAGTTAGCTGTAAACTCTTGTGTATGATCACAAGCTTCCTAGCATAATAATTTTAAAATCATTAAAACATTTACAATATTTATATAAGTATTCATCTCCCAATAATGGCACAAAATACAAAATCTTTATTAAGAATCCTAAGCTTAAGGAACCTTCTTTTTAACAGTTTGGGTTCTGAAGTCCTGAAGATAGCACTATGCATCAGGAGAACTTGTGGTCTATGATTTATTCACAGCATCTGATTATTGCAAAACAAAGAAAACTTTATGATTGCCAACCTCAAGAAATACTACCTCAGTATTTACCATAAAGATGGTTACAATAAGGGGTGAAATAGTAGTGGCAGAAAGCAGGAAACCAGAATCCCAGTGAGGGTTAGATTTGGATACTCTAAACTTAATAATCTCACAGCTGCCAAATTTCTTCATGTGTGAACAATGAACATGTAGGAAACGCAATCATCAGACATTTCCCATAAACTGGGAAGTTTGGCTGCATTTCACACCTTCTTAATAGTTTTGTAAACAGAGAACTTGAAAATGAGCAAAGATGGCAAGTGTCTAATTTTATAAATGGACAAACTATCTAGAGAATTTTTCCCAATAGAACCTGCCTAAATAGAAAAGATGGTGAATAAGTATTGTATCTACTTATTACTAGAGGATACATCATTAGAAATTACATTTATGACTCATAAACCTGAAAGAAGGAAAAACAAAATTTAATAACACTCCAAATCTAAAATTCCCTAGACAGAGAATATGTTCATTTTCAGAGTCAGATGTCACTCTATTATTCTCAGCTAGTTATAAAAGTATTTCCTAACTAGGAAATTGCTTCTACTTTTCAATGTTTCACATAAACAGAAACACTGACATGCATTAAGAGTTTTTCTTCCTAAATTTCTTCTACAAATTGTGACATTAGACTTCACTGACTTAAAAGCATATTAGATGAATGAAACAATTCACATAAATTTGTACTACATACCCATTCAGTGTTAGTTGTCCTATGCACATGCCAATAACATTACTTACTACAGTACTGGAAGGAAGCAAGAGTTTTTGGAATTTGGCTCAAACTACCAATCCACATACAAAATAGTTATTAGGAAGTATTTTGGATTATTATAAATATCAAAGGTGGCAGATATACAAAGATGAAGGCCAAAAGCATTTAAAGCACTAATCTTATCTGAAAAGATAAACAGAACATAAAGAGCTCTAACAAAATTTTAAAGTCATTTACATCATTTAACCACTTTACCAATTAGTTTTTTCCATTCCCAATAATTAAAAGAGAGTTCACAAACTCTTTGAGAAGTGCAGATGGTAAAAAGTACTCCCAGCCATAGATGCCATCTGGGAAATGAGGAGCAGCTGTAGATTTAGGCATATACTAAGGTTGCAAACCCCCATGACAAAAGGAGTAAGCACATCTCTTCCATTCTAAGACAGACCAGATCATTATATCAAACCCCTAAATATTCTCTCCATCTACCTAAGTCACCTATATCTTATCTACCATCTGGGCAAGACCAGTTTGTCTTCATTCACAGTTCTAATCTGGCTAGTCACCAGGAAAAATTAAGAAATGGTAGCAGCAGAAACAAATGAAATTCAGGCACAGGCAGTGTCCTCACTAGGGAACTTCTGTGTTTATGGCAACTTCTGTGATTTGGCTTCAAATTTTGCTTTTGCATTCGTGCTCTTCGGTTTACTCAACCAACAAAAAAGCACTGAAAATGTTTGTGGCTATTCACACTAGAAACGTTTTTAACAGTTTATCAACAAAGACCCCCAGATGGCTATCCCATCACGCACGGTCTGCACAGTTCTAAGAAATTCTTGGAATTTGGTCTGTTATATGATCATAATCCCCTCAGATGTGCCCCCTATCTTAAATAGGTTTTACTAAACCTCTTAACCTCATTCTCTTTTTTCTGTTAATATTCCAAGTTTCTCAAATGAAAAATCTATATCTCAAATTTCACCATTTTATTTTCCTTTTAACAAATGTAGATTGGATCCTTGGTGTTTACTGTCACTCTTTTAAGGCCCTCCACTACGCCAATTTCAGTTTTTTCAACACCTTTGGATTATTCCACCTGTTTTCTATTCTTTAACCCTTGCTTTTGATACCATCTTATTCCACATACTTCTCTGATTATTCTGTTGGATTCTTTTTTCCCCTGATGACATGTTTTTTTTTTTTTTTCATTCTGTAACATGCCATGATCCCACTTAAGCGCATGCTTTCTAATATAGTCAATATGGCAATTTTAATGTAAAATAGGACACAAACTGTTAAATGGAATATGCTTTATTTTATTTTTTTTAACCAGTAAACAACCTCTGGATAACTGCTAGTGGATTTCAAGACAACATATTTTACTTCTTTTATGATTGTAACATTTATTTTTTATACTGAGAACAACACTGTTGTTCTATAGTTGAGAATAACACTCTGGGTTATGGGTGTAGACAATGTATTTAAATAAATGGCTTTTTATAAAACACACTTGGGAAAACAAAATGAACAAATATGAAGCAATCTGAAAATTATCTGAGAAGGTACAAGAAGTTTGAGTATGAATTATATCAAAGTTTTTTTTTCTACCCATCAGTATGTTTTTTACAAATATTAACTTACTGAAGTCTGAAAACAACCGAATGATATAGTTAGTCAATATTTGATATTTAAAGACAATAGGCACTATCTCCTTGGGGTACCATATACTAATTCCAACAATATTTCTTTTTTTGGGGGGGCAGGTACTAGGGATTGAACTCAAGGGCACTTGACCATTGAGTCACATCCCCAATCATATTTTGTATTTTATTTAGAGACAGGTTCTCACTGAGTTGCTTAGCAAGCCTCACTTTTGCTGAGACTGGCTTTGCCTCCTGTCTCGGCCTCTGAAGCTGCAGGCATGTGCCACTGCGCCTGGCTTAATTCCAGCAATTTTCTATCATAAAAGGAATTTTTCAAATTTGTTTTGCTCTCAAGGAGCTCATGTTTGGGCTTTGATTGCCTCTAAATCTCAAATTATAATGCAGTATGAGTGTCCAAAAAGAAGAGTGGGAACACCGAGATAAATGTACCTAACTTTTTCCTTGTGGATCACCAGGGGAAAAAATGTCAGGGTAAGAGTATGCAGAATTCTCTGGAGGAAGAAAACATCATATGATACTTATTGGTAACAGAGAAAGAGACCCTGGAGACTGAGTGGCTGTAGGAGAAGATAAAGAGGTTAAGTCCCAGTTTTAAAGCAAACACAATGACTAGGAACATGAGAGTACCCCTGACAATAAAACTGGTAGAGGAACTATTCTAGGTAGAAAGCAGAATAGACATTAGCACTTGAAGCACCTGGGACATGCAAGTGGAAAGGTCTCAGAGCCAGGTGTGGTGGTACATCCCTGTAATCCCAACAGCTTGGGAGGCTGAGGTAGGAGGATTTAGAGTTCTAAGTCGGACTCAGCAACTTAGTAAGGCCCTAAGCAACTCAGCGAGACCCCATTTCTAAATAAAATACAAAAAAGGGCAGGGATGTAGCTCAGTGGTTAAGTGCCCCTGGGTTTTAATCCCTCATACCAAAAACAAAAAAAGTCTCAGAGATGATGAAGAGGACAATAAGTACCAAATGACAGGGAAAAGAAATTTCAAAAGTTAATATGGCTAAACCATGAAAACAATCCCCCTGCCCTGTAGTGATGGGAGTCAAACCCAGGACCTTGCACATGCTATGCCAATTTTTCTTAAAGAAAAGTTTAAAAATAGAAAAGCAAAGGCAGCAAAATGGAAGAGTTAGGAAAACCAGGTAATGTACTGCCACAGAAGTAAAGGGAAGAGACTTAAGTTCAAAGGTATGAAGTACAGGCAAGGAGGCAAGGAAAATAACTGAAAAAAAAAAAAAAAAAGCAAAATCAATGTACTAAAAAAGTGAATCAATTACTTCTTTTAACAAGGTGGAAATAGTATTCCACTCCATCAGGGAAAGGCTGTGATTCTAAAGACACTGGAGGCCAACTTCAGAAAAGGATCAATGATGGGAGAGTTCAGCCTTACAGAATGACAGGCACCAAGTATGCAACGATGAAAAATAGCTGAGGCCGAGTATGGTGTTGTAACACCTGTAATCCCAGCAACTCAGGATAACCACAAGTTCAAAGCCAGCCTCAACAATTTAGTGAGGCCCTAAACAACTTAGTGAGACTGTGTGTCAAAAAATAAAAAGGGGTGGGGATGTACCTTAGTGGTTAAGTGTCCCTGGGTTCAACTGCTGGTACAAAAAAAGATTTTAAAGAAAAAGAGATGCCCTTTAGAGGGCACGGCACATAGCAGCTCCTTAAAATTTATATGTTTATGTTAAGATCAGTTAATGACTAGTTAATACTGATGATTAGTTTCTTAACAATTAAAAATTTAGTAAAATAATAAGTATTGCATCCTTCATTCATTCATTCAAATATGTATTGAGCATCTACCATTTATCTGTCAGTGTGCCAGAAGCAAAATGAGACTTGACAGCTGAATTCAAAGGGCTTAAAGTCAAAACAAGAAAATTTAAAAATAAGAATTAGCTTAACATATATTGGAATATAAATAAGCATTCCAAATTGTTGATATGAAGGTCTCAATGGTGCAAGAGTGTTAAATTGAGCCCTGAATGGGAATTAGAAGTTGGGAAGGCACTACAGTGACAAGGAGTGCTTTAGGCCAGGAAGCAAGAAAGAGCATTCTAAGTTTAAAGAACTGCAAATTATTCAGTAGCGCAACAATATAACAGTGGTTAGGAGATAAAGCTACAGAGGTTTAGACTTCATTCTAGGGCAAACAGAAGTCAGTCATCAAATCTTTTTAAAAGCAAGGCAGTGGCATGAACCAATTTATGTTTTAAAAATTAAGGTAAATTTTACTTAACATAAAATTCAACCATTTTAGAATGCAAACATTCAAAAACATTTAGTACCTTTGTAATGTATAATTATCACCTCTATTCCCTAACATTTCACTATCCCAGTGCAAAGCTACTTAGTCTGTTACTTCCTACTCTTCCCTTGCTCAACACCCTGGCAATCAGTAATCTGTTTTCTGTCTCTATGGATTTGGATACATCACATAAATGGATCATATAAGGAGACCTTTTATTCCTGGCTTCTTTCATTTTTGCTGCCCATGTATTAGAGATCCATCCATGTGTGGCATGTATGTATAGTTTATTTCTATTAATAGCTGAGTAATATTATATTATATTATATGTGCGTGTGCACATGTGTGTATTTATATCATGATTTGTTTATCCATTCATCTATTCATAGACATTAGGATGTCTCTATCTTTTGGCTATTATGAATATTGCTGTAAATATTCATATACAAATTTTTGTATGAATACCTATTTTCACTTCTTTTGTGCATATGTTCAGGAGTAGAACTGCTGGGTAACTCTGTTTAACTCTTTGAGGAACCACCAATCTGTTTTTCCTAGTGGCTGCACTATTTTATATTCCTACCAGGAATGTATATGGGTTCCTCCACATCCTCAGGAACACTTGTTATTTTCCATTACTTCAATTATAGCCATGCCAGGGGGTATGAAGTGATATATCACTGTGGTTTTGATTTGCATTTCCTCAGGATCAGTGATGTTGATTGTAAAGAAGCAGTTTAGCTCATGGATTAATCTGGTAAGTAGAATGGCTTACTGATTGACTGGACAGATGTAGGGGAAAGAGGGAGGAGTCAAGAATGCTATTAATAACAACAGAACTGGTTGTAGCCATCATGTGCCAGATGCTTCACACATACTATCTCCAATTCTTAAAACAACCTTTTTTAAAAAAATTTTTAGTTGTAGTTGGACACGATACTTTTATTTTATTTATTTTTATATGGTGCTGAGGATCAAAACCAGGGCCTGGCATGTGTGAGGCGAGCGCTCTACCACTGATCCATAACGCCAGCCCCTTTTAATTTTTTATAGTTGTAGGTAGACAGCATGCCTTTATTAGTTTAGTTTTTTATGTGGTGCTAAGGATCGAATCCAGGCCTCACACATGCTAGGCAAGCACTTTGCCACTGAGCTACAGCTACAGCCCCCAACAACCTTGTTTTTGAGATAAGAAAATAAGGTTCAGAGAGGCTGACTTGTTTCTAGCCAAATAGGCAACAAGCAATGAAACTTTGGCTTAAACACAATCCTATCTAGATCTCAAAGCAACTTTTATGGTAATCAGGGAAAAGTATTACTCTTAAATGATGCACTCTGAATAATAATAATAATCATAAAGCAAAACCCAAGATTTATTAGGTGACACTGAAAAGCACAAATTCTTTACAAAAATCTTATAGGGAGACTGAAATAAGTTAGACTCAGAAAGTTAAAGGTCGAATGGTTTTTTCTCATACACAGAAACCATAGCACAGTAAGGAGGGAAAAGTGGGTAGAGCAGATCCCATGAAAATAGAGGGACTATCTGTGGAGTAGAAAAAGAGCACTGAAATGGACAAAATCATGCTATATACATATAAGAATACACCACAGTGAATGTATATCTATAAAGCACCATTTAAAAACAACCCCCCCCCCAAAAAAAGTAGAAAGAAGACCAGTAGAGGAAAGGGAACAGGAAGAGAGAAGAGGGGAGGAAAAAAAGAAGCACTGAGGTCTGAAAAGGAGCAAATTATATTCCATGAGTATATGATTTTGTCAAAATGAACCCCAATATTATGTAAGCTATGATGCACTACTAAAAACTTCTAAAAAAAAAATCAACTGAGGGCTGAAACCAATAAAGATCTGGTTTAATTTAAAGGTGGCAGAAGCACCCCGAAGCCCTAGATTTGATCCTTAGCACTGCAAGCCAAAACAAAAAAAGCAAATCATATAGGGATTCAATTTTAAAATATAATGACATATAGTAATGTGAAATAAAGATCACATGTGTATGTACATACTTTGTGTGTGTGTGTGTGTGTGTGTGTGTGTTTAAACTTTCTTGCTGTTAGATGTGTCCATTTGACTAAAGTCTGCCAGTGAAAGATAATCAAAATTTCTGGGAAGAATCCTGAAAGGGAACTAATTTACCCCTGTTTTGCCTTTCCTTCTCTTCCAGCTGTGTCAAACTTAGAGGAATGTTTTGGGAGGAGTGGGAGCACTGCTAGGGATTGAACCCACAGCCTCATGCATGGTAGGAAAGTGCACTACCAATGAACTATTCTCCCAGGGCTAGTAATGTAAAATTAGATGGGATAGCTAAAGCTCTAGCCATGAAGCAAGAGATGACCTAAGGATGGAAGCTAATCCATGGCAAATGGAGCAGAAAGAAGGAACCTGGGTCTTGCATGAATTTGACGTTTTATATTGCCCATGAAGTACAAGAGATATCCCTTTCAATTTTATTTAAGGCATTGACATTTTGAGCTAACACAACCCTAGATATAACACTTGCTGAAGGCAAAAGCATAAAAATTCAGGAGTTACATTAAGTATAGAATTCTCTGTCTCCCACCTTAGAGGTGATACTGTTACCAACACAACATACTGACCTAATAGAGATCACGTTGAAAAAAGGGGAAAAAGGAAATAGGGTAGGGATTTCTTTTTATGTTGTTATACAATTTTATTTTTCATACTAAACCTGTCAAAGAGAGCATACTGATTTCAATAGTTAAAAAGATGGTCTCTAAAAGATGTTATAATCTACTTACCCAGTAATAGTACACTTTTATAAAATATTTTTTAATTTAAATTAAAAGGTATTTCTACTTTAACTTTTTCTTTGACTACTTAATAAGGTTATCAATGCCATCTGTCTTTCTTTAGTGAGTTTTCTAACTCATTTGCCCAACTGATTAATATTTTTTGCTACCTACATTTATTCTTAATTATAATAGTTCTCAAAGTTCTCTAGCTTATTCTCTTGGATTTCTATGTGTGATTACAAATATATCATATTCAAAAAATGGTGATCTGACCTATTTCCCCCAACATTCATATCTTCTTTTGTTTTTCTTATCTTATTACACTAACACAAAACAAGATTTTCCTATCTGACTACTACAGTAAATGAACTGTAATCATATTTACATGTTTTATACGTAATCATATAAAAATATAATTTTTTATATGAAATTGAAAAATTTCTTTCAGGTTACTAAGTAGGTCAATATATCCATCTAAAAACCTGTTAAATCTCAGAATTTATGGAACTATATGCTTGGGGAAAAGGCAAGTTTTGCTTCAATGCTATTCTTTTCAAAAATGGCCTCTTTTGCAATTCATTTTTCACCTGCACATTCATTTACAAATAATGTAATCAAATATTATCAAAATTTAAAAAAATAGCAGATGCATTTTGGCATGAATAAATTAGGAGGTTTGGAATAACAGAGCTGTGGGTGTTGTAGTTCAATAATGAGAAACATCAAATTAGTAGTAATCCAGTAGAATTTTGGTGTGGTGAATTTAGACTTCAAATTGAAAACTTGGAACATAGGAATTTAATTATTTTCTAACCTTTCACTTTAGGACCTAACTGGCATCTAACAGTAATTACCTTAGTTTAAAACACCAGCCAATTAAAAAAGAATACTATGAAGAACTGGTAGCATGGGCCTTTCATTTTATATTTTAAGTGTTACTAAAAAAATCCACTATATTTCTTTCAATCAAAGAGGGAATTACATTCCCAAATTTGGACTCTTTCATATCACAGCTTACACATTGTTTTCATTTTTTAACCAAACCTTACAAGTTTTTGAGTACTACAGAGATTTTTTAAAACTGTAAAATAGGAAAAACTTCTGTGGACGGGCAGCAGTAACCATAAATAGGTTACTTCCTGGCAGTGGTACCAATACAAATTTATTTAAATGTGTAATGTAATAAAAATCATTCCTACAGTCTGCTGAATAATAAATTGTAACATTCTATTTATAAAAGGTTAACTATTTTAAAAAATAAACTATTTCTCTCTATCTAGTCTTCACATCATGAAAAATACTAGAAAGATATAAAATAACTTACCTACAATCTAGCACTAAGTGAGTATTTCCAGTTGAAATACTATATCTATAATAAGGGTATGTTCTTCAAAGCCAAACCTAATTCTGCCAAAATTTAGTTTGTAAGAACCTATTAGATTTATTTCAAAACTGAATTACCTTGAAAGACTTATTGCTACATTTCTGTAAATCTTACACATTTGTCTCCTGGATAATAGTTTGGTTTGGGGGGGGGGTAAGAAGTGTTTAATTTAAAAGGGAAATTTTATTTTGGTGTAATATCCAATGTCATTTTAAACTATGACCCTGAAATCTTGAGTTACAGCCTTTACTATTAGATTTTAGCCCCATGTTTCTGACCATTTATTTAAAAATTAACTATCTCCTTCCTCACTCCTATCTAAATTGAAAATATTAATGGTACCAACATACTTCTAGTCATTTAGACAGGAAATCTTGAGTTCATCTTTGATTCCTCCCTCTTCTTTCACCTGACTTATCCAACCAATACCATGTTTTGTTTATCTGCCTATTAATGCCTTCATTCCTACTGCCACTAAGTTAACCCAGACAGTGCCTTTTGTTTGGTAATAGTGAATAGTAAACTCCTCTTAAATAGAATTTCCCATTCAAATCTTCTCTTAAAGGATTCCTTCTACACTGTTATAAACTTATATTTCTAAAGTCAGGTTCTGGGCATATCATGCCTCTGATCAAAAGTAATTTGTATCCTGATATTCCCAGAACTATTATTAGATTTTAAGAACTATAAAAAACTTAACTCTACTATTCACCCTCATGTACTATATACTCCAGCCAAGCACACCGTTTCGTAAATACTTCATGTACCTTTTTTAACCCTAACATTTCTCCATCCTAGTTAATCCTAGTTAATCACGACTGTATGCTCTACTTATGAGTTCCAATTTTTTAGACTTCACATGTAAGTGAAATCATGTGGTATTTGTCTGCCTGTACCTGGCTTATTTAATTTACCATAATGTTCTCCAGGTTCAATGTGCTGTTGCAAATGATGGGATTTCCTTCTTTTTAAAGGCTGAATAGTATTGCATTATGTATGTGCTTCATTTTTTCTACTTATCTGTTGATACACATTTATGTTTTTGATGTCATATTTTGGCTATTGTGAATACTGCTCCAATGAGCACTGAAGTACAGATATCTCTTTGACATTTGATTTCATTTCCTTTGGATACATATCTAGTATTAGAATTGTGGGATATGCCCTATGACCTTTTTATCTACTAGGCATTGCCCATATTTATTTTGCCTATGGGTACATTCCTACATGTTTCCAAACTTACTCATCCTTTAAAGCCTTGTTCAAATGTTGTTGTTTTCTAAGAGAGAAACCTGGGACAGTATCACAACAGAAAATCAGAGCCTCTGAACTCCTATAGAACTTCTCATGTGCTTCTCCCTGTCCAACCCCCATCCCCAGTCCCACTGGCACCAGGGACTGAACCCAAGGGGCACTTTACCACTGAGCCACATCCCCAGCCCTTTTTTTTTTTTGTATCTTATTTAGAGAAAGGGTCTCGCTAAATTGCTGAGGCTGGCTTTGAATGTGGGATCCTCCTACCTTAGCCTCCTTAGCCGCTGGAATTATAAGTATGTGCCAGCACGCCTAACTCAGGTGTTTCTCTATGGCAATTTGTACAATGTCTAACTTCCAGAACATATAAATCTCTTGGATACATTTGTTAAAATATAAATTCTAAATCAGTATGTCTGAGAATCTATATTTCTAACAAGATCCCATAAGATGATGATCCAGCTGGTCTATGGACATTTGAATACTATAAGGTGTTATGGAACAGATTTTTGCCTAGTGCTCTGGTTACTTATAAACTTTTCTTACTGTCTCTATTTTCCTATAAATGAAGCAAGGCTCTCAGTTTTCCACTTCAACTTGTACAGGAGATAGTCAATAAATATTTGCAAACATAACACTGCATAATGTATAAGGGATTTTTTTAAAATGCAGGCTTTCAATCCATTAGTGAGTTTGAATCTGAATATATGAATGTATGATATGTATGTATACAATTACAACAGAATAAAATAGAGTTTGATGAGAAAGAACAAAAAATGTATCATATGTAATAAAGGTAAATACTGATTAATATATAAAACATTATAAGTTATACATTCATAAACATTTCATTTACTGGGTCAAAATGGAAACTAATTTTTTTTATGTATGGTCTAAAAAGTTGGAAAATATATTTTGGGTTGAATTTAGATTCCAAAAGACATGAAAGAAAGTAAGTTCCTTGAATAGCAGAGATTTTGTATGGCTTAATTTTTACCATATCCCTGGTACCTGGCACATAGTATGTTTTCAATAAATATTAATTGGATTTTTTTAACCAAATGGAAAGTAGAAAAATTCATAAAACAAATTATATGCAGCAAGTAGTAAGCTGTTGTTTCTGTTCTACATTCCCTTACCCTCTGTCCCTGAATAATGAAGACATTTCAAATGTGCAACTATATTACATGTTCTATAACAGGGACTGGCAAACTAGAGAACCCATGGGCCAAAGCTGGCCAGCTGCCTATTTTAATGATCACAACCACATTCACTTGTTTACATATTATATATGGCTGCTTTTGCACAATAGTAGTGGGTATTAGAAAAGACTGAATGACCTGAAAATCAAATATTTACTCTCTGATCTAGAGAACAGGCCTCTGTATTTAAACTATTTATACAGTTGCTTGGTATCTAATCATATATATTTCAAAATTGTTTTAAAAAAACACTAATGTTAGAAGTAACTTTTACCTTATTGTAATTCTTGGCTAATTCCAACATCTCTTTTACCACCGACTCATTGTGTTTACAATGTTCACTGTAGTCCTGAAGTGTCAAACCTTCCATCCAACTCTTCTTATGCAAATTTAGCAGCATCTAAAAAATATAAAGAAAAAGTAATTATTTTCTTGCCTGAAGGATATTCCCCCTTCACTTGACTTGAGAAAATTCACAAAATCTTTTTGAAATAATGAATTCAAATAAATTCCTATTAGAATTCTCTTAAATTTATACTAATTAAATTTAAAGAGTACTCCAACCCCTGGCTTTTGCTGTCCTACCTAGAAGGTGATTCTCATCTTTGCTGGGCTTCCTTAAAGACAGATGATTCCCTAACCATATTATCTAAACAAGCCATCCCATGCTGTCTTAAACAAAAAACCTTCTTTTTTAAATCTGCTATACTGTAACGTGAACACCTGAAATTATTGTTTACTTGTTTACTGCATTTCTCTCCCACTAAAGGGAAATCAAAAGGGCAGGGACTCTGCCTTGTTATTTTCAAGATCATCGGGGGGCTGGGTTTGTGGCTCAGTGGTAGAATGCTCGCCTAGCATGCATGAGGCACTGGGTTCGATCCTCAGCACCATATAAAAATAAAATAAAGATGTTGTGTCAAAAAAAAAAAGATGTTGTGTCCACCTAAAACCATAAATAAATAAATAATTTTTTTAAAAGATCATCAGGGTCTAGATTCTAAAACAATATCAAATAATAGCAAACAATAGGTATCTTGTTTGAGTGGACAAATTAAATTTTTATTTTATACACAGAATTGCTAATTTTTCATGTAGTCGGGTTTCAAAATGCCAAGGTAAGGAAATAAAATGCCCCACTTACTGACTGTGTGTCAGTCTTTTTTTTTTTTTTTTGCGGGGGCAGGGTGTACTGGAGATTTAACCAAGAGGTGCTTTACCTCTTAGTTACATCCCCATCCCTTTCTTTCTTTCTTTCTTTTTTTTCCAAGACAGGGTCTCACTAAGTTGCTTAGCCCAGTTTATATATCTATGAATTAAAAGCTTATACTAGTCACAAAGGTTTCTTCAAATTCTAACATTCTATCTATAATTTAAAAACATAAAACTTGAAGCTGGGAAGTCATGAAGCTGGGAAGTAAATCAGATTTGTCTAGTTTGTAATCATATCAACAAATTGGGGCTGGGCTCTATATTAAGTGATCATGAAATTAAACACCTTATTTCAATGCTTCTCAAACTGGACTCATGTTCGTTCTTTCTTTCTGTTTCATTTTGGTGCTAGGGATTGAACCCAGGATTGCTTAATGACTGAGTCACATCCCCAGCCAATTTTTTAAATTTTGAGATAGGGTCTTGCTAAGTTGCTGAAAGCCTCATTCATTTGCTGAGGCTGGCTTTGAACTTGTGATCCTTCTGCCTCAGTCTCCTGAGCGGCTGGGATGTAGCTCAGTGGTAGAGTGCCCCTGATTACAACCCCCAGTTTCCCAAAAGATCCAAAGACATACTTTTGAAAATGTACAGGCTCAATTTAGGAAAATCACATTAACTTGTTTAGAGGTCTCCAGCTATTTGTGATAATTTATCTTACTCTGGAAAGTAACATGTATGACAAAATCACCTATGAAGTTTTTCAAGACAGAAACCTCCCTCGTTCCCTTCTTATGGTCCCAGGGTTAATAGAAGAATGTAGTAAATCCCACACAGGTAACTTCAATGTCTTTGATTACTTCCCATGTTCTCCACTGATACTGTTCTAGAAAATGGATACTTAAGTAAATTTTTTCCCCAAAACAAAATATTTTCATTTGTTTTTGCATGATTATTAACATAAATGCTGTTTATTCTAGTATTTTAACACTAGTTTTCATCCACCAGGAGTTATTTACTTTCTGGGTTCTTTACTTTCATTTATTTAATACTTAGGAAAATTTTTTTATAGTTACAACTATGTATGCTATAAAGTTAACCATAATTAATGTTGAGAATTGGATTTGCTACCCCTACAAAAGCAAACAAAGAAAGTTTCAATGGAGCAAAAGGACAACTTGGCAATGACTGCATAAAGATTACAATGGGACAGCCAGGTAAGGCTTGGGGTTAAGTATACAGGTTGGATGAATAAGAATAAAGGCAGGCTTTTATTACCATGAGAAGAGCTGATCTGAGTTATTAAGAGTATAAACATGGCAGTAATTAATTTATCTAAGAGTGTGAATGTGTGTGTGTGTGTGTGTGTGTGTGTGTGTATGAGAGAGAGAGAGAGAGAGAGAGAGAGAGAGAGAGAGAGAGAGAGAGAGAGATTGATTAACTGGATATTACCAAATAGATGCATGATAGATATTATATTGATAAAACGTTTATGTATCTAGGTGAATTTTTCACTTTGAATCTGAGTGGAATCCTTTATCACAACCTGTAATTATTCCATTAAATTGAAAATAAGTTTTGAAAGTGTACTTCAAGCAATCAAGTAAATCTATCACAGCAGGAGACAACTTTGGGACAAATGCAAGCAGTTTTATAGGGTTCCCTCCTGTCAAAGCAACCTCCCCCCCAAAAAAAAAACACAAAATGGAATTTTTTCCAAAAAAATATAATATAGCATATTCTTTACCTCCAATTTAGAAATGAGATTAAAGATGGAAATGATATATTGAAAGAGGGGATACATGTGTGGACAGCACAATTAACTCCCCTTCCCACTGGCCATAAACCAGATGCCCCCCCAACTCCAGTAAACACCTTTGTGAGAAACAGTTTCAAGTACTAATGGTCTTGTTTGTTACTGAATTCTTATCATGTGTGTACTTCAGAATGGCTATAGTTCCCAAAACTCACTAGTTATCATAGGAAATTCAGTGTTCTTAAAAAAAAAAAAAAAAGGAAACATTTTTTTGTCCTTCCCAGAGAGAAATATAAGAAACTAATTTAGTACAAGACTAATAGTAAAGGGGGGAAAGTGGTTCAGATTATAATTTCAAAAAAAAAAAAAAAACAAGCAGAATTAAATTTTGATATTAATAATGAGAAAAATTATACTAGAAATAATTCTAATAGCAGATATAAACAAAAAAATTTAAACCACCAAGATGTTTGACATTTTTCAAAAGTAATAACATTTGAAAACTATATTAAAAGGGACAAGAATCTAGTTTGAAATATTTGAAAACCTTAAGCTGTTTCTTTACTCTCCTTAATTTACCATAAACATATTCAAGGGCTGGGGTTATAGCTCTGTGGTAAAGCACTTGTCTCGCATGCATAAGGCACTGGGTTCGGTTCCATCCTCGGCACCATATAAAAATAAATAGATCAAGATATTGTGTCCATCTACAATTTAAAAAAATACTTAAAAATCTACAATGACAATTTATTCTTAGCAAATTTGAAAAGCTACATTTTTAGTAAGAGAATTATAAAAGTCAACTTTATCGGAGATGATAAATTAATCAAAAACCCCACAAAAATAATGGAAATACTTTTTAATTTATCATGAAACAAAACTGAACACTTTCATTTTCCACTTCCTCTCTCACTTCAGCACCTACCAATTAAGGAAAAAAAAAAGTCTTTCAATAAAATATTTCTTTATTTTATGTTGTAATTCATCAGGAGTCAAAATAAATATTTGGAAACAGCAGAACAGGTAAAGAAATCAAATTTAAACCATATACAAATTAATAGTCTAAATGGTGTGAAAGATGATTTGCTCTTCTAATACAAAAATTTAAACTTACCTTCTGTTCCAGTTCATTTTTCCGATAGTTAATAGTGATGGAGTAATAATGTCTGTTTAGTCCATGAATTAAGGCCTACATAAATGATTTAAAAAAGGATAACTTAATATTTTTCATCTAATAAATAAAATATTTAAAATTATTGATACATCCTATACACAATATTCTTATCATCTTCTAAAAAAGGGTATTTTATCTTAAATTAAAACATTTTTCTCAACCACAAGTCGAGGAAAGTTTTTTGGTAGTTTTCAAGACAGGGCCTCACTAACTTGCTGAGATTACATGCGCCACCATTTCTGGCTTAGAAGTGAAATTTAATGGAATGGATGACACATTTTTAAAGCATGATACAGAGCCTCAGAAATTCAATCTTTTTGATAGCCTTGAGAAGACTTAGAGATAAGGTCTGATCTCATCATAATCTAAGTTTTAATTACCTATTTATAACTTATTAAGTCAGATGTAATACCTGGTGGTTCTTTGTATTTCAAAAGTTTAAAAAGCCGTAAAAATGCATGTGTTTCTTCAAGGACATTAATCTGGATTTTATTTCCTAGTTCAGCTTTTATAATTTCAAATAATTGTGTTCAGGCACATCTCCAAATTAACAGTGTATATTTTATTCGTTACTCTTTTTCTTGCTCATGCTCTTATATAGTGACATGCAATCTACTAACCAGAATTTATTTTTTTACCATATTCAGACAAACAGGCCAATCATTTATAATAAAAATGTAAGCTAATGACATAGCTATATTAAAAAACAATGATACTGGATGTGCTAAAATCAATTCCCAACTGCCCAAGTATCTAACTCTAGCAACAGTGATCAACTGTGATTCAAACAGTATCCTGGGAGACCTACAGGACCCTCTGTCAGTCTAAATGATGAAAATACAGAAATACAACTTAGGAGTATTTTTAACAAGTATTAAAAAAAAAAAAAAAAGGGCTTTGGGAAAAACAGTCAAGAATCTACAGACAAAGCTAACCAAAATCACCACCAGTCTTTGATTGGTGGATTTTTTTACAGTATAGATGGTGTTGAGATAGAAAAAGAAGGAGTAGGGAAGTGAACATTTAATGATCCCTCAACATCTACTTTACACATCACATCTTCTAATCATCATAAAAATCCAGTTAGGTAGGCTAGGCTGATTCCATGTGCATTTGTTCATTTTTTTTTTAAGGAAAAGGCTTTATGTTTTATTACATTTAATGTAGAATCCCGATTTTTTTTCCACATTTTTTTTTATTGGTACATTATAGTCATATCTAATGGTGGAATTCACTGTCATGCACACAGTTTAACAATGTGATTTGGAGAATATCATTCTTCATTATTTTCCTTTTCCCTTCCCTTCTCCCTCCTGGACCATTTCATCTATTCTAGTGATCTCATTTCAATTTTCATGAGACCCCCACTACCCTAAACTTTCTTTTCCTTTTTCCTCTTTAGCTTCCACAATGAGAGAAAACATGATTTTCTGAATTTGGTTTATTTCACTTAACATAATGGTCCCAAGTTCCATCTGTTTTCCTGCAAAGGACAGTTTTTTTATTCTTCTTTATGGCTGAGTAAAACTCCATTGCGCACATATACATTTTCATTATCCATCATCTAGTGATGTACATACAGTCTGGTTCTATAGTGTAGCTATTGTGAATTGTTCTGCTATAAACATGGGTATGCATTTATTGCTACAGTATGATGACTTTAATTCTTTAGGATAAACACCAAGGAGTGCTATGGATGAGTCATATGGTGAGTCCATTCCTAGTCTTTTAAGGACCTCCATGTTGATTTCCATAGTGGTTGTACTAATTTACAATTCCACCAATAGTGTAAAAGTGTTCCTTTATCTCCACATACTCTTGAGCACTTAAAATTGTTGGTATTCTCAATGACTGCCATCCTAATTGGAGTGAGATGAAATCTCAGTGTAGTTTTGATTTTCATTTCCCTAACTGCTAACAATGTTGAACATTTTTTTTCACATATTTATTGGCCATTTGTATTTCTTCTTTTGAGAAGTGTCTATTAGTTCATTTGTCCATTTATCAATTGTACTATTAGGTTGTGTTTTTTGTTTTGTTTTGTTTTTAAGGAGAAGGAGAACAAGAAGAAGAAGAAAAAGGAAGAAGAAGAAGGGGGGAGGAGAAGAAGAAATTAAGAATATCTATTAAATCCTTATTTATTTCAAAGTGAATTAAATTTCAATGCATGAAAATATTACATTGTATAGATCTTTAATCTAAACTTATCTTTGTGTATTATATGAGGTGTATCTTCTGTGTAGAGAGTTAGAAACATGTGCCCAATTCCAGACGGTCTGGCTGGAGAGTGGAGCTCAGATTGAATGTCCCTTCATCCAAATCCCTTTATGTAATGCATTATCTGCCCAATTCCATGTGGTGATGTATCAAGTAACAATTGTGACCAAAATATATACACAAAAGCCAACATGGTAGACAAACAGATCTACATTTTAGATAGTAATTACACTGCTAAAATAAACAATTTGGTATCTGAAGGCACTACCTTTTTGGTTTTCAATTAAATTATTTAGATAAAAGTAATAAGACAAACACAGACAGAATTAAAAGACTAAATTTAAATTAAAGACAAATTTAACTTTAAATCAAATGATATACACAGTCTTCTAATTTTATTTGCTCATCTGCTGTGTACTCCAGTGCATTCATCACAAATCAGAGAAAATCGTTGTGAGCTTTTTGGTCTCATGTAAAGTAAACTGCACATGGCCAGTTTACTTCTAATTATGTCTCTATACACTCCCTGCTGTGGAAAGCATTATAAAACACACAGCTTATGAATTATATATAAGCAATTCATAGGTCCTTGATAGGTTTAAAACACTGTATGCTCTTAAAAATATCTGCTTCATCTAAAGATAAATTTGTTTGCCTTATTTTACATTAATAAACTGGAAATATGGTGCTAAATAATATCCATTGAATCACATTCTAAAATGAAGCTTTCTATATATAAATAGAACAACACATAAAAAAACAAAACATATTTTGTGGTTGCCTCCATAGTAGAGAACTGGGCTGCAGAAGGTAAAATCAGAAGGGAAAGTTTTTACTAAATGCCTTTTTATATCTTTTGAATCTTGAACTATATGACACATATTATCTATGCCAAAATTAATTAATTAGATTCTCAACTATTATATAAAAGAATTAAAAGATGTGGTTATGACCATCAGTTCTTATATTAAGTGACTGAATTAGGAACAACTCAATTTTCTGGGCCTTAGTTGCTTTATCTACAAAATGACGACAGTTTCCTGGGCAACTGTCTTACAATAGTGTATCTAATAATTATCAAAATAATGTATTGCAAGTAGCTTAACCCTACTACACAATGCAACTGTACTGAGAGCTAAAAGCCCTATACTTACAGGCTCAAAATGCTTGCACATGCATCTATGCATCAACATTCTCTAAATTACATGAGTGACAATCTTCAGATTTATTGCAACACTTTTATCTGAAATGTCTGAACAGTTTTTAATGCAGTAGTTCTACAAATTAAGTTACCAAAATAAATGTTTATTAACAGTCTTAATTCTAAACATTTAACAACAGTAAATATTCTGAGTACAAAACAATATAAAGTCTTTCATATTTATGTAGAAGCCTACAGTACTATATAAGTGTTAAAACTTTAGCTTCTCCTTTATAACACATGAAAGTGTAAATAAAATCTGCCTATTAGCTACTTCAACATTATCACTAATATTTTTAAAATAACAATTTCTAGCCAGGATTGGTGGCACATACCTGTAATCCCAGCTACTCAGAAAACTGTGATAGGAGGATGACAAATTTGAAGCCAGGCTGGACAACTTGGCAAGACCATCTCAAAAAAAATTATAATATTTTAAAGCAGGATGCTTTTTTAAAGAATACTTGATCCAGACATGGTTACGCATGCCTATAATCCCAGGCAGTGGCAGAAGGTATGCTAGTTTGAGGCCAGCCTGGACAACGTAGTAAGAACTTGTGTCAATATATTTAAAAAAAAAAAAAAAAGGCTTACAGATGTAGCTTAGTGGTAGAGCACCCTGGATTCCATCCCAGTATGGCAAAAGAAAAAAACTCTAAAAATATCTTTGTTTCACTGTAGAAAGTTTAAGAAATATGGACAAGGAAAAACAAGAAAATAAAATTCTATAATTCTATCACCTAAAAGTAATCAATACTAATGTTTTGGTGTAAATATACAGGCACAGTTTATAAAACTGTATATTTACAAAATGAAGAATTTGTATATCTTATTTTATAATCTCTTTCATTATATTTTGATCTTTCCTTAAGTAATATACACGTAATCATAATACTCCCCTACCACTTTAACAGTAAAGAAATAAAGAGTTAGAAAATCATTAGTGAACGCCAGCGAGTACTAACAGCTGCTTTCAGACTTCTACCCCTACTACTTGAAAATTCGCTTAAGAGCAATTTCCCTCTTAACACCAGCTAACTTTCCCTTGAAAATAAAAGGTTATTTCTGAAAAGTTTTTAATCCCCATGTTAAAGATTTCACTAATATTACATTAAAATTATATTATGGTCATTACCATTTACTTCAAGCTCTTCTGGGTTGCTTTCTTTTTAGTGTGTCTTAGAAAAATAAGAAAGTTTTTTAAGGTATGGCTTTATTCAGTCATTTTCTGGCTTGATCCCATTTGTGTGTTTTTGTATTGAAATTGTCTTAAAACTGTAATGCCCACCCAGCTAGATGTCATTCTGATGGGCGCTATACAAACTGTGAAATAAATATATTTACAGATTCTAATTGGAAGGCAAAACAAACTAAAATGAAAGGAAAAATATTGATGCTGTAGCTGTTATATATACATAGGTGGTTTAACTCACATTCAGAATCTGTCTCATAAAGTTCACCAAACTAAGACTATAACTAAGGGTTAAAAATATAAGTGGATTGGTATAGAATAAAACAGATTTTAATATTGATTTAACTCAATTTTTAAGGTTAAAAAGCAGTGTTTTAATTAAAAAAAAAAAAAGAAATCTGCAACAGGTGGCTGTTGACTTACAATTAAGGAAAAACTTCTGGCAGAAAATACCAGTAATCACAATGATTTTGGATTGTGAGATGCTACTTAACCTTTTATAAAAAATAATGAAGCAGTATGACTCGATGGGAGTTTATAAGAAAGGTCATTATCACAAGCTAAACAGGTCCAATAATATATTCTCTTGGAACATACAAGTATGGGCTTGTCTATGCCCAATCAAAATCACTGGTAGCTTATTTCATACTCATTATATTCTGTAATCTTCCCTAAGTTTTAAAAAATGTTTTTTTCCAAAAGCAACACACCTCAATCCTTTGAAACAAAATATTTCACTTTGATGAAGATTTCGGATGAGTGGTTGCTACAAAATCAAATGTTTAAAAGTACCAAGTTATCAAAGTGTAACCAACACTTAATCATGGTTAACTGTTAAAGCCACAATTCCCCAAAGACAACCTTATAGAAGAACAAGGTGTCAGAAGGGGAACAGCAATAACTCCTATGTCTTTGTCTTATGTGTTCTATTTAACCAAACATGTTATTTTTGTTCTTTTAATTAATCTTTAGAGAAGTAATTAACCATACAGACATAGGCTATATGGCACATTTAAAATAATTTTTGCAGACAATGAAAATTTGTATTCAAACAATGAGACAAGTCGTTTACTTGACTTGTCTCATTGACAAAGAAAACATTAATCACTCAAGAGGATATTAACTGTCTGAATACCAATAACTCCAATAACAGTGGTTGACATCATTAGATAAAATAAGTTATAAACTCTCATAGAAAGTAATATTGAGTGTGTTTTGCAGCAGTTATCTTAAAGATGAAGATTAAACCAAAAAGGTAGGAAATTTTAAGTATTATTTAAGAACTGTTACTGGGTCTGGGTATAGTGATACCCCAGTGCAATCTCAGCAACTCAGGAAGCTAAGGTAGGAGGATGGCAAGTTTGAGCAGTCTGGAAAATTCAGCCAGACCCTGTCTCAAAACAGAATTTACAAAAGGGCTAGGGGGATGTAGCTCAGTGGTAAAGTGCTTGCTCAGCATATATGAGTCCCTGAATTCAACACCCAGTACCACACCCCCAGTAGACACAATTCCAAACTGTTTTCTAGAGGCTTGTTTAAATATGTATCAGTTTTCCCATTATTTTCTGCTATGAGAAATGTGTACAAACCAATCAATTGTGGTGGCCCATATCTTCCACCTAAAGCTCTTATGGGTTCTTCTCTATAATGTTAACCATACCTAAGATATTCTTAATCTAAAGGCTCTGCTATGCTCCCAAATGCTTACATATGGTAAAAAATTTAAAGGTCTTACTAAAAAATTGACTCATGTATGAACAAATATAACTTTTGAAATAATATTCATATATTTCTCTTTTAAAATAAAAAAAACTAATTGCAAACAAAGTAAAAACGCAAAGAATTAAGATCTTAAAATGACTGCAAGTCTGAAAAAGGTAAAAGAGTTTTTATACTTTTAAAATACATTATCATTTTACATACATTTCATATTATCAAATAGAGCCATTACCTGGATAGATGGCTTGTTCAAGTGACCCAGATTTGAAGTTGTTTGTCTTGGTTCATGTCCTAAGACCATCATATTAGCATTGATCAATCTGAAGGCATCAATAACAACCTGTAAAAACAAGGTGTCAAGTCAATTCTTTTAAAAAAAACAAGTGATGATGCCAAGCAACAGTGGACAAGGCATGATCAACTTGCATCTGTTTCTGGCCTATTTCCAGAAAATCATTTAATTATAATATTAATAAAAAAGAACCTCCTGCTGATTGTGCCATCAGCACACCACCCTCTATCTTGTAATGTAAGATGACACCAATTATTGCAATTTTCATGAAGCAGTAAAGAAAAATGTTAACTTTGCATCTTTATTATTAAAATACGTCATTAACTAAACTTACACCAAACAGCCTTCATGGGTGTGCATGTTTGTCACCTAAATTTTAACTAATCAAAATGAATGACAGAGAAACTAAAACTGAAAGTGAGCACAAGCTAAGGGACTACATCCAAAGCCCAGCCCTGTCACATCAATTATACTACCACAGTACATGAAATGACAACAAAATTGCAGCCAGCCAGGCACTTGCCCATGTATTCTCTTCTAGTCAGATACCTTTCACTTCTTGTGACTATGAAAGACTTTATATCTTGTCTGATGGCCTTACGTGTCCAAACCACTGTCAACACAGGAGGCACAATGTAAGAAAACCAAGGTCATCACCGCTTTAAGCTAGGATCATGGTATTCAATGATGTGGCTGTAAATTCACAGTACAAAAATTAATAATTGGTAATTAATTATAGAAAGTTTTTAAATTCTTACATGATACCATCTGTTAGCTCTTAGTAAGGGATAGAATCATATAATATTCTGTGTCATTCTGTGGTCATTATTATAGATTTAAAAGAACTTCTTGAAACTTTTTATTTTTAATTTTTAATTTTTAATTTTTTAATAGTTGTGGATGGACAGAATGCCTTTATTTTATTTGTTTATTTTCATGTGGTGCTGAGGATCGAACCCAGTGCCTCACACATGCTAGGCAAGTGCTCTGCTGCTGAGCTACAGCCCCAGCCCTTCTTAAAACTTTTTTTTTTTTTTTATAATCTTTATTTTATGTGGTGCTGAGGATCGAACCCAGTGCCTCACGCATGGTAGGTGAGCACTCTACCGCTGAGCCACAATCCCAGCCCCTTAAAACTTTTAAATAGCATGAAATTTTAGGTGAACACATACAACTTTAGAATAGATTGCCTCTTTAAGGAAATTTAACTCAATACACTTGTCATACAGCACAGTTTTAGAGCAGGACATTATTTCCAGATTCACTTTTTAAAATGTTCAATAACTGAATTATGCCAGCCCTGCCCCCTGTTCCAGTACTGGGGATTGTACCCATTGAGCTACATCCCCAGTAGACACAGTCTCACTAAATTGTCCAGGTGGACTTGAATTTGGAATCCTCCTGCCTCAGTTTCCTAAGTAGCTGAGATTACAAACATATGCCACCGGCCCAGTGAGATAAACTAATGTTTTAAAATCTACTATCAACTAGATTCATTCTCATTTGTACAATTATTGTTTAAACATAATGAGAGATTAAAAATAATGTTTTTAGATTAAAGCAATGAAAATCTAAAAATCATATAGTAAATATTTCTACATGCTTTGGCTAAAGAATAAGATTTAAAGAAAGAAAATCACCATTTCTAACAAGGCTGAAGTGAAGAGTCAAAATATTATATTTACAAAGGTATAAACTTATACCCAAAACTATGACACGTGAATCAGTCTAAGTTCTCTGCCCAATTGGCCTAAAAAAATCAACTTTGAATTTTGCTTTTCTTTCTAGTTCAAACTTTCCCAGAGATTTCTCTTGCCTCAAAATAAAAGCAAGCATTCCCAAAACATGAATGATTTAATAGTTTGTAAACTTTTTCCTTTTCATACAATAACCTTTATCTAGACTTAACTTTCACATTTATATGTGAATATGGTCTAACTTTCCTATATTTAATGTTTTAACGTATTTCCTTTTTTCATAACGCATAATAAAAACAGGTACAGACATACTTTAAATAACATCCAGACCAGGTGTGGTGGTGCATGCCTATAATCCCAGAGGCTCAGGAGGCTGAGGCAGGAGGATAGTGAGTTCAAAGCTAGCCTCAGCAACTTAGCGACCCTAAGCAACTTGACAAGACCCTATCTCTTAAAAAAAAAATACAAAAAGAGCTGGGATGTGGCTCAGTGGTTAAGTGTCCCCTGGGTTCAATCCCCAAAATAAAAAGTAAATAAATAATAAACAAACAAACAAACATCAAACAAATGTTTTTAAGAAAACTGGAGTAAAATTTTCTTATATTTTGAACTAAAAACACATAAGATCAAGTTAACATGTGGGCAAAGGAGGGGAAAAGGTACCATTCTGACAGGTATACAAGGTAAACAAATACATAATTAAAAATCAGCACCCCTAATTATTAATGGTAAATATCATTTTGGTCTGTTTGATGATTCTATTTTAATAATAAAGTTCAATCATTTGTAGGGGAAAAACTTAGATAAAATATGAAAATTTCATTATGTATCACAGCAAAATGCTTAGTTTTTTATTCTGAATTTTTCAAACTAAAACAGCAGAGAGCTATTTTACATGCAAAAGTCTCTTGTATTTTTCTGGAATATTATACGCAGGTGTGAAACTTTGTGAACAGGAAATGAAAATAACAAATAAATAGATATCATGATCTATTAAAAAAAACTTGAAATTTTAAAAATTCTACAAAGAAATTAGAAAAAATAAGGTTTTAATATACTGTTCAACTAATAAATGATGTCCTATGTGAAATGACATGTTCAGACCATTCCTGAGCAGCAATATGATAGCCAATAGAAATGATTACAGGAAGATGAAGGAAATTTGCTGCCATCACTATAGCAACTGTCTTAAGGAAACTAACGTGTTCAACAACCTGCAAACCAAAATTAGATTTAGCATGCAATAAAAATATAAATATGGCAATATAGTCTACATTTTAATTTCTCTACAATTTTATAATTGCTGCTTCTGCTGTGAAAGTAAGCGGGTTTCTCCTTTAGAGCAACCTATCAAAATAGACTCATTAATGTCCAGTGCACTAATGAGCAATGGGCAAAAAAGGTGTTAATTATGCACAGTAAGAAAGATTCAAGAAAAAGCCCTAGTGAGCACTTGGAGGTGTGTATAAGCTGAAGGCATTTCTCTCTGTTTGTGTATTTACAGCATGATGCAACAGAATGACAGCAAAGTGGTCACTCCATGTTTAGGAAGAGAAATCTTAGATGCAACATACTAAACAAAGAACCCCCAAGAATTAATTAAGATCTGGGGAAGAAGGAGGAATAATCCATTCTTAGAGCTTTATGAATTTCCTAAAGAGTTCATTTGAAGTTTATATAAACTAGTTCAGTTCGTCTTGTAAACCTCAAATAGTAATTTAATCAAATTCTCTGCACAAAAATTATCTCCTTATTATGTAATACTTTAAAAATTCCTTCCCATAATGAAGTCCTGTACACCACATTGAATCTCTATTTACCAGCCTGACCATTTAATTTTTTCTGGTACAAGTGCCTTGAGACTTTTCAGAGGTCACTGCAACAGTAGACAGCTTATAACAAAACCATTAGCAGTTTGGCTAGCTTAGGGAAACCTCTTACTTTCCTTTTTTGTTTATTATCACTGCATGAATCTGCAGCATATGATAGTTTATAATTTCTCAGGCTTGTTAAATTCATGTTAAAGGTCTGTTTTCTTGTTGAATAAATTTTGTTCATATAATGCTGCCTATTTCATACACTCAGTCTTTAATAGCACCTTTGGTCTATGCGCAACTCACAGATCAAAACAGAGGACTAAAATAGGGGTTGATGATGCTATTTACATGTGTGATTCCTGCTGTCTTCTTGTTAGTAGCTTTAATATAATAGAAGACCTTGTCTGTTTTGTAATTAACACATCTTTACTGGAGAGATATTTGGAAGTGATTGCTGTGAATATACTGGTTAGTAAAATAAACACAATCACACACCACTTTCTGTTATCAGACAAATTTGTGAATTGTACACATTATACTCCAGATCAACAAACTGTGATATAACAGCCAAGTAGAAGACACATATTTATATAACCCTTTATTTTTCTGAAAATATGTATTCACTCTGACCTTGCAAATATAATTAGCTTGTGGGATGTGCAGATTTCAGTACCATGGTTGCTTTACTAATTGCAACTCTTGGAAATAGATACTAAATATTTGGAAGCTGCCAATACAAAATAAAAACTGCATCTTTTTTGTACATCTGTCTTAGCTTATAAAAGCAAAATAGTTTTAAAAACAATACTGAGTTCCATGTTTATTTCAAGCATACCCAAGGGACAAAAATCTATCATTTCATGTCAATGACAAATCTGGTTTAGGGCTTAAAACTTTAATTATTTTCAAACTTCGTTTAAATTTTTTTGGCTTCTTTCATAGTATATGCTATTTATTTTTAAATTCATGTGTTCTTATCAACACTAAATTTCTAAAGCATCAATCTATAGTTCCCTATTTTCATATTCTAAAGGAAGCTATTTTTAAGCAAAACTCTTCAAATTAGTTTAATATAAAAATTTTTAAAGAAAAATGTATACACACTTATGGCAGTAGTTACTATATTTTTTTCTGTCTCTTTCTCTCCCTCCCTCCCCAGTCTCCCCACTAGTTGGCTTCTATGGCATTTCCAGTTCCATTTATATTGAAGTCAGTGATCATGAGAAGTGTTTAAAATACAGTAGCCTCAATGTTTAAAGAAATTATAATGAATTCATTTTCTTAAGCTTAAAAAATCCTAAACAATCTGAATCTTCCATAACCTTACAGATAAACTCACTATAAATATATGTAAAATGAAGTGAAATTACCAGAAAAATTCTAAGACCTGGAAAATCAATGCAAACACTAAAAAGAAGGGAGGGTGGTAAAATAAAATTCAGTTACCAGTTAGGCTATAGTCTACCAGCATATAAAGTCTCTAAAAATGAGAGGTGTGGAGAGAAAGACAACACCCCATATCAAATACCCTTTATCACCTAGCAATGACCTGTTATCAAATGCTTAGGTTGTTTCTGGATTCTTTAAAAATTAAAGAGTGCATGTGACCTGGGAAGTACTACTTAGGGGTTTGTGACCAGCTTGTTACTTCTGCTGCCATGCACTGCCACACATCTATAAGAGAAAAACATCTTATGTCTCTTGTAAGCCCACAGCATAAAAAATTCAGAGATATCTTACTTTTTATGCCATTTCCAATGAAAAGCTCTAAGAACTAAAACTGACTCATGCCAAATGCATATCACTGAATTGCTGTGATTTCTTAGTCTCAAGTTTGCAACACGGAAATTATTTATAAAATGTCAATTTTAGCTCTGGAAAAGAAATTCCTATGTGTATGTACATTTTCTTTCTTCATCCTCAGAGAATTGCTTACTGTATCTAGAGATCTGTGGTACAACTTTAATATACTGGGAGAAAAGGGGGATGGGTAAAACTAGCGTAATGTACTTTTTTGACAAGTGAAGACAATGAATCAAAATTAAAGCCACAAACTTTAAACATATATGCCTTAATAAAAACAAATCAAACTTTAGAAAGTAATTTGACAAAAGGTAATTAGACATTTACAATTAGACTCATGAAACACTATGAAAATAATTTACTTAAGTTACAAAACAAAGTTTAGCAGATTTTTTTACACTATATGCATACATTCAGTATAGTGTGGGGATTTAAGTACTTGAAACACCAGGGATTCAGAAACCTTTCTGGATCTATTATTTTCTAGTTAAGCAACCTAGGAAAAGTTATTTTAACCTCTCAATCTCTGCTCAGGAATGAGTGATCAGAGTTGGTAATAAGATTAAATAATATATGTGATAAGATTAAATAAAATAATCTATGTAATTGTGTGATCATGGAGCTGCCCAATTCAGATCTTCCTTCTAAAGAACATGCTGTTGGGAACAACTGGCTCACAACTTCCAGCTGTTACACTTTTGGATCCACTGAGCATTGACACCAGGTCCATGCATCCCTCTGCAGATCCCAGCAAATGATTAAGCACAACAGTGGTACTAGAACTTAGCCATTCCTGCCCCCCAAAAGGGATTTTTCTGAAGAGCAACTTGGCTCATGGACTCTCCATCAATTTAACCGAAACATTCTCAAAATTATCCTGCAGTATGAGGCTTTTTCTGCCTAATCCTACCATCCCTTCTTCTCCTTTCATAGGGTCAAACTTGTATAACAGATCAAACATCCTTCCCTTTATTCATTATGAGTAGCCTCCAAATAAAACAAAGCAAAATACTGCATTTGTAAATAGTGTGAAAAGTTGGAAAAAAAATTACCCTAAAATTAAATTATAAGCTTGACATTCAGAGTTATTTGGCATATGAAAAGAAAATCAATAGTAAAACAAGAAAATACAGTTTCTTACAAACAACCCAAATTAAAATAAAAGTAGCTAGGTATACAAAATATTATCTCTTTTTTAAAATGACTTAATATGCCTAGAATCTTGACACTCCTGCATGATAGGTGTTTCTAGAATCTTATGTGACAAATAAACAGTGAACTTAAAATTGAGCTCCTCAGGGGCCTACTAATGAGCTTCAAAGAAACTATCACCTATGAATCATTGGTCTGATACCAACTCAGAGTGCCAATTCTAACTGATGGCTATTCAGTCAACCTACATAAAATGAACAAGTGACTTCAGATCCTTTTCTAGTATACAAACTAAGGCAACACAAAACTGGTATACCCATAGATAGTTCTGTATAAAGTAAAGGATTATAAGACCCTAGTGATCAAAAACATGCTAACATGGCAGTAGGGCAGGTAAATCAGAGGAATAAAAGGTTTATATTCCTTCAAATTATCATCTTTCAATAGGCAAAAGCATTAAGTATGACAAATGTGTGATAAAGTCAATTAATTCACTTTTATGCATTTTTATTTTGGTTAATTAAATTGATTAAATACTATATAAAAACTGTCTTGCCTAATCCACTCAATAATCAAGAAGTAGGCTATTATTGATAACAAAATGTTATCAATTTATGAGATCCAGAGAACTTAAGTAAATCCATTCCATTTTTGTGGCAAAAAAATATATATATGGTGCAAAATAAATATCCATTGCAATGAATGGAAAAAAAAAAAAAAAAACCTCCAAGAAAGCATTTTTGGTTACTATAATCTACAAGTTTTACCATTCAGGTTTTTTTTCCTATAAGAAACTTGAAGAAAAAGGAAATTAATTATCTGTAAAAATCTAATCATTAACTTTAACATAAATAAATATTATTCCCACTTTTCTTATCAATGCTTAGTTTTTAATTCATGAGCACACTTCCATGGCATGGGAAATTGAAAAATTCAATTTAAAACACTGACTGGTGCTTAATTTGGAATAAAAACTGCATAAGTCAAGCTATCTTGAATGGGAAAAGTGGCAGTGAGCACCTGTTAATCAGCTTACTAGAAGCTTAACAATAATCACTGAGGAAGAACCCTGAAGAAAATTTACCAATATCCTCCTTAGTATATTATGATGATAACACACTAAACCTGTCAAAACCAAATCCCAGGTCCAGAAAAGTACTAATTAACAACGGCTAAAGTCAAATAATCTAGGATACAATCCTTAATATATGTGACATCCCTGAAATGGCATCTGTATCAAATTTATAAGTCTTCTGTATAAAATTGGCATTAGGGAGTAAATATTTTTTTCTATATCTTCAGTGCATGCCTGGCACACAGTAGTGATCAACAAGTGTCTGAATGACCAGGAATAATTAGAAAACTAATGAAATGACATTCAATAAACTAGAGCCAATAAATAATATTCTTATACATAATGGGCTATTGTCTTAAAGGTTTTACTATTTTTAATGAAACAGTTGGATTCAAACTAACTTGAAGCATATCTGTATCATTTAAAATGCACAGCAAGTCCTAAGGCAAAATAAATTAGTTCAGAGACATTAATTCAGAAGTTTTAGATTAAAAGAATTCCACTTAGAACTGTTACCTCTATATAAGATTCACTGTCTTAAAATTTTAAATATAAAATGGCTTTTACCTTTCTAGCTGAAATTTTCTGATTATACCTACTAAATAAATACTATAGTATAGCATGAATTTTAAAATCAGGCACATTAGGATTTGTAATATTTTATAGATATTCTAACAAAATCTTGAGAATTTTATAAAACTTCAAGCTGATAATTAATAAGAAGCAAACAAAAGATATGCTATCACTACTTTTAGAAGATAAATAACATGTTGAACTTGAATTCTGATCTGATTATACAATGTTCAAATTCATCAAGACTAATATCCATTAGCAAACTGTTTAACTGACTCTCAATCTCATTTCAGTCATTTGAATAAATGACTATATGACTGCTAACAAAAATTACCAGAACTCACAAAATTTAGTTTTTTTAAATGCTGAAAGCTGAAAAAAAAAAAAAAAAGAGAAAAGGATGGGTAACAGCTGAACACTGACAGACACATTCATTTCTTGATTGTATTTATGAATAAAGTACTCTTTGCAACACATATTTTTTGTTGTTGTTGTTTTTTGGTACTGGGGAACCAACCCAGGGCCTTGCAAATACTGGGTAAGTGCTCTGTCAATGAGCTGTATCCACAGTCCTGCCAGGAATTGTAAATCCCAAGATAAGAAACTGTTTCTCCCCTCAAAGAGGTTCCAATCTTGTGGAGTGGAGACATTTATACAGATGAGTAGAAGACAAAATGGTTAAACTATTATTTGATTATTTTAAAACCTCCACCATCTTAAAACAGAATTTCTAATACAAAATTTCATGGAAAAGTAAAACTTTTGCTCCCTAATTCCCAAAAAGGACTCAAGCTTCTTGATGTCTGAAAATAACACATAAGGTCTTAGAACATTCGTTCCTTAACTCATTCCTCCTATTATTTGCATTTATTCTCCAGAGACCCATCTTCCCATATGATGCAAACTCTTCTTTTGCTTTTTAGTTTCTTGGCACCAGGGATTGAACCCAGGGTCACTTAACCACGGAGCCACATCCCCAATCCTTTTAATATTTTTATATTTTATTTTAAGACAGGGTCTCACTGAGTGGCTTAGGGCCTCACTAAGTTGCTAAAGCTGGCTTCAAACTTGTAATCATCCTGCCTCAGCCTCCCAAGTCACTGGGATTAGAGGCATGGACCATCAAAATGATATCCCATTCATCAAATTTCACCCCCAGTTTCATCTACTTAGTACAGCATATACTATTTTCTTATTTGCACTTAACACATTTGAAAAATTTAATTTGCATTTACTATTTTTTACTACAAAGTAATATTTTATTGTATACTGGCACATACAAGATTCTGAATAAGTATTTGCTGAATTACTTCTATCTCTAGCAACCAATTTAATACTGACGGAAACAAGCAATAACAGTATAATTAAACTGTATTTGTATGCAATGCAGGATATCAGTATATAATTGGTAGAATGTTATCCTGCCCACTAGTGACACTAAATGTATATGAATTGTCTTCTCAAAGAGACAGATTTTATTTATTTTGTGTCCCAGAATCATTAGCATATACACATATCAGCCAAACATAAGAAATACTGATCTGCAATTAAATAAGTATCACATTTTTAAAGCATCTATTGAGTATTTCTGATCAGATTAAATATAAATATATATATTTCAAGAAAACCCAGCCAGTGTAAGGAAGTAATTAGACTAATAGTCATTAGTTTTTTCTTGTTTTCAAAATAAGAAAAAATTGATTTCTGGGAGTTAGTAGGTAATATATACACATTTTACTAACACGAATTGTGTCAAGGAGAATGAGTTCTCTATGGCAGAAATACATTTTAATAAATATATTTAAATATCAAAACCAAGCTATAGGTTAGTTTTATTATTTTGTTCAAAGTAATCATTGTTCTTGGAATGAAGAAGTCAGTCACATTATAGATTGAATTAACTTCCTAATTTGCTGGGTTAATAAAGTCCAGTCGTGGGCTGAATATATAAAATAACAAAACATTGAAGCAGAATACTTAAAACTATTTCACTGAGTAGTTTAGAGCAAAACTTGCTTGTAATTTCTGAGCTTTGCTCCATTTAAATTATGAATGCAATTAGTACTGATTTTTACCTATAACATTTAAAAACATTAATAGTACTGTATAACATACAAGGTAATATGATTTTTTTATGCTGTATGGTCTCATTTGTCCTAGGGATGTCACAAAAGCTGACAGGGATCAATCTTCTATATTGTTTTATAAAATTAGTAGAACACAAACCACATGGAAAATATCAATTAGTACATAAAACTATAAATAACCATTGAAAACTCAGATAAAATATATAGCTCTTTCCTCTGGCTTATGTGAAGGGAGTGATGCCTAGCCACAACAACTTAAGGAAAAGCCCTGCAATAACATCTGATATTCATTTTTCATTACTGAGTTACTTTGATTATATAATTCATAATAGTATAATATTAAAGAGCCAGTAAAAAAGGTTGAGCTCTGAAATTTTATAAACTTGGATTTGTATTCTTATTTGCTGTTACATCCTAGTCTGATTCTGGCAAAGTAATCTCTTTGACTAATTTTTAAAAATCATTTGTTTGATGAAATGTAATAGTGCCTATTTGAAAGATTACTGTAATGAATAAGTTAAAATGGTTATTACTATAATACCTGGCAAAAGCAATTATTCAATAAAACACAATTAAGTCCCCCTAAAATAAAACTTATTGTGAATGAATTGAAATTACAAAGAAAAAAATCCATGCTTATCTTACCACTCAAAACAAGAGGCAACAGAATTTTAAAAACCGGAAATATAAAAATATACAGAAAGGTTTTTAAAACCATGAATAGATACCCAATTTACATCATTTACGCATAGATTTTCATTTTAACTCCTGATCTAATGATTGCCTTACTAAATATTTAGACAGACCTGATAAGTCACATGCAGGGAAGGGAGAGACTCCTATGCTATTTTTCATTTTTGTAAGTTTATATTTTTAACTTTAATAATTTTAATGAAAATAACCTGGTTATGGACTTACTAGTATTTAATTTGATTCATAGTGTTGAGAGGTTTTGACACTGAAAGAATCATAAATTACCACCAAATCCAGACACCATATAGATGAAACTGCATTATTAACAAAAAACTGGATCATTATTTAGGGTGATATATAATTATATTAAATTTTTAATTTTTTTCATGACATAAAATAGATATCTATGATTTCATAAATTCTTGAACTTTTAAAAACCAGATTTAAAATTTGAAAGTATATAATTAGAAGTGTATCTTAAGTAAAATCTACTCTTAATATGAACTATATCTAATTAAAATAGTGCAAATTCTAATATTACACAATATTTAAAATTAGGTTATGAAACTGAAATTGCCATTTAAAATTAAGCTTCAACTATTATTTGTAAATTACTGTGGTAGAGGGGGTTTATGGGATAATTTAATATTTCTAAAATATTGTTAATTTAATTAGTACTTGAGTTATTAAAAAGGTTCCTTAAATACCAAAGAATTATATGTAAGAGGTATTATACAGTACTTTAATTTATAAAACTAATAAAAATGAAGTTTTTTCAATTCCTTTTATTTGTATCATTTAAGTAGCAATATACTTAGAAAAAGAAAGTAAATAAATTGGAATATAGGCATACAGAAGTATCAGAAGTTAACCATTCTGAATTATCTAGTATATCAGTTTCTATTATTATTTTTGTGGATCGTTTCTGCCTCTGAAAAGCTAAATCACACCTAATAGGATCATGTTTTTAGAGAAGACCTCAATTTTTATACATCCTAATAATATGATGTCAGAAAACATTCCACTTCAAATTCCTAACAGATAAAAACACTACATTTTAAGAGCCATGTTTAGTTTGTTTGAGCTGGAGAGCAGATGTAAATGTAATCCACACTACTATCAAACTCCAGGTCTGATAGATATCAAGCTAATTTTTATTTCTAAGTACTTTAAAAATTATTTGTAAAACTAGCATAAAAAGGATTCCATAAATGTATTGTGATTTTATTTTAACAATTATTCTACACTACAATGGAAGTACATGCTCAAACAAGACACCTCAGCAGTATTTTAAAGCAGTAACCACCTAGCCAATTTCTGTATGTTCTGTAGTTTTTCTAATCCACTCTCCCTGTGGTTGAGCAAAATCGAATTGCCTCTCACATTTGCAGACAGCTCTGTGAAGGTGATAATAGAGCTGCTCCCTGCTGTCATGAGGCAGGAAATAGGAAAATGGCATATGGGGCTAGAAAGAAATAAAAAAAAAAAAAGAAAGAAAAGAAAAGAAAGAAACAAGAGAAAAGAAAAGAAAAAAGAAAGAGCGAAAGAACGAACAACAAAAAGAACTAAATAAGAACAAAAGAGATTTTAACAAAGAACTATAACCCAACATACTTTGCAAGTTAATCTCTTTTCAGAATCATTTACATATTTAATCATTCATCTGCATCCTCAAACATGTGAATGGTTGATACCAAGTCTTTGGGGCAAGTTTTCATTGTCTAAAACCTTTGGAAAACACAACTCCAGAGTATGTCCCTCACAATATCAATGAAACAGAGCCCTTAATAGTCATTTTGAAGATGTACTGATTCCAAATTCACCAGAAAATAAAGGTAGAGAAATGATTATCAAGATATTAATAAAATGTATATAGCAGACTTTTAATATGGATTAACACTTTGAATTTTAGGAAATTTTTAAAAATTAAAGATAAATACTCGTTTACAACAGTAGGTGATTAAAGTAACAACATATCCCTAAATAGTTAAATTACTAATAATACCAAGGCATATTTATGGACTGGTACACTTGTTTGGTTATTTTAATAAACAGACAGTGGTCTTCTGTGTAATTAAGACTCCTGCTTTAAAACAAAATGGATTTTTATTTAAAGTATGTGTAAACAGAATGTGGCAGTAGATGGCAATAAAGATAGAAATGACTCTACCTTTCCTTTTACACTCTGAATGGGATCCACAACCACTGCCACAGCTCTCTCCGACAAGGCTTCAAAGCTCTGCTGAGTGTTGATATCCACACCAGAAAGCCAACAACCAAAGCCAGGGTGACTGTGATACCAACCAACAACCATCTCAGGCCTGAAACAAAGAGGGCATTCAGAGACTCAGAACAGAACAAGTAATACATTTATGATATGAAAAGAAACAACACACTAACAGGGTATAAATTAAGAAGAGATGAAAAACACACAGGTGTGAAAAAGCACCATTAGAAACTCTGAAATCCTACACCATATTATCCAGAAAACATGGAAATGAATAAGTGTGACAAAGGAGTGCTATCATTAAGAGATGCACATTAGCAGTGGTAGATAAGGCTTTCAGTTTTTCACCTTGTTACCACACTTTCTCAGAGCCAGTTTTTACCCTTTCAGCATTCAAGTAAATATCTACTCTTTAACTCCTTAGCTCTGGGAGTTGGATTTTCCAGACACAGAGTACATTTTTAACAATGGACACCAGGATCCACTGTTGTGAAAGGATTAAATATCAATTAAACCAGCAGTAGAACTAGGAACTCAGTCAAAAACCAATTTGCACTGTTCTGCTCAGCTGCTGAGCCTTTTGCTAACACTAATTTTGAAGTTTTTTCCACAGTAGAAGAATTTGAGCAAGAGAATGGCAACTACTGAGATTTAGTCTGAGGAAAAAAAAAACTTAAGAATATCTGGGTTTTACTTTCTCTATCTTTAAAACTCATGTCTACAAATATACTTGAATATTCAGAATCTAATTCAGTTACAACTATCAAATACACACAACATACAAGTCCTTCAATTACAAGTGTCTAGACAGTAACTCTATATGCTAAACAGAGAGAAGCCTCAGCTCAAGCTTAGTACTTGACAATCAAGAATTCTAAAATGAGGCAGTTCTCTGGTAGATTTCTTTCATTCTAGAGGGAAGAAATACTACACAAGCAGTATATTAACCTGATACTAAAAGATACTTTTATATTGATTCCTAGGAATGATACTCATAAACATCCATAACTTCAGGGTATGTTTCTAAAGATATCTCCCATTTAAAAAAAAAAAATGATCAACTGGGCTGGGGTTGTGGCTCAGCGACAAAGCACTTGCCTGGCACGTAGGTTTGATCCTTAGTACCAGATAAAAATAAATAAATAAAATAAAGGTCCAACTACAACTAATAAGTAAATAAATAAATATGATCAATTGAACTACTTACCTTCCTGTTTGCTTCAACATATCCAACATTTTGGCTTGGAACACTGGATCAACTGCTTCTACACTGACACCCTAGTTTGGAAAGAAAAAAAAGTGATTACTTTTTTATAACTTTGAAAAAAATGAAACTTTATATATACTGCTGTTAGTTAATGAGTTAATACAACATTCAGGATCCTTTAAGAGTTTATGGCTATTTCTATGTATATATTTATCAAAAATGCCAAATAATTTAACCAGCTATGATTTTTGGTTATACCTATGGAGGCAAACATATTTCCTAATGTCATCCTCTGATAACTGATAAAGACTACAAATATTCAGTTATTATAATAGAAAATTATTTTTTCAATAATTTACTGCCCCAATAAAAGCAATTAAAAAAAACTTCCCACTGGACCCAAGCCTGTTAAAATGTTGTATTTTTCTAATTTAACCAAAACAAGATTTTAGCACATGAAAGAATAAAGAGGGCTCATATTATCTAGTTGATTGCCATTATAACTCCCACAAGTTGTCTTCTAACATCTGGAATCTAAGCACCTCTGCCCCAAAGATAACAGTAATGGAATTCCAACAAAGAGTGCATCCTTTGAAAACAATCTGATGTGTTTTTGTTTTTTTTAAACAGTTTAAAAGGAGACAATGAAAAAGGGGAAGGTGAGGGAGAGGGAAAAGAGGAGTGGGAAAAGGAAAAGGTGGAGAGGAAAGGACCAGGAGGAATATGCAATAGAGACATATCTCTTTATGAGAAAGTTTGCTGACTCTTGGGCCAGAAGAAAAATTTTCTAATTCTACTACATTATGCAAATATGGGGATCAAAATATTCTATTTTATACTGTCATATAAAAATTTACATGGAAATGATTATATTAAAACCTAAGAACCATTTACTATAATAGGTATCTACATAATGACAAAAATAATTTTATTCTGTGTTTCATATATCTAACATGAAAAAGATAGATAGTTACAAGTAATAATAATCTGTGGTTTAAATCTAAATATTTAGTTAATATGTAGTGTTCCTCTAAGTCAAAATGAACAAAAACAAATACAATGGATGTCTAGATGGACAAAATTCAAAAATTAGCGTATTTCAACAAATTACTCTGAAGAAAATGTTGTATATTTTTCTATTATTTTCTATTATATTAGATATATATTGCACTCTGTGGTAAATATTCTATTTAAAATGTTTGTTGTATACCTAATGCATCACTTAAAAATAATTTGTTCTCTAGTATGTACCTTATCAAAGCAAACTCAGTAAAAATCTTCAAATAGAGCAAACAGCTTTATGACAAAATTTTTTAAAGTAGATATTTTACAAGGCTCAATAAGAGAAGTGTTGCAGAACAGAGAAAAAACTCCATCAGAAAAATAAACTTTTTAAAGCAAATAGGTGAGAAGAATACATGTGTTATTTTTTGGAAGGTAAATAGAATGGTTATGGAATGTCTATTTTTAAATCTAAATGCACATGTTATCTACATTAAGTCTAATGCATTAAAAAAAGTAAAATAACAAAAAAACTTTACAAAGATTGACATTTTAATAAAGAGGCAGAGTAAGCAACTTTCAAAACTCATATAGAGTGTGGTTCATATAAACAAATTATCACACCTAAATAAAAAGAACTAAGATCCTCTATAGTTTTTTGGTTTTGGTTTTTTACTAATTTTTACTAATATTTTTAACAGGAAAATCTTAAAAGCCATTCATTACCATATATAAAAAGTAAAAATAAGGGCATGTTTTAAGACCATGTAAACAAGATATGAGGACTAGTTAATATACAGAATCTAAAATCTATTGAAATAAGTGTTCAAACTAATCAAACTAGAATCATGCTTTTAGTTAGTTGCTAACTTTTAAGTCCAATATGGTTTGCTAATTAAAGATGAAGGAACAAGTAAAGGGATTTTAGCATTACCACCATCCAGTTTGGAGACCTATAAGAATTCATGATGCATTCAAAGATAAATGACATATAATCTAGAAACATTAATATTATGATATTTTTTTTCTCATTGGAAAGACAAAACAAAATGATGAAAGTTATTTTGCACAGGAAAAGAAAAAAGATTTTCTTGCAGCAGGCAACCATAAAAGTACTCACTGTTCCTGATTGTGGCATAGCAAACACATCAATCACTCTGACTGTGTAATCATCAACAAATTCTCCAAGCATTAGACCCATAACTTCCATTGGAACTCCAGCACGGCCATGTTTTAACATCTGTAATTAGGAAGATATGTGGACACAAAATGTATTCAAGACTTTTGGTCTCTTTTTGTTTGTTTTTTTAAATAATCTAATTTTTCTTCAGTGGAATTAAAAATCTATTTTATAGATGTGCCTAAAATAATACGTAAGTCTGAGGGGATAAAGATGGCAAATATACCAAAGTAGAAGATAGAGTAAAATCAACAGAGGTTTTTAATGCAAATAACTCCATTCACAACTTACTTTTAACAGAGCCAGGGAAGAGATATAGACTTGTTCTGCTGTGTCCACTGCAGGAGCATCTGTAGGAGGCCCCTAGAAACAAGTACATCAAGTATTATACACAGAGCATAGGAGTGGAAATTAAGTTACATGTCATATAAATTTGATTGTTTTAAGAGAAAAACATGTCAAACATCTTTTCATTCAGTACCAATGCAAATACTCATGTTTATAACAAATTCAAATCTTAAGAAAATACAAAAGTTAGCACTTAGACAAGTTTCCAATGACCTTAAAGCTTCTATCTTTCAGCAATGCTAACCTATTCATGGTACAAAATAACATTTCCTATTGAAACGTGAATATAAAATGCTGTTAGACTAGCATGATTAACTGAAGGACCCAGAGAAACAACAAATCCTCTGAGCTTGTTGATTTTTAGCTAAAGATAGCACACAGATTAGGGATACAGAATTGTTTTGCTGATTCACAGATATATAGTGGGAGGGAAAGGGAAAGACTTCTAATCCCTAGGTGAAATAGCTGTGAACAACATACTCTGCACTTCACCTAATGAAGCTGCTCCCCTCTCTTCCCACAACAACAAATTTAACACAGTTGTCTCAGGCATGAACAAACTGGTTAAGTTATGAAAATATCTCCAAAATCCTGACTACTACTTTTAAAACAAATATTATTAATCTTATTACAGACTATGGAAGATACCAAGTTTCTCTGGAAAAATCTTATTCATGAAAAGAAACAAATTTCTTTTTACTCTAACTTTCAGGAACACAAAGCAACTTATAGTCCTTACCTTCAAGATGCCTACTATCTTACAATCTTATGTGATTCTTCCCACAATTAATAGACACTTTAAAAACTTCTTGCTTTTTCAGTGTTGGGTAGGCTGGGAAATGAGATGTGATTTGTAACTGCCAGGTCCTGCTTTACTTAAAAGTTCTCACCTTGACACCAACTTTACTACAAATTACAAAATAAACATGTAGCTATTCAAGTTGTAACTCAATGATCTCTCTTTTACTTACTGAAATTTAACAATTGCTTTACTCTTTACAGTCCACACTTACAGGTCTATATGTATTTCTTCTATTTATATGCTAAATTCTGTGATATGTTTTGTTTAAAAGCTCATAATAATTACTAAAACCATTAAGTATAAAAGGTTCTAGAGTAAGTTTTCTCTAAATACAAGAATGTTCAGTAAAGTGGTAAAAAAAAAGTCAAGCCCCACAAATTTGTATTTTGATAATAAATGCCAGACAATAAAGTTTTAAAATGACAAAACTTTTCATTTATCATCGAATGCAGCTTTTTATGGGGGAGTGGGGTGCTGGGGATTTAACCCAGAGGTGATTTATCACTAAGCAATTGCTGAGGCTGTCCTCGAACATGATCCTCTGGCTTCAGCCTCCCAAATTGCTGGGATTACAATGTGCACTACCATGCCTGGTTCTACTGCAGCTTTACTGCTTATCTTTTAAACAGATAAGAATCTGTTTTAGGATGAAAACTTGGAGGCAAGCTGAGGTTCTAGGAGGTCAAAACATTGGCTGAAGTAATAATTTCAGTGATATAATCTTATTCATTTAAATAAGACAGGAAAAATTAAGCAAGATAGATGTAATGAGAGGTTTGGGAAAACAATACTATAAGGTTAGGATGATGAACACTATATTCATAACATTATTTCCTGATCTGGAGCAAATTTTAAAATTGCAATGTGGAAGGCCAGGTGCAACAGTGCACATCTGTAATCCCAGTAGCTCAGGAGGCTTAGGCAGGAGGCCTGCAAGTTCAAAGACAGCCTCAGCAACTTGGTGAGGCCCTAAGCAACTTAGTGAGACCCCCGTCTCAAAATTAAAAAATAAAGAAGTCTAGGAACGTGGCTCAGTGGTTAAGTGCTCCTAGGTTCAATCCTGGTATTCTGCTGCCCCCCCCCCAAAAAAAAGCATATGGAAAACAAAGTCACACTGGTATCTTGACTATAGATATTAATAGTCTTTTCTCAATTTGTCAGAAAATATTTAGGAAAAAGAGAGGATTAAAACATCACATCATCACCAAAATGTGTTACTGACAGAATCCAGAAACTATTACTGCCAAAAATGAAGGAAGAAAACTTGTTTTGTACATTCTAAATAATCAGTTCCTAGCAAAGTGCCTGGCACATAGTAAAAACTCAGTAAGTATTTGTTGGGAGGGAGGGAGGGAAGGAGGGAGGGAATCAATTAAGATAGCATCAGCCAATGGAACAGAAAAGAAAAATTGCTACCAGTTATTTGTGAGAAAGGAAGCAAGCCACATGCAAGTAAGTTATCTTAGCATCTCTCTCACAATATATTTTCTTCTAGTTCAGAATCTTACTAACAGAGAACCATGTACCAAGTGAAAACCATGCAATTGTTTCTTTTAATATATGCTGTTTGAGACAGCAGTCAGTGGTATTTTCTGTTGACCCTCTCACATTTTCAACCTTCTTACTGTTTTATTCTGTTTCTTGATCTAGCAGGCAGACTACATTTCCCAGACAAAACCTAGCAAGAAGTAAAGAAGGGTATGCAGCAGTGAAATGCACTGAGAGGTAGTGTGTGTCTACGGGACAGATACTAAGGATCTTGATAGCAGTGAATATATGAGGCTATTGTTATTTACATGTTTACCTGTTTGGGATAGCACAGAGATCATGTAGGAAAAAAAAAATTATATGGTTTTTTTGAAAACCATAATCTGGAAACTGAGCTCAGAAAGGTATGTGAGAACTTGTACAAATACATATCAACGGTGACCTAAAAGCCCTGAAGATGAAGGGGGAAAAAAAATTGTAGCTACAATTATGTCCATTATTTGTGACAAACCCAACTAGAGAATGCCATTCTGACTATTCAAAGAGATACCCCAAAATAGGAAACACCGATGAAATTTTGGAAAACTGCTTAGTGTACATAGAATATAAGAAAGAAGGTCTCTCTTCTCTTTCTTCCATACTGGTGATTGAACCCAAGACCTCACGCAGGTCAAGCAAGCCCCCTACCACTGAGCTACATCCCCAGCCCTTTAAAATACATTTCTTTGAGACAGGATCTAAGTTGCCCAGGCTGGTCTCAAACTTGTGATTCTCTGCCTCAGCCTTCCAAGCAGCTGGGATTACAGGAATGCATCACCTTGCCCAGCTAAGGTTTCATTTTTATGAAATCTAAAGTTAGAGGATAGAAAAGATAAAAAATAATTAAAGATTAAGATTATACTAGGAGAGGGCTGGGGATGTGGCTCAAGCAGTAGCGTGCTTGCCTGGCATGCGTGTGGCCCAGGTTCGATCCTCAGCACCACATACAAACAAAGATGTGTCCGCCGAAAACTAGAAAATAAATATTAAAAAATTCTCTCTCTCTTTAAAAAAAAAAAAGATTATACTGGGAAAAACACGGGTAAAATAACATGACAAGTTTAATTCAGAGATATAGAATAAAAAATTCTCTTTTACAAAGAGAGGGGACAACAGAGCTGTAAGTGTTGATTTGACTAATTTAGGAACATAGATTTAAAAGTCTTTTAAACAACTTTAACATAACCACTATAAAAATTAACACACTAGAAAAATAAAGAATAAAAGGAAGGAAGGAAGAAGGGAGGGAGGGAAGGAGGGAAACACAACCCTGCCCAGTCAAACAACTGTAGGAAAGCAAGACAGGAGAAAAATGATAAGATCAAATATACTGGTTATGAAAAAAATATAAATGGATTAAAGTCCCCTGTTAAAAGATAAAAGCATCTCAAAATGAATTTAAAATGGAAATTTGTGTATTTGTGAGCAAGATTTGTCAATGAGCTATAGGATGAATATCTCTTCTCTAAAATGCTTGGGATCAGAAGTGTTTCAGATTTTAGTGTTTTTCAAAATTTGGGATATTTGCATAGACTTTACCAGTTAAACATGCCTATTTTAAAGATCTAAAACGTGTAAAGTTCCAAAATCTGAAACTTTTTGAACACTCAAACATTCTGGATTTGAATCCAAGCATTCTGGATTTTGATTAGGGATGTTCACTCTATGTGTGTATTTCTTGTGTAAAAGAAACAATGGCCACTATGGTTCACTCCTCTTACATTTCTTCGGTGATGTATTACACCAATATTTCCCAGTATTAAATCATCTTTATATTTCAGGGATTAAATTATTTAAATTTTATGTAATAGCTTTTACTTATGGTTTTCATTTTTCTGTTCAAAAGGGAGACTGGTCTGGCCATTTTTCTGCTAAATTTATCTGTCTCTTTAATACTCAAAATAGTTCACTATTAAAACATTTGGGTTGGGGATGTGGCTCAGTGGTAGAGTGTTTGCCTAGCATGAATAAGGCCCTGAGTTCAATCCCTAGCACCACCAAAAAGAAAAACCCCCAAACAAAAAACTTTTGGCTTTGAGGCTTCTTTTGGAGCTAATTACTATAACTTTTTCAGTGACATTGATGAATTCAGTTTATCTCTATCGAAATGGAATGAACTACTATACAGCTGCAGAAATTTCCATTTCATTCAGATTTCAAAGCTATCACCATAAAATTGAACATATTTTATTCTCATATTTTATTGTTTAATACTGGAAACATTTAAAACTAAATTTTTTTTCTTTCTATCATTTTACTACAAACCCACATGCATTAGAGAGTTACATTTTTTAAAAAATCAAGTCATAACAAAAACTATGCTAAATATACAAGAAAATGTCTATTTGATCTCAGGGTAAAGAAACACAAACCCAGTGTTCAAACAAATAAAAGAATGTACATTTGACAACAATCTAAAATTTCTTAACACGGAATGAAAAAGCATAGTAAAACAAATACCCTCTAAAAAATAGCTATACCATTTATTATAAATCAATAAATTATATATTAAAATATATTTTTATATTTTATATTATATAGTATATTAAAAAATACTAAAATCTTAATGGGAAACATGGACAAAGAATATAAAGGGACTAATTATATAAGAAATATATGATAAAATAAATACAAAAAAATGGGGCTGGGGTTGTGGCTCAGCGGTAGAGTGCTTGCCTTGGGTTCCGATCCTCAGCACCACATAAAAATAAATAAGTGAAATAAAGGTATAGTGTCCAATTATAACTAAAAAATGAATATTAAAATAAATAAATACAGAAAAATGTACAACCTCCCTAGCTGACCTTCTTTAAAGAAATACCAATCAACACATTAAAACACTGTGTTTTCTTCCTACCAAACAAACTTTACCATAACCCTATTCTGGGGAGGGTACAATAAAAGAGACACTCGGCACTGTTTGTAGGAATGTGAATTGGCAACTGAACAAATGTAAACAAAAACCTTACAACTATACAAACTTTGTGACCTACTTTTTCACTCTTAGAAATTATTTGAGTAAATCAGCAGAGATGTTTGCAGTAACCAAACTGTTCATGACACTTTTTTTAATAATAAAAATAAACCAATGAACTTAACCTATAATTAAAGAGTATTGTCAAAAACCCCCTTCCCTCCAAAGGCCCTAATGATCTGATAGACATTATAAACTTAAGTTAACCAAGTACCCTAATCTGCTGCTATATTTTAACATACAGTCTTGAAAGAATTGTTTGCTAAACTAAAAGAAAGAGGCAAGGTTGTAGGAAAAAAGAAAACCTGCATAATGTTGGGAGTAAGTTGGTACAGCCAATATTAAAAAAAGTATATAAGTACTTCAAACGAACAAAAGGAAGGGAAGGGGGATAGGAATAGGAAAGACAGTAGAATAAATCTAACATAATTTTCCTGTGCACACATATGAAAATATCTAAGTTAATCCCACCATCATATCTACCCACAAGAATGTGATTCTAATTAGAATAAGATATATACCATGCTTGTGTAATTGTATTGAAATGGATTTACTGTCATATAGAACTAAGAAGAATCAATAAAATAAAATAAAGTAAAATAAGGAACTATCACATAACCTAGCAATTCCTCTTCTGGACATAATAGCTAGAAGAAATGAAATCAGCACCATGAAAAGTTATCTGCACTCCCATGTTCACTGCAGCACTATTCACAATACCAAGATATGGAAACAACACACCTGTCTGCTGACAGATCAGTGAATAAACAAAGTATGATATTTATGCACACTGGAGTATTACTCAATCATAAAAAGAAAGAAATATTATCATTTGAAACAACATGTATAAAATTTGAGGATATTACACTACGTGAAATAAGTAATAGAGAGAAAGACATGATCTCACTTATAAGTGGACTCCAAAATAATGAACTCATAAAAACAGAGCTGAATGGTGGTTACTAGAGGTAGGAGGTGAGGAAAAAGGAAGATCTTCAAGTACAAACTTTCAGTTATGAGTAAGTTCAGGTGAGATGACACATGCAAATTAATCTGATTGTGGTAACCATTTCACAAATATGTATGCGTGAACTCATTACACTGTATCCTCTAAGATCATACAATTTTGTTTGTTAATTATACATCAATAAAGCTGGGTGAACAAAAAAGAAAGCTAAGAAAAAGGAGTGTGGCTACCAAATACATTCACACTGCTGCAGATTTCCAGGAGTGATAGGGTGTGAGCGCACCAGGGATTGAACCCAAGGGAACTTAAAAACTAAGCTACATCCACAGCCCCTTTTATTTTTTATTTTGAGAGAAGGTCTCACTAAGTTGCTAAGGCTGGCTTTGAACTTGTGATCTTCCTGCCTCAATCTCTCCAGCTACTGGGATTACAGGCTTGTGCCACTGCATCTAGCTTCTATCCTTTCTCAGTGGCTTAAGAAGGGAGGAATTAACCCATAAAACAACCAGTTAGGCTTTAAATGATTACTAATGCAAAGTATTTTAGTGACCCAGGAGGCAGCCTTTGTTGGTCAGTTCTGGACTCTAAGTAAAGGATTCCACTTTTCCAGGGTCCTTCACTTTCAGAGTTACCCCAAACAGGAACATGACTTAAAAGTCATGATATCTAAGAAATGTTCAAAAGAACTTGATGAAGTTTGGAAAAGACCCAAGGTACAGAACAGCTCTCTTTAATTACCTGAAAAGTTATCAGAAGATGTTTAAACCAATAGTTCTCAAAATACAGTCCCTGAACCAGTCCTATCAGTATCATCTGGGTGCCACAGTCTGGCTGGGCACAATTCAGGAGCCACTTGTCAAAAGAAACGAACTTTATTTTTAGAACCACACACGACAAACAAAACAGCTCCTCAGGAAAAACCTTCAGAGCCCAACTGCCACCACCGGCTTCCCACAAGCCTCTCCACCTCCCCCACTCCTCCTGCTCTTGAGGCCGATTGGCTGGGTCATGTGGGCGGAGCCAAAAGTCCCCCAATGAGCAGCTCCATGGTCTGAAAGGGCAGGGAAACAGCCCAATGAGCATCACCGCAGAGGAGCCAATCATCAGCTGGCAGCTGGAAGTTTGCTGGCACCCCTTCGGCTGTGGCTCTCAACATCTCCCCCTTTATGTTTAAACAACAAGCATGTGGCTTAGGGACTGTGACTGCCTTAGGTTGTCCAATAGTACATATAGTCCTTACCCGTTATCGGATGAGCTGACCTCAAGGCGTCAGCCTCCTGTCTTAGGTTGGTACCACTGCAATTGGATCTTACCCGTCACTGACTACCGGTCCAGTATACAGCCACACCTGTGGATAGGTCTTTGTACCAGCGGGGCGGTGAGGTTCTTTGCCTCACCTCTGTTGGCCCCCAAATTTTAGCTGAACGACCATGACAAGCAGAAGGGAGGAAGATACACCAAGCCAATTGACGGCTCCTTTTGGAAAAATTGTACCACCGATGACATCATCAGCAAAAATACCCCAACACTACCACAAGTCACTGCACCAGATAGTTCACAATGCATACAGGTGAGTTCACAATGCATACAAGTGATACATATCCGGGCAAGTTCTGCAAGCAGTTCAGTGATGGCTATTGCAGAAGCTGTAGATTGGTTTTATCTTTGTCTTCACCAGCACTGGGTCAGGACCTTTCCATTGTCCTGTTAGAATATCCTTAATTGTTTAAACAGAGAGGGGGGGATGTTGAGAGCCACAGCCTAAGGGGTCCCAGCAAACTTCCAGCTGCCAGCTGATGATTGGCTCACAGTGGCCCCAGCAACTTCTAGCTGCCAACTGATTGGCTCCTCTGTGGTGATGCTCATTGGGCTGTTTCCCTGCCCTTTCAGACCATGGAGCTGCTCATTGGGGGACTTTTTGGCTCCGCCCACACGACCCAGCCAATCGGCCTCAAGAGCAGGAGGAGTGGGGGAGGTGGAGAGGCTTGTGGGAAGCTGGTGGTGGCAGTTGGGCTCTGAAGGTTTTTCCTGAGGAGCTGTTTTGTTTGTCGTGTGTGGTTCTAAAAATAAAGTTCGTTTCTTTTGACAAGTGGCTCCTGAATTGTGCCCAGCCAGACTGCGGCATCTGGGAACTTGTTAACAATCAGAAATTGTGGATCACAGTCCACAGATATCAGGATTTTAAAGAAGCTCACCTACTACTGAGTCTGATGCTTGAAGTTTGAGAAGCACTGAGTTAGACTATATAGTATGTAGAACTATGGACTAATGGAAAGAAGCAGCAGGACAGTAGACTAGGAAACATCTTACATTGATCCAAGTTATCCAAAGAAAACTTAACGTTAATGAGTTTTCTGTAGTGGATGTTAATAAACACAGTTGTTTAGATTAGTAAAAATGTCAAAGGAAACATTTTTTGACTGATTAAATCAGATTATATTTTTCAGGTTCCCTCCTATCTTCCTATCAACTATCCTATTGTCTCCGAAGGAAGACATCTCAAATTCCATGTCTTCAAAAATCAAGCTCACCACGTTTCTCCACAAACCAACACGCTCAGTTTATTCTAATCTATCTCAACTCCTTCAAACTAAGATACCTAAGCAAAATTTCTGTGGTCTCTTCTTCAGTTTGTACTTTTAATATATTGCCAAGTTTTATCAATTCTTTACTATTTTGCAGTGGCAAAGAGTTTTAAAAATACTCATTTTTAAGAAGGGAGTTGCAAGAAAACATTACATAAGGAGTTCACTCCTAGTCAAGGAAGTTTGGAGTATACTGTGTATTCATCCACCTGATTCTCAAATATATGTTGTATGCTAGGATAGTAAAGGAAATAAGTAAAATCCTGGGCTAGGAAAAAAAAAAAATCTGTTTATCTTTGTTTAACCTAAAGTTTTCTAAATTGGTACATGGGTCACATAGTACTATCAAAAAACCTGGAGTTTCTGTTTCAGGCTCTGAAAAAATATATCATTTTTTTCAAATGTGTGAAGAGGCTACAAATAACAGTTAAGTAATTGCTTTAGCTGTGTGGTTAAACGAAGGCTTCAAGAAGCTTGTAAGGAAGTCAAAATACACATCGGCATAGATTCAAGGCTAAAAAGTATCACAACCAGGACTAAAATATAATTTCTGATTTCTAACAACATTATACCATCCCACTTCAGATGCCCAAATCTACTTTTATTTTGAGAGCTTAGTTCCTTTCCATTGTTTATAATTTTAGAGTCCTCCACCACCTGTAACCATTTCCTATTAAGGAAAATGGGAAGAAAACCTGGGATGTCCTTCCTTTTCAAAAGCAGTTAACATGCCCACTGAGAAAAGGGGAACACATACATAAGGATCCCCCTATGTTTTCTAAAATCTAGAGAGCACAGTGGGCTATCAGAACAAAATACAGTTCTTGGTGTACTTATAACAGGGAATATATGCTAACATGAAAGCAACAACAACAAAATCTTTTTATTAAAATCTACCATGGGAAATTTAAGTCACATAAAACATTAGTAATTTTTTAAAAAAATATCAGCATATAAATGATAGATTAAAAAAGCCAGAATAGTTTTCAAAACTATCCAAGATTTAAATCATGGTTATAAAGTCATAGTTATAAAACCATCATCACTTAAAATTATTTGAGAATTGATTAATCCTATTCTAAAGAACTGAATAATTAAGATACTAATTCATGATAGAAGCAGAGGTCTCAAATATGAAGATTTTTTTCCAAGATACTTCATGTACTAAATGGCTATCCCCTAGGCAAAGAAAAAATACTGAGGTAGAGATCTATTTCAAAAATTAAATAACTTTAAAAAATATATGGGTCACAGGATTCAGTGAGGACCATAGGAGTGGTCAGGATGATGAGGGGATAATGGCCACAGAAAGTATATTGGGATTAGCAACCCAGAGGAACAGACACAGATAATGAACAGACACAGATAATAATATAGCCCTCACCTATAGAAAGTTCCTAAAACCCTTTAACTTTTCTTGCTCTAATGTTTCATATTTCCAGTCCTACGACTTTACTGAGAAACCAAAGATTCCACAAGTAGGAAAGACACAACTGTTTTCTCAAATTAACTATTGTTAGGCTATGTTTATATTCAACTAAAATAAACATGTGATCACAAATAAGGGCAAGTTATAATATCCCCCCATTATAGGATTTTTAAAAAAATCCTAAACAAATGAAGAGAATGTAAACCACTTTCATCATCTTTCATTTAAGAACTTACTATGTTTAAGAAATTAAGCTAAAGGCTGAATAAATTGAGGGCAAAGAAAGAAAAAACCTGTATTATGTTACAAATCAAATGAAAATCTAGCTCCCAAACACTGTTTGGCTTAGGCTATTAATATAAAAAATAGTAATGGAAAGTCTTCTTTCTGGTGCTTCATCAACAGCATAGCTATAAAATTATCAGCTTCTATAGTGTGTGAACTATTCAAGTTAACTCTGCTGACCTTGTAACAACTATTTCACCACCACAATAAACAAGAATCAGAAAGGCACATTTTTGGAGATTGAACATGATATAAGTTAAATGTCAATGTCCTTTAATAATAATTATTACAGCAACTAAAGGCACAAGTATTAAGTTAAGAGGTACTTAACTAAAATAAATAAATATAAACTGAACTAGTCTATATTTTATACAATGCCACTATGAAATAAAAACACATATCACCAAGGACAGGCAAGTAAAATAAGAAGCACTTGACTGTTCTCCAGCTTTATAGTCTACTGTTAAGAGACTATTAAAAAAACTGAGATATGACTTACAGTTATAGATTGCTGTAAAAACTATGAAACTGCGGTGTGCAGTGGTGCATGTCTATGATCTCAGAGGCTAAGAAGGCTGAGAATCATGAGAATCACAAGTTCAAAGCCAGCCTCAGCAATTTAGCAAGGCCCTAAGCAACTTAGCAAGACCCTGTCTCAAAAATAAAAACATAAAAAGGGCTAGGGATGTGGCTCAGTAGCTAAGCATCTCTGAGTTCAATCCCTGGTACTAAAACAAAAACAAACAAAACAAAATTATGATACTAAAATACACATAGCCCTCACAAAAACCAGAAACTTAAAAATTACTTTTGCTGTGCACATCCTTAACACTCAATTCCTATAAGCAACTCTGAAATAATGGATTTTTTAAAATAAGTTTGTTTTGGGGTGGGGAAAAATTCATACTTTTAAAAGAAATGTGTACATCAGCTACCTACACAAATGAAAGGTGCATAGCTAAGCCACAAGCACAGGCTGTGTGACCAGTCTTTATTCACACAAGGAAATCAAACTAACCAGTCACAAGAAACCTACTATGGACCGCACAAAGGTATGAAACTTACCTATGTACAATGAGTTTTTAACTGCTACATTGCATAAAACAGAAATTACCATCCAGGTCCAAGAATTTAAAATGTTGTTAAATTAAATGAGACAATTTTGTTGTTTTGTTTTTCTTTCCCCACTTAGAAGGTTAAAATCTGATCCAGCATAAAAAGCTGTGATTTTTACTTGGGCAGCCCTTGTTGAGTAAGTGCTAAAAAAAAAAAAAAAAAAAAAAAAAAGCCAACCAGCAAGCATTTGCCATTACAACCGCATAAAAACTAACGCCTCAAAGTGTTACCTACTCAGGCCTTTTAACAAATTTGTTAGCACTATTAGTTATATTACTCCACCTTTCTCTTAGTGTGAACTGGTATCAATTATTTAGACAATTTTATTATGTTATTAAAATACCTGATGATTAAACACGAACCTAAGTGTCACTTAAGATAAATGTAAAGTATCATCACTGGATTGCAACACTCCCCAAATACTAAAAATATAGTTATCTCAGGAAATGACAATGAATATTTCAAAATTTGTAAATAAAGTTGTTCTAGTATTAAAATATTACATAGGATTTAATTTTATCATGGCTGTTGAAAAGTGCCTATTTGGTTTTGCACCTTAGAATTATTTTTAAGTCTATTAAAATGTGTTTTTAACAAAGAGAAAACAACATAAAACCTAAATATATAATATTTTGAGCTGTTGGCAGAAAAAAATTTATGGTATCCAGTATAATCTTTAATAACATCTATCATAAAATTAAAATATTTAAATGAAATACCACCTTCAGTTTCCTCAGCTAAAAACCCCTCAAAAACAAAGACTGAACACAAAATAAGTGAATCCAAACATACATATAACTACTACTGTACTGTTTATTTCTTACCCAGCAAGGTAAGAAACAACCTTTTAATACTTTAATTTTTCGAGTATTAAACAACTAGTGTGAAAAACAAGCTGCATGTAAACTATTTCTACTGCCTGAGCTTCAATGACTAGCTGAGGCAACCTGTTATAGGAGGTGTTAATTGGCAATAGGAGTACAAGTCAGAAGCATGTTCCCCATCGTCCTAACCCAGCAAGGCTAGGTCATTAAAGTGGAAATGAATTCTTTCATGTTGACTTAACCCTTTCGGTGCATGATTTCAGCTGTTTTCTCTCAATTAATTAAAAAAAAAAAAAAAACTTGTTACTTTTAAGAATTTAAAAAAAAATGCCCCCTCTCCCCCAAAAGTCCTTTGGCTGACAGTTCCAATGACTTATTTAGAAGAAAGAACACAGCAAGTTAATTGCAATGCAATACTGCAACTCTCTCTTCCGAAAACATAAAAACTAATTGTATTTGCTTCTTTTAACACTGTAAAGAAGATCTAAAGTATAGTGTTTAGAAATAGCTCAGAATCCTTTAGTCATATAGAATTTTGATTTACATTTATGTGTGAGGATCCAACAACTGCACCTATAATCATCTTAACCCTGGGATTTAGTACTAGTAATATATTCCCATAGCATCCCTATAAGAATTCCCAATATAAAAATGTTTTGAAATGTATGAGTTAATACACCTTTCTAATTACGTTTCATTATTCTGATAAGGTGCATAGTCACAGCATATCCTAATGACTGGTTGCCAAAAAAGCCAAAATTCCTTTTATGGCATGATCTCAGGTTTCCAGATGGCACATTAATTCTTAAAAGAAAAAAAAAAAAAAGACAAAAAGAAGGAAAGAAAATAAGAAGGGAAATGTCAAAATAATGATGCACTGCTTTTCAAATGCCACATTTATCAATACTAATATCCCATGTATTTTAATCATTACAAGAATTTAAAATAAAACTCAATTATATAAACAATATTCTAAACATTACAATTAAAATTAATACATATGCTGCATCTTTCATCTGAATAATCTTGAAAAGTATTAACTTTAATAAAAATCCACAATATCAGAGTTAAGAACTAAAAATCTGAAAACCTATTACACCTAAAACTATACTTGTGATAAGCAATCAATAATTACCAACATGATAGTAGAGACATAATTTCACCCATTGTTGAAATTTAACTGAGCTCCTGAGTAACTATGACCAACAATATGCTTATTTATTAGAAACTTGATCAGTAAGGGACAAAATAATAATGGGAATTATACTATATTACGACACTATACTGTCACTGTCCCTTTACCTACCTCCTTTCAAGTCCTCCAATTATTTGATAAACTCAGTTGCTGCCTCTCTGAGAACTTTCCCTAGTCAGATTGAACTCCTCTAATACAGCAAACCTAAATGGCTGCCCTAGAGCCAATGGTTTTTGAGAATATAAAAATTTCAGTGGGACACAGGCAGTGGGGTGGTGAGATGATTTAATAGAAAGGATAAGGGGGGAAATGATACCATTACCTGGTTATAAGGAGACCTAATAAAAATAACATAAAGGTCGGTGGCCTAGTACACCACACCCAACTGTGACATTCTTTCCCTTTAAGACCACCCTTAATACTTACTTTGAAACAATTTTCACCTACTTAAAAATGTGTGTATATGTGTGAGGGGGGGGGTGCAGAGAGAGAGAGAGAGAGAGAGAGAGAGAGAAAGAAAGAAATATGCCATGAGGACCAATCACTCTAAACATCTATGAAATCTCTCACCAGAACAGTGATTCCATTCTGAGTAACTATCACTCTCCTCCACTATGACAGCAAAGGAGAAAGTGTAATATTTGACTACTTTTGTTTTAAAGGATTTTTTACAGAAAATCTGTTGAAACCTCAGAAAATAGAAGATAACTATAAACATTTAGCAGTGGCAAAAACATACTATCTTTTATAACTGAAATAGGGGACCACAATCTAGCAGAAACTTGAATGTACTACAATAGAATATTAAGGTATCAAAATCGTTCCCTAATAGACATTACAACTACTCTAGTTCTTTAGTCACAAATGTTTTTCCCCCACTTTAAAACTACTATTCAAATATAGTACTATTTATTTAAGTATTTCAATTATAAAACATGTAAAATATATTCTGCCACAAATGAACTGGGTTATTTTGGGGCACGTCCATAATTCATAATTCATTATTAATTAGCTCATCTTCTAAATTATTCTGTGCAAAGCCGTGAATCGAATGCTACACTCACTGATACATACATACAGAGACAGTATTCAAAATTTATTTATTCATTCAACAATCACAGACTTAAAAACCCAGTGCTGGGAATGTATCTCAGTGGGAGAGTGCTAGCCTCCCATGCACAAGCCCCTGAGTTCCATCCCGAGTACTGCAAACAAAAACAAATACAAACAAACAAAAAAAAGCCCATATGCCATGTATTGGCTATATAAAGAATAGAAGGGATAAGGGGGGAAATGATACCATAAAGGTAGGCAGTTTTCTGCCCTTAAAAGTTTAACAATATAGAAGGTAGGCAAGAAACAGGAAAACTATAACTGCAACACATCAGATAAAGTACAAAAATAGAGGCATATATAAAGCACAGAATTCACTACAGTCTATTTAATATAATCTCTCTTTGTGCTAAGAATTGAAGAATATGAAGGTCTTTTCCAAGCAAAAGTCAGGGGAGAGCTCTGCCCTGGTTCTCATGGTATAGGTTAATTGTTATTTGCTTAAGAATAAGCAAATGACAATCAACCTATACATTATCATTCAGAGATTTCCAGGTGATAAAGCAAAGAATTAATAAATTTCCATGGGTGCTTTTTTGAAGATGTGACTTTAAAAAAAAAAAAAAAAGGTCACCTTTAAAAGTACAATTTTTAATCAAAAGTTCAAAGCCAGCCTCAGCAACTTAACAAGGCCCTAAGCAACTCAACGAGACTCTGTCTCTAAATAATATATAAGAAAAGGCTGGGGATATGGTTAATGGTTGAGTGCCCCTGAGTTCAATCCTTGGACCAAAAAAGAAAAAAGTAGACCTCTTAAAAAAGATAGTAAGGGTGGGGCTGGAGTTGTGGCTCAATGGTAGAATGCTTGCCTCATACGTATGAGGCACTGCATTCGATTCCCAGCACCACATACAAATAAGCAAATAAAATAAAGGCCCATCAACAACTAAAAAAATTTTTAAAAAAAGATAGTAAGGGTAAGTAGACCTTACCTAGACTTCTGTATTTATAAAAAAACATCCAGCACTTAAGAATATAAATCAGGGGCTGGGATTGTGGCTCAGCGGTGGAGCGCTCGCCTAGCAGGGACGGGACCCAGGTTCGATCCTCAGAACCACATAAAAATAAAGGCATTGTGTTAATTAAAAAATATATATATATATATAAATCAAACATTCTGGAGTTCTCTGATATGCCTGAAAGAAATAGAGTCACAAGATAATACTTGAGGGATAAGATGGTATGTCTTTCTACACAAAATGTCAGTCTGTAACATAATGCAATAACATTATTGTGACATTATATCATAACCTTGAATTAGGATCATATAGTTCCCAGAACAAAATATTCTTTCAATAAATAATATTTATAAAAAGCTGATTATCAGACAAGGGCACCACTGGAAGAATGGACAGAGTTCTATGCTAGGATTAGTTGGATCAATGATCAAAGGAGCTGAAGGTTAAGTGGATGCCACTGTGATCAGCTGTTAGATCCAAAAGCAGTCATAAAAGCCAGGCCCTAGAGGTGCTAATATGAATACTAATAATCTTGCCTGTTTGTGTTAATCTTGCTGTATATTTTCCAAATATGTTATATTTATATTTTTCTTTATTTTTCAAATGTTATTTATATCTCATTTAATGAAAGAAGAGGAAGATAAAGTAACAATAGATAAAAAGAGAACATTAAACAGATAAGGGGAATTCAAAGTATTGGGTCAATGTGGACATTGGTATCAGAAAAAAAATTAAAAAGATGGCAAATATTTGTAAGACATTATGATATGTACTAAGTACATGATGAACCAATCAGATGTAGTTCCAGTCCTTAAATGTAGTACAGGACACAGACAAACCACAGTAAATGGAAAAATAAATATAAAACTTGGGTTTAGTACCAACAGGAACAAAAATAAGCCTCATGGATTTAATAAAAGTAAGGTACAACTTTGCAAATGGACACTCCAGAAAACAAATAAGTAAGGAATAGCTAAAATGGTGGTTCTTGACCCTGTATATATCTCAGAATTGAATGGAAAACTTTAAAAATTCTTATATCTGGGCCCACTCAGATTTAACTGCTCTAGAATGAGGCTCAGGCTTTTTTTTTTTTTTTAAAGTTCCCCAAGTGATTCTAAGGTAGACTTATATTTATTGTGAGGTTAATGAAATAACTGGAATGAGTTCACCAAACTAAGCTGCTTGAAATTTCAGAGGTCCATAGCCAACTGTCAAACACATCAAATTCTAAATTACTATGGAGTTTTATTTTAACTCAGTGAGATGGAGAGGTTTACAAAATGTAATAGAAATATAAAGTAGGGATAGATTAGTCAAATCTGAAGACATATGGTAATGCCTGTGTGTGTGTGTGTTTGTGTTACTAGAGATTAAACTTAGAGGTGTTCTACCTCTGAGCTACATCCCCAGCTCTTTGTATTTTTACTGTGGAACAGGGTTTCACTAGATTACCCCAAAGTGGCCTCAAACTTAGAATCCCCTTGCTTCAGTCTCCCAAGTAACTGGGATTGCAGATATGCCCCACTATGTTGGGCCATATGATAATTCTTGCTATTTACAAATTACTTCTGGTCCTTCTCTCAGGCACATAATAGGACTGCATTTCCCTGACCTCTTAAAGCCAGGTGTGAATATGTGACTTGCTTTAGCCAATGAAATAGAAGATTTCACTCTGTCATTTCCAGTGAAAGCTTTCCAAGAGACATTGTTGAGTAATAGTGTTCTGTTAGCTTAAGTCCTAGAGTTACCATAGAACAAAGCATGAGTAAAGGAAAACTTTGTATTTTTAAGCCACTGAAATTTTAAGGGTTGTTCCTAAAACATCACTGAGCCCTATAGTAAAGGAAGAAGAAAAGAAGCATTTAAGGAGTCTGGAAGGAAAGTTAGTGGTACAATTATTAAACAAACAATAGAGGCAAAGGGCATTTATTTAAAATATACAAAATCCTGCAATGGATGAGCGGAATGCCACTGCATGGGACACATCACGAATTACAAATACAGTAGTATAATACAGCTAGTTTTGGATTAAAGAGGTTGGAGCAGGAGATAAAACTGGAGAGAAATCATGAAGGATTTCTCTAAAATCTAAACAGAAAATCAACTCACAAGAAGGCCAAAGGGGCCATTCTGTGAAGACACACTAATCCTTGACTTTCTTTCTGCTCTAGTGTAACTAATGATAAGCCTGTTCTCACCTTAGAGATGGCACTCTTCCACACATCATTTTAGAAAACTCCCAAATGATTCTGATCACACAGTTTTTATCATGGGGCTCTCCTTCCCCCATTCCTTTGAGAATCACTATACTTTGACCTGAAGACTGTAATTTTTATTTAACAGGAAAGCTTACTGAGGACTTATTATGGTTGTTTAAATAAATGAGTAAAATAATAAATACCAGTTCCAGGGGTGGTGGTGCATACCTATAATTCCAGCAGCTCAGGAGGCTGAGGCAAGAGGATTTTGAGTTCAAAGCCAACTTCAGCAACTTAGTGAGGCTCTAAGCAATTCAGCTAGACTGCCCCCGCCCCCAAATTTAAAAATGAACTGGGGATGTGAATCAGTGGTTAAGTGCCCTGGTTTGAAAAAAAATAAAAAAATTCAGTACTACATTTTGGAAAGGACTCCAGCATTCTGATGGTAGAAAGATTTATTAAGGGAGACTGGCAACAGGTGGATACAGATGAGATTATGTAAAGGCTAAATTAAGAAGAGGCAAAGAGAAGTAGCACACTTAAAACAGTTTTAGGAAGCAAATGCTTCCTAAAATTAGGTGAGGGAAATGCACAAGTATAATATGGTTGCAGATTTTGCCTTGTCCATAAATCCTGATACCATTAAACAAGACAGACATTTCCTGTCAGGCCATATCCAAAATTTCCAAAATCTGATTATTTCTTTACTACACTTGCAATACAACACTCTGGTGATTAATTATAAACATTTATGTGAATATGAAATCCATTTATATCTCATTTTAAATAATTTTGTTGTTACTTCTATTGGAAATTGTATGAGATTTCACTTCCTATTACCTTGATTAATCAAGACCCAACATTACTAAGTTCAAAGATAAATTAACATAGCTGTTAACATTACCTAGTCTGCAAATGGCTGGTTAGGCCCTCCTAAAGAGGATACCCCCCTCCCCCCAAAAAAGTATAACAGTAATTTACTAAAAATTAAACACTGTAAACATCTAGTCTTACTGGGACTAGTTTATTTCCTTCTTGGTATAAATTACTGAAGCTTTATAACTAGATAAAAATACATGATACTGAGTTAAATTTGTATTTAAGATAAATCAATATTTTTAATAAGTACATTTCATGCAACATTTGAAATAGATCTGTATTAAAAATTATTTATTGTTTATTTGAAATCTGTTACGGTTTAGGTATGAAGTGTCCCCCAAAAGCTCATGTATAAGACAATGCAAGAAAGTATGTAGGTGAAATGACTGGGTTATAGGCTTTAAAAAAATCAGTCTATTAATCCACTATAATGGATTAAATGGATGGTAAATGTAGGCAAGTAGGGAGTGAATGGAGAAAATAGATCACTGGTGGCTTGTCTTTGGGGTTTATATTTTGTCCCTAGACAGCAGAACTCTGTGCTTCTTAACTGCTGTGACCTGAGCTGCTTTCCTCCACCATGTCTTTCTGCCTCATCTTAGGCCCAGAGCTGTGGAGTTGGCCATTTATAGAGTTGGCCATAAACTATGGGCCAAATAAACTTTTCTTCCTCTAATTGTTCTTGTCAGGTCTTTTGGTCATAGTGACAAAAAAAAAAAAAAAAAAAACGATTAAAACAAAACTCAAATTTACCTAGGCATCTAGTATTTTTATTTGCTAAATCTAGCATTCTTGTCTACAAATAACTACAAGTCCTTTCTGTCCTAAAACCCTTTTCACAGTTTAATTGGTCTGAGCAGCTTAAGCCAGAGGCAACTTTGTATTACTGTATATACCAACACCTTTCTCAAATCTCTTACCACCTCCTTGTCTTTAAATAAACAATACCTTCAAGACTAAAGCACCCTCACCAAATGGAAGCCCACAGTTCCCTTCTATGAAAAGAACAAAAACTAAATTTACATCTTAATAATATAGATATATTTTCATTCTTGTTGTAAATCAGCATCTACTTTGAAAACCTCTCCAAACGCTAAAATAATCATTCACTAACTGACAAATATATGTTTTACTTTAGGCAGGAAAAAATTCAACATTCATAGCACACAGTGCATACTGCTCTGCTGGTCTTTCCATCCCCCAAGCAACATTATTTTGTGAGAGGCCATCCTCCCACGTTATCCAAGTTACTTCCCTGGCTGGGTAAGAGGTGCTTAGACACAACTGTGTCAGAGCCTTTCCCCACCCTTTTCCAGGTCCGAGGGCTTGTCCATGCAGAGGCATGTCTGGCCCCTGACCTTGGGATGCTGCCCCCCTTAACCTTCATTGGATGGGATTTTCCCTGGAATTTTTTTATTCCCCAATAAAAGCCCACTCCCTGACGTGTTCTCTCTCTCACGCTAGTCTCTTCTATAAACCTCGCCACCGCATTAGGTGGCTGGAGGCAGGAGCTAGGAGAAGCCATCCCGGAGCTGGTATTAAAGGTAATAAGAGTCTTGTCTCTTTAATTTAAAACTCCCTAGCATTTACTCATGAATCGAACCTTCTTCCATGAAGCCAGCGCTGGTCGTGTGGCAGATTCTTTAGCTGCCCCAGATTTTTTTTTTTTTTACTATACACTCCTCTCATCCTATCATTAAGTGTCCATTAAACCAAACACTCCATAAGGGTTTGGCACTTACTTGTTTGTAGCTTCACATGGCAACCGGGTCAGTGCTCTGCATACAACTATTGTTACCTTGTGGAATAACTTAATAGAAAAGTCAAAAAGTTTAGAGAGAGGCTGGGGTTGTGGCTTAGCAGTAGAGCGCTCACCTCGCATATGTGAGACGCTGGGTTCAATCCTCAGCACCACATAAAAATAAATAAATAAAATAAAGGTATTGTGTTCAACTACAACTAAAAAAGTTATTAAAAAGAACATTAAAAAAAAGTTTAGAGAAAGCTACTGACATAATTGAAAAATTCCACACTACAGAAAATTACCAAACACACATGAAAAAAAGATGCTCAATAAATAACTCTCCAATCTCTTTATAAATAAATGCAGTTTTAGCTTTTATTTTTGACTCACTATCTCACCCACAAATATGCCAAGCAGGCATTTTGATGCTTCTGTAAGCCAGGCATATATGAAATGTCTTAGAACAGAAATTCTTTGCTTGTGTGGTCTCCATTAAGAACTTTAGATCCTTTCTCTCAGAAGAGTTAAGTATTGTAAAGACAAAATAAATGAGAGGAAAGAGAGAAAAGAACTGGATAGAAACCTAATTAGGCAGCAGACTGGGTACAGGGGTCATCCACCTAGAGATCGGATCTTTCTTAGGCCTAAGAGTATAAAGCTGCCTCTCAGGGATTGAGAGGCCAATGAGATAGGTATGTGAGTGGGAAAGAGAAGGAGAGAGTGAAATGACAATCAATCTTAGAGTGAACAACAATTTTTTTTCCTAACCAATGTCTTTTAAAATTCATTATAAAATACTTAGAAAACTCAAAAAATGAGTATTTAAAAAACTCGTCATCCAGCTATGAAATAAAAAAAAAATAATGAAAGCAAGTGTATCCTTTTCCAAATTTGATGGATTAGATCCTTACTCCAAACCCCAGATGTAGCCACGACTCTGATTTTGATGATATCATGCATTTCTTTATACTTTACTACATATTCACACAAAGATACAGTAGTAACATTACTTGTATATATAATAGACTTTAAAACATTCATACAGAACTTATTATTCCTCCATTTGCTTTTTTCCTTCATTAGGTTAGTATGAATTTTAATACTGCTGATATGTGTCCTACTGTGAGCACACATTCTCCTACCAATAGGCAATTATGTTGTTTTTGATTTTTTGATATTACAAACTAGGGATCAGCAAACCCCCCAGTCTACAGTCTATAACAAACTACAGCTGGGTAAATCAGCTGACTGGACAGGCAGGCCCATACATTTTTGTGTTTTGGCTGCTTTAGCCCTACAGTGACAGAACTGAGTAGTTTTCACTAAGTTATAGATCACATGGTCCATAAGCCTGAAGAATTTACTATCTGACCCTTTAAAAGGATTACCAAGCCCTGCTATAAACAGTTGTACATATTGTACATATTCCAGAATCCATGCAGGACAATTTCTTTAGGGAATATAATTAGGAAAAGATTTGCTGTTATAAGACAGGCAGATCTTTATTATTACAAGACTTTGTCAAAATGTTTTCCAAAGGGTTATATACTACCACTAGCTTATACATGCTTACAGAACATTCATGTTTCTTGTTTATCTTTTGCCCTTTATAATTCTATTATTTTTTCAAAAAGATTTTTTTGGGGGCAGGACTGGGAATTGAACCTAGGAACACTCTACCCATGAGCTATATCCCCAGCTTTTTGTTTTGGTTTGGTCTTTTTATCTTGATAGGTTCTCACTAAGTTGCCCAGGCTGGCCTCAGAACTTGCAATCTTCCTGCCTTAGCCTCCCAAGTAGCTGGGATTACAGGCATGCACCATCTTGCATAGCTCTTTTGCCCATTTTAAAATGGGTATCTTTTTCTTGTCAGTTTGCAGAAGCTCAATATATATAGTGATAATGCTTTTTGAATTGTGCTACATAATCTTTTTTTCAATCTGTAGCTTTTGGGGGGTGTGGGGGAATACTGGGGATTGAAGCCAGTGGTGTTCTACCACTGAGCTATGTCCCCAGCCCTTTTTATTTTGAGACAGGGTCTTACTAAGTTGCCTGGACTGGCCTTAACTTGTGATCTTCCTGCCTCACCCTCACGAAGAGCTGAGATTTCAGTCACCCACCACCATGCCTGGCTGCTTTTTACAACTCTCTTTAGTTGCATCTGAAAAGTTGAGTAGGGCAACAATTAAACCAACTAAAGAGTTGTAAAGATCACATGACTTAAGATACTTAAAGTACATAGAAGAATGCCTAGCATAAGTAAGTACTCCACAAATGTTAACTATTTTTTTTGATGATGGTTTTAGAAAAAAAGTTTTAAATGTCAATGTAAATTAATCAAACTGTCCCATTATTATTTGTACTATGTTTAAGAAATCCTGTCCTATACATTCAATTTTAAGTACCTGTAAAGCAGTATAGGTCTCAACCTTATCTTGTTTACTTACTACTTCTGAATGCTAAGAAAAAAGAGCATTTTCTATTAACTTGGTTTCAATTAACTATTTCAATATGAATAAATTTTCCTAAAATCTACCAACTATTTTAAAATTCATCTCTTAAAGTCAAAATAGAAAACTTCATCTAGAATGATTTTTTCCCATAAAAAAAGTAAATAAAAGGGATACTGCTTAAATACAAGAAAGAGCAACAGGGATTAAGTTTAAATTCCCACCTAAAACAAATTACAAACGGACAAAACTGTATTAAACAATAGTGTGCAAGACACTGTCGTCGGGCAACAAAGAACTGTGATCCCTGAGTACTGGGGAACAACTGAGGTTAGCCACCTTGAAACAACTGCAAGGCTCAAGTACAGGGAAGAAGAATCCAGGCAAAATCTAGTGTATTCTCTGAATTGAGGTTAAAGAAACAAGATTATTAGGAGAGCAAAATTGCTACAGTTATCTGGACACAGTCACAGAGATAAAAGAGGTACAAAGAGAAAAACCCTAGAGTTCTTCAGATCCTGAGTATTGTGCATGTGCAAGGATGTTCTTCCCCAAATCTAGGGAATCACCCAAAAAGATTAAAGGAAAGAATATGCATCTCTCATAGCAATGGAAACAGTGTTTGCTTCCACCAGCCAAACTGGAAGTTTTCAAAATTCACAAGACAATGATTAGAATAGACCGAGGTACTGCTTCAATAATGAAAAATAATAAGCCCTAGAGAAGGTACTGCTCTAGTCTCACTAAAAAGTTAAAACACAACTAGAAAGAATCAAGGAGCATCCAAATAAATCAACTGCATCTCATAGCAAATATTAAGAACATTTACAAGAATAAAAATATAGACAGTACACAAGGTAAAACATACAACTCAGGCATCTAGTAAAAAATTATCATTCATGCAAACCAGCAAGAAAATATGACCCACAGTGAGAAGACAAATCAATTGAAATCAAGCATTGGCACAGATGTTAAAAATAGTAGGTAAGACATTTAAAGTTATAAAGACTGTCAAAAAGTTAAGCAAAGACATGGAAAGTATGAACACAACCCAGATTAAATTTTTTGAGATGAAAACTTCAATACAGTAGTGGCCACATGATAAAGCAGAGGAGCCTGGTAGAACTTAATATCTAGGACTGCCAATCATTGGCCATAAGAAACAATGCTATAATATGAAAAATAAACTGCATGGGATTAGAAGATTACACCTTGCACAAGAAAAATAAAAAAACAAACATTAAGGCAGAGAAATACAACATGAAACACAAAGTCCAAAGATGGGAAAAGAACCAGACCCATCAACAACTGTAAGCAGAAAAACATACATTTGTGATTTCTCAAACTGGGGTAGGGAGGGTAGAAGGGAACAGAAAAATATTATGAAATTATGATCAATATTTCTCTAAATTTGATGAAAATAAATCTAATATTTATGGTCAACTTGACAAAGGGAACACGATAATTCAAAGGGGGAAAGAACAATCTTTTCAACAAATAGTGCTGAGACAACTGAATATCTATATGCAAAAGCATAAATCTGCATTCCCACCTCACACCATGCACAAAGTGATCACAGAACTCAATATAAAAGCTAAATGATAAAACTCTAGGAAAAAAACAGAGGTAAATCGTCATAATGTGTGTTAGACTATGATTTTTTAGTATCATATCAAAAACAGAAATCACAGAAGAGAAGACTGATATATTAGACTTCACCAAAATAAAAAGCTTTTGTGCTTCAAAAGTCACCATTAGCCAGGCATGGTGGTGTACACCAGTAATCCCAGTGATTCTGGAGGCTCAGGCAGGAGGATCACAAGTTCAAGGCTAGCCTCAGCAACTCAGCAGGACCCTAGACAACTGAGCTAGACCCTGTCACAAAATAAAAAATAAAAAGAGGTTGGGGATGTAGCTCAGTAGTTAAGCATCCCTGGGTTCAATCTCCAGTACTCCTCCCACTGGCTCCTGCCCCCGAAAAAGTCACCATTAAGAAAGTGAAAAAACAAGTCACAGTTTGGGGAAAATAATCTGGAAATCCTAAGGGGGCTTGTGTCCACAATAGATAAAGAATTCTTAAAGTCAGAATTGTAATGCAGGAATGCATTACAAAAATGTTTATGATACCAGATAGAAATATGGGTCTACACAAAGGAAAAAGTAACACTGGAAATGATACATAGAGAGGAAAAAATTATTTTTTCTTAAATCTCTTTAAGAGACTACAGTAAACAGTATGGTAGTTTCTCAAAACACTAAAAATACTTGCCATATATTATGGACTGACTGTCCCTCACCCCAAATTCATATATTGAATTCCTACTGCCTTGGGCCTTAGGGAGGTAAATTAGGTCATGAAAGTAGAACTTTCATGAATATCATTAGTATTCTTACAAAAGGGACTCAAGAGAGTTCTCTAGCTCTTTCTACCATGTGAGGATACAATCAGAAGACACCAGGCTGTAAGTGGGCACTCACCAGAACCGAATCACACTGGTAGCCTGATCTCAAACCCCCACTTTCTAGAACTGTGAGAAATAACTATTTATTGGATAACCATTTCAATCTATGGTAATTTGTTCAAGAAGCACAAATTAACTAAGACACTATATAATCCAGCAATTCCACAACTGAGTATACATCCAAAAGGAAAGTAGAGACTTGAACAGATATTTCTATATTAATATTCATAGCAGCCAGAAGGTGGAAACAGCCCAACTATCCCTCAAGGGATGAGTGGATAAACAAAAGGTAGTATACACATATGAAAGAATATTATTCAGCCTAAAAAAAGAAATTTTGGCATATACTATAACATGGATAAACTTTGAAGACATTATATGTTAGTAAGAAAAGCCAGTTATAAAAGGACTCATAATATTTTATGTTTCTACTTACATGAGGTATCTAAGAGTAAAATTAAGAGACAGAAAGTAGAATGGTAGTTGTTAGGGACTGTGATGAGGGGGCCTAAGAGGGGAAAATTGTTTAATAGGTACATAGTTTCATTTAAAAAAGATTATAAAGTTCTGAAGATGGATGGTGGTGATGTCTGCACAACAAAGTGTATCTAGTACCATGGAACTGTTCACTGATAATTATTAGAATGGTAAATTTTACTTTATGTATATTTTACCTCAATAAAAAATTAGACTATTCAGGCAAAAATAATTTAAAAAATAGTCGAAATTTCAACAACACCAAGAAGGTCCAAAGGGGAGAGAAAAACTATAACTTTGTTATATTCATATAATTGAAATAATATAAGTTAAGGGTAGACTATGATAACTTAAATATGTATACTATAAATCCTAAAGCAAACAATAAACAAAACAATAGGTCACAGCCATAAATCCAGCAAAATAAATAAATAAACCCAGCAAAGATTTAATTGTATCACTAAAATATTCAACTAATCTAAAAGGAGGCAGAAAAAAAATTGACAAAGAAGAAATGAGAGAAATACCAAACAAATAGAATACAATTAGACTTAAACTTAATCATAGCAATAACTGCACTTAAACGTAAAAGATCTAAGTAATCAACTGAAAAGCTGAGATTATCAGACTGAATTAAACAACATTAACAATAAAATCTCAAGATCCACTTATATACTACCTACAAGAAGCATACTTCAAATAGGATAATCAAACAGGTTAAAAGAAAGATATATGACATTAACACTAAGCAAAGGAAAGCTGAAATGCCTACATTAATTTCAAACAGTTTCAAAGCAAACAATAGTATAAGGCATAAAATAAGTCTTTTTATAATAATGGGGCCAATAAAATCATCTTAGTATGCAGAAGCATCTGACTGATTCAGACATCCAATCCTAATGAAAACTATCCAAAGCCTGATGCAGTGGTGCATGTCTATAATTCCAGCTACTTGAGATGCTGAGGCAGGAAGACTATAAACTCTAGGCCAGCCTGATCAACTTAGCAAGATCCTGTCTCAAAATTTAAAGAGAGAGAGAGAGAGAGAGAGAGAAAGAGAGAGAGAGAGAATGTAGCTTGGTGAGTGTCCCTAGGTTCAATCCCCAGTACCACCACCACCACCAACAACAAAAAAAACCCAACCTCAACAAAGTAGGAACAGTAGAGAACTTCTTAAAGTTCTAGTCAGATAAAGGATATTCAGATTGGAAAGAAGTAAAATTCTGTATTCACATGCAAGATATAAAAAATTACTTGTGATAATATGAAAAATATAAAAATTAGAAATTTTACAAGATGTGTAAATCTGAATACTACAAAAAAGCTGGAAGAAATAAAGAAAACCTAAATAAATTGAAAGAGGGAGAAATATACAAAGTTCATTGTTAACATGTTAACTCTCCCTAAGCTGACCTCAAATCAAATACATCATCAATCAAAATCCCAGATGTTTTTGGTAGAAATTGGCAAATTCTAATAAATATGCAAGGATCTAAAATGTCCACAAAAATACTGATAAAAAGAATAGTTAAAAGACTAACCAATGTGACTTCAATATTATGAAGTTACCATATTCAAAAGAATGTAGCCGGGGGTGTAGCTCAAATGGTATATTGCTTGCTTAACAGGAGCAAGCCCTTGGTTCAATATTCAGTAACACACACACAATGGGCAAATAGCTAATGGAAGAGAATACAGATTGCAGAAAGAATCATACTTAGAAGGACAACTGATTTTCAACAAAAGCACAAGCACAAAGATGGAAAAAAGATAAGCTTTTTAAACAAGCACTGTTGAAACAACTGGACATCCACATGTAAAAGAATTTTTTTTTTAAAAGCTAAACATAAAATGTACAGAACTAGAGATCATGCCAACAGAAGTAAGTCAGACCCAGAAAGAAAAGTATTATTTTTTCTCCTAAGAGTAATCTAAGGCTTTAAAAAAAAAAAAAAACAAGACATGAAAGTAAAGAGGGGACTTGAAGGAAGAGGACCAGGATAAGGGATAGTAAGAGAGGGTAACTGGAAGGTGGACATGATCAAAGTATGTTATATGCAGTCATGAAAACATCACAAAGAAACCCATTATTTTATATAATATGTAATAATAATTATGATTTTCAAACAGTAACAAAAAACTGAACATGATCCATACCTTGAACAATATACAAAAATTAATTCAAAAAGAATGAAACATAAACTTTAAACCATAAAACTTCAAGAAAAAAACATGGGAGAATATCTTTGTGATCTTGGACTAGACACAGATTTCATAATTATCATACCAAAGCACATTTAGAACAGAAAATTTTTGTAAATTAAGACTATATCTGGGCTGGGGATGTGGCTCAAGTTGTAGTGTGCTCGCCTGGCATGCGTGAGGCACTGGGTTCGATTCTCAGCACCACAAAGAAATAGGAAACATAAAGATATTGTATCCACCTAAAACTAATAAATAAATAAATAAATAAATAAATATTTTTAAAAAGACTATATCAAAATTAAGAATTTTGGTCTTCAAAAGAGTTCATTAAAAGAGTAAAAGGGGTTGGTGCAGTGGCACACACCTGTAATCCAAGCAACTCAGGAAGCTGAAGCAGGAGGATCACAAGTTGTAGGTCAACCTTAGCAACTCAATAAAACCCTCAACAACTTAGCAAGACGCTGTCTCAAAATAAAAAGGAATAGGGATGCAGTTTGTGGTAAAATGTCCCTGGTTCAATCCCCAGTCTCCCCATCCCCCAAAAAGCTTAGAAAGGTAATCAATGGACTGTTGAAAAAATACCTGCAAATGAATGACATGTTTAATTTTAAAAATTATCTAGAATACATAAAGAATCCACAGAATTCATTAATAAAACAAACTACCCAATAAAAACTAGGCAACAAATAAAAATAATCATACATGGATGACAAAAATATGAAAAGACATTTACCATCACTAAGTCATTAGGACAACAGAAATTAAAACCGCATTCAAATACTACTGCCTGCTAAAATGGCTAAAATTAAAAAGACTATACCAAGTACTGACAAGAAAGTGAAAGAACTAGAGCTTTCACGTACTACTATTGGGAATATATACTGGCACAATCACTTTAGAAAATAATTTAGTAGTTATTTTCCCTCCAGTGTTGGCAATTGAACCTGGAGGCCTCTTATATGCCAGGGAAGTGATTTTCCACTTAGCTACATCCCCAGCCCAATTTAGCAGTTTTTAAAGAAGTCAAATATATACCTACTACTGACCCAGCCACTCCAATTCTAGTTGTTTACAAAGAGAAATGAAAGCAAATATCTGTACAAAGACAAGTACACAATATTCACAGCAGCTTTATCTGTAATAACCAAAAACCAGAAAATACTATATATCCATGAAAAAGTGAACGGATAGACAAAGTCTAGTGTATCCATCCAATGAAAGTAGTCATCAGCAATAAAAAGGAATGAACTATTGATATACACTTAGAAGAGAGTCTCAATGTAAGTACAAATGTTCTTTGACTACAATGAGGATTATTTTTTATTAAATTCATTGTAAATTGAAAATATTGTTAAGTCATAAACATTGACATTTCCACCAATGGGAATATACAACATCAGTTTGTTGAAGAGTTATCTGTATTCTGGTGTTTACTGCAGTACTATTCACAATAACCAAGATATGTGCTATAGTTGAACAGTTTATCCTCAAAGGTTCAAATGCTGGAAGCTGGATCCCTGATGTAATATTGAAAGGTGGTGAGATCTTTAAGAGATAATTAGGTCATGGGGGCTGCACTCTCAGGTCTCACTGACTCAACTGGTTACCCTGAAAGTGAATTGTTATACAGCCACCTTGATACCTCCTCTCAATATCTCTCAGACACATGGCTCTCTGACACATAACCACTTCCACTCTTGCACACAATTCCACCAAATGATACCATCTGATGTAAGGCCTTCACTAAAAGTGCAGCAGCTGGTACCATGCTCTTGGACCTCTAGAACTGTAAGCTAAATACTCCCCTTTTCTTTATTAATCAACCAGGTATTTTGTAACAGCAACAGAAAAGGACTAAGACAATTTGGAATCAACCTAAGTATCATCAGTGGATGAATGGTTAAAGAAAATCTAGTAGTACATATACACAAGAGAGTATTATTCAGTTATGCAACAACATGTACAAACATGGAGGACAGTGTATTATGTGAAATAAGATAAGAAGAGAATGATAAATACCACATGATCTCATTTACATGTGAAAGCTAAACTGATCTCTGAAAAGTAGAGAGCAAAACAGTGGTTACCAAAGTCTGGGGAGAGAAGAGAAAGGGAAGGGAGGGATGGAGATAAGAGGGAGGCTGGGGAGAGAATGGTTAACAGGTGAAATGTTACAGTTATAGGAAAAATAAATCCTGGTGTTCCCTCGCACAGTAGGATGACTACAGTTAACAATAACGTGTATTTCAAAATAGCTAAAGGAAGATTTTGAAATGTATTCACCAGTAAGAAATGATAAGTGTTAAGGTGATTAATATGTTTATTACCCCTATATGACCATTTCCCAAGATAAAACATCACATTATACCCCATAAGTATGTACAATTATTGTGTCAACCAAAAATAAAAAACTTACGAAAAAGAAAATGCATTTAATATAGCAACCTACCAAAGACCAGTACTTAACAACACAGTATACTATAGAGTATCCATTATCTGCCCTTGTGTTTACACTCATGATGATTAGATTCACTGGGAGTTGCTGGTCACTGCCACTGTTCAGCAGCTCAGGACAGTATCATACTACATATTGCTAGCTCCAGAAAAATTTAAAAAGCAAAATTCTAAATCTGCAGTATGGTTTCAACTAAATGCCTATCATAAATGTCCAAGGTAGAGTGGAAAACTCCTAAATTGAACCATTGTAAATCGGGGACCATCTGCATAGCAATGAAAGCCAGGTAAAGAGTATCTACCATATGTTTCCATTTACTAACATTCTAGAAAATGCAAACTAATGAACAGTGCCAGCAGATCAGTTGGGAGGGAGGAATGCAAAGAAATGTATTACAAAGGAGGACAATAAATTTTGAAGATGAATAATTCATTGTCTTGAGTGTAGTGATAATTTCATAAGTGCATACATTTGTCTCAATATCCATGGGGGATAGGTTCTAGAACTGCCTTCTCTTAACCAAATCAGCACATGCCCAAGTTCCTTACATAAAATGGCATAGTACTTTGCATATAATCTAGGCACATTCTCTTGTATAAATTAAATCCATCCTAGATTACTTATACTAGTAAAATGTAAATGCTATATAGTCATTATATTATATTGTAGGGAATGTAATAAAAAAAGATTAAAAAATCATTAAAGACATAATTTTTTCCAAATTTTTTTTGTTCTGTGGTCGGGAACATACATGAAAATGGAACTCACAGATACAGAGGCCTAACTGTACATTAAAACTTATGAAATTACATACTTACAATATGTATAGTGTACTATTTGTCAGTTATATTTTAATACAACTATTAAAAACAAAATATTCCACAAATTCCTATAACTCAAAAAATACTGTAAATTTAATAATTTCAGTATCTCTTATGATCATTATTAAACATAGGAATTACAAAATAAATGTTTTTACAAACATTAAACAATGGGAGAAAAGGCTCTATATAGAGTAAATAAAATGTAGCATGCATTCAGAAATGCCAAGTTAAAAAAAATTTTAAGAGCATTTTTTTTTTTTTTAGATTTCAAACAAAAATCTCTTGGTCCTATCTACAAGGTGACTGGATTATAGAAACCTGTGTTTTCTCTCTCTCACACACACACACACACTCAGAGAGAAAAAGAGAGAGAGAGAAGTTTCTAAAATTTCATTGCTTATAATTCCAAAGATAGTTCCAAGAATTCTTTGAGAAAAATTCTGGTCAAGGGCTGAGGTTGTGGCTCAGCAGTAGAGTGCTTGCCTAGCATGTGAGAGGCCCTGGGTTTGATCCTCAGAACCACATAAAAATAAATCAATAAAATAAAGATATGGTACCCAAATACAACTAAAAAATAAATATTAAAAAAAAAGAAAAAGAAAAATTCTGGTCAAAAAGACAAATTTAGTCAGGCATGGTAGCACAGGCCTGTAATCCCAGCGACTCAGGAGGTTGAGGCGGAGGATTACAATTTTGAAATCAGCCTCAGCAACTTAGCAAGGCCCTAAGCAACTAAGCAAAAACCCTGTCTCATATTTACACACACACACACACACACACACACACACACACGTATATTTACATATGAAAAGGGCTCAGTGGTTAAACATTCCTGAGTTCAATCCCCAGTATTAATAACAATAATAATACAATTTAAAAATTACAAAAGACAAATCCAGTTAGGGATACTTCAGTTAGGCTCTACAACTCACCATGATGCTGTGTGCTTAGAGATCACAATCTTTTAGATTAAAAAGACCTTCTGAGTAGTACTATGGTTTAAAAAAACACTTTTAGAATGTCTCACCATTTTTCATTTATCTTATAACCATTAAGTAGATGATTTAAACACATATATAGAAATAAATGTAGATAAATAACTTGTACAAACTACAGGCTGAGTCACATTTAGAACTAGAACTTGTGTCTCCTGATTCACAGTTCAATTCCCTTTCTGCTACAAAACATCATTTCAATCATTACAAATGTATTTTACTGTTTATACACTTTGCAAAATATTACTTACTGCTCAAAGTCATTTACATTGGCAGTTCTGAGACCACTGCCATGAACTAAGAATAGTCATTTAAGCTAGGCACCATGGTACCATTCAGAACTTGAAAGTATAATTTTGTCAGCTGGTACACAAAAACTTGAAATTAACATATGGAAAATAATTTACAGATGGCTATATGTAATTCAGAGAAGTCAAATGGATAAAAGGTGGAAAGATCTATAATTATAAACCTAAATAGAACTAACTAAAGTTATTCTGTAGGTTCAGCCACAAGTCAACATTAAATAGCCTCTAACCCTCATTATCATTAAAATAAGATACAGTGAAGCAATTCTTATCTCTTCTAAGTTGAGCTCCTAGCACCATGAGAGATCCATCACATATACTACTTCTAATAACATAATATTGCAAAGTGGATACATTTGTCATTGTTTGGATATGAGGTGTATGAAAACCTTCTGTTTTAGTATAGGAATAGTCAGAGGTGAAATGGTTATGGGAGTCATAATCTAATCAGTTCATCCTAGTTTGAATGGAATAACTGGGTGGTAATTATAGACAGGTGGGGCATGCTGGAGGAGGTGGGTCAATGGGGTTTGGAGCGGGGATCACCCTCCCATTCCCCAGTCAACCCATCCCCCACATAAGCAGAGCAGTGTTCCTTGCTCATGTCCTTCCACCAGGATGCTCTGCCTCACCTGCAATGGAGTAGGCAGATCATGAACTGAACCTCCAAAATCATGAGCCCAAAATAAACTTCCTCCTCTAAGTTTTCTTGTCAGGTATTTTGGTCATAGTGACAAAAAACAAACTAACACACTATTGAAATTATTTTATAAACGAAGAAGCTCAAAGTAGTTAACCAGTGTATTCTATGTGACCAAGGTTAAGTGGTGAAGTTTAAATTCAAACCAGTACTTTTTCTACCCCATCAAACTAAACCTATTCTGATCAAACACAAAAATTACACTTCCAGAAATTTACTCTCTGGAATATGCAAGTGAAAGAATGTTTTCAAAGAAACACTTACTACAACATTATAAATCAAAAGATAAGAAATAACTTAAGAGTTTATTAACAGTTCCTTGATGAAGTAGAAATGTAAGCCATATTTCAAAAATAAGCTATATATATGGGTGAAATTACTAAGATACACTATGAAATAACATTGTATACTGTACTGTAAAATACAGCATCCAGTGGTCACATTAAACATCAATTATTCTACAATTAAATAAAGTTTAAACATTTAGTTCTTCAGTCACACCAGCCAAATTTCAAGGACTTTATAGTCACATGTGGCTAATGGCTACCATTTTGAGCAGCTAGATAAAACAACACATTTACACCTTCACTGAAGGTTCCCTCAGACCACTGACATAGAATATCTTTACAAGGACAAAAACAAACTCTTAACAGAGGTTGTGTTGTTTCCAGAGAAGAGAAAAGAATCCAAGTACATTTAGTATTCTACATATACTTGTTTATAACTTCCAAACTCTGTAACACGTCATATTTGTTTCTCAACAACAAAAAAACCCCACCTGATTTATGTTAATTAGAAGCGTAGAAAGCTCAGAAATTCTGAGATATAGTAGAAGTCAGGGGACAGAATCATTTCTCCAAAACTTTCTAGAAAAACAGCTGAACACTACCTGAACTTCAAAGTATCCATTTACTCACAATAGTGTTTGGAATTCCATACAAAATACGACACAGTTCATACTTCTGAGGAATTAAGGGAAAAGGAACAGAAAAACACATCAGAAAAAACATGCTTAGAAAGCATGAGAGTGACAGTAGTCAAAGACATTGGGGAATGTCCTATTCTTCCTTGAACAAAGCACAGGTCATGCTGTCACATCTATTTTTCTTTTTCTTACATTTCCATTTAAGTTTTACAGAGGAATACTTAAAAAGAAAAAAAAAGTTTCAGTTTTGCTTTGAAGCCACATTTTCCCCAAATGTTGTAGTTTTTCAAATCTTTTTTTTTTTTTTTTAAAGAGAGAGTGAGAGAGGAGAGAGAGAGAGAGAATCTTTTTAATATTTATTTTTTAGTTCTCGGCGGACACAACATCTTTGTTGGTATGTGGTGCTGAGGATCGAACCCGGGCCGCACGCATGCCAGGCGAGCGCGCTACCGCTTGAGCCACATCCCCAGCCCTTTCAAATCTTATAATAAAGTAAGTTACTTGTTATATGCCTAAATTTCCTTATTATAAAAGGAAACCTGTTGCTTCAATGTTATCTAATTACAATATTTTTGCTGAGGACTGGGGACAACTTTCCTGAACAGAACAAACTTTCCAGAAGAAAACACAGTTACCAGACAAGCTCAAATTACATTTGAATTGATACTTTTTTCTCACTAGGAAATTGTTCACTTGGGAAGGTTAAATGGTCTGAGAATAATGTTAACATGAAAACCTACTATGGTAGAACAGGAGCAAGATCCCAGCCTATCTGTTTACCTACACATTTACACTGCAATCTCATTTTCTTTTCGATCTGTCTCACTACTGTTTACATCTAGCCTAGCACCAGAGCCCTGGCCTTTTCATCATTACCAATACATACTGCCTTTCACAGTGATTCTGGCAGGTCAGAGATCTGTGTCAGGTCAAACAGAAGGCCAAACTTATGTCCACAAAGTGACAAGGATCATGAATGTGTTCCCACACAGACTAGTAACCAGGAAGTCTGCCCAAATTTCAAGAATCTGAGCTAATGGGAAAAGAAGAAAAGGCCAAAGCCTACCACAGAGGAATGTCATTCAGAGACTCTAGTAATCCAATCATATCCACAGACATTTAAGGAAGTCAAGTTACTAAGGAAAAAAAATTCCTACAATATGTAATAAGGTTAAGCAGGTTACAGTGGGAAAAGATACCTAAAAATTATCTACAAGGGATTGGGTTGTAGACCAGTGGTAGAGTGAGTACTTGCCTAGCACACAGAAGGTCCTGGGTTCAATCCCAGAACTACAAGAAAAAAAAATTACAGAAATTCATATCTTAAAGCTATTAGAAAACAGGTTTAAAATGTAATAACTAGCAATAAATAATTTAAATTATTTAAAAATGTATAGAAGAGATGCCAAGATCATTTCACACAAGTGCTATATGTAGACATCTCAACACTTACGTAGCCTTAGGATACTACACTTTTGGGGCAGCACTGGGGACTGAACCCAGAGCTTCACACATGCTAGGCAAGTGTTCTACCACTGAGCCACATCCCCAGCCCCTACTATACATTTATATGAAGGAGTGAGACATTTGAAAATGAGTTTGTATTAATGAGAATGTGTAAAGAGAAACTCCAAAGTGTGCCAGCTCCACAGCTCACAGGCAATGAATGAGCACTGCCTGCCTGTGCCAGTCAGATTACCAACCAACATTACTTTGAAGGCCATGAGAGAAGCTGTTACCACTCTGGTTTAAACCCAGAGCAGCAGATTTAACAGAACTTTACATCAGTGGCAGGTCTCCCAAGTTCTCTTGATGCCACAGAATTCATAAGTGGGATCAGTATGTTCTAAAAAAACATGGTACTGCAAAAGGAAAAAAAAGGTTCCACAGCATCAAGCAGTGTAATACTTGAAACCTCATCATCAAAGTGACAGTTTTCAAGTGCCATTTATGATGCCCTAGTCTGGAAACATCCCAGCTAACCCATCTGATCAACAATTTCACAGATGGAAGCACTTGATGGCTAATTGGCAAGTCTATTATTCAAATAAAACAGCTCTCTGTACCTCTTTTTTCATTATTACAAGTCAAGGTACAACAAGACGGGTCAGTGAAATTAGCTTAATAAGAGAAGCCTCTTTCCCAAAATAATTTTTCTAGTGAAACAATGTATTTTGGCAATTAGAGTACTGATCTGTTTACAGCACTAATCTGTTTCTGAATAGTAAGAAAGATGTTTTAAGGATTCATAAATATAAACCTTTTCTTAAAGGTTGTACTGTTTGTAACATCTGCCTTTATCAATGTCGATATAAATTATTACAGGGAATAAAATGAATGAAATATTTACTCATTTCTTAAATATTCTTAAAACATGGACCAGGTATTTCATGTCAGAATAAAAAAATAATCCTCTTAAATAGTTTATGTTTCCTAAACATTTAAAAAACAAGCATCTTATTCTTCATCTACATTTTCAATAAAAATTTCAAGATTATTCATGTTTTATTGATTTGTGAGGCAAACACTACAAAGTTTATCTAGCTGAGGAAATGTTGAGGTAAATAAAATAGGTTTTCCTATCACAAAGACTTGTTTCCAACTCTAGTTCCACTTCTTGACTCAACCCTATAATACGGTAATAATTATTCCTACCTATGTCAGGATTATTATGAGAATTATATAAGAATACTAAATGTATAAACACTTCATATTAGAACACGGAAGGCACACAGCATTAGTTCATTGGCTTGACTCTGGTTACCCTACCCCCTTCTATGAAGTCCTAAAGTGTAACCTTTGCACAATTTTCAAAATGTATGAGTTCTCTTTATAAATCCATACATTTGCTCTAGATCCCACTGGCCATGGCATCCCCTATTCAGCTGTCTCCCTACATAATGAAAATTCTCATATCAAATTGAAAGCCTTCAAGGAAGAGCCTTATACAAAAACTGGGCTAAATATTCAAAGACCACATTTAGCTTACAAGATAGGAATCAGAAAATGTGTATAGTACTAGAATCTGCAGATGGGAAAGGGATACTAACCCAACAGTGGAACCTAGTACAAACTAAAGTAAAATCAAAACCATACCCTTATAGTAACATAGCTATATTATGGTTACAGAAATATATTCTACAAGGAAATGAAATAAGTAGTCTTCCATGATATATAAGAAACATCACCTTTCTATAAAACAAAATGGGCACTTTTCCAAAATTAGGTTTTGTTAATTCTATTATTTTTTGGTTTTGCTGCTGTTGGTGATGCTAGGGTTCAAACCTAAATAATCATGCATATCAACTGAACAATCTACCACTGAGCCACACCCTTGCCCTATTATATTTGTGTGTGTGTATATATATATATACTTTTTTTTTTTTTTGATGGTACTGGAGATTGAACCCAGGGCCTTATGCATGCAAGGCAAGCACTCTACCTACTGCACTATATCCCCAGCCCCCAGTATATACTTTTGATAAGCATTTCACTTCTAATTTTTCAAACTCTAATGTTTTCAACCCTAAGGATTAGGGAATTAATAAATAGGGATTACCTGCCTATCATAGGCAGGCAAAAATGTATGCCAGTAAAAATATATGCCAATTAAAAAAGGGACAACAAGCAAGAGAAAAGTAAACCTATCATAATCATTAATTTACTTTTCATTGTCTCTAAACCTTCCCATTCTGCCCTTCATGGGCATTCAGTTTTTCGTAGGGAATAGCCTGTGAAATCAAAGCCAACAGTCTAAAAAGAAGCAATGGGAGGCTGCCCTGTAGAGACCTCTGCCCAGCTCTGGTGGCATGCTTCTAGGGCACTTGACCCAGCATCTCACAAAGAAGCACCTTGAATGTGTGTTATGGCAAAAGAACTCCAGTCCTCTATGTCCAAGTTTTAAATGGGTATAATATAAAGACAACTATCTAAATGGTAATATGAACTGAAAAATTAGAAGGTATGTTATTGACTTCTAAGGTATAAAACCCAAAGGACTTAAAAATAACATACCAGTGATGAAGCCACACGTTTATACCAGCTCAACTTCCAATAGCCAAGCTATGGAAACAACCTAGGTGTCCTTCAACAGATGAATGGATAAAGAAAATGTGGTGTATACATACAATGGAATCTTACTCAGCTACAAAGAAGAATAAAATTATGACATTTGCTGGTAAATGAATGGAACTGGAGGCTATTGTCCTAAGTGAAATAAGTCAATCCCAAAAATCCAAAGACCAACTGTTCTCTCTGATTTACAGATGCTAACCCAAAACAAGGGAGGATGGGGAGAGGAATAATAGAAATTCACTGGATTAGACAAAGGGAAACAAAGGGAAGGGAGGAGGAAAGGGAAGAGGAAAGACAGTAGAATTAACCAATCATAACTTTCCTACCTCTGAATTTGTATACACAACTAGGGTAACCCCACATCATGTACAACCACAAGAGTGGGATCCTAAATAGGTTATACTCTATGTATGTATAAACTGCCAAAATACATTCTATGTATAACTATAGAGAACAAATTTTTAAAATGGAGGGTAGGAAAAGAAAAGGACACAGACTGGATAATTTAGGATCATTACACCCATACATTGGGAATATTAAGATTAAGTTTCAATGTCCTACTTTCCTATGTTAAAAACAGGATCTTCCCTTATTGACCACCCTACATATTCTTTCTACCAGAAACAACCAGAAGTCATAGATTTTCTCAGAGCCTTCACTTCAAATTTAAAATACCTTAACCATTTCACTCTTCCTTATAATTTGATTTTATTTCATCAGAATATGATTAATTCTTGAAGAGTCTCATTGTAATTAAAAATATATCACCACTCTCTTACGTTCCTAAAGAACTAGAAAAACATCATTTATTATAATTTCATATCAAATTTGAAATTTAACATTCACAAGTTTCCCTTGAAAGACCTGTCACAACTAGAATGTTCAAGTAAAATGACACAGATTAACAAAAATGCATCCAACAGGATTTTGTTTCTCATTTAAGAACCCATAAGATTTGAGAACCCTTAAAAACAGATTTGAGGCATCTCAAGAGCACCACATTTTTCACAAAACGTACCTATGCAGACTACAAATGGCAACCTGAAAGACAATTCTCTAATTAGCTTACTTTTGACCTGACCTTATAAAGTATATGAATAGAATGACTAGAAACTCTGCTTCATAAAAAGTCATTATCACTCAAACAAGAGTAGCAAAAGAAAAACTACAAAAAGCATTCTTGCATTTTTTGTTTCTAAAGCAAAGGAAAATGGCCACATCAGACAAAAAAAAAAAAACAAAAGATTAAAAAAAAGGTAAACAAAAACATCCATCAGTATATATATATATATGTGTATATATATATACTGTCAATATATGCACATTTTAAAAAAACTAAGTCATAAAAGCCTTTTATAAAGACTTGCTCATTTTCATGTTCTGGCACCAAACTTTTGCACAGTGCCACACACCTGTAATCCCAGCTACTTGGGAGTCTGAGACAAAAGGACTGCAAATGCAAGGCCAGCCTGGACAACTTAGGGGAGATCTTATCTCAAAAAAAAAAAAAAAAAAAAAAAACCCACTGTACTAGCTGCTTGTATCTGTTTATTCTTGGCTTCCTTTGTCTCATCTCCAGATTACCCAGGTTCTTTAAAAATTGTTCTTTAAAAATGGACAATTTCATGAGACCCCATTTTAAAATAAAAATTTCATAAGTGCTGCAGACGTAGCTTGGTGGTAGAGCACTTGCACAGCTTGTGCAATGCCCTAGGTTCAATTCCCAGTATGGCACAGAAAGGAAAAAAAATGTACAGAAAAAAACTTTATTTAACACCATTTAGTATTACCCTATGACTGGCTCTTTTGCTTTAATTTTCTGTTTATGTAAAAAATTATACACATCAAGTTGAAGCCCTTATGCCTGCCTCCCTGCTCATGAATTTGGTGTGGACCTACACCTGTGCTGTACACTATGGTAGCCACAATGTGTGGTAGCTAAATGTGACTACTTAAAATGAAATTAAATTTTAAAATCCAGTTCTTCAACTCTACTAACTATTATCAACATGGCCTCAATAGGTTCATGTGGGTTAAATTAATAGAATAGAAATCTCAGTTCTTTAGCTGCTCCAGTCACATTTCAAGTGGTTAATGTGGCCAATGGTATTGGTAGTACAGATACAGAATGTTTCCATCACTGCAGAAACTTGGACAGTGCTCCTCTAGACCCTGTATGTTTACTCAAGAGTTAGGTGCCCTTGAAAAAAGTGTTACTTTTTGTTTTTAAAATTTATATTAATGCTTTACACTGTATATATAGTTTTACAACCTGATTTTTTCTCTTTATGTTTATATGGTCTATTATACATATTGCTATATATAATGCAATTCATTTTCATTGCTGTGTAACATTGCATCACACATTTTACCAGAGTTATTTAAGGATTCTGCAATTTTTGAATATACAAAAAATGTTATAACAAGTATCCTTAAACATGTTTCCTAATAATCCATGAGTTTCTCCAAAGTAAATAAATAGGACTCCTCCATCATAGATGTCTGGGTATTATAAATGTTGTCAAATTGCTCTCCAAAGTGATTTTAATCATTTATATTCCCACATGTGTTCTTTTAACATATATTTATTATCTACTCATTGCTAGGTAATGTTCTAAGCACTGAGCTACAATCCTTAACTAATTCCTCTTACTCCTACATAAACATCTTCCCATAAGAAAAAAAGATTACACAAGAATTCTTGCTTATCTAAACTGTCATTTCACATAATACCACAGGCTTAAAAAAAACAAAAAAAGATCTAAGCCACACATGATAGTGCACTCTTGTAACCCCAGCAACTCAGGAGGCTGAGGCAGGAAGATCCCAAGTTTAGGGCCAGCACAGCCACTTAGTGAGGCCCTAAGCAACTTAGCAAGACCCTGTTTCAAAATAAAAAAATAAAAAGGGCTGGGGGATGTGGCTCAGTGGGAAGCACCTCTGGGTTCAATCTCAGGTATGTGTGCACACGCACACGCAACACACACACACACACACACACACACACACACAAATCTAGTAATTGTTTTAAGCTTTTATTACCCGGATACATAGTGATGCTGAGTATCTTTTCATATTCCCATTGGCTGTTCTTATCATTTCACATTCTTTTCCTATGTTGTTTTTTTGTCTTATTCTTATATTACTAATACAAGTCAAATTATGAATCTTTTGAGTTATGCTTTCTATCCTGAAGTCATAAAGACAAAGAATTTTCTTCAAACAAAATTGGAGTAGGGAAGAGTATCTATAGTGTGTGCTTGACATATTGACATTAGTTTAATTAATCCTAAAGACCATGTAAGGAAAGTATTATTAAATTCATTTTAAAGATATGGTAACTGAATTTTTATTCTTTCTTGTGGTAAAAAATGCAACATAAATTTACCATTTCAACCTATTTTAAAGTGACAGTTCAATGGCATTAGGTATATTCACATTATTGTGCAACTCTCACCACTAATTCATTTCCAGAACTTCTAAAACTGTGTATCTATTAAAATCCCCATTCTCTCCTCCCTCCAGACCCTTGCAACTACCATACTACTTTATATCTCTTTTAATCTGCCTGCTCTAGGTACTTTCACAGAAACACGCAATACTTGTCCATCTATGTTTAGCTCATTTCACTTAGCATAATATCTTCTAGATTTACTCATGTTGTAGCTTGTGTCCAAATTTCATTCTATCAAAGCTGAATACTATTTCATTATATGTATATGCCACATTTTACTTATTTATTCATCCACGGATGAGCATTTGGGTGGCATGCACCTTTTGGCTATTATGAATAATGTTGCTGAGGAAACATAGTGTACAAATGCTGGAGGAGTCTCTGCTCTCAAATCTTCTGGACCTACATCCAGAACTAGAAATGTTGGATCACACAGTAATTCTATGTTTAAGCTTCTGAGTAAACATTATACTTTTTTCTGCAATAGTTCTTTTACACCGACACACCATCAATGCACAAGGTTTTCAATTTCTCTAATCCTTATCAACATTTGTTTTGTTTTGTTGGTAGTAGCCATCCTAATGGGTATATATATCTTCCACATTTGTAAAGTTTGATTTCATAGGGAGATGTTTACCCCATTTGGTATACATTTTTGTGGACAGCATAAAATATGAGATCTGATTCTAGCCTTCCCCATATTGAAAGCCACTTACTTCAGCAACATTTAATAAATAGGCCATTTCCTTCACCACTAAGCTTCATTTACTGATTGATTCATTTGACTTGGTTGCAGAGTTTGGGGATCCCACTTAGGGCCTTGTACATTCAAGGCAAGTGTTCTACTAATGAGCTATACCCCTAGTTCTTTATTAGTTAAGTTTTAATCCCACCTATATGATAAATCAAATTCTACATATGCATGGGTTTATTTCTGGACTTTCTATTCAATCATATAGATCTACCTGTCTCTAACAATATAACACTACTCAAATCACACAACATTAAAATTTACTTTGAAATCAAAGCAAATTTCTTTTTTCTTTTGGGAATTTCTTTGCTGTTTGGGGGACTTTTTTTGCCTATATGATTTTTTTTAATACCTTTATTTTGTTTTTTTTTTTTTTTTTTATGTGGTGCTGGGGAATCGAACCCAGTGCCTCACACATGCTAGGCAAGCACTCTACCACTGAGCCACAACCCAGTCCTCCTATATGAATTTTTAAAGTAATTCAATTCCAAAAAATTCTGGTTGATATTTTTATTGGAACTACATTAAATTTATTATTAATTGAAAAGAACTGATAGGTGGAAGTAAGAATATTAATCCATGAAAACGGTATTATTTTTTCATTTACTCCAGTAATTTTTCTCATGTTAAATTACTACTTTCTTCAAAACAATGGACTAAAACTAAGACAAATAACTGAAACATTTCTACCCCAAGATCTAACAATAAGAAACTACAATAATGGATAATAGTTAATATACATAAAACCCATTTACTATGAGATATAAGGGTTATACCAAAGAAAATGACATATTTGATTCATGGTAGTATTTTTTAAATGTAGCCATTAAAATAATTCCTTTAAATGTTTTATCTCATCACATTCAGAAAGCCATTTCTCATCATTCTCCCACAGTATTTCTCCCATATTTTTGTATCTTGAGATATAATATTTACATCATAGACTATAAAGTTCTATATTTTGGCCACTTAAAACATAACTGAAGTCAGGTGTGTTGGCATACACCTATAATACTAGCTCCTCAGGAGGCTAAGGCAGGAGGATCACAAATTGGAGGCCAGCCTGGCAATTTAGGAAGACCTTGTTCAAAATAAAAGGGCTGGGGTTATGGCTCAGTAGTAAGCACTTGTCGCCTAGCACAGGGGAGGCCCTGGGTTCAATCCTCAGCACCATATAAAAGCAAATAAATTTTTAAAAAGATATTATGTCCAACTACAACTAAAAAATAAATATTAAAAAAATAAATAAATTAAATAAAATTTAAAAAGGGCTGGGGATATAGCTCAGTTGGTAGAGTGCTTGTTTCACATGCATAAAGCCCTGGGTTCAATCCCCAGCACCACAAGAAAACAAACAAATAAAAGGGCTGGGGATATAGCTCAGTGATAAAGCACTTGCCTAGCATGCATGAAGCCTTGGGTTCAATCTTCAGTAATGCCAAAAAACCCACCCTGATAACTTACAGGCAATACATATATAGCCTTGCTGTTCAATTTGGCCTACACTGTGCATCTTAAACAACAACAACAAAAAAATCCCTAGGGTTTTTCACATAAAAATCATGATTTCTGACTCTGCCTTAAACCTTACAGGTTACGTCGTTCTCACTCAAAGACTCAATTAAAAGAGGTTCAATGTCCATGCTTTATTGATTGCCACACAGGTAAGACACACATTACTCATTACAGCTTCCAATAAAAATGACCTGTTAATTTCCAATCACAATCCATTGGTCAAAGCACGATCATGGTGAGGCTAATGTCAAAGATGTTTAAAAAGTATAATCCTATCATCTGCATGAAAGGCTGGAAACCAGAAATATTCCATAGAACTGATAATTTTGCCTATAATTTATTCCCCTTTACTTCAACTACCATTAGAATTACTTTAAAAAAAAAAAAACACCACATATTGATTGGATTATCTCACAACTATGTAAGAAAAAGTATTCATGAAACCACAATGCCATGAAAAAAATAGAGAAATCACTAAGAATTGTATTCAATGCCTTTCACAATCTACTCCAATCTTAATCTGTTTCTTTTCCTTTTATTGCACCTATTCTCTGGCCTTTCTGAATAAGCCATGACATGTATTTCAAATCAGAGCTCAAACATCATCTCGGTTTAGTCATGAACCCCTTTTTACTGGAATAATTGAACCCTACTTCCACTATACTTACAAATCACATTTTCTTCACAATGATCACTATTTTCCACGGAAAGTAGTTAATGTGTGCCAGGCACTTAAAACAATTGTTTGTGCATCTACTTGAATGTAAAGATTCTAGGTAAAGTACTAAAGTTCTTGTTCATCTTGGTATTCCCTACAACCTAACACCCAGTGCACAGAAACTTGAACTACTGCCCTAGCAAATTAAAATTCAAGACAAGGTGACAAATATTATTAATATTTACTTTTGACTAATTTCCAACACTAAAACAGACCCAGAAACTTAAAACAGAAACTTTCAGAAGCTAGAGACTATGTTAAGACCAGTCTCACCTCTTGGGCTCCATTTTTTCTCTTTTTAGAACTAATTTAGCTGCCACAATTTAGGATGGGGTGGTTAAGACAATGAAAAGCCACACTACAGCAATATATGTTTCTAATGCAATCATCTCACACTTTTTAGTAATTTCAAATTTCTAAGCACTTTAAAAAATAAATTTAAAAAATATATTTAAAGTTTAAAGTTATTTTGCATAGTTTAATAATACTAACAAAACCTCTCTTTCTGCTTCATACTACAGATAAATTATACTGAAGATTAAGACTGTAGACAAGCTGGGCACTGTGGCATACCCATAATCCCAGCAGCTCCAAGGGCTGAGGCAGGACTGCGAGTTCAAAGCCAGCCTCAGCAAAAGGAAGGTACTAAGCAACTGAGTCCCTTTCTCTAAATAAAATACAAAATAGGGCTGGGGATGTGGTTCAGCACTTGAGTGCCTCTGAGTTCAATCCCTGGTACAAAAAAAAAAAAAAAAAAAAAAAAAGACTGTAGACAGATTTAATTATTTTATCCTACCATTATTCAAGTACTAAATTTTAAAATGTGGCATCACAAAAAAATAAAACTTTTAGAGTTGTTCAGGAGGTATAGCCCATCATAATAAAGAATTGGGAAAAAGAAGGATGATAAAAACAAATGGGAGAAAATGTTTTAAGATAGTATGAAATACTAATGTCTAATTAAGAACTAAAAGTAAGCCAACAGACATGGCAATCTGAATAATTTCAACACAGTAAAAGAGGAGGAGACTCATTTCTGATATGGGAATTTTTCTGTAACTATCTCATTAAAAATGTTCTTTTTAGCTTTAGTCTATATATCCATTTTCTCTTCTATCTCAATGATTCTCAGATTTGTTTGTTTTCCTTTTAATGTTCTAACACTGAAATGTTCCAATGGGCAATGAAAGAAAGACTAACTGTATGAGGTGGATATTAATTTCAAAGAGAAAAATCATGAGTGATGCAAATGCATGTATATGATGGGATTAAATATTTCATGCATTTTTCTATGATTGTGTTTTTCTCATATACTGACATAATTTTGATTCATTTGTAGTTCACTTCAAAATCTGCTTGTTGTTGCTTCTGATCTGCAGAGCACTTTCTCCAAATTGAAATTTTAATGACTCAAGAAAGGTGGTACAATTTGGCATTGCTATCAATAACATTCAAAAGGATGTGGAAATCTTAAGTATAACAGCCTAATGAATATGGGAATGAAGGGAAAATAAGTTATAGAGACTCAACATAAATATAAGTTATACATGCCTTATCTATGGAAATTTTCACTCCTAATTTTCTATACACATGAAATTAGAGATTGGGGTTGTTTTTATATTTTGATGACTTTCAACACAGAAATATAATTTTTCACCTCACATAAAACCACTTTAAGCATGAGAAAGAAATATTTTCATGATAAAAGAATGGTCATAAACTCACTTTTAACAGATGTTTGACTTTAAGTTAAGTATTTAAACATAGAGTTTATGTCATCATATTTGTTCTCTTACTCTAGGCCCTGAAGGTGTTAAGAACAGGCCTGGTCACTGTCAGAATTTCTTGTGGCTTGGAAGAATTTTTTATTCTAAATTTTAAATTTATTTATTTATTGTAATTTGTTATACATGACAGCTGAATGCATTTCAACTCATAGTACACATAAAGAATACAATTTTTCATGTCTCTGGTTGTACACAAAGCAGAGTCACACCACTCATGTCTTCATACATGTAATTAAGGTAGTAATGTCCATCTCATTCCACCTTCTTTCTTACCCCCATGCTCCCTCCCTCCCCTTTGCCCCATCTAAAGTTCCTCCATTCCTCCCATGCTCCCCTTCCCACCCCCATTACTCATCAGCATCCACATTATCAGAGAAAACATCTGACCTTTGGGTTTTTGGGGATTGGCTTATTTTACTTAGCATGATATTCGCCAACTTCTTCCATTTACCTGCAAATGTCATAGTTTTATTCTCTTTTAATGCTGAGTAATATTCTATTGTGTGTGTGTGTGTGTGTGTGTGTGTGTGTGTGTATATATATATATATATATATAATAGTTTCTTTATCCATTCTTCTACTGAAGGGCATCTAGGTTGGTGCCACAATTTATCTATTGTGAATTGAGTTGCTGTAAACATTGATGTGGCTGCTTCACTGTAGTATGCTGTTTTTAAGTCCTTTGGGTATAAACCGAGGAGTAGAATAGCTGGGTCAAATGGCGATTCCATTCCCAGTTTTCTAAGGAATCTTCATACTGCTTTCCAGACTGGTTGTACCAATTTGCAGTTCCACCAGCAATGTATGAGTGTGCCTTTTACCCCACACATCCTCGCCAACACTTATTGTTGTTTGTATTCTTAATAGCTGCCATTCTGACTATAGTGAGATGAAATCTTAGAGTAGTTTTGATTTGCATTTCTCTGATTGCTAGAGAAACATTTTTTTCATATATTTGTTGATTGTATATCATCTTCTGAGAAGTGTCTGTTCAGTTCATTGGCCCGTTTATTGATTGGGTTATTTGGTTTTATGGTGTTACATTTTTTGAGTTCTTTATATATCCTAGAGATTAGTGCTCTGATGTACATGTGGTAAAAATGTGCTCCCATTCTGTAGGCTCTCTCTTAAACTCACTGATTCAAGTTTGGCCTTTTAATGTTCTTCCAGAGTTTTTGTGTATTCTGCACGTTCTATAATTTTCCCCTTTATTGGATTCTGTGTACTCAAGATTATACACACTATCTTCCAGGACTGAAGTTCTGTTTTCTATGCACTATGTAGTCCAATCTATTAGTGATGAAATTTTAATTTAATTATTTCTTTGATTTCTAGGAGTTCTGCTTGGTGTCTTTTCATTGTTTCTATTTCTTTATTAAAGGAGTCTTTCATCATCTCCTGTATTTTTCTCTCTTAATTCCTTCCTTATATCTTTTTTCAGTTCATCAAATTTTTATAATCCTTCTCTGGGATTTTGTCCACATCATTATCAGTAGGATCTTTATTACGGAATTGTGAATTTGGGGGAGACATTTGCCTGTTTCTTCATGATTTGCAAGGACTTGGACTTGAGAATCAATTGGGATGAATTTCTTACCTCTTTTCTATATGTGTCATTTTGTGGGTACTTATATTTTTAGAACTTTTCTTTATGCTATGTTCATAGAAGTGGTTCAACCTGAGGTCCCTCTCTATTCCTCCTTGGGTCCTTGTTTTAGATTTGGAGCTTTTGTCTCCTTGAGTATTTGATTTGGAGAACTTTAGGGCTCAAGTGGAACAGTTGTGTATGCAGTGAGATTTACTGTTGCTTGGTTGAGATGTGAGTATTTCCTAGCTCCAGGATTTGTACTCTGTGATTATGAAGTGTCCCAATTTCTTTTGGCCACACTTACTGGGGAACCTGGAGTGGTCCTAATGTCAGCAACAGATGTACAACTTCATGATAAATTTCCAGTGTCTACTTGGACAGCTATGAAACTATGTGCAGAAGTTGTGGGGTCAGCATTTAACAATAGTACCAACAATTAAAAAAAAAAAAAACAAACACCATTAACTAGAAAGAAAAAAAAAGAGGAGGAGTTTCATGAGAGTGAATGGAGGTAAGGAAGTAGTGTATGTGAAGTTATTGCAAGATACCTAGAAATAAATAGGAAAAAATTTTAATGAAAGTGTGGAAAGCAGGCTGTGCACAGTTTTCAGACTGTGCCTAAACTTTTGTTACTACATTTTGCAAAGCACTAGTTTGCTTTAAGTCACTCCATTTTGAGTTTAAGGACTGAGGTGGAATGATTCCACACCTTGTTTATATAAGAAAATCACCACCATCTGCCAGAAACAACTGCAAGGTATGAACTGATAAATCACCATGCTAGTAAGAATGATCACCCACTTATCAAATTAATCAGAAGCACATGGATACATGGGCATATCAAACTCATATAGGAAAAACCAGATCCATCAAATGATGCAACCCCTTGGGACCCATAAAAGGAGAGGCATACCAAGACTAGACATAGCAGCATATTGACCCCATCACCTGCTCACTCATCACAAGTCTTGCCCAGGAAAATCGATATAGCAGGAAACCTCTAAATTTCTGTCCTTGATCATTTGCAAAGTGTGGTTACTCTTGCATGTAACAATCATCAAAGTCCCACTCTAAGCTAACACTGTAAACCTGTCCAAGATCTAAACCTTGGACTAGAACAAGTCCTTTGCTTTGACAGGTCTATGCCCTGAAGTCCTGAATAAGTTCTTCAGCTGGCTGGTTCATAATCTTATCAGATCACCTACAGTGACTCTGAATCCACACCTGCTCTCTTGCTGTTGGCTTAGTTCAGCCTTCTGAACACTTTCTTAGCCTTTCTGTAACCTATATATGTAGTTGTGTAAAGTATGGTGCGGGACTTGTTATAGATATTATAGATTAAGACTAGAATAAAAGAACCTGTGATTGTCAGGCTTATGACTATCAGGTGACCCACAAGTATTCAGTGAACTGCCACTGATGAAAGTGGTGTAGCCTGTGAATTTATCATTAGTCAATAAATTCTGACCCTATGGAAAGACACAAATGTGGTTATAAATTTGTGTTTCTCTCTATCAATGACAGCACTCTTCTGACAAGCAGGATGCCCTGGAGTTTTGTTATTTTAGGCAAGGATCAGTGGAGATAAGCAAGGTTGTTTGAGGATAAGACTAGAGGATATGAAAGGATTAGCACTGGAAAAGAGACAGACCACCTCCTTTTCAAAGAAAACCAAGAGACCAGAATGGATAGAGACTTTGATTATTTAAGTTCCATTTTATCTTCTGGCCCAATAATAGTGCCCAAATAAAACAATCAAGGCCAAGTAAGCTCAAGTACAATGAAATTTCAGTATCAACTATGATTATAATACTGATATTTCTGTATTTTATTAATTCCTCCATTTAAAATAAACATGACAAATTAGCACAAAGAGCCCAAATGTCTTCTTACCATATCACTGCGTTATATTAAAGGTATTAAACCTAGCTGTGCTTGGTGGTAGTGTTTTTCCACCATGCAGGAGGCTCAATCCCCAATCCCAAAGTCAATCAATCAATCAATGAGCAAGCAAGCACCAAAGAAAGATTCAAGAAAAATCATAAGAAAAATTCAAGAAAAATTCAAACAAACTAGACATGGTGATACAAGCCTATAATCTCGGTAACTTGGGAGGCTGAGGCAGGAGGAACCCAAGTTCCAAGTTCAAAGCCAGCCTCAGGAAATTAGCGAGGCCCTAAGCAACTTAGTGAGACCCTGTCTGTAAATAAAAATTAAAAAGGGCTGAGGTTGTAGCTCAGTGGTAAAGTGCCTCTGGGTTCAATCTCTGGTACTTTGAAAAAAAAAAAAAGAAAGAAAGAAAGAGGGTTGGAGTTGTGGCTTAGTGGCAGAGTGCTTGCATAAGAAAATTTCAAAAAGATACTGAATGACTTCTACACAAATAATGGAGTCAAGACTAAAAGCAAAAGTTTTTGTGGTATAAATTATCCAATCCTTACTCTGGGTTCTGGGCCCAAGACCTCAAAAACCTTTGGAATTTCCTTAATAATGGTATGTTTGTTATGCTAATGAATGATTCACTCTGGGCCCTTGGGTGGCTCAGGCTGGAGGTGGTTAGTGATTTAAAGGCCTGAAACAGGCCTAATTTCTTAGGAGAGAAAAAAATCTGGATACTGACCTCCATCAGTCAATGATTTAATCAGCCATGCCCATGTAATTAGGTCCCAATAAAAACTTTGAATACTAAGCTGGGCATGGTGGTGCACACCTGTAATCCCAGTGGCTTGGGAGGCTGAGGCAGGAGGTTTGCAAGTTCAAAGCCAACCTTATCAAAACCAGGGACTAAGTAACTCAGTGAGATGCAGTCTCGAATACAAAATAGGTCTGAGAATGCCCTTCAGTGGTGGGAAACCACTCATCCCCCTCCCCCCCAGTTCAATCCTTGGTACAAAACCAAAAAAACTTTGGATACTAAGGCTCCACAAAAGCAGGTGGTGCTTCCTAACTAGTGAACACATCCATGTTCAGAGAGGGCAACAGACTCTGATAACAGAAAGAAAAGGCAGAGAAGCTCTGCATTTCCCCCCACATCTTCTGTGTTCTGGATCTTTTTTATTTGACTGAAACTGTAATCATAAGCACAGCACCTTCTTTGAGTTCTGTAAGCTGATTATCTATCTACATATCTATCATAATGTGATAGAGCATTATGAAGCCTGTGATCAGAGAAGAGTGGGGGAGTATCAAAACTACTAAGGAGGCATGGGCAACACAGTGTAAGACACTGTCTCCAAATATAAAAAAAGAGGACAACAATGGGAAGGGGAAATACCTGCAAATTTAGCAACTAACTTGATCCCATTTTTATTTCCCTGGTACTGGAGATTAAACCTAGGGCGTTGTGCATGCTAAGCAAGTGCCATACCACTGGGCTACATACACCCCCAGCTCTTCACTTGTTTCTAATGTTTTTGCTGTTGTTGCTATTATCTTTTTCGTACTGGAGATTGAACCCAGGGGCACTTAAACACTGAACTACATCCCTGACCCTTTTTATTTTTTATTTTGAGACAGGGTCTCATTAAGTTGTTTAAGGCCTCTCCAAGTTGCTGAGGATGGTCTTAACTTGCAATCCTCCTGCCTCAGCCTCCCAATTTGCTAGGATTACAGGTGTGGGAGACTCTGACAGGCAACTTGTCCCTATGTGTGACAGTTTTACCTTTTCCTTTAAATGGCAAGACAATAACATTGCCCACTGATTTAGAGTTAGAGCAACTTGTGTCTCCTTTTCCCCTACAATTGTTTGTTACACTTCACCTAATGGAAAAAAAAAAGCTATTAGTAATTCAAAGATCTTTGAGTTCTTAAGAGCCAGGGGGTCTGTAATAGAGTATTATGAAGCCTGGGATCAATCACCATCACCAAAATAAAATAGAGATCTTTGACTTATTAACAATACACTTAATATTTCATTTGTTTATTCAAAAACAATACACTTAATATTTCATGTTACAGAAGTAAAACTAAGTATTTGTCAAGTTAGTCCTACAAGAGTAAAATCAAATTTTAGGGAAAAAATTGATTATCTATTTTTGATAAAGGAGATACCACAAATATAAGAACTCCACAAATTATTCTTTTGAGAGCTTGTCATCTAATTGGGGAGATGAAATACATACATGAAATGATAGGTTCTTAAGCAACATATTTGTAAGTTTCAATAAGAATACAAACTAAGGATTATAAGGGCTAATTAAAATAATCAGGAACTGATAAAAAATTATGAAACAACCATTTCATTTTCCATTTAATAACAAAGATTTGCAATGGTCATCCAGATACAATATCACTTAATCTGTAGCCATTACTTCATGTCCAGGATTTTCCAGCATAGATTTATAATTTATTGCATTTAATACTTAAGGAAAGTTATTTGGTTATTTAAATATGCTGCATCTTCTGTTAAGAATTTTACTAAAAGCATTATCTATATCTATAATTTGAAGGTAAATTTGCAGTATCTACATGCCACTCCAGCTCATGACTGACATTTTTATGTGCCAAAGAATGGATTATAAAAATGAAGACTCATGAAGAAATTGGCTGACAGCAAAAAAAAAAAAAAAAAAGAGGGGGGGATATTTAAAACTAACAAAAGTAAACAATATAACTAAAGTCTATTCCAGCACAGAATATAGACTCACAAAAAGATTTCGTCTTTCTAAAGGTGAAAGATGAACAGACCTAATCAAAGATTCTGTACAAGTGATTCAAAAACAGAAAATTTCATTAAGTCTCAAATAAAATTGTTTCTTACAGTAAATATACCTCACTTGGAATGAAGGAAGACAAAGTCATCAATTAGTGATACAGAAAGGAGAGAAAGTTGGTAACTAAAAGGACTATAAAGTTATGTTATAAACATTTCTAACATTTGGTCATAAAACAATAATTACTTAAAAGTCTCAGAAAAGGAACAATACATATCATTTTTTCTGTCAATTAACATTAGGGAAATGGAAGAGCAGAAAGATAATCAGAACTTAAACTAGGAAAGTCTTCTTTAACTAAGGACAGAATATCCTGAGATAGAAATCTATCTACAGGCCATTTTCCTAATAGTATGGAACAAAATAGATGATCATATAAAAACTTATTTAATGAAAATGTAAAAGAAATCATATATATATATATATATATATATATATGAAATTTAAAGGAAAAAAGAGATATTACTCATCAATTCATCTCGGTATAATAATGAACAGCAGGAATTTTTCAGTGTGAAGACTCTACATACAAACAGTCTATGGGTCAATTGTCTAATACTGGTAGTATACCATGTTCACTTTTTCATGTGTCACATCTAAAGTTTACAATGTAAATTTGGAAATAAGATGTTTTGAGTTCTTTTTTACTAAAAGGCAAATTTATAATCTCACATATCCCAAAATTTTAAACAAAACAGAGAAAATTCTTATTCCCAGGAGAAAATTACACTAAATGAGTAAAAAAGTTTCCCACTTGTTATAGTGTTGCAATACAGCAGCCACTAATAAGGTGATCTTACCATTAAGTTACCTCTTGAGTGATTTTCTTTGAAGTAGTTTCTTTCCCTTTGAATAACTACAGAAAAGCTTATAGTTTACACACAAAGAAATACTCATTCTGTATACTAACCTGGCCCAGTCCAGGCATACCTCCTCCAAGTCTAAGAAGTCTGTCCATATTTCTAGAAAATAGAAACAAAGGAAAACGTTTCTAAGCACAAAAGTGTTTGCTCAATTGCTATCTATATAATTCACCTTCAGTCACTCAGTATGTCAAAAATATTGGTGGTAATTACAACACAACATCAGACTTCCTGTTAATTAACACCACATATTAATTCAAGAAGCTGTCTTCCATGCTAATTAACAGACCTTATTTCACTGCTTTGGTTTTGGGTTATCCCCAGTTTTAAAGACAAGCAATCTTAGCATACTTTCAAAACTTTGCTATCATTAAGTTAATTATATTTTCTTATTGTTATCTAATAAAGTACCTGAAGGAGGAAAAAGTGCCTGAAATGCTTATCATATGTATGATTGAATTTCCTTCAATTTGTCCAGAGTGTACAAATAAAAATCCTCACTTTTAAATTAAATTTTAACATCCTCATTAGTAAGTTCTGTGCTAATTAACTTACAGCTTGTCAGTTATCATCAAAACTACATGTGAAAGACATTGTGAGCAGATTATGGATCTCTGAATTAGCATCAAAGGCTTTTTAAAATGAACTCATTATACTAAAAGAAATACTAAAGAGTAAACATTAAGTGCATTAAGATAGTGTTCTAGAACCTAAATAGATATTTTCTGTTATTTCAAATGTTGTAGTGATGTACATCTTTTTCACTAAGGAAATCCAGCTGCTGAATTCAAAGTTAATTGATACAAAGAAGATTAATTTTGAAATATCAATCTGACTTATTTCCAATGTTTAGAATACAGAAGATAAACTTTCTCACGTCTATACTTGAGAAATTAACAGAAGAAATAAAGAAACTGCAAGTATTATCCAATGTTGAATATACAAATAGAAGTCATAATTATTATTATTTTTTTATTTAACTATTTTTTTGGTTGTAGAGTCTTTTTGAAAACTCTAAGAAAAACACCTATTATTTTCTAATTTTACTGATAGCTACACTGTTGAATCAAGATTTACTGCTGGGGCTCGGGATGTAGCTCAAGTGGTAGTGCGCTCACCTGGCATGTGTGAGGCACTGGGTTTGATCCTCAGCAACACATAAAAAATAAAATAAAATAAAGATATTGTGTCCACTTAAAACTAAAAAATAGATATTAAAAAAAAGATTTACTACTGATTTTTCATAGTTATTTAATAGCTATGGTATATCTGCATAAACTTGACCTAAGTAACATTTTATTACAGTAACTAATTTCCATCATTTATACATCTTCTTTTTTCAAATTATTTTTTAAAAGGCCTTGGAGCTGGGCACAGTGGTGCACACCTCTAATCTGAGCAGCTAGTAGGCTGAGACAGGAGGATTGTGAGTTCAAAGCCAGCCTCAGCAACTTAGCAAAGTCCCAAGCAACTTAGCAAGACCCTTTCTCTAAATTTAAAAAAAAAAAAAAAAAAAAAAAAGGTTAAACAGCCCAGGCTCAACCCCTGGTATACAAAAAAAAGGAGACCTAGATTTAATTTTCAGGCCTGCCAAAAAAAAATTTTTTTTTAAAGACAAAAATTAGTAGCAGTACAATAAGTTCTTAGAAAAAGAAAGAATTTTTCTGCTTGAAAATTGCTATAATGCCTTAAAATTCCTTTTCTTCCTAAGTGTTTGCTTTATAAAATGGTTTTACCATAAATTATACTTCAAATTAAGCGCTAAGGGATTAGCCATTTTTCCATGTTCTATTAGTTGGAACTACCATATAAACTAAAACTCAATAATGTACTTATGATCTTTATATTTCCACCTAATCATGTCTGTTGAATAATAACATTTTAATTTTGTTAATTTAACAATGATAATATTGCAAACTTTGTTCATAAATTCCACACATAGACAGGTTCACAAATGGTACAACCCTGGACTCTTCACAAAACATACACTCACATAACTATTATCTAGATAAAGAAACAGAACATTACCAAACTTCAGAAATGTTTCTCAAGCCCCCTTCCAGTCTCTATCACTCTGCAAAGGTAGGATTCCAACTTCAGCAGATTAGTTCAACACAGATTAGTTCTCATTTTTTTGTTTAAGTTTTGTTTTTTCAATATTTTTTAAAGTTGTAGATGGACACAATACTTTTGTTTATTTATATGTGATGCTGAAGATAGAACCCAGGGCCTCACACATGCGAGGCAAGTGCTCTACCACTGAGCCAAAACCCCCGTCCCTAGTTCTCTTGTTTTTAATTTCACATAACCGGAATCATATATACTTTTGTGTCTGGCTTGTTCCATTGAGCATGTTTGTGAGATTCAGAACAGATAAATTCATTTTCAAAAATGAAAGGTCAAGAAAACTTCATAGTCGAGACAAAATTTCCTCTTTATAACTTTAATTTGTCCCCCCAATAAAATCTCCATTAAATGCTCATTAAAATTCCTCAATTCAAATGTAGCATTCAATTCATAGCACTTTTGTGTTTGTGTGTGTATAGTACCATGGATTGAACCCAGGGCATCGTCACAGGTGTAGGCAAACACTCAGCAACAGCTCCAGCCCTTTTTATAAAATTTTACTTTGAGACAGGGTCTCACTAAGTTGCCCAAGCTGGGCTTGAACTTGGGATCCTCCTGTCTCAGGCTCCAGAGTAGCTGAGATTACAGGAATGTGCCACCATACAGAGCAATGTATAGTACTTTTGAAAGCCTGCAGACAAGAAAAAAAAAATTCTGCATATTTTAAAATATGAAAAACATTTTCTCTAGAATATAATACCAAAGAAGAAGGAAATTCTTTTGGATTATTTCAAGTTTATAAAATTAAAGAACCACTGGAAAGAAAAATACAAAGAACTTTGGAATAAATATATTCAATATAGGCCAAAGTTGATTCCCAGATGTGTTCAGTTTGTCTATTCCTCCTATGTTGTTTCTGAAGACTTTACACAGACTCCAGATGCTATGAATAGAAATGAGCCATGCGGGGAGCAGAGGGAAAGAAAATCTGGCAGGTCAAATTTGTGTTTTGAGAAAAATTAGATATCTCAACAAACAAGAAAAAAAAATCAGCATATTAAAACATTTAAGGGAGGATGACCATATTTAATAAAAATATGAACATCTGGAAATGAAACATATTGATCAATATTTCAAATAATCCTACTTTTAAAAATCTGATTATCTATCACATATTCATAATTTAATGTCAGGTAAAAATAACACATTTTCATAGTATTTATCATATCCTGCAATACTTAAAAGTAAAATACATTCTTAAACCTCACCTGTTCAGTAACTATAACTCTTAAGGTGTTAAGCTATAATTTCTTGGGTTTGACAAATTTCTTCTTAATTCAAACTCTTGCTAATTCTGGCAGGTATAATTTTTCCCAAGTATTTATTTTCTTTCTCTCCTAAAAAAAGAAAAGAAGATACAATTATTTTGAGAATTAAGGAGGATATTTTTATACCAAAATCTTTTAAAGAAGCAAAATTCCTAAAAATGAAATGAAAATAATTTATTCCCCTTGTGCTAGGCACAGAATCCAGGGCTTTATGCATGCTGAGCAAGCATTCAACATTAAGTTATATCCCCAGCCCTAAAATTGTTTAATCATCACTTCCTGAGAGCACGGAATGATTCATTATCCCAAGCAGCTACAGAGCACAGTGATTAACCCTGCATCCAAATTGTTTGTATATTTCATTTTTGTGTATTAACTTTAGGAACTGACATTTTATGGCTTTTAGTCTTTCTGGTGGTCTTTCAAAGAACAAAATTTATATTTTTAAACAGAACAAAATTAATTCGATCATGCAATTAACATGTTAATTACACACTACAAATCTATGATGTATTATGGGAATTTAGTGATGTCATTTTTCTTATACTTTGAAAATTTGCTATTCAGCATTCCTGGAATTCATTCACTATTTCTTAATTATTCATGACCATGCCCAAAAAGTTTAAAATAAAGAGAAAATGAAATAGTAAGAACTATATAAAATAAGGCAACAGTGAAACAAATTATAGCACTGAATCATCCTTCAGTTCTGCTTGCCCAAACCATTGATTCACCTTTTTTAAAAAGATGTAAGACTAAAGACACCATTTTGTAATCTTTTAGGTTTCACTGAACACAGCTGAGAATTTAAAATTTTTCATTTTCCACCCATAATGGCAATGGGAAGAGAATTAACAGAGAAAAAGGTTCATAATTATTAAAGAAACACAAACTGAAGGCAAAGAAACAGGTTAAAAGCACTCAAGTTTCCACTAATGACAATAAAATGGATGGTGGGGCTGGGATTGTGGTGCAGCGGTAGAGCGCTCACCTGGCACGGGCAGGACCCGGGTTCGATCCTCAGTACCACATAAAAATAAAGGCATTGTGTTATGTCCATCTACACTTACAAAGTAAATATTTTTAAAAATAAAATAAAATGGATGGTAGTGATGATGGTGGTTATGGATGGTGGCAATTCAACAATGCAAACACACTTAATGCCACCAAATTGTACAAAAAATAATTAACATGATAAATTTTATGTGATGTATATTTCATACCCCACACCCTAGCACACACACAAAGTAAAGCAAGTGTAAGAAGAAAAACCAGAAGTACTGACATTCCAGTACTTCTTTGTTGTTGAGAACTGTCTTGCACAATTACAGTATAGTACTTACTGGCATGCATCATTGGCTCTCTACACACTATATGACAGTAGTGACCACACAGTCATGATAATCAAAAATATCTCCAAAAAACCAAACATGAAGGCACAGCCTATAATCCCAGAAAAACAGAGGCTGAGGCAGGAGGACTGTAAATTTAAGGCCAGCCTGGACAAGTTAGCAAAAATCTGTCTCAAAATTAAAAATACAAAGGTCCAGGGATATAGTTCAGCAGTAAAGTGCCATGGTTCAATCCCAAATACCATTAAAAAAAAAAAAAGTATCCAAATATTACCAAATCACTCTCAATCGAGAATCAAGGATGTAAAGCTCAAACGGCATGCATCTTAAGAAGGCAATATCCTAGATAAATTTTCTCAAACTTAAGAACCAAAAAAGTGCTGGAACAATTTGAGAGTTCTTTCAAAAGTTAAAACACAGAGTTATCATGTGACAGACCAATTCCACTCCTAGAAATACATACCCCAAAGAACTGAAAATAGGTCCTTAAAACAAGTACAGGTACATGCATGTTTATAGCAATACTATTCTAAATAGCCAAAAGGTGGAAACAGGGCTGGGGATGTAAAGTCAGAAGTATAGTACTTACTGGCATGCTCAAGATCTTTGGTTAGGTTCCCACCACAGAAGGGAAAAAAAATGCTTATAATCCAAATGTGCACCAAAGGACCAATGGAAAGCAAATTCTACTACATACACACAATAGAATATATGGAATATTATTCCACTATAGAAAGGAATGAAGTACCAATCAATACATGTTACAACTTGGTGGAAGTTCAACATTCTGCTGTGTGTAAAAAGACAGGCATAAAAGGTCACTTATCATGTGATCCCACTTACATAAAATATTCAATAAATCCACAGAGACAAAACGCAGAATAGTGGTTTTAAGAGAAAAAAGGAAAATGGAAAAACTACTTAATGGATACAGAATTTTATCAGGACTGATAGAAGTGTTCTGAAACTAAATTGAGGTTGTAATTGTACAAGATGGTGAATGAACTAAATGATACTAAACTACTCACTTTAAAATAGTTAATCTTATGTGAATTTCCCCTCAAAAATAGATTTCTAAGACCATAAAAGAAAAAAATAACAGTCTTATATAGTCAGTTATCCAACAAGGAGTTCACAACATACTATTTTGCAGTAAGCCCCTGTTTTGCTAAAAAGATAGGTAATATATTCTGTGATCTTTTTTTTTTTTTAAGAGAGAGTGAGAGAGGAGAGAGAGAGATAGAGAGAGAGAATTTTTAATATTTATTTTTTAGTTCTCGGCAGACACAACATCTTTGTTGGTATGTGGTGCTGAGGATCGAACCCGGGCCGCACGCATGCCAGGCGAGCGCACTACCGCTGAGCCACATCTCCAGCCCCTTCTGTGATCTTTTATCGTGCTGCCAGTTTATGCATGGACAAACGCTAAAGTGTACACAAAGGTGAATAAACAAGAAAGAAATAATGTAGAAAAAAAAGTCACTGGACTAATTCTAACTGGTGTTTATAAATCTAAAAATAAAAATGTTGCAATTACAGAGCAAAGATGATGGCTATTCTCTACTGAACAACCTATGAGTTGTCAATGTATTATAACTGGAAAAATAAAAAAGCTCTAGAGGTGGATAGTAGTGATGATGGTGGTTATGGATGGTGGCAATTCAACAATGCAAACACACTTAATGCCACCAAACTGTACAAAAAATAATTAACATGGTAAATTTTATGTGATGTATATTTCATACCCCACACCCTAGCACACACACAAAGTAAAGCAAGTGTAAGAAGAAAAACCGGAATTAATAAGCTAAGGACTACCAGAGATGTATATGAACTTTTGTGGGGTTTTTTTGGTAGTGTTGAGGATTAAACCAGGACATACACATGCAAGGCAATCACATGCTAGGCAATCACACTAGCACTGAGCAGTTACTGTAAACACTACAGAAGTATTTGAACACAGAACTGATCTTTACCAGACAGCTATGTTCCAGGTTTTATACATAATGACTGATGAGCAGTTAATTACATTCAGAGAATGTTGCCTTCGGATGTACATATACCTTCAAAATCAGGAAAATAGCCAGGCGTGGTAGCACACACCTGAAATCTCAGTGGCTCGGGAGGCTGAGACAGGAGGATCCTGAGTTCAAAGCCAACCTCAGCAATGGCAAGGCACTAAGCAACTCAATGAGTCCCTGTCTCTAAGTAAAGTACAAAAAAGGGCTGGGGATGTGGCTCAGTGGTGGAGTACCCCCGAGTTCAATCCTGGGTACCAAAAAAAACAAAAAACAAACAAACAAACAAAAAAAACCAGAATAAACATTTGTATTTGCTGTGTGTAATTTTATTAACATTTCTAACATAATTGTTTTTCACTATCCCCTTATTTTCCTTTCTGCATTTTTGTAAAATGACCTAAAAATGCAAAAACTAAAAAAGCTCAAATGGATCCAAATGGGAAATGGTAATGACTATTTTCCCTGGAGCTATGACTCTGCAATTAAGAATGCCAGGATTCAAATACTGGCTATAATACTTATCAGCTCTGTTCATCTTTCTCAGCCTCAGTTCTCTCATCTACAAAAGGGAAATAAATACAGTATCTCGTAGAGTTGTTTAGAAGATTAAAGAAGACAATGGACTTAGAAAAGTTTTTAACAAAATCTCTGACAAAAAAAATTACACAGTGAATATTAGCTTGCTATCATTAGCACCACCAGTATGCAATAAGCTTAGGTACCAGTGCAGACCCACCTTCCTCACAAAGTTTACCATTAATGGGTTTCAAAACACCAGGCATGTTTCATAGTACTAAATTAATCATATTGGAAACAACAACTTACATTTTGCAGAATTTAGCAAAGACATTCACAAAGTGTTACACTACAACCCAAAACAGAACATTTTTAATTTTTATACATAAAAACAATATAAAAGTATAGATTTTTACACCTATCAAAAGCTGAGGTCTTAGGCTGGGGACACAGCTCAGTAATAGAGTGCCTGGGGTACAAGAGGCTTAGGGTTTGATCCCCAGCACCACCAAAAAAGAAAGAAAGAAAAAGACTCAAAAGATCACTCATAATAGGATGAACTTTATTTAAAATACTAAGACTATAGTAAAAAGTATTTATACCTAATATAACATCATATATAAAGTTATGTTTAGACACCTAATTGGCAAAAATAAGTACTACTACTTTCAAATGTTGATGACTCCTCACTTTTTCTTAATCTCTCAAGTTAATATCTAATAGAACTTAATATTGTTTGATCATGTACACACTAGATTTAAAATAAATTATTTAAATATTTATAGATAATTAATGGAATCATGGATAACTCTAAAAAGCAGATGCTTCAAAATTACATTAATTTGTATTTTTTAACTTTTCAAATTTTTTACCAGGGATACTAGTATCTCAAAAGTGTATAATACAAAATCATGATATCCTTACCTATTCAGGCTTATCACTGTTTCCTAATTCATTGTTCATTTTTCACTCCCCAATCCATTCTGCAGTTAAATACTATTACTTCTCCTGACTAATGCTAAATCCTTTTCAAACTACCCCATATTTATGATCTCACTGTATTTCTAATTCCTCTGTTCTGATTTGTAAAAAGTAATTACGAACTTTTTCTCACTCTTGACATTTTTGAATAGAAAAATTAGAAAGAGTTAACATTAAACTTAATTATATAAATAGGATTTGGAAAGCAAGATTATTCTCCAGTTTAGAAGAATCAGGATAGAATTAAAATACCTAAGTGTCTAATTACAGCATTCAAGTAAAACATTTATTGAGTACTAGCTTGTGCACCCAAGAAATTTAGTGGCTTGTGTTGAAAGAATTTATCATTGATAATCGTTTACATTATAAAAATATTTAAAGTAAAGAGAGCAGTGTAGAGTAATAAAGGCTCTGGAACCACACTCAACCTATAGTGGAATGCAGGCTTCACCACCTACTCACTATATTTGTGGGATCAAGTTTCCTTTCTCTAGATTCTAGATCTCACCTATAAAACACCTTGCAAGTTCATTGTCAGACTAAATCCAAAGTCATCTAATATACTGCCTGGAACATTTCTACACACCCAATAAATGTTGCTGTTATTTTTATTATCTTAAAACTGGAAGAGATTATTCAATCCAATTCACTTGTTTTACAAATGAGGACACCAATATAACACAAAGCAGAATATAAAATGTCAAATGAGCCCAATCAGGTGGCACAGGCCTGAAATACCAGTGGCTTGGGAGGCAGAGGCAGGAGAAGCCATCCTCAGCAACTTAGGGAGGCCCTAAGAAACTCAGTAAAATGCTATCTCTAAATAAAATACAAAAAAGGGCTAGGGATGTGACTCAGAAGTTAAGTGCCCCTGGGTTCAATTCATGGTTGCAAAAAAAAAAAATTTAAAATGTCAAATGAGTGCAACAAAGGTATATGAGAAGTTCATGAGCAAGAATTCACGTTGAGTACTCAGGTAAGGCTTTCACAGGTGAACAAGGACTTATGAAAAGAACATTCTTATAAAATTAAAAACCAAAAAAGCACAATTGCTTCTTGTTACTGATTTTCAGACAAGTGGTTCCGAACACAGATATTAAGCAATAAAAAATGGGATGAACCCATGTAAGAGGTTCATAAAAAAAAAAAAAAATTCAGTTTTTCAATTAGAATGGCAATGTAGTATTTACAACACCTTGGAGGGAAAAGAAGACTGAATACTGAAAACTTTCTTCTCTTGGCAAGATTTAATTTTGTTCTGGGATAAATTCAAGACAACAGGCTTTCCAATAAATATCACTTCACTAAACACAATTGTAGTTAATTCTAGATCACTATATATCTTAATCTCTATACATGCACAATAACCCATGGAATTTGTTTAAAACATGTAAACTTTTAATGAACTACTAGGTTGCCTTATGTCAAGGGCCACCACAATGTTAATTATCTCCCCTGAAACTGTGATCAGTTTTTTATTTCAACATTATCAATGTTGGCTTTATTCACATTAAGTCAGCATCATTAAGAACATACTTTTGTAAACAGTAAAAGCAAAAATCATTTTCACACTAAAACCATAATTTTCTGAGCTAATTTTTCAAGCATTAATGTTTGATTATTTTGATTTCTAGAATTTTTCAATCAGTCATTGGATTTGTATGTAGACTTTCGAAAATTCTACATATTCTTTTGACAGACACTGAGCTGAGTTTCCAAGAAAATTAAGTTCCAAGAAGTAACATACAACTGATTACCGAAAGCAGTAAATGTAATCAATTCACCAACCACTATGCAATAAGGGTGACATTAAAACATAGGTTATAGGCACAATAAGAATAACTTTATTTTGAAGACATTACGTCTCCGAGGGTTTCTGGGGTTTGTAGGGAATTTAAAACCTAACATGCAAAGGGAAAGAGTCAAAGTTTACAGAAGGGACAAGTGATAAAGCAAAGTTTTATCCTCTCTCCCTTGCTACCCTGAGTGCTTTTAAGTTTTTCAAAGCAGGAGCAACTATCGACACAGCACAAAGAGGTCATAAACAGGGTTTTATCTGTATAGGAAGAAGAGGTTGAAAGCTATGCTGAATTCGGCAAAGCAGAAACGGTTGAAGGAAGGGGACTAAATGCAGACCAGACCCTGCCAGAGACTCCGAGAGGCTGGCGAAGAGTACGAGGGAGCCTGAGATCCTCCCTCAGGGCCCTGGCCTCTGGTGGCAACTTGGCTGGGCGGCGTGACTCAGGAAAGCACAGGGCTGACGGCGGCCTAGAGCGGCTGCCTCCCCGGACGTGCCGGGCCTGACTTCTCAGCCTCACCTGAAGGCGGACGGTGTGGGAGGTCGCGGTCTGGACCCTTGTCTAGCCTTTGCGGTGACGCGGCCGCAGCAACAGTTCAGACTCGGCCCGGCTCTGGCTCCGCGAACCGGCGATGAATCAGCCCGATTCCATTCAAAAGAGTCGCCCGGGCCCCTGCCGTGAACCACTTCCGGGTTCACTACTCTACTTCGGCTTCCGTTCCCCCGACGGCCAATTGGAGATGGCGCGGGAGTCGGTCGGGTGTCCCGGGAGGAGCACGCCGTGCAGGCGGCTCGGGCTGCGTCTCTTTGTGGGGGGCGGGGCGGAGCGGAGGGGTGTGCGAGGCTGAATTTGGCTGCTCCGGCACCACGGATATCCTTTTTCTCCCTCTCTCTCGTCCACCTCCGCGTTCCGGTGCTGTGGCCGGGATCTGGGAGCTGTTAGTATTTGGAGTCCAGAACGCCTTCCGTCTCGGTTCACCGCTTTCAAAAAAGGAGAGCTCCCTTGGACTACACTTGGTGACCAGGGAAGGGGAAAGGGGAAAGGGGTGATGGGATCATCCTCTTTCTCGTAGTACATTTTACCCACTCCCCCACCCCCACCCCAGCTGGTCTTACTAAATTGCTCAAGTTGGCCTCGAACTTGGTATCCTCCTGCCTTATTCTCCCAACACTCTAGGTCTGGATATAGTCTCTGTTTAGGACGCCATGTTTAGCAGTTACCACTGTTCTTCACAAATATGTTCCAGATAACAAACAAGCATGTTTAAGGCATTCCTAAATCAAGAATGGTGATTAATCAAATGGATAGAAGGCTAGGAGAAATGACAGCGTCTATACAAAAAGCTATTCGGGTTTTTGTTGTTTTTGTTTTTTTATTGTTGTTTGGTTGGTTTTGGTACTAGGGATTGAACTCGGGCGCTCCACCACTGAGCCAGTCCCATTTTTTCCTCCCAGTCTATTTTGTACTTTTATTTAGAGACAGCGTCTCACTGAGTTGCTTAACGCCTCGCTCTTGCTGAGGCTGGCTTTGAACTCCTGTCTCAGCCTCCCGAGCCTCTGGGATTGCAGGCGTGCTACACTGTGCCCCACAAAAGCTGTGTTTTAAATCACACAATTACACAGAATTTCTCCTCTAAGACACTCTACTCATTAATAATAATTTTATTTGGATCCATTTCTTTATGATTTCCCCCCAAACCTGTGCCTACTGGTTACTTTTGTATATTTGGAGGGGAATGGTTAACAGGAATTGAACCCACGGCTCTTTATTACTAAGATACATCTCCAGCCCTCTTTATTTTTTATTTTGAGGCAGGGTCTTTCTAAATTGCTAAGGCTGGCCTTGAACGTCCATCAGCCTCTCCAGTCACTGGGATTACAGTGTGGGTCAAAGCACCCAGCTACCACTTTAGTCTTAACTCAGAATTTCTTCCTCTTTTTCTTAGATTACTACTGAATTAATCTCCCTGTTCTCCCCACCTCTGTTCTGTCCCCATTCAATCATTTTCCACCTCTTTGACAAAATTTTTTCTGCTTAACATTATAGTAATCTGTCTTTTCTTAAAATTCCACTGTAGCTCCCTATAACATTCAAATTAAGGTTAAAAACCCCTCCACTTTCTTTAGACACACTTTGCTCCAGTATTTAGCTGTAAAATAAGATTTCATACAAGTTTTGAAAAAAAATGACATATTCCCAGAAACCTAGAAGGCAGATACTTTTTAGATGCCCATGTAGCACATGCCTAGGACTGTCTGAAAAAAGACCTGAGATGTCCCTAGCTTCTTGTGGCTCTTAAAGCAAGAAGTGAAGGCTCATTGCAAACTGCTTGACTGGCTTTTGAAGATATGCCCCCAACACACATAGTAAGCCCCTAAACAAAAACTAGAAGACCTACTGGTTTGAAAATATTTAGGAAAACCTCTGTCCAGTCATTAACTGACCACTAAACTAACTATGCAAAGTATTTGGTAGTCACACATAATAAAGAATACAAACTTCTAAAACATGAGTTCAAAAAAGTCACTAAACCAACTACTGTAACCAGCAAGACCACAGCAAACCCTGGGGCGATTTCCAGATTTATCACATTATATTATTTAAAATGTCAAATTTTCAAATTAAGTAAAAGTATGGTACCAAGAAAAAAATCAGTGATAAAACTATCCCTGAGGAAGCCTACATGTTGGATTTATTAGATTAAGTCTAAATCTCAAAGGAGATGTGGCTGAGGGGTAGAATTCTTGCCTAGCATATGTGAGGCCCTGGGTTCAATCCCTACTACCACAAGAAAGAGAAAAAAAGTGACTTTAAATCAGATATTTTAAGTATGTTTACAAAGCTAATAGAGACCATGTCTAAAGAAAGTATGAGAAAGATGTTTCACCAATAATAATAATGAGAAATTACTTTTAAAAAACCTGGAACAGTTATACAGTTGTTAGCAATTATGCAAGAATTAGCAAATTTTAATCTGGGTTGGTTGAGATTTTCTAACTGAGGAACAAGCACAATGAGAAGCTCAGAAGGAGAAGAAAAAGAGAAGGGGCACACATAATACTTGAAGGAATAATGGCCCCAAAACTTCCTTTTTTTTTTTAGAATGGACCTCACTACATTTTTTGGGCTAGCCTCAAACTTTATATCCTCTTGCCTTAGCATCCCAAGTATGCACCACCACATGGGGCCAAATCTCCCTAAATTTGATGAAAACCATTAATCTTCACATCCAAGAAGCCAAATAAATGCCAAGTAGGATAAACACAAAGATATCCGGCCCAGACACATTATAATCAACCTGTTAAAAGTTGAAAGTTAAGGGGCTAGGGTTATAGCTCAGTTGGTAGAGTGCTTGCCTCGCATGCATAAGGCCCTAGGTTCAATCCCCAGCACCACAAAAAAGAAAAAAGTTATAAGCAAAGAGAATCTTGTCAGTGGTATAAGAGAATCTACTTACCATATAATCTCCAATAAGATTTGAAGCAGAAGCTGTTAAAGCCAGAAGACAATGGAATGACTCAATAAAAATGCTGGGGAGGGATAGACCATCAAACAAGAATTCTAGCCAGGCACAGTGGTGCACACCTGTAATCCCAGCAGCTCAAGGAGACTGAGAAAGGAGAATCAGGAGTTCAACGCCAGCCTCAGCAACAGGGAGGAACTAAGCAACTCAGTGAGACCCTGTCTCTAAATAAAGTACAAAACAGAGGTAGGGATGTGGCTCAGTGGTCGAGTACCCTTGAATGCAATCCCAGGTACCAAAAAAAGAATTCTAGCTTCAGCAGTATTATACTTCAAAAATGAAGAAAATTATTCCCAAAGTATTTGTATAAACAGAAAGAATTTGTCACAAGGAAATCTTCCCTACAAGAAATACTACAGAAATCTTCCCTACAAGAAATACTACAGAGAGTCCTTTAAGCCAAAATGAAAAGACTTTAGACAGTAATTGAAATCTACATGAAAGAATAAAGAACATTTAAACCCAATCAATAAATGGGCAAAGGAACTGAACAGGCACTTCACAGAAGAAGAAATACGATCAGTCAACAAATATATGAAGAAATGTTCAACATCTTTCACAATTAAATGCAAGTTAAAACTACACTGAGATTTTATCTCACTCCAATCAGAATGCCAATTATCAAGAATATAAGTAAGTGTTGGCAAGGATGGGGGCGGAGGTACACTCACACATTGATGGTGGGAATGCAAATTGGGGCAATCACTCTGGAAAGCAGAATGGAGATTCCTCAGAAAACTTGGAATGGAAACACCATATGACCCAGTTATTGCACTCCTTGGTTTATATCCATAAGACTTCAAATCAGCATACTACAGTGATGGAGGCACATCAATGTTAACAGCATCTCAATTCAGAGTAGCTAAGCTATGGAACCAACCTAGGTGCCCTTCAACAGATGAATGGATAAGGAAAATGTGTTTTATATACACAATATAATATTACTCACCCGGGCTGGGATTGTGGCTCAGCAGCTAGAGCACTTGCCTAGCATTTGCAAGGAGGCCCTGGGTTCAATCTTCAGCACCACAGAAAAATTAAAATAAAGATATTGTGTCCAACTACAACTAAATATATATATATATATATATTTATATATATATATATAAATATATATATATATATAATATATATATATGTACACATTAAAGAATATTACCCATAAAGAAGAATGAAATTATGGCATTTGCAGGTAAATGGATGGAACTGGAGACTCATGCTAAGTGAAATAAGTCAATACCAAAAATCAAAAGCCAAATGTTTTATCTGATATGTGGATGCTAACACATAATGGGGGAGGAGGAACAATAGAAGTTCACTGGATTATACAAAGGAGAATGAAGGGAAGGGCAAGGGGATGGGAATAGGAAAGAGTAGAATGAACTTTCCTATGTTCATATATGCATACACAACCAGTGTAACTCCACATCATGTACAACCATAGAGTGGGAAATTATACTCCACATATGTATAATGTGTTAAAATACTTCCTTGTGTATCTAAAAAGAACAAATTAAAAAACACACTGTACTGTGTGTCATGAGAACTATAATACAAAAAAATAAAGATAACGAGAGCTCATGTATAAAGGCAAAAAAAAAAAAAAGCTCATGTATAAAAACAAATTTTAAAAATTTAAAAGAATATGGGGCTGGGAATGTGGCTTAAGCCGTAGCGCGCTCCTGGGGTTCCATCCTCAGCACCACATACAAACAAAGATGTTGTGTCCGCCGATAACTAAAAAATAAATATTAAAATTCTCTCTCTCTCTCTCACACTCTCTCTTAAAAAAAAGAATAAATGGAATGGATTCAAATTAAAAAGCTTCTTCTCAGCAAAAGAAACAATAATGTGAAGAGAGAGCCTCTGATAAAGCATTAATCTCTGGGATATATAAAGAATTAAAAAAAAAAAACTCCCAAATAATCCAATCAATAAAAGGGTCAACAAACTGAACAGACACTTCTCAGAAGATGGCATACAATCAGTCAACAAATATATGAAAAAATGTTTAACATCTCTAGCAATTAGAGAAATGCAAATTAAAACTATTCATCTCACTCCAGTCAGAATGGCAGCTATTAAGAATACAAACAACAGTAAGTGTTAGTGAGGATGTGGAGAAAAAGGCACACTCATACATTGCTGGTGAGAATGCAAATTGGTGCAACCAATCTGGAAAGCAGTATGGAGATTTCTTAGAAAACTGGGAATGGAACCACCATTTGACCCAGCTATTCCACTTGTTGGTTTATACCCAAAGGACTTAAAAACAGCATACTACAGTGAAGCAGCCACATCAATGTTTACAGAAGCTCAATTCACAATAGATAAATTGTGGCACCAACCTAGATGCCCTTCAGTAGATGAATGGATAAAGAAGCTGTGGTATATATACCCAATGGAATATTACTCAGCATTAAAAGAGAATAAAACTATGACATTTGCAGGTAAATGGATGAAGTTGGAGAATATCATGCTAAGTGAAACAAGCCAATCCCACAAAACCAAAGGCCGAATGTTTTCTCTAACATGTGGATGCTAATTTACAATAAGATGGGGGCACTAGGGAAGAACAGTATTACCTTAGATTAGGTAAAGAGAAGTGATGGGAGGACAGGGGAAGGGATGTGGGGATAGGAAAGATAGTAGAATGAAACAGACATCATTACTTTATGTATATATGTGACTATATAGCCAATATGATTCTGCAACATGTACACTCAAAAATGAAATTATATCCCGTCTATGTATGTTATATCAATGTGCATAAATGCATTCTACTGTCATGTATAACTAAAACAAATTAAAAAAAAATTTAAAGACAAAGGAATTTAAATGATCCACTAGAAAATATGTACTTAAAACAAAAGTCAGCACTAATGAAGAAATGGAGGGAGGGGATTATATATGTATGACATAAAGAAAACAAAGGCCAGGCGCAGTGGCACATGCCTGGAATCCCAGCGGCTTGGCAGGCTGAGACAGGAGGATCGTGGGTTCAAAGCCACCCTCAGCAAAAGCAAGTGCTAAGCATCTCAGTGAGAACCTGTCTACATAATGTACAAAATAGGGCTGGGGATGTGGCTCAGTGATTGAGTGCCCCTGAGTTCAATCCCCAGTATCCAAAAAAAAAGAAAAGAAAACAAAGACTTGCCCTTGGGGTGAAGTCTAACTATTTTTTACCTTCTTTCCACAGCTGCCATGCCCTTTGGGACCTGCTCCTCCCTGCTATGTCTTTCCCTCATTTCTGTCCACCATTTTTCCTTGCTCTCTCTACTTCCATTATACTCAACTAAGTATATTTCTTTCCCTCTGCTTAGGGCACTCTGATACCCACTTTCCCTTTTCCTACTAATCTTTCACTTAGCTAAGTCCTCTTTTCTTCAAGTCTCCAAAAAGTTGCCAGGCCTGCTTTTCATACCCTCTCCAAGCTCCCTGTGGTATTTTCTTTTGTAAAATTCCTCATATTTGTACTGGGATGCCCCATGAAAACAAGTTCATTTCTGTCTAGTTCACTGCTGTCTCATTAGCAGTACCTGACTCAAGTGTGTGTGTTGGAGGGCAGGGAGGGGTCTCAGTATATATTTGTTCATTAAACTTGTTGGATAAATTATAAGAGATGTTAAAGGACTTTCTATTTAAAATCTGCTGCCGTTCGGGTCATAAATGTGTATTAAAACAAAGACTTACTGGAATTTGGAAAGCAGGAAAGAAAAAAATAGCAAATTGGCAAATAAAAATGTTCTACCTTATCTGTAACTACATTAACTGTAAATGGAGGGCTGGGGTTGTAGCTCAGTGGTAGAGTACTTGCCTAGCACATCCTTAGCACCACATACAAATAAGTAAAAGAGAAGTCCATTGACAACTTAAAAAATATTTTTTTTAAAAAAGAAATGTAAATGAAATAAACATTCCAATTATAAGGCAGAGATTAGCAGAGTGGAAATTAAAATGGCATATAAAAATATGTATTTAATGTAACAAAAAACAGGCTGAGGTTGTGGCTCAGTGGTAGAATATCCACCTGGCATGCACAAGGCCTTGAGTTCAATCCCCAGAACCACGTATGCACCAAAAAAATATCAAAATAATAATAATGTTAATGGAACAAAACCCAATAGGAATGAAAGAATAGATGAACATAAGACTGAAGCATAAAGAAGACAACAGCTAAATGGCGAATGTAACCACATTAAATATAAATGAGATAAATACTCCCATTATAAGGCAGAGATAGGCAGAATGGACTAGAAAAAAAAAAGATCCAACTATATTCTGCCCACAAGAGACAAAAATGTAGACTCAAAGACACAAATAGCTTGAAATTAAACAGATAGAAAAATATACACATCAGGAAAACAACTACTTTAGAAATTGTTCAAGCATTTTTCCAAATAACCTTTAAAATATAGTTACTATTTGACCCGGCAATTATATTTTAAATATTTACCAAAAATTAAAATGTATGTCTATATCAATAATAGAAATTGGTAGTTTATAGGAACTTTATTGATAAAAGCCCCAGACTAAAAACAATCCAAATGGTTTTGAACTGTTGAATGGTTAAAATGTTGTATATCTTCAATATGCAATCTTACTCAACAATAAAAAGGAAACTTGCTATACATGCAACAACATTGATGAATTTCAAAAATATCATGCAGAGAAAACAAAGTGAGATACAAGAGTACATAGTATAAAATATCACTTTGATGAAACTCTAAACAAATCAAATATATATAGTGACAGTGCCTCAGATGATGTCTTGGTGGTTCATAGTGGAGTTATATAGGAGAATTGACAGCACAGGGGCATTGTTCTAGAGTCAAATGTATGTGCTGCCTGCTGCTAGGAGTGATCACAAATTTGGGACACACAGGTTGGTAAAAGGAATCAGTTTTATTCAAAGCTGCCCGTGAGGAAGATGGGACTTTTTGCCTCACATCACTCATAGGAGCTCAAGGTGAAAAGGACTTTTATTGGAGAAAAAGGATGCGCAGTAAGACAGGTGGCAGGAAATCTATACCCAGGGCCTTCCTCTCTAGAATAACTTGTCTCCTTTCCTTTCACTTGAAAACATCACAAAGGACTTTAGCTACCTGGGGCTAACACCTGCATTTTTTATTTTCAGATGGTCACTTTACTTTCTGCAAATTAATTCATATACTTTGCATTAGTTGATGATATGACAGATGCTACTTACCATAGAGCTTTCAGGATGAGGAGGTACTTGCCTCTATTCTAGCCACTCAGAAGACGGAGGTAGGAGGATCTCTGGGAGATCAGCCTGGGCAATTTAGTGAGACCCTGTCTCATAATAAAATTTTAAAAGGGCTGAATATACGAAGTACTTACCAACCATGCATGTGGTCTTGTGATCAATCCACAATACTGCAAAAAAGAAAAAGAGAACTAAGGAAAATAGGGGGGCATTATGGAGGCATCTCTGTAGAATTTAGAATATGGGGCAAAAGGGATGGGTCATTAAAAGATTAGAGATAGGAGGTAAAAGCAATTGTGCTAAGCTTCCAGGAGCTTTTCTCTGCAGCAGGCTAGAGATACCCATCCTCCCACTAGGAATCAAACTTGGAGCTCTTCTCATTCTAGACAAGCACTCAACATATCACCAGACATTTTGAATTTTGAGACAGGGTCTTGCTAAAAATTGTTGAGGCTGGCCTCCAGTTTGTGATCCACCTGGCATGAGAGAAATTTTTGAGTTGTTATAAATATCTTTGTATTTATTAATATCTTTATTGTTTTACAGTGTATTTATTGTGGTAATGGTTTGTCAAAATTCAACAAACTACATGCTAAAAATGGTTGCCTTTTATTGTAATTTATACCTCTATAAAGTTGATTAGAAAGAAGAAAAACTCCTGGAATTTATTAATTCCCCCTTTCCTTCAGCCATACTTTAACAGTTAAGTCATGTTTTTTGTGCCTTAATCTTCAAATCTCTCCCCTGTTCTTGCTCTCATCTCTAATACCCACACTGTACCTGTCATTTTGGGAGAAGAGGTCAGTCAATAACACTTGTTACCTTCTAGGGGTCTTGGGTTTGTTATCTCCATTCAGCAAGGAATTGAAGAATAAGGAGAGAGATAGTGGAGAAAAGAGATTTATTACAAGTGAAAGCAACAGACTTCTCCAAAGAGAAGGAGCACCAAAGCCTGGAGTCCATTAGACAAGTTTTGGGTTGTTCTTTTGATGGTCTCTGGAATTCCACCTTTTCTTCTCTCATTTCCACATTCTCCTCTTTATTGTTCATTGATACTCTCCATGTTCATGCATCTATTTTATTTTTTATATTGGACCCCTCACTTAGGTGCAAAAATATGGAAGTATCTATCATGTCTGAATCCCCCACCTATATAAATGAGCACTTTCATAAACCAGGAAGTTGACCTCATTGGAGGACATTCAAGCTCCTTTGGTCTGGACCTGCCTCTGACTTCCTCACTTGCCATCTTACCCTAGCTTCCTACACTCTACTATATCTCCCTCACACTCATGTAATTCTATTCTGTAATCCCATTCTATTACTCATGATTTACTTATCTGCTTTCTCATCTAAACTTTAAACTTCTTAAAAGCCAAGAGCATGGGTTGGTCATAATGGATGCTAAAAATTAATGTTGAATATTGGAGATACTTTTGTATTTTGCTTACAAAGAGTTCTTTAAAAGATAAAGAATATTTTACCACCAGATATGGCTCCTCTTGAAATAATCAGTTCTCTAAAAACAAACAACAAAATGTATGGAATTTTATGTGGCTGTGTATTTGACATGAATATTACTGATAATGCTTAAAGCATTAATTGTTTTCTTAGTTACAAAGTATTTTTAAGAGAACTATAATATAGAGAATTGTGAAATCTTTAATATATTTCCTAAAATCACAAATTGCCAAAAGGTCACATTATTAAATGTGTAATGTACACTGTGCTTGAGAAAAACTTGCCTGCTCATTTGTTGTTTTCTGAACCTGGCAGGTTTATTAAATGAATGAATGAATCTGGCTAGTAACATTAAAACCACATACGTGTTCAAAACCTTAAAATGCATCAATTTTATTACCAAAATGTCTTCCTATTATAAGGAGTTTTAAGGATAACTCCTTTAACATACAAAGTATGACTATATATCTAATAAATTATAAGGTAAATTTTTAGTTATCCAGCTTTATAATTGTGAATATCAAAAAAGGACAATTGCCATTTGAATTTTTAAGAAATGTTTGTAAAGAATTTTAGAAATACATTGTTTTCTGTTCAAAATTCAAAATTGGTTATAATTGTTAAACCTAATTATAGTTTTTGATTTATGCAGTTTTTGAGTATTATAAATATAGATCCAGCACAAGAGAAAGAAAAAATAGGAAAATATTTACATTTTAAAGTACAGTGAATTAATTTAATGTATAAAGCCAATAGAATAATGGTTACTTCTGCCAGATGGTATTTTACATTTTGATAAAAAGATATATTCTTAATCATATATGTCAAGGAAAAGCGACCATATGTTGTTAAACACTTCCAATTTGTCATTTAATTTAAAAGGCACTACTGATTTTGCCACAATTTTTTTTTTTTTTGGTGATGTGATATAAGTATCCTTGATGTTAGTAAAATTTCGAGTATTTTCCTTAGTTCTTTTTATCTATTTGAGCAAATAATTTAGTGAAGAATTTCCTTAGCATCTGCAAAGAAATGACTCCATAAAGAGGAGTATACATTTAAGTATATATTCAAGTTATGACCGGGTAAGAAGCATAACCCTCTGTTTCAAGGATACTGTAGAACTTAATCTATTGTATTCTAGTAAACAGAATATACAGAGTAACAATGATTACATTTTTATTTGCCTTAAATTCAGAAACCCATTATAGTTTTAAGATTGACAGAGAGTGAGAGAAAGAGAGATAATTTATATTAAAAAATACTTTTCACTTTACAAAAAGTTTTTAGTAAAAGAAGACTCAGAAAACCTTGTTTATAACGAAAAAATGAAACTGATACTAAATAATTATTAAAACAAAGGTTCTATGTGCCTTTGTTTCCTCTGCTTTTTTGAAAAGGTAATTTGCTAAGCATTCTTACTCTGCACTCCTCCACTTATTTCTTTTCTCACTCTACAGGGCTCCAGGGATGATTTCTTTCTGGCCCGATTAGAGTCTGAATTACCATCTACATGACGAAGCCTTGCACATTTCTATTTTCTGTGCATATCTCTTTTCCAGGCCTTTGCAGTTTTGTAGACCTATATCATTTTTTTTTAAGAGGAGAGGGAGAGAGAGAGAGAGAGAGAGAGAGAGAGAATTTTTAATATTTTTTAGTTCTCGGCGGACACAACATCTTTGTTGGTATGTGGTGCTGAGGATCAAACCCGGCCGCACGCATGCCAGGTGAGCGCGCAACCGCTTGAGCCACATCCCCAGCCCCCCTATATCATTTTATAATCCATTCTCCAGTTGATGGACATTTGGGTTTGTTCCAAGTTTTCCTGTTACGAACAATACTTCTATGAATATTCTAGGTGTCCCCTGATGTATCTGACCAAGAGATTCTCAAGCATATATGCCTAGAAGCAAAATTGCTGCATTTTAATACATGTAAATTTTACTATATAATAACAAATTGATTCCAATATAATATTCAAAATGTTTCCTTGCTATATATTCTCACTAACAATCAAGTGCTGTTGGACTGCTAATTTTTGCCAATCTAATGGGAATAGAATGATACATTATGTTGCTTTGATTTACAAGTTCTTTATTACTAATGGGGTTGGGCACTTTTCACATGTTTGTTGGACATTCATATTTTTCTTTTTAATGTGCCAATTCATGACTCTTGCAGATTAGATGTGGTGTCCCGCTAAAGGTCACATGTAAGGCAATGCAAGAAAGTTCAGAGGACAAATGATTGGGTTGTGAGAGTCTTAACCAATCAGTGAATTAATCACCTGATAGTAATTAACTGATTGGTAACTAAAATGGTAGGGTGTGGCTGGAGGAGGTGGGAATTGGGGCATGACTTTGGGAATATATTTGTTTCTGGCAAGTGGAGTCTCTCTCTGCTTCCTAATCAACATGTGAGTTGTTTCCCTTTGCCACACTCTTCCGCCATGATATTCAGCCCCAACTGGAGCCCCAAGAAATAATGCTGGACTTCTATGGACTGAGATCTCTGAAACTGTGACTCCTTAAATAAACCTTTCTTCCTCCATAGTTGTGCTGGTTGGGTCTTTTAGTCACAGAAGCAAAAAAGCTGACTAAAACAATGACTTTAGTATAGTTTTTTCCTATGGAATTATTTGTCTTTTTTTGCATAGTTTCAAAGTCTTTATTTTTCACAACAAAGAAGATACACGACATGGGAAAAGTCATATAACTAAATAGTTTAATAGCAAAAATATAGTAGAGTCAAAATTAATAGTGACCAGTGATATTTGTGTGCGTGATAAAACAACTTACGTGCAAACAATGTCATTAACTTCTGTATTATAATTTTATTTTTCTAAAGTGATAAAAAGTAAAAGGTCACATTTCAGTGACAATTAAGATTGTATTCTGGCTGGGCACATGGTGCACACCTGCACACACTGAGACAAGGAGGATCACAAATTTGAGGCCAATCTGTACAATTTAGCCAGAATATTTTAGACAGCTGTTTTCTGTTGTGATCAAAAGACTTGACAAAAACAGAGGATGAAAAACTTATTTGGGGGCTCACAGTTTTTGAGGTCTCAGTCCATAGATGGCTACATTCATTGCTCTGTGACTAAGGGAGGCAGAACTTCATGGCAGAGGAAAGCAGCTCAGGACGTGACAATCAGGAAACAGAGTGTGTGTTCTGCTCATAGGGAACATATACACCCCAAAGGCAAACCCACAATGACCCGCCTCCTCTAGTCACACACTACCTATCTATAGTAACCGCCCAGTTAATCCCTAATAGATTGGAGAGTTAATGCACTGATAAGGATAAAGCTCTCAGGCTGGGGATGTGGCTCAAGCGGTAGCGTGCGTGCAGCCTGGGTTCGATTCTCAGCACCACATACAAACAAACATGTTGTGTCCGCCAAAAACTAAAAAATAAATATTAAAAATTCTCTCTCTCTTTAAAAAAAAGGATAAAGCTCTCATAACTGGATCATTTCACATCTAAACTTTCTGCATTATCTCACACATGAGCTTTTTAGGAACACTTCATTTCTAAACCATAACATACTCAAAAATTTAAAAATAAGATAAAAAGGGGTAAGAATGTAATTCAGTGGTAGAAGAACTCTGGTTCAATCCCCAGTATTGCAAAATAGTAGTAGTAGTAGTACTAGTAGTAGTACCGGAATGTTATTTCAGGGAGGCTACACCTATGGTAAACTTGAGAAGTCACAGGTTCATATATTATATTTGCAAATAATAAAGAAAATCTATGAACAACAGTTCTGAAAACTTGAGTTTTTACAGTGGAGAAATGTGTAATATAAAAAAGACTTATAGATGAATTTGATATTTCTACTCATTCTGATCTATCTACTATTCACTGTCTGAAGTAAGAGGCAAAAGTAAAATATGAAATTAATTGAAGGGAGTCTACATTAGAGTAGAGGAGAAGGATCAGGGAGAGGGAGGAAAGAAGGATTAGGGAAAGTACTGGGGAATGAAATTAAGCAAATTATGTTATATGCATGTATGAATATGTCACAATTAATCTCTCTTTTATGTGTAGTTATAATGCACCAATAGAAATATTTTTAAATAAAGCAAAATACAATGTATTTCTCATTGTTGTGAGTACCACAGATGGTACAAAAATAATTTTAGATGGTTCAAGGACACTTTTTTATATTAATAGAGATATACTTATCTTGATGTATAATAGAAAAATATATAAAGAACATATCTAATCTGTGATTTCACAGCCATTGTTGCTAGAGACAATGCTTAGTGACTTTTAAAAACTTCTATTTTAAAGTAGATAACACAAGTGGTATGTAGATAGGAAAAAATTATGATAATGATACATAAATGATGAAAATTTGGGAAACACTATACAATGGCTTTGATAGTAGATAGACCTGGGTTCATAAATTGACTCTTTTACTTCCTATTTATGTGAATTTGGCTGAATTATTTACTTTCCTTGGCTGTACTCATTAGTATATCAGTTGTTTTTAGCAAAGACCAATGAATAATGGCTACTAAACATGTTACAATATTTCTTTCTCCTGTGAAAGCTTAAACTTCAGTGGTGAGAATTAGGGTGGCACTGCTCCATGGGGTCATCAAGGAGTCTAGGGTCCTTCCACCTTCTACCACCATCATCTTCTCACACTATAGTATGTGGAAAGAGGAAATATTAAAAGCAAGAGCTAGAACTTGTACATATCACTTATGTTTGCATTCTAATGGCTTACTGCAAAAGAGACTATCATCTGTAGTGGGCACTCAAGACACTGGACATAAAGCAACAAAGGACAAAGAGTCAGGAGAGATGGAAAACAAATGAAGACAGCTTGATAGTTCCTCTAGTTGTCCCAGTTTAATGTGTGGGGAAAGTTTCCTGGCCTCAGCACAGAAGAAGGGGAACTCACAAAGAGCCTAAACAGAGGTCTACCTAAGTTGAAGAGACAGAGGTTGGGCTGGGGAAGGCAAGGAGGCAGGGTAGAGTATGCAGGACAGTTTACAGAGAGGAGAAAGATGCACAGGGAGAACAGAGAGTGAATCAGAAGGGAGGTTCCCTTGAGGTTGGGGTTGTGGCTCAGTGGAGGAGCAATCGCCTTGCATGTGTGAGGTACTGGGTTTGATCCTTAGTACCACAAAAGGTATCATGCCCATCTATAACTAAAATAATAATAAAAAATAATAATAATAATAGTAATAATAATAATAATAATAATAATAAGAAGAAGAAGAAGAAGAAGAAGAGGAGGAGGAGGAGAGGAGAGGAGGAGGAGGAGGAGGAGGAGAAGGAGTAGGGGCTCCCTAGTATTTTTAGTTGAGTGGTACATGGACGTGGCTGGAGAAAAAATCATGTGAAAGGATTAGAGGGAACAGCAGCAGAGGAATAATGCCTGTTCCTGTAGCTACACTTCAGAAAAACTAGTAATGAATTAGTACTAATGAATCAGTTAGAGCTCCAACAAGGGTATATGCTTCAGGAGTGGGGAATGATTAGCCCTAGACTAAACACAAGCTTCTTAAAAAGCTTAAAAGCAAGACCTTTTATGAATCAAACTATAAATCAATTTGATTTTATGAATTAAAATGAATCAAACTGTTTTCAAGTGACTGAACCAGATTCAATATTAAGATATAATTCCTCCAAGCTGATTCATATGGAAATTTACATGGAAATGTAAAGGACTTAGAATAACCAAAATGTTCTAAAAATAACAAAATTGAAGGATTTATACTACCTGACTCCAAAACTCATAAAACAATGATCCAGACTATGGTATTTGACAGTTCTAGAACCAAATCCCAGTTTCATTTCTTACTTTTCTCAAGCAAATCATTTAATCTCTTTGTTCTTCAGTTTTATTATCTTTAAAATCAAAATAATAATGTTAACAATCTCACAAGGTCATGTGACTCAGTGAAATAACAAGTATGAAGCATTCAATACAGTACTCTACCATGTGCCGACTTTTATTATGTACTAGAAACAGGCTCTGTAGAATATGGACTGTGTCTGTCTTCATTATCATCATATTATTAGGACCTTAAAAGGAAATTTGGGTTCAACTATCTTAAGCAAAGAGCTAACAATAGAACAGTTACATATATAGTTAAGGAACTTAAGCTATTATCTAAAAATTCAACAGAACCATTTTTCATCTTTATTTTATTATTTATTTATATGTGGTGCTGAGGATTGAACCTAGTGCCTTGCATGCCCTAGGCGAGTGCTCTACCACTGAGCCTCAGCCCCAGCCCAACAGAATCATTTTTCAAATAATGAAAACGAATTCGGAGAACTGTGGTCTGAATCCCAGGTCACTGTTTTCTAAGATAGCACATTTCTTCTTTTATTCTCATATACTTCTGCCTTGGCTTTGGAATACCATACGTGTTCATTTGTGGAGGATTTAAAAATCAGTTTATAAAAAGCACTTTGCATAGGATAGTATTGGAATTAAGCATATTCAGCTTGGAAAATGTCAGAAAAAAGCATAATGTGACAAGCAGGACTTGTCTAACAATTTAAAATTTGCTCCTAATAACCCAAATTTCAAAGGATAGATGGTGTTAATTTTGAGGCAATGTTCAAGTTTCAGAATAGAAAAGTCATGGGATATACAGATATACCGATATAATGTGAGAAATGCTATTTTTAAGATATTTAACATAATATTGGGCCATTTTGAATAGAATTTTGTTCATAAGAATTTCAAATTAAATTGTCTGTTGATTACTATTTCACAATCTCTCTAGAATCAACTCCTTTCACTTTGTAGTGAGATCAGACCCTGCTTATCATATTTCAAAACCCAACACAAATACTCACAAACAAATCCTTAAAACCATTAAAAAATTATCTAGCCCCTTTTTACTGGTATTACAAAGTGGTGGGTCAATTTTAAAACCTTTCCACTGTCGGTAAGTTTTGTTTGTTTTTACTTGAAAATATTCATGTTCCAGTTTTGAGCTAATTTTGCCATATATATTTCCAATTTCAACTGTTTTTAACAATGGATTTAAAACTGGCATCTAATATAATTCTTCCAGTGTAGTCAGGAGAAAAATGATTGATGATCCATAGCAATAGATTGATTCTATGTACACAGGCGATAATAAGTAATAAATTTAATTTTAATATTTTTTTAAAAATCTAATTTTGCTAGGTAAGCCCTATGATATTGTCTCTGCTCCGTCCAAAGAGTTAGTCTTATCTGTATAATTTTCTACTTCTGGAATTTTTCATGGCCACATTCAATGTATGTAATGTATTTCTCTCCTATTACATCTACCTACAATTATGAAGCTCACTAGTATATCTATCCATGTTTTTTATTTGCATACTTACTAAAAACCACCATTCTTTTTCTAATAAGCATGTGCAGGGAGGGATATAATCTCTTCCTATTTTTGGCCTTTGACTAGGCCCCTTTTAGAATCTTTTATCTAACTTTTATCTTCATATTTTAAGAAAAAGAAAAAGCAACAATAATTGTTTTAATAATAGAACACATGAATAAAGATGAGAATGATTTGTTTCCTAACCTAGAAAATAAAACTAGAAAATAATTCAAGGCAATGCTAAGTTGTTCCCCCCAAAACCCTGAATATACTCTATCTCATAGAGGATGAATAATGATAATTTTGAATAGTTTATTAATTATAAATACAGACTTATATTAACTGTAAAGGTAGAATAAAGTACTTCAGCTCTTAACTGTTTTGAAATAAGTAAGATGAATGGGTTGAGGGTAGCTAATTTTTGGAGTGATAGTATCTTATCTCTCACTTATGAAGTAGGGAATTTGTAGGTGAAAAAAAGCTAAAGTACTTTCCCTAAAATTGTTAGGATACAGAATAGCCAAAATAAAGAAGAGAGAAGATCTAACAGCCCAGTATCTCTGGACTATGACCTTTCTTGAATGTACATAAGTGATCATTTGAAGACACAATTTATGTGTAGTCCTGCTTAAGGCAATTGACTATATCAAATATCTATTGAAGGATCCAATGAATTGACTTTAATTCTTTAATTCCAGGATTCAAACAAGTATGATATCACTTTTTTTTCAATATGCAGAATACTGTTTACATAAAATTTTACTCTCTTAAGAGGTGGAGTATGAACTATTTTTCTTAATTTCACAAAATCTTCAAACTGACACTTTGTTCCTATTTTAAGAGTGAAAATATTAGTGACTCATTGGTTAGGACTTAAAGTTTCTAATCCTTTCATAAAAAAACTTGATCCACTTAAAAGCATGTGGATTAAATCAAAATGTGTTAAGTATCAGAAAATGTTGCTCCAGTTAAACTTCAAAAGCTTTCTTAGCCTCTAATGAGGTAGTTTAAACAAAATCATCTTTGTTGGAAGATATTAATTAGATCTATAAAGAGTCCTATTATTAGAGTCTAACTGTTCTTATAATGAACTTATTTGATATGAAGACTTGTTCACTATAAACCTAATCTTTATATTAGTTTTCTTAGTATTTTGTGATTTCTTTGTGCAATTATTGTGGACATAATAAATCAGGAAATAACCTTAGCACTTTAAAATGTTAGTATAATAGGTGAATTTCTTAACAATTTGGGTGAAATGAGCTTACTCCTAGAGAAGAGTTAATATGTGTTCACAAAACGACAAAAATTCTTTACAGATAGGTGGTCACTTTAAAATATACCTTCATTGTTCAATGAAAAAGACTGAACGTCATAATTCTGAGAGTACATATCACTTGATTAAGAATTAAATAAAGGTAAATTGCTTTTTCTTAGATAATTTTTTATTTTACATTTTCAGAAAAAAATGGGTTATTAATGCTTAACAAGAGGAGTTAAGGTATTATTAGTTATTCTAACTAAAACATTTGAAAATAATGTTAATACAATACAACATCAAATCATATATATATATATATATTTATATATTTATTTGGGGGGGGGTGTGGTGGGTACCAGGGATTGAACTCAGGAGCACTCGGCCACTGAGCCACATCCCCAGCCCTATTTTGTATTTTATTTAGAGACAGGATCTCACTGAGTTGCTTAGTGCCTCGATTTTTGCTGAGGTTGGCTTTGAACTCACGATCCTCCTGTGTCAGCTTCCTGAGCCATGGAATGACAGGTGTGTGCCACCTTACCCAGCTATATATTATTTTATATATGTGAATTTTTTCATGAAATAACTTTATGAGACTAGAATACAAAAAGGCTTTCTGGAGTTGTAATACTAACCATGAGATCTATGCTATGGGATTTCTCCAAGGGAGACATTTAATAACATGCTTTAGAAATTAGGATGAAGCTAATGCATTATGATAAATTTCACCTACGTAAAATGTTTCTAATGAATTTGTAATTGTTTAGAGGCATTTAAAAATAACTTTCAAAGAAACATTGTATGTTTCTCTGAAATATCTTTTCAGTTTTTTAACCTGTACATATTTCAACTCTATAGAGCTATAATATGTAATTAAATAATCAATAATGAGACACATGCAAAATATTTAAAAATCAGTCAAAACTACTAAGATCCAAGGGCTGATGATGTGGCTTAGTGGTAGAGCTGTTGCCTAGCATATGTGGGGTGGTAAGGTTTTGGGGTTCCATCCCCAGTTCTGCAGGGGGAAAAATATGGTGAAAATCACTTAGAACTTAGAAAGTGGAAAAAAAAATCAATAGGATATTCACTTAGTTACTACAAGAAAGAGTGGACTATGGCTAGTCTAGAGTTGCATTTAATCTTAACAAAGGGATGAAAAAAGAAAAAAATAGCACTAAAGGTCTGAATCTCCTCATGCTATTGAATTTTTTACTTTAAGTTATTTAACTGCTCTGGGCTTTGGTGGGCAGGAATACAAAATGGTTTTCCACTTCTTCCTCTTCTCAGCCTCTCCCTATTTTCATCTAACAATGAAACACTTTGTCAAAAGGAATTTTACGTAGGGCACCCATATATAAAACAGATAGATATAGAGCTACTTTGCTGAAGTGAAGAATTGGGAAAATCTGGAGCCCACTGCTAATATGTTTATGCTTTTTTTCCCTTTTTCTTTTTCTGTGTAAAAGTTTCAAAAAACACTTAATGGCTTTATGTTTGCTTCTGGGTCATATATATTCAGAAGATAATTTTCCAGCATGCTATAATTTGAATATTGAATGCCCCCAAAGTCTGACGTGTTAGAAATAGATTTCATCCATAGGGACCAGAGCAGGGTTATTGGGAGGTGATGAAACCTATAAGAGAGGACCAACTGGGAGATATTAAGGTTAATTGTAGGTGTGCCCTTGAGGAGATTCTGGGACTCCAGCCTCTTTCTCTCTCCTCCTTTACTTCCTGGCCACGAGGTAAGCAATTTTACTTTTCCATGATATACCAGCTTTCCATTGCTGTGACAAAATATGTAGAAAAACAACTTAAAGGAGAGAATTTTTATTTTAACTCACAGTTTCAGAGATATCAGTCCATGAGCACCTAGTCCCATCACTTTGGGCCTGAGGTGAGGCCAAACATCATGGTGGGGAGTGTGTGGTGGAACAAAACTGCACCTGGAAAACAGAAGGTGGGGTTGGGGAGGGAGAAGAGGTGAGGTACAAAATATATCCATCAAAGACACACTTCCAGTGACTTATTTCTTCCAACTAGGCCCTACTCCCTAATCTTTCCATTACCTCCAAATAGTGCATCAGCTGGGGATTAAGCCTTCAACACATGAGGGACATTCCAGATGCAAACTATAATACATGTACTCCTTATGATGTGCTGACTTGCTACAGGCCCAAAGCAATAGAACCAAGTGGTCATGGGCTGGACCCTCCAAAACTGTAAGCCAAAATAAACCTTTTCTCTTTATAAGGTGATTATCTCAGGTATTTGTTACAGTAATGGAAAACTGACTCACAATATAAATTTTTAAAAAATATTCATCTTTTCCTTCTTCAAAGACTTTTATATCCAAACCCTTTATTTGAATTTTATTTTGGTGTAAGAAATTAAGTAAGGGATCCAAATGCACATTTGTAAAGATCATTACTTAGTTATCCCTGTATTTATTAGGTAATTTGTCTTTATTCTACTGATTTAAAATGTCACCTTCCCCGTGTAAAAAATTTTCACATATCAAATCTATTCCTAGTTTCTGGTACTTGAGTTTTAGGATTGCATCTCTTTTTTCCCATTCTACTATTCAACAATGACCAAGAAGGACATAGTCCTGCTTCTTATTTTGTTTCACTTTTTTTAATTGTGAAGACTTTCAGTTCTGTACACTAATTGTTTGTTTTGTGTTTACCTTTGCATGCCACATTTACCAGTCTTTGTTGCAAACTGTAAACAAATATTGTCATATATTGCATTTACAATAAAATAAAACACATATAAAATATTGATTAATGATTAAATCATAAATTCTGGACCCAGAATAAGGATGTTTCTTATTCAGTAGTGTTATTTGAGGATTAAATGACTTAATATTTGTAAAGTACCTAGCACTGTGTCTTAGTTCATTTTCTGTTGTTATAGCAAAATACCTGAGACTGGGAATTTAAAAGAACAGAGGTTTGCCAGGTATGGTGGCACACGCCTGTAATCCCAGGAGCTTAGGAGGCTGAGACAGGAGTATTGTGAGTTCAAAAGACACAGCAAAAGTGAGGCACTAAGAAACTCAGTGAAAAACTCAGTGCAACTGAGTGAGACCCTGTCTCTAAATAAAATACAAAATAGGGCTGGGGATGTGGCTCAGTGGGCAAGTGACCCTGAGTTCAATTCCCGGTAACCCCTCCCCAACAAAAGAGGTTTAGTTGGCTCTGGTACTGGAGGCTGTAAAGTCCAGGAACATCTGGTGAGTGTTTTTTGTTGCATCATAATATGGCAGAGGGCATCATATGGTAAGACAGAAGTGCCAGATAGTGCCAAATTATAAAATAACACAGCTACAAGCACAATAACCCATGAATCCATTAATCTATCAATGGATGAAGGGATTACCTCCCCAAAGTCCCACTTCTTAACTCTGCTGCACTGGTGAACAAGTTTCTAGCATATGAAATTTGAGGGACACATTAAAATGTTGCAGCCTTTTAATCTCTTTTTATATTTTCCATGTTTTAATCCCTCTGTGATGGATTCTAGCTAATTTTATCATACCTATCTTTCAGATCTCTTAATTCCTTCTTCAGATTCTAATCTTTCATATGTGTTAGTTTCCTTTCTTCATGGTGTCTGGCACCATTCCAGCTATGTAAATTCAGACTACATAACTATGCATGATTCACGAGGGGTAGCAATTCAGATTCCCAGCTTTAAATCATGGTTTCAGTTTTTTGTTCCTCTCTTTTAGAAGGGACCAGGTCCAAATCTCTGGTTTCCATTAGGGAGTTAGAGCTCTTTTTCTATCCTATATTACCCATATTTGTGTCTGATTATTCCCCTCAATCACATTGGCATCTCTACTAGTTTCCTATTGCTGCTGTAACAGATTACCACAAATATAGTGGCTCAAAACAACACACATATATTCTCTTACTATTCTGGAGTTTTAAAGCCCAAAGTGAATTCAACATGATGAAATCAAGGTGTCTGGATGGAGAGAATCTGTTTCTTAACCCTTCTAGTTTCTAGAGGTGGCCAGCATTCACTGGGTCATAGTTACATAACTCCAGTCTGCTGCTTTCTCATATCACCTTCTCTTTCTGACCTCCTGCCTCTCTTATAAGTAGAATCCCTATGATTATACCAAATCCACCCAAATAATCTAGGATATTATCCTCAGCTCAGGAACCTGAATTTAATCATATCTAGAAAGTCCCTTTTGCCATGAAAAGTAATATAAACATATATTGTTGGAACTAGGACATGGACATCTTTAGGAGGCCATTATTTAACCTTACAGGCTTACTGTTTTAGCTGTGAATTCCCTATTTATTTCAAGGACCTCTGGATTTTTTTTCCCCTGAAGCATAGTTTTGTGTTCAAAAATATTTTTCTTGCATTAGAAATTTCTATGGATTTATATAATAAAAGGGGGAAGGGTCAAAGCATAAAGAGATTTTTTATTAACTACAATATCAAGCTGTTGAAATAAGGATATTATAAGCAACTATAATAAATAGCTACAAGCCAGGTGTGGTGGCACGCAACTGTAGTCCTTGCTACTCATGAGGCTGAGACAGGGGGATCAACTGAATTCAGAAGTTCAAGGTCAGCCTGGGCAGCATAGATTGACCCCATCTTTAAAAAAAAAAGTTATAATCTTATTATCATTTTTAAATACAAGGGTTTCAAATACTTCAGGCTTGTGAAAAGTAAAAAATAAACTTTTTTACATATATATAATTGATGTGAATATTATTTTGTAAATGTATAAAATGACCTTGTATGAGTTAAATAACTAAGATGTTGGACTTGTTTATTACCACAACATAAACTCAGCCTTTCATGTGTAGTATTTCCTGCTTAAGATAGCTGCCTTTTCTATAATCTTCTTGCTAGAACTCTGTCTAGGAGTCTTATATCAGAGTTAGAATTGCAGCAGGAAACACACGATATCATTAAAAAAAAAAAGTCTACTGAGGACTTCATGAAGAGACATTATCAAGTTTAAGGCAGCTCAGCAAGGGATAGGGAAGCAGTTAGTGCCAACAGGAAGCCATTATTACCCCTAGGTTTGAAGAAGCAAGAGGAAGTAGTTGCTACCAGAATCTGAGATGGGATGCCATCTAATAAGTGATATGGTCTAATTGGAATTAATTCAGACATTTAAAATCTGGTATTGTTGTGGAGGGAGCCAAGGAAATGAATATTCTAATTTCTTTCCTTTTCTTCCAACTAGCCAAACCCAACTGGAAACCAGAAGTCAAGGAAAACTAGTCACAGGAGCCCTTAGAGGCCAGCCTCCCAGGGCAGAAAGCAGAGTGGAGAGTGTGAGAAGTAGCTGTGGAGGGTAGGAAAAGATACAGATTATCAACATGTCTATGTTCTGCTGAAGACAAATGAGAATCTAATACTTTTTTACAGGACTTATTATAGTTTATGATTATTAGGAGTCAAGTTAGAAAATATTTATCTAAAGATAATATTTTTTTATTTTAATTTTTTGAAGGTACAGCCATATGCAGGTAGATGAAGAATTTTAGGGTGATATATACATATCATTTAATATAGAGATTTAAGTTTAGAAAGAAATGAATGGGGAGAAGAAAATGCTACAAATATATACCAAACACTGTGGGTGTCTAGGAAAAAAAAGCTATTTTAGGAAATCTTTGAGTTTCCTTCAAGTTTTCTGATCACATATGGACAGAATTTCTGATCACATTGTTTAGAATCATAAATCACTGTACATTGTAGATTGAGTCAGTTTAATGACAAAATTAGGTGGAAAACCAACTACTTTTCTTATGTACTTTTTTGTTTTTTGAGAAAACACTGTGGTTTTCTGTTGTCTATCATATAAAATAAATCTTTAAGTAATAAATCTTTATGTAAGAGATGATTTCTTACATAACCTTAATGCCATTCTCATGTTATTTTTTCTTTACTCTCCACCTTGGTTTCTGCATCAATATTGCATGTTAATTTCGATTTTATGCTCCTGGCTTATATGCCTTTTTGCTCTCTCTTTGTCATTTTATATCTGTCATTCTCTTTTAGATCTTGCTAAAAATATCTTAAATCCTTCTCTTGTCTGATCATATTGCATCTAAAATGTTTCCTTTCAGTACTTTGGTTTACTTTTTACTATTAACTAGCTTTGCTTATCTAGATTAATGAAAGGGCCAAAGAATTAAAGGAACCAAAAATTATTGGTTCCTACCACAGCCAGGCATTGCTATTTATGGTTTTGTTAGAAGACAAACAGATGAAGATGGTGGGAACACAAGGTTAAGAGAACAATTCTATAAAATGGCCCTTACAAGCTTTCTTTTCCAAAAAGCAATCTACCTGAAGCCCTGCCTGGCCTAAGTGGACAGGATATGTCACATTTCTCAGCCAACTATCTATTATCTGCGGAGAAATACAGGCCTGAGATAATGTTGATAGAAGGGAACCCAGATCCTGAAACTCAGGGAGATAAGGTTAATTCCTCATAGCAATAAAATCCGTAAGAATGTATGGTTAACAATCTAATTAGAGGGGCTGGGGTTGTGGCTCTGAGGTAGAGCACTTGCCTGGCATGTAGGAGGCATTGGGTTCAATCCTTGGCACCACATAAAAATAAATAAATAAAATAAAGGTACTGTGTCCATCTACAAATAAAAAAAAATTAAGGAAAAAAATTCAATTAGAACTCGTCAGCATGGAACAGGGTGACCTAAAGTTGCCATGGCAGTGGATACTTAAAAGTCTGATGTCATCTTGCTGTCAGTCAAAAAAGAAGTGGATCTTGGTGGGACTTTCTAGAAACTTCCTTGGGATTCCCAGTAAAACTGGAGTGCAGGAGTGGCATGTTGTCCCTTTCCTCTCTGATACGACCCACTTTCTCCCTTGAGAGTGTCCCCTTTCCCTTTTTCTATACTTTCAATAAATTCCTGCCTATCACTTTGAGAGACATGTCTGAAATCTTTCTGACTTGATAGCAAGAAATGGGATTTGAAGGATGGGTCTTCACACTGCCTCAGCTGCTCAGAAGGCCCCAGCTCTGTAACAGTTTCACCTAATTGACATTATTAATTCTTTTTTTAAAAAATATATTTTTAGTTGTAGTTGGACACAATACCTTTATTTTATTTATTTTTATGTGGTACTGAGGATAGAACCCAGTGCCTGGCATGTGGCTAGGTGAGTGCTCTATATTGCTGAGCCACAATCCTAGCCCCCTGTATCATCTCTATGCTAACAGTACCTTCATCATCTTCAACTATTTTCTCACTTTGTGATCTTCATTGATCTCTACATTTTTAAATGTAAGCAAACATTTAAATGTAAGCAGTTTAAAATAGACTTTTTTTTTAATATTTATTTATTTATTTTTTAGTTATCGGCGGACACAACATCTTTGTTGGTATGTGGTGCTGAGGATCGAACCTGGGCCGCACGCATGCCAGGCGAGCACGCTACCGCTTGAGCCACATCCCCAGCCCCTAAAATAGACATTTTTAAACAAAGCTTTGAGCAAAATCTCTAGATTTAACCAGTTCCCTATTGTCTTAATGCAAATAACAAAACAATTACCCCCAACTATTACTTTTTGCCACTAGAGGGTGCCTATGTCTAAGTAACACAATCTATTCTTTAAGTTAAACCATTTGGGAAAACTGTTGTCTTCCTTTGAGGTAAATCCAAGGAACTTTTCATGATATGACACATATCTCTTAAGAATGAATTAACTATTAATTACTAAAGAATTTTTTTCATTATAAACAGTGTGTTAAAATCATACTATTACAGGCTATACATATCTCTTGCTTCTTAAACCAGGGAACATAAACCTGTTTCCTGAGCCCAATAAGGTGGTATGGGCCTATAGTCCCAGCTACTCAGGAGGCTGAGATAGGAGGATTGCTTGAGCCCATGAGTAAGAGACCAGTCTTGGTACCATAGTCTGACCCTGTCTCAAAAGAAAAAAGAAAAATAATGTTTCCTGATGATTAATAATAATCAACATAAAAATGAATTACCTTACTACACAAGTACATATAGATTATTTTAATGTTTGATCCTACCTTAAATAGCTCCTATTCAGGTGTGGTGACCACTCCTGTAATCTCAGCTACTTGTGAGGCTGAGGCAGGAAGATCACAAGTTTGAGGCTGGCCTGTGCAACTCAGAAAGGTCCTGTCTCAAAATAAAAATTTAAAAGCACTGGGGATATAGTTCAGTATATCTGCAAGGCTCTGGGTTGGATTACCCAGTACCACCAAAACAAAAACAAAAACAAAAAAACTCCAGATAGCTGTACTTTCTGAACTCCTTCTTTACAGTATTTTAGTAATATAGTATTTGGGTCTTGTTTTTTAATAAGCATTCATCTTTTTTCCAGACATTACTTCTTAAAAATAATTTCTACTAGCAAATTTTCCCCAATTACTGTTTTGAAATATTGCTTCTTTAATATTGTATGATCAAATAGTATAAATAAATAATGTTATTAGGATTAGGCCTAATACAAGTCCTGTTGCTGAATTGTATAATCTTTTGTATTTTTTTAATGTTCAAAACATTTATTTATGAAACCAGGTAAGGTTGACTTATGTAATTTTAGCAAATAAAGTATTGTCATATATAGTGCACTTCTGTCTAGAAAAAAAGCTTATTTGCAACTTAAGTAACAAAGTTTTTTTTAATTAAATGTAGATTTTAGAAATACATTCATTATGTAATACTACCATAATAAAAACAGATTTTCCTAGAATTTCTTAAGTACTCAGTAAAATTAAGAGGTGAACTTTAATTTTTCAATCATATTCAGAAATTCTAATGTGTTTACTTGCTTGCTGAGTCTTTGCCAGCCTGATCTTTTCAGCTTTGATGATTAACTTCTCAGTGCCTCTTTTCTTTCCCCAAGGCTGATTAAGTTTGGCCTGTCTATCTACCAAAATCTTTTGCCAATACCTCTGTTCATGATCACCAGCAGTGCTTTTTTTTTTAAAAAAAATTTCAATATATGCATTCATTACTGCTTAAGCATCCTCAGGAGTTTTAAATCTGACATAGAATTCTGTATCTCCTTCTAGTAAATCAACATAAACAACTTGTGAGATTACAGCCAAAGTGTCCCGAACTTGTTTCCTGCCAGGTAGAGGTTCTGTGCTAATGATCTTCACAATCATTCCACTCATAAACTGTGGTCCTGGATCATTAACCTTCCCCTGAGGGTGATTCTCTTGACTGTGGGCTTTTTCGTTTCTCATTCCAGAGTTATTAGGAACTCCTCTGCCTGTCTGCATTCCTAATTCTGATTTTATTTGGGATATAGTGCATATAGTGTTTTGTTTTGTTTCAAAGAAGCCATGCTGGCTTTTTGTAGTGCTAAATATTTTTTTTTTTTAAATCCATCCATTTGCTCTTGAATCAAGAGGAATTTCTGAGAAGAAAAAACACCCTCTCTTTTATATGTTTTAATGGCATGTTTCTAGTGCCTTATGACATCTGTTTTGAGTACTGAAATGTTTTGATTATTGAAATTTTTTTAAAGTAATATATTTTAACATACTTATTTTACTTGTAATTCATAACTTATTTCTAGAGCATTCAAAAAATTAAATGCTATGTACTGCATTAAATTTTAAAACATTCTTTTCCTTTTAATTTTATCAGTAATGATATTATTGATCCCATTAAGATGACTTTGGGAAGAGGAAGCCTGAAGATTTCTGAGGGAAAAAAAAAAGATGACTCTGGGTCTGAGAACATAGTTTATATAAATAATTTATTTCAAAAAAATTTTAAACTTTTTATTGGTCCTGGGAATTGAACTCAGGGGCAATTACTGAGGCACATCCCTGGCCCTACTTTGTATTTTATTTAGAGACAGGGTCTCACTGAGTTGCTTAGCACCTTGTTTTTGCTGAGGCTGGTTTTGAGCGGGGATACTTCTAAACCACTGGGATTACAGATGTGTACTATCACGCCTGGCTAAACTTTGCAGAAGTAGTCCATAAGACTCCTAAAGAATGATTTCATTTCTAAAATGGAAATACTTGAAGAAATTTGTGACAAGCATTAATATTAAACAATTAAATCATTCTCCACTTTAAGTATGCTTAAAAATCAAAAGGAGTTTTATTACATGTTTACAGACTCCAGGGTTCCACTTCTAGAGATAGCATTTCAATTAGTGTGTGTGTGTGTGTGTGTGTGTGTGTGTGTGTACGCGCGCGCGTTTGTGTTTTTTTTCTTCAGTACTAGAGATTGAACCCAGGGTTTGCACATGCTGGGCAAGTGTTCTACCTCTAAGCTGTATCTCTAGCCTCTTTTTTTTTTTTTTTAATTTTTTTTAGACAAGATTTTTTAAAGTTGTCCAGAGTTGTCTCAACTTTGCCATCCTCCTGCCTATGCCCCCTGGGTAGCTGGAATAATAAGGGGCACCAAGATGCATGGCTCAGATGTCTGTATTTTAAATAAACATCCCTGTAGATTTTACCTCTGCTTCTTAGTGCTGAAACAAAAGAAGAAATTCTCCCTTAAATAAATATAAGTTTAGTGCTTTATTTTGAATTCTAAATTAAGGAGTGTTATACAATAATTTATAAGAGAGAATATAGTTTTCACATGAAAGACTCTTCCAAAGTAAAAAATACTGGAAATTACATTGAATACTTATTTTCTCAATCACTCTTACATGGATATAATTTCTTCATAGTCCAAGTCACATCTGAAGACGGGAAACTAAAGTCAATTTATATTATTATTTATTAGTGACTTTCTAATATACATTTATAAAAATTAATTAAAATTAAGGTAGCTATCCCAGACTTTTTTTTTAACACTGATCCTTACTTTTTAAAAATGCTAACTCTTTCTAAAAATCAACTTTTGCCCTCCATACCTTGTAGTAACACTTTTCCATGCTTTTTAAGTGACCCTGTTTTGAGCAGTGTTAACACTTCAGAAAAATCTCCAGATATGTGTCACGTATCTTTTGGTCTACTTTAATAATGAAAAAGAGTCTCCTTGTTATCTTCACTTGCTCAACCAGTGTACATTCTTGCCCCTATGTTTATACAGTGCCTTCATTAGTGGTTTTTATTTGTCTAGTCTTTTGGGCCATAAAACTAGAGTTTATTATCTTCCAGGTGATGAATTTTCTTATTTACAAATTAATTGCAGATCATGTGTGGGCAGCATGATTGCTGATCCTGCCTAACGAATACATTTAGTGTTTAATTTTTTTCTGTTGCTATTTTCTAATTTGAAGTGGGTAGACCAAAACCAATTAATTCTATTCCAGTTTTTCAGTACTTTGCTGCATGCTTCTTCTGTCACTACAGATGCTTATGACTCTTAATGTATGGCTTTAAATAACATCGATATTAGAGATTTGCTGATATTAAATTACATGCTCCTGATAACTGCATCTTTCAGGTAAACCAGAGCTGCTAATTACTTACTTTAAGAAATTTTAGGCCACATATTCAAAATTTGAATTAATTTATCTTCAACAAAACTGTTTATAATCAAATTTTTTAATAACAATCATAGAAATGGAAATCTTTAAGAATATTTGAAAACATAACTCAAAGACTATACCTAAGTGAATACAGTTTTACGAGAGAAAACATTTTGCTGTTTTGGGTTTTGGTATAGACATGAAATTAGGAAATAGGTGTGGGATATTTTAGATGTAGAAGTTAGTAGTTTTTCCTACTTCTCAGTATCTAGTCAATCAAGAGGTATGAATGAACTAGAAAAGGAACTTGTATCTGTAAACACAAGTATTTATTCCAAAATTTCTAGTAATATTTATAGTTTCTGACTGAGCTTTATCATTAGAGCAAGTAAGGCTGAATAAATGAGCAAGTAAATAGTTTTGCAAATTTACATTGACATTTCCAAATCCCTAACACCACAAGAATCTAGCATACAATAGAAGCACCATCAGTTTTCTTTTATTTTAAAAAACTGTGAATTGGGTATATGTCATAAGGTTAGGCAACTGATACTACAGCAACCCAGACCTTAACATAATAATGATAACCAGGTACAAAAAACTACATGACATGAAATAGCACTAGACACTTGAAACAAAAAGAAAAGTGAGATGATGGATATGGATTTAAATATAATACTCTGTAAGTAGACATTGTATTTCTAACACTATGCTACGTGTGCTTATATAGGTTATTTCCTTAAATCCTCAATAATGTGCATATTTTGAAAATGAAGAAGTAATAATTTATTCCTGGCTTATTAGTTTTCCTCTTCCCAAACACATATGCTACAGCAGTAATGGGATTGTTATGACAAGGGTCATTAATGCTTAAGGCTGTATAGGTACCTGAAGAAATTCAAACATTTGGTACTTGAACAAGTGAATTCAAAATTCATCTGACTCTGAGATTCTATAAATTGATGTAATGGTGCTCTGTCTTAGATAATGAAGGGGTGTAAACATCATGCAACCAGGACACAAACCCAGTAGTACAGTATGAGTACAAGACAGAAACTACATCCTTGATGCTCATGATAGACTACATCCATGGTTACCTGCCCTGGGGAATTTGTAGTGAATTATGAATATAAAATTAATTGTTTGTCCTTAATCCTCTGTAGCACCGTAAAATAATCACCTAATACCTAAAACATGAAAAAGAAGAGAACCACTCCCCCCATTTTTTAAATAGTCAATTTAATACTCTCACCTACAGAATGAACAGAGGTTAGAACATTCTAATTCTGTTTCTCTGTAGGACACCAAAAATAGAAGCAGCTTGCATTGAAATAGTCTTGTGACTAAGCCTAGCCTCACTGTTCCATGTTTCTAACCGCATGCTCTTCAAGGTTGGAGTTTTTTTAGAAAGCTATTAAAAAGTGGGAAAGTAGGCCCAAAAGTATGACTTAGAGTTTACTTTTAAAAAATTCAACTACTTAAAATTCATTAGTATTTAAGGCACTGTTATTTTCACTTCTTTTTACTTTATTCTTTTTCATTTTTATAGTCACACAGATAAGTTATATGTTCATGTTCATGGACTTTTGAAAAAATAACAACCTAGAAAAAAAAAGTTGAAAGTTGGACTTTAAATATCAGAAAAAAAAATAGGAAGGTGGGAATAAAGCATATTTAACATATTTTATCTTCTGGTAATATTGTCTTTTGGCTACTTTACATGATAATTTGTGTTTGAATGGACTCCCGTGGCAAACATTCCTAAATATTTGCTTCCAGGAATTGGGAAGAATGCTTTGTATTTTCAAATGTTTGCATTGGTATTATACTTGCCCCCCCCAATCCCAAGTTCTTAAAGTCAGTCCCTAATTTCTCATTCAAATTAATCTTAACACTTTTTAGTTTGATAAAATATTTATAAGGTCAAACTGATCATTTAGCCATTCACATTGTTGTACAGTCATCACCACCCACACATCACTTAAACTTTTCATCTTTTTTTTTTTTTAACCTAAGGGTTAGAGATGTAGAGTTGGAGCATTGCTGCAGTTTTCATGACTTCCATTTTACTTTTCTTAGTGGATTTCTACAAGATAAACTTTCCAAAGAACTTCTAACCTAAAAGGCCATGCTTATCTTTATTTAGTACCAACAGATACTAATAGGATGAGGTAGCTAAAGAAAGCAGATGAACCAATGCAAATTACAAGGAGTTCTAAGGATATGTGCAGGGTCGTAGGGGTTTTGAATCATCTACAAAACTTCAATCATATCTGTGAAATGAAGAACTTTTAAAAAATATCTAAACTAAAAGATAAAACTTAAAACTGAATTCCTATAGCCTAGACATTTTTCTCCAACAGATGAAATATAGCTCATAAGATATGAATTTCTATTGGGGATAAACCTTGTGAAAATGTCAATTCTTTGTACATTAATTATTTGTATATCTGATATTGAATCTCAAAAAGAGCTTTACATGGTTGTTCTTAAAATATAAGTGTAAGATAAGGCCAAACTCACTCTTCCAGGAAATCTATTCATTCCTTAATTTATTTTTCAATTGAGCCTGAACATGGCTTAGGTGAAAATAAGATGATTTGGATCTGTCAGTATTGATATATATATATAGGTGATTCCTTTATTATAATTTGTGAAATGTGTCCAGGATGTCTTGGTGAGAGATCTCATATGGGGAGAGATATGATACAAGATGGCAAATGTCAGGGAAGTTGTGCAGTTTCATGAAGTGGTCAAGTACAATATGTTTTAAACAAACAAGGCCTATTCAAAGGCAAGGTGCTAGAGTATAGCATTTTAGTGCAAATTATTTGATATCTTAAAAGCTATTTCCCGTTATTTCTTTTCAGTCTAAAGTGACTGACAACACTTTTTGAATCACTTGCTTCTATTTGAGTGGCATTTCATTAAAACGTCCCAAGCTAAGATTTCTCTTATTCCTTTATTAAATCTGCAGTCTACATCAAAACTGTCTATGACCATGAGTTGTTTGTACTTATGTCTTTACATTAACTACTTTTCAACTGTATTGAGAAAATCACTTTTGTTTTTCAATTACTTATTTGATTCTAAAAGAAACAGTTGTCAGAAATAAGTTTACAGTAGTGAATGGTTGCTTCCGTAGGTGCAAAATCAATTTGTAACTTTTATTTAAGAAAAGAGATCTGCCAAACTACTCACTGTTCCTTTAGCTACTGATTTTTAGTAGCAATGGTAATACCTAATTCTAAAGGGAAAATTCTGTTTTAAGAAACAAGACAATGTGCAAGGTGCAGTGGGGCACCCTTTAATATAGCTACCCAGGAGGCTAAGGCAAAAAAGTTCAAGGCCAGCCTGGGCAACTTATCAAGACACTGTCTCAACATAAAAAATAAAAAATAAAAAATGGATAGGGAAGCGTTCAGTAATAGAGCACTTCTGAGTTCAATCCTCAGTACGGCAAGAAAAAAAAAAAAAAGACAATGTATTAACCTCCAAACATTATCATGTTCTTTACTACTTCCTTCTTTATGTGTCTTAACTTTTCCCCTGAAATAATATGGTTTTATACACAACCTACAAATAAATTTATTTCGGAATCAAACTTCACAGTGGAGAGGCCAATGATTAAATTTACTTAATGTTAACATGGAGTAATGACAATCACTACAGAGGAAATGAATGGACCAACTATGCAACTAGATGCCATGATAAAACAAAGCTTCTAATTTTAGATTTTTTTTACCCTTTACCCATTACAATCCTCTGGAGTTTAACTTTTGCACTTTAAAATCAATGACCGAAATAGCATAAGAGCCATAGGTAGATATGTTGTCTGATAGGGTTATGTTGGCACTAATCTTCATTTTGGGTAAAAGAATCATTGCTAATTGGCAAATAATCTTAAAAGACCATATAAGGTGTTTAGGTTCTTGCTTAAACACATCAAATATTGCAATGAATTTGCAACGTGGATGGTTTTGATACAAATAATAACTGGAGAAGTACAGTGCTTAAGGGTACTTAGGAAATCATTTAAAACTACCAAAGGCAGAGTACTAACGACCTGCATCTGAAAACAAAACTGTTGCGTTGAAGTGTAGCCAAACAAGCAAAAACACATGGTTCCGTGGGATCCCGTCAAATGCATAAGTTATTTTGGGTCTACCTGAGGAGGGACAAAGATGAGAGAAGCCATTTAAGAGCAGTTCTGCTTTCTGCCTCTTTTGTTCTTGCCAGGGTGCCCATTTTTAAAAGTATTCAAACAAAGAACCACAAACCGCCAGTCACACCATAATACCAGCTTGTGTTTACATTTTCAGCTCTCCGGATCGTGATCCTATTCAGTGCACACAGAGCGAGTGCTCGTGTACACGCGCCCGTCCGCCATCAGGAGGACTGCAACTGTAAACACAAGCTGGTATTTTGGTGTGATCACGCTAATATGGCGGTTTGTGGGGTCAAGAGGTGGAAGGTGAAGTATGGATCCAGAATTTCCTTGCTTTTGTCAGTTTAAGTCAGGCTGCTTACTCAGTAGCTGCTTTTCAAACTTGAACACCAGCTATTTTAAAGAAAGGAAGACCTACCTTAAATAATTCGTGGGGCTACACTACAGAACTGTCTTCCCTGGAAGGTAGAGAAAGCTCCTGTCCTCAGAACCTAAAAAATTAGACCATGAAGGTCATGTAACAGCCAAGTTCAGAGCATAGCCATGAGTTGGCCACAGTCAAAAGTGTTGGGCAAAATAACCCAACTTCTTTATAGAACTTCTCAAAGGAAAACCACTTTGGTGGCTTGGCTGGTTACTAACAGTCCATTTAATCAAGAAAATTGAGGAAAAAAAAATCCTAAAAACTTAATTGTCCATCATACTCTGAAGAGAAATGACTAACATATAGATGGAACCGAATACTTTTCCCACTTGCTATTGAAAAAATAATCTTTGTTATTTAATTGTAGGTAGGTAATACATCCTAAACCAAAGTTGTGCTAGATAGCACCTTCAAGATTATTTGAACTTTGAAGTGCTATGGAAGTATCTTCAGTAGACACAGTATCAAAATGGTGTTCCAACTTACTTCACCAAAGACAGGAAGTGAATAATTTGGAGGAGATTTATTAGAGCTCAATTGCTATAAAAACAAAAGATAACAAATAAGCAAAATTAGTTTCAGTCTCTCATTTTCTCTTATGATACATACAGGTAAATATGACCCTTTTACTTTGTTAATTTTTTAAAAGTATAAGATTTCCAAAGTCATAGAAGAAGGCTAAGTGTAGGCTTCAAGAAACCAGGTGCATTTATCTTGCTCTTATCTCCTTTGAGTGAAGGTGACATGAGCATTGGTTATGCTTCTAGTAATTTAGAATTCCATTCCTGCTGACAGCACAGACATTTCCTTCAGTGTGCATTGCTCATGTTTGTGTGAAAAATTGTCCTGAAGTATAAGCCAGTTATCAAACTGCATACAAAAGTGGAAAACAGACATTTTCTTTATATATGAACTTATTTCTATTCAGTTAGGATAAAAAAATGCTCAAAGAAAAATATTTCTCTTCAGGTGAACATGCTAAATAAAGAGTCTATTTTATATATATGTTACATACTATACATGTATTTATTTAGTTGTTTCTTAGAGACCGTACATTCTTATGACAACATTGCAGTTTCTGGAAATGAAAAGTTCAGGTAGTCCTTTGGTTCATTGCGATCTTAAAGGTTTCTACAAGCATGGCATTTTTAGCCAATTACATTTCCTTCAGAAGCCATCTCTAATTAATACAGAACAATTGATCACTTCCTCCCTTTCATGCAAATATGTTCATATGTAATATGTATAATAGATGCTCACAAATATCTATATTATTAGCAGACCTACAAGTAAATATCTAGAATAACTAAATAATCCATATTATTTTATTTTAAGTGAAGTGATTTTAAGATCATCTTACCTGTCCTATAAGACCATCAATTATTTAAAAATTTGAATTACATTTAAACTCACCTACAAGTATCACTTATTCTGTTGGTGCTCAGTAAAGGTGGTAGTACTCACTGGGTGGAGTGAGCAGTGCCTGTAATCCCAGTTGCTTGGGAGACGGGAGGCAGAATGATCACAAGTTCAAGGCCTCAGCATTTTAGCAAGACCCTATTTCAAAATAAAAATTTTAAAAGGATTGAGCAAATGGTCAATGCTAGAACACTGACGTAATATGCATGAAGCCCTGGGCTCAAATCCCAGTACCAGGAAGAAAAAAATAAAAAGAAAATAAAATAAAAGGCTATACTGATTAAACAAGGAGGTAAGAAAACAGAATGTAAGAGAGCCATGTCCTGAAAGACTAAGTAGGACCTAAGTAGGATTTTTCACATTTTGTATATCATTTGTATTTTTTATTCCTTGGTCTGCAACAATGTCACCATTTTCCATTGACTTTAGAAATACAACTCTTAGAAGTAAAAGAGAGTTGCAGTTAAAGAATTAAGAAATAACTTGAATGATTAAAAACACAAAAAAGTTCACAATTCTCAGTGCATTTTTCCTGCTTTAAAGTTTTTGTCTGCCTGTTTTTTCCCTTGGAATGCTTTTATAGAAAAATACATGAAAGAAGCTTTATTTTCTGCTTCATTTAGTTAAAAAATTTCCTTGGTAGAAAAGTAGGTGGCTATTTTTTGAGTTATTAGAGCAAAAGGGGGTGACTATCATAAGCTGGAACTATCAGTGATTCCATCTTATTAGCAAAATACCTTTTCATTCACAAAGTAGAAGTAAGTTTTAGAAAATGATTATTTGTTATTATTTAGTTCTTCCACAGACCGTAGAGGCTGAATGGGCTAGGTGGTTCATGAATTTTCTTCTTAAGAAGTCAGCTTAAAATGAACTTAAATGGGGCCCTTCAATCATAATGAAAATAAATAAATAATGAAACAAACCTTTTCTCTTTTCAAGAAATAACTCTGTTAAGTGTAGCTTGGGCTTCAAAGAAAATAATGGCAGATTTGGCTGAGATATTCAGAATTTTTAAAAAGTAGAGATCAAAACTTGTACCTAAAAATATGTTGAGAATTTACTTGGTTACAGAGAACCAAGTAAATTCAAGCATTTGTAACTTTTAAAATACTTACTTTCTTTGGAGGGCAATTTCTCACTATGTATCAGCATATCTCATTATTTGAAATATTTCTCACAATAAAATACATATGAGAAATAATTTTATAGCTAAGTTTTAGGTTATATACAAATATATAGAAAAGTAGAGGGTAAGAAATAAGAAATAAGTTATGCCTTGTGTAGTTCTTATAATTTAAATGCAAATACATTGATAAGACTTAACTTCAGCAAAAAATAATATCTTGTATGAAGTCTGCAATTAACAAATTGAAAACAGGACTGAGAATATAGTATATATGAGGCCCCGGGTTCCATCCCTAGCACCATAAAGGAGAAAAAAGATAGAGCATATGTTTGTATTCATCAGTGTCTATTGACATTCAAATAATGTAAGATATACTTTAAAAGTAATATTAATCCAGTCATATATTATTCAATATAAAAAAATGCTAATATGGAATGTATTTACTAACTGAAACATTTGAATGCCATTCTATTTTTACCCTTTTGGCTGAAGTGGTCAACTATATCCACCTTTAACCTTAGTAAAAGGAACTGGCACTCCAGGTTCTTCTCAATAGTTTTTCTTTTTTCTTTCTTTCTGTCTTTCTCCTCCCCCTCTTCTTTCTCCTTCCTTCCTATTTCCTCCTCCTGCCCCTCATTCCCCTTCTCCTTCTTCTTTTACAATAATATCCATTGGGATAAATAGAAAAGTTGCTCTCTTGCTCCTGGACAGAGAGAAGGAAATAATCTAAATGATACATATCTCAGTATATCTTTATTTACTTTATTTTTTCTGTTTTTAAGAGACTTTTGCTTGCTTTTCATTGCTTTATAGTGGAAATAATGTGTAAAGGGAGAAATAGGAATAGCACAATAAAACAGATATAGTGAATGATTGTAAATATTCTATGTTTTGCTTTAAAAATTGTCAGGAAAATTTTTTCTCTGTGTAAGGCAGTATTGTGGTAAAAATCAGATTTATTTAATTATTAAATATATAAATACATGCTTGTGGTTAAAAATTAAAGCAATATCCCAAATTTTTTAGAGTAAAAAGTGAAAGCTCTTTCCCCATCTTAAAAGACATTACTTTATCATCAACGTACCTGCTATGTCTCAGAGGTAAATATGACTAAAAGTTTGTTGGTTTTTGATGATTGAATTCTAGTGTACCCCCCAAATTGATAATGTTAAAAAGGTGGATCCTTTTGGGAATTGAGTAATTCACAAGGGCTCTCTCCTCAAGGATGGGGTTAGGACCCTGAAAATGTTATTGAAGAGAGCCCCTTGACTCCCTTGGCCTTGAGAGGACATAGCAAGAATGCATCACGATGGAAACTTACAGTGAGTTCTGACCAGACCCTGAGGCTTTGGCACCTTGATTTTGGACCTCTCAGTTTCCACAACTGTGAGAAATAAATTTCTACTGTTTTTAAGTTGCCCAGATTAAAGTGTTTTATTATAGCAGCCTAAGACAGTTAGAGACCAGACTGACATTGTATATCATTTCAGAATTTATACTTAATGCATTCATAACACATAACTTGTTTTAAGGGTTTATCTTAAACTCTCATCAACACATCTTGAAGGTCTTTCCAGGTTTGTATATAAAGATCTAATTCTTGGGGCTGAGACTGTAGCTCAGTGGTAAAGTGCTTGCCTTGCATGTGTGAGCACTGGGTTCAATCCTCAGCACCACATAAAAATAAATAAAGATACTCTGTGTTCATCTACAGCTAAATAAATATATTTTTAAAAAAGATCTAATTCTTTCTTTCAAAACTGCTGCATAGTGTTCCAAAGTACAGAAGTAGCTTAATTTATTTAACTACCTGCTCTGGTGGCTCTTTCAGTTTAGTTTAGTTTAGTTTTTTTGTATTGGAAATTGAACCCAGGGACATTTTACCACTGAGCTACATCCCCAGTCTTTTTTTTTTTTTGAGAAAGGGTCTTGGTAAATTGCCTAGGCTAGACTCAACTTGTAATCCTCCTGCCTCAGTCTCCCAAGTCACTGGGGTTATAGGCATGCACCACATTACCTGGATGTCCACTGTTTTCTATTGAAAAAAATAATGCAACAAGTAGCCCTATACACATACCTTTGCACATGTGTTTGAATATTTTATAAGGTAGGTTCAAAAAAACTGGAATTACTGGGTCAAATGCATGTGTATTAAATTTTTTGAATACCACCAAATTGCTAAATACAGTGAATGAAAATGCCAGCTAAATACTTTCAGAGCTTTTAAAACAGCAATGATATGTAGAATTTCAAATAAACAAAGGGCCAGTTTTGATACAGTTGTATTACATTGTCAGTTCAAGTATCTGACGAGTATTGAGTGTTGCCATGCCTCCAGTACTATTTAGGTGGGACAGTAAATTACAGGACAGAGTAAACAGTATTTTCATCCTTAAGATCTTTGTCACTTCTCACAGTGGAGTCTGATCATATCATTTTTTATTTGTTTTAGAAAAAAGAGTAAATGCTTGCACAAATGATAAAATAATATAAAACTAAATTGGTTTTTGAAATAGAAGACATCCTACATTATTTCCACATTGTTCATCTGCATGCACCAGTGGTTCTATGGCCTGGCCAAGAAAGCTAGTTGTCATTTTTGGTTACACTCTCCTCTAAATGAGTTGCTCTGACACTCACTGTGAAGGTGGGTTTGTCCCAAGGCTAGCCTTCTGAGGACATCAGAAATCTAGTGGGCAAAAAGGCTCTGGTCACTGTTGAATAAGATGACACTATGATGAAATTAGTAGAAATCATGGCCAAAAAATTCAAGTTGTCAAGTGTTATACTCTGAATTCTCAAATAAATAAATAAAAATCATGGATAAACAGGTTGATCTCTCTTGCTCCAATGGGAAGAACACTTCAATGGATATTCAAAATGAACACAGTAATTGACACAATTTGACAGCCTATTACTCTTGCCATGAAGTTTGTTTTATTTGTTTTGGTACTAGGGATTGAACCTAGGGGTGCTTAACCACTGAGCAACATTCCCAGTCTTTTTTATTTTTTATTTTGAGACAGGGTCTTACTAAGTTGTTAAGTTCCTGAGGTGGCCTTGAACTTGCTATCCTCCTGCCTCAGCCTCCTGAGTCACTGGGATTATAGGTGTTTCAACCACACCTGACTGAAGTTACTAATGGTTGAAGTAACATAATAAAAAAGCATAGAAACTATTGGAAGGCTTTCACACAGTGAAAAACATTTAATCAAGTAAAGATGAATTAAAAAAGAAGGAACAGGCCTTTGCTTGGGTCAAAATAAAATCAGAATGAATAATATCAGTGGTTTAGAAAGGATATTTTTTATATTTGGGACAAGATTAATTCTCCATTATAATCCTCAAATGTACGCTTTCTTACACAAAACTTACACAGTGGCTTGTGAGTTGTAAATTAGCTAGTTTTGGTGAGTTTTTCATATATATACATGTATTTCACAAAATCATAGATAATTAAACAAAAACAAGACCTCTTCATTCTTGCTTTCTACCCAAACACATTTCTTATTATTTTCCCAAAATTAATTGACAAGTTTATGTTATATTTTTTAAAAATTGACATTTATTTTCTCTTAATTCTTCTCCCTTGCCCCCAATACATACAGATACACAAGAAATAGTGCCTCAGACGACTGAAAGTAAAGGGTGCCTCAGTTCCTCCCAATTGTCCCTTTCTTTTTTCTTTTTTTTTAATTACGGACTCCTTTGTAAGTTCACTGAAGATCTCCTTTTCAAAATCCAGTTTTTAGAACTACTAATATTTAAAAGAGCATTTTAGTTTCAAGTTTTGAGTCTTTGGGGGACAATTTAAAATATATGATTATAAAATTAGGCCTCAAAATCATGCTTAAAAATAACCCCCAATTTTTGTTACAATCAAAAAAAAAATGTTGGCTGGGCATGGTGGTGCATGCCTATAACCCCAGCTACTGGGCAAGTTGAGGCAAGAGGATCACAATTTGCCAGGCCCTGTCTCAAAATAAACATAAAAAGGGCTCGGTATATAACTGAGTGATAGAATGCTGAATTAAAAAACCAGTACCACAAATACACACACACACACACACACACACACACACACACACACAAATAATTTGAATAACTTGAGAAATATTTGTTGGATGCATTTGAATAATAGCCCCAAATGATCCATAGTCAATCACTGACCAAATGTGTTCCTAATATACCTTTTGTCATTTGTTAAAAAACAATTAGAGAACTGGGATTATGGCTAGTGGTATAGCACTTGCCTAGCATGTGTGAGGCATAGGTTCGATTCTCAGCACCATAAACAAAAATAAGTAAAATAAAGATATCATGTCTATCTACAACTAAAAGTATTTTTAAAAAAAGAAATTAGAGGGGCTATGGTTGTAGATCAGTTGGTAGACTGTTTGCCTAGCATGTGTGAGGCACTGGGTTCGATCCTTAGCACCACATAAAAATAAATAAAATAAAGGTATTATGTCTGTCTACAACTAAAAAAAAACATTAAAAAAAGAAATTAGAGTTAAACAACTGTGTAATTTTATTTCATATGCAAAAACATATTCACATGTCATCATGTATTGCTATGATGATACATAATAAATACATCAGTTAAATTGTTAATGAATATTGCAGATTAAAATATTAGGGAACATATCTTGAGGTAAAAATCATAGGTTCACGGTATTAGTTCGTCTGGCTGTCTCTGACCTTCAAATGACAGTTTTAACCAGACCAATAATTATCTATTCTCTTATTTATAAAAGAGAATATTTTTCTTTTCAGAAATAGAAGTTTTAAAAATCTTTCTTGAAATTTATCTCTAGCATTTCCTTGGCCCTACCAACAATCAATGTTTCTGTAGAGTATCGTAATTATCTGTATTAATAATAAGTTTTTCTTCTTGCTTAGAATAGAAAACCACATTTCAGCATCTTTTCTCTGGAATTACAATTGGACATTAATCACCATACCTTATCTTTTGTTGTTGTTGTTGTTGTGCTGATGGTAAACCCAGAGCCTAGCGCATGGTAAGCACATGCTCTACCACCATGCTACGCCCTACAGCCTAGCACTTTAGCTTTTTAAAGTGGAATAATGCCAATTCCCTTAGCTTGCTTCAAAGACCTAAATTAGATCTTTTTATCTACGTTTCTATTCTTTGAATGCTCATCAGTTTCTCTACATTCTTTAAAAATGTGGTCCATAGCAGGAAATATTTTTCAAGTGGAAACATAAATAATACATGATACAAAGGAGAAATTGTTCCTTGCCTAGTTAACATTATTTGTTTTCACCAACATTGTTGCCAAAAATGAACTTAATATACCTAATCTTCCAGACATTATAGCTTTGTGCTATAGTACATTGTAGAGTGTCAGTTGTTTCCCTTCATGATCACATGACCAATTGGGAGCTTCCTCTCACTGCTGCTCTCTAGCATTTGTGGGAGACCATCACACCACTAGCCTGGGAAAAGATCAAAATTCAAAATTGAAGGAGCTGAATATGTAAAGTTAAAAAATCATAAGTCAAACTATTGTAAGTCAAGGGCCAGCTATATTTCATTGAGTATTTATGAATGTTGATTGCATTTACTTCTTATGAGCATATATATAAACTATATACATATATGTATATATGTACTATATATATAATATATATGACCATTGTTTTCATTTAAATTTTAGTTTATTTTTTTAGAATATTAACTACCCCAATTAATTTCATATAATTTGTAAATTGAGACAGTATAGATTTGGCTTTTTTGAATACACAGAAAATATGTTGATTTTATGAGTTCCAAGAGTCATCTTTCTACCTTTTATGGAAAGGCTTTGGAACAATTTGCATAGCAGTCCAAAAAGTATGACCAGGAAGATCTTTTCCTCAGATTATTAAAGAGAAAAACAAATGTATTTATTTTGTATCAAATGTCACCTAGAGAAAAAAAATGGTAGAGAATAGTCAGAAAAGTTCTTTATTATTATTTTATGGTGCCATCCTAGAAATCAAACCTAGGACCCCATGCATGTGAGGCAAATGCTGTACCACTGAACATTTTCCCACCCCTTTTAAAATTTATTTTAGAACAGGGTTTTACTAAGTTGCCCAGGTTGACCTGAAACTTGTGTTCCTTTTGCCTCATCTTCACTAGTAAGTGGGATTACAAGCATGAGTCACTATGGCTGCTTTAGGAAAGTCTGTTAAAAGAAAGAGTGATAGGTATAGGAGTTAATCTGCCTTTAAGACATATTAATATGTCTTGCAAAGATATCTTAATTTAAGTGGTATACTGTTAGGAAGCAGATAAGCAGTTATTGAATTACTAAATGCTGGGTACAATGTTTTTGACACTTGCCATCTATATTACTGAATCCTCAGAATTATCCCATTTTTACACTGAGGAAGCTGAGATTTAGAAATCTAGTTCAGTATGGTAGATAGTATTATTTGTTTATAGTTCTTCAGTCTAAGTTGGTACAATACCTTCCCTGTGGAGGCAACAGACTTTCCAGCCTCATTCACATAGGGTTGTCCTTGTGATCTTTCTCACTCCAATGCAGTGTGGATGGCAAAGAGAATGTGCTGAGTTGAGGTCTAAGAACTGTGCAGAGTCTCAGTCAGCCCTCATGTACTTCTGCCATCCATCAGGAAAAGACCATGTTCTAGGGAGCGGTCAGCTTTAAAAAAGGGACACATGGAACAATCATAAACCTGACTTGAGCTCATTGTGTTCAGGAGAACGCTCCAGTGTAACCACTACCAGATCAGAATAAATAATTGTTGTAAACCATTTGAGATTTGGGAGTGGTTGTTTTGCAGCGCTATTGCAGCAAAACCTGAACAATATCACAGAATTAGATGGTTAATAAAAGTCAAGGAAGAGGATATAAAATTTGGAACAATATTATATCTAGGAATTTGGTAGAGAAAATAAGGATTGCTCAAAAATGCTGTGGGGACCATTTATGTCTGATGTGTCAAAAATGCATTCAACAAATTTTTAAAAAATTTGTTTTTAAAAATGGTGTGGGGATATTAAATAACTACTGGGGAAAATATGATTAAGTTTTTATACCTTAAAAAATAAAGGCTCGGGCTGTAGCTCAGTGGAAGAGTGTTTACCTAGCATGTGTGAGTTTCAATCCGTAGCACTGCATAAAAATAAACAAAATAAAATCATGCTGTCTATCTACAACTACCAAAAAATGGTTAAGCTCCCCTGGGTCAATCCCCAGTACGAAAAAAAATAAAAATAAAAAGACCACCAATGATTACAATTCTGGCAAAAGGGAAGGTATAAAACTGTATAGTTTCCTTTTTATAAATGTATGATATAAGTATTAATAAAATTAATTCTTAAATAATAAACTGAACTCCATTTATGGTCTTTTTTTTACTTTAAAATAATAAGTAAAATTTATGTTGCTGATCTTCATATAAGAAAATACCTTTCAAAAATAATATTAATTTTTTTACAATGAGAATATATTTACAGTCAGAAATAATAACAATAAAACATTTTCTTATTTGAAAAGATACATGCAAGCAATATCTTCTGCAAATATGAGAAAAACTCTATAGGACTCAAAATAGGTCATATCTATTGTTTCTTCCTTGTCTAGGTTCTCATAAATTATTCATAGATTCTATCTATACTAATAATTATTTTTGTTCATTATTCCTTTGCATTCCTTTTCAGAAAATGACAGGACTTATATTCTGCAGTCATTTGTATTATAGAATATTCCTCATAAAAACTATTTTTTAGGCCATGTTTACATGGTTCAAAAAAGTTCACATAGATAAAACAGTTACATTGACTAACCTTAACAGTAGTTCTACATAAACCAGAAATTTTAATGTGAACTTGAAATGCCAATTACTTTAGGATTTTTTGTAAGGTTAAAGTCCAGAAAATTGGCTGGGTTTGTGGCTCAGTGGTAGAGCGATTGCCTAGCATGCATGAGGCACTGGGTTTGATCCCTGGCACAGCATAAAAATAAAAACAAATAAAATAAAGGTATTGTGTCCATCTACAACTAATATATATATATATATATATATAATATACAAATACACAAACATATATAATATATATATATATATATTTATATATATTTTTAAAGTACAGAAAATTGCCAGGTGTGGTGTTGTACACCTATAATTCCAGTTACTCTATAGACTGAGCCAGGAGAAGTTTGAGGTCAGCCTAGACTACTTAGTGAGACACTGTCTCAAAATAAATAATAAAAATAGCTGAGAGTATAGTTCAGTGGTAGAGTACATGCCCGGCATGTGTGAAACTGTGGGTTCAATTCCGAGTCTTCCCACGCCCCCCCCCCAAAAAAAAAGAAAAACAAGAAAATTAATGCCCAGAAAGTTGCTTTCAACTTCTTAGAAAAAAAACTAGAAAATAGTCTTCAATGAGACTAGTTAACTTTACAAAAGAAGCAATTATGTAATATGTATATATGTATATGCTTATATTTCAGTATATTAAATTATATAGATACAGGTATATAAAATTTGAGATAAAGCAATGAACTATAGAACTTGTATAGAGACTCATAGGAAGACAATTCCAAAACTTTACTGAGGTACACAAAAAATTTTGAGACATATTCCTGTAGGGGTAAATGATAATATTAAAAGGATGTCCCAATTCATTTGCAAATATAAGGAATAGCTGCTTTGAATTTCCATTGATTTTTGTGTGTGGTGCTTGAGATGCCCGGAGTGTGGCACTTATTTACATATATTAGGAGGTCTGAGCAACATCCTTAGCCTCTTTCCAATTAATTTCTAAATTAGTGATGACATTAAATTTTTTAAATTGTGAAAATAAATCGGGCTTCTCATGAAAAATTCAGGCCATGAAGATTTACCTCTCTAGAGGTAAATCAAGTCAGCTTAAAGCTATGATAAAATACACATAAAATGAAATTTACCATTTTAAACCATTTCTAAGTGTACAGTACAGTGTATTAAGTATCTTTGCATTGTTGTACAACTGTCACCACCATTCATCTCCAAAAAATTTTCCATTTTGCAAAACTTTAAACTCAGCACTCTTTTACCCCAGCTCTGGCAACCACCATTTCACTTTCTGGCTCAATGAATTTGACTACTCCAAGTACCTCAAATGAGTGGAATCATATAGTAATTGACCTTTTGTGTGTCATTTGTTTTTAAAATATATTTTTGGAAAGATTTTTTTAAAAGAATTTTCCTTTCTAAAATTGTAATAATAATGCTTGTTCCTGGTAGAAAACCCAAAGAGCATAAAAAGACCCTTTAAAAGTTGCTCTTGCTGGGCTGGGGTTGTGGCTCAGTGACAGCGCTTGCCTCGCATATGTGAGGCACTGAGTTGGATCCTCAGCACCACATAAAAAAAGATAAACAAAATAAAGATATTGTGCCCAAGTATAACTAAAATTTTTTTTTAAAAGTTGCTCTTGCTTATAATCTCCATGCCTTCATATCAAAAGTAATCATTGTTAATACATTTTTGGCCTTTTTTCCCCCAGAAATTTTGCATGTATCTCTGAGGCACATACAGGCACATGGGTATGCATACACTCTACTTTTTGTGACTTTTTTAATCTGTAAGAGAAATAATATTATACATACTGTTCTTCACTTAATATATCTTGGGCATTTTTCCATAGTAAAACATATGTTCTCAAGTGGATCTTTTTAATTTAATGAAGTAATTCTGAACTGTATGAAAGAACAGTCAAGAATAACAAAGAAATTTTTGAAAAAAACTGCTGAAGGTATAAGAGTATATAATTACAATATTGTGCTAAAGGTGGAAGAATAGAGAAATCAGTGAAGCAGAAATTAATCTCAAGAGTGGATCCTAGAACATGAAAGTTTTCATCTGGATTCAGGAGTCTTTAAATCAGTAAGAAAAAATATGTAATTCAATGAAGATGCATGGATAATTGCTTAATGATGGAAAAAAATCATAGATCCAAATAAATGGCAGATTTATTAAAACATGAAATGTATAAAACAAAAACAAAAAAGCAGTCATCAAATATGTAGGAGAAAATATATCAGTGAATATTTATATGAATTTTTGAGAGGAAAGTCCTTTAAGTGTACAAGCAAAGGTAGAAATTTTAATGAAAACACTTGAGAAACTGAGGATTTAAAAAAATGCTCTCTCTAATAAGCAGATGCTAACACATAATAAGGGGGATGGAGGGAAGATTAGAAGTTCATTGGATTTAGATGAATGAGGGGAAGGGAAGATGGATGGGAATAGGAAGGACAGTAGAATGAATCAGACACAATTTTTCCTATGGTTATATATGAATATACAACAGTGTTAACTTGGTTAACACATCTTGTATAACTATCTAAGAATGGGAAATTATACTCCATGTATATATAATATATCAAAATACACTCTACTGTCATGTATATCTAAAAGAACAAATAAAAAATGATAATAAGAGAAAGATAGCAAATTATAATAAAGATTACACTGGAAAAATATTTGTATAGTACAGTGTTACTATCCTTATTATATGAAAAACGCTTACAAGTTAATTAAAAAATACAAACAACCCAATAGAAAAAAGTGGATGATATATAGGAATAAGCAAGCTAAAAAGCAATAGCACAAATGGGAAATAAACATTAAATATTTAAAGTTTTCAAATAAGAAAAAGTAACAAAAAGTAAAAGAATAACTTTTAATACATCAAATTGGAGAAGGTTAAAAGCCTGGTAACACTGAGTGTTGGTGAAGATAAATGGACTTTCTCATTCATTTCCATTTTTGAAGATACATTGGTTTATGTACCAAAACTTGTGAGAAGTTTTTGACCTTGAAGTTCTCCTTTTAGAAATTTATCTAGAAGAGATAATTATAGATGTATGCAAATATGTGTCTGCAGAAATGCTCATCATAACATTCTAATGCAGAAAAATTAGAAAACACCAAAAAATAGGATCAGAGAATTCATTAAATAGGTAAACTATGGAGCATCTATATTATAAAATAATATACAGTTGTTCAAAATAACTTTGTTCTAAAATATTTAATGACATGGGAAAATATGTTATACTTTAAGTGATGATGAGTAATGTTGCAATTCTAATTATTTTATGATGTACTAATATATAGAAAATGTGCAGTAATGGACTGGGGGATGTAGTAGCTCAGTGAAGAAAAAAAGAAAATGTGTTATCAGAGTATATGCTCTAAAAGATTAATAGTGGTAGTTGCGCATGGTCCCACGTGCCTATAATCCAAGCTACTTGGAAGGCTGAGATAGGAGGATTACTTTTTTGAGGCTTGACTGTCTCTCAAAATAGAAAATAAAATGGAGGATGTAGCTTAGTAGTAAAGGAATACGAGGATCTAGCTCTAGTATTAGGTAGTGGTGGTGGTGGTGGGGAATGATTGACATAGCTATTATAGGATTATGGGTGACTTTTGTTTTATTATAACTGTTTTTATTATTTTTTAAATTTTAACTAGTACATAAAAATTATACATATTTATGGGGTGCCATGTGATGTTTTGATATATTTTATTAGTTATTTCCATAATTTCCACAAGAACATGTATTACTTTTGTAATTAGAAATAATATTATAAAATTAAAATATTTAAAAATATTTATGACACAGACATTGATATTTATATTTTTACTCAAGTGATTGGTTGCTTTCCATTATTTGGCAAAGTCCCAGGAAAACTTCTAAGCATTTTATTTAAAAAATTAATCAAAATAATCATTAGACTAAAATTATATGTTGATTTCGCAAAATAGCAATTTTTATTAGACAAAGTCACAAAGCTAAACTGTGTGATATTTTCATTTTAAAAATGAGACAAATTTTTTTCATTAAAAATTTAATTATCGGGCTGGGGTTATGGCTCAGTGGTAGAGCACTTGCCTAGCATGTGTGAGGCATTGGGTTTGATTGTCAGCACCACACAAAAATAAGTAAATAATAAATAAATGTCCATCAACGACTAGATTTTTTTAAAAAATATCATTATATGTCTTTAAGTAAGGATTAAGTGAACCCCTTCCACTAAATTATAGTAGGTTATCTAACTTCATTTCCTAAGTAATAGGAACACAAAGAAGTATAATTTTGCAATTTAATATTCAGCAACATATCTTTTTTTAAGATAAAAATCTAAATCTTTGTGGGCTGGGTTTGTAGCTCAGTTTTGTTTGAAGCACTGGGTTTGATCCTCAGAAACACATAAAAATAAAAGTATTTAATAAAATCTAAATCTTTGTCCACATTATTACCCTAAAGATAGGGAATAAGCCATATCATAAAATATGGCAAATAATTTTCTAGGAAAAGTCTTCATTTTGTATTTCTAGAAATGCTGTCTTGATTTGGTGTTAAGACATGCATATCATATGTAAAAAAAATTCTGAAGATAAAAATAAAATTAATGTAAACTTAATGAAATATTGAAATTGTTCAGTGCAAAACAACTCATTAAAACTACCCCCTTTTATTTATATATCTCATTCATTTCCAATTTATAATAGCAAAATGATTTTTGTACAATTTTCAAATGATTAATAGAAAGTTTTATTTGTAAACTCTTAAATAACAAGTATTGTACATAATCTTCTCTTTGGAATCTGATTTTAGGCACAACTAACAACCTCTATGACATGTAAATAGAGATAAATTCCAAACAGCTGAAATGAGAAGTGTAACTCATTTCTTTAACCCAGGCACATAACACACCAATGCAGTCTCCATCTCACACCAGGTGCTGTTCCCAAAGGAGAAAACACTGCCCTCCAGTGGTCTTTGATGAGGAAATGAAAATAGTTTCAGGTACCATGATTGTGGCATTTATATGAAACATGGTGTATTTATCTAGTCTTGTTTCTGGCTATATTCTCAAGCTGAAACGTATGTCTACAACTGAGCATACGGACAAAATTTCCAAAACTAATTCTAATATGTATGTAGTTACTTCAGTTAGACAGAAATCTTAACCAGGAGAATTGATTCTGACTTTTTGACCCTAAAAGCTGACCACTTATTTGACTATAACAATTGGATTATGCTAGCCCCCTATAGTTTCGCACTTCCCAGATAAGGAAGAAGAGATTTCATCTCTATGTTTCCCTTGTTGGCCAATTTTTTAGCTAAAAGACATTTAAAATTGTACAGCAGGCAGAACCCCAGGGGACTGAACAGTGTTCCAACATCCTTAAAGACTTCCCATCACTTGAAAAACCAAATTCTTCCTCCTGTTTCTTAAACTAACCAAAGTAGGCAAAAGCAATTTAAAAAAGTCTTTGTGTCTAGCATTGGAACTTTCTCATATTTCACACCATTATATAAATGTCACTCTAACCTATATGTATCACAAATGCTACGCTAAATTAGGGCCAAATTTGCAACCTAGTTTAACTGGGTTTCCTCTTTTTGCAAATGCAGTTTTTGTGTCTGCATTTAGCAATGCATACAAAACTGTCCGTGTAGCTAACTGCTTCGAATTGCTAAATTTGAGGATGGATGTGTAGATCGCCGTCTTTATGCATGTGCCAAAGCAATGCTGTTACTAGTCATATAAAAACTTCCTAATCAAATGGACCTTGAGTATGTTGCTAAATTCTTGGACCGTTTCATTGGCTCTTTTAGATTTAGTAAAGGAAAAGTGGAATTTTAAGAGGGGAAAGAGATAGTGTTCAAAACCCCTCTATTCCTTTATTTTTCAGTCTCCAGAGTAGAACTGCATTGCATAAGACCATGGACTTTGGAGTTCCACTGCTCTAGAGGCTCATCCATTTCTAACTATATGGCCTAAACTTAGCACCATTTTCTTGAACACAAAGTTGAAAATAGTAATGTTGGTCTCATAGGTGGTGATCACAATCAAACAAGGGAATGTTTGTGAAGGGTCTAACACAGAGAAAAGACTTAACCAAAAAATTATTTTTATTCTCTCACTCTCATTTCTTAAACTTTTAATCCAATGGCCATAAAATTTCCTGTAGGCATGATTTTCTAAAATTAACCTTCCTTTATCATATTGAATAATGGCTCCTCATGTACTTTGTGCTAAAAGAAAATATTTTAACATTTATCACTCATATATAGCACCTTTAAGTAAGAATCAAGTTTTTCTTTTTTCCACTCACATAGAAGATAGAATCTTTTATATATTCACCTGTATTCACAAGGCACTTCTGAATTTTTAAATGACAAACATAAAAATTGTTATCATTACAAAGGTAGTGTAGGAACTAGACATATTTGGATATACATGGTGAATTATAAAGTTTCTGGACTTGAGAGTACACAGTATACAGTTCCACTCACATCTGTTCTGGTTAACACAACTTAGCAAATGTATATTGCAGAAAGAAAAATTGCTTTCTTTAATTCACTATTCTTTGATTTGGCTTTCTCATTTTTTTTTTTGAATGTGTGTGATGGGGGGATGTGGGTGTGTGGTGTTGGGGATCAAACCCAGGGCCTCACAAGTTAAATAAGTACTTTCCCACTGAGCTACATCACCAACCCCTCACTATCCTTCCAGAGACCTTCAATAATGGAAATATGACTCACAAACACATTTTTAAAAGACACATCCTCTTCTCACTAGCTGTGGTAATGAGTTTTTACTAAGCCATGATCCCATTTCTTCATCTCCTCCCTGTGTATATCCGTGACATTATAAAGCATTTTTTTTCCCTAGATCAGTTCATTGAGTATTGTCTTCACTGACCATGACTTCTCAACAATAATGTGATTACAATATTTTATGCCAGACAACACAGAATCTTTGATTACTCAAAATAATCCTTACAATGCTGAGTCAAACTGTTCACGATTTAAAACAGTAACATAGATTGATGAGAATGCAACAATGATTTGATGGATAAATTTTTATCAAACTTAGAAAATTTTACATGAAAAATTTAAAGTAACATTTAAAGATAAAAAAAGTAATCCAATTAGACACTGCAATAGTGAACACATGCTACATTGAAGCCTGTGTAAAGGCATTATCTATGTATCAATAAATGCAAAGAAGGCTGTGGGTATAGCTCAGTGGCAGAGCCCATGCTTAGCATGTGTGAAGCTCTGGGTTCAATCCCAGCCTCCCTCCCTCTGCTATAGCTAATCTAAATTAATGTCAAAATTTGACAATTAAACATATGAATTTATGATAAACATTCTGAATTTTAAAAATGCATCATATTTGTAACAGGACCAAAATAATCTAAAGTCAGAACACTTTTTTTCTGGGTATAATTATATTATTATAATTCTCTACCTTGACAGATGACAATTTTAGAATACTTTAAATACAATTTCTACTATATGCACTAAAATAAAATGTAACAGATAGACAACTCACCATAGTATAAGTAACACATTCAAATTTAGTAATTTATTTTCCAGGTGGAAACCAGGCTTCTTGGAAGACTTCAGACTATGCCAAATGGTCTGATTTCACCATAGAGGTAGGCACTAGATGACTAAATTTACTTCTGTGTAATTTTTGTTAACTACATTTTACATGCAAATGTCTATACAACCATGTTAATGAAGTTATAGAGAAAGAAAGTTGGCATTCCCATTTTTCTGTTTTATTCAAAAGCAACTTTTCAATTGACTTGCTCTATCTTTTAAAACCATTCTTCTTTTAATCATAAGAAAATGGAAAAAGTCTAACAATGCATTCAAGTTGTATTACAAATCAGGAAAAATAATTCTTATGAATAAAATTTAGACTTGACATTTTTCTTTCCATACTTTTATAGTATTGAGGACACAGAATGCTTCTATTGGAATTAGACCAAAAAAGATTTTTTTTGTTAATCATAAATATTTTGAAAATTGCAAACTACTAATCCAGAGTTGTTTATTTAGAGAAATTTGTTTCCATCTTATGAAGGGTCTCAAAATTTTCTGCACTCAAATTTAATTGGCTGCTTAATTGACCAGTTATCCAAAAATCTTTTTTTCCAAGGAATATAAACAAATATATTTGAATTCTATATGGGTGTATTTCCTATAAAACTGTCGATATCTAAAATTCAACTTCAATATTGGCAATAAGATGTACAGTATCCTTTTAATGGGAACATTAATGGTCAAAAACTTAGCTTATAAGAGAGGTGTCCCTAAGGTATAAGAAAAAGAATGTGTTTTTTTTTTTTTAATAGCAGGTGTGGATACAATCTCACCCTGTAACACCCAGAAGAATAAGGAAAAATAAAACCTCCTCCACCCTCACATATTAGAGAGAAGATCCTGACCTAATTCCAAACTCCTACAACTTGGAGATGTCTGTAAAATCCTCAATACCAAGGTTTCAGAAACCTGCCACATCATAGGAACAGGGAGACCTTCAATCATGGAAATATGACTATTAAGATTTCACAGATAATCTGAAACATTTGCTAGTCACCCCACCCCTATGTTAGAAGAAGGAAAAGGGAGTGAGAGAGGAAGACTCAAATCACTGGGGAAAGCCTCCTGTGAGCACTCCAGGTCCTTCTTGGTACTTAGGTGGTTGACGTATTCCTAGTCACAAGTACTGTTATGTCAGAGAAAACAATGCAGTGTGTGTGTGTGTGTGTGTGTGTGTGTGTGTGTGTGTGTATGTGTGTGAGAAGGGGGGTTGGGGTGGAGTGGGGGACCAAGATGTTAAGAAATTTAACAAATTCATATGATTTTTTTTTTTTTTAAAAATTGAGAGTGTTATGTTTATACATGCTGGGCAACACAAACCATAAACCTTGCTGCATTTCTGCAAACTGCTTCGTGAAGCATACAAATGGCATTCCTGTCAATGGGAGGAAAAGACAGACAGAAATCAAGACAGAGACAAGCAGCACCCCATGATGTAGAGTTTGTTCCCATTGCAAGCTGTAGTGGAAGGAGATGATGACACCCAGAACAAAATGTCTTTTTCACGAGGACGCGGAAGCTTTTGCTTTGTGATCTCTGTGTACAGAAAGAATGATGGATGAAAATGACTTAATTTCCTCCTTTTCTCTAATCAAAATATAAGGTCTTTTTGGTGATTTTTAAATTACTTCTTATAGAGCCCATTGTTGTGTTCCATGAAACAGACAAAACTCAGCAAGACAACAAAGACCTGATTTACAGAAGAGAAGGTAATAAAGAGCAAGTCCTCTCCAGAGGGTAATTAATCCTTAGTCATTCATCTTAGAAGTCCCAGTTACAGTGAAGGTTAATGTTCAGGTAGCTTCTTTCTATTTTCTTTAAAAATTTTTTAAACATTTTTTTCAGAATGTTATACTATTAATTGCCAATTTGCATATGTGTGCAGCTGCTGTTTTGGCTCTGAACTCAATCCGATAAGCTTGCTGGAGGTATCGCAGAGCACTTGGCAGCTTTCCTATTTGAAAAGAAAGCCTCTCCCCACCACAGAACAGCTGATCGTCTATCAGCGATAGACCCTGATGGCGTGAATTACAATTACACTACTTTTCACACTAAATCTGGGTGATAGCTACTTGGAAAGAAGTTTCATCATTTTTTACCACAAACTGGAAAAAGAATTACATGGTCATGCTGTGCTTTTAAAGGCAGTTTGGTTCACTTTTGTCTATTTAACACCTAATTCCAAGAAGTCCATAGGCATCCAGAGATCTGAATGGCGCGTAATGAATTCACTGTTTAGATTGAAGATTTTTAAAAATCTACCTCAAATTACATTTATTAACAAGGCGACCAGGAAGTGTTAAAGTTGTTAGACGCTTCATTTATTAAATAATTTGTGGGTATTTTCAGTTGTCATATCTAGAGTCATGGGGTTTGCTTATTTTTTTTAATTAGCAATCCAAAACAATGCTACTGCAATTTAACAATTCATCACATAATCTTGGGCTCTTCAGTTCAGCTGTTAATGTTAGATAATTCAGATTGTTATTTTGATCTGTTTATAAATGATTTAGGTTGCATTGTGCTGTGAAGAGCACAGCAGCAGCCCAAGCAGATCTTCCTCATCTTTCTTGCATTGCTAAGGACAGCTGAGGGGCCTTCCAGAGAATGTATTTGGGAAGTTAAGTTTAGCAAGTGATGGTAGCAGGGGACACTCATGATAACTGGATTTATTTTCATCTATTAGCTTACTTCGTTATTAATTTCCATTTCCCGTCAGTTTGGAAAACTGAGTGAGGGCCTCTTTACCAAAGTCTATTTTATTAGAATCTGATACCTCTTTAATTTTCTGGGAGTTTAGAAATTACTGTCTTTCCTCTTCAAGAATCAGCCAACATCAGAAAACGTAAGACTCCTAAACATTCTCTTTCTTCTCAATCTTCCCTCATCTCTTCTCCCTCCCATCTTGACATTCAAATCCATTTGGTAAAAAATAATAATAATAATAATGATAGAATAAGTTAAACCCACCTCAAGCAGCAGAAGTGGAACACACTAATCCTGACGCAGTTAACCTAAGAGAAAAATAGATTTTGTTTTCCTTTTTTTAGTCACTAGCTTTATTAGATTTCTCACTCTCACAGATTATCCGAAGACTACCCATTGATTGATCGCCCGTAGAGCTGCATTTGGTGTAAAGAAAAAACTCACAGCTTTATTGGCTCCCAGGAGACAAAACAAACAGAACAAGATATTCATATTAATGCAAACAATGCAACAAATGAGGGGAAGAATCGCCGGGCTCAAGCGAGGCTCAAGCGAGGCTCAGGCGGCCGCAGCAGGGCCGGGAAAGGCCTGGGCGCCTCCAGCCCCTGAGCTGAGGTTTCCTGCCTCCTCTGACCCTGGAGCCAGGAGCCATTGGTGCTCTGGGCCTTTGGCTGGCCATGCAGGCCCCAAAGGCCCAGGCGCATCTTCTAGGCCTCGCAGGCCTTGCAGGGCAGCAGGGCAGACAGAAGAGAGGGGAGGAAGCCTTCAGTCCTAGACCTCAGGGAAAGGCCTGCAGTGGCCCTCCACTGTGCACTGCAGAACAGAACGAAAAGGAACTTAAGTGTCCTTCTTGCCTTCTCCATTCCCTTTCCATAGGCCTCTAGGGGCCCCATTCCCCAATCTCAGTTCCACTGACCACTGGATCCGAGGAGAGAGGCAAGAATTCTAAGGTGTACCTGCAAACCTACCTGAGGCAGCATGGAAGCAGAGGCCAGAAAGATGCCAGGAAATCTGGAAGCCTCGTGATACTCATTCTCTCTTATTTAAAAGCTCCATCATGCAGGAGACGATGTAAAAACACAATTACACACAACACCAAACTTTACATGAACAAAAGTGTGAGGAGTGGTATGGACAGCAAATGCTGAGAGATACTTAAGAGGTCCTGAGACATTGCCTGTGGAATGAGAAAGGAAGAACAGTTTTCAGCCAGAAAAAAAAAAAAAAAAAAGATATTAGTTCCACACCTAACTACTTCCCAACCCCCAAACTAGGGAAGAATCTGTTAAGAACTCGATTTCATATCTTTACAGTCAATGTGATGTTAAAAATAGGGCTGCCAAATATTGCATGGGGCATATTTGTACTAAAAAAAATTATTTGTTGTTTATCTGAATTTCAAATTAACCCGGCGTCCTGTGTTTTTATTAGCTAAATCTCTGATTCTAACTTAAGAATACTTTTTTTGAAGAAATTATGTAAGAAAAAAGACTCATTCAGTACATTTAATGCCTTAAAAAAGAAAACGAGTTTCCTCCATAGCATATTTCCCCAAGCACATTATGCCGTGGAAGAGGAAGAAATGAGTGACGCTATTTGGAAATGTCCTCATCTTTAGCAGGAAGTACAGCGTCATTGGTGCCTCTTCTTAAAGAAATGAACCAGGATTCATTCCCTAAGTTTAACTCACTAGGTCTCACCTATGGAAGGGTTCCCTTTTCTCCCCTTCCTGGCCAGTAGAGGGTATCATACTTAGCATGTCTGCAAGCAGTTATCATGGTACCCATGTATCATTGCTAAATCTTTAGAGCCACTTTACTGGTTAGTCTTTAGTTTATTCTGAAAGAAAGTCAGAACTTAAAAACATTAAAGATGGAAGGGTCAAGAAAAATCTGCTTTGAAAGTCATCAAAGTTTTTAAGCCAGAAACAAATCTCATTCAAAGTCTCCAAGATTCTAAAAGAAAAGGTTGACAAGATGCCAATGGTAAAACCTCAAGAAAAAAGCAGTACAAAATTGAGGACATTTCAAGTGTGTGTGTCTCTTTGTGTACTGAAGTTTGTGTGTGTGTAGGGGAAAAGGGGAACTCACAAAGTTGCTTTTTATGCAGGAAGCCTGCTGATTGTATTTCATCCCCAATCCCAGTTAGAGAGATTTTTCAAGCAAGCTTTATCACTCTTCTGGATACTGTGAATTTCTAGTAAGATAGTCTGCCTTTTATATATATAATTTTTAGCTGTTGATGCACCTTTATATTTTAATCATTTATGTATATGCAATGCTGAGAATCCAACCCAGTGCCTCACACGTGCAAGGCAAGCACTCAACCACTGAGCCACAACCCCAGCCCCAAGATAGTCTGCCTTTTATACACACACACACACACACACACACACACACACACACACACACATATACTTTTTTATACTTAAAAATATATTTTTTTCAATTGTAGTTGGACATAATATCTATCTAGCTTTTTATTTATTTATTTTTAATATGGTGCTGAGGATCAAATCCAGGGCCTCGTATGTGCTAGGCAAGTGCTCTACCACTGAGCCACAACCCCAGCCCAACAGGCTGCCTTTTAAGCCAATTGCCTGAAGAGTACAAATGCACCCATACAGGATGCCCCTTTATCACTGACACTTAGTGTTGTTTAATAATTGCAAATGGAGAAATTATTTGTCTTAATGAGAGCAGTTTCAGAGTTGAATCACCAACATGGAAGGAAGATAATCTAAGGCTAATACCTCTTCCTGAGCTGCAAGGCCATCTCAGATAGGGGAAGGCCAATTCTGGAGCCAAATGCAATGTTTAGTTTGGTTTAGAGAATTTATTTTTAAAATCAAGATCAATAGTTTTAGGAAATACATATGTTTACTTTTAGTCTATACTGGTTTGAGTTTTTTCTTTAACAAATGCTAACCTTCAGTTTAAAATCTGAACTATCAAAAAGTTAGCATTGTGGTTTGGAGGATTAGGGTGCTGTGTAACTACTTTAGAGGTACAAATTCTTTTTTATCTTCTCTTTTATATTATTTTGTGTCTCCATCTACAAATATATATACTAATACTTGCTATCCCTTTATCTGAGCAGGCCTGAGAAAAGGTCAACACTCAATGATTAAGGTGGTTCTTCCTCCCAAAAGATATGCCCCAGGACCCTTGTAAGGGTGGTGATAAACTGGCAATTGCTGAATAGTAAATCCCACTGAATTGTCAGGTAAGGTCAGACTCCCTATTTACTCTGTGATTTAGTATAATGTTTTCTTTGTGTTAATAGACTTTGGATTTGATTTAAGTTTCTGACAAAGTCAGGGGGAAAGTTGACAGTTTTGGAGTTGAGGGATCATAGAAGAAACAGAAGGTCATGGGAGTCTGAATTGAATTCCAACCATTTGAGTAGGTTTGAGAGACTCATTCCTTCTCTTTTTCTTTAGTTTTTATTTTGTCCTCACAAAAAGAAAATTGAATTAAGGCATCTTGGAGACTTTGGGGTTTTTTTTTTTGTTTGTTTTATAAAAAAACAACTATTTTTTGATTTAATTAATAAGTGGTAACCCATCTTTTATACTCTTGTTCTAAAGAATATCAGCAAGACAGTTTTTGAATGTATTCATGGTAAAGTCTTAAATAGCAAAGGGCACATGGGCACATTTCAAGTTATCCAGGCATCCTAGATTTCAAGGGAACCTTCAAACCTTGGTTAAAAATGGAGGGATTTTTTGATCAGATGCAGATTCTCTGGAGAGATGTGATGAATAGCCCTGTACAAAGGACAGGTGGTAACATGTTTAAGAATTTACTTCAGTCCTATTTGAGGATTTTGGCCTCAGAGAGAAGATTGCAATAAAATGAAAGCTAAAGTACAAAGCATCATTATTTAAAATATTCTAGCACTTGCACACTAAGTGTAGTAATTCATCCATGAGGAGCTCTGATGCTGGAGGAAGTTGGCAATACAGTTGTAGCTGATTCTAGAAATGATCTCAGAAACTTGCTTCTTTATACTTGATCAGCGATATGAGGTGATGTTCCTTTTGATTTGAGGCTCTTCTTGAACTGTAAGCTCCAACAATCTTTCGCTAAACAGACTTCATTCACATTCTGAATCTGGTTTTTGTCTCACACATATTAAATTTTACAAAACAGAAAGAAACAATAGAGCTTATTAGGAAAAACTTGTTTTGAATAGCAAATTAAGCATAATGGAATAGGAACATGTTTTAGCACAGTAGCCCCCTCCCCTTTCTTTTTTACCAATTGAACATTTACATCTTTTTCAGTACTGTGATTTTCCCCTTAAGTCTTAAGCTGGCACCACACACTTTCAACAAATAAGACTTACATCATTTGTATCTACTGAGAGAAATCATTGTAATTCTGTGGATTCCAAATGCACAGCCTTCTGAAAGAGTTTTAGGCAGTCACCCCTAAAGTGCATTAATCAAATCATTGTGGTGTACTAAGAATCCAAAGAACTACCTAATTTCAATGATTGTATATCAACTGTCAGTTCTGAGTGGTTTCAAATTAAGCTCTATTCTCTGAGATTAGAAACCTGTAAATTCAGAGGTACACCTGACTTACATGGTTTGTTATTAAGAGATATGCCCCAGGTGGAGGCATCTTCCAAGCCAATATATTTTCTTTATAACTGGTGTCAAATTGATGTATATATTAAAAAATCTTGGAAAATGATCTCAAAAAGGAAGTAACAGCCCAATGAGCCATATGTTCAGGGAACTTAACAGGTTTCCATTGGGACCAAATTTCACTTCACCTTTTTGTCCTTATGTGCAAATAAAAACTTATCTGTAAATATACCATTAAAACAGCCAGGCAAATTTGTGAGGTCTACAGACAGAGAAGAAATTACATTGAGCCCATAAAAACCAAGTTGTGGGAAGCTGAAGTATTTTATTAGGTATTATAAATATACAACACAAAATTGAGTTGAAGTAAATTTATTTGAGCTCCTTAGGTTCACAGTTTCAGATACATTGCTTCAGTAGAACTGGTTAATGAAGAAAAGATTGATGAATAGTTAATAAATTGCTTAATTTTGATGTTCATAGGGCACCTGAATCTCAAATTTATATTAATACACATAAAGTTAATTTTTCCTGCTGTTAGGTTGCTATTTTAACAGATTCAGACACTAGGGAATTTTCCAAGTGCCAGCTAATACTCAAGCACAGGATTCCCTCTGTGCACTTGTGTAGTTTTTCATATGAATAGGACCAGTGATGTCAATATAAAAATGCCAAAATGCACTCATCATTTTTATTTTATATTTGTATACTTTTATTTTGAAATATTACCAGTAGAGGGTCAGAGAGAATACTATAAATGAAACCTCTGTGTATGTATGACTGAGCTTTATCAAACCTTCACATTTAATTTTAAAAAATGAGCAATTATGTGTGTAAAATTATGCAAAGGTAAAAGTCAGCAGAAAATAAAATTATACTACATAGATTATCTTTCAGCCACTTTCAATTTCCATCTATGGTTAGAGGGAAGGAGGTTTTATGATGTAAATTTCTGCACCTGGTTTGCTAAATAGCACTGAGCACATTAGAAGAAACTACACTCTCATTTGGGCCAAATTTGAAACCCTTCTGTAATCCACTCAAGTCCTAAGAACATCAATGTTTTTAAATATCTAAATTTGTAATAGTAAAAATATTGTAATGGTAGAAATAAAAATGTATTTTAAGTTCAACTATCAGCCTTTACGCTAAAAAATGTAGAGGAAGTTGTATGAAAACCGAGGTCCTGGGCTGGCCTGCCTCAACAGGTTTGGAAAATCTTTTTTAGCGTGGACTCAGATTTTGGTGGATTCTTTGTCAAGGAACAGCCATGGTGCTTCCGTTGTGACCATTTTTCAGGGAATGGTGTTGTCTGAAATGTCTCGTCCCAATCGCCCCACGGTGTATGCGGCAAGGGGGTAGGTTGGCCCGCTTCTCTAAAGGCTTTTCTCTCAACAGCGACAGTCATAGATGTATCTCTGAAGGTCCAGAGGGCCCCTTAATCTAGTCTTGGGGTCAAGAGGTCAGGCCTTTGGAAGCACAACAAATGCTAAAACCCTTTCTGTGCTTATTGAACGGGATGCTTCTGGTTATGGTGGGGAAGATGGGGTAGCAACAGGGAGATTTTGCTGGGGGATGATCAAGCAGACTCGCAGCAGGCCAGAGGGGCCTGGCAACTCCAGGCGGGCGAGGAGCTGCAAGAGGCCTTTTGGGTGGCGGCCCCATTAGGGCAGGGCCAGGTTCTGTAGGTCCAGGGGTCTTTCTGGCTCCGACTTCTTCCCACCACTGGCTGTCCTGCGGCCTTCCTGAATTTGCTTGGGTGCCCACTCACTGCCCAACGCGTTCGATCCCCTGAGCAGAAAATGAGTAGGCGCAAGAACGCAGGCTCCTGGGCCATTTCTCTAAGGCGTGGAACCCAGGACGCTAGCCCCTGTCAACAGGCCCGAGAAGCTCTCGGGGAGTGGGCGCTGGGCGCAGTCCGGGCCCTAGGGTGCACTGCCTGGCTGCACTCAGCAGGGCCAGCAGAGAGTGCCGCAGGGGGCCGTTCCGGGGCTCCCGGCCCGCGAGGCACGCGGTGGTGATGGCCAAGTTCCACTCGCCAGCGGCGGGAAGGACGCGCGGGAAAGCGAGGGAGCAGGAAGCGGGTGGCGGCGGCGGCGGGCCCGCTGGAAAGGAGGGAGCGCCGCAGGCGGGAGGAGGGGGCGCGGAGGAGGGAGGCCGGGAGGAAGGAGGGAGTGCGGCAGGCAGGCGGAGGGAGGGCTGATTAGCATGCAGCAGCGCTCGCGCGCCCGGCTCCATTGTTTTAACACCTCCCCTCTCCTCCGCGCCAATCTGTCACCGTTCAGCAGGCGAACGCTGCTGCCTCAAATGCTGCTCTTCTCAAATGAGACGGATAATTAGTTGCCCCGCACGAATGCCGCACTCTTCTCACCCCTGATTGCTATCACCTTCTTGCTCCTGGCAGTTTTGACACCTCGTAATCAGCCTGCTGCTTTTCTCTTTTCTTCCCGACTTCTGCTTCCCTCCCCCCCTTTCCTTCGTAGTTGATTTATTTATTTATTACTATTATTTTAAATGCAATCCCGGTGCCTATTTGGACGAGTCCTCTGCGGACTTAACCTTCCGCGTGTACGCTGGTGCCTATATATGTATATGTAAACTAGGGTGCGTGAGTCGGACGCGGGCTGGCAGTTTTGCGGGAAATACTGCTTCCACGCGGAGAGAATTTTGTCCTAAAGATATTTTTGGGAAGGGAGGAGCTGGGGAGAGGGACGGGAGGGAAGAGTTGGGGAGACCTCAATTAATGCTTTAAAGATCTCTTAGAAATTAACAAACTGGGGAGTCTCGGAATCTGCTGTCAGAAGCGTGTTTCCCCCTCTCTCCTCTAACAAGCACTGACAGTCTAATTACTGTAGCTACAAGCAGCTGTCGAGGCAGCAGCCCGGGAGAGAAGGCGCCACAGGCTGAGCGCACCCGGCCGGCCCCCGAACCCAGCCGAACCAGCCGAACCCGGCCCGACTCCGAGAGGGTGGAGAAAAGGGCAAGGCCTGGCACCCGACAGCCCCGGAGAGCCCAAGGCGGGCCTGAGAGCCAGCGGACTCGCTTATTGTTTCATATTTATGAAGTCTTTACCTTGAAGGTTAAAAGATGTGAAGAAGAAAGGAGGGGACTTGGGGGGAGTGGGAAGAAAATCTTCTAAGCTTCCAGCCACCCCTTTTCTACCTCCTTGAGTTCCCCCCACCTCCCGTGTTGGTAAAATAACCACGCAACCCGGGGCTGAGGGGGCGGGGTGAGCCAGGCTGGAGTGTAAGAAAGCAGATGTCCCCGCTGGCAGAAGCCTCAGCCTCCGGGGAAAGCTGCACCGGGGGGGCCCTCCCGAGGACATTCACCTCCCACTTCTCAGGCATCCCGCTCACAACTGCCTCGCCTCGGCGGGGGTGGTTTTTTCAGACTCAGCGTTTTGCGTGTGCAGCTTTTTTACCTGGGAGCTGTTCTTACCCGGCCACGCTTAGCAGATGCCAAGAGGCAGCCCCTGCACGACTCAGTAATAAGAGACAGAGGGAGAAACCTGGTCGGTACCCACTCCACCTCTTGAGCTGAGACCAGTGCCACCTCTGCAGAGCGGGACAGGAGACTCCTCTTCTTTGGCCCAAAAGGGCCTCTGCCTCATAAGTTGGAGCTTAGGGTACTGCTGGAACCCCAAAGAAAACAGTCCCCGGTTCTTACTAAAAGTAGTGGATGTGGGGGAAAGGATGGACAGGAGAAGAAGGGTCAGTGACTGGGCCAGTTTTTATTTTATTTTAATTTTTGGTTATCGGTAAGCTAGTAGATTTCAACTATGTGAGGGGGAATCATCCTTTCTAGAAAGGAGGTAAAAAGGATCCCCTTTTCCTGAGATAGGTTCAGTGCTATATTCTGGCTGGTACACACTGGGAAGTTTTTAGTTTTAATTTTTTTTGTGTGTGGGAGGAGTGAGAGGGGAGGCTGGGTGGGCGGGAGGAAGGGGGAAGGGAAGAGGCTTGGATAATTGTCTAGGCATTTCCATTCAGTCCCAGTGGCAAGGAAAGAGATGTACATGCCTCAGAACCCTTCACAGTGAATACCTAATAATCGCCATGTCACCTTGGTGAGGAAGATGTCAATGTGATGTGCTTGACACCCCGAGAAGTCGAGGCACCACTCTCATTCTTCCACAAGTTAAGGCTCTTCACAGTAGCACAGGGGCCTGCTCAAATCCCCCCATTCCAAACCCTCCAGTTTAAAACATTTGCTTCACGAAGGCTTAAATTTCTATTTGAGAGCTGCAAATCAATGTTTGCTTCATAAAATGGAAGCTATGCCTCATATATTTTTAAAAACCAGGGGAAAAGATAAATCCCCAATGCAAGAATCATAGGGAAGAAAAAGGAAAGGAAGCCTTATTTTAAACAATTTTGCAGAATTCTGAATTTGGTATCCGCTCTTTCAAATGTCTTCCAGTGGCCATCAATCAGGCTGCTAACAATGAATAACAATTTTCTCAACAAGAATGTTAACGTTTCTAATCTAAATTAATCTAGGTTAATAAATATGGATAGTCCTCACAGGCTTTTATATTTGCTCCCATTAAAAGCAAAATGTTACTTTAGAAAGTTCAGTTTGAAAAATGATTTTAAAATTCAAAGTGATGTACCATTGTAATACATGCCATTGTATCCGGTCATCACCCTTCTATCAGGCTAATAAAGAGAAAACAGGATTTTTATAAACTTCCCACAAATATGACTTATTTATTTATTTACCTCAGGAACAAAGAACACTTTAATGATCATAACATAAGTAACTCTTTTAATATTTAATTCATTTCATCATATAGGTATACACAGCAAAAATTAAAAACCACATATGTTATTAGAAATAATCTAAAGTGTTTAAATAATTATCACTGGGCATCGAATTTCTTGGATTTAGTATTAGATTTTTATTTTGTCTGCTATCCTCTTACAGATTTACTTAAAAGAAATTACTTGTAGTATAAATAATGTAATATTTTAAATGAAAACAAAACAAAATCCCCTAAGATTTACAACATTTTCAAACTCAATAGCTCTCACTAGAAATCCAAGCAATAAGCTTAGATATTTGATACAACATAAATTATGATTTTACAACTCTGTTAGCCACATCACTTTGAATTGTGGTAATAATACTGTAAACATGAATACAATGAATTGGTTTTTTTACAAGATGATCTTTTAAAAGATAATAAAAGTTACAAAATAAGATTAGAAAAAAATTCAAATAGCTGTGATATTAGATTTTTCTATAAATGATTCTGAATTTAATTTACAATCAAGTATTTGTAGTATTAATAACCCCAAATCATCACACAACTTGACATATCTGTTTTTAAGTGTGCCTTAAGTCTCCCCATTAAAGTGTGAATTAAGATGCCGGAGGAAATCCCCCCTGGATGTAATGGATGGTGGGAAAACTGCTTGACAGAATTCACATACTCGGGGTATATGCAGTTCTGAGTCTGAGCCACTTAGTACCACTAAGTCAATGTCTTGATTAGGAAAGGGCTTCCAAAGGGGCTGCAGGAAACAAACAAAAACATCTTCTGTTACTTGTACTCAAAATCAACTTACATTGAATTTCAAATTTAAGTATTTGAATGATTATGTATGAGATTATATACAAAATTCCCTAATATGAAAGCATATTACCTTTCCATGGAGTTAGCACGAGGACATGACTCAATTCTTTTTCATAAAGGACATAACCAACTCTGATTAAAAATCACTTGGGCTGGGGGTGTAGCTCTATGATAGAGTGGGCTCCATCCCCAGTACCACGAAAAACAAAACAAACAAACAAACAAAAAAACAGAACTGGGAACACACTTCCAAATTTTATCTTATTTAAAAACACTGCAACTGTAGCACAAGCAATTTTTAATACTCAATTACGTCAACAGCAGTAGTTTAGGAATAAGTCAATATTTAATAGGACATTTTAATTAAATTCTATTGTATTTTATAACAGAAATCTTGAGTAATAGGGCTTTTATTAACACATGGCACACTGCACATGTGATTACACTGCTTAATCCAAAGCAATGTAAATTTCCCTACTTTGATAAGCAAATACTTAATATATACATACATACATACATACATATATATATGAGAAACAGCATTTTGATTTTTAAAAAGAAAATTTTTCTTTTTAACTACTAAGCAGATTCTATGGATTCAGTATTTTGGGAAAAACTTAAATATTTGAATTAATATTCAACAAAATCTACCATCAGATACATTCTTTCTTATTTTGCTTCTGTTAGTTAATAATTTGGTTTTATTCTTTCTGAATAAAGTGAAACTTGTCAACATTTGTCCAGTTAAAGAATTATGGAAAAAATATAATTTAATAGAACAACCTCTATTACAACTACCAGCAAATAAATGCCTTTCAAAAACTACATTTATCTTAAAAAAAAAAAAAAAAAACTTCTAGAAAGAGGAGATATAGCATTTAGCTTAATAGTAGGTGCCTTCAGGGGTTGACGGAAAAATTTCTTACTATCCTTAACTGTATAGATTATTTAAAAAAAATCTTTCTTACCTTGACATACATAAATTACCTGGACATAGCTAAATTCTGGTATTTTGAGGAGAATCATCCCATGAAGCCAATTTAAAAAGAATCCTTTATGCTCCTATTACTAATATGTTTGTAAAGGAACACAGCATAGTCTAGCATCTGACAGTTTTCATTCCCTTAACTTCCTTCATTTCAGTTAAACAATCATTTATTACATAAATAGTATATTACTAATTGAAAAAAAGCATGGCCTGTTTTCTTATAAACATCTTACTGGACAGATATACACTCTGTGTAAATACATAAAATATGTCTATGCAGCAAGATTCAGTATAAAGGGCTTATAATAACATGGACTTAATTCTTTTCATAAGAAATATAGTAATATTTAAAATGGAGATTATGTAAAATTTGGGGCAAAATAATTTTTTTTAGAAAAATATTTTCTATGAAAAAAATTGTCATGAGTATATAAACAAAAATTTAGTTGAGCTAACTAAGAAACAAATTTTCCTATCTGCATTTTAAACAAAAAAGGTTTAATGAAAAATTGATATGGCTACAGATAGAAGATTTAAAAAATTTAACCTATAAGTAATTTAGTTTCCAAATTTGATAAGCCAATCTTCCACTGCCAATTTATCTCCAAAAATCCTTCTCCAGTAGGATCTATATAGTAGGAACTATCTAATAGTTCAGATTTAGTCTCTTCATAGAGTTTAGTTAGGAGCCCAATCACTGACTCAACAAAAGTTAGAAATATCACATGGAACAAAAATAAGCTGATCGTTTTAAAATCTTTGCTATGATAACTGCATGTATAAAATAGGTGTTTAGTAGTACTGATTGATATAAAGTAAAAACTTGTAATATGTAACCAAAATCACTTCTATTACTATGAACAACTCAAGAATTTTTTAAAAATATTTTTATTAGTTGTTGATGAAATTTTTAAATTATTTATTTGTATGTGGTGCTGAGAATTGAACACAGTGCCTAACACATGCTAAGCAAGTGCTCTACCACTGAGCCACAATTCCAGCCCCACAACTCAAGAATTTTGAATTCATCATATGAACTTTATTTTTTAAAAAATTTTGATGGACCTTTATTTTTATTTATTTATATGCGGTGCTGAGAATCAAACCTAGTGCCTCACACACACACACAAGGCAAGTGCTCTACCACTGAGCTACAACTCCAGCCCTGAACTTTATTAATACTAATAAAATACTAAAATGTTTTTAAAACCCATTTTAAGAACTATTCTTTCAATCCGAAACTGTAACATGGCCTTCAAATCATACTAATTTTTTTGCTTTTTCTGCTAAAATATCAATTGTCTAACCTTATGCCCCATGTCTTGTGATAGCTCAACACCAATTCTCCTGCATTTTTTAAGTTGAATACTTTTCTATCAAGTTGTAATCACATACCAGCTGTTTCCCTTGCTGCAGTATAGAAAGCAAATGTACAATACAGGGTGCCATCTACTGAAACATGCATGCACAGACTAACTAGTCAAAGAACAGGCATGAGAGATAAAGGAGAAAAAAGTAACAAGCATTAGAACTGATACAGTTCACAGCTCTGCAGGAATTCTACTTGCAATAAATGAAATTGTTTAATCTGTTTCATTTAGTAACAACTATAACTGAGACTGATGTGAAATAAAGTACAATGTAGAACATAAGTGAGTTTAAAATTAAGGCTTGTCAGCAATGCCTAGTTTTTTCGTTACTAAAATACACTACTGCTTGACTACTGCCTTCTTTGCATGTTGATGAAAAAGTCTATAACCTATAGGAGTACTTAAAGCCAAAGGATATTTAATCAAGTGTTTAAAAAAATTAAATATCTCAAAGCAGAGACCATCAAACAAATGTTTGCAAGTTATATAGATATTTATGTCAATCTGTATTTTTATAAGCTTCTGTTTACTGTAACAATTATGTATTTTTAATTTGCCCTCAGGCATTATAACTTTTTTTTTTTTTAAACAAATAGAATCATTCTGTGGTAGAATCTGAACCTACAAGGGAGAGTAAAAGTGGACTGGTAGGCTATAAGTAGTCTTCAAGCTTGTTGGAAACATTAAATATTTGACTAAAACCACACATATGCAGACACTATTTAAAAAATGTATTAGGTGGCGATATTAGTGCCAGATTAGCAACCAAAACAAGCATTAAACCTTACAGATCTATGTACTGTAAAACTGAGAATAGAAGTATTAAATGACAATTTATTTTGATAAATAGGAATATATTATGCAATAATTTACTTATAGATAACTGTGTTCCTATGAAGATTCAGTATGATATATACAAACTTTTTAATAGATAAACACCATTTATTTCACATTATGAAATTTAATGATGAATTCTGTTAGTACAAGTAAACAAGCTTTGAATAAGAGACTAAGAAACTGGTACCATACTAGATATGGATAAGGCTTACATGCATTTTAAAATCTGTCATAAATTTTATGATAGAGCTTTAGCATATTCATCTTTTAAAATTTTGTGTCCTTTAACACAGGACTTGCATGTTTTACTGAAAGCTTTTTAACTTTGGCTAATTATTAATTTCAAAAGGATGTCCGATAATCTAAAAGAGAGGCATATCTGTGCACGTGTGGCAAAATGTGTGTTCACACATAATAAAATATGTTAATGCAAAACAGTTACCTGCTGTGGTCCTCGGATAGCTTTTCCTGGGGAATCCAATGAGGAAAAAGGTGCATCTGTTGGGTCCTGAAGTGGGAATGTTTTTACATATAACGCATTTTGGTCTCCAGGAGAAAAGCATGGAGCTCTATCCAGAGTTGTCCTGATACAAGTGTTCACAAGATTTGAGGGTTTTGTTATGTCAGTTGTTTTAAGGTTTTGTATAGCTGAAGCTATGGGGTCAATTCCCTGAATTTCGAACAGAGTTTCTTCTGTCTTAAGAAAGTTTCCTGTGTTGTTTCTGAGTTTCATATTAAATTTGTCCTGGCACACTGCCTCGGATGTGCTAGGACCAAAGATGTTGGGTCTCTCTGGAGTGCTATGCAAAAAAGTAGAGTCACTGTCCGTAGGTGGAAACTTGACATTGAATTTAGAAAGTGATTCAAAAGAGGTGTCTTCCTCATCCTGGCCCAGTCCTCTTGGTGTGACAGATGTGATGCATGGTGCACCTCTATTTATATCATCTTTAGCCTGAGGCTTAAACAGCGCTTCTTGTTTATCTGTTTTATCCGTACACTGTATAGGCACAGAGCACTGTGTTTCTGGGGGGAAAAAAAGAACACAAAAAGGAAACATTTACATTCAAATCATTCTTAAAAATTTGTTCAATCAGCTTTGAACTTATTAAGTATTATTTTTTCTTTTGGTTATTATGGCAACTGAAAACAACTGGGGTTTTTACATTGCTACCATCTTGCATAGGAATATTATCGGCCTGCAGCAGGTGAAGTAGAACAAGCTTATTAGTAACAGTTTAACTACTTTGTCTTTTCCTAGGTCTTTTGCTGTGAGCTTTGCATTTTTGTTCACAGTTACACTGCTCCACACTTAAAAAAACATTTGCTTATAGCGCATACATTTAAACATTTTGTCAATATCCAAAACCGCAACTGTGAGCTTGCTTAGACAACTAAGTTGTTAAAAGGGAACATACTTACTAGGTATATATATATGTAAATTAAGTAATTTATTATTTACTACATGAATTAGATGACTTATTCCCCCCAATATCACTGTGTAACTAAGTATCTCATTAATCAGTTTAGCCTTTGTCTACTCTGAATAATCCTGCTCTCAATAATATGAGGGAGCAGTGATGGAGGCTGGGAAGAAGGAAGAGGATGGAGGCAAAAGATGCAATTTGGGGATGCATGTAAAGAAAACCGCATGTGAATGTATGATTTTCTCATACAAAAAAGGGGAAAGGGGTTGTGGATATCACGTAGGCACCAGGGCTGACGTAGTTCTAAATAAAACCCTAGTTATTCAACAAATTCAGCTATATAGGACATAATCAAAAACTAGAAAGAAAGAACTTATGAGGAGTCAGAGCTTCAAGTCCATAGATAAATGAATTAAGTTCTATTCTCACTTTAGATTTATTCAAATGAGCTTGATGTTTCTTTAGCTCATAGCTGGTTTGAAACAGCAAATTAAAAGGGGGTATGAGTTGTTAAAGCAGGAAAGAAATCAATAAGAGCTGGAAGCATGGGAGGCAAGAAAAACAAAAATGCAGATGTAAGATCTCAGAAACCACTACTAATAACATAAGATCAAAAAGAGTTATATTTTGCAATACAAAAAGAAAACAAAGATCAAAGCATTTCCCATGTTAATGATACTCAGATACTAGAAAAAGTTAACTTGTGCTCCACAATGTCATTTTAAGAGGGCAGTGAGTTTGGTAATGTAAGTATTCTTATTCAGTGGATAAATAGTAAAAATTTAAAAAAATTAGCATCATAAAAAAGATTGTTACCAGTGAAGTTGTACATCACTGAGTACAGTCACAGTGATGTGGGTTTAAGTGAATAGGGTGCACTGAGCACCTTGCATGGTTTCTATCCATGTTTGTAGCCATCTAACAAATGTCAGTTCCTTTGTATTCCTCTGACTTTTATAGTTTCATGACACCTCTCTATCCTTTGCTAAAGCACATTCTGACACAGGATATCTTGTCTTTGGATATGATATGCAACCAACTTCTTTAGTCATCCAGTCATATACCTACTACTTCTCTTTCGTCCACACCATCGCCTCTTACTAGATTATTACAACCTTTGAGATGCTTCCATGCTTCTAAAGTTGTCTCATATTCAATTTTTTTCTCTATATTGCAACTTTCCCTTCTATCCTCTTTCTAAAAATAATTTTTCTAAAGTTCAAATCTGGTCATTCTATCTTCCTAATAAAACTCCCCAAACCCTTAGTCTTAGAAAAGCATTTATAATTGTTCAAAACTGGCCCCTTGGTCACCTTTTCCATCCTTACTTTTCACCATACCCACTTTAATTCATACTCCACATGTAATGAACTTTGTGCAGTTTTCCAAAATAATCATACTCTTGTCTCTGGACCTCACATGCTGTGCAAATTGCCTGATTTGTCCTGTCTTTTCCCATTCTCTTTGCCCAACTCTTAATTTGCTCTTCATATCTTAGCCTAGACATTAGTTTCTCTGGATGGTTCTCCCATGACTCTTAGGTGCCCTGAGGACTGAACACTGTGTGTTATATTTCTATGGATGCCTCTCTTTCTCCCATTACAGTAGATTTTCTGAGGTCCTAAATTATGTTCTGTTTCTCACTTTCCTGTCCAGTATCCTGCCCTGTGCCTGGCACACAGTATGCCCTCAATAAATGAATTCTGAATGAATCTGTATTCTTTTCTTCACAGAGTCTAGAATAATAACCTACTTTACTACATACTCTGTGACTAAGAGTACTATAATTGAAAACAAGCTCAATTGCTTAGTTGGATTTCTCTGACTCCAAGGTTCTTGAACAGTCCATTAACTCTCAAGTAGTCATTTTTCCTGACAGTAGACTTGAGGGTGGCAAGAAATTCTAGGAAACAATAATCAAATTCTGTAACACCTGAGAAGGAGGAAAGACTTATTAAATGATCTTCACAAGATCCGGGTGAATGCTTTAGAATCTGCTGTTGCTGCTAATGGCAACAACTATTAACATTAATTGCCCTTTCATGTGCCATGCACTGTTGTAATTGTTATATGTGTCTTAATTCATTTAGTACTCAGAATAATCTCAAGGTAGGCACTATTATTATCCCCAATTCATGTCTGAACAAACTGGGAGATGGAAAGGTTAATTCCAAGGCTACACAGCTAGTGAGTGGTATATCTGGCACTGGAACCCAAGCAGTCTTAAACTTGAGTCTGTACTCACTCGGAACCATTATGCTAAATTGAACATGTTGGTTTCTATATATAGAGAGGAGTCCTCAAATTGACAGAAAAGTGCTTGGAATTACTTTCCTTGCAGTTGACCTATCCCCCTTGCAAAGAAAACACGGAGAAATCAAACAGCTGTAATAAAGCTGATATTTTCTTTTAGCACAGCTAGCTGGTATACAACTTCAGCCACTTAAAATAATTTGAGTTAATCTGCTCATGTGATGAGAGTAAATATCTATTGAAAGGAGATTTAAACCCAGGATTCCTAAGGCTACTAGAAATCTGAGCTTAGAAAACTTAAAAGTCAAATGAGCTGCATGAAAATACTTGTCATCCTGACACCATACAGAGAACCATGTTGAGGTGAGCAAATAGTTTTTCTATTTTGTCTGTTTCAGGGAAGGAAAAGCAAGCAAGATGCAAAAAATTTCCAAATTCTGAGTACAGCTACTCATTATATTACTTCTCAGTCTAATTACCATTAATATTGACAAAAAAAAATTTACCCGATTGTAATCCCGATTGTAATCCCTAATCCTATATATTCTTCTTTCCTAATTGCCAATGAAATAGGATCCTCCCTTTGGATCAAACACAATTTTTCCTTAAGACATATTTGCTAAACATACATTTCTATCTTTATCCTTTCTCAAGACTATTGCCATATGTGGGTGAATAGAAAAAATAAAGTAATAAACAGGAAATGTATAATTCTATTAACTCATCATTTTAAAACAAATAAATATTCAGTTCTTTAAAAGTAAAAATCAAATTTTAACAAAAAATAACATAGGAACGATATTGTTAAATATACTGTTTTCCAGATTTATTATACAAATCATTTTTGAAATACTTCCTCTATATTTTCATTCAAAGTAGAATACATATTTGAAAACTCTAAATAGGTATCTTTAATTCCTATTTCTTTCTTCCCATTTGATCTACTACTGTTAGGGCAGTAGTTTTGGTTTCTATTTGGACCAAACAAAATGTCAGTGAATTTTCTAGCATAAAATATCTAAAATATTTCAAGAATAATGTTGTATTTATTATTTGTGACATAGTTATATAAAGCATAAGAATAATGCTAGGAAGCAGTTTTAGTAGGAAAGAAATTGAAGTTAAACACCCAGTGTTCTAGTTGACAGATACATACTCAGATTTAGACCTGTGCAATTTAAAAATGGTCAAAGTATTAAGCCATTGATAATGGGGTATGTTCTCTGTGTAGCAAAGAATATATCACCATTGCAATGTTTTGATAAGATGTTGATGTTCACAAAGCATATTTATGAATTCTAGGTACTACATCTCCACGTAGCTAGCATATTTTAAATAAAAATATTTACTTCAGACACAATATCTTTAGTCTGTCCAAAGATCAATTTCTCATGAAAATGTCAAAAATTAAGATGAAGAAATTGAGCTCTTTTGGGGGATGTAGGGGTAAGAAAGGGAAAGAAACAAATTATGTCTATTTATAGAGATTGTTTTGTTTCTTCCTCACTATACTGTATAGCTTTTCTGAAAACAAAATGTAGTAGTTGCAGAAAGCAAAATTTGACTGTAATATGATTTTTAAACAGCTTAGATGTTAGAGCTATAAATGTGATCTTTAATTAAAGGGGTGCTAGTCAGTATTGCTGCAGTATCGTTCAGAGTGAAAACTGTAAATCACATCACTTGGGAATTATCTGCAGAATAACTCACAAGGGTAAAAGAGAATTTATCATTACGAATGATCAGTTTACTTTCCTTTTGTTTACAGAAGTGCTTGTTATCAGACTCAATCTCTGGTATTTTGCTATTAATACTTGACTAAACCAGTCTGGGACTTTAGGGAAGGGCAGAACTTTTAAATAACACACAGCAACACATATGTAAAATAGATATTCCTTTTAAGTTGCATTTAATACTAAGTTTATTTTTTTGTGCCTCCAATAGAAATGGCCCTTAGGAAATGTGCATACTACATTTTCATTCTTGAACCAAATTATCAGAAACTATCCATAGAGTTCAATGTAATTTTAGGTAGAAGTTAAAAACAAACTTGATGCTATCATTTTACTTAGCTCATATGTGGTAGTGTTTCTTCAAGGCTGCTTACTAACATATGAGTTAAAGTGCAATATGACCTCTAAATAGCAACCAAAAACTTTGAGAGGCATATTTTATACTTATTTTGTATTTTTTTAAGATGGGATTTCTAATTAAGCCGACTAGTAATTGGGTCATTCAATTCAGTCTATATATATTTTGTATAATGAAGATAGAGAGGAAAAAAAGCCAATAATTACAGCACATAATACATTACAGAACTTAATACAGCACAAAATTCAAGTATAAGTGGGTGTGGGGTAAGATGGAGATCCTTAGCACTTAAGAAGCCATTCACAAATATTTCACATTCAAACGAATTCAACCAACATAATCAAAATGACTGAAAGTTAAATCAAACCTTACCAGTTGCAATGTCTGGTATGTTAAGTTTGCTTAAGTGGTCTTTTTGTGCTTTTGCTAGAATGCAAATTCTATGGAATTCTTCTTTGAGATCCCAGAAAGTCTTCTCTATATTACCCCTAAAAACAAATCAATATTTTAAAATGTAAACTAACTCCAAATATTTTTTATCATAATAAAATTTACATACCACTATTTTATGTACCACTAAATTAAAGAAATGTTAAAAGTTATTTTAAATTTGTAGAAAATGTCCCCAAAAGCAACTCTAATGTTTGGAGAACCAGGCACAAAATAAGTGCTAAATTAAAAGTTCTAATACATAAATGTAGTGTAGATCAGAATATTTACTTATTCACACATCACATTAATGCTGGCTTATTCACACATTAACTTCAATGTACAGACTTTTTTTCTCTGTAAACATCATAAATAGAATTATGAAATATTCCTCACTTTGATAAGGTTCACAATAGGATTCATCCATATAAAATAATGTGACCACAATACATGGTCTATTGAAATAGCAGAACTTTAGAAAATTCAACTTTTACTTCTAGCTCTACTATTAACTATATGACTTATTTAGGTCATTTTAACGTGTAGGAGCCTTGGTTGGTTTCTTCCAGTTCTAAAAGAGAGTTGTTTTCTTACAATTGCTAAAATTAAAATATATATATAAATATAAAGTACTGCATATTTCAAAATTTGTAATTTTTAAGAGCTGGCAAAAAAGGATGCAGAACTACCTTTCATGGAATGAAGGAATGCCAAGACTCCTTGGTGAAGTTTCTTTTCTAGGAGAAGAAACCTCTTGTCTTCTCACCTTAAAGACACAAAAAATGATCATACTTTAAATTGCTTCCAAACTCAAACGAGATTTGGTTAACAGAAAACACAAAGGAACATTTATTTATCTTCTCCATTGAAAAACAAATTGAGGGAGTGTACATATATACACAAAATATATAATAGCTTATGATGCCCAACAGAATTTTTTCTTTAAATGAGATAAAGGAGAAAGGAAAATAAAAATAAAAAGTTTAAAGCATGAAGCATTTTGGTAATTTGATAGTAATTCTTCAATTATTATCTTCAGTACTGGCAATTCAAGGAATTTCACAAATTCAATTATTGATAAAATTGCTACTGTGATACCAAGCACCTCATATGACTAGAAATTGAGTGAAACCTTTGTGTTAACTCCTTTTGATAATACTAATAATGGCCTATATGTATTAATGTCTTTGTTTTTGTAGGTTCTTTGCTAAGGAATGCAGCTGTAATAAGAGGAAGAAAAAATAAAACCAAGCTACAGCTACTTATTATTTAACAAGCATTTTTAAGGTTTATAAAGATCATGTAATTATACATTTAAGCTGCTTCAATACAAGTTCTTGCCTTTCACTCCCACCCTGTGGCTTACACTGGTATTACAATTGTTTTGATCTTGGAAAAAGTCAACACTAAAGAACATGTTGTAATACTTTATATTCTATGGTTCAGATTTTTAAAAAGTCTTTAAATATGTGTAGAAATCTTTGTGTACTTTCTGAAGCTACAAACTAACAAATTCTGAGATTTGAAGAATGGCTATTATATAATCATAATTCAGCCCAAACTATATAATTCAAATTCAAATCCAAACCAGAGGACATATCTTTGGTGAATTTTGATCTTCTTCAATTAAGGTCACTGTCACTATTAGTAAAATGACAATTTTTACTTAATTGTTTTATCACCTGAGTATTTCCCCTTTTAATTTTGCTTTTCAAAAGATTGCTCTGAATATCTTAGGAGTCTTATTTGTCCTCTAAGATGACAAAGACTTGATTTCAGTTTGTTTTTCTTAAAATTAACATGTTCTCTAGTATATATTGCTCTCATTTCCTGACTTTTTCCTAAATGAATACCCTACACCATAGTATTATTTTGCAGTAGTGTAGAATTAGTAAAATAAAATGTTGGCAATCTAAACAATTTGATTTTATATATTATATCATGGTATTGAGGTAAAAAAAAAGATCATTTTCTTGCTGCATACTCTGTCTAGCAAACATTTAGGCCACGCCTTCTGAACTAAAACTGTTTTACTGAGCTTTTTAAAAAGTAGTCAGAAGACATTTTCACAATCACAGTTTGTTTTTAAAAGTGGCAGACAAGGTTATTCTTTGGCATTAAGTACAATTACAACACTTAACAGATTTTAGTATGGACAGGAAGAGAGGTAACATTTTATAGCTAGCCAATCACTTAGGACACTACGACAAAACAACTTTTAAATAGATTATATTATTAAAACCACATCAAAAAGTCAGAGCAGATATAAAGAGAATAAAATTATTTGGCAATTAATATGTTAAATAATAATGAAGTGTTTATATTAAATGAAATGGCTTCCTTTGAAAAATTACTATTAAAAATTCTTAATATGTTATTTTATTAGGACCTAGAAAGAACCAAAAAGAATTACTTTGTAATTTTAGCCTAAAACTGAAGATGTATTACAGAAAGTGGTAAAGATGATATCCTAGTTTCCAATTCTGATTTTGACAGAAACTAGGAATGACTGCTTCTGAAAGGTTAAAGAATCATTAAAATCTAGTGGAGATGAAGATAGGCGAAAGAAAAGGCTGGAAAAGAATAATAAACTTTTGTTTGGCTTAGTAAATTAACTGGTGCCAATTCACTTCTGTGATGTTTGGATTTGATAACTAGTGTGTGTAAATTTGTTGTAAAAAAATGCCCTGGGTGTTCAGGCAGAGGGTAAAGGGAAGACTCACTTAGGGATTTCTATGAAGTATCTAAATTTAGTTTCTTTCTTTCTTTTTTTCTTTTTTTTTTTTCCCCCTTTTTGGTACTGAGGAGTGAATCCTGGGGCACTTAACCACTGAGTTACATCTCCAACCTGTTTTTGTATTTTATTTAGAGACAGGGTCTCACTGAGTTACTTAAGGAAAGGCTCTGAGTCTGGCTTTGAACTTTCAATCCTCCTGCCTTGGCCTCCTGAACCATGAAGGTAAAGAACATAGCTCTACTTACTATTATTTTTGTTCTGTTACTTAAGAAAAGCATTACTGGTTATACTAAGCAATATCTACACCTTCTATCATTCATACTAAATTAATCTGCTCATGTATGTCAAATGAAAAATCAGAGTGGCATCCAATAAAAAAATTTCAAAAAGGGACTTCTTAACATGCTAATTGGGAAAAAAACAAAACCAAAACCAAACCAAAAAAAAAAAAAAAAAAAAAGGCGAGCAGTTTCCTGACAGATTTTTTTTTTTTTTTAAAGAGAGAGTGAGAGAGAGAGGGGGACAGAGAGAGAAAGAGAGAGAGAGAGAGAGAGAGAATTTTAACATTTATTTATTTTTATTTTTTCTTAGTTCTCGGCGGACACAACATCTTCGTTTGTATGTGGTGCTGAGGATCGAACCCGGGCCGCACGCATGCTAGGCGATCGAGCTACCACTTGAGCCACATCCCCAGCCCCCTGACAGATGTTTTGAAGTAGGGTTTATTTAGCATGGGTATAGCATATTGATGTTATTTTCCACTGTAGCAGTCTTACACAACTTTCTGAAGACAATAATTTATTTTTCAGGGCTGGGGCTGTAGCTCAGTGGCAGAGTTCTTGTCTTACACATATGAGGACTGGGTTCAATCCTCAGCACCACATAAAAATAAACAAATAAAATAAAGGCATGCTGTCCATCTATCACTACAAAAAATTATTTTTCAAAGGATTTAGGACTGATAAAAGTCAATGGCAACTTGAATACTTTTCTTAGAAATTCAGACTTTCTTTTTGATGCTATTACCTCACTTAATGAAGATTCCTCTGTTTGGTGAGCATCTCAGAGTAAGTAAATAGAAAAAGATATTTAAATTTTTTTTTTCTATTCTCAAATATTATCTGAGTGGATCCTGTACTTCAGGAAGATGAGGTTATTTTAACTTCAAATAAGAATGCAAGAGAATTTTTGAATATTATTTTAGATTTTAAGCACTACATCATTCAACAAATGAATTAAGATACTAAAACTTAAAATACTTAACATCATAAGCTGTTCCAACTACCAGTTTGGAAATGTGAATCTTGTAGAATGAATGCTGAAATGAGTTTTACATGTCAAATACACATCCAGTATGGCACTGGAAAAGTCATTCAACTAAATCCATTAAGATAAACCCATCTGAAACAGTTGGAGGATGTTGTGAAATGTTTCCTTAAATTTCCTCTTATGTGAATTGAGAGAATTTTGACTTAGTGTATATCAATTTAAACTTCAACTTTAGGTATTATAAAAATATATGTTGTTTAATATGAAATAATATTTAAAAAGGAGAAAAACTAATATTTTGTTAGTCTAAAACCAGATTTACTTACTTATTATTTTGCTGTGCTGGGCATCGAATCCAAGGCCTCATGCATACTACACAAGCTCTCTACTACTGAGTTATGTTTTTAAAAAATATCCTTATTTATTTACTTTTATGTGGTACTGAGGATTGAATCTAGGACCTTGTACATGCTAGGCAAGTGCTCTACTGCTGAGCCACAACCCAGGCCCTGAGTTATTGTTTTTATTTTGAGACAGGATCTCACTAAGTTGCCCAGGCTGGCCTTAAACTTTTGATCCTGATGCCTCAGCCTTCTGAGTATCTCTGATTATAGTTGTGTGTAACCATACAGGCTCAAGTTTGTTTATTTATTTACTTGGTACTGGGGATTGAATCCAGGGGTACTTTACCACTAAGCTATATCCTCAGTTCCCCTGCCCTCCCCCCTTTTTAAAATTTTATTTTGAGACAGGATCTCACTAAGTTGCCCAGCCTTGCCTCAAAAACTTGCAATCTCCCCGCATCAGCCTTCCAAGTTGTTAGGATTATAGGTGTGTGCCACTGCATACAACTACAGGTTTATTCTTAATGAAAAGACAATGGAAAATGAGCTAGGGATGTGGCTCAGAGGAAGACCACTTGCCTAGCATGTGCAAAGCCCTGGGTTTGATCCCCGACACTACAAGGAAAAAAATGTTTTGGGTTACCTTCCAGGATTTGGTATATAGCAACTTCTCAAAAAAAGAAATGTATATTTTCCCTTACAGTTATCTTTGTTATAGCTGCTACTAAAAATGAAAGTAAAATTATATAGACTTATGGAACTTTTAAAAAACGATTTGACTAAACTCTTTAACATAATGCACATTTTCTCATATATAAAGAACTTTACCTTGAAAAGACTATAGTTATTTATTTTTATATTGCTGGGGATTGAATCCAAGGCTTTGTGCCTGGTAGGCAAGCACTGTGTCACTGAGCTACTTTCCCTTCCCTAAAAGGCTAATTTTAAATAAAGAAGTGAAGTTCTTGATGGCACGTATCTGATCTATAGCAATGCCTATCACTTTATTCCAGAGCTCATATCAAAGACTCCCTCTTAACTTTAGTTGGGAGCCTTAAATGCAAAGAAATATTTACTTTTTGGTGGTTCAGGCAACTAAGCATAGTCAATTTTTGTTTAGTTTCTGGATGATGCTCAACAGAATTATGCTCTTAAAACAGAAAAGTGAATTATGCTCTTACTTTGAATAATGTAAACCAAGAAATACACCAAGGTAATAAAAGGATGGATTGGTAAAGGAAATATAAACTGTGAGCACCTATGATATAAATAACTAGTTTGACAGAATTTACTACAGAAAAGTTAAAATAAATAGTGAAAAAATAAACTGCAAGTAAGGACTCACTTATCATCTAGATTTTTGAAACTTAAGAATGAAATGTTAAAGGACAGACTGAGGTTGAAAATTTCCTTACCAGTTATACATACATATACACTGAGGTAAAAATGGATGATGAAGTCAAACATTGGATTTGGCTAAATTAAGGAGAAGGAGAAAAGGAAAAGAATCAGGTGTAAAACAGAACTAGAAAAACATTTTGAAAGGAAATTTAATAAGAATAAGTATAAAAGCATAGTAAAATAAGTTTGAAGACAAAAGATAAAAAATACAAAGAAACTGTATTTAATCTATAGGAATTCATGGACATACAAAATCTTTGGTTCTCACACCCTCCTTAACATTCCTGAAAACCTAGCAAAGCAAGAGGAACAAAATCCTCTTCTGCATGGAACAAAATCTGTTCTGCATGACACAGTGTGCTAGGCAAACCCACTGCCAGTGTGGGAACAATTCCAGGGCAAAATGGGATTCATCCCAGAGTTCTGAAGGAAGTGGCAAAAAAATAAACAATATAAAAATAAAATTAAACACCCTAATTACTTCCAAGTTTTTTTTACAGAGTTCTGATTTAATATAACCCCCCCATCTCTACCAATTCTATGATACAACATGCTTTTTAAGAAAGGTAAAATCTTTTACCAGTACTATCTCAATTATTATAATTTCAATTCTGACATTAATTTGAAATAAGATTAATACTTTTGAAATTATGTTTTTTAAGTCTTTTACTTTATATTAAGTACCATCTATATATTTCTTTTTGAATTTATTTTCGTAAGAGGTAGATATTAATTGTGGGGATGCCTTTCAATAGAAATTGTGTAAGTTAAGACCAACTTAAGTAAGGCTTCTCATACTCCTTTCTTTGTTTCCCTAAACACTATGCTTAAACAGAACTGAGTTGGGAAAATCTTTTTCTTTAACCAAAAAGATTTTTTAAAAAAATTAGAGCATTACAGTTATGCATAATGTTTGGGTTTGTTCTGACAAAATCATACACTCAAGGAATTTAATTTCAACCTCCATTACCCCTAGTTTTCCACCCCTCCACCCTGCCCTTATTCTTTCCTCTATTCTACTAATCTTCCTTTCACTCATTTATTTTTTTCTGACTGGTACTTCCTACATATGCATAATGGTGAAATCCCCTTTGGCAAATTTATACATGTATATAACATGATTTTGTTACAATCATTTCATATTTTCCCTCTTTCCTATTCTTCTACCTTCCCTCCCATTCTTTATCTTCTACTCATCTTCCCTATATATTTATGAAAGTGCATCCCAACACCTGCTTTCCCTTATTTTGCTTTAGCTTCCACATGAGAGAAAACATCAACCCTTGATTTTCTGAATCTGGCTTATTTCACTTAGCATGATATTCCATCCATTAACTCGAAAATGCCATTATTTCATTCTTGTTTATGAATAAGTAAAACTTCATTGTGTATATACACTACAAATGCCATTATTTCATTCTTGTTTATGAATAAGTAAAACTCCGTTGTGTTTATACACTACATTTTCTTAATCTATTCATCTATTGCTGGGTATCTGGGCTGACTTCATAATTTGGCTCTTGTGAACTGTGCTTCTATGAACACTGAAGCAACTATATCACTACAGTATGATGATTTTAGTTCTTTTGGATAAATAGCAAGGAATGGGACACCTGGGTCATATGATGGCTCCATTCTTAGTTTTTTGAGGAATCTCCATACTGTTTTCCAGAGTTAAGTACAAATTTAAAGTTGTTACCATTACCATGATGAACAGAAGATATCTTCTTGAAAATAGCTATTAATTAATCTGCATGCATTTTTTAGCTTAGTCCACATAACCTCACATATTAAATACTTCATGATGATTTTAAAGTTTGCTTACAAACTTAGCTTGCTTTGGAGAGATCAAATAATTTGTCTGAATTCTAGCACATAGAGTAGTTGTGACTGGAAGTTGTGCCTTTTTGCCTGTGTTTAATTACTCAGCCATAATCCTTGGCCTTGGCTGCTAGAGAAACTAAATGTTACAGTTAGTTATCCAGCATAAAGAGGGAAACAAAGAATGGTAACATTTACATATCGTACCAAGTCAAACTAGCTCTAGGATTCTAAGACTGGCCTGTCACACACAAAAAAGCACAAGAACAGGGTATCTTACTGTTAATTCTACTCTTAATTCAACTATTTGCTAATAAAGAACTGAACTTAAAAGTAGTAGTTCTTTCCTGATACTTTGAATTTCAGAATCATCTCAGGATTGGTATTTGTTCTCTTGTAAATGGGTCACATTTTCTGGGCTCTTCATATATTGAGTAATTTTGGACCATATCTTAAACATAGTAATTATTATGTTACATGGTGCTGAAAGTGTTGGCATGTTTGTTTTTACAATTAAAAAAATTGGTTAGCTGACTCCAAACTCACTTCCATGGAGAGCAGCAGCTCAGATCAGACGGTTAACCTTAACTACAAACTGCTTTCAGTTAGTCCTGTTAGCTTTGGGAGAGCCAGAGATTTGGAATGAGTTTAAACAGAATTTAGGGTTCTCTTTCTCTAGGGTTCCTTCACTTTCTAGTAACCATGGTTACTCTGGTTTCATTCTCCTTCCTGGTTCTTCTAGCAAGAATTACAGCGGGCTTTCTGCTGGAATTTAAGCTACTGCTATGCCTCCACATGCAACTATGGCCACTATCAGGACAAAATTCTGGAAAACTGGAAATTCATTTTTAGCCAATTACTTGATTCACATTTTTTATTCTCCTCCAAAATATGTCAAGTTTGGTTTCCAAAGTCTTCAGGTGGTTGATTTCTTGCATGTTGCTTGATTTATAAATGTTATAATGGAAGTTTAACTATTAAATTGTTTTTTATTCTTCCATTCTTCTAAGATTTCACCATAAAAATCTAATGTTTTTTTTAAACCTCTCATTCTGCATAATTTGGAATTTAATTTGTAAGCATTTTTATATGACCAACCAGCTTCTCCTTGAAACTATTTTTGGTTCCCAGAATTACATGATATTTCTTACGTTTTGGTATTTTCATTGGTCCCTCTTGTTCCTAAGGTTATAAGGAACAAGTCTCTAAAAGCCTCTGAAAAGTCTCTAAGGTTCAGAACTGGGTACACTGCTCTTTCCCTCTTCTACCTTTCTTTAGTTATATGATCTATTCTCATATCAACTCTACTAAACAGGCCCAATCTCTCTCTTATTAGCCATTCTAAAGTTTCAATCTGTCTAATACATCATGTTCACTTCTTCTGGTGTCTGTTGTAGAAGTGTGTGTGTGTGTGTGTGTGTGTGTGTGTGTGAGAGAGAGAGAGAGAGAGAGAGAGAGAGAGAGAGAATAAGGACTGAACCAGGGCCTTGTACATCCTAGGCATGTGTTTTACCATTAAGCTATATCCCTGGCTGAGGAACACCAAGTTTTAAGACACATATAACCACATTACCACCTGTTCCTCAAATCTGGTTTATACTTCCAGTTTCTATTTTTAATGTCAGGCCATTTTTCCTTGCATTAAAACAAAAATAGAAACAAAACGAAACAACAAAAACAATAATGCAGGGCAGGAGAAATCCCAAAAAACAGATTAGGTTCTTGGAAAAGTAAAATTCAAAACAAAACTGAGGGTCTCACCAACTTTATCTTCATTTCAAAAGGAATGGACATTTATTAAAAAGTAGAAAGGAGTTTTCGATTCATTTTTATATAAAAGATGTCATTTTACTCTTATAGCAATATAAGAAACAAGAGCCAGGGGCAGGAATGAGGATTCTCAGGCTGTAGCACAGATAAAGAGGATGGAGGAGAAAATATTCAATTAGCAGCAATAAGAAGGAAAACAAGGAGATCTCCTATGGCCTCTTGTCCATCCAGCGCAGTAATATTGTCCAGATGCTCTTAATAAGGGATACAGACAAGTCAGTGGCCCCTCTGGTATTATTAGGATGAAATGTAGAGGGAAATGTGTTGTCCTTAATGCTAAATAGTGAAGAGCAATTAGGGGTAGAAGGAACAGTGGACAAATATATCAGATATGGAATTACTTAGATGAAACTGAGTTGGAAGGCAAAAATCTTACTGCTATCGATAAACACAGCAGAAGAAAGAAAACAGATACCCATCTCAGATTTATGGTGTTTCCAAAAGGGACTGATCAGAGAAGAAAAAAAAATCACAGGTTAATGACATGGAATAGGTGGAAACTACTTTACAACAGTTTTATTATGACTCTAGAATACAGAAGGATGACTAACTGTCAAAGAAAAAAATCTTCCAGGGAAAAAGTCAACTTTCATAATGTAACAATTAGGGTTTTTTTTTTTTTTTTTTTTTTTTGTGGTGCTGGGGATTGAACCCAGGGCTTTATGCATGCAAAGCGAGCACTCTATCAACTGAACTATATTGCCAGCCCAACAATTAGGTTTAAGCAAGGAAGAAAGTTCAGAAAGTGAAACACATTAGGTACAACTGAAAAATTAGATGAGTCTTCTTTTCTCCTACTCTCAAATTCTAGTAATGTCTTTGTAGGGATTACAAATCCAGTAAGAGGACATTAAAATACAACACTGGGAAAAGTGTTAGCTAGAGATCCTGTGATTAAATAAAGACAAGTGGCTCTCTTACTGCTGATTTCAGATTCTACATATAATTCTTATGCTTTAAAAAATTACCAGAGAGCACAGAATGCAGCATTTCACAGGTCTATAGTTTTGTAAAACATATTAGGCAATGTACCAGGTGGATACCTATTTCCTCTTGTTTTTTTTTTTTTTTTTGGTAGGTGATGCTGAGAGTCAAACCCAGGGCTTTATGCATACTAAGCAGATGCTCTACCACTAAGCTCTATCTCCAGCCTCCACATTGTCTTTTAACAGATTAGAGTCAAAATTCAGTTTGTTCTGGATTTAATATAATAGATACAAATAAGTTACTAAGTTAAAGTATCATAATTTAAAGTATAAATGTATAAAACAACAAATTATCCAATAAATGTGAAAAGGACTGATAAGTAAGCATTACAATCTTCTGCATACATAAAGGTCCTGAGAAGATGCTAGGGTATTTTTAGCACATTTTTTTTTCAGTAGGATGTAAGTAATATCTTACTGAGAAAAAGGCAACCTGATTTTTCTAAGAGGAAATTATAGTTATACCAGTGGTTCTCAAAATATAGTCCATGATCCCTGGGGGTCTCAAGATTATTTCAAGGGATCCATGATGGGAAAAGGATATCTGAGATGGGTTCAGTGTCTCTGCACATTTTTGCTTCACATATTAATAATATAAGGTTATGACTAATCTTTACCTGTACATTTCTCAGGGTTGTGCTTGCAGAGAGGAAACTTGAAAGATGAGATAATATCACCCTTGGACAAAGACTAAGCTTGTTTAGTGCTAGCTATAACATAAAGGGTTCCTCTATTACATTGTAACCTACTGCATCTGCATGCATCTCTCTGGGTCCATATGTGTTATCCCAAGGTGTGAGCAATGCAGATATGATGTTCTTCTGCTTGTTGTGCTGTAACTAATAAAGTCCTTTTTCTCTGATCCAGTCTGTTTTCATTCAGGATCCATAAACGAATAACCGATAACTTACTAGTTTTTAAGTAGGGTGAAATGAGGTTAACTACTTTCTTAATACTATTAAAATGCAATTTGCATTTGTTTTTACTAAATTGGTGTTTACAATTCATTTACATGGCAAAAGCAATGGTGTATAAAACTGCTGATGCCAGAGTGCTACCAAGGCCATGGTACCCAACTGTATTCACTGTGTTCTTTAATGCCACAAACTCAGTAAAAAAGAATAAACAATCAGAAAAGGCTGGTTTCACCTAAGACTGTTCTTAATAATGCAGTAAAAATTACTTCTATTGAATTTTTTATCTCAAGTTAGCAAAACTTTTAAGTATTTGGTGTGAGGAAACAGGAAGGATGCACAAAAAAATGCTGCTGCATACTGAAGTACAATGGTTGTCTTGGGGAAAAGAACTTGTGCAACTCTTTGAGTTGCAAGCTGAACTAGTCACTTTTTAAATAGAATGCCATTTTCACTTGAAAGAATGACTGACATGCAGACTATGGTTATTCAGACATTTTCCGAAAAGAAAATGAAGTTAGCCTGTCACTTTAAGGAAAACAAGTGACAAGATTTGCTGCCAATGATAAAATTTGAGCTTTCAAGTGAAAATTAAAATTTTGGAAAACTTGTACCTGTCACAGTAAGCTTGACAGCTGCCCAATACTTGAAGACTTTTCGGATGAGATCATTGATGATGTTACATGTGATTTTTAAATATTATACAACGAACTAAGTCAACATTTGGGAGATCTGTAATCTGTACAACTCACTAAACCAGTATGTCCCAAATGACCAGTTTATAATGTTGTAAAAGAAATTCAAAGTATAAGGAAGATAAATGGTTTTTAATGTAGCGGAGACGTTCATTGACATGGTTTTAGATACCAGGCTGCAGTTAACATTTAAGAAACTACTACTGTGGCTGAGGCTGTAGCTCAGTGGCAGAGTACTTGCCTGCCACGTGTGAGGCAGTGGGTTTAATCCTTAGCACCACATAAAAATGAAACAAATAAAATAAAGGCATGCTGTCCATCAACAACTACAAAAAATAAAAAAAGAAACTACTTCTTATCAAGTTTTGGTGTAGTATCAAAGGAAAATATCCATAATTACTAAAAAAGCTTCCCTTTTCCAAAAACATCATTTATGTGAGGCTGAATTTTTGTCGTGTAACTCAATATCAACAAAAAATCACAACAGACTACATGCAGAAGCATTTCACAGCACTGGAAAAATAAATATATTCAAATCCAATTTTGAGAACTTTTAGGATGACAGATTATGACACAACAAGAGAAAACAGGTTGGGGAAGCTTTCCTTACCTACTGAGTTTGAGAGAACAGCTTTTCATCCCTTGGTGGAGAGAAATCAGAGCTGGATAGAATATAGCAACTTTTTTTTGTGGACTTTGAAAAAGTTAAAAAAAAAAAAAGAAGAAGAAAAAAGAAGGGAATTGTGAGAAAGGGTTTAACAGGAGGAAATAAGGGGAAAATAACCAGTCACATCAGACACATTTAAATTTGCTTATAAGTTAGGGAAAAGAATTAAAAAAGTGACTTGATACTTCTCATTTTCTTCTCTTCCCCAGAATTACTTCCAGTATTATAATAAAGCAAAAACCCTAAAATTATGTACTGTATTAAAAAACAGAGACCTATAGAAGAAAAGGGTTAAAATGAATGAATAATACAATATAAAAACAAAATTTCTCCAAGAGAAATTGCAATGTAAATATTAAAATGCTTTGGTATCAATATTTTTTTTTCATCTTTAGTATGTCACTTTAGCAAAAACTTTAGAGACTTTACCCAAGTCAGTGGTAAAACACTTGCCTAGCTAGGCAAGATCTTGGGTTCAATCTCCAGCACTGCCAAAAAAGAAAAGAAAAAAAAAAAAAAAAGCAAAACAACCCAATCTCTGATCTTTAGTAATGATGAAGATAATTTTTCTCTTCTAATTATATTCTACCAGAGAGTCTAAAAAAAAAAAACTAGTCTCCAAAGAGATGAATAATATACACATATAAGTGTTATATGTAAAAAGGGTAAATTTGATCCAGTTTCTAGAAACAAAACTAGGGAAAATGGGACATTTGCTTTGACTGAGAAGCCAAGGATCCTGAGGTACAACTTACAAAAACACATTTTTCTCTAGTTCTCTATAAACCTCAGTTTAGGATAGCTATTTCTGTCTAATACATAATGAAAAGAAAAAAACTGAACATTAAAGAAATGTAGGGACTTAAAAAAAAAGTTGAGTAATGAACCTAAGCTGTCAAGTTATTTCAAGTTCCTCCTTTAGAAAAGGTACATACAATACTATGTGTTAAGATGATATAAATCAGATTTAACTTTCTTATGGAAATCACTTGGTTGTTAGATATCCTGTATAAGGCCTAATTTTAAACTTTTGTTCAAATGTCGAAAAACATATTTATCTTATACTTGTATACTATATTCTATTTTAAAGCTTTTACAATGTATATAAAACCTGGTATCTGGACAATATGCACCAACTTAAACAAATAGTTTGAGTCTTGCAACAGAAAAAAATGTCTAGTGTTGAGTTGTGCTGAGAGAAACAATGGGGGCCCAAAACTCAGATGGATATCCCTAAGTGGGAGTTGTCCCAGGAGTCCAGAGGATATGAAATATGAGCAATACAAGGATGAGGATACCATCTGAGACTCAAATCTGTGAAACTAGAATTTTATAAAACACAAAAGGCTAGGAAGCAGAGAAGTATTCAAGGTCACATTGCTTAATAAAACAGCATATGTAACTGGAGGAACATACTAGGTCAATGCCTAGGAAACCATGATTATATTGCTTAAAAATGGTTATGTATGTGTAAATGAAACTTATTAAAAACCTTCAGTTTTATCTTTTTTTAAAAATGTTATTAGTTGTTGATGGACATCTACTTATTTATTTATTTATATGTGCTGAGTGCCTCACATATGCTAGGCAAGCATTCTACCACTGAGCTTGGTTTATACAATGTTATCCAAAGTGATCTGGAATAATTCTGGTTCTTATCTAGAGATTATCCTTTTTCCATAAAAATCTTATAGAAAATTTGAGCTTATGTATATATCCTTATACACTAACCAAGATAGTTAAAGGAGAACTTTTCTTCTTTTCCCTAAACTAAGATTCAAGTCTCTGCTGAAGCCTACTGTCAATTCATTGGGATAAGAGTTATTTTCCCTACATGAACTCAATTTTGAGCCACTGCTCAAGCTCACTAGGAATTTTAATTTTTAAATTAATGTCCTCCATATGTTTTATCAGTGCCATAAAATTAGAATTTTATTTTCATTAGCTTTAATTACATGATATAATTAAGTTATAGCATTAAATTATATAAGGCTAAATTTCCTATCATATTGTTTTATAATGCTTCCTAATTACTTTGGGTCTCTAAATCTTCAATTTGCATGTTGTTACTCTTTTTTTTTTCTTTTAATATTGCTGCCAATGACTAGCAAGGCTGAGACAATGTAAGTTCAATAAATACTTCTTCTCCAAGTGACTGACAAGTGAATTTTTAGACATGAGCTTTCTCAAACATGTCAGAGTGTCTATATTTACTTGCAATTGCCAGGTACAGCATATCATATTTCCTTCATGTAAATATTGAACAGCTCCCTAACGACCTCATTTTTTTTTTAACTAAACCTACAAAATTCTGTTTCTCAAAGCTACCTAATTCACTGATCTAATCACAATGTAGCTATATCAGAATTTGCAAACCATTTATTTAACTGGCATCTTTTAGTAAAAACTGTACTCATCCTATTTTCTTAACATATTTTTTAGTTGTTGATGGACCTTTCTTTATTTTATATGCAGTGCTGAGAATTGAATCCAGTGCTTCACACATGCTAGGCTAGTGCTCTACCACTGAGCCACAACCCTAGCCCATGTATTCATTCTATTTTTAAGCTTTTGAGAAACTCAGATGAAAAACCAAATACATATATAAAGAATAAATCAGAAATATATATATGAGTATATATATATATATATATATATATATATATATATATACACATTTCTTATACACACACATATATGCATTTATAATCAGAAATGAAGCACAAAATCAGCTATTTGGAACTAGAACACATAATCTCTTTAAATAGTTAAACATTTGAATAATACTATGTTTACTTCATGTTTTGGATTTTAGAATCTGGAATACTTTTATAACATTCAGTAATGTCAGTTTTGCTTATGAAATGAAGACTTTGGGGCTGGGACTGTGGCTCAGTGGTAGAGTTCTCGCCTAGCACGTGTGAGTCACTGGGTTCGAGCCTCAGCACCACATAAAGATAAACAAATAAAGGTATTGTCTATCTACAACTAAAAAATAAAGATAATAGTTAAAAAAAAAAAAGACTTTATGAAAGAGATGGGGACAGCATTTCTTTGTTCTCCAGTGGTTGGTAGTGTCAGATATATAACCAGAATTCAGAATTTCTGAATGAAGAAAAACAGTTTACCAATATCACCAAATTCTTTTGTGTTCTTATTATTGCTCCCTAAATATTTTCTTACATCAAAACACTGTAGAATTCTGTATAATTTCCTTCAAAAAGTCAGATAGAAAGATGAGTGCAAAAGATTTCTGTCAAACCCTTGGACACCTAAGATAGTATTTAGTTCATCAACTGAAATACCTACAAGGAGCAAACATAAAAATCTCATTTCTGAGATCATAAAAATGATGTAGTATATTAAAAAATAAACTAAAAATAATAATCTATATTTAAAGAACAAATTTATTAAAATAATTAACTGCTATCATGTAAACAGGTTACTATTTTTGACAACAGTGTCCTGCAAACAAAACATAAATAATGCTTGTCAAGAAGAACTGTGAGCTGGGTGCAGAGAATTACATGCCTGTAAACCTAGCAACTCGCTGAGGCAGATTGCGAGTTCAAAGCCAGCCTTAGCAAAAGCCATTCAGTGACACTCTGTCTCAGAATAAAATACAAAATAGGGCTGGGGATGTGGCTCAGTGGTCAAATGCCCCTGAGTTCAATCCCTGCTATCTGCTCCCCCAAAGAAGAATAAGTGTATGCATTTTATTTCTTATCTGCAAATATTTTCAATTTTTGTTTGTTTTGTTTTTTGCTTTGATTGAACCCAGGGATACTTTACCACTGAGTTACATTCCCACCCCTTTTTAGAATCAGTAACAACATGAAACAGTTTCTTGGTTCTTTTAGCACTGCTCAGCTATTCTTCTTTGGAAAGTTTATATTCATAATGGAATTTTAAAAATTGTTCTTAAGATGATAGGCTATGATACTTGTTTCCTTTCAAATGAATGATAGAATTTTTTAAAAATATTTTTTTAGCTGTAGATAGATACAATATCTTTTATTTATTTTTTTATATGGTGCTAAGGATCAAACCCAGGGCTCTATGCATGCAAGGCAAGTGCTCTACCACTGAGCTACAACCCCTGTCCCAAATGATAGAATTTTATTTATTTTTATTTTTTGGTAATATTGGGGACTGAACTCAGGGTCTCACACATGATAGGCAGGTGCTCTGCTAGTGAGCTACATCTCCAGCCTTCATGACAGAATTCAGAAAGCTGAATTCACTTTATGTGTATTTTTTTCTTGCTGGGGATGAATCCATGGTCTAGCACGCACTTTACCACTTAAATCCCAGTTCCTGAATTTACTACAAAATTCTGCCAAATGCCTTTACCTCTCATTAACGTTTATCAGATGGTGAGTTAAATAGCAGCCCTCTCCCCTACCTTACCACTTAATCTTTGGCACCCTCTTCTATGTAACTGACAATCTATAATGCCTATAATGCTTTTAAAATATATTTATAAAACATTAATACTCTTCTCACCCTGGTGCATTTAGTAACTCACTTCTAATAAACAGAATAAAGAAGTGAAAGATACTATAGAGTATTTCTCATTCTAAAATTTTTATTTATTGAAAATGATGTCAAAATTGGATTTATCAGATTTGATGTTAAATAATAACTAAGATAGTCTTAGTTGTGGAATCAGTAACTGAAAAGCCCTGACAAATAAATAAAATCTCTTGCTTTATTTAGAAGGAAAGATATAAACATCAGTTTATTTTAATTTTCTAAACTGCTTCTAAAGATACACTTTTCTGCTCTTAATGGATGTTTAGCTTGTTTCTAACCATTATATGTAGCAAGATAATCTTTGCATATATGTCCATGCAGATATAAGTATTTCTGTATTGCTTCAATGACAAAAACTTATGCTTATGCTTGTTAGGTGAAGTGTTTTTTTGTATTGTTTCTTAAACTGAGCACTGAAATTAAAGAAAAAGTAGAAAGTAATTTTCAAACTTAGTATCATCTGTATCTTACTATCTACCTTATTTTAAACTTTTAGAACTTTGTTAAATGCCTGTGAAAAGAAAAATAAAATATTAGAAAATATGAAATGTAAGCCTTTAATCTACTTGAAAATAGTTCTTCTATTTAGGAATATATATGTCATATGTTTGTATATATTGAACTTCTGTTGAAATTCCAATGGTGGATCACCTCAGGAAAATAAAATGAGGAAGATATATTGTATATCTGCATTTAAAGGCTGCTTTTTTACAGAAGCAATGTTAGGGTTGAAAAGAATCTTGTCTACTTTTTACCTACATCCTGCCCACCCTAACCCTAATAATATACTGACTAAATAATTTGGGAAGTCTGTGGAACCTAATTTCTCACCTTTGACTGCTTTTCTCTTGGTATTCCAGATTTCACTTTATCAAGTGGCTGATCAAAGGTCAAATTATTCTTTCTTGTTTCACCATCTTCAAGCAGGGGAACATAGTCATAACTGTTATCTGCACGATAAAAACCTTTTGAACATCAGTAGAAAACTCTTATTTTTGATATCACTTGAAAATGTAAAAATAATACCCCCCCTACATTTTTAAAAAAATAGATTTTAAGCTTTAAGTTTTGAAAATTATTTAGATAACAGTTACCTTGAAAAGTTGCCCATTTAGTTTTTTTCTTTCCTACTAAACACAAAAAACCCTTACTCTTCCAAGGTCAGCAGTAAAACATGTTAGAATTCAGAAAGCTAGAAATATGCTTTCTATATCATTCTCTTACCAACAAAGATCATATTTTCTTGTTTAAGAAAATTTATCATATTTTATATAATTTGTCATATTGTTGTAATTTATCATATTTTCTTGTTTAAGACAATTATTTATATAACTACTCCACGCTTATTGCAGGCAAATTAGAAAATGTGGGCATGTCATAAAGAATAAAAAATAAAAGTTACCCACAAGTTTTATCACCTGTGGATTATTTTCTTATGAGATATCCCTAGGATCTTTGAACTCAGTTTTAGTTCAAAAGGCATAGATATTTAAAAACACTTCTGCTATTAATGGCAGAATATCTTCATGGAAGTTTTATCAACCTAGTCTTATCATACAGTATAATGTGAGAATCCATTTCCACAAATTCTGCAAGTGTTCATTTAAATAATCATAATGTATAGCTGTGCTACACTTATTATATCACAACTACTGAGAGACAATGGAAAAGTAAAATTCAACTTTCACCTTTCTTTTCTCTAAGAGGTTCAAAAACTACAAACATACCTCGACTGGAATTCACAAGAAGTAACTGTGATTTTAGCTTGTCAATAATAGTTTGTTGAAGTGACAGCTGTTCCTGTTGCTCACGTATTCTCTGCTCATAGTTCTCAGTCTGCTGACATAAAAACCAGTTAGCCTGATACTTATTGACAGACATGAACATACATTTACTGTCTACTAGGAGTTGCCCATATTGCATTTCTCAGGTACTAAGAAAATTTAATTACAATTGGCTCCAGGAATGTATTTGTAATTGTTACAAACATCAGTGATTTAAGATACTTAAAACACATACAATTTTAAAAAATCATCTTATTTGAAGAGATTTCAGTCAAGATTTGACGGTACAGTCTTTTGGTATTTCAGTTACAATAAAAACTCTAATAGTAATTTGAATTTAATCCTTTAAAAAGCATGGATGATAAGACAGATGTTATATTAAAGTGATTCTTTAAAAATACTAACTTACAAAGATTAAAATGTCAGGTCTTTCAAATAAATACTTCTGAATTTGTTTTTAGAATATAAAAACACAAAAGAAGTGCTATATAAGTATACTGGTCAGAAACTTCTTTTCTAAGTTGTAGTAATTCAACAACATGGCTAATGATCACTGTATATTTTAAGTACCATAATTTCCCTTATCTTTTTTTTTTTAACATTTCTTTGGTTGTTGATACACACAATACCTTTGTTTTATTTTTATTTATTTTTATGTGGTGCTGAGGATCAAACTCAGTGCCTTATACGTGCCAGGTAAGCACTCAACCACTGAGCCACAACCCCAGCCCCTCCCTTATCTTTTAATCTATCCATTTCACTATTTTATTGCAATAGCTATGAAAATTAAGCAATGAAAAAAGACACAAGTGTATATTAAGAAAACATATGTTGTAAACTTTCAAGAGAATTTGAAAATGTTGCATTACAATTACCAAATTAGTAGTTATAAAAACACATTAGCAAAACATGATAGAGGATCCTTACCAATTTCTATTATTGGAGAAACAAATAAATGATTAAATTGCAAATTCCTTGAAATATGAAAGGGGTCCTAATAAACTTAAAGAGTCCTTCAGTATATACTAAATATTTGTTTTTTTTTTTAATTTTTAACTTGTTTTAATTAGTTATACATGACAGTAGAATGCATTTATGCACTTTGATATACATAAATGGAATATAATTCCTCATTTTTCTGAGTGTACATGTTGCAGAATCGTATTGGTCATGTAGTCACATATATTCATAAAGTAATAATGTCTGTTCATTTTACTATCCTTCCTATCCCCACATCTCCTCCTATACTAAATACTTGATTAAGACTCAATCAAAATTCACAACTAGTGAAGCTCTATTATTTTCTTTTTTTTTAATATTTAATTTTTAGTTTTAGGTGTACACAATATCTTTATTTTACATTTATGTGGTGCTGAGGATCTAGCCCAGTTACTTGTGCATGCTAGGTAAACAATCTACCACTGAGCCACAAACCCAGCTCCAAGAAATTCTATTATTTTCAGAGACCAATAAATCTGAAGTATAAATCATATGGCTGTTCCTAGATTCTCAAATACAGATTAATTCAAGAAATTAAAACAAAATAACCACATTTACCAAAATAGAAGGTGAACTTTTATAAGGATTATACTTCAAAAATGAATAACTGACAGAGTAATCTGAGTAAAGTCTTATGTTAAGTTGACATTCCCCATAGAACTCTGCAAAGCACGTAAAACACATGCTTACTGGGGGAAAATGAGATAAAGAATTCAAATATATTTTGTCATCATGAACAAAAGAATGAGTCTTCTAAGTATACAGTGATCATTAGCCATGTTGTTGAATGGACCACATGTTCAATGACTGAGAGTCTCAGAATAGATCCTTAGGTGCTCAAGTCTAATCTAGGGCCAATCTACTCAGGATAAGGCATCTTATTCTTAAATAAATTCATATTCAAGCTGCTAGAAACACAGCTAGGGTAGATTGGCTGAAAGGATTCAAACATCTACATCAAATTCTTAATACCTTAAAATTATCTAGACTACAACAGAGTAATCAGCATACACGTTAATCTTTTGTGCCTCCATGCATTTTGAACTTTCTCCAAAGAACTCAAAAAAGTTCTTCATAAACATCCATTACCTGTTTTTAACTATATTTGGATAAGCCTTCTATTGTGCAGAGATTAAGTTACCTACCCAAAAAACAGCCCATAACAAATGTCTAAGTTATTTAAGTCTCAGTCATTCTTACCTACTATGGGTTTTTCTCCACTTTAATGAAGAACCCAAATGATCATATAGTTTCTCTTGTAATCTACTCAGAAAGCTTCTGCCAGTCAATTTTCATCATCTACTCTGACTTAAAAAGATACTTTATGACATCTGCATGTAAAATTACAATAGGTGAATAATCCTGAAAATGTATTTAGTATATCCTGGAAAAAATAATAGATCAACAGTAATTTCAAGTTGAAGACTTGAACTATTTCTTAAGTCCCTTGATTACATATTATAAAGCTCAAATAAATTCTGTAATAATTAAAAAAATCTATCTGGAAGTTGCTAGCAGGGGAAAGAGAATAGAAATGATCTATATCCTCCACTGTACTTTTCATATATTTCCTTATAGAAGTTATAGTCTGTGTCTGATTTCCCTCTAGATTCTATAAATTCTTCATGGGCACAGTTTATTTCTTCCTGATGTCTCCAGAAGATCACAGAATGCCTGGCATATATTGAGATGCTTACCAAAATATTAATTGAATACACTTAATTAAATTGTTAATAAAATAGAAGAGAAAAAGATATGCCTTCAGATATGAACTGAAGGAATGGAGGGAGAAATGGCTTTGCCTATATTTCAAGGAGGAAAAAGGAAAAATAGAAACAAGGTCAGTAGGTGAATAAGACAAAGAGAATTTTAAGTTTGAAGAGTGTGGATGTAAAAGACAATGTTTGAAGGCTTTTATGTGGGTGCAGGAGAAGAAAGCTTATATTGTTAGGAAGTACTTTGAGGAGAGAAAATATATATTCAGAAAAGCATATAAAGATTTTGACCAGAGACAGGCTATGAAGAGTCTGGAAATAACTATTATATTAAATTGGGGGGGGGGGGAACCAATAGAATTCAGTTTATTTGCTAGGTCTGGAAACTAAATGAAACGAGTTTTATCTTATTTTTATTAAATTATTTTGTTTACTGAACAAATCTGAATAAACATATAATCTAAAAAATCCTTAAAAGTCAAATAATTGTTGCATGGTCACAGTATTTTTAAAAAACAATACAATTACAAAGCAAGCACATTCCAGTACTATCAAAGACCCCACAAAACAGAAAAATCACTAACAACCACATTGAAAATGTACAACAGCAATGTCTTGTCAACACTTCTGTACAGAGCACAGACATGACAGCTAAAACAGACAGAAGAGAAGATGCTTTTGACAGCCAGTGTGTGTGAATGATTCTTTGAGTCAGATGGCAGCAACAAGTTACCAACTAGGAGATCTGCATGACAACTAACCATCCATCTGTATCAAACACCATCTGGCCAAGATGACTCTGGCTTCTGTGTACTTGACACTCCTTCTAATTCCAAAGACTAGCAAAACAAGTGGTCTACCAGCATCTACAGAGCTAAACAGGTACTCAGGTACTTGTGTCATAAGATACATTGTATTCTTTCTTAGTTTTTTTGAAAGCAAAATTTAAAAGAATTGTGATCAAATGAGGTATACACCTTAAATTTATTAAAAATGGTTGTCCATTTACACTCTAGACTATCACAAATAAAGCAAAAAGTTTATCTTAAGAATTGCCCTTTTACCAAGACAAAATTTTAATCCTTCCTCTTCAAAACTAAGGCAACATATTTCCTGTAATTTTGGACATACAGCTGTTCAAGTTTTCATGAGTTTCATAAATATTAAAATAGAGTTCTATAAATTGAATTTTTTCCTGATCCTGACATTGAATGTTCTCATTTTTCACATATTATAGTGTGCTCATTTCCTAAATAGGGAAAAAGTTCAAGTGTCCTTCAGTCATCTGTAATACCCTAAATAGATAAAATATTATTTATTCTTATTCTTAAGAGCTAATTCCAATAGTCTGAAAAATACCATGGATTTCTTCTAATGATTTACTAAAGAATTTAATAAATGATGAATGAATTAAAAAATAGTCTCAATTTAAAAACCTTTCGAACTGCTCCAAGATTAACAAAGAGAATGAAAGGTTCCTTGAAGGATCTGCTTGGCTACAAATGCTCTCAATAGGGAGCTCCACAATTCATAAGGAAGATAATAAATTATTCCCAATAAAGAAAGAAACTAATAATCTTACTTTAGATAAAACTAATAATTTAGATGCATTCTAGTCAAACATTGGTAAGCTAATCATCAACTTCAATTTTAAGTTTTTTAAAAAGTATGAGATCATATAGCCTGTCTTACACATCTCCTTCTTCAACCATTCTCTGCCTAATAGGTTATAAGTCCTGCACACCCCTGCCCTTCAGATCAAGACTATTATATAGAGATCTGTAATTTGACAGATATTAGATTTGATTATTTACTATTATGTGATAATGCCACCATCAATTTCTCAGCATGCCAAGTAATAAACAATGTCCAACTATTTTCATTCTATGATTCTGTTTTGGTCTTGATTTATTTGCCTCTTTGAACCTTTGACTTTTTTATCTTTGAAACGAAAATAATATTTATCTGAAGGATTAAAGGAGATGACATATAAAATATCTGTTACACATTTAGCTTTTTGCAAATGTTTGTTCCTTTCCTTTAATAATGAGCCAAGTACATAGAGTTACCACTAGGTCAATGTTTAAAAGAGCTGTGAGGTTTGGGCCACTTCTGAGAGCTCCTGAAAGGACAATGTCTACTGCAGTTATGGGGGCAGAGCTGCCATGAAGACTCCAAACTGTTAAAGCTACAAGTATGCAACTCCACCCTGGGAGAACCAAAGGTATGAGACTCCAAACTGAGAGAGCTGTATCCAGCAAAGCCTGTGGGTATAGGTGCCCAGAGCCTTGAGGGCCGCCCAGACCCACTTCAGTGTGTACAGAAGACAGGACACGGATTTGAGATTATTCTCAAGCCTCGAGATTCAATATTAGCCCTTCTTGGTTTTAGATTTGGTCAGAACCTGTTGTCCCTTTCTGCTTTCCTGCTATTTCCTTTTAGAATGGGAAATGTCTGTGCTATGCCTGTTCTACCACTGTATTTTGGAAGTACATCCCTTGTTTAATTTCACAAGCTTATAGCTAGAAAGGAATATGCTGCAGGAGAAATTGTACCTTGTTGCACCAATAACTGATTTAGATGCTATTTAGATGAGACTTTAGACCTAGATTTTAAAGTTTATACTGGAATGAGTTAAGACTTTTGGGACAGAATGAATATACACCATATATAAATATGCCATGTATTTTTTTTTGAGAAAGAAATGAATTTTGGGGGCCAGGGGCAGAATGCCATGGTTTGAATTTGTGTACCCTGCAAAATTCATGTTGAAACCTAATTCCCATTGTGATGATATTAAGAGGTGGGGCCTTTTAAGAGGTGATAAGGTCTTGAAGGCTCCTCCCTGATGAATGGGATTAGGATTTTAAGAAGAACTATTTGCATGAGGTTCAGTCCTTTTTGCCCTTCTATAAGGACACAGTGTTCAAATCCTTTAAATATAGTAGGTGCTCAATACATTTTTGAATAAATGTCATAATGTAAATATTTTTAATAGGTGCTCAATACATATTAGAATAAATGTCATAATGTAAATATTTTTTAATAACAAATACTCTTGGATATATATATATATATATATATATATACATATACATATACATACACACTATACTGACAACCCAAATTTCTGGAAATAAAAATATGGAAAAAACATACAATTATTTAAATTCTGATGGATAAAAAGTGAATTCAGCTAAGTACTAACAATGTAGTGTAAAAGAAAAAAGACTTTAATCAGAAAGCACTTTTAACTACTACCAGTACCTTCAATAGAGAATAGAAAAGAAAAAAAAAAAAAGGGGGGGGGGAGATCTTGTAAAAACAAGATCAATAAAGTAGAAGCAGGGGACCAAGGGAGAAAGGAGAATTGGAGAATGAAGTTAACCAAATTATGCTATGTGCATATATGAACATTGCATAATTTATTCCTATTTTACATATAAATATAATGCATCAATTAAAAATACAGAGAAGAAAGATCAAAAGAGTAGAGGAAATGATTCAGGGGGATGGAAGAAGGGAGGGAAAGATGAAGTTCTGGGAACTGATATGAAGAAAACTATGTTATATACATTTATAAAATATGTAAAAATGAACCGGACTAATATGTATAACCATAATGCACTGATAAATAAATTTAAAAACAATAAAATGCTTTATCACCACCAACACTTTACACAGCACATATTTTGTTGGAACAAATAAAGAAAAAAATGAAGGATGATAGACAATAATGAGGCCATTTACATCTCAAGAGAAAGTGAAAAAAAGTTTTTTTAAATGTGGTACCCACAATAGGTATTTTGTACCTTTATGCATTCCTTTACAACATGTTTTAAAGCTTTTAGGGTTAACATAACCCTTCAGGGTAAGAATTTTTACTTCTGGTGGCTCAATAAAAGTTGTTGAATAAAGCAGTCTGACAACAAAGCAGTCCTTATTGCTTTATATTTACTGTCAGAATAACAATAAATATTAGAGAAGGTTAATGATAAAAAGAGCATAGCCAAATTTAGTCTTATTTAAAACCTTCACCTCAGCCTCACTGGTTGGTCAATAAGGCTGCTTGTTCAGCAAATTGAATGGTTTTAAGTATTATGCCTTTATTACAGATACAAATAAAAAGCAACTTATAGCACAGGACCTGAACTATTCTAGAATTAAGAAGATTGCTTCTTTTCTACATAAAATTGCCATTTTTCTCCTTTAATCAAGACTGGGCAAGAACTGACAAATTTCACATTTCTTTTCAACAAAGAGATTTATACTTTCTGATTACATAATGCAAAGGATCTTGGGACAGCAGGAGAGGTCAGCAGCAGGAGGTTTTCTATAACCTAATCATTCATGACTTATAAATGGCCATCTGTCTTTTATTTTTTATTTTTGCACTAGGGATTGAACCCAGAGGTGCTTAACCACCAAGTACAACCCCAGCATTTTTAATTTTCATTTTGAGACATGGTCTTCCTAAGTTGCTTAGGGTCTTGTTGAGTTGTTGAAGCTGGCTTTGAACTTGTGATCCTCCTACCTCAGCCCTACCCCAAGCTGCTGGGATTACAGGTGAGCACTACTGTGCCTGGCTAATTAATGCCCATTAGTTTAAAAAATTTAATTAATTTAATAAAATAATATTTGTATTATTTTATTAATGATTCTTCTGGAAAAACAGTCAAAAAAGCAACAGAAGTTATTGTTTTTGTTAAATATATTTGATTTCTCTTACAGAACAGTGAATGAGTGGTATGAGTAATAAAAATGATTCTATATCATTATGGATTCTTGAGATGTTTGAAACTCCCAGGTAACTTAGCCTAGTTAGCCAAAAGATGTGGCAAAGATTGCTGATTATTTCTCATATTCACTTTCTTTCAGCAATACAGAGTTTTAGCTTGGTACCTGTACAGTCAGGTAGAGGATAGATTCACCAGGCTTCCTCATTACTAGGTGTGATCATGTGACTAAATTTTGACTAACAGGATGTGAATGGAAGTGATCTGTACAAAAACTGGACATCAGAAAGCTGCTTTTAGCTTTTTCCTCTCACCTTTCTCACTGGAAGGGAAGTGGTAACAATAGAGCAGCTACTATAATTTCAGAGAGGAAAACCATATTTTAAAGATAGTAGAGTTGTTTTATTAGCCCTGTTCTACTCATTTTTGAACTGTTACATGAGAGAGAAGTTAATTTTTCTATTATTTCAGCATTGTATTTATTGGATCCTTTGAAACAGCAACTTATTCTGTACAAAAGTTAATTCCAAGGTCAAGCCAACTCTACCATCCTATACTCCATACCCTATATAATAATCTTTTATTCTGTAAACATATTAAAAGCTGTCTAAGTCAGGGCCTACTTAGATTGCAATATTACTTTACTTTGGGATAGACAGAAGACCTCTTAGTGTAGGTAAAAATGAATGCTTACACACTGCAAGAAATAGAATAAGCAACTGGATGTGTTGATGTACGCCCATAATCCCAACTACTCAGGAGGTTGAGGCGGGCCAATCGCTTGAGCCCAGGAGTTTGAGACTAGCTTAGGCAACATAGAAACAATAATAAACAAAAACAAAAACTAACAGAATAAACAGTATTAGACTATGAGCTTTTTATTCCCTACCCCCCAGTGCTGGGAATCAAAGCCAGTTCCTCACGTATGCTAGACAAATGTTCTACTATTGAATTACACTCCCAGCCCTTGATCTATTTTTGAAAAATTATGACTCAAAAAGATATATACCAAATTGCTAAGAATGATTAATCTTGGGGAGTGAGAGAGCAATATTACTTCATATTCTGTACATCTTAAATTATCTACTTTTTGGAATAAGTATCATTAAAGCCAACAATATCATAACAATCACTTATCGGCCTTATTTATTTTTACCTCTCATATCATTTTGGGTGCCTTTGCTTGACAGAATGCTCTTGAATGGATATAGTGTACTAACTCAAGTTGGTGAGTTTGTGATAGATAGATGACAGATGAAAAGCAATAAAACACAGCTAGTAATATGAACCAGACCAATGATTTAGTCTATTTTTATAATAGTTTTTTAAAAAACTGTGACATAACATAAAATTTAGCATTTTTACCATTTTTCATTATACGCTTCTATGACAGTGAATACAGCTGAATTGTTGTGAGATCATCATCACCATCTATCTCCAGAACTTTTTTTTTTTAATCTTTCCTAATTGAAATTCTGTGCCAATTAAACATCAATTCTTCATTCCTCTCTCCCCCTCAGCCCCTGGCAACCACCCTTTTACTCTATCTTTATGAATCAGACTACTCCAGATACCTCACATAAGTGGAATAATGGAATATTTGTCCTTTTGTTATTGGCTTATTTCACTTGGCATAGTATCTTTAAGGTTTCATATTGTAGCATATGTAAGTATTTCCTTCCATTTTAAAACAGAATACTATTCTGTTGATGTACATACCATATTTGTTTATCCATCCACTCACTGATGAACAGCTAAGTAGCTTCTACTTTTTGCCTATTGCGTTGCAATGAACATGGGTGTATAAATATTTGTGTAAGTCCGTACTTTCACTTCCCCGCCCATTACTGGTGATGGAACCCAGGGTCTTGTGCCTACTGAGGTATATACCAAGTCTTCTGTTTACACTTTTTTTTGGGTCATCTACTCAAGAATGAAACTGGGGTACTGTATTTTCTAAAGAATTGCCTCTCCATTTTCCACAGTGGCTATACCATTTTACATTCCCACTAGCAAGGCACAGAGATTCCTATTGTTCCACCTCCTTGCCAACACCTTTGTTCTGTTTCTTCATAACAGTCATACCAATGGGTAAGGTGGTATCTCATTAATCTACTTTATTCTTTAGTTGTCTCTGCTTTTGGTACCATATCCAAAAAATCATTGCCAATCCAGTATCATGAGAGTTTCTCCCTATGATTTATTCTAAGAATTTTATTGTTATAACTCTTACATTTAGTTCTTTTAACTGTTTTGAGTAAATTTTTGTAAAATGAAGAAAGGCAGTAATTACTCCAACAACACGGGATTTCTTTTTATAGATTGGCATCTCCTTTAATTTTTTTTTAAAACAATGTTATATAGTTTTATAACAATGTTATATAGTGCACCACCCCTGACTGCTGAAGGTTCTGGATCCTGGGTTCGAGGAGGTTTCCCCGTAAGGGCCACCAACTGCCGCGTCCCCTCGCCAGCAAAGGAAACACGACACAGGATTCTTCCTTCAGCAGTTTATTCAGGCCTTTGTTTAGACATGTCTTTTAGCTTGTTTCTCTCTACTACTACTACTACTACTACTGCTACTCCTACTACTACCACTACTACTACTACTACTACTACTACTACTACTACTACTACTACGTGCCCCAGCCTTAATAAAGCAGATAAAGCCCCAATGCACAACTGCCACGTGGATCTTTCTCATAGGGTATTTTACAGCTACGTGCCAACTCTCCCAAAATAAGGAGTTGTTTATCACAGGCCACGGAGCTTATCAGCGCCATCTTGTAATGGCGGCCACAGTACACAGAAACGGCTCACCACAAAGTTCTGCTATGCTTCTTCTTTTCTCAGGAAGAGAACTAGGAACTGAACCATTTTCTCCCAACTACACCTTGCTATGCTGAGATGTTGGGGCAAGGACAAGAAAAAATGCCATTTTGATGGTAGATGACCTCATCTTATACTTCATAGAAAATCCCTCTAATTTTCTGCCACTACCTCTACAAACTTATATTCATTTGTGATTACTTTTTAATCTTGTTCCTTCCAGTCCTGAGAGAAAAAGGTGTTTGCTTTCTGCTTATGGTCAATTTCTTGATGGTGCCTCAAAAGTTCCACAGGCTTTTATTTTTTACTTTCCTTTATTCTTTTTCTTCTCAGATTCCATAATTTCAAATGATTTGCTTTCAATTTCATTGCTTCTTCTCTTTTCTGAATTTCTAGAGGTCAACTGACTACCTCCTTTTCTTCCTCTTACTGATCCTCTCTTCTGTCCTACCAATATTTGAGCACCTATATGCTAGGTACTGGGGACATAACAGTGAATGAGACATGGACTCAGGCTTATAGGAGTTTACTTTCTTATTCAGGAGACAAACAGATTTAAATAGATATAATGTCAAAGTAATATATGCTCTGAAGGAAAATAAGCAAGCAGGGTTAGAAGACAGAGAGTAACAGAGGCTGCTCTTGCATTTAAAAAATGATTAGGAAAAGCTTCTTTGAAGAGGTAGTATCTGAGGAGCAACATGAAAGCAATAATGGGGAAACCAAGGAAATATCCAAAGGATATCCACACCACTCCAGAAAAATGGTTTGGCAAACACAAAGGCCCTGAAGCAGGAATGTATCTGAATAATAGCAAGAAATTAATGTGTGGAAAACTGTGAAAAGCATAGAGAAAAAGACAAAGTGTTGGTCAAGGGTCAAATTATACTCTTCCCTGGTTACCCATAGAAGGGATTTTGAATTTTATTTCATGGAAAAAATGCAAAAGTTTGAATAGGAGACTGATAACATTCAAACAATCTTTTCTAAGAATCACTCTGGCCATGTGTGGTGGCTTGCATCTGTAATCCCAGCTTCTTGAGAGGCTGAGGTAGGAAGATCTCAAGTTTGAGCCCAGCCTGGGCAACTTAGAGAGACACTTGTCTCAAAATAAAATACAAAAAGGGACGGTGATGTAGCTCAGTGATACAGCACCCCTGGGTTCAATTGCCAGTAGTGAAGGAAAAAAAAATCACTCTGGCTGTTGTGTAGGGAATTGACTATAGGAAGGCATCAATTATTTTTTCTCCTCTTCTACTTTCAAACTTTCTCTTCTGTCTACTGTATTATTCTCCAACATCATTTCACTCAACTTAAAAGAAAGAAAAAACCCAAAAATCCTGTCAACTTATTTCTCTTCTTCACAGTCAAGCCTTTTGACTATATAGTTTATAGTGCATTTAGTCCTTCATTTCCTAATTCTTCTCAGCCCTACTGCAATCTGCCTTCCATGCTCCACTTAACTGTCTTCATAAATGTCAATAATCTCAATTCAGCCAAATGAAACGTATGCTTATCAGGCATCATCTAACTAGATCTCTTAGCTATCTGTTACTGCGAACTACCACATTCTTCTTGAAATTCTTTTCTAATGGCTTCTATGGTATCACTCTTTGTTAATTTGTTTCCTTCCTTTTAGTGTTTTTTGTTAATCTCCTTAATGGTTCCCCCTTCTAAATGTCTATTTCTAAAAATATTGATGTTCTCTAGGCTTTATTCCTATGTCTCTCAACTGCTTAATGTTCTGAATCTCTAGATTCAGAAAGCCAACTGGTTTGCCTTCTTTCCTTCCATTTATCTTCCTCCATTTCTGTCCTTCAAATATACCTTCAACCTATATACTCTAAATGGGAAATGTTATTCACATTTAAAGCTACAAAAAACCTCATTTATTTATTACTGCAACTATTATCTCCAACTCAAAACTCTTTCTAGGCTTCCAGATCCATGTTTAAACAATCCATTTTCATCTGTATGACCCACAGGTAATGAAATTTATTAACTAAAATCTAATTATACACAGTCTTATTTCCCCATCCCTAAATCTACACCTTCTTCTATACTCTTGATTTCCGTCATCCAGCACCACTTTTAATCTGGTCATTGATTTTAGATTCCTAGGTATCATTCCAGAGTCTATGCCTTCACCCTCAGAAATGGCCTACATTCAGGTGCCACCTACTTTCCAATGTATCGTCTAAAGAAATTTTAGATCTCTTCCCCAATTCATCCCTAAAATGCTTAATTAGTTTAGGTCCTTATTTTGATGTATTGAAATGATTGTCTTTCATTTTTTTTCAAACCAAAGTATAATATGTAATACATATACTTAATAGTAGTAATTGTATATTAAGATTTAATTTTGTATAAATACAATTATTAGAGTGCTTAAAGTGCAACTGATGGTTGCCACATAGTTTTATATTCCTTACTCCTGGAACAATGCTTAGAATAAAATATGTTAATGTTGAGCTGAATTCAACATTGTTCTGTATCCTACCTATCTCTATCTCACTAATAAAGACTTTTCTAAGGAACATATTAATCTTTAAGTAATTTTTCATTGAATAGGATACAGTATAAACTAGTTAGCTATGCTCCTTATGATCAGGTCATAATCTATCCTTGTAGCTTTTTTGCTTGCAATGTCCATCATTCATTTTGAAGCGAGAGTACCACCTGTGGTACATGCAAGGCACCACACAAATTGCTCCTCCAACTTGTAGGACCCTTCTATCTTAGTTTACTAAACTTAATCTTAGTCCAAATATTAACTCACATGGAGCTGATGACCTGATTTACAAAGATGAATTAGGTGCCTCTTCTATATGCTCATATATTATCCTGCACTGATCTTTACTGTTATACTTTCACTTCAGTAATTACTACTGATCATCTTTTTATCCTTTATTATATAATAAAATATCTATTTTATTCATCACTTATTTGAACTTTTAAAAGTTCCTTAAGGGCATCAATGTTTGTTTTAGTATTTTCTTTCTTTCTTTTTTTTTTTTAAGAGACAGAGAGAGAGAATTTTTAATATTTATTTTTTAGTTCTCGGCAGACACAACATCTTTGTTGGTATGTGGTGCTGAGGATCGAACCGGGCCGCACGCATGCCAGGCGAGCACGCTACCGCTTGAGCCACAACCCTAGCCCTGTTTTAGTATTTTCAAAACTCCATCAAAGTCCTACTACATAGTAGGCACTCAATAATTGTTCCCTCCATTCTTCCCTCCCTCCTTCCTTTCTCTCTTTTTTTGGGACTATACCTAAGACCACTACCTTGACTTTACTATAAAAGAACAGACAGCATACTTTTTTCCTTCATTCACTATTGAGTACATGACAAACATCAATTTAAAATTTTTACCCTTTTTCTTTATTTGGGATATATGCTTAATGTGTAAACCTTCTTTCATGGTATGATAAGGGATTAAATTACTAGCTGCTTACCACACTGGCCAGTGCAAGAAAAGTAGGAGTTAACCTAACAATATCTCAATGTTCTATTTTCCTAATCCTACATTTCTAAAACTTTTCTAGGACACATGTAGAATTGCTTCTTAACCCAAATGTAAAACAGAACAATAAAGGCTTTTTTTTGGTTGTTGTTGTTATTGCTGTTGTTTTTTGCTTATTTTTTTTTTTACAAGTGAATATTCCTTATACTTGTGGAAAGAATCAGAAATCCAAATTCTAAACTTAATTGCAATAATTTTCAGAAGACTCATCATATCATTCCCCTCTTTCTACTATCCACCTCTAATGAAGACCGATAGTGGGCTGGGGTTATGACTCAGTGGTAGAATGAGTGCTTGCCTATCATGTGTTAGGCAATGGGTCTGATTCTTAGCATCACATATGAATAAATGAATAAAATAAAGTCCATCAACAACTAAAAATTACCTATATATAAAAAAGAACTGATAGTCCATAAGTTCACTTATTGATATAATGTGTATTCTTTAGTAAACCAAGAGGAGGATCACAAAGAAAAATGATGGTTTCTGAGGAATGCAAGGACATATAATATAAGCATTTACCAGTATATTATCAACTAGAAAGGAGAAAGGGAAGTGTGTAGTTCTATGCTGTATTTATGAGACAAGTAAGAATTATTGTATTTCTTAGACTTCAAAATGTTATAGGCTAGTAAAAATCATTCTTTCTTCTTATTCTATATTTATTCATTTTTTAAAAAATATTTTTTTTAGATGTTGAGGAACCTTTATTTTATTTCATTTATTTATATGTGGTGCTGAGAATTGAACCCAGTGCCTCACATATGCTAGGCAAGTGCTCTACCACTGAGCCACAACCCCAGCCCCATCTTCTTCTTTTTTTAAATGAGTGAACCAATTTAAAAGTCCCTACTTTCAACAGCCAGTGCATGCACAGTTTAACATGGTAGGCCTGAGGTTGTCCTCTACCCTCTTTTTGCAGAACTGGGGATTTTTGCAGAACACAGGACTTTGCAAGTGCTCTTCCACTAAGCTACTTCTTGCACCCTTTTTATTTTGAGAGAGGGTCTTGCTAAATTGCCTAGATTGGCCTGAAACTTGTAATCTTCCTGTCTCAGCTTCCTGAGTGGCTGGGATTACTATCATGCTCAGCTTCAGGATGTTATCTTCAAAAAGGTGTATTTTGTAAGGTTGACCCTTGAATGGCATTGAGAACTTGAATTTTGAAAACATTTCCTAAGTGATAAGACTGACTATTGTGCCAGCGTAGTTCAATGTACGATGAAATTTGTGGTGAACACATACTTTTCTTTTGAATTTTGGATTTTTGCTGATACAGGGTATCTATGTGACTAGCCCTCAATTAAAAAACAAAACCTCTGAACTCTGAATCTCAAATGGAGTTTCTTATGCTTTACAAACAATCTGTAAAGCTGGAGGGAAACTACATAGGAAGACTGACATGACTTCCTTTAGACTCCTCCTGATGTCTTTTTCCATGAATGATCTGGAGATGTATCTTTACCATGTCACTGTAGTAGATCGTAAGTTATGAGTATGACTGGACGCTGTGTACTGTGAGTTCTTCTAGTGAATTACAAAATGTGTGAATGGAACTGGGGACCTCTGAAATACAACTAAGTAATGACACTAAACAAGGAAACAATCCTCCCATTATCATTTCATAAGTGTATGTTAATAAAATTCTGATCTTTAATAAGACAGAAACATGGAACATAATGTCAGATTAGAGGACAGAATTTTAAGTAGAATACATTTAGCATTACAAAAAGTTCACTACATTATTCTTATTTTTCTCATTTTGCTACTGATTGGTGAAAACCTCATGATAGATCAGTGACATACATGTGCTTAGGAACTACTAGCTTAAATAATTTTTGTCTTCCAAATTTCTTTATTTTGATGCTGAAAGTACTAAACAGAAATGCTATGTGTACAGCAATAATTTAAAGCTTGAAACTTTTAATAAAACAGGAAAGATTTCACTGAAAAAGTGTATTTTAACTGTCATAAAGAATGGAAGATTTTTTTTTATAAATGACTAACAAATTAAATTCCAGTATATTTTAAGATTTTCAATCTTCCTGTCATCCAAATAACAAGGTAAAAGAAAAAATCAAAAAACAAAACTAGCTGAGAGACGGTGATACTTTTAACTTCCAATCTGTCATAAAATTGTTTTTACATTTATTTACTCTTATACAAAAATAAGCACTGATATTTAAAAATTATATATGGAAACCATTTTTTTCTCTTTCCTAAACACAATCATCTTAATACAAACCCATCAAATCAACTTATATCACAGGTCACAATAACTTTTTTTGATGTTTATTTTTTAAAGTTTTTTTTAAAATATTTATTTTTTAGTTGTAGTTAGACACAATATCTTTATTTTATTTATTTTTATGTGGTGCTGAGGATTGAACCCAGGGTCTCACATGTGATAGGCAAGTGCTCTACTGCTGAGCCACAACCCCAGCCCCCAAAATAATTTTTTAAAAAGGTAACAAAAAATCTCAAATTAATGTCATCAATTAATATATCCCTATGTTTCAGTAATTATAATTTTCCAGTTTCTAACAATATAATATTTTTTCAGGTGCAAAAGACTCTCAAATTTCATTTACTGGGATTAACAACTTTCTCAAAACCAGAACCAAACAACTTTCAAAATCAGAACCACACACCTTTTGCTGCAGTTCCTTTAATGCAGAATCTCTATCCATGCATGCCTGTCGGAAGGCTTCATATGCTTTATTGAGCTGTTCACCAATGTTTTTATCCATTCCCTCTTGTCCTGTAGCATCACTATAAAGGATGGAATAAATGGCAAGTCTGGAAAATAATTGGGATAATTTAGATAGTTATTAAGTTACACAAATATCATTATAGAAATGTATCTTAAAAGACAAGTCTTTCCTAGTTTAACATAAACCAAATGCTATAAAGGTTTATAAAAAATGAAAGTTTCATCTAAAATCCTGACCAGAAATATAAAATCTTTTTAAGTTTTAAATATTATTTACTTATGTTGCAGTTTATAAAGTGAGGTTCTAGTTCATAAAAATGCTATTTTGAGAATTATAATCTACAAATGTAATATGTAAATATGTAGAGATAAAAGGGACATTTTTAAAATTAATATTTTACTATAGAAATGTACAACAGGATAAGCAAAGCAGGAAGGGATTTCTTTTCACTAAATGGACAGTTACTCCCACTTACAAGGTGAATTCTTGCTACACTGAAATTAGAGCAAAATTAAATAGATAATAAATGTTTGTGGATGGAGTTCACACTGTTGTTATCACAGAGCAATTAAAATGTGTGAAAATGCTCTTATTTTAGCACAAAATCTAGGAGAGCTGCTGTTGAATTGTACATTAAAAAATAAAAATCACATCTCTTTTGTCCTACCCCCATTACCTATTAGTTTTCCAACTTCCCTGCTGTTTCTGAACACAGGTAATTTGCTCAAAGGAGGTAATTTGGTTTTATCATTTCAGTTTGCATAATATCTCTAACCACATTCCTTGGCTCTGCGTTATCTACTGACTGATTCTTCCTGTCCAGCCGTAAAAACCACAACACAGGACTTTTGTCTTAACCATCTAAAAGCCACAGAATAGACAAAAGTACTCTACTGGTTATGGAAGGTAGCAAATTATTTTGCCCTTTGGGAAATATTTTATACTCAAGTCTCTAATCTGTCACAACATTTTTCATTTTATATGTGGGCACACATATTTTAAAAAATTTTAGTATTTTCATTTGAGATATAATTCAGATAAAATAAAACCCACTATTTTCAAGCAAGCACTTCAGTACTTTTTAATATATTCACTATGTTGTACAACTATCATCATTATCTAATTTCAAAATTTTCATCACCTCCAGAAGAAACTCTGAACCTATTAAAATTTGTACCAATTCTCCTCCTCTCCTCCCATCTCCTAGCAACTACTAATCTGTTTTTGTCTCTTTGGATTTGCCTGTTTTTGACATTTCATATAAATGGAATCATATACTACATGGCCTTTATATATGGCTTCTTTCACATAAGATATTATTTCTGAGGTTCATTCATATCGTAGCATGTAACAGTATTCATTACTTTATGTGGCTGAATAATATTCCATTGTATGGATATACAACATTTTGTTTATCCATTCCTCAGTTGATGGACATCTGAGTTGCTTTTTCTTTTTGGCTATTATAAATAAAGTTACTATGAACATTTGTGTACACATTTTTGTGTGAACATATGTTTTCAATTCTCTCAGATACATGCCTAGGAGTAGAACTACTGGGTCAGATGGTAATTCTATGTTTAACTTTTTGAGGGACTGCCAAACTGTTTCCATAGTAGCTATACCATTTTACATATCCACTAGTGATGCACAACAGTTCCAATTTCTCCACATCCTCGCCAACATTTCTTATAGTCCATTTTAAAAATCATAGCTGTCCTAGTGGGTGTGAGTGAAGTGGTACCAAATTGTGGTTTTGATTTACATTTCCCTAATGACTAATGATGTCAAGCATCTTTCTATGTGCTAGTTGGTCATTTATGTATCTTTGAGAAATGTCTATTCAAATCTTGTACCCATTTTTTAAACCAAGTTGTCTTTTTATTGTTAAGGAGTAAGAGCTCTTTATATCTTCTAGAAACTAGGTTCTTATTTGATATAACTTACAAGTATTTTCTCCCATTTTATAGATGTATTATTTTCACTTTTTTTCTACCCTTTTCTTTCTTTTTCTTTTTTTCTTTCTTTTTTTTTTGTGTGGTGCTGGGGATCAAATAATTCAAATTCAGGGCCTCACATGTTAGGCAAGTTATCCTCTATTGACCTATACCTCCAGTCCTCTTTCATTTCTTTTAAATATTCAAATGTGTTCATGGGATGGTTTCCCATCTTGATTCAGAGTGCTTTTAGAGCTGCATCCTGCTGAAGAAATATCCTTCTGCAAGCCCTTTTTCTCCTCTGTAGGTTGGCAGAAGAGAGTGGAACAACCAACACACAAAACTACCATTTGTGTTTGGCTAAAGACTGATGATTTTATAGCATTCTGGGCATTTCAGACCTGAGGCAGGAATTGGGGCTTGGCAACAGGTATTTCCTCTCATTTTCTTCTAGAGCAGAAAAAAAGGAGTTTGTTTGTAAAGAGAGGCATGTTCTCATGGGGAGTTTTTCACTGTTGGACAAAGCTCTTTTAACATTTTTGATACTATTCTTTAACATACATTTTAAATTTTGAGGAAGTCCAATTTACCTATATTTTTCTTTGGTTGCTTATACTCTTTTGCTGCCATTTCTAAGGAACTGTTGCTTAACCCAAGGTCATGCAGACTTTCACATAAGTTTCCTTTAAGAGTTTTATAATCTTAGTATTTATATTAGGTCTTAGTTCCACATTGAATTAATTTTTCATATGAATGAGGTAGGGTCCAGATTCATTCCTTTGAATGAGACTATCCAGGTGATCTGGCACCCTTTGTTGAAAGGGTTATTTTTTTCTCTCCTCTGAAAGGTCTTGGCACTCTTGTCAAAACCTGACTGACCATAAATCAAAAACTTTTTTCTCTTTGTTTTTTATGCTAGAAGTTGAACCTAGGCCCCTGCATATGCAAAGTACATGGTCTACCATTGAACTACAAACTCAGCTCCTACAATGCTGTTTTAAAGACTGGCTACAAGTAACATTTCAATCATAGCAAAGTCTTTCATTTTAAGATACTAAATGTGCATCTAACTTGTCTACCAGGCTTAATGAAAAAAAATAATTTCAAGTAATAGGTATCACTGTGTCATGACTTTCTGAAGAAGTGAAGGAATAATAATTTTTTAGTCATTCCACTGGGAAGATGGTTCCCACAGCTACCTCTGATAAATGAAAAAGACAAAATCCTGTTAAGATAATTAACATGGCTAGAAATTCTGCTTAGCCAAAGAGTCGATGGAAACATAAGCAATTACCAGTAATACAAAGTGTCACTTTGAGTACTTTATTTACTTTCTCATTTTTTAAAAAAAGGTATTTAAGGTAATTTACAAAAAATATAAGAGGTTAAAAATAAGTACGCAAGGCGGGAAAGAAAACTGAACTACAAGTAGTAACAGGGACTGAAATATACCAAAATATGCTAATATAAAAATTAGAGGTTTGAAGTGGCTAGATTATCTATCATCTTAAAAAGCTATATATGTCATGGCAAAAGATCTATAAACTACACCTGGTTTTTAAAATCTGTGATGAATTAAAGATTGGGACTCCATCTAATTTCATACTTTATTCTATTACTAACTGACCCTTAGTTAAGGTTCACTAAATCTTCTGTGACCCAAGTTTCTTTCTCTCCAGTACAAAAAAAAGATGTTTGGACTTGATTTTTAAGGAATTTCCTTGTTATACAGTTCTTCAGTCTGTGAGTTAAAAATGCATGTCTGTTCCATCAAGAAGGTGCATTCTTTTTAAAAATGTAAATGCTGCATTAAATATAGCCGCATCATATGCAAGCAAATCATGTGGAATCTTCACTTCAGGTCCTTGAATTAGATCACACAAATGTCACTAAGAGGAGCTGCTGAGTAAATTCCACATGGATGCATACTATTTCCTGAAATAAGAATGTATACTGAGGAAATAAAGTTTCAGTTGATACAAATAAATACATGATAAATTTAATTTCTATTTCACAATTGAAAAAAAAAAAGGTGTTAGATCAATGATACTGACCAGAAAAAAAGGAGACTCTGGGACCTAGCTAATTAAATTGGCCAAATTTCAAATATTAACACCCTGATCTTTAAAGCCACTTGTTCATTTATTTTTACAAAACATTTGTTAGTGTAGAATTAATTTCAAAATGAAAGCAATTACATTTCAATTACATTTTGGTATTTTTCTGCAAAATCTGCCTGGCTCCAGGGCAAAATTTTTATTGATAATATACATGCTCAAATCCAAATCTCATGGCTAGTCTCTTTCCCCAACCCCAGGAAGCTGAAGCTAGAGAAATCTCTTGGAAATACTCTACTTAGTGTTTTACTTCATTTCTTGGTTTGGTTTGGTTTCCTTTTTTACTACATGGAAAAAGATTAAGACACTCTTGACATTCCAGAAGGTAGCTGGGTTAGCTGAATGCACCTCCCACTCCAGCCCCCTGGCCCACCCTCTGCAATTCTCCTGAAGCTTGGATACTCATTCACCCACTCATCTTTTCCCCTCTAGCAAGTTACTTCTTTTCTCACCCAAAGACCAGGTGGTTTGAGCAAGAAAGCAGAACAGAGGGCATCAGATTCCCATTCCAGCTTCCCAGCTAAAGTGAGTGCCTGCTCAGGGACAAGAACCAAGAAAACCCCTAGCAACAAACCACTTCCTTTAAGCGTGGGAACAAAAAGCAGAGTAGAAAGAGTTGAAAAACTTGCAGTTTGGCCTGAAAAGGAGTACATTTGAAACTGAGGCCAGAAAAGTGCAGCTGTTGAAGAGATTAGTGCCATTAAAGAAAAACCACATACTTTGCACAGAAGCAATGAAAAAGATGACTTGAAGGCACCTCAGGAATCACCAAGACCTCACTCACTGAAGGTTCAGGGGTATAAAAAAGTATAAACTCGTTTGAAAGACTCTGAAGATAGCACAGAGTACCCTACTCCCACAGGGCTGTGTAAGAAATTGTTTCCCTAGGATTTAGTGCTCAGCTTCTAAGGCACTCAAAGGTCACTGCAGCTGTGGTCCAAATGGTCCTGGTTACTGCTCCTATTGGTAGCAGATCTTGGTGTTATCCACATTGTGCTGGTTGAGCAGGAATGAAAAAATGCTGGGGTTAGGGAGTCATGGAGGTTTCTACTGAGATTTCAAAGGAAGGCCTGTAAGGACAGACAATGTATATAGCAGGGCCAGAATCCATGTGGGCAGCCTTTGGGAGGGTGACATGTGAAGCTGTGAAAGTGAAATTGAAGCTGCAATGGAGATCCCAAGAAGTTGGAGATGCCAGGAACAATTGCCAAGGAAAGTGGCAGGCAGCAAGCAGATCTAGCCCAAGAAAGAGGCCACGTGGCTGGCAACCAAGAAGGCCGTAGGGCCCTCTGGGTCCCACATCTCATTACCACATGCTCCAGATGTCAAATGTAGATCCACAGAACATAATGTTTGCCTTGCTAGGTTTCTATCTTATTTTGGTCCCATTCCTTCTATGACTATTCTTTCCTTTTAGAATGGGACTATTTACTCTGTGCCATTTTATATTGGGTATATATAACTGCTTTTGATTTTTACAGGGGCTCATAGCTAAGTGCTTTCCTGCAGTCTTGCAGAAGACTTTGGACTTGGACTTTTGAGCAAAGCTGGACTGTTAAGAACTGTGAGTTCCTGGATATGGACTGAAAGCATTCTGCATTGTGAGATGGGTATAAGCCCACAAAAGGAGCTAAACTTTTGGTAGGTAGAATGAAAAAAGTAAAGGCTTTAAATTCAGATCCTAGATCTGTAATTTTCTAGCCATTTATTTAACTTCACTGAGCATTAGTTTTCATATCAGTCATCTCATAGTCTGCAGAGTTTAAATGAACCAGGTATGAAGAATATGGCATTTGTTCCACAATATTCATTTTCCTTGGCTTTTTTCTTTTTAAATTATTATTATTATTTTTAAATTTGGCAGTGCTAGAGATTGAACCCAGGGTCTTGCTCATGTGGTCAGTGCTCTACCGCTGAGCTACATCCCCAGTCCTCCCTTCTGCTCTTTATGTACAAGTACTGATTATTTTTAGCTGGTATAGTCATGTGGCTATATTCTGAAACTGGCAAATGAATGTAAGTTCCAAAACAAGCTTTCCCTTTCACCTTTTTAATTTCTCAGCTGGATGGAATTTTGTAGTGGTAAGTCACCCGTATTACCCTGGTGAGGGCAACATTTCAGGGATGATAAAACTGGGTTCTTGAATTTTATGGAGCTGCCTGATCAACTCTGGACATCTTATAGTTTGAATTGATATATAAAACAAAACAAAACAAAACAAAACCCCAACAAGGTCTTTCTTTTAGAAACCCATGAAAAGTGGTGTTCTAAAAGAGGAGAAGGTCTGTATCCTGGCTGATTCACTGCTGAACACATAGTAGCACTGCTTTTCTCCCGGGGTGTTATGCTTTGAATGTGAGGTGTCCCCCCGATGCTCACGTGTGAGACAACGCAAGAAGGGTTGGGGGAGAAATGATTGGATTATAGCCTTGATGGAATCAGTAAATTAATCCCTGATGGGATTAACTGAATGGTAACTGGAGGTAAGTGGGGTGTAGCTGAAGGAAGTGGTTCATTGGAGACATGGCTATGGGATATATATTTTGTATCTGCAAAGGGGAGATCTCTCTCTCTCTCTCTCTCTCTCTGCTTTCTGATCATCATATGAGCCGGTTCCCTCCGCCACACTCTTCAGTCATAATGTTTTGCCTCACCTTGAGCCCTGAGGAATGGAGCCTGCTGTCTATAGATTGAAACTCTTGAAACCATAAGCCCGTAGATACTTTTCCTATAAGCCCCTGGATACTTTTCTTCTACAGTTGTGCTGGTCAGGTCATCTTGTCACAGCAGCGAAAAAGCTGACTAAAACACTGTGAAAGAGACAAACAGTCACAGTCTTTCCCCTAATTAATCAAATAGGTGGGAATGTTATCTAATGCTCTGGTCTGTTAACCTTTATACACTGCTAAATAAGGAAATAAGGAAAAATAAGTCTTGTCAGGGTGTTTGTGGGATTTCTCTTCTACACTACCAACCTTATGACAATAAAGTCATGTTAACTAGTAGTGAGTTCTCAAGAGTAGAAGTGTTTGTATTTATCTTCTAGTCTTGACCAGAAAAGCATAAAAAAAAAATTCAGTAATCTTAGAAAAGTCCCCCAAAACACACACACAAAATAAGAGCTGTCACAGGCTGCAAGAGATTAATAAAAGGCAAGGCTGTTTTTGAAACAGTAGTTAAAGTCTTATAAGTTAGCAGATTAGCTGCCTCTCCAGTGTTCCTGAGTCATTTACTGTATCAAAAACAATATCATGAAGGAACAGAATCTGAGAGAGTTCGTCTATAAAAAGAGAGTGACATATCAGTAGACAGAGGTTCTTTTTGCAAAAAGGCCTATTTTCTCTTTAAAGCACAATTTTAAATTACTGGGCAGTCAAGAATATTACCACTGATAAAGAGGAACAAGCAAAAGCCTCATAATTATAAAGCTGGATGTACTCCTTGCTCTTGACCACTGGCACAGCTCTTCATATCTCTGCTTTTAATTTCCCTGAGGACTCCTAGAGGCTGTTGGACAAATGTTTGCAAGTCACAACTTGTTTTATTAGAAGTAATTGTGAAAACTCCAATGGATAATAAATAAGGCTGCAGAGATTTCAAAATCTCTACTTCTAGTCATTCCCAAGATGTTTAGGATGTGACTTTAAAGGCATAATGTTATTTTAAAACTAGATCTAATATTTTAATACTGTGCAATCTACTCTCTCACTGTCTTAAATATTCCTGAAATAAGGAACCCAGAATCCCTGGTAGCCTAACAAGCAACCTTTTAAATATTCACATGTGCCAGAAATACCCAACTTTCCACTCTTTGTAGGGCCATGCCACTTTTTCTTAAACATGAAGACTCAAATCTAGTAAATTCAAACATTTGCTATGTCATCCTGTGGGGACACAAGAGTTGATAAAAACGTTTGATATGCTGATTTATTCCCTTTGTCTCTGGAAAAAAATCTAAAATTATGTTATAAAATAAATACTCAAAACTTAATTTTTAGCTAGACTACATTTTGTGCATTGATTTCTCTGATACAACTTACAAATTAGAGTCTAATTTAAAAAGCCTAGCCAACCAAAAGTAAAATCAGGTACATGCAAAATACATGTCCAGTTTAGACATGCTATGGGTGAAAATGAACAAGTCATTTACTCTTTCTGTGGACTCTAGTTCATCAACTCCAGTTTAGAATTTGGGGGGTAGAATCATGCTACAGGATATTGGTTCCCAACTGGTCAATACATTGGAATCACCTGGGTTGCACAACTATATTTAAAAAATAGACCAGCAAACCCTGTCTCAGACTTCTTGGATAAAAATTTTGAGTGTGGAGACATCCAAGACATTTAAAATCATTGCCAAAGGTTGGGGAGGGTGCAGTCATAGTTGGGAAAGTTCTGTAATACTATACAAACATGTACCAATAAAGAAAAATAGAGTTTCATAAAATGGCTTTTTTTATAGTGGTTTGTTTTTTTAATTGTTCCAGAAGACCAGGATAGAATATGGAAATAAAAACAGCAGTTGCTAAGGTAGACCTTCTCTCTTTTCGGTACTTTGGCAGGGGGCCCAGGATAACAGCACTTTATTAATTTTGTTTCCATTAAATTCCCATAGTCATCAGTGTATATAATTTTTTTTTTTACTAATAATGACAGTCTAGTGGAAGAATTTGAGTGTGACCATAGCCCTTCTCCTACCAAGCAGCAATGATGTTTTCCTTATCAATAATTAATCATCCCAATTTCATTTAAATTCTCAAACTAATACAGAACTGAGAGAAGATATAGATCCCAATAGCATATCCTCAATCCAAAGAGGCACAAAGCCACTGACCAGAACAATTTAAATCTTCTGTTTCAATAGCAAGTATCCTAAAAATGAAGAGAATGGTTCCCTATTTCCTCATGAGGAACAGGAGAGGAATGGTAGAAAGTGATGCCTAATTGCCAGGTGTTTTACATAAGCCTCCTCATATTTAATCTTCCCTCTACAGGAGCATAAGTGGTCTTTCTTTTACAGATGAGGAAACAGCACTTCAAAGGGTAAATAAGTTGACTAAGGTCCCCGAATTAGAAAATGCAAGAACCAGATAAATCCAGATCCCTCTGAAGTGAAATCACAATCTTTATTAGATCTTGCCCCTAGTTTTTTTAATAATTTGTTCTAAGTAGTTATACTTGACAGTAGAATGCACTCTGACACATCTTACACAAACAGAATAAAACTTCTCATTCTTCTGATTGTACATAATGGAGAATTACACCGATCCTATAACCATATATGCTCATAGGACCTAATTTAGTTTTTATTTTTATCAAACCTATAAGTAGCTGTTTATATATATTTAGTACTGGGGATTGGACCCAGGGCTCTCAACCACTGAGCCACATCCCCAGCCCTACTTTGTATTTTATTTACAGACAGGGTCTCACTGAGTTGCTCAGGGCCTAACCCTTGCTAAGGCTGCCTCAGCAACTCTCAATCCTTCTGCCTCAGCCTTCAGAGGTGCTGGGATTATAGGCGTGCACTGCACTTGGCTAAATAGCTGTATCTTAATGAGACAAATAGCTCTATAAGACTTAAGAAAAACAATAGTCCTGTTTTTCCTTCCCCATTTCCTGCTGCACCTTAGCAAAAACTTCTTTTGGCTGATTCTTTTCGGAATTTATCTGTGTATCTCTAAATAATACGTAGCATTTCCACTACTGATTTTTCAGTTTTACTTGTCTTTTTACCATGCAAAATAAGAATTCAGTTGTCTCTGATCACCCGCTCCTTCCACTCTCCTTATTCTCCTAATAGCTATTTATCCTATTTTAATTAGATTAACATCCAGCTTTTACTGTACTTGCTTCTTACTATGCATTGCTTAAGTCTATAGCTGCTTTTCCTTTCCTGAAAACTGGCCCCTACCAAATTTTTTATTTGCTTTACTTCCAATTATCAGTAATATAACTTCTTGGTATATTAAGACACTTCTGATATTCTATCAGTTTCATCTTCTTTGATGAATCTCTCCTTGAATTTTCTGTTAAATCTAGATTGGTTGCTCTCTAAGTCTGATGGAAAGCCCTCTAATCTTGGGACTTACTTTCATTTTGTATTTGGGAATTTCCTTTGCCCATCTCTCCCTCTAATCAAATCCCTCATTTTTAGTATCCTAATTCTTCTCGTATTACATTTTCATTTGATGGCCCAAATCTTCAGCAGCTTCCTAAGACAGAGTGTTAGGGAAGTAAAAAATTTTAAAACTTTGCATTAACTGAAAATATCTTTACCTTCAGACCTGACAATGTGACCAGAGAAAGAGTTCTAGGTTGGAAGTAATTTTTCCTCAGAATTTTGAAGGCTTTGCTATGCTGTCTTCTAGCTTCCATTTGTTTGTTTTTGGTGAAGCCCAGACCCATTTTGATTCCTGATATTGCACTTCACCTATCTTTCCCCCTTTAGAAACTAGTGGGCTCCTATCCACTTCCTGTCTTTGTCCAGTATATTCTGAAATTTACATCCATTGCAATGGGTGTTTGATGGGCCCTTTCAATATGAAAACTCATCCTTCATATCTTGGGAATTTTCTTGAAAAACACACACACACACACACACACACACGTACTTCCTTATTTTTGCATCTCTTTTCAGTACTCCTATTATGTGGATACTAAATCATCTGATCTGGTACTCTTAACTCTCCCAATCTTTCCTACTTTTTAAAAATAACTTCTCTCCTTATTTCATAAACACAGTGTCTTAAGTTCTGTTCCTTCTGAGCCAGTATTATTCTGCCAAATGACAGTCAACCAATCCTAGATAAGGAAAGTAATAACAAGGATAAGCACTGCTTCAGGAGCTCTACCAAATCTGGGGGTATAGGAGCCAAACAATGTTCCACCTCTAATAGTGCATTTCAACCAGAACAGCTGAACTTGATCAGTTACATGTATTGGGAGCCCAAGTTTGAAGAAAATCACAGGCTTTAAAGAAAGGTTTCTACCATCTCTACCCCAGTATGATTTGTAATTCTTTAAGAAAGTCTATTTTTTTTTCTGTGGGCTGAGAGATCCTGTGGGTGATTTGGAAGGTGAGAAAGGCCCCTCTCCTGGGTTTTCCCCACTGCTAAGCCTATTCTACTTCTGGGTCAATGTGTTCTGCTAGGATTCACACTTGTGGTGAGAGGTCAACACAAATCTAAAGTAGTTTCAGGATGGGGAAAGGAAATCAAATTGAATAACTGCTACCCTCTCCACTCTGTCTCAGAAAAGGCATCAGCCTTTCCCACCTCTTGGGGTATGAATAATAAGAAAAAGTCACATTCTGTACCAGAAAAGTTGGCACGTTAGCAAAGGAAGAGACGAATAAATGAGAAACATTTTTTCTTAACTGTATGTCTGCCTTCTCACTTGCCAAAATCATCAGGAGCAAAAAGCAGAGAATCAGTCAATAACATAGTACATATACATATATAATACATCCTCTACATTGGATGGTAAGACAGACCTTTAAAGACCCTTGAAAATATAAGTGTGTCTTCCTTACTTGAAGAAAGAAAATGGAAGAGAACTGTCACCTCTAACATGTATTTATTATCATTTCCCACTTTAAGAGAGTTATATACCATGATTCCTCAAACAACAGTTTACCTTTCTATTTCTACTTTCCAGGCTATACACTTTGGTTATGAATAGACCCATAGCCCACTGTACTAAACAATATTCCAATTAGGCAGCTGCTATAATAAAATACTTGATTATCATAAATCTGGCAGTGTCACAATTTTGTGTGTGTGTGTGTGTGGGTGGGGGGTGATACCAAGGATTGAACCCAAGGGTCAAACATAACCCCTGAGTCATATCCCTGACCCTTTTTATTTCTTATTTTGAGACAGGGCCTCACTAAGTTACTGAGGCTGGCCTTGAACTTGTGATCCTCCTACCTCAGCCTCCTAAACTGCTGGGATTACAGGCATGAGCCACTATGTCCAGCCTGTGTTTTATATTTTTTCATAAGCTTGTTGGCTAAATTTATCAGGATAAACAAGATAAGACAATTCCACTGATTAAATGCAAGACTACTGAACTGTATACTATATACCCAGTAAAGGTTTTCTATTTTTCTGAATGTTAGAACTTGGTGAAACTTTCTATTCTATCTCCCAAGAGATAAATGATTTCAGCCTCAAAGACCTCACCCATGAGTCTTAACTTTGCTGTTTCCATTGTATAGGCATGGGTTGCCAAACCATGGGGATGGCATTCTGAAAAATGTGTCATGAGGTGATTTTGTCATTGTATAAATATTATAGATTGCACTTCCACAAACCTAGGTGGCATACCATCTAGGTTGGATGGTATAACCAAAGTAGCACAAGTGGTCCATCACTAACCAAAATTTCATATGGGCATGACTATACTTCTTTCTCTTAAGATGTTTATCAAATGTTACTGGTAGAAGTGCACAACTAAATAGTAAAACACCAGAAGGAAACAGGGCATGTGATGTTCTGTCCTTCTTACGATAACATAAATGTGGCACTGCTCAGTTAGTTGTGCTCAGGCACATGAGTGATTTTTCTTTTCGTGTGTGTGTGTGTGTGTGTGTGTGTGTGTGTGTGTGTAGTCAGGATTGAACCCACGAGTTTTTACCAATGAGCTACATCCCCAGTCCTTTTTTAAAAAATTTCAATTTTAAAAAATTCTTACTACGTGGCCAGCCACATGAGTGATCTTTAAGGGGAATGTTCCCCTATGAATAGGGGCTGTGAGATGGAAAAGAAAGGACATGCAACTTAAAATGGTGAATATTAATCTGTTTGCATAAATCATCTAAATCAGAGCTCTGTAGAATATTGGTGAATGAGAAAACTAGAGAAAATTTGTATTCGGATAAATAGAGGAACAGAACTATGTGGGAAAAAGAAGCAGACTTTCTTACTCATAAGAGATTTTTGTCAGGAAGAAATAATGATTTTTAAAAGCTGAGAAACATTAGGGATACCAAATATATGTGCTCATGAAATTATATTACAGTAAATGCTATGGAATAAATTTTTATGGACACTAAAATCATTTTAAATATCCCACAATAACAATTGATTGCTGTCTGGTTCCAATAAATTTTCTTCACATAATTTAAAAATATATCCTTTTGCTTGAAAGGATCTAAGTAACACTCCACAACACAATTACCTAATTAAGTTTGTTCTGCTTCTCAATAGAAAAATTTTCCTATCATCCTACTGGAAATATTTTAAGAACTCATATCTTCAACTTACTAAGTAACCATTAAAAATGGAACTAACATTAGTTTTCTTAGTCCATTGAAGTTGAAGTAATTCCTTAATGACTAAAAAGTCAGACTTTGTTTTCACTGTTAACAATTTTCAGTAGACTGTTCTCACTTATAAAGAAGAAAATATTGGTGGTTAAGTAAAAACTATTGCAGATTAGTTATAATCAAACTGTTTACTTTAATTACTTATTGCTGATAAGTACCATTATGTAGAGTTTATATCTGAAGGTAAAAGGAAGAAAAGTCAAGTTACTGTCCAGGATATTTTCCCATGAGATAATTACCATTATTTATCACCCCAAATTCTTTTCCTTTAAAAACAATCCTTTAAAAATAATTTTTCTTGTTTGCAAAACAATGTGACAGTCAACACTACTGAACTATATACTTAAAAATGGTTATGGTTGGTAAATTCTATGTGTATCCTACCACAAGTAAAAGAATTTACAGATTAGGGATTCAACTTATTTTCAGTTGCATGGATTGCATAAATTGCCTGTGAACAGCTGTCAAATACAGCATCTGGTTCAAAAAACTTTGCATGCTAACTGACCACCTACCTTCTTAAAGATAATTCATGATCTTGGGTGAAAAGAGATTTTCATTACCTATTCTAAGTAATAGTCTCCTCTCTACATTTACTCATGATTCAAAATCATGGCATCAAGCAGAGGAGACAGCAGGGGAGAAATGGCAGCCACAGCATAAACCCTATAAGAAATAGAAACTAAAACTTGACTTAGCATAATTGAACACAAATGAGTTAAATTACATAATAACATATGTTTATAAAGTGTAGGAAAACAAAAAAGGCAAAATGGCCAATAAGATTATGTACTGTATAAGAATAAAGAAGTTTTGTATCAAAGGCTATCATCTACCTTTGGATAACGGATATGATTTTAAAAACACACAATCTTTCTTTGTTACAGGGCAAGCCCCTCCCCCCCCACCCATCATGTCAGCTTGGCTATTACTTGTTACATTAATAGACCATAAAGTAAAATAAATATATAAGCATTCACATACTGCCTACATCCTACTGAAAATAACCTGAGTGTTGTAAAGTAGCTTTCATATTTCAGATACATATTGCTAAATCTGCCTAAGTTCATATTCTTGAAAGTGACCAAAAAGTATTTGGAATCATCTTTTTTAAAAAGTTAATAATTCTACCAAATATTACTTAACAATATTAATTATGTATTAAAAACGAGCTACTCATTGAGCAAAGAGGTGGGCTTTTATTAGATGGTTGGCTTGTATTCTTTAGAAGTCTCCTAAACTATCCCAATGGTTTCCACTTCATATCAAAGAAATAAAGCAGGTTAAGCTTATGTATTTTTTTTCTGCTTATTTTGAAATTCTCTGTGGGATTTGGCTAGAGTAGAATGTAAGCATGGCTATTACTTTTTTTTTTTTTAAGTTGTAGATGGACACAAGAGCTTTATTTATTTATGTGGTGCTGAGGACCAAACCCAGTGCCTCACATTTGTGAGGCATGTGCTCCACCATTGAGCTACAGCCCCAGCCCCATGGCTATTACTTTTAAAGCAAGAAATTTCCTGGCAAAATCAGGAAGCTAGTGAGAACAAAGTGAAACTAATTGTATCCCAATTGTTTCACTCCTGATTTCATTCATGGTATGGAAGAATTTGCCCATGTAGAAGCAGTACTCTTTCTTTTATAGTGTAACTGGAGAAGAGGAGAAAAAGAATAGTAATGCATCTTACTTATCAGTCTCAGTCTACCTATAGCATTTTTTCTTGACAATTAAAAAAAAAAAAGTTGTGTGTGTGGTTTTGACCAGGATCAGAAAAACAGCTCTTTTCTCTTGACAGTATTGGTGTCTGACCTTTTCATTTATTTGGATTTACTCTAAGGAGTTTTTTGTTTAAGTTCTGGACCACTTCGCTGAATGTTGTTGATACCTTAAGAACAACATATTCCCAGATGCTGGTGGTTTCATGAAAGAATACTTTTAGACTTTAAAACAGGAGAGTTCTTATGCTACTTAAAACTCCTTTAGAGCACAGTAAGGAAATCTTCCAAGTTCTTTTTAGGAAGCCAGCATTGCCTTAATTATTAAAATATGGCACAGGTAACACAGAAAAAGAAACTTAATAACTGATTTTAAATTAAAAATTACCAAAAGGATTCAGTATATGCTTAAATATTTTACTATGACCAGGTGTAAACTGGTTCAAAACTGAAAATATGCTAAATTATTCTAGCAAACTAAGAGGGCAAATAAAAAAAACACAGGTTATGATAGATGCCAAAAAGCCATTTTAAGAAATTCAACTTTCATTTGTGATAAAAATATTCATTTAAGGAGTAATAAAGATATTGTCTTAATGGAATAAAAAATTAATACACCAAATGAGCACCCAACAACTATTATTTAAAACTGTTCTCAGAGTGCTAGCCAATGCAGATTCCCATGCCTGCCAAAAAATGATTTTGGCCACAATCCAAAATCTGTTCTCTGTAAAAATTCTAATAAACCGGAAATATTAAAGGAAAATTCCTTGATAAATAATTGTTAGAAATTATCATAATGGAATGAAACTGGAAATCAACGATAAAAGAAGGAAGGAAAAATCATGCATCACTTGGAGAATGAACAATAGGTTACTGAATGATCAATGGGTTATAGAAGACATCAAGGAGGAAATTAAAAAATTCTTAGAGATAAATGAAAACACAGACACAACATATCGGAATCTATGGGACACAATGAAAGCAGTTCTAAGAGGAAAATTCATTGCTTGGAGTTCATTCCTTAAAAAAAGAAAAAACCAACAAATAAATGATCTCACACTTCATCTCAAAATCCTAGAAAAAGAAGGGCAAAACAACAGCAAAAGAAGTAGAAGGCAAGAAATAATTAAAATCAGAGCTGAAATTAATGAAATTGAAACAAAAGAAACAATTGAAAAAATTGACAAAACTAAAAGTTGGTTCTTTGAAAAAATAAATAAGATCGACAGACCCTTAGCCATGCTAACGAAGAGAAGAAGAGAGAGAACTCATATTACTAGCATACGGGATGAAAAAGGCAATATAACAACAGACACTTCAGAAATACAGAAGATAATTAGAAATTATTTTGAATCCTTATACTCCAATAAAATAGAAGATAGTGAAGGCATCAATAAATTTCTTAAGTCATATGATCTGCCCAGATTGAGTCAGGAGGATATGGACAACCTAAACAGACCAATATCAATTGAGGAAATAGAAGAAGCCATCAAAAGACTACCAACTAAGAAAAGCCCAGGACCGGATGGGTATACAGCAGAGTTTTACAAAACCTTTAAAGAAGAACTAATACCAATACTTTTCAAGCTATTTCAGGAAATAGAAAAAGAGGGAGAACTTCCAAATTCATTCTACAAGGCCAACATCACCCTGATTCCTAAACCAGACAAAGACACTTCAAAGAAAGAAAACTACAGACCAATATCTCTAATAAACCTAGATGCAAAAATCCTCAATAAAATTCTGGCAAATCGAATACAAAAACATATCAAAAAAATTGTGCACCATGATCAAGAAGGATTCATCCCTGGGATGCAAGGCTGGTTCAATATACAGAAATCAATAAATGTTATTCACATCAATAGACTTAAAGATAAGAACCATATGATCATCTCGATAGATGCAGAAAAAGCATTCGACAAAGTACAGCATCCCTTTATGTTCAAAACCCTAGAAAAAGTAGGGATAACTGGATCATACCTCAACATTGTAAAAGCAATCTATGCTAAGCCTCAGGCTAGCATCATTCTGAATGGAGAAAAATTGAAGGCATTCCCTCTAAAATCTGGAAAAAGACAGGGATGCCCTCCTCACCACTTCTGTTCAACATAGTTCTCGAAACACTGGCCAGAGCAATTAGACAGACGAATGAAATTAAAGGCATAAAAATAGGAAAAGAAGAACTTAAATTATCACTATTTGCAAAGGACATGATTCTATACCTAGCAGACCCAAAAGGGTCTACAAAGAAACTATTAGAGCTAATAAATGAATTCAGCAAAGTGGCAGGATATAAAATCAACACGCATAAATCAAAGGCATTCCTGTATATCAGCGACAAATCTTCTGAAATGGAAATGAGGACAACCACTCCATTCACAATATCCTCAAAAAAATAAATTACTTGGGAATCAACCTAACAAAAGAAGTAAAAGACTTATACAATGAAAACTACAGAACCCTAAAGAGAGAAGTAGAAGATCTTAGAAGATGGAAAAATATACCCTGTTCATGGATAGGCAGAACTAACATCATCAAAATGGTGATATTACCAAAAGTTCTCTATAGGTTTAATGCAATGCCAATCAAAATCCCAATGGCATTTCTTGTAGAAATAAAGCAATCATGAAATTCATATGGAAAAATAAAAGACCCAGAATAGCAAAAACAACTCTAAGCAGGAAGTGTGAATCAGGCGGTATAGCGATACCAGACTTCAAACTATACTACAGAGCAATAGTAACAAAAACAGCATGGTACTGGTACCAAAACAGGCGGGTAGACCAATGGTACAGAATAGAGGACACAGAAACCAATCCACAAAATTACAACTATCTTATATTTGATAAAGGGGCTAAAAGCATGCAATGGAGGAAGGATAGCATCTTCAACAAATGGTGCTGGGAAAACTGGAAATCTATATGCAACAAAATGAAACTGAATCCCTTTCTCTCGCCATGCACAAAAGTTAACTCAAAATGGATCAAGGACCTTGATATCAAATCAGAGACACGGCATCTGATAGAAGAAAAAGTTGGCTACGATCTACATACTGTGGGGTCGGGCTCCAAATTCCTCAATAGGACACCCATAGCACAAGAGTTAATAACTAGAATCAACAAATGGGACTTACTCAAACTAAAAAGTTTTTTCTCCGCAAAAGAAACAATAAGAGAGGTAAATAGGAAGCCTACATCCTGGGAACAAATCTTTACTCCTCACACTTCAGATAGAGCCCTAATATCCAGAGTATACAAAGAACTCAAAAAATTAAACAATAAGAAAACAAATAACCCAATCAACAAATGGGCCAAGGACCTGAACAGACACTTCTCAGAGGACATACAATCAATCAACAAGTACATGAAAAAATGCTCACCAGTCTAGCAGTCAGAGAAATGCAAATCAAAACCACCCCAAGATACCATCTCACTCCAGTAAGATTGGCAACCATTATGAAGTCAAACAACAACAAGTGCTGGCGAGGATGTGGGGAAAATGGTACACTTGTACATTGCTGGTGGGACTGCAAATTGGTGCGGCCAATTTGGAAAGCAGTATGGAGATTTCTTGGAAAGCTGGGAATGGAACCACCATTTGACCCAGCTATTCCCCTTCTCGGTCTATTCCCTAAAGACCTAAAAAGAGCATACTACAGGGACATTGCTACATCGATGTTCATAGCAGCACAATTCACAATAGCAAGACTGTGGAACCAACCTAGATGCCCTTCAATAGACGAATGGATTAAAAAAAAAAGTGGCATTTATACACAATGGAGTATTACTCTGCATTAAAAAATGACAAAATCATGGCATTTGCAGGGAAATGGATGGCATTAGAGCAGATTATGCTAAGTGAAGCTAGCCAATCCCTAAAAAACAAATGCCAAATGTCTTCTTTGATATAAGGAGAGTAACTAAGAACAGAGTAGGGAGGAAGAGCATGAGAAGAAGATTAACATTAAACAGGGATGAGAGGTGGGAGGGAAAGGGAGAGAGAAGGGAAATTGCATGGAAATGGAAGGAGACCCTCATGGTTATACAAAATTACATACAAGAGGAAGTGAGAGGAAAGGGAAAAATAATACAAGGGGGAGAAATGAATTACAGTAGATGGGGTAGAGAGAGAAGATGGGAGGGGAGGGGGGATAGTAGAGGATAGGAAAGGCAGCAGAATACAACAGACACTAGTATGGCAATATGTAAATCAGTGGATGTGTAACTGATGTGATTCTGCAATCTGTATACGGGGTAAAAATGGGAGTTCATAACCCACTTGAATCAAAGTGTGAAATATGATATGTCAAGAACTATGTAATATTTTGAACAACCAACAATAAAAATTAAAAAAAAAATAAAATAAAGAGGTAGTCTGGAGGTAGACAGTGAGGGTCTTTGCACATAATGTTAAGGAGTTTAGGCTTACAGTTCAGTGGTTCTCATGGTGAGATCCTCAATCCAATAGCATGAGCTTTATCTCAGTCCCATCCATCCTCCAGGTGATGTGATTGTGAAGCATGCTAAGGGCTAAGCCAGCCCTTTCAAATTCACCCATGTGCTGGGAAGGAGTGAATGGTGTTGTGGAGACACGTCTTTCCCAGTGCTCAGGGTGGCCAGCAACACCCAGGGAAGCTAGGTCTCCAGTACGACTGTTGCTGGCATGAGCAGCCTCATGCTTTTACCCCAGGGACCAGGGCTCTTGACCTGAAGAAACAACTCTATGTGAAGCAGGCCCAAGGGCCAAATCTACCATGTGTCCTGGCTTTGTATGCCCTTCCCCATCAAACTAAAAATGAATTTGCCTTTCTAAAAGCTTGTGGAGGAAAAAGAAAAAAAGAAAGAAAAAAAAAGGAGGAGGAGGAAGAAGAGGAAATGTTGAAAAGGAGGTGGAGGAAGAGAGACAGGATATTGGCATGGGGGCTTCAAGGCCTAAAGCATTTGCTCTCTGACTCTTTACAGAAAAACTTGCTGACCTCTGAGGTAGGCAAGAGGCACTGTTCTTAATAAGGAGAGGAACAGTAAGTCCAAAGAATTCATTAGAGTGATTTCACAGGACAATGTGCAGAGAAGAAGCAACTGGAAGAGCTGGAAGCAGAGCAGTCAATAGCTAACCAAAGGCGGTAAAGACAAACAATGTAGCACTCTTCAAAAGGCAAGAAAAAAATGTGTACATGGTCCTGGTAAAAATGATATGATTTAACTTAAGTTAACCCAAGTGCTAGGCCAAGATAAGGTTCTCAACAAAGGAAGAAACCATAGACTAGGTCTAGTTCAGCAATGTCTCAGGTTTTGGTTTTATTTAGGGTTTTGTTTCATTTTGGTGCTGGGGATGATACCCAAGCACTCACATGTGCTGAGCACATACTCTGCCATTGAGCAGTGACCTAGCTCTGATATAGTTTTGAGAGAGCAGAATGGTATTGACGGCACAAATTCTGGAGCCAGAATCTCAAGTCTGTATCTTCCAGGATGGAAGGCCTTAAACTCATTGCTTTTACTTTTCCGTTTTTCCGTTTGTTATGCTTTAATGTAAGAAAGGAACTGAAAACTTAGCAGATTTATGTATGTACTCGGTTTTAGTTATTGTATCCTCATATGTATTGATATCTCGTAGCCAGGAGCCAATGCTAATAAGTATGAATAAATCATGGAGAATAAAAAAAAAAAGAAATTAATGGTATATCTCATATTTAATGGTGACAGAATAAAATCACTAAACTAAGAAACAAGGTAAGGACAACCAGAATTTTTATTATTTATCACTGTTTTAGAGAGGGTAGCAATTCTTTAAAGGAAAGAAATACAAAGGAAGAGATAAGATTACTATATTTAAATGATTGTTTTCTTAAAAATTTAAGAGCATGTATAAAAATTAACAAATTTAGAAAGTTGGCCAGATATATAAACATAATGGCTAAAATCCCCTAAAGATTATTTTAGTGGAATGTGAATGCAATAATATTCAAGACAATTTTGAAAAAGAAAAATGAAGAGGGACTTGCCCTATGAATTACTAAAAAAATGTCATAATCAAAGTAGACAGGTATTTGTACAGGTAGTAACAAACAGATCAAGGCAACAGATAAATCTTTTTAAAAAAGACATTGACACATGGGAATTTACTACATTAAGGAGATATTCTAGTCAGTTGGTAAAGAACTGATTTTCAATAAATTATTTCAGGAAAAATGATTATCCATTCATGAAAACATAAGAAAAAATTAAATCCCTATATTATACAAGGTACAAAAATAATTTTTAGATTTCAAAAGAGTAAAGCTTAAAAAGGAATTAACACACAATATAGAAGATTTGAGTGAGACTTTTCTTATAAGAGATTTAAAAAACTGGGAATTTTAAACTAAAAGACTGGTAGGTCTTTAATTGCGAAAAATGGGCAAAATACATGGATAGGGCCTATTAAGTGATGGTTAACTACATTATGGTACATCTAGACAAAGGAATAACAATGTGATATTACAACAAACAGAGCTACATATTGCAAGACTTCTGCTACACATTTTTTCTCTGAAACAGATTATATAATTATATGCATAGAAAATCTCATTTTCATAAGAAAGTGAAATAACAAATGCACAAATGAGATGTGGAAGGCTTTGGATTACACACGGTTGGGAAAAGCGCTTAAAAGGGGTTTGACTTTCTGTACACGGCTGTATCATTTGAGGGTTCACCACTCCTTTCAAAGTGGGGAACAAAACAATTCTTCAACAGAATACAGCTCTTGCATCTCTGCTACCTTTCCTTTTAAAACGTGTATTCCAACCCCGGTAAGAAGGCAGATCACTTTCTTTTTCTTCTATTTCACATCACTTCACTTCCTTTACACCATTTCTCCCTTACACCTTGTCAAAAGCTTTCTCCCATGAGCTAAATGACAGAAAGGCTGCTTTACTTTTGCTTGATATAAGGTCTTGATATAACATCAAGAGCACAATTGAGTATCATCCCCCCTCCTACTTTTTGACGAGTGCAGCCTTTTGCTTTTGTAGCTCCTTACTAGTCAGATTTCACCCGTGCGAGGACTTCACCTAACATCAGGGTCCCACTGTGGACGGGGATTGCTTCTGCTCTTTCCGCGTCAGCCAACCAATCTCTCTGTGACCCTCTTGGCAAGTTACCCAACTTCTCATTGACAAGACTATGATGACACCCCACAGGAAGGTAGAGCGCAAAATTGTGCAACTACCTTGGGAAAAACAACAGAAGGAACCTATTAAGACGCTTTCAAAAGGGTGACCACCCTCGTACTTGCTTCTGGGAGGCAGTCCCTCTCCCGATAGGTGGGGGAGACCCTCTGGATAGGGTCACCGCTCACCCCGAATGCATACCCGGCAGTCCCCACCTCCCGGTCCAAAGAGCGGGGTCATGTTTCTCCCCAGCAGCCTTGGCCGCGGGGGCGTTGCTGCGCCGACGTCGTGGGCCCGGAAAGTCCCTCGGGTCGGCTCCGGAAAGCCAACTGGCGTGGTTTCTCTCGCACAAAATCCCTCCCCACTTTCGCGAATTGATTGCCTCCGCAACTCCAGCTTTTCTCATAGCTGCGCCCAAACTGTCAGCGCCCCCCTCTAGCTCACACAAAGTTCTCCGTCGGCTTGCTGGACGGATCCGGACATACCAACTGGCTCACGAACTTTTTACTCACAGTTCAGGGTTTTCCACCACGCTCTCTCACGCTACAGGTCGCCGGTACCTGATCTAGTGACCGCAACCGGAAGTTGTTTTCCGTTCCAGTTCAGAGGGCAGCGCCTGCGCGCGGAGCCTTTAACGCTGCACCCTCTACCCTTGCCCGGCCAGGCCAGCACCCCCCTCTCCGGCCCCTCCCCGCCACCCGGCACCGCCCAGCCCCGCCCACCGCGGCTCCGCTGGGTCTCCCCTACAGGAAACGGAGCAGCCACGGAAGGGAGCCCAATGTCAGCTTCAAGGTCTCCTTAGGGGCTTGCTAAAAATTTGGTTAAAATAAGTAACCAGGTCTGTTTTGTATATGAGAATACACAAGAATCACCCGAGAAGCTTAACGTGTAGATCCACCGATGAACCCCTAGAGATTGTGGTTCAGAGGAAGCATGGTGAAGCCAAGGAACTTGCATTTTCAATAGATTGTCACATGAATGTGATTCAGGGAGTTAAAGGCAGCAGTTTGAGAAACGCTGTCTATTTGTTTGAGAAACATGCATTCATGTGTTTTTTTGCCCAATTAGTAATACTCTTCAATAAATGCACTTGCTAAGGTTGAATGGTTGGTGGATGGAGGTAAAACTTTAATAGAATATTTCTCATGAATTAAAATGTCCTCATTAATCCATTTCCTAGCTATGCTTAAAGATAGAAATTATAGGCAGATACCGGGAGATAAGTTTCCTAGTTGGAGGAAGAGGATCAGGTTGTGGCTACCTCATTTACACTTGTTCTTTTAGGCCAATAAGTTCAAGGATTTAAAAATCTGCCTAATTGCTGCATATTCTACCTGGTTAGCTTGACTAGTGGGCTTATTTTTGAAAGTGAAAGCCAAACCATAGTTAACAGCAGTTTTGTTTTTGTTTTGTTTTTGTTTTGCTGGGCGTGGTGGTGGTGGTGCACTCCTGTTAATCCCAGCGCCCCAGGATGCTGAGGTAGAAGGTGCCAGTTCAAAGCCAGACTTGTCAATTTATGGAGGCATTTAGTAACTCAACCAGACTCTGTTTCTAAATAAACTATTTAAAAAGGGCTGGGGATATGGCTCAGTGGTTAAGCACCCCTGGGTTCAATTCTCAGTACCAATAAACAAACATTTTGGGGGGGTTGTTTTTTAACAAACAGAAATTTCTCATGTATATAGCATTTGGACCAGTTGAATAGTTTCTTGTAGTGTACAATTGAGTTAAATACACAATACACCATTGCTTTAAATTAAAAATAAAAGAACAAATATGTGGCAGTTTTAGGTTCACACAAAAACTGAGAGGAAGGTGCAGAAATTTTCCATATGCTTTCTGACCTCACACATATAGGCCTATCCATAATCAACATCCTTCACCAGAGTGATGCTATAAAGCTGCTATAACAATGATGCGCTGACTTTCCTGAGAAATACATTTTCAAATCCTTTATGTAAATGAAAAGGAGTATGATTGCTAGATGCTCTGGTAAAGATATGTTTAGTTTTGTAAGAATCTGCCAAATGTTTAGTTTTGTAAGAATCTGCCAAACTGTCTTCTAAGGTAGTTGAATCATTTTACATCCCCCATCAGCAAATGATGAGAGTCCTTGTTACTCCTAATCTTTGCCTGCATTTGGTGTTGTCACTGTTCTATATTTTGGTCATTCTAACAAGTATTCGATGGCATCTAATTGTTTTTCTTATTTGCAAATTCCTGATGATATATGAGGTGGAGAGCATCATTTCATATGCTTATTTGTCATCTGTATATCTTCTTTGGGCAAGTATCTATAAAGTCTTTGGTTCATTTTTTAATTTGGTGGTTTCTTTCCCTCCCTCCCTCCCTCCCTTCCTTCCTTCCTCTGCTTCTCCTTCTCCTTCTCCTTCTCCTCCTTCTCCTTCCCCTTCTGTCCTCCTCCTCCTCCTCCCCCTCCTCCTTCTTTGTCAAGACATTGGTTTTATTTGTCCTTGTTTCCTTAGCACCTAGTTGGTGTCTGACATATAGCTGGCATTTGACAATTGCTTACTGAATGAATTAAAGATAAACAGTATTAAATCATAGTTGTATCTAGAGCTTGCTGAATACTTTTTCTTATAATAAAATCATGATTCTTTTTTTATTTGTTCTTTTTGGTAACATATGACATTAGGGTCTATTTTGACATATTTATGTGAACAAGGAATATGCATTCTTAATGCTGAATTTTAGGTATTCTTTGTGTATTTCGGATAACACTCCTTTATCAGTTATGTGACTTATTTTTCCAGTCTCTAGACAATGTTTTGCAGCAGAAAATTTTAATTTTGATGAAGTCTAGACTATTCAGTACTAAGTTTGAGTAAATTTGAGGAAGGATTTTGAAGATTTCTGATTGAAATTATAGAATTTAATAATCCACTTGGAAGCTAAGGCTGAATGCATAGGCATTTTGAAATATAAGGGTGCTAAAGCTTTTAATAAGGAAAAAAATTCTGTACGCATTTCTTAAATATATGTTTTTGCTTTTTCTATCCCCATGATGTTGTCACAAAGAGAAGAGAGTGCATATATGAAATATGCATGAATGCTGGTAAAATTATTTTAGATGGGTGAATTTGGGGTTGAAATGGTGTCATGTATTTTCCTTTTCTGAAAATGGTGTTATTTATTTATTTATTTATTTATTTTTTAGAGTTGACATACCATGTGTTTAATGAAGACTGGGGAGTTCAGACATTTATTCAAGGAATAATTCCTTAAAAGAGTGACGTAATTTTATTCCAGTTTTTCATCACTCATTCGTATATATAACTCTTGTTAGTAAGCAGAGATGTGGCATCAATGTTGGAGTGGTTGGGATGAAAATGGGAAACTGTAAGCTTATTAAAATATTTTGGGGGGCTAGGGTTCTGGCTCAGTTGTAGAGTGCTTGCTTCACATGTGTGAGGCACTGGGTTCGATTCTCAGCACTGCATAAAAATAAATGATTAAAATAAAGGTCTATCAACAACAACAAAAATATTTTAAAAAATATTTTGGAGCTGGATGCAGTGGTGCACACCTGTAATCACAGTAGCTCGGGAGGCTGAGATAGGAGGATTACAAGTTTAAAGCCAGGATCAGCAACTTAGGGAGAGTTTAGGCAACTCAGGGAGACCCTGTCTCAGAATAAAATACACAAAAGGGCTGAAAGAATGAACAAGGCTCGTAGTCAGAGCAAATGTCTGTTTATTGAGGAACAGCTCTGCATATTTATAGAGCTGGGGGGTCGTTTGACAGTTGGCATGGGGTGCTTTTTTATTGGTGGGTAAGGATCAGGTGAGCAGCAGGGCTAATCTGATTGGTGAGTAAGGATCAGGTGAGCCAGCAGGGCTAGTCTGATTGGTGGGTAAGGATCAGGTGAGCCAGCAGGGCTAGTCTGATTGGTGGGTAAGGATCATGTGTGCCAGCAGGGCTCACCATTGGATGTCTCTTCTTGGGGGATGGGGAAGTTAGTCTTTGGACCCCAGCCACTCCCAACAGCTGGGGATGTGGCTCAGTGGTTAAGTGCCACTGGGTTCAATTCTAGGAACCAAAAAACAAACGAACAAACAAAAAGATTATGCTGCATAAAGGAGAGTCCTCAAAATGCAAAGAAAGTGAACACTTTGAAAAATGATTTACTAGAAGCAGAGATAAATGAAAAGAAGCTGTTTTGTGTTTTCCATGAAAAAAGATATGAAATATAAGATAAGGTATTAGACTAAAATAAGGTGAGAACTAGATGTTGGGAAAAATAAAAACAAAGTTGGATAAGTTAGGATTTAAGGACACAGAACATGGAATAGCAAAATTTAAATATTACTTAGACATGAGGATGCAAATTAATACTGCATAATATTTAATCAAAGACTAGAGTAAAAGCTTGAAAAATTCTCCAGAAAGGGAATGGAAAGGAAACAGATGCTAACTAGTAAATGAAACAATGGCAAGATCACATTCCAACTTATTTCTGAAGATGATGTCAGGATAAGTGGAACAGAAGAAATAGCAACCAAAGATATGTCAGAAGAGATGTGAAATAATACTTTGATCCAATGTAATAATTTCATTAGAAAAGAAAATGACTCAATGAAAAGAGGCTAAACGTCTTGGTCTATCCTGATAAAAATTCAATATTAAATGTAATATCAGTTCATTTATTCAGCAAATATTTTGTGAATGCTTGCTATTTGTTAAGATTTAGGGATAGAAAGATGAACAAGACACAGCCCTACCTTAAAGGAACTTAAGTTTATTGTGAATTACATATATAGAAGAATCAGGCAGTTACTACACAGTGGCATTACAATATACAAGTATTAAGATATAAGATAAAATAATTATTTAATAAATAATTTGATAATAATAATATGGTATGAACTTTCCAATTATAACAACAAAAGTCAAGTGGGTGAAAGGGAAGTATCAAAATGTAAAAGTATTCTACTATTTACTCTTTCATGTTCTCTATATCTGGAGGTAAGGAAATGAAAGAATTTCATTCTAACTATGATAACTGAAGAAGTATTATTTTAGGATTTTTAAACTGTAAAGGTAAATAACTACAAGTAGTATTAAAATTATATATTTTTTTCCATTAAAAGAAAGAAGAAAAGGAAAACATTGCCTATATAACAAAGAAATAAAATTCTAATTCTCAACATTTAATCAGTCACCCAATCAGGTAAATCATGTGAGAGTACTCCTCTACAATATTTCTTGCATGCATACTTAGATCTCTGTTGTCACAATTTGTCTCTATTACTGCTCTGTCTCCATTGCCACCCCTTGTTCAAGTTTCCATCAATTCCTAATTTTTGAACTGGCCTCCTAACTCTTCTCACATTGTATCTTATCTGTTTTTCTTTTGGCCAGGCTGAGGATAGAACCCAAGGTGTGGCACATGTTAGATTAATACTCCACCACTGAACAATACCCCCAGCATCCTTTTCTTGTATTTTTGATGTTATTATGTCCCTATGTCATTTAAAAATTTTTCCCATTACCTTTGTATGATGTCCAAATTCTGAGCCTGAAATGAGCCTTATTCCCACATCTCTAGATTCATATTTTGCCTCTTCCTCCTAGAGATTTTGAACCTCTTTTGAAACCTTGAATGTTCCCTCTTTTGTCCTTTTCATATGTTTGTAAATGTGATTTCCTCAGTTTTTAAGATGTTTTCCTCACATTTTGCCTGGTTTGTTGAGACCTCTGCTGAAAAGTCTAGTTCTATGTAAGGCTTCTCTTGATTTCCCTTGTAGCTTAGGACAGTGGGTTCAGAAATGGGATCCTATTTCACTGTGTTGCATCTCCTTTATGATATGCATTACACTTAAAATTCCAAGATACACATTTGGATGTTTCTGAAGTTAGGATGAATTTTACCACTGATTAAAAAAAAATTTACAGCCACTAAGCAGCGGCCTGGGTGGTCGTTGCCTTCACAAGAGGAAACTTAAGATGAGAGAGGCTAAAACATGCCTTATGAGTAAGGTTTCTGTAGAAATTGCCTCATTTGTATGTTGGATTGTCATTCACTAACCATATGACTTTACTAACCCTGTACCTCACTGCCGTCATCTGTCAAATACAGGGAATAATAATACTTTGCCTCAAAAGTTGTATTTGGACAATGAAATAATATATGAATAGGGTTTGACTTATAGGAGGAACTTAAACTATATTGGCTAATATCAGTAATTTCTATAACTTACAGGTTGTTTTGTATACAATTGATTTTTAAAATTTAATGGGTAATCATGATTAATCAATTAAAATGTCTTTCAAAGTTCACATGGAGAAAGCTCAGATAGTGAACTTACTAGAAAAAGACTTTCAATCTATTATTGTAAGAATGTTCAAAGAACTAAAGAAAACCCATGGACAAAGAACTAAAGGAAATCAGGAACATGATTTATGAATAAAATGAGAATATTAGAGGTAGGAATTATAAAAAAGAACAGAATAGAAATTCTGGACCTAGAGAGGAGAATAACAAACAAAAAATTCATTAGAGAGGTCCAATAGCAGAATTTGATCAGGCAGTAAAAAAAGCAGAGAATGTGAAGAAGTGACAAATGAAATTATCCCATTGGAGAAGTAGAAAAAAAGAGATAAGAAAAGTGAACATAACCCAGTAGACTTGTGGAATACCATCAACTTTTCCAACATAGGCATTATGGAATTTTTGAAGAAGTAAGAAGGAACAGGAAAAAATATTTAAAGAAATGGATAAAAAACTTCCAATTAGTTAAAAAACGGAATCTGCACATTTAAGGAGCTCAAAAAACTCCAAATAGGATCCACTCAAAGGGATCCACATTGAGAAATACTATGATCTGTCAAGAGCCAAAGACAAAGAATTGTGAAATTAGCAAGATAAAAGTGACACATTTGTGCACAGTGGGTCCTCAATAAGATTAACAGTCAAATTGTCTTTGAAAATATGGAAACTAGAAGAAAGTGGGATGACATATTTAAAGTGCTGGAGAAAAAAGTGTCAACCAAGAATTCTGGATCAATAAAAATTATCCTTCAAAAAATGAAGGAGAAATTTAAAAATGTTGACATTGAACAAAAGCAGAGGGAGTTTGTTGTTAATAGACTTACTTAGAGAATGACAAAGAGGGTCCTTAAAGCTAAAAAAAAAGGGGGGGGGGAGGAGCACTAGGAAATAGTTTGAAACTGTATTAAGAAATAAAGAACTTTAATAAAGGTAACTACATAGGTAATATAAATGTCAGCATGATTGTATTTTTTTGCTATTCTTTTTATTTCCTACAAGACTTAAGAAAACAAATGTCTAAATAATAATTATAAATCTATAGGAATGGGCATATAATACGTAATTTGTGACTACACATAAGGGAGGAATTAAACGAGGATAGAGTTTTGAATGTTACTAAAACCAAGCTGGTATCAATTCAGTTTAGATTGTCGTAAATTTATTCCATTAATCTTAATTCCTGTGGTGACCAAGTACCAAAGCAAATATCTTTTGAAAATACCCAAGAAAAAAATGAAGAGGAAATAAAACTGTACACTCCAAGGAATTAAATGCAAAAGAAGGTGGTAATGGAGGAAGTGAGGAATAGAAAAATGGTATAAGAGCATGCAGAAGCTTTTGCTAGTTATGGAGATAGTGACTGGGTCACCAGATTTACAAGGATTATTCAGTTAGTATGAAGGAGCTTCTCATCTAGAAGGTGAACACCTATAAGTGTTCATGCTCACCAAGCAGTAGCAAGGACAGACATGCAGCTCAAAACATGGCATTATAGGAAGATTCTTACAGAATTGTGAGTTATGTTACTACTACCAATGTTGTTTTTATTTCTAGTAACTCAAAAGGAGATACTTATTTTATTTGTTGTACCAAATTGTTAAATAAAATTAGACAAATATTATCATGTCTTGTCAGCTGCAACCTCTTGCTTAGTCCTGCAATGCTAGATATTTTTTTTTTGTTCTTGTGACTCTTGATTAAGTGACCTTGATTCATTTTGTAATTTTGCTAATCATGAACAAATTCACTTGTATGAGGATGTTATTGTCAAATGCAAAGGCAGTCAGATTACTGTGAATGATTATAAGCCATAACCTTATGGTTATGACATGTTTTGTGAAAAGTTTAATGTTTGTAGATAGTTACATTCATTGGATTTGTTTCGTTAAATGTCATTACTATTAGTCTATCATGAAGCCTCAATAACTTTACTTTGTATGAAATGAAAAAGGAAGAAAGAAAAGTGGTACTGAAATCAAACATCAAAGTGGCAAAAGTAAGTCCTTCCTTATTAGTAATTACTATAAGTATAGATAGATTTACTTCTTCAATCAAAAGGTAGAGCTTGTCAAAGTGAATAATATACCATAATTAAATGATCAAACTATATATGCTATTTAGAAGAGATTTACTTTAGAATCAAAGACACAAAGTGATGAAAGTAAAAGATGAAAAAGAAGTTTTTACATGCAAATATTTACCAAAAGAGAGATGGATGGCTATCCTAAAATTAGACTTTAAGTCAAACACTGTTTCAGGACACAAATAAGAAAAAAATACACACACACACACATACAAAGGGGTCATTTGTCAGGGAAATATAACAATTATACTACCCACCAAACTACAGTTCCTTAAAATATGTAATCAAACACTGACAGAATGGACAGTACTAGAATAATCATTGAAAATTTCATTATGCCACATTTAACAATGGATAGAAAAACAAAAAAAAAAAAAGAAAGAAAAAGAAAAAGAAACAACTTGAGCAATACTGTAACCCAAGTAGACATGATAGACATAAACACAGCACTCCATCAAACTAAAGCAGAGTGCAAACCAATATCAAGTGGACATGAATCTTCTCCAGGAGAAAACAAAGTTTAAGTCACAATTTTTAATATATTTTAAAAGGTTGAAATCATACAAGTATTTTCCTCAACCAAAATGGAATGAAGCTTGAATCAATAACTCAAGGAAAACTGGAAAATTTATAAATTTGTGAAAATTAAGGAAACTATCCTTTTTTTGTACCTGGGATTGAACCCAGGGGCACTCAACCACTGAGCAACATCCTCAGTCCTTTTTTGTATTTTATTAGAGACAGGGTCTCACTCAAGTTGCTTAGCACCTTGCTATGTTGCTGAGGCTGGCTTTGAACTCAAGATCCTCCTGCCTTACCCGTGTGTGCCATCCCCAGCAAACAACACATTCTTTAAAAATGGATCAAAGAAGGAGTTACAGTGGAAATTACATTTGGTTAGGATGAATGAAAACAAAATTGCAACATACTAAAATTTATGGGATTTAGTGAAAGCAGTGCTCAGAGAGAAACTGATAACATTAAATGTTTACATTAAAAAGAAGAAAGATCTGACCTTAATAACCTAACTTTATAACTCAAGGAACAAGAAAAAGAAGAGCATACCAAATCAAGTTAGTAGGAAAAGGAACTGTTAAAGAATAGAGCAGAGATAAACAAAATAAAGAAAAGCAAAACAATCAACAAAACTAAAAGTTTTGGATTAATTGTAACAAATATGCTATACTAGTGCAGATATTAATAATAAGGGATGCTATGAGTTATGGGAGAAATTATGGTGATATATGGAAACTCTCATGAGTATTAATTTTTCTCTAAATCTAAAGCTATTTGGAAAAGTAAAAGCTATTAATAAAAAACAAAAACAAAACCCAGCCTTCATTGTCCTAAATTCTTTCTTTCTTTCTTTTTTTTTTTTTTTTTTGGTGGTACTAGGGATCAGACAGGCCCTCATTCATGCTATCAAGGGTGTTACCACTGAGTTACATCCCAGCCCCCTAAATAACTTTTTGGTCAAAGAGAAAATAAAACTTCAATTAAAAAATATCAAATAGAGGTTGGGGTGTAGTTGAGTGGTACAATGCATGCTTAGCCTGTGCAAGGCCTTGGGCTCAAACCTGAGCACCTAAAATGAACAAACAAACAAACAAAAGCAAAGCAAACTAACAGTAACCTCCCAAGCTCCTTAAAACCAAAAATGTAAAATGATAATGTAAGAATGACATATCAAAAGTTATAAGATTTAATTAAAATGGTCCTAAACATTTCCTAGCCTTAAATAAAAAGCATTAAAAGTAAATAAAATAAATATTCAACCCACCAACTGAGAAGTGTAAAAAGTAAATTAGTCTGAAAAGGTATTAAAAATATTAATAAAAAATTTAAAAAATGAATTCTTTAAACATCAGCCAACTTTAAGAGTGATACACCCAAGAGATTTACTTTGTGACATGTCAAATTGTGGGGGGTGGGGTGGGAGGGGAATCACCATGAAAGAACAAAATGAGCAATAACAAAGGTTATCCATATAGTTATGGAGATGATAAAAAAAAGTACAAGACAATACCATGTATGCCAATATATTTCAAAAATTTGATAGAATAATTTCAAAGTAAAAATGAACAATTAAACTGTGTGAAAAGTAGCATAAAACTTGAACAGATCAATAAAAATAGAAGACACTGGAAATTCCCCTCCAAAATGGGGTCAAGGCTAAGCGGTGTTATGGATTTGTCCTTTAAACATTTCAAGAAACAGATAACTTTCATTAAACTTTTTAAAAACATTTTGGCAGTTTTATCATTTTAATTTATGAAGTTAGCCTAATATTAACACAGAAACCCATCAATGACAGGTTCCAGAAGTAAATATATAGATTAACTTAACATGAATATAAATGCAAAAATTCTCAGTGAAATATAAACATTTCTTTTTTAAGTACATGTTTTCTTAATATGATATAAGATTAATCAATTTGACATACATTTTGCATACCATTATTAGTGATAACTGAATTGTGGTCTGCAACTAACACTGTAATAATAATAAGAAAACTGTTTTCACAAAACAGAGGAACAGCTGTTTTTTTAATGTATCTGGTTGCTCTGCTTGGATAGGGTTCCTTGGCTTATGCCACATTGTTTTCATTCTTTTCTGTTAGCTTGAGTTGTGAACTGAATTGTGAAGCCAAAATAATAGAGGAGAGGTGTCTAAGAATGTGGATTGAAGAGAAAAAGAGGAAATATGTAGGTTTGGTTTTGGTTAATTTATTATTTTAATCAAAGCAATAATAAAATACAGCTTGTAGCTATAAATCTACCTTTATTACATGAGCAATCTAAATATGATTTTGGGTAACATAGAATTTTTAAAAATGCAATTACTGTTTTGTGTCACAGCAGAACACTATTTAGTTTGAAGTAGAAAAAATATACAGTTGTATAATGATTCCAGAAAGACATCAAATATACTTTAGCATAAAATATCATTTTCTTTTTAAAATACATCCTTAATAAACTAGGATATTTGATAGTTATTTGTTTTGTATGACAAATGTGTTTATTTCAAACCAACAGCCAACGTCATTGTTAATGTTAACCACGAAGGGAAATTCCCACTGAGATCAGGAACTAGACAAGGTTGACAGCTCTCTTCTCTGTTATTAAGCACCCTTCCAGAAATTCTGGCCAATATGGTGAGGAGAAAAAGGGGAGGAGATGTATTTATGTATTTCTAATCTATTTTAACATCGCATGTGAATGACATAATTTAGAAAAAATAAGAGAGCAATAACATGGTGGATGAAAGATTAAATTGTGAAATCAAGATGTTAGCAGTAATTAGTTAGGAAATAGAGTGGAAAGAATATCCTTTTCAAGATAACACTCCTACTACCCACACAAGAAGACGAAACAAAATATATTGGAATATGTTTTACAATAAACAAGGAACCCTAATGTTTGCTGAGGCCTTAACACATAGAAAGACAGAATATTCACAGACAGGAGGGTCCTCTACTATAAGAAAGATCATTTTCCTCAAGTTAGTGGACAAGTTTAATAAAATTCCAACCAGAACTTTGTTTCAGGGGAATTTAACAGATTCACTTTGAATCATCCAGTTTGCCATCTCTTTCATGAGCACAAGTATTTTTGAGAAATAACTGGACATTGCTCTAGGGCCCCAATTACTGTTAGGCAGGAATCTCAGACAGTTAGGGATGGGCATACAACTCCATGTCATCTCAGAGGCAGACAGTGTGTCCACCTGTGCACATATGGAAGTGCACCCTGGAGGGGTGAGGAAATGGGGTAGAAGTGAGAGGAGAGTAAAGGGAGACAGCTGCTAGTAATGATGTGATTATTCTGTGACCTGGTAAAGTAACTTTCCTTTTTCTCCATCATCTTATACTTGGGTAAGACTTCTCTTAAATAGTATTTTAATATTATAAGAAGGCAGGGCAGTTGTAATAGAAATTCATTGAAATAGAAGTCATATGAATATATATTTAAGTGCTCTCTGACTGTCACTTAAGAGTTATTATGACTATTTTCTTCCAGTAGGCACTCAATAACACAATCTTTAACATTCATTTTTATTAGGAAAATAAAAAGGCCAGAATAAGACTAGATTATTGTAATTCTAGTAAGTTTGAATATTCTAAAATAGGCATTGTAGGTTGTATATAAGGTTAATACTTTAGTATAATGAAATATTCATTATCTTGTGATTCTTACAAAGTAGAAAAGTGCTAAATGAGTTGATATTTGAATAGATATGTTGGATCAGGCTGGAGTCAATTTTTTAAAATAATAACCCAAAGAAAGTATAAATCCATCCAATATTAATTTACTTTTCAAACGAGCAAGCTATATAAAGCCCAACAACTTTCAGTCTTCCATTATGTTTTAAAAAATCACTCATTGAAGAAGGCTTTTATTCCAGATGTAAATTTTAAAAACTCATTTCAGTTAGAGGCATAATAAATTCCATCTTGAAGTTAGAAAACAAAAAGATGGCAGTATTTTAAGTTTTCCTTTGGTTTTGGCTTTTTAAAGGCTAAATTTCCAACTGTGACAATGAATACAAAGGCATTTTGAGTCATAATCATTTCTCAGCAAGTACAGGAGTGGAATAAATTTGCAATACATAAGAAGACATTCAGGCCACCTTGCAAGGTTGAGAATTGATAGAAACTAATAAAATTTGGTTACCTCTTCTCCAGGTTACAAATCTTCCATCACAGCGTATTTCTCTTTAAAGATGTAGGCAGTTACACATTCTGGAAGCTGTTTGCACAGGATTTACCAATGCAACTTAAACTGTCCTGAGCTCTCCCGTTGTTGAACTGGGAACTTCCACTGAGAAATCCCCTGACTTGAAGACTTCCTTATTTGTAACTATCAACAGCCAATTGTGGCAAGATATTGAAATGAAGCAAAACTACCAGAAAATATTCTGTAAGCCACTCGTGACTGTAACTCTGACTTCCTTTTGAAGCAAAGACCCTTTACCTGAATAGTTAAGATATTTTAACAAAAAGCTAGAAATTGTAAACAAAAAATATTTTTGATAAAGCACATTTTCAGGTAAGAAATTGTAAGTTTATTTGATAATTGCCTTTTTTTTTAGCCTTTAAGAAGTTACTTTTTGAACACTATGTTTCTAAGCAAAAAGTAAAAACCAAATTTAAATATAGTTGTTTTTGTTTCTTATATTGAATAAGCCTAATAAAATAAGGCTTCTACTGGATTCCACAGCCTGAGATCAAGTACTCAGAAGAAGGGAGAAGCAAAGAAGGCTCTGCAGGCAGCTTTTCTGCTTTGAGAACTCAGGTTCACTCTTCATGTAGGAGAATGCCTGTTCTAGCATACTAGGGAAATGCTTTACCAAAGTGTATATTTTCTCAGGCTACTTGGAGCAGAGCAACAGGTTTTACATGCAAATGGAAGGTGACATATGCCCCACAATCATTTTTCTGTTGTAAAATTTTAGAGCTGGAAATGTTTATAGACACATCTATTCCTTTTCCTTTTCATAACAGACAGGAAACAAAAGAGGGTAAATGCTCACTGTCACAAAGGAAGTTAGAGGCAACACTCAGATTAAAATTGGAGTCTTTTGAATGGAATTATAATTTTGCTTTTTACTGTATGACATTCTCGGTTCATCAAGTTATTGAGCTGGAAAAAGACAAGCAATTGAGTAGTTTCCAGTTCAACTCCTGCCTGGTCCAGATAAGAAGTCTGAGGAGGCCTCATCCACAGTTCCAGTTAGTAAAAGGACTAGAATTTACAACTTCTGATTCTTAGTCTAGTTTCTTTTCTATTTTAAAACACTGTCCTCTCTTTGACGACATGTTAACTAAATCTGAGATATTGTTAATTATGATGGAAGTATTTTGGAAGAATAATTTTGAAAGTATCTAAAATGCTGAGTAATGTTGTGATATAAAATGTTTCATTTACTCATTGAATATTTAATTAAGCATAATGTCCTTTAGCACTTCATGCTTTATAGCTATCTTACTGATGAAATACTAAATGTTAAATGTTCTCAGGTACAATAAAAAATAAAACCAGCTATTGCTGTAAATATTGCAAAACAAAACAAAAAAGTGAGATGGCCACTGATGAGAGGAAAATTTAAGTCTCAAGCGTTTACGTTTTTGAATGAGCAAGATTTTAAAAACACCATTTTTTTTTTAAAGCAGTATTCCTGTCTTAACTGGGAAATGCCCCTTTCTTTGATCTGTTCATCCTGAGCCCCCTCCCTGTGCTATTTGCCTTGGCAATTGGACTTGGCGGACACCCAGGCTCCCATAAGGCTAGCTGTTCCTGGGGATGTTGGCCTCAGCCTCCTGGGGCATTGCCTGAGAGAGCCTCCCGAAGCCATGACAAAGAAGCTAAAGTTAGAGATGCTTTTTGAAGGAATTCTATCAGAGTGCATAAAATATAAAACCTATGTCACTGACCAGTTCCGCCTCTAAGCAAAGAATGTAAGGCAGTTGGAAATGTTTATCTTTGTTATTCCTATGGGTTCCCTTTCCGACTCCCTGCTCCCTACTCTGCTTTTTATTTCCTCTCAGAGTCACAAACCATGTGGCCAGAGCTGACAGAAATGCAGAAATTCCTGGAGGAGAGGAAGGAGCAATGGTGCCAAGCCAGGAATGGTAAAGTGACCAGGGCAAGAGGGTGATAAAGGGTGCCAAGCCCAAGCTGGAGGCTGGAAGGCAAAAAGTCAGGTTCCCATTCAGGCAGTGATGAATGGCCAAGGGGGTTGCTAATAAAAGAATGAGGATAGCACCGCTAAGAGGCAAGAAGGTTCTCAGGTGGAAGGCCTCCTAAGAAGAATCCTCCATAGCAGACTGGAGGGGCAAGGAAGCCCTGTCTCTTAGTTGCTGACCTTGGTGCAATGATGTCTATGCCTCTGGCCATGATGTGAGTTAGTTAGGCCGCTAGGCTATATGGGGTGTGTGTTTGAGAAACTTGGTTCAGATGAGCAAAATGCGCACCCACAGGATGCATCCATGATTCACGCATGATATAAGTGGAAGCTGCAAAATTTTCTGGGCTCTATTTGATGGTAGGCTGCTTTTTATTGGCCCAAGACCACAGTAGGGCTGACCCTAAGATGTAAGATCCATTCTAAATTGAGGGTTGGGATCAGCAGAAATGATGGATACTCTTTTTTCTACTACTTCCCAGCCTGTATAAACTGTGCCCTGGGAAGAGTAGCTGATATTACTAATTAGTGATTTAATGCAAATTTATGCCACAGTATTGCTTTCCTTAGTGGGGATACTCACATTTTGTCTCTTAGTTATAGAATTAAAGGTGTCCCCACTTAATGGAAGAAAAGAGGAAGGCAGAGTAGGGGAATCTCTATTCCTCATGTAGCCTAGCATAATAATTGGTCTTATATTTGTAGGCAGATGCAGCTGGTATTCTTTTTCTATTATTTGTTTAATAAAACTTCATTACCTATTAAGTGTAGGGTGCAGGAGTTATTAAAATACTTTGCTTTCCTTGAAGAGCTCAAAATCTTAAGGAAAAGACATAGCCAAACAACATTTTACTCTGCTCATTCATGAACAGAGTAAAAGGTGCTGTGTGGGCGTAGAAATAGTACTCAGGGCTGGAACTACCCATGCAGAGATACCCAGGAACTGAATAAGCAAAAGGATCAAGAATTAAAAATTTATTTTACACCCTTTTCTATATTCTTAATGAATTAATTCTGATTTTTAAAGCCTGAATATATGGCTTTTTTCTTGTTTCCATAATTTTATAAGTAAATTTTTTTCTAAAAATCTCAATTTGCATTTTTTTAAAGAAACACATTTCTTCTTCTTTTTTTTTTTAAATTGTAGTTGAACACAATATCTTTATTTTATTTATTTATTTTTTTATGTGGTGCTGAAGATCAAACCCAGGGGCCTCACACATGTGAGGCGAGTGCCCTATCGCTGAGCCACAACTCCAGCCCCTCAACTTGCTTTTAAACATTGCAGATGATTATTTATATTCTTGATAATACACACCATTTTAAGGTCCTCAGCATCTATTCTTAAAAAATAAATCAAAATCTATGAGATACACAAATAGCCTGAACAATTAAGAAGTACCTTAAGTCTTTTACTTTTGAGAATAGAATCACAGTTGAATACTGGATTCCCCAGCACTCTGTCCTCCTCATTATATGACAACTATGCATTTTTGGTAATCAAAAGGAAAAAGGACACTTTGTGATATACGGTGAAACAAAGGTTGGTGGAATCAAAATCCAAAAATATTTTTATTTATTTATTTTCCAAAAATATTTTGACAAACTCAAATAATTGGCTGATGCCAACATGGAATTTAATGGAGATAATTATAAAGTTGTCTAGTTACTTCTTCTCCCCTCCCTACCACTATCCCACAAACAAACAAAAACCAGAAAATAATTTGAGAGCCCAGAAAAGGTTGATGAGATTCAATTTAGTAGCAGTCATATAAAATTAACTTGCATTTTGCTTGAGGCAGTAATATGGGTATGCTAAAAAAAGAAATCTTCAAACCAACATTACCTTAGAATTCCCTCTAGAATGAGGGAAGCACTACTCTTGTTTTCTGATCCATCTTTTCTGGATACCTTTATTTAAAACCATAGACAAAGGGCTAGGGTTGTGGCTCAGTGGTAGAACACTTGCCTAGCATGTGTGAGGCGCTGGGTTGGATTCTCAGCACCACATATAAATAAAATAAAGGTTATTGACAACTATAAAAGCATTAAAAAGAAACTATAGACAAGTCAGTTATTAGTAAATACTCATCCATGTTGTATGTATGTCTCTCCAGGAATAGAGAATATTTAGCTTAGACCAATTAGAATGAAATAACTGTATTCAGATATCAATTGCATTTTTTATAGCTTCAAGGCAAGCCTCAGACCAGCAAGCAGGAACAATAAGGAAGACAAATTTTGATTCATTATAGAATGCACCAAATTCTATCTCATCTAGAGGATGAAATATATCACCTTGGGAAGTAATGAGTTTCCTCTTCCTGGAGTGTCGGACAAATATGATGAATGATCATTGTTTGGGAACTTTGAAAGACAAAGTCTCAGATGAGTTAGCAATGACTATAGCCCAGGTACTATTATTTGTTTAGTACAACTTTATTATCTATTATGTGTAAGGTACAGGAGTTATTAAAATCTTTGATTTCCTTGAAGAGCTCACAATCTTAAGGAAAAGACACAGCCAAACAATATGTTATTCTACTCATTGATTAACAGAGTAAACGGTGCTGTGTGGGCAGAGAAACAGTTGTCTCCTGGCACAATTCTAAGTATTTTACATGTATTACTTCATTTAATCTTTATAAATACCATATTAACGGTAGAGCTCTTTTATGGATATAAAACGCCCTGGCATCTGTCTCCAAGATTCATGTTCTTTTTTTTTTTTTTTTTTCTGGTGAGGGTACTGGGGATTGAAATCTGGGACACTCGACCACTGAGCTACATCCCCAGCCCTATTTTGTATTTTATTTAGAGATGGGTCTCACTGAGTTGCTTAAAGCCTTGCTTTTGCTGAGGCTGGCTTTGAACTTGCGATCCTCCTGTCTCAGCCTCCAGAGCAACTGGGATTATAGGCGTAGCTTCTGTGCCCAGCAAGATTCACACTCTTTACAACTTTACTACAGTGCATCTGGGATGTTTACTATTATTGTGCATTTGAGTGCAGGGTCTCATTCACTGATAGCATAGAATTTTAGGGGAGTTGATAGGAAGTTCAAATATTTTCTTTACTATTTTGATTACTTCTTATGCACAGTTTTAGATGCTTCCAGTCTGACAAGAAATTAATTAACTGAGGATATACCACTATAGAACAACTGGAGACAGCAAGGGGATGATAAGGGAGAAGGAGTAGGATGCTGAAGAGGTGCTCATTGAAAACTGGAGGAGTAGATTGGACTTGCTGCCTCTGATCAAGTGTCAGTTTTGGAAAATATGACAGCCTTGGAGCAGATTTCTTCCTGTTTGTTAAGGAAGACGACAGTGCACATTTTGTTTCTGCAGGTTTACTCATACTTCAATCTTTTCCTTTCTAGTCTATTATGTATATCTCAGCAAGTCTTATAAAAAAATCCGTGATACTTTCTATAAAAAAGTGAACTATCTAAATTTCCATAAAAATTCTCTAAGTTGGGGTTGGGGATGTGGCTCAAGTGGTAGCATGCTTGCCTAACATGCATGCATGAGGCACTGGGTTCGATTCTCAGCACCACATAAAAATAAAATAAAGATATTACGTCCACCTAAAACTAAAAAAATAAATATTTAAAAATATTCTCTAAGTTGACAGAATTTCATCAGGGAATGAGACATCTCACGATAGAATGGTCTGTTTCAGGCATTACAAATTCTGCTTTTCTCTTTTAGTGGCCAAGATAGCAATACCTTCAGTTTATTGCCAAATAGCCCCTTTATTTTCATCTATGTACTGAGATTTCTCCTGTCTAATGTAAATGAGAACCACCAACCAAAATAATATGTCTCATAGGCATTTTCATTCTAAACTGAGAAACCTAGAAAAGTCGTTTAGATATAAGGGTGAAATAGAAATTAATGAACTCCCTTTACAGAGTTTCAGCACTTATGAAAGATAGAAAAAAATCTGTGTTACCTGAAATATATTTCTTCTGGATTTATAAATTCATAAAATTGAAATTGCTGTGAGATTTCTAAGGTCATCAATAATTTTCTATGTGAGCACACACAGCATAGTGATTTAGTATGGATACAATTTCTAATATTAGCAGGATTAATAGTTCATACTTGTAATTCTCCATAAATGGGGAGATAAAAAAAATACATTAGCCCTCCTGTAACCTCTAGGGCACAGTGATAGTGAGGCAGAAATTAGGAAAAGAGAAAAGTGGAAGAGACAGAAAGGATAATCCATGAACTCAGGGTTTTTCTGTGACTTTAATAAAATAAGTCAGACTCTCAATGAGATCTGACCTTTGAAAATTGTTTAGCTTGACTCCATGGGGATGTTGAGAGGATTAACTAGCTGAGGCTTGCAGAGTGATTTCAAGGTTCTTTGTGTGTTATTTATTTCTTGGTTCACCAGTTAAGTTCCCTTTTAATTTGATCATATTTAACAGGATGCCAGATCCACAATGGGAGATTCAATAAACATGGGTTCCAAGTAAAACCAGAAGCTATTGGTTAAGGGGGAAAAATTGAGATAGTGTTAGATGTGTAGGAGAAATTTTGTATGGGGCATGCTATTCTGTAGATAACTGTGTTGAATTCTTTTACTTTGAAAAGAAGGAAATTGAGATTGATTGATTTCCTCAATATCAAACAGTTGACTATAGTGTTCACAGATTTCCAGTGGCATGAAAGACTCTAGTTCCAAAGTACTTGGTCATCTCTGGCTTTAAAATTGAAAGACATTGTTAAGGTTTAAAAGCTGAGTGGGATGTGACTGGAGAATGTTTTCTAATTATTCTGTTGGTGAAAGTCCTGGGTGCTTTGTCTCTCTTGTCATTGAATTTCAGATTTTAAAATATTGTTCAAATGGGAACAAAAACTTTCTAGGAACACCTCTTTTCAATGTCATTTATTTAATCATTAATCTTTTTAAAATATTTATTTTTAAATTTTTGGTGGCTACAATATCTTTATTTTATTTTTATGTCATGCTAAGGATCGAACCCAGTGCCTCATACATGCTAGGCAAGCACTCTACCACTGAGCCACAACCCCAGCTCTCGTTAATACTTTTTTCATCAGTTGCTATATGTTAATCAGTGAGGGGAAAGGAAGCCATAGATCTGAGTTCTGTGTCACTTTCTGTAGCATGTCAGAGGGATTAAAAAATTACCTCTTTGTTGAGAGACAGTCTTGCAGAAATATTAGGTACACGGGTGCAGGAACCATAATGTGTAAAGTTCAAACCCTGAGTCTACCCTTGACTAAATTGCCTAAATCTTTGGTAGTTTTATTAACTGAATGAATTAATATGTGTAAAGAACTTAAAACCCTAAGCACATGGTGAAACCACACAAATGGATTGTTGTTGTTGTTGTTTATTCCTTGCTATGTTTTTCTTCACTGACTTGAAATCATATGGTGAATTCCTGCAAGTTCTGCAGGAAAATGAAATGGAGGGAAATTAAGTTATTTAGATGATTTTTTTTTGTCTACATAATCTCCATACTGCCTCTATCTACTTTCATTCATTGTCTATGTAGAGTTTAGAAAGCTAGTTTCACCTACTATCTATGGGTGGGCAGGACAGGCTTTGTTCACTTTCATTTTCTATTATAGTCAGCTGCAATCTTCTTGTCATAATACTCAATATAATGAAAAAGAAGTCATGAATACAACAGGAACCCTAATGAACAGTGTTTATGGAGAAGTTGTTACATGGCAAGCACTGGGCCTAAGTATTGAAATTTACAACAATCATGTGAGACTGGCATTATGATTCTCATTCCTAACATTTTATGTGTGGGACTTTGCATACAATGTGCGAAATATTGTGACTGAAGACATAAGACTTCCAACATCTTTTATGTGGCTTATTTTTGTACTAATATTATTGCAGAAAGCAAATGCTCCTTTTTCCTTCTTTCCTCAGATATTTTTTTGTATGTATGTCTTTATACATGTACTTGATGTCCATCTCATTCCACTATCTTTCCTATCCCCATGCCCACAACATTTCCCTCCTTCTCCTTTGCTCTATCTAGAGTTTGTCTAGTCCTCTCATGCTCCTCCCAATAACCCCATTATGAATCAGTATCCTTATATCAGAGAAAAAATTTGGCATTTGTTTTTTGGGGATTAGCTAACTTCATTTAGCATTATATTCTCCAACTCCATTTATTTACCTGCAAATGCCATGATTTTATTCTCTTTTAATGCTGAATGGTATTCCATTGTGTACATATACCACATTTTCTTTATCTATTCATCAACTCATGAGCATCTAGATTGGTTCCACAGTTTAGCTATTGTGAATTGTGCTGCTAAACATTGATGTGACATTCCTCATAGAAACAGAGAAAGAATTAATGAAATTCATCTGGAAAAATAAGAGACTCAGAATAGCTAAAGCAATCCTTAATAGGAAGAGTGAAGCAGGTGGTCTCACTGTACCAGACCTTAAACTATACTACAGAGCAATAGTAACAAAAACAGCATTGTATTGACACCAAAATAGACTTGTAGACCAATAGTACAGAATAGAGGACACAGAGAATAACCCACATAACTACAGTTATCTTATATTAGACAAAGGTGCCAAGAACATACATTGGAGAAAAGATAGCCTCTTCAACAACTGTTGCTGGGAAAACTAGAAATCCATATGCAATAAAATGAAATTACACCTCTATTTCTTACCATGAACAAAACTCAATTCAAAGTGGATCAAGGATCTAGGAATTAGACCAGAGACCCTGTGTCTAGTAGAAGAAAAAGTAGGCCCAAATCTCTATCATGTCAGATTAGGTCCCAACTTCCTTAATAAGACTACTATTGTGCAAGAGTTAAAATCAAGAATCAATAAATGGGTTGTACTAAAAATAAAAACTTCTTAGGAAAAAAACAAAAATAAAACCAAAGCAAACAAAAACAAAACAAAAAAACAATCAGTGTAGTAATAGAGAGCCTATATCTTGGGAGCAAAGTTTTACCACTCACACATCAGATAGAGCACTAATCTCTATGATATATAAAGAACTCAAAAAGCTAAGCACCAAAAAAACAAATAACCCAATCAACAAATGGGCCAAGGAACTGAACAGACACTTCTCAGAAGATGATATACAATCAATCAACAAACATATAAAAAATGTTCATCATCATTAGCAATTAGAGAAATGCAAATTGAAACTACTCTCCCCAGATATTTTTTTAAACTAAATGCAGAATGTATTCATTTGGGCACAGCAATATTTAAACTTGACAGTTGTTTAAGGCTTTTGTATACTTAGATTTGAATTTTTAGTTTGATTGAAGGTTTTATTTTGTTTTTGGTTAGATTTAATGTCAGCCTATTTTTTCAGAATTTAAATGTTTACTGATTTTTTTTCATTTATTGTGATTAGATATTAGGCTCATTTAAGGAGGTAACTCTGTCAAACTATATTTCTAGTTCTTTGCACACTTTGGTTTTTTAAATAAATGAATTAAGAGTTTATTCTTGACACGATCAAAGCATGATATATACACACATGGAGATGTCACACTGAGATCCATACATTTTGACAATTAATAAACCTTTATAATTACCCACATCAGGTAAGGTCCAATAAAAAAAACATATTATTATTTGAATAGGAAAAGTTTAATGTAAATAATTATAAACTATATCAGATGGTGTTGTATAAAAAAGGTAAAGATAACTCAAAAGAATATTCTCGAACCCTGAGTAGATATCCAAGTAAGGAACAAATGCGAGAAAAGAGCCTTTCTTTTCAAGACTGTAATTTAAATCACTCTGGAAAAGATATGGTTGTGGACCATTAGATTGCAAAGTTTGTTTGGTTTCCCAGGACAGAACTGATCCACAGAGCCTGAGCAAGCAGGGGCTCAAGATGAGGCAGAACATCACGGCAGAGGTGTGTAGTGGAAGTAAGCAGCTCATATGATGATCAGAAGGCAGAGAAAACAACTCCCATGGCCAGATACAAAATATATATCCCACAGGCATGCTCCCAATGACCCACCTTCTCCAGCCACACCCTACCCACCTACAGTTACCACCCAGTAATAATTAATTAATAAATAATTAATCCCCATCAGGGGATTAATTCAATGATTCGATTAAGGGTCTCCTAAAAATATAAATTTTCTTCCATTGTTTCACAATGAGCTTTTGGGGAGCACCTCACATTCAAAGCATAACAATATATGTTCAAATACGTGTACCGCATTCAAGGCTTTAGCTATATTTGTGTGGTTAGAAGAGAGTAGTCATCTGGAAGTTCATCAAAATAATTTGATACCATGTGTTCTAAGTTTCAAAAGGGAATGGTGATTAAGATGTCCATTAAAGACTTCTCAGTCTCTGGGAAGGATTTGCTGTCTTCAATCACCTTAAAGTTTAATGGTCAATAAGTATAATAGTTATCCTTCATGAAGCAGTTACATTTTAACTGGGGTCAAATTCTTCTCTCCCACCAATTAACCTGCTTGTTAGATGTTTTAGTTTGGTAGTGCTGATGTAACAAAATACCACAGGCAAAGTAGGTCAAACAACATGAATTTATTTCTCATAGTGCTAGAGCCTGGAAATCCAAAGTCTAGGTGCCAAAAGGTTGGTTTCCACAGAAGGCTGTAAAGGAAGAACTTATCCAGGCTTCTTACCTTGGCTTGCAGATGAATGTTCATCTTTTTGCTGCCTCTGTGCAGGCACACCCTTACCTCTGCATGTGTCTAAATTTATTCTTCTTATGAAGACACCAGTCTGATTGGATTATAGCCACCCAAATGAACTCATTTTAACTTGATCACCTATTTAAAAGCCCTTTCTTTACAGTCATAGTCTGAGGTAGTAGGGGTTAGGACTTCAACTCATGAATTTGGTTGGGACACAATTCAACCCATAAGATTAGATGAACTAAACTTGTCATAGTAGGAGCAGAAAACAGCTTAGTTTCTTTTCTCACCAATGCCTTTCATCTTTGCTCTTTGAATTTTTCCTTTATCCTGGATGACATTTAGATAAATACTAACAATTCTGGCATTTATCCTAATTTGCAATATATCATAGCAGAATACAATTCAATTCATACTACACACCTTTTCATGTTTCTGATTGTACATAAAGTAGAGTCACACCATTAGTGTCTTCATACATGTACTTAGGGTAATGATGTCCATCTCATTCCACCATCTTTGCTACTCCCATGACCCCTTCCTTCCCCATATAAAAAAATACTTATTGTTTAAGTTGTAGTTGGACACAATACTTTTATTTCTATTTGTTTATTTTTATGTGTCACTGAGAATCAAACCCAGTGCTTCACATGTGTTGGTGAGCACTCTACCACTGAGCTACTACAACCTCAGCCCCTTCCCTTCCTCATTTTTAATCCACAGTCTCATTTCAGGTTTAAAAAAGGCTTGTCCAATCTAAATCAATATTTTGTTCTCCCTGCCAGTGGAAAAGGGAAAGAAAGAGACCTGGTGGACCATTTTTATTTTTTTTTTCTGACTTATTCGTTTACTTTTTAATCCCCTATTTCATATGTTAATGTCTGTAATTTCCAGGCTTGGGATGCAGTTATGAAGGAGAAGAGGTTTGGGTTGGAAAATATAGTACTGAGGGGCTGAAATGGTAATCTGACTTTGGAGACCTCCATGTAGGACAGATGTCCATTTGTTTGTCAATGCTTGTCCTGTCCCTGACATGAGAAATGGAATCTCTCTGGCTTCTTGCTATTGCTCTTCAGTCCCAGCTTCTGCAGCATACACCATCCAGACTCTTTGGTTTGGTACCTGAACTTAGACCTGTTGCTGTGATCTCACTGTTTGTATCCTCTAAAAATTCTATGTTAAAATCTAACCTCCAGGGTGATGTTATTAAGAGGTGAGGCCCTAGGGACTGGGGGTGGGATTTAGTGGTAGAGCATTTGCCTAGAAGGTATAAAGCCCTGCTTTTAAAATCCAGCACTGGAGAGTTGGGGAGTGGCTAAAAAGGTGAGGTCTTTGGGAAGCAAAGAGATCATGAGATTTATGCCCTTGTTTTAGGAGCCTGTTTACCCCTTCTCCCCTTTTTGTCCTGCCATGTAAAGACTCAGTAAGAAAGTGCCATCTATGAGGGATAGGCCATCACCAGAGATGGAATTATCTGGCATCCTGATCTTGGGACTTCCCCAGTGTCTGGAATTGTAAGCAATAAATTTGTATTATTTATAAATTACCCTATCCTATTTTATTATGGAAGCCCAAACAGGGTAACTGGACCTGGTTACTATCCATTTTTGGACTACCAGAAAACCTGTGTTAATTTGCTTGTTGCACTCAAAACTGTGGGTCACTTCTGTGATTACCGCCCCCCTGCCCCCCACCTTTGTTCTGTTTTCAGCTCCAGGCCAGCTTCTTGCCTTTTAACTTTTCTAGGTAAGAGTCTCTATACCCCACTGACTTCAGTGGACAGCACATATTGATTAGTGGTTCTTGTAGCCCTCCCTTTCATCTGACTGATGGGTTCTGTGTGTGTTGAGTACTCTCCTGAAACCTAGCCTGAGACAGATAGGGAAAATGCGCTGTGTTCTCTCTGAACAACCCCAACCCCCATGATAGTCTTGTTGGATTTATCACTTTGCCTCCTTTTATTTTTTGGGTTGAATTTCTGGGTGAGCTTTTGTGGGTGATCTCTTTGAAAACTCATGGACAATTTGGGTTCTTAATACTGTTCTCTGCTCTAGGCCTTCAGATGATAACCAGAAGCAACAGGAAAATCCTGCTAATATTGTTATACACATCAATAATTTTATTATTGAGTCAATTTGAAAACAAAGTTTAGATTTTGGCTATGTGTACAAGTAGAACAAGATAGTTTGATATATGGACTTGTTTGCTCAAAGTATTTCTTTGATTAATATTGTTGGACCAGTTTGGTGAATATGTCTCAAAGTATTTCTTTGATTAATATTGTTGGACCAGTTTGGTGAATATGTCTCAGATTTTCATTATTTTTTAGGGTGTTTCTCACAGGTAGGCAAATGGATAGAATGGGGGAAATGAGAGTTATTTTGCAAGTTAGGACAGAGAAGATTTCCAAATGATCTGTTTAAGGCCATTTAACTTTTCTTTCCAGAGAAATCCTAAATCAAAGGGCTCTGCTTAGCATCCATCTACCTCTAATCTTTTGTGTTCTTGGTTCTCAAATAATGGCCTCATTCTTATCTACTGTCTTCCTGATTTTGGTGTGGGTTGCAGACTCAAACAGCCTATGGTCCTGAGCTATTTCTGCTTTACTCCTGATTTCAATGATCATGTTTCTGATCATGGAGGTATCATCTGGGCTTGATTCTTGCTCCTCCCTTGCTTGAGTTGTGTAGTTTGTGGCCTTGCAATTGCTTGACTCTTTGATTCAACTCACCATCATGACTCAGCAGGAAGGACCCTGCCTCTGCTTTCACAGCTTGCCTAACAGTAAACAATTCAGAAGTTAATATATAAATTTAATTCCCAAAGACTCTTCTTTGGTTTCATTTCTACTGTTATTGAAGCAATTTTAAAGCATGTGGGAAAAAAACCAGTTTTGCCTTCTCTACGAAGTCAAGATAACATCTTAAAAGATGGCAGAATTAGATCTGATAGAGACTCAGAAATTTGCTCTTCTTCTAGGTGCTTCTACTGTGTGGGCTGCTTATACATGCAGCCTACACTGCATAAAGCTGTCTGTAGCAACTTGATAGAGATCAGAGATTCATATTCTAGAAAAATGGAAAAAGTGAAAAACTCTTTTTGTGTAGTTTGGCATTTCCTCAACAGATAGGAGAGAGGACTGGCATAACTCGGACATAACAAAACCTATCAATGTTGACCAGAGGTAGGAGAAAGGAGAAGGGATGGTGTAAAGACAGAAACTGGCCTTCCAGACACCTGTGTATCTACTGCACTGAGCTCAAAAAGGAAGGTATGCATACGATGGTTTAGATAGGTACCAATATTCGAACTTGGTACTATAGTCTGGATCTTGAGTATCCCCAAAGGCCCATGTATAAAAGCTTTGCCAGGGTGGCATTATTGGGAGGTAGTGGGACCTTTAGGAGATGGAACCTAACAGGAGGTTCTCAGGTCAATGAGGGCATGCCCTCAGAGAGGATGGTGGGACTCTGGTCGCTTTCTCTTCTTTGCTTCCTAGAATGGCTTTGCCTCGCCACACACCTCTGCCATGATGTGCTGCTTCAAGCATCAGCATTTAAAAAGTTTCCTCTGTTCATTGTTATGTACAGTCAGCATTGCAAAATTCTGGCATTTTATTTCTTTTAAGATATGAAGGAAAAATTAGCATTTACAATATACAAAAAGCATTTCTATTATCACATAAGTATGATATGCTATATAAACGAATATGAAAAATACAGTAAACATTTAATTAGAAATATATATTTTTTAGTGTTAGGAACTAGGATGCGGGGGAGCATAAATATGAAGGTCAGATATATATTTAAAACTACAAATGAGGTATTGTGTTGTCATGTTGTTGAAATTTCCTATAGCAAACAGATACTCAGAAGTATAAATTGGGATTAAGGCCTGGATCTGCTCTGCTCTGCGACCTCCTGCTAGTGATTAACTGTTGTTGAAACTGATGAATGCGTGGGTGAAGGTGAAGAATGGGTGTTAATTAGACTGCCTTGAAGTGGAACAGCTCCACAAAAGGCTAATCTTGGAAATGTGGAGATTCTTTTTATTACCTTAACACCTAGTTTGCAAAGCCCAATGAAGGAAAGAGCAAGAAGCTAACTTTTATTGAGTGTCTATTCTGGGCTGGGCTAGACTTTCTCATTTCTTTTTCACAACTATTCTGTGAATTAGGCACTTTTCAAAAGATAAAGTAGGCTCAGAAATTTGGACATAGATAATAAAGGGCAGATGCAGGGTTTGAAGTCAGGATCCAGGGTCTATGATCTGCATATGTATCTCATTAGGGCTGGTGGGTCTGCTATAGCATGAATCATATATGAAATATATTTTAGGTAGGTGTGCAAAGCTGTATCTTACATAATCTTTTTTGGCCATCTTTGTCTCCTCTCTCTCACTTTTTCTCATCTCTCTTCATTTGTTTTCTGTTAATTCTTTGGCTATTCCCATTCTTCTTTCCCTGTGCAGCTGAGATGTCAAATGCTGGTCTGACTCCCAGATCCTTGTGGAATCTTTTTGGCTAAAGATCCTGGCCTTGTAATATCTGGAAGTTTAGGTGAAGGGTCAGATTGGTCCCAGGTCTGAATGATGCTCAAGAGAGTTCAATAAGACGAATGGTATTTTATCTTTTGTTTAAGTTAGACCTGGGTGGCACTAGAATAGAATTGTAGGCTCTTTGGGGGCTCAGAACATGATAACTCAAAATTTGGTGCCTTGGAAACTGAGATCACAGTGGGAGTAGGAAGGTCACTTGCTGATTGTATTAGTCAGGCTTCCCTAGAAGAATAGAAGTATATATGATCATAAGAGGGGATTTATTTAATTGGATTATATGATCAGAGACTGATCATATAATCCAACTATATTGGCTGTCCATATGTAGAGCTGGGGAAATCTGTAGTTTATTCAAAGAAACTGAAAGCCTCAGGAAAATGAGAAAGAATGAAAAAGAAAAATTAATGATGCAGCCCAGTCCAAAGCTGAACCACTCCCATTCCCTGAGAGTTGCCGGTACAAGTCAATGTTCAGAAGTTGAAGAATCTAGAGTCTGATGTCCAAAGACAAAGGGTAGCAACAACAAACAATGTACCTGCTTGAGAAGGGTTGAGCAAATGTGAATGAGTGAGCTTCCCCTTCTTTCATCTTTTGTTCAATCCAGGCTCCCAGACTGTTGGATGCTGCTGCCCACATTCTGGGCGGGTCTTCCTCACTCAGTTTGCTGACTCATATGCTAAATATCTCTGGAAACACCCTTACAGACACACCTGGGAATGTTCTTTACCAAATTTCTAGGTATCTCCCCATCCAGGTAATATTAACTATCACGCTAACTTTCTCCTGCCTTCTTCCTCTAAGAGCTGATCATAAAAGGATTCTCTGACCCATCTTCCCTGAAATTAGGTCAGAAAACACTCATGGGACAGGTGTCCTGCCTTATACCTAAAGGGAAAGAATATCAGACAAAAAGGCCAAGAAAAATCTGAACATACAAGCATTGCTGAGTACCCCCACCTCCAGTTGATTGCCTTTAGATTAGATTCTTTGTTCTCTAACATATTTCAGCATGACTGTCCATAAAAAGACACAGACTTCCCCAGGTCTTTATTTAAGAAGGCTCCTGTGTTAATAAATCTTTTATTAAAGAAATTTGTATATTTTCCCCTTGTAAATCTGTCTCCTGTTATAGGGGAGTCAGCTATGAACCTTAATGATGGGTGAAAAGAGGAATCTTCTCACCCCTTTGACTTAGAGGTTAGTTTAGGCTTAATCCTCAATAGTTACTGTCATGAATTCCTGAGACTCTATATTTCTGAATTATTGATGGGACTGAATAAAACAGACCATTCTCAATGGTTTATTCTAGGGCTTCCTCTTCCCTGTGATTTGGTGTATTCAAACTGCTTTAATCACTAAGGCCAGGCTCAAGGGAAAACTTTTTGACAGTGGTTCCATGAACTGGACACTAAGTACTGAATAATTAAAACAAAAGTTATAGTTTGGCTGGATGTGAACTAGAGAAAGTACTAAATATGAGAAATTCTATGAAATAGCAGTGATTAAAGATGTTGAAAGGATTCCCAAGGTGGATTCAGTAATGGAAGCAGTCTTGTGGGAATCTGGGACAGCTGTGTGGACATGTGATAATCACAAGCCATGGTTTCAATACTGAGCATGGTGTGAGCATTGGTTAATCTGGGTAAGGGTAAGAAAAGTGGAAAATACAGTTTTGTAACTAGTCTGAAGCTTACTGCATTACTTGGGGCTCTCCCCACCTCCACCTCTTTTAATGTTTGACTTATTTCCTCTTTTTTTTTCTATATCAATTTTGTTTAATCTTTATGTCAACCTGAGAAATTTCGTGGTTGGTTTTCCATTTTGTAGATAATACTCAGAGAAATTTATCAAATTACCCAGAGTTGCACAGCTAATGTGTTAAGAAGCAGGATTAAACCCAAGTTTTCTTCGAAGTCTCTACTTTTTTCTCTGCTGCCTGTCAAACAGCCTGAAGAGTGCTCCAATCTCCAGATCTCTGTGGTGCTTACAGTATCCCGTAGTACTGCAATTGATCACCTGTGGGCATTTTTTTGCTGTCATATATAACAAGTCCTTTTCTGTGTAAATAATATTCATATAAGTAAGAGAAGAATATGTTGTATTATTTCTTTTGGACTACCTGGAATTCCTTGGGTATCATCCATTGTCACTAAAAAACACTTGAGTATTATCCACTCTTAGATTCTTCCTATTCATTAAAATCATTTGCCTTCATCTATTTCTTTCATAACTCTCTGTGGCTATAGTGGTGGTCTCTATCTTCTCAGAGTTCTTGACACACACACAAATCAGGACCAATTCTCTATAGTCAGTGCTGAACAAAGTCCTTTCAATAGAGCAGAATCTCAAGAGGGGTTTGGTGACATTGATACCAGTCTTGAAAATCAGGAATCAGGATCGGGTCTTTGTTGCTCCTACCACCCTAGAAGATTAACTACCCAAGAAAAGCCAAGGCAAGAGTAGAAAGAAAATTTTATTTAAAAAACAGAAGAGATAGATAGATAGAGATAGAGATATGAGAGAGAGAGAGAGAGAGAGAGAGAGAGAGAGAGAGAGAGAGAGAGAGAGAGAGAACTGCTGCCAGAGACCCAGAGTTGGTGTCCCTGGGGGACTTGCATTTACTTTCTTCCCTGCAGAAATCCCCAAAAGGCAGGAAAGAATGGTGGTGGTGGGGAATAACTTGTGTTGGAAATTATGATCCTTCCCCTCCCCGAGAGAGGTGTTAGTAATCTTAGCAACCTGTTGATGGGGAAGTGCTATCTACCCATTTCCTTTTCTTGGATAATCTGCTTCCTGTTCTTTGCCCCAGTCTCAATATTATTACTGGTGATACTTCATCCAATTAGAGCCCAAAAGATAAAAATCTGATAAAAAGCAAGATCATCCATAACTTAGGAACTCAGAAAGATGAAAGTTGGCTAGAAATGGTTGGGAGTGATCAGGGCCCTGTTTTTTGTTTTGTTTTGTTTTATTGATTTTATTTTTTTAAAATACATGACAGCAGCATGCATTACAATTCTTATTACACATATAGAGCACAATTTTTCCTATCTTTGTATATAAAGTATGTTCACACCAATTCATGCCTTTCTATATGTACTTTTTTTTGCATTACAATTCTTATTACACATATATACCACATTTTTTCATATCTCTGTTTATATATAAAGTATGTTGACACCCAATTTGAGTCTTCATACATGTACTTTGAATAATGATATCCATCACATTCCACTGAAAGGCCCTGTTGATGAGAAAATTTTTGTCTCTTGTTCCACAGTGGCAGAATACGTGTTTATTTTATAATTTGCTCCTTTAGTCCCATAATCATTTTCCTTTCAGATGTATTGAAATAAATGACTGCAAAATTGTGTCACCATAATTGTCGACTTCTTTTTTTCACCTATCCTTTTCTTTCATTGGTGCATTGTAATTATACATCATAGTGAGATTCATCAACCTGCTCTTTATTCAGAGTTTACCTGAAACAATAATTATGACAATAATAATGTTTGTGATTCATTAGATACACAAATGTTCTAGGTTCTGGTAAACATTAGCTCTGAAGTTTAAAGCTCATTAAAAATGACTTTTTGTAGCTATATGGCGTCAACTTATATCTTTTACTTTACATCCTGAAGCAGATATGCCATTTCCAGAGACACTAATAACATTATTGCCAGGCTTCCCCAGAATTGTGCTTGGGTAGGACAGTTACTGAAGTTGAAGATGTGACCCTTGAGTGGGGAAATACAAGCCATACTCTGTTCAGGAGTCTATTTGCACTGAAAAAACTAAGTACTACTAGAAGTCTTGGCAGGGTCTGGCCCAGATGATTCACAGATCATCTGTTATATTGATGCATTTCTGAGCAGGCATTTTTGATGTGGGGAATATAATATAATCAAGAACTTTAAAAACAGACAAACTAATAGTAGACTTTTTTTCTCCCAATAAGGGAATCTATATCCCTTTCAGGTCTTACATCAACAAAGGAACAGATATAGTAAGCAAAGTTCCAGCTGAATGTTGGCCACAACTCAGTTTTTTGTGTAGCACACCTCATGAACAATGGTTCCTGGCACTCTGGACACAAGGCACAGTACTGCTTATAAAATAAAGGTGAAATAAGATGAAATACACTTTCATCTTAAGAGTCTCTCTATTGGATGTTGCAACTTATAAGTAGAAGTAAAAAGTTCTCTCTTTCTAATGTGAAACCATAAGTAGAGCAACAACTACAACAAATCTATGTCCAATTTTGATAGGTTAACCAGAGACTTTTGCACTGCAGAGCAAAATTTATTGTGAATTCTAAGGTTTGGCCAGATGACCTGTGGGTTTTCAAAGAGTGAAAGTGCAGCCCTGGGGAAAGTGAATGGCAGATGCATGTATTGGAGGACAGTAGGGGAGGGAAAAGGAAAGGTGGTGATCTCTGGTCTGTGAAGTGTGTTAAGAAATCTTGAAAAGTGACTGAATATGAGGTCATGAGAAATGAAAAGGTCTTAACATATTAATGTGAAATCTATACTCTATCAGAAAACAAAGTAAACAGAATTAGTTACCTTCACATATTCTCTTGTTTCATGATGCTTACAAAATAGTGTTGTTAATCTACTTAGTGGATTGTCAGGCAGAGGCTGCAGCTAGGACTCCCAAGCTCTGTAAAAGTCTATTTCTTTAGCTTAAAGTGTAGAGAAATACAACATTAAATATGTTTTTGAAAAAAAGGTGAGGGATGGGGAGGGGATTTACCTATAATCTTATAACTCCAATATTTTCTTTATTAGCTTTCCCCCAATACAAAATATATTCAGTTGCAATTATGTACCTGCAATTTTGTGCTCTACATTTTTGTTTGTTTTCTCATGTGTCTTTTATATTTTCAATAGTTTCTGTAAATATTACTTATAACAACTGCAAAATATTCCTTTGAGTGACTATACTACATACTTTAGTTAACTATACTTTAGTTAACTATTTTCCTATTGTTGGATATTTATTCCTTTTTGATTCTTTATCATTTATTTATTTATACATACCAGATTGAACCCAGGGGTGCTCAACCACTGAGCTACATCCCCAGGTTTTTAAAAAATTTTTATTTTCAGACAGGTTCTCGCTAAGTTGCTTACGGCCTCACCAAGTTGCTGAGGCTGGCTTTGAACTTGTGATCCTCCTGTCTCACTCAGTCTCCTGAATCACTAGGAATACAAGCATGCACCACCATGCCCAGCTAGAGTTTTTATCTTTTAATAAAGGAAATAAGACTATCTCTATATATCATTATCTACACTTGGTCTTTGGAAATCATTCTATTTTATTTAAAAAATACTTTTCCCCTGCCTTTCAATTAATGGCACATGCTTTTGTCTTGTATTCTACAATTTGTAAGATGAACATAATTACTAAAATTCTATTGGTGATTAAATTTTAAGGGAGAGGTTCTCAATCCTTAGTGGCTATTGGAATCTCTTATGGTGCTTGTTAAAATGTATATTTCTAGTCTCTATTTTCAGATGTTCTGATTAACTTGACCTGGGGCATAGACCTAGGCATTCTCATGTAGGAGTTTATAGAGCACATGGAGATAAACACATTTCAGAAAAATTTAGGGATATCTTTTAGCAAAATTGCTAATTTCTGTCTTCCATCTGAGAGCTATGAGCTCTCTTCATTCTTTCAGCCTTGACTTCCTCTCTGCTGCCTGGTGAACTTGGACATAAAGCCACACTAGACTTTAAGCTTTATAGAAACAAGACTCACACAACGGCACAAGTTGCCTCCAAAGGTTTACCTGAATGCAAATAAAGACAGAAAGGATGGGGGGGGGGCTGCCATCTATGTGTGTGGGACAGCAAGGAGTGTGGGGAAGATGATATAAGCAGGACTCAGGGTCCACACCAGTATTATTTTCTAGCCATGAAGTTATATGATAAGAAAACAGCAAACCTATTTGATTTCTAAAGAAATCTAAAAAGTAGCTTCAATAAGAGTGTTTAAACATCTAGTCAGATTTATAATTTGATGAAACTAATGGTTTAAATTCTCATTCAACATTTTAAAAAATCAGTATTTCTACTTTATCAGAATAAAATATCTGTATGTTTATCACACTTCCCCCAAAGGCATCAGAGAATAAATGTGTGATTAGAACCCAGTATGTTTGTATATGGTGTTCTCCTATTTTAGAGTGTCCATCAAGAAACTCAAAGCATTTGTCAAACTGTTCTTTTCCTTTATTTCTCAAAATAAGCAATGAGTGGGCAGATATCATCCCATTTTATAATCACAGAAAGAGAAGCACTGAAAAGTGGAGTTCTTTGCTTATAGTCCCACTTTAGCTAATTGAACTCTTTTATGGAATTGTTGAGGGGTTGGTGTCAAGCTTTTTCAGCCTTTTAAGTGTTACAGCAGACTTAGCACTGCTGAAAGATAATTTTTATGTCTCTATCATAATTCTGCATGTTTTGGGAGAGAAATTCAAACCTTCTTTTTTTGATATTTTGCAAATATCAAAGAGGTATTTACAGAAAGTGGGGCAGAAGAGATAGTGACTCTCTCTGGAACAAAGGACAAGCATACTTTCTGTCCAATATAAAATATTCCAGTTCCCTAAGTTCAGGGTCGCTCTCCTCCATTGCACATGCAGCATCTTTCTGGGCCCATCTGTATTGTCTCTGTGGGACTTGAGGACAAGGGAGAACTGACAAAAAGTATGCTATTCATGCTGCTTGCTGTGCCGTCAGTTATAAAGTCCCTTGTCTTTGACCCAAGAGTCTCATATCATCAGCCAGTGTTCATGAAAATGCACCATGCTAAATTGCTAGTTCATCAACAAGGTAAAATATCATAGTCTTTTTAGTTCTTGACAACTAATACTACTCAGTATACTCTGGGTCTTCTGATTGTAAATTTATGGTACTTGGCCTATAAAGTGCAGCCAAAGAAGAAATAAGAGAAGCCACATATTTTCTGGGAGAAAAAGACATCTTCTTGAGTTACCTGCTAATGAATATGGTTAATCTGCTTTGTATTTGAAACTGTAATTTGGAATCATAAACTTGTGTGAATAACAAATGTCTTATTACTTTATTTTCTGCAAGTCACTGAGGTGGTGATTCTCTGACTTTGTCTTCACTGTTTTCCTTACAGAGATTTCAATTTTCTCAGGAAGTGAGGGCAGAGCCAGTGTGGTCCATTATGGTCCTTTCTGGTGTGCCTTTGTCTTAGACAGTGTGGTCCCCTTGAAGTAGCCAACCCTGATGCTTCCATGATAATCTTGGTCATGGACTTTTTAACTGAGGAGCTACCCCAGGGAGATACCCACTGTTTTCAGATTAGGGGATCCCTCTTTCACTGCAAGGCTTATTTCTTCCTCATCATCCCTGTAGCACAATATTTTCAAGGGGCTCACAATTTTTTGAAAAAAAAAAAAAAAGTCAGGAAGGAATACCCTGGAGCAGAGGAGTTTAAAGCATTTGGATTTTTTTTTTCTGGAAAGGAGCTGAAAAGGGAAAATAATTTGAGAGGAAAGCACAATTTAACATTTAAATAAATTATTCTATTATACTGATTTTTATATCTCATCCATATTTATGTTCTCTTTGGATCCTGCTCCCTAATAGAAATGGGTGACCAATTTTAGAGTGCTACATGGACCATTTTAAGGATACCAGTTCCAAGAGAGTAGTTTAGTGTGGAGTTAAAGGAAAAAAGTAGCGCACAGAGAATGAGCAAAACAAATAGGAAATATTTAGGGCTCTGACCTTCTTTGTTCTATTCAGCTAGTAACCTATTCCCTATGTCAGACTCTCAAGGTAAAAGCAACCAACAAAATGCCTGCTTAACCAACACTTTTCCATTCAAAGACTATGTAAATGACAATAAAACTCTGGCAGTATGTGCAGATTCTCTTGCATACTAGATTCAGAAAAGAAAATATGGTCTGTCTTGACTCTCACTGCTGTCAAGTGTTTAAATTGTCCTTCCAGCATATATTTAAAACACATTGTCATTGCAATGTTACCAAACAGTGAGCAAGTCAATGTATTTGAGACCACACAATGATTGACATTTTATAAGTCAAACAGAGAGACATGGAACCTCATTCTGTGGCTGCTGTTTCCAGCTCTGAGGACTGCCGATACAGTTTTTGACAGTGTAGAGAGATGTGTAATGTTGGTTCACAACCACAAGCTGTGGAGTCACAAGGTAGCCTCAGCTCCTTGGTTGCTTGGCACACATTTCCTTGAATGGGAGAGATCTGAGGCTAAGGACAAGTGAAATCATTAGCACATTTTCAAGTAGTTGTTCTATTTTGTGTGAATGTTGGTGTGTTTTCTGATTTTATTATTTTCTGCTCTTCACTTTATTTGGTGAGTGTATCTTGGAAACATGTTATTGCAAAGTTCCAAAGCAATCCAACGGGGAGACACAGACTTTTGGGGTCACTTGGTCATACACGAGTGACCAAGGTCTTTGCCCTCAATGCAAATCATCTACCAAGTTTTTTACATATCTTCAGAAGAATTTTAATAAGACTCAACATAGAAAATTAAACTTTTCCCCCAAATGAAAGGACAGACTAACCCTCCTCTGTTAGGATGAAGTTCTATCTGAGCAGCTGCCCTAACCACACCTCAACTGAGTTAGGGTGAAAAATTTATTTTCACCCCTAGATCATGAGCCATTGCAGAAGGCAGAACTTTTAATTTCTAATAGTATATAGCTTAGTGCCTGGTACAAAGTACATGCTAGATAAATTTTTATTAAATGAGCAAATGAATAAATTCCAATAATTGAATAAAAGTGCATATATATGTGTGTATATATATGCATATATATGCATACATATATGCATATATATATTTTTTTCTTCAGATTTCCTGGGTCTTGTTTTCTGAGGTTAGTCTTTCTATTGACTTTTTCCCCCCAGCTCTTATGACTACATTTCATTTTATTACATATTTTATTTATTTATTTTTCTAATTAAGCTTTCCATGGTTCACAAATCCTCAGAAAACAGCAAGGTCATCTACGGAAGGGTGTTTCTTGACACTCATTCTTTTAATAAGCATCTCTGGCAATGATTTTAACTTCCCCAAAGGGATGGTACATATCTCTTATATTGTTTATATGGAGAAAGAAGAGAACAACATGATCAATGAAATTAAAGCTTTTGCATAATTAGGGAAAAAATACCCTTTGCCTGGCACAACTTCAATCTTCTTTTTCACCAGCTGCTAAGTCATTTTCATATCCCTAGCTGCTTTCTCCAAGCACAAACACACCTGTTCTCCCAGCTCAGTACCCATTTTATGCTGGCTCCTTGTGAGCAGGAGATGTGAGTGTGTTTTGACTTGCATCAGGGAGCTGAATAACCATCTCTTTATTCTGAGATGACAGTAGTCCTCTATGGCAGATGTAGGCAGTTGAATACTGGTCAACCTCAGAGTTTTTCTCCTGAGACTTTGAGGAGTTCAGTTCCCTTAGCAAACCATGTGTAGGATAATTACAAGTTTGAATTTCTTTCTCTGCTCAATTTGTTGCTGCATTTATCCGTGGAAGCTCCTCTGGCCTGGTTGTACTTTATGCAATGGCCAGACATTAGTGTCTTGTGTCCAGTCTATAAACAATTAATCTTGTGCTTCCAAGTTCACTGGAGATGCAGTCACCACAGATTGGGTGCCTGGCAGCCAACATGGCGCTTCTTACCCTGGCATTCGAAGAAGAAACTTGATATAATGCATAAAGGCTGCACTGTTAATGTGTAAATGGGAACAAAGCAAAAGCCATTGTCGGATTTTAAGATTAAGGGAAGTCAACATTAAAGCACTTGGTGTGCTGATTGGCAGTATTTGGCAAATGTAGGGTCTGCTCCCATCTTTGCTATACTTTTATACTTCCATCAGGTACAGATCAATTATATGGAGTTCAGTGTCTTTTGCATGCAACATCCTTAATACTTTTTACCACAGAATGCTCAGGAGCCACCAACTCATTTTTATGGAAATTGCTTATAGGTCCCCAACCCCAGCTGATTTATAATAGTTTCCAAAATAATGGTGTCATTCTGAAGATTTCTTTTCATTGTTCCACTCTATGTTTCTCCCATCTGGTTAGTTCACCACTCATCTTAATTAGTAAAATGCCATCCTGTCTGGTTCTCCCTTGCCAGCAAGTCATTCAGTTCCCAAATTGCTTCTTCACCTCTATCATATAGTTTAGTATTTTACAACAGGAAAACTGTAACATAGCACATTCTTCCCTTAACAGGGAAAAGTGAAATCCTCTACAGCAATGCTAATTAATCAGAGTTTAACATTAGCTTTAATTTAAATCACCTCTCCTGAGACTTCCTAGCATATACCCAGGGTGTCATAAAATATGAAGCCACACTCCCTCTCAATTAGCATCCATTTATTTGGGAACAACACCAAGCAGCAATAAACAGGCACAACCTGTTCTTTTCCCTCATATTTTGCCCAGCAGCAGCCTGCTCATTGGATGCTTGCTTCAGAAGCAGCATCCTTTTCTACACGACTGGGTTAAACCAAATTGGAGCCAAGTAAAGTATCTTCCGAGGCATTTTCCTCTCCAATCTTACATGTATTCTTTATTGTTGAGCTGTATCATTGCAGTGGGTTAACTATAGAAATAACCTGCACTAAAAGGAAGAGTAAATCATCCTCAGAATGGAATTGGTTTGGCTAGAGGTGATTGTAAGCAGAAAGTAAGCTGATGGTGAAGGATGCTGGGTATGAGATTGAGATTATATTAGGTCTGTGAATCAGATCTTTCTTTGTTTTTTTTTTTTTTTTAAATTATCCCTGCAGTAATGTCTCCACCTGCCCTATCTAAAACCTCCAAACTCTTCTGTCTCCTGCTGGCCAGTGCACCCATTTTTGGCCTTCCTGATCTCCTTTTATCAATGGACTATAAATGACTGGTATATATCTGGTACTACTAGTTTTCTAGTTTTGTCTCTAGGGTTTGTGTTGGACATCCCAGATAAATATTTGTGTATGAGTAGCACTTACAGTTTGTGTCCCATTTAAAAAAATTTTTAGTTGTAGATGGACACATACCTTTATTTATTTATTTTTTGGTCCTGAGCCTCAAACCCAGTGCCTCACACATTGTAGGCAAGCATCCCACCTCTGAACCCCAATCCCAGCCCCAATTTTTGTCCCATTTTTATTGCACAAACATCAAACATCACAAAGAACATTTATTTATTTTTAACTGACAGATAAAATTATATGTATTTATCATGTAAAACATGATATTTTGAAGAACATATACATTGTGGAATACTTAAACCTAGTTCATTAACAAATGTTTACTTCACATGGTTATTTTTGCAGTGAGAGCACTCTATTTTTCAAGAGCACAATGTATACATTATACTATATATTGTAGTTCTTGAACTTATTCCTTGTATCTAACTGTAATTATATAGACTTTGATCAGTATTTACTCCTTCTCCTCTCCCAACTACACCAGCCTCTGGTAATCTCCATCTATTTTCTACTTCCATGGGATCAACTTTAGATTCAACCTGAAATGAGATAATTGGGGGTATTAGTCTTACTATACCTATCTTATTTTATTCAACATAATGACCTCCAGATTCATCAATATCACAAATGACAAGATTTCATTCTTTTGTGACTGGTGAATATTTCATTGTGAAATATGTCACATTTTCTTGATCTAAGCACAATTTGGTTGATTGCATATCTTGGCTATTGTGAATAATGCTTGTAATAAACACAGGAGTACTGAGGTCTCTTCAATATATTGACTTCATTTCCTTTGGGTATACACCCAGAGATGGGATTGTTGGATCATATGGTAGTTCTATTTTTAATATTTTGAAGAACCTGCATGCTTTTTCTGTAATGGCTGTACTAATTTACATTCCCATCAGCAGTATTTAGGGGTTCCCTTTTCTCCACACCCTTGCCAATTCTGAAACAGAATGTTTTTAAATTAAATTAACTTAAAATCTATCTCCTCACCTATATGAAATCCTAGCACACTTGTAACTGCTTAATTCAACTGTGTCAGTTATTCCAATAGTTAAGACCTTGTGCATTTACAAATGCATAGAGGGAAAAATTTATTTTAAACTGTTGGGATAAGGTAATCTTGGCAAATTCAGCCCAAACACAGAAGCCTTCTGTTTTTTGTTGTTATGTAGATCGGAGATAAAATTTTAATAAATAATAAATAAGAGAGGTGGGAAGAAAAAAAACCCAAAGGAGATATCAATAATATTAAACCTCTTCTAGGTACCATCTGTTGCATAATCCATTAGCTGAAAAATTGCAGAGAGCCCTAATAATAGCATTTGAGATTTAAATAGCACCTTTCAAACAAAGAGCTCTGCTGTCACTAATCTCATCTGTCTTTACAACATCCTTTTAGGGTAAGTGACTGGGATAACTGTTATTATCTATACTTCACAAAGAGCAACACCTTGGCCCAGGGTTCAGTAATTTAAGCAAGGTCATACTCCTAGCCAGTATGGCTTAGGGACGTGCATTAAGTAATGTTAAGCATGGGACACTTTTGCAATAGCTATATTGTTCAGATCTAGGGGGAAATAGTCCTAGATATAATTTAATGACTTAAAAAGCATTGTCCCTGATCTTATGAGCAAAGATCAGATCATCTTGCTCAAGGGAATGATGATCACATATGTAATCTAAGTTCTTTGTAAATGCATTAAATTATCCTTTGCTTTGGTGAAAATACTTAAAGGTCTATCTCTAGCATATATATATCCTTTTGATGCAAATATTTGTTTATAATTGTCAGGGTCAATCACATATATGTGTGTGAATATGTAATGCATGTATGTATGTGTGCTCACGTGTGTGTGTGTGTATGTATACATTTAGGAGTGGAACTTTCTGATATTCTGGTTGAATCAGAGCTAAGCTACTATTATTGGAACAAATTTAGACAAAAAGCAGAAGTTAAGTGTGGTTGGAGGCAAACATCCAACCTTTATTTTGTGAGATTTTTGATGCACTTCAGCGAGTTTCCCTCAAGTCTGGAGCTGGGCATCATCTTCCACTGATGGAAAATACTCTCAGTGCAGGTCGAGGTAGATTTGGCTGTGGGCAAGACCATGGTACTTCACAAGAAAAACCACAGTGAGAACTGAGGCTCCTTTAATATTTAAGAAATGTTTAGTAGGTCAGAAAAGAAGGTCAAATGCATTTTTTTTTAAAAAAAACAATTCTCTAGATTTCTCAGTTTTGCTCATTTTACAACTCTGGAAGCAAGTATTTAATATACTTATTTAGTTCATTTAATCAACAGATATTAATTAAGCTTCTACTATATGTGAGGTCTTTGTCTAAGTTCTAGGGACAGAGTACTTAATAAGACTTTCTGGTCCTTGGCAACAAAGGGGTAGCAAATACAGAAAATAAACATATAGAAACAAAAGAAATAAGACTCTGTGAGTGTGTGTGTGTGTGTGTGTGTGTGTGTTACTGGGGTTTGAACCCAGGGCCTCACATGTGCTAGGTAAGTGCTGCTCTACCACTAGTTACATATATCCCCAGCCCTAGAGCTTTTTTAAAAAGTGCCTGAACGAAGTAGGAGGAAAAGGCATGGAAGGAGGGAGTGGGAAAGAAAGAGAAACAGACCCCCCCTCCCTTTGGATGAAGTGATCAAGGAAGTTTAAAAAAACATATATTTATTTATTTTTAGGTGTAGATGGACACAACACAATATCTTTATTTTTATGTGGTGCTGAGGATCGAACCCAGGCCCCGTCCCTGCGAGGCTAGCAAAATTTTAGCTGAGCCAAAATCCCAGCCCTCAAGGAAGATTTTTGAGAGAATAATCTTGAAGCTGAGGTCTAAAACCACTATTAATATGCTACCTGTGTTATTTATGTGCTCCTTAATCTCTTCTGGGTCCCATATGCTGTAAAAGGATAGTATTTTATTACCAATTCCTTTGGAATAAAGCTTGCTATACAACACACATTTAAGTTCTTGTAAGCATCAGTCTCAGACTTTGGTAGCAGGATATGTTCTTAACAATTGTTGAGGATCTCCCAAAATCCGTGATTATGTTGGTTCTATTAATATTTGCCATATTAGAAACTAGAGAAATATAAACATATTTAACTTATTAGATTAGCTTAGCAATATAATTATATATCGTATAGATTCATATATAAATATACTTTTAAACAAAATAATTAGTGAGGAGAGTGGCATTGTTTTACATTTATTTTGGAAAATCTCTTTAATGTCTGGCTTTAATAGAAGACAGCTGGATTCGCATGTCTGCTCCTGCATTCAATCTGTTGTGAAATGTTGTTTTGGTTGAAGTGTATATTTTTAAAAATCCAGCTTCACACAGCTATGTAGTTGGAAAAGAGAGGACCCCATGTCCTTTTTGAGAACCCACTACCATAGAGTAGCTTTCAGCTCAGTATACATATATAGTAATTCCAGGAAAAATGAAAAATATTCACAGGAAGCTGGATATCTGGTGATCTTAACCATCTTCACATATGTTACTTTCAAGTGGTTTTCCTCTCTCATTGTTATGGGCATGCATTGGGTTAAATTCATATAGCAACAGAACTCAAATATGACTCCCAGCAGTTTATTCCTTTTTGTGCAACTTGCAAAGTGACTCTTATATCCTGAATGTAGAAAATGTAGCAGGTGGTAGAAATTTATACACTAAGTCTCATATTTTCACTTTATTTTCTACAACTGATTCCAGTGTACTCTTGAGACCTCATTCTCACTGATGGCAGAATGCACTGGCTTTGCCAATACCACATAGCTTCATTTCTACTGTTCAAAACAGTCTTTTTTCAGTAATGATTCAATTTTTCAGGGTCTCTTTCTGTCAGTAGACTGACGAGAAGCTTCTGGGCCCCTCTCTTGCCTAGGCCCCCTTTAAGGCTTGGGAGAATTCATAGCAATTTCTATGTTTATTTTGCATCCTTTTTCTTAAAGAGGACTGCTAAAACTGCAAGATTTAGGCATTACAAAACCTGGCTTTGACTCTCATTTCCCCTTCTCAATGTATTCCTTTCCCTCTCCTTCTCAAGATGGCATCTAGTTGAGAGGAGAGGTTAGGTATCCTTTTGGCAATTGTAGAGGGATGTCTGCTTTGTACTGAACTCTAGGTTCTTGCTGAATGAGCTACAGAAGTGTCCTTGGCCCTGTGAACTCTTGTGGATCACTGTTCTTTGCTGACTTGACCCTCAACTTGATAGTTGCAATGAGACAAATCTGAGTTCGGACTGTGGTCCCTGGCTTAGGAATTTCTTTGTGGTCCTTTGCTGAGGAAATCACCATACTCACACTATTGATGAACCTTTCAGATCGAGAGAGCTAATACTCTGAACTATTTTCTGTGACCACTCTAGTCCCATGCTTCTTAGGGAACAGGATGCTTTCCTGGACCTATATGGTCATGATCCTCATTGGTTATTTCTTCTTTAACGCTCAGGTGCCATGTTGGATGATGCTCCATGACACTGTGGGGGTTCTGAGAGATTTGCAGACTGACCAGAAGACAACCTCCTGATTTGGGATCCTATTTTTCTCATTCAGTGTGGGTGTTGCTACAACAAAGCACATTGAAATTTACTCCTAAGAGGGTAAGAGAGAAGTGAATACATTTTTCTGATTTTTTGCCTTTCATTCTTTTTCTCTCTTTATTGTCTTGACTACTTTTTGCATATAGAGTTCAATAGTGTTAAGTATATTCACACTGTTGTGAAAGTGGCTTCCAGAACTTTCTCATCTATAGTCTTCCATTTGGTTTTTTCATGTTTGGTGTTCATCCTTTCAACTATATTGTTCTCTATTGCTGGAATGCTATTTATAAAATATGATTTTCATAATTACTAATTTTTTAGAACTTTTCATTCTCCTTGCCTATAATATAAAGTCCAGATTCCTAGTGGAAGTATATAAGGTTGCTTATCACTCAAACTTTGACAACTGATTTGTGTCTCCACCATGCCCAGAGTACCATTTTTCCCCCTTATAACACTTAATTCCTTCTCCTCTCATAGTAAACCCCTTGAGAGAAGGGCCCTAGTTATAGGTTGAGCATCTGAAAATCTGAAATCTGAAATTTTCCAAAATCTGAAAATTTTTGAGTACCCATATAACTCTCAGAAAGTTTCAGATTTGGGGGAATTTTTGGACTTCAGATTTTCAGATTCGGGGGAAGCTCAGCCAGTAAAGTCTATGCAAATATTCCAAAATCTGAAGAACTCAGATCTGAAAAACTCTGTCATAAGCATTTCTGATAATCAGTAACCAAACTGTACTCATCTTTGCATCTTTATATTTTATATAGTTTCTGTATAAGATAGGTACTTAATAAATATTTGCTAAGGTAAATAATCACTCCTAATTATTGATTTAATTATTTTGAATTTTATTACATTATCTTTCCCTTAAACTGGAATACATATGTATATAACTAAGTTGGCTTTTCCTAAAGTGTGTGTGTACGTGTAGTGTGTATGTGTGTGTATATATATATATATATATATATATAATTAAATATTTAGTATGTATCATATTAAAATATTAGTATAGAGATATGTAACAGTTTGAGAAAGTTCTCCCATCCTTAAAATCAACTTTAAAAACTAGTAAAATCTATGACTAAAAAGAAATTATGTAGTTTGAACCCCAAAGAGATTTATAGTCTGCTAACAATTCCATAGCAGAGTTGTATGATCCAGGGGTTTAATCTTACAGGGATTTTTAATCTTCTTAGTATTTAAGGGATATTCTCCCTCAATTTACTATGACTGAACAAAATATGGCAGACTCAAACAACACATTGTGTACTACATTTTTGAAGTGATTTCTTTGCTGAGTTAAGTATCTGTTTTGAACCTTAGTTCAATCCACTATTGTGACTGACTGTCAGGAAGCATCACAATTGCTGAGGTACAGAAAACCCATGTGGCTACACTCCATGTGTTCTTTCCCACAGTGTTCCCAAGCCTCAGTGTTTCTCAAAGTATCTACCTAACAGAGAAATGTGTCTCATTTCTTCCCTGTGGCTGCAGCAAGTGCTGCACAGTCTCATTCTTCTGTTCTCTGCCTTGAATTTGGGACCTTGACAGCTGGTTCCTGATGGGCCTAGGAATCATTTGTAGATGTTCATGTACCTTAAGACTCAATTTGAAGACTGACAGGTTTCTCTCTTTGTTAGCCAGGGCTAGATATTTCTCATATTTGCTTTCTTTCCTGCATTCTTCCTGTTCAGTCACATGCTTTTTAGAATCACCGTTTATTTTGGTTAAGCCTCCCCCCCTCCCCCGCAGCTTCCTCTTGTAAATTAAGAATCTAAAGATTGAAGATCCTTAGAACTTGAGTCTTGGCCTTAGACTTGGAGAACCTGGGAATCTGTGCAGGCTTTGATTCTAATTGAGTAAATTTGCATAAGTCACATGACAGGAGTCTCTGTTTCTTCATCTATCATATGGGTTTATTATTACCTGATACATGAATTCATTAACATTTCAATGAGATTATTTGTGAGTGAATGCTTTGAAAGGTTTAAAGTGTCATACAATGTTGACTCGGTATAATAATGATGTATTTTAAAATCCATGTTGATTAAATTTCTATGAACACTGTGTGGATGTATTTCTGCTTTGTTATAGTGACCAGTCATTTCAGCTAATTTGGTCAAATATCTAGTCAAATCCATTGTTTTCACTGAACTGATTTATAAGCCTGTAGAGAGAAAGTCCAAAATAGCCTGGAAATTTAACTTTGCTGTTTAATAAAGAAGCTTCCTGTTTGTCTTGTTAATGGCACCTGGATGACTCACTTCTGAGCCAGATGTTGTACTTCATCATTTCATAATGTGTCATTTCTGCACACTGGCTTTCTTTTCATAGTTTCAGAAGCAAAGTCTATTTCGTCCCATCACCAGGATATTGTTGATGACAGCTGCAACACCTGAATGGGTAGCTTTAGCTTTCACATGGGCATAGAGATAGAAAATTTTCTCAGCATCAAGCCAGCAGGGAATGAAGCATATGGCGGGAAGAGGAAGAAGTGAAGACTAGTTTCTATAACAAACCCTCTGAGTTTTGACAAGGCTCTTTGATGTACTGTCAAACTACCCCAGGGCTGAGAGGCAGGTAACTCTTCTCTATCTCTAGTCTGAGCACTAAGATTTGCCTGAGGAAAGAACTTCCTTACGTTGTTAGGAAAAAAAAAAAAAAGAAGAACCTGTTGTGAGTTCTTTCTTATTAGACATGATAAGGAATAATTTGTATTTCTCCATGCTCATCAAGTTTACCTGAAGAGATGTTTAGACCCCCACCCATTCATAGGATATTTTAATTCAGTAGGTAAGAAATGAAACTCAGGCATCTATTTCTTAATATATTAAGAAATAGTTCTTTTGATATTTCTGATGTGCATAATGTGTTAGAGAATTGAATTATGTAATGAATGATTGTTCTAGAAGATGTACTTAAAGACCTCCCCTAATGCTGAGTTTATATGAGATAATATGAAGATAGGTCTTCACTGGCGGGGCCAGTATCTGAAATACACACAGGGGCTAATAGGCAAGGTAGAATGTGTGATGCGACTTGTGGAATATAGTAGGTAGTGGTGGGGATTGTGGCTCTTGAAAGGCACTTAATTTAACAGCAGTATCTGTGGACTAATCTGGCCTTTGGTCTCCACTTTTACAGGAGTATAAAAAGTCTTTCAGGGAGGTTGGTCAGGGCTAGAGGAAGGGGGGATTTTTCTTATGCTTAAGTTTTCTTCAGCTTCTCCAGTGTGAAATACACAGTGCTATTTTCTTTTTAAGGTTTATAAAACAATGTTAAAACATTAAATGTAAGAAATATGTCTCGTAAATTGCCTTTCACAAAGAGGGAGAAGAGGAATGTGATGAAAAGGGATCCATTTCTTTCTCTGGTTTTATCTCTCAGCTTATTCCATCTGACTACACATCTGGAGCACGTGTGAGTAGATAAGGCTAAGCAGGGAACAAGTAAATTTGACATTCAGTGTATCTTGATTTCTTCTCTTCTTGAATCCACTCCTAATCCTGTGGGACAGTGGTAAGAAAATGTTAATAAGACAAGAGAAATATGAAAGGAAGATAAAGTACTTCAAGAAAATTTGAAGAACTATTTTAAAGTTAGAAGTATTTTAGGGGCATCTGCTGAAAATGTTGCCTAACTGTGGTATTCCTTTTTTTTTTTTTTTACTTTAGGGCAATGAAATTTTATGAGTCACTAAATACATATTTTGACATCTGGCTTCACTGTTTTTTTTTTCCTTTCTTGAATTCTGTAAATTCTCATCATGAGAGTTTCCTCCTTGTCAGTCTTTTGATACTACATTTTCAATCATTTTCTGTGTGATTTGCAGATGGTGATACCTAATTGCCTCAGGCCTTAGGCCTGAATTTTCTAGCTAGAGTAAGGCATGAGGACAAAAAATAGGAATGTTAAATTTTGTGTGAAGTCAGGGTAAGTTTTGGCCTTCCTTCACTGTGTAATTTTTATCCTTTTGCCCATTTTATTTGTTAATGTAAATTCTTATATTTAGCATTATTTAGACATGATTTCTCACAGATTCAAAGATTCTCTTGACAAAATTTCATTCTGACACCTCTAGTTTTGGAACTCTGATCAATGTGAGATTCTGAGATGTTTTAATTTTGAATTTTTTGACTTTCTTTGTAGAGAAATTAATTTTACATTGACATAAGGTAATGACTGCTCTTTTATATGAGTAAATTTTTTAAAAAAAATTTAAACTGGTATTTATAATCATCAGAGAGTTTTAATTTCTAAAACCAATGAAGTATGTTTATGCTATATGATAGGGAGGAACTATGGATTAGCAATAGGGACTAGTAATTTTCATGGCTATGAAATGAAAATTAAAATGTGATTTTCCATTTTAGGTTGTTGGCTGGAAGGCAAGGAAAGGAATAGATCATACTTCTCTGTTTCTGATCATTACCTTGTGAGGAGGTTACCTTGGGATTCTGAGGTGAGTCTGCTGTCATGTGGTGGGAAATTTAAGATAATGTGAAGTTCCTGCTCTCTGTTAGCTATCTTAGTGGTGCAGAGAAAATGTAATCAGATTCCTGCTTATGTACTTACACTTTTAGTAAATTATCTCAGGATCCCTCATGTACACCTTAATATCTGAAAGGTCAACATTGAACCCTATCTGGACATGTCCATTCCTTAACTGATATTGTCTACTCTTAGGTATTGCTACCAGAGTATTGTTTTGCTTGAGTTACTCTGCATGTACCAGGAATACTTCTTGGAGTACTTCTGGAGGCACAGGGGCTAGTTGCTGAAGAACATTTAGGACTGCAGCATTCTTAGGACTGTACTAAGAGGCTTGGAATGAGGATAACCCTGAGTTACTGACATTTCCCAGTTACTGTGAACAAGGAGCTATTTATTTTAGAATCTTTGGAGTGGCTTTCACTTATGGAGTTGGTGAGGAAGATTTTTTTAGCCATGAAGAGGATACTGAGGCTCTGGAATTCTAGTGAGTTGTTGTGAGGAAGATATTCAACCCATTTGCCTGAGTGTTAAAGAAGTTTTGTTTTCCTGACTTTCCTAAAGGGAACTGCTTCATTAGGTAGCCTATCTTTGGTCAGGTCTAGAAGTTAAGAAAACTGAGGCCCAAATTGGAGAGTAATGCTTAAGAAAATCAAAATAAGTTTTATTTTTGGTTTCATAGGCTGCTTCCATGGCACTCCCTGATTTCCACTCTCACTAATATAACATTTATCAGTCCTACAAAATTTGATTAAAATATTAGAGTCGTTTTTTACTTTATTGCCTCTTGCATCTGTGCATCTTACCCTGACAGCCACATTACAATGAGCCCAGTATTTATTATTCATGAAGACAGCAGAGGCATTGCAATTATTAGTTCTTTTTTAAATTAAATAGACCTTATGATAACAGAAAGATTAATAGGAGCAGGGGCAGCAAGTGAAGAAATGGGAAGGCCAACTTGCAAATCTGATTTAAATGTCTGGTATATTGAAATTGAGGGGAAGATGTAAAATTAAGAAAGTTACAAGCAGGAAATGGCAAACACCAGCTGAGGCGATGGAGAGTGCCATATGTTATATGTTCTTCATGCTTTTTTTTCCTCCTGCTTTTTTCAAAAAAGACTATATATAAAATACACACATTATATATATACATGCATACATTACCCTGGCACATGTATCATTAAGGATCTCCTTGGAAAGACAAGTTGATATATTTATTTTTTGGAAACAAAAATTCAAAGTTATTTTCTGCAGCATCAGGTTTGCATTTATACCAGTAATCCCATGACTCTATTCATTGTTGAAGATTTAAAATTCTAGTCAGTTTCTTTTGGTTTTCCTGTTGGATTTTATCTGTCCAAGTTCTGAGCTCGGCTGTCTCTCTGTGTTTCTGTTGATGAGCATCCAAGGAATAGTTTTGAAGCCTGTTCCAATCTATTCTTCCCACAATATTTGTTTAACACGGGATAAACAATTGATCACAAAGAATAAACAATGATAAAATGTTCTTAATCTTATTATATTGGGGCTATGCAAATCTGGGCAGCATTTGTTACATGGAGGCAAATGTGAATTTCATATGATTTTTATACTGCAGAATTAATTTTGAATGTCAAAATGACTTATCTCATTTATTATTCTCTGTTTAGATTTATTTTTAAAATTTGACATTTCCCCTGCAATTCGCTGTTCAAAACCTGTCTGCACATTTATATCCTTTCATCATATGCTGCTATAAACAATAATCAATAAAGCATCCAATAAAAAGTCTAACATTGCTAGTTGTTAAGAAAGTCAGCAGCTTTTGAAAAAGGAGCAGCTATTCATCCTATCAACTCATCTACATTTCTCTAGGTCTTAGATGTCTTTGACCTCTTTAGTTTGCTTCCAGATGGCAGTAGCAACTGAATTTCCTCTACATGTTCTGTATTCATGATTCATAGGGAAAAAAAAAACCCTCTTGATTAATAATTTATTATCATTTAGCATATTTGTAAAATTTATATCAAGAATTCTCTTCCTCCCAATTATAGCACAAATAGCAATGATGTCTTCTATTTTAGACAGGAGCTTACCTTGTTCCATACTTAATTCTCTGCTATTTTGTAGCCTGAGAAACTGAGGGGCTATTCTCCTTGGTAGACAGTGCAAATGGGCTTTACTTATCATCAAATATGTTATTCTAGATGTGACATTCTCTTCTAGAAGACCCATTTGAAGAAGGAAAAGTTTCCAAGTTAGTAAAAAATTGGCAGTGACATGGTATGTCAACTTATGTTGGAAATGAGATTGACCAAATTATGTTATGTGCAGGTGTAAATATGGCATAATGAATCCAACTATTAAGTATAATTATGATGCACCAATAAAAATAGACTTTAAACATTTTCTAGATGATGATGACTTTAAGCATAGTTACTTAGTCCAACATTTTAAAGGGAGCTTAGTGGTATAGAGACAAGCATTACAATAATTACTACTTCAAAATGCCAAAAGGTCTAGGATCTAGGGATTTTATATGAGATTGAGGATTAGAAAAAAGCTATGTCTACAATGACAGTGATAATTTTTGGATTATTTTATAAAACTCTGAGATACTGGATATTTTAGAAAAGTATCACCTCCTCCTGTTCCTCCTCATTCTGTTTTTTAAAATTAGTAAATGATGTGCCTATGTCTTGATGGTCTGTTGTGTTTTGTGATAGTGGTAGGTTAGAAAAATGGAAACTGGAAGAAGGGAAACAAAGTTTCCTCTTTTATATCATAAGTGAAACAGTAGTTATAAATATAAAATCCAATGGTAATTTGACTGAGAGATATATCAGACCTAGCCAATTCTTTGTTTCAGTCTTCACAGTGAGAAATTCCGAACAGCTGCCAGGAAGCAACACACTCTCTGTTTCTCAGGGGAGGAAGAAGGAAAACTAAAGGAACAAAGGACCGTGCCTGGACAGATGATGAAGCAATTAGACTATTGTGAAATCTAAAAGAACTGCAGTATCAGAACAATTGAATGAGAAAGTAAATTACTGAATGTAAAGCACTATATACACTTTGGAAAGATTTGGAGCATATAAGAAAGAAAGAAGCCATTTTGGAAACTTAATGTAAGATAAGGAGTAAAATAAACCTGTACTTTTTTTTTTTTTTTTTGTCAATCTCCTTCCTCATTTCCTTGTTTCCCATCCTGTTAGAGGTCAGTGAGAAGAGTCAACATGGACCATTTTTCATGAAGGTGACCACTAGTCACCCAGAATGTCACTATCTTTTATTCAGTACTTTGAAAAATGTACTTAAATAAATAAATGAACACCCCATTTCAATTGAGTCATTTAGTGGGAATTGCAAGGTGAGAGGTCACAGTATAGACTAAGCCACATCACTGGTCCCTTGAAAAAGTAAGAGTGAAATTTTTATGCTTATCAATACTAGTAAATAATAAATGTTTTTACTTCTCATCTTTTACAATATTTGCCTTCAGTGTGATGTTCAGGTACTGAGTATTCCAAGGTTAGAAAGATTGATGAATGGACAGACAGGAAGAGTGAAAGACAGGAAAAACATTTTACAGTTCTGTAACATTTCCAGGCTATTGGTGCCTACTAATTCCTTTCTGTTGTACATCTTGTAAACACAGCTTTCCTTATGAGTGATGTGTCATATTTAGGATAGGCTTTCAGTGTTACTGGGAGAGTCCTATTTCTTCCAAGATATTTTTGTTTCTTACTCTTTCAGTCCTTATGGTTTAACCATTAAGAATTAATTTCTTGAGATCTTCTAAACTATCCCACTGAAATGTAAGTAACCTTGGAAAGATAACACCTTGCATTTCCCTCAAAGATAACAACTTGCATTTCCTGGAAGCCTGGTTGGATAGGCGGGTAGACTAACTTTAGTGAGATAAACCCTGCTTGAATATAACATAGGCTAAGTATAAGGATGGAGGAAAGGACAGCCATGTTCCAAGAGGATAGCTGAGCAGGGAGGTGAGGAACTGTTACTTAGATGGGGAGTTACTCTCAAGAGAACTAGTTAGCAGTTGAATATAGCTTCCATTCTAGAATTGAACAGATGAGTTACTTAAAATGGTTGCTTTGGGGGGCAGGTTGAAGAATTTTGTTGTTCATCATCTTCCTGAGAGTCACATATAAACAGGCTTACTTTCTATTTTAAAACAAAGAAAACAGAGGGCTATGACAGAAGTACCCTGTAATTGTGACCATGTGTGAATCCCAAATATAGGCCATAACAATATTTCTACCTGCCCCTGCAGGAACTAAGACATTTGGTGAACTACTTTCTAAAATTTCAAATAAATTATAAAAAAATTCAAAAAACATGGGAAAGTCAAAGAAAAAATGTTTTATCTTCCAAAGACAACTGCATATAAATTTCTAGTTTTCTTTCCATTAAATTAATACGTTTCCAACTATTGTACTGTAAAGGAATAGCCATTGCAAGAAAGTTTAAATTCAGAAGGTATAAAGAGAAGAAGTCTTCCAAAACAGTACTAACTTAAGAAATGGCCACTAAGAACATTTGTGTATTTTCTTTCTGTATTTAGAAAAATCTGTATATATGTGTTATTGCAAATGACTTGTCCCAAAAATTGATTCTGCTTTTCTTCATGGGCACACAATGACTCAATTAAAAACTACATTTCCCAGATTCCATTGTGGCTAGGTGTGACCACATGACAAAATTTCACCAATGAGACATGAGCAGAAGTCACATGTACAATTTCTGGTCATATTCTGTAAAGTGATTGTCCTTGACCTATTCTTCCTTTTCCTTTCCACTCACAGGGACTGATTGTTAGGAGGGAATAGGAGTTCCAGGCTGATCAATAAATGGCACAAACACCTACCCCAATCTTTGTCCTGTTGTACTTTTTATCTTGGATTACCCATTTACCATCTTGGAGAATCCAAACTTTAGCAGAAGGAATCCTACATTTGTAATTCAGAAGTCCAGAGCTAAAGATTCCTTGGATATAGTGCCTTCCTTACAAATAAGCTGATGGGACTTGGAGAAATTAGAATTTTATATTACTATTTTATAAATTTATAAATACTCTGTAAATATTTTAACAAATACTCTATATTCATTTTGGGACATATCCCTATATCATTACCTGTTCTTGGAATACATAATCTTTCAAGAGTTGTATAATTGTCACATGGATAAGTATTACTTATCAGAAATTTTTGCTGTTTTTAATTTTATTATAAATTTCTCTAGGAGGCTGAGGTTGTGGTTCAGTGGTAGAACACTCGCCTAGCATGTGTGAAGCCTTGGGTTCGATCCTTAGCACCACATAAAAATAAATAAATAAATAAATAAAATAAAGGTATTGTGTCCAACTACAATTAAAAAAATAAATATTAAATTTCTGTTATAGAAATAGATATGAAATCATACATATGAAATACATACATATATTCAAACTTAAATACACAAATATTTAAATTTATTTTACTTAGAATTAGTATTTTGTACTTTGGATTAAATGCTGAAAGTAGAATTACTACATCATAGGGCATGTGTATTTTAAAGACCCTTGACATATTTTGGGGTTAATAAACTGTGACCACAACTGTGAAGTACTAGGAAAGGATCTGTGAGTCTCTTCCCAAAAGATTAATTATACATATGGCAGGAAGGGAAGGGATCATGGAATGCTTGCATAAGGATCATGAAAAGTTGCTCATTATCAAGAAATTATGCTTGTTTACTCTCTAATGATTCTGTGACAGAATAGAGAAGTATTTGATTTTCAGTGTATTAAATAAACTAAGAAATTTGAGATTAGATATCACCATGCATCTTAGCTTAAATAACTTCAGACCTCTGCAAGCTCTTGATTTCTGCTTTAGGTGACAAAAGGGAATAGAATATTTCTCCATTTGAAGCAATTACCTATGTGCCACCTTAAAATTTGGCTATATAGCCTGAGAGCAAATTCTTCCTTGGTAACCATTCCTTAAATGAGAGGCAGTCTGGGAGAGGATTCTAGATAGTCTGATTCCATCTTCAACAGAGGCCTAGATGTTGTGAGGTGTTATTGGAATGCTATTTAGCATTGTCTTTATTAGGGAATAAAGGCATAATAGAATCATTTGGTTAGTACCTTCTGTTTCACTGTCATAAGAAAACCTAAGTAAAACTTAGCTCAGTGCAGGGAAAGGTGCCCTAGGTCTGGTAGCTTATAACAACACTAGTTACTGAAGGTTTCACTTTTGCATGAAATCAGTATCCTGGGGAAGGCCTTCTGAACTCCATTACACAGATATGCCATTTTCCCCTACTCTGAAATTGTCTCTTCTATTTTAGATTAAAATTTGAAGGATTACCTTGACATGAATTTCATAAAAGGATTTTCTGACTATACAAAAAATCAAATTTTATATCTTTATTTTAAAAAAAGTTTTGCCTAGTGAGACTGTCCTATTCCAATTACTGTAAATGCTATTCATAGAAAGAAAGGAAATAACTTTCTAGCATAGTTCCAAGTCCTAGGGAACGTACACCAGATCTACATTGTAGTATGCAAATCAACTTCTTCACATCCGTGGTTTTTACTATTCTGAATCCATAGGATAGCTCATCTACTTTATTCTTTGCTATAGGAAGCAAGGACATAATTTTGGTTTCTTTTCCTGGAAATAAGAACAGAAATATAGTTTCTCTTAATACTGTGTTTCTTCAGTGGCAAATGTAGTTTCCGCTGACTGTTCCATCTCATGTCCAAATATGCTATCCACCAGCATCGTAGTGGCAGGAGTAATATACTCAGACTTTCCTCTGCGTGTAGTTCAGCCAAGACCTAACTTTATTATGGTTGCCTTGCTTACTAATAATTGAAGGAACAGTTATATCTATGCTGGAAGTAGTGAATGTATAATCAGCCAGGTTCCATTCTGAATGCCAGTCCTACTATTCTACAGAAACCATGATTGATGATGAATAGTATTACTTTATTGGCAGACATTAGTCTCTCATATTCTATACTGCTGTATTCCTGAGGTCAAACATCATACAAGATGATACACAGGGTAAGAGTGCAGAAAAATCTAATTGTGAAACAGAAGAGTAATAATGGAGAACAACCACATTAAAAATAAATTAAAAGGTTATTTTGATTAAGAATTTTTTAAACTAGACAGACCAATGAAATAGAAACAAGAGTCCAGAAGTAGACTAAGTGTATAAGAAATGTAATATTTAGCATTTCAAGGAGTAAATGGAGTAAATGCCTACTATTTAGCAAATATTTTGAGGTTCTGACTAGCCATTTAATAAATACAAAGTTGTATTAATAACTTCCTCTATAGATGAAATAAATTTGGATAAGTCAAAACTTGATTTAAAAATGAAATAGTAAAAATCACTCAACAAAAACATGGGCAATTTAAAAAAATCTTAGAGGAGAGAAGGCTTTTCTAAGCATGACTCAAAATCTAGAAATCATAAAAGAGTTATACATATGACTGGTAATGAAGTAAAACTTCTGTATAGAACAGAAGTTTAAAAAGTTAAGAAGCAAATGCTAGGAAAAAGTGACTTCAACAAATGTGACAAATAATTTCTTTATAAAAGGGTATTTACAAATCAATAAGTAAAACATAAATAGGAAACTAGGCAATGTACAAGAACAGCAGAAGGCTAGTAAGAGTGGAAGAGGAGTGTGTGGAAAAGGACTTTGAAATAGGTTGGAGGAATCTTACGAAGAGTAGGAGAGTTGCCATTTTAACATAGCACATATTGTCAGGTAGCATGGAGCCCCAGAAGCCCAGCCATTGCAGACCACTTCTTGTTGTATAGAGAATATTGCCCATTGCCTATATTGAGAAGCCATGTGGCTATTTCTGTACTCTCAGTATGGCGAGGATCTTAACATTGAATGTTGCCTGCACATGGCTTGTGGCTTGTTCAACAGAAGCCAACCCTTAGCTTTGACCTGATATTTTGTCCAGCCTCTTCTGTTTGCCCATGTGATTTTTTCTCCTCCTAGAAATATAGTACAGAGTTGTTGCTGTCCAGAGGGATATTGGCAGTAAGGAAGGTAAAACCTAGCAGATGTATTTCAGCAGGTATGGCCAGTGATTCTGCACCCTTGGTTACGTATATTGCAAACACACTTTCTGGAAGGGTACTTGGAGAGTGAACTAAAGTAGAAGAATTCTAGATTTATTTAAAAGTAACAAAAATACATTATTTTATAGCAAAATAGTTAAAACAACAACCTCCCCCTTCCTCCAAGTCCACTTTAATAAATTTCTGGAACTGTCACAGCAATATGTATTATCTGTCATCAGATGATCTTAATTATTTAGGTGTTTTGAAGCCTTGGTGATGTTTCAAGGTCATGAGGATGAAGCTACCATACAGGTTACCTTTCATTGAAGCCATTTCATACATTTTTTGTTGCAAAGTTGGAACAGTCATACATTCTTCAAGATCAGCTGCCTAGTAAATAGAACCAGGGTGAGTGCCTCGCTGACAGCTCCACATCCTGCTAGTTGAATGATTCTGTGACCCAGCCTTTCTTCAAACTAGTTTTCCTCATCTGTGGGAGAATAATAATGACACTTATTTCTTGTGGTTGCTATGAGGGTTAAAGGAGATAATATAATATTATGTAAGTCATAAATTTATACTTAACTACCAATCATTAGTAGCAATAATGCCACAGGGATTATACAAGTGGAAGTTTTTTTTAATTATTTAGATCAATAGTGCAGGAAGTCGTACTGTGGCTTCATTATATGACTAAGATGAATTATTCAAGAGAAAAAGAATGATCTCTCCACAGGTGCATGCCCGGTATGAGTCAAGTCCAAGGATAACAGTTGGAGTAAATATCAAGGGTAAAGTATCAAGTCCAGGGACTAGAGTTTGGGTCCAGGTTGAGGATATGGAAGCAAGAATCTGGGAACCCAGGTGAAAAGATATCAAAAGTGATTATACACGATGTGGAGTTTCACTGGTTGTATATTCATATATGAACACAGGGAAGTCATGTCTGATTCATTCTACTATCTTTCCTCTTCTCATCCCCCCTCCCTTCCCTTCACTCCCTTTTGTCTAATCCAATGAACTTCTATTTTTCCCCTCCCTATCCTCCTTTGTTGTGGGTTAGCATCCACATTTCAGAGAGAACATTCAGCCTTTGGTTTTTGGGGACTGGCCCACTTCACTTAGGTTGTTTCCGTAGCTTAGCTTTTGTGAAGTTCCTATTCAGTCACTTGAGCTGCTATAAACATTGATGTGACTGTGTCACTGTAGTATGCTGATTTTAAGTCCTTTGGGTATATACCGAGGAGTGGGATAACTGGGTCCAATGGTGGTTCCATTCCAAGTTTTCTGAGGAATCTCCATACTGTTTCCAGAGTGGTTGCAGCAATTTGCAGTCCCACCAGCAATGTATGAGTGAACATTTTCCTCCCACATCCTCTCCAACATTTATTGTTACTCTTATTCTTGATAACTGCCATTCCAACTGGAGTGAGATAGAATCTCAGTGTAGTTTTAATTTGCATTTTCTCTAATTGCTAGAGATGTTGAATGTTTTTTCATGTATTTGTTAACTGATCATATTTCTTCTTCTGTGAAGTGCTTGTTCAGTTCCTTTGCTCAATTATTGATTGGGTTATTTATTTTTTTGGTGCTAAATGTTTTGAGTTCTTTGTATATCTTGGAGATCAATGCTCTATCTGAAGTGCAGATGGCAAAGATTTTCTCCCATTCTGTAGGATCTCTTTTCAAGTTCTTGATAGTTTCTTTTACTGTGAAGAAGCTTTTTAGTTTGAATTCATCCCGTTTATTGATTCTTAATTTTAATTCTTGCATTTTAGGAGTTTTGTTTGGTTCCTATGCCAAAATGATGGAGATTTGGACCTATTTTTTTCTTCTTGTAGGCACAGGGTCTCTGGTCAAATGCCTAGGTCCTTGATCTACTTTGAGTCAAGTTTTGTTCAGGTTAAGATTTAGGGGTTAAATTTCATCCTACTACATATGGATTTCCAGTTTCCCCAGCATCATTTGTTGAAGAGGCTATCTTTTCTCCAATGTATGTATATGGTGCCTTTGTCTACTATGAAATAACTATATTTATGTGAGTTTGTCTCTGTGTCTTCTATTTTTTTCCCATTGGTGTTCATGTCTCTTTTTGTGCCAATACCATGTTGTTTTTGTTACCATAGCTCTGTAGTATAATTTGAGTCTGGCATTGTGATGCCTCCTACTTCACTTTCCTTGCTAAGAATTGCTTTAGCTATTCTGGGCCTCTTGCTTTTCCAAATGCATTTCATGACTGCTTTTTCTATGTACAACCACAAGAATGGGATTCTATCTAGGATAAGTTATACACCATGTACATGTAACATGTCAAAATACATTCTACTGTCATGTATATATAAAAAGAATGAATAATAAAAATCCATTTTTATAGATTTTATCATTGTTGGAATTTGAAGTTTTATTAATTCATACTTTACTATTTTGAAAAATGTTCAAATCTCTGTTTCTGGTAAAAATCATACTTGATTCAGCCAATTCTTTTGCATTATAAACTTTTTATAAAGTTACTGAACAAGACTTTGACAATTATAAAACATTGTTTGTAATTTTTGATGATTTTTACAGGTCTTTATAATGTGATTTGGTTGACTTCACACATTGAAAAAAATTAGAAATAAGGAAAAGAAAAAAAAAAGAAAATATATTGAAGTGAAAGCAGACAAAGCAAAGTAGTGGGGGAAGTGGGGGGTGGGAAGGTGATTTCCTCCACTAGCAAGAAGTTTCCACTGCTAGAGGCAAAACACAAAAGCTGCTTGTGAAGGGACTGACTCACATAACTAGGATAGTGTCAGAGGCTTCTGTGCCTTTAAGTCTTTAGGTGTTGTTAGGAGCACTGTGGTCTCAAACCGGGCACTCATCCTGGATGGGTGGTTTGGAGAATTCATGAAGACTATCAAGTCCACTAGCAAAAGGATCCTAAGGAGGGCCCCCAGGACTCCAGGCAAGATGCAGCAGTTTCAGTGATGGTTCAGATGAGTAAACATTAGAGTATGAGCAAGTACAAGCTCTCAGGGCTTCTGTATTTTTTTCTTTTTAACTTACAAAAAATGGAAATAAAATATTAGGATTTTTCATTCTTTAAAAAAATTAAGCCCTGGCTTATGAAGACTTTTTTTTTGGCCAATTTTCATGGTCTAAACAATCCTGCAATTTCACATGACCAATGTGACGTCATGTGATGTCACTGATCATGGATTTGGAAAGAGGTGTGCACAATGATGTATGTGAATGGTTGAAAATGAACGGTATAGTCCTCGGATAGATCTCAAGTCATTATGTTAAGCCAAAGAAGCCAGAGTGCATACTACACTGTTCCAGAAGTACACTCCCTTTTATTGCTGAGTAATATTCTTTTGTATGAATATGCCGCGTGATGTTTATCCCTTCATCTACAGATGCACATTTGGCTTATTTCTGTTTTCTAGTTATTTTAAATAAAATTACTATGAACACTTCTGCACAAAAATGGTCATGAGCATTCACACATGTCTTTTTGTAGACCCCCATTTTATTTCTCTCAGGTAAATATCTAGAAATGGATTTTTTTTTTTGGTCATAGGGTAGGTATATATATTTTAGAGGAAATTTTATATCATTTTGGATATTAAACTGAAAAAAAGATATTTGAACCTATAGATATTCAGCATTTTTTCTTAGACTCTGATCTCGACGCTACTAATATTCACCCTACCCAAGATTAAAAGAGAAACCCATGCTATGATCTGAAGGTTTGTATTCTTACAAAATTCATATATTGCAACCTAACTCCACTGTGATAGTTTTAAGATGAGGGGTCCCTAGCAGATTATTAGGTCACAAGGGGTTTGCTCTCATAATGGGATTATTGCCCTTTATAAAGGGGCCCCAAAGAGCTCCCCTTATCTTTCTCCATGTGAGGACATAGCAAAAAGTCATTGTCTATGAGGAATGGGACCACACCAGATGTTGAATTTGTTGGTGCCTTGATCTTGGACTTCCTGGTTTATAGAACTGTGGGAAAAGAAATATCTATTGCCACCAGGCCCTGTGGCTCATTCATGTAATCCCAACAGTTTGGGAGACTGAGGCAGGAGGATCATTAGTTCAAAGCCAGCCTCAACAAAAGTGAGGTGATAAGCAACTCAGTGAGACCCTGTCTCTAAATAAAATACAAAATAGAGCAAGGGATGTGGCTCAGTGGTTGGGTGCCCCTGAATTCAAATCCCCAGTACCAAAAAAAAAAAAAAAAAAAAAGAAAGAAAAAAGAAAAAAAAGAAATACCTATTGCTTATAAAGTCACTCTGTATATGGTATTTTGTTATAGAAGCCCAAAAGGACTAAGACATATAAACAGTTTTGTTCATCCAACCATTAATCAGTTTATTAAAAAATATTTATTGTACATTTGCTATGGGCCAAGTGCTGCGATATGCACAGGGAATACAGTGGTAAAAAAAAAGCACATATAAATACAATTTACATTGTAATGAGTATCAGACCTCCTCTGAACTTATTTCGATCACATTGTTTATCCATGAAACAGTCAATTATAGGGACACACTATTAGCTACTGAGATAGAGAGATTCATGGAGAATAATTTTTTGATTACAAAATCCATTCAGAATTGAGAATCATCAAGAGTGGTAAATCAGATGTGTTTAAGGTCACTTTTGCTTTATAATCTGATCATCAAACAGATGTGTACCTAAATTTTGGTGATCTCATAATCCAGAGTAAAGACCCTGTAAAATTAAAGTAGACCAGAACTGCAGGTTCTCTGTCCTAAGACATTGATGGAGTGACCTTATGACAGCCCTTACATTTCTACTCTATTCCCACATAAAACCAAGTCTCCTTTTGCCACAGTTATCTATTTCTGTGCTTTACTTCTTGCTGGGTCACTGAGCCTACAAAAAATTTCAGTGCAGGAGACATGGTGTTCATGTTGGATTTGCCAGCATGAGAACAATGTTTGTTCCTTTAAAAAACCCACTTTCTTTTGGAGAGAAAGAGTTTGATGAGTGCTATGTCCTCTTTCTGGATAGAGGAGAATAAATGGGGGAGAAAATGGCCCCCAAATAATCATGTTGCTGTTACAAAATGATCACCTCCATTTTGAAGATAGCCGAGGCTTAGCTGCATGAACAACTCATATGATTTAAACATGAGTCTACGTGGTTCCAAAGTTATGCATCCTACTGACTCCTCTGTGGATAAAATAAGAGAGACCTAAGAAGGTGGGAAGAACTCTTTGTCTTCTGGAAATCCTTGTGGCTAACATTAAGTGTCTGCTTATAATATTAGGCAACAGGCACAAGAAAGCACAGAGAGTCCCTGGAAATGTTTCCTCACTAAGTGGTCATTTGCTAAAGGCTAGCCTTTTCTTTGAGTTCTGTCAGCAAAATGGAGACAAACCTGCTTGCCTATTCTGCTTGACAATGCTGTAGAGGGCTGGTCCTTGTTACAGACTGCCAGCACACACTCCAGCTTGTGGGACACCAAGGTATGAATGGGTTAATTCAACATATTGCTGGAGTTTTCATCTTGAGGAAGTTCCATGTGGTTGCCTGTGTGTGAAGGGAGGAGAGCTTTGGGTAGTGCATACAGCATGGAGAAAGGTGTCTTGATAGGAAAACTATGCTTTAAGGCATAGCTCATCGTGCCAACATTTCCTGCCAATGTGTTGTTGGGTGAAAAAGCTGTATGATTTCTTCTGCTTTTTTTTTTCTTCTTTTCTTAAACAAAGCTTTATCTATAATCACAAACCAGCTGGAAGGAAGAAAAAGCCCCGAAGAATTGAGTTCAAACACTAGCAGTTATTTTGAAGACAAACGATTGACTGAACTTTTTCCTGCATCAACAAGTGCCAGTATGAAGATGAGACCTCAGAGAAGATCAGCACGTTCAAGCAGCATACAGGAGAAAAACCTGCTTTGACTTGGACGATTGTAATTACTCAGTTCAGGTTGTTATTGGATGCAGCTTTAAACATTTAATATCTTGTTATATGATCTAAACAAGGACCCAAAATAAGTATTTGTATTTAAAATATGAAATACGTCAATCTACCTAATATATCACTACTAGAAAGTGCTTTTCTTGCTCTTCAGCTTTTTCTGTGAAGACTCAGCTGGACATAAACACACAAGGCATAGATTGACCACTTCTATTCCATTGAACAGGAAGTATCTTGCTTTTTTACTTAGTAGGTCTACAAAAAATTCCATGATTTTGTGTCTCATTTCTTCCTTGGTAATTAGCATATTTTTTCTTAGAGGAGCATATGGCAGCTTTACTTGTAAATAAACCCTGCAAACTTCTTTCCATGTTGAGATCTGAACTGAGCTGTAATTTTATCAAGTCATAATCATGGAAGCACAGGCGGTCCCAGAAATAATGACATTTAACACACAGGCACAATGGACACATTGTCAGAAACTGGACTAACTTGGTCTTCTATTTCTTGAAGATTCAGGGTATGTGCAGTGTCTAGAATTAAGGGATAAAGCAAGGAGACCCAAATTGCAGCAACTTCAGCCTGTTAACAGGATAAAAGAAAACCCAGACAGAAATAGAGAGCTGCTCAGTTTCAATTACAAATCTGGGCTCAGTGACTGAGGCATCTAAAGTTGTTCTTAAAGCAAAACAGTTTTGCTAAGATTCCCATTGTCAGAGATACAGAGAGACAGGAGTGAAGCATGGTCGCTCAGTGCGAACAAAGGTAGTCATATATGTTCACATTTGGGAGTCTGTGGTCTAAAACTGCATGTGGAAATTTTGTTTGACAATCATTGTATCAATATGCTCATCACAACTGCAGCACACAAGCAACATTTGTCTGCTTTCTATATGTGTAGGTGTAGCTGTAGTCATTCGAAGTCGGAAAATAACCCACAACATTTTTTTTTCCTGGCTTTGAATTTGGGAGGCCAGTTGGGAAGAATAATGGTGAATACTTATAAATTGTTCATAAGGAAAATTCTAGCAGGATAATTCAAGTATGCAATATGTTATACTGTGATACCTATGTGCATCCAAGGAGAAAGTGTAGGTGATGGAGGATTAGCGTGGGTGCTTGCCTTTTTGCCAAGGGACTCATTCTAGCACTTTGAAACTGTGTTTTAATGGCACTATATATATATAAAGATATATATTTTCTATGTGTTACATAGAGAAAGGTTAATTGTCCATATCAAAGAATGTGGGAGGGAAGGAGATGAAGATCGAAGAGGATCTGGAGGGCTCCTTTGTTGACTTCTAACCCATGTCATTCCTTGATGCTGCCATATCCTAGGAAGTAAAAGAACTCAGAAAATTCATGTCCATTTACATGTATCTACCTTAGCTGACTTTAGTGTCTCAGGGGAAAGTGATAGCTCAGGGCTCTCTCAGGAATTCTAAGTGTTTTGGCAGTAAGCTGAAATAAAGATAAAAGATGCCATGAGATATTTCACAACCCCTGGGATAACCTCAGAACTCCCAAGCAGGGAACTGAGGATTCAGGTTGCAATGTGACAAACACTAGAACTGATAGCCCGTGAAGAAGGTAAGAGGCAAAAGAGATGGGTTTCCCCAGAGGGAGTAATGTTAATAATGATTTCCATAATTTCTGATTCTGTGTAGGTCAAATAAGCACATTAAAATAAAATGTATAATTACCTGAGTTAAATTTTATACTTACCTGGGTTAAATTTTATACTGTGGGCCTCAGCCTTGGCTATATATTGTTATCTCCTGGGGAGCATTAAAAATAGCCAATGCTTGAGGAAAAGATTAACATTAAACAGGGATGACAGGTGGGAGGGAAAGGGAGAGAGAAGGGAAATTGCATGGAAATGGAAGGAGACCCTCATTGTTATACAAAATTACATATAAGAGGATGTGAGGGGAAAGGGGAAAAAAAAAGGAGAGAATTGAATTACAGCAGATGGGGTAGAGAGAGAAGATGGGATGGGAGGAGAGGGGGGGATAGTAGAGGATAGGAAAGGTAGAAGAATACAATAGTCACTAGTATGGCATTGTGTAAAAATGTGGATGTGTAACCGATGTGATTCTGCAATCTGTATATGGGGTAAAAATGGGAGTTCATAACCTACTTGAATCAAATGTATGAAATATGATATGTCAAGAGCTTTGTAATGTTTTGAACAACCAATAAAAAAAGAAATTAAAAAAATAGCCAATGCTTGATTCCTACTCTTAGAAACACTGATTTAATTGTTTAGGAATTGTGTCAGTTAATTGTTTTGGAATTGACTCAGCTGTTCATTGCTGTGGCAAAAACACATGACAAGATCAACTTTCAGGAGGAAAAATTTATTTTGGGCTCACAGTTTCAGAGGTTCAGTCCATGGTTGGTTAACTCCATTGCTCTGGGTCTGAGTGAGGCAGAGCATCATGGTGGAAGGGCATGGTGAAGGAAAGCTGCTCAGCTCATGGCAGTCTGGAAGCAGAAAGAGAGCAAAGAGCTAGGGACAAAATATAATCCCAAGGGCATACCCTGCTGAGAGCCATTAGCCAAGTAGGTATGACAATTTCCTTGCCAGCGTACCCCATGTTGCTTAGAGGAAGGACTCGTGGAAATGGACTTGCCTTGGACATTAGCAGTGACATTGCATGTATGCTTGAGTAAGGTGACCCTGCTCAAGGACCAGGGTGGATCCGGGTTTAAGGAGGATCCTACTGGATTAGGGCGGATCCAGGTTTAGGGTGTATCCTGCTGGGAATAGGGAGTATCCTGCTCCTTGGGTTTAGGGCGGTTCCAGGTTTAAGGTGTGCCCTGCTGGGAATAGGGCGTATCCTGCTGCCTCAGGCACGCCCACTCCCAGAGTATTTGGCATTGAGAACGTGGATTTCCCCAGAACGTGTGTGGAGTGCCGGTGTGAGTTGGGGGGGGGGAAGAGTTGCTGTTTGAATCTACAAGGTGTGTGGTGGCTCATGATTTTGTGCCCAGCCAGACTGTGGCAATACCCCACCCCACCTACTTCCTCCAGCCATGCCCCACCTGCCTACTGTTACTACCCAGTAGTCTACTTGAATGATTAATTCATCAAATGTATTAATTCACACTACTTAGGTTATACCATTAATCATCTAATAATTTTACTGCTGAACATTGGTGCAGTTATCATATGAGTTTTTTGGAGGACACCTTATATGGAAAACGTATTGGGGATGCAGAGCCAGGTTTGGGATTTTTGAGAGTTTTCCAGGTGATTCCAGTAGATAGTCAAGGCTGAGCAACACCGCTAATGACCTTCCTTGAGTATTTAGGTAATAAATAACATTACAATTCACTTTCACTGTGAAAGTTGGGGAAAAAAAGATTTTTAACCTAGTACTACTATTTCAGAATTAAACAACTACTAAGATTTGAGTTGAGCATAGATATCTGAGATGTAGTAGTATCCCAGGATCAGATTTTCTCAGGATCCAGTTTGGGGAGCCTCAACAGGATGATGTTTGCCTGTCCTTCACCTCAAACTCTTTTTGTATTCTCTCACAGGAGTCATAAGAGACTCTGTGATGCCATATCTGTTTGCTTATCATGAGTTAATAAAGGTCAAGGCAGAATCAAAGATCTCTTGTGCCTTCCTATGTGTAGGATCATTTGAGATATCATTAGATCATTGGTATGTATTATTAATACTTGGCTCTTCTTCTTCCAGAAGAAAAATATGTATGAAATTTCTCAAATAAACATAATTGAGATATGTTGCTCAACAGATATTGCCTTTTAGATTTAAATGGGGGACAAGCTCACAGCTTGAAAATTTGGCAAGATTAAAAATGTCTGAAAACCACTTTTGTTTACCTCTGGATGATGAAGAAAAGGGAAAGAAGTGGAATCATGTAACTCTTCATCATACTATGAGAGTACTGTGTACCTTGAATATTGATAGACCTTGTCTTGTGATGGTATCTAGGATAGTGTATATGAACTCAGGATTCCTACTCTCTGTAGAGGATTTCTTGAAGGCCACGGCTATGACTTTCCTCCTGGGATTACTAGCACTCAAGAGGTAAGGAGTAAAGCTGTGAGATTGGCATAAATTGAGGTAGGGTGGAGATTTGGGGGTCTGTCCATAACTGATCATCTAAGTAGCTGATCACTCTATTGCTTCCAGGGTTGACTTAGTCTAAGCTTCAGAATTTGCTTGCAGAAGAAGAATGCTAGCTTGTTAAAGAAAGAACTTTGAAAAGACCATCAGATTCTACAACATTATTTACTGAGACTGTAAAATTTTGTTGTTCTTTTTCTTAGTAAAAGGGACTATAGAGATTATTAGAACAGCCTTATTATTTGGACAGAGAACACTGTGGGCCAGGGAAGTTAAGTTGCCAAATCAACTCTATGAGATTGTAAAAATGAAAGGACTAGCACCTGGTCCTTCAGTACCAAATCAATGGCTTTTTCCACCTCCAAGATGGTTGTAGTTTTAGAATAATGATACGAGACCTTACTAGTCAATGTTGCAGCTTAAAAAAGCTGATGAAGAACTATAAAATGGCAAAGAATACTTGCAATATTTATGAGATGAAAACATCAGTCTTTTACTCTGAATGAATGGTATTATAAGCTATATAATTGTGGGAAGATAAATCAGTAAAAACTTCCTGGCAATATGCACTTGACACCATCCACTAAAAATATTCATAGTCTTTGACCCAATACTTTAACTTTGGGGAATTTTCCTAAGAAAATTATAAGAGAGGGCCACACACATTTTTGTTCAAGGTAGTTCAAAGAGCCTTTATTTAAATCATACAAAATTTGAAATCTCCTAAATGTTATGAAAAGGAATTGGTAAACACCATTTCTATTAAACAATATGATGGGTTACAATCCAGTCATTATAAAGTATGCTCTTCATCTCTGACATTTTGCTTTTGCAGTACACCATATTCAGCATTTTGAGAGTGCCCTACTGGTCAAATCTTCGTTATTTAATAAGATATTACATATACTTAGCAAAACAAAAATAAATAAAATGAGAAATGAGAGCAAAAATAAAAGTATGTTCTTAAGGCATATTTAAAGATACAGAAAGATGATCATTATAAAAGACAAACAAAAATCATGTTTACAAAATATTATTTAGGGCATAGTCTCAAATTTGTAAGAAAACCATGTATTTTATAGACACAGAAAGAAGATTATAAAGATACCAAAATATTAATCATTGTTATCTGAGTGGTAGCATTATGATTCCACTTTAATTTTCTGTGTTTTCCAAATTTCTACATGGAATTTTATAGCATAAATATGCAAAGCAACCATATTACTGAAAATATATTTTGGGAGTGCTGGGGATGTGACTCAATGGTAAAACATTTGTCTAGTGTTTACAAGATTCTAGGTTCAATTTCAACACCAGAAAAAAAAATATGTTTTTTTGGATGGGCCATCGAAATAATTTATATCCATATTCTTTAGACAGAAACCTTTGTCTTAAGTGGAGAATAAGAGCTAAACTCTGCTCTTTTGGAGGCGCTTGAACACAGGGACAAAGGGCCTTGTTAAAAGGATAAACCTGCCAGAAACAACATGAGCCCAATGAGAATGAGGCTTCTGGGGCCCAAAGAAGAAGTATAGATATCTTTAAACTGCTTGGGGGTGCAGATGTCTGAGACAAAGACAGAAAGCAAAGTTGGGAAAGGATTAAGTTTAGATGCTAAGCATTATTTCTAAATGACTAGTCTTGGTGTCTAAGGCTACACATTTCTGAAGTTTACAGAGAGCCTTTAAATGTCAGCATCATTTTTAGCCCAGAGCTTTTTTCTTACACAACGTCTAAAAATATCTATTAGTTTAAATTGTCAGCATGTAAAACATTTGCTATGACTTTTTCTCATCGTATCACTCAAATCATGTCAGAGCTAGAAAAGAAAAAAAAATGCTTGGATATTCTGGCAATCACTAATATTATTTGCTGAGATTTTCATGAAGATATTTAACACCAATTTCATAGTGTTGGTAATAATCATAAGTAGCCTAAAAAAAAACAACAAAAAAAGAGTTCTATTTATTGTGCCTATCTACTGAGATGGCCAATCAGAAAATTCAAATTCTCAGTGTCCCAAAATACACTCTGTGTATATTACCCATATCCATTCAGTTGCCCAAGCTATAAACTTGCTTGCTTGTTTTGCAATAACAGAGGACTAGAGCAGGAAAGATTGCCCACCTAACACTCCCACCACATGGACCTCCTTGGTCCCTCCAATGGACCCCCTTGTTCCCTCCATTGCCCCTTCCTTTTGCACATCTGATGCACATACCCATCCTCCAAGTGTTTCAGGGGAAGATGACCCCAAGCTGATTAGTCCATGACTATTACGTAAATTCACTTTTGCTTGACAGCAATGGTCTAAGAAGGACCACATGACCTAGTTCTGGCCAAAGAAATTTGAGAAGCCTGATGGGAGCTTCCTGGCTTCTAAGAAGGAATCACAGGGAGAGATGATCTATTTTAGTCCTCTTGACATTCTTATAACTAAAACCTTCTTGTTCCAAGAAAGGGAACCAAACTGGGATTAAAACTGACATATTAACAATGCCTGAGTGGAGAGGTGAAAGGACTTAGGCCCCTTTTGGCATAATCGAGCCACTGAGCATACCACTTGGAGTCCATCCAAAGCTCCAGGATTCTTATGTGCAATAACAAATTTCATCATTGCTCAATAAATTTGAGTCGGGGAATCTCTGTTGTTTGCAAGCCAGATACCTATGAAATTATGCAAAGATGTGCTATAAATAGGCCTTGTTTTATTGAAAATTATTATCCTGGCAGAAAACATTAGGCTTTTTTCCTGCTTAGAAGTATAACACTAGGCTTAATATAATTGTTCAATAATCAGAACTGGAGTGGCAAATTACTATACACTCTTGTTGGGTTGTTTGTGACATGCAGTAAAGACAATTATGAAATGAGATTTTTTTTGGAATTTGAAGTAGCAGAGAAATCTGACTTTGCATTTAAAGTGGCTGAAATCACTATCAACAGAATTGGTTAACTATAAATTAGCTATAAAAATGAAATAAAGTAAACCTGTTTTAAATTTATTCTTTTCTTTTGTTGAGGTAAAGGTCACACAAAGTCTCTTAGATGCCAATAATTACAGAAAAATTAGAAAATATAAACTAACATAAAAAGTAAAGTAAAAAGTAACACAATTCGGGGCTGAGGTTGTGTCTCAGTGGTAGAGTGCTTGCCTAGCATGTATGAGGCACTGGGTTTGATTCTCAGCACCGCATGTAAATGACTAAAATAAAGGTCCATTGACAATTAAAAAATATATTTAACACAATTATACGTAGACAGCTAATCTAATATTTTAATTTTAATACTTTGTTTTTCTTTTAAATATTTTAAAAATACATAAATTATAAAGATATAAAAATATATAAGTAAGTACTTAATCTTTAATCATGTACTTTTCACTTAATATTTTTTCATGAACATTTTCCCATACAATTTTTTTTCAATACTATGCTCTTAAATATTTATGAATTGCTTCATTACTTGCCTAACTGGATCATCATTGTTTAACCACTGTCTTTGGTTGGCTATTTCAGAGGTTTATTAAGATATTTACTACAATGAAATAATAAATATTCCTAGGTGCAAAATGTGGATTATGTTCTTAGGATGAATTTTGTTTTGTACTGGTCTGTCATTGGGCCATCTACTTTATTTCATTGACCTAGTCAGCATTACTTTTTGAAAATTAATATAGTTTTATAATATGTGTCAGTTTCTAATAGGGAAAATTGCTCCAAACAAATGATCTGTAGAATAACTTTCTTATCTTTATGTTTATTCACCTTGATATTTCAAAATTGTTCAGCAACTCCAAATAATCTAACAGAACTTTTGATTATATTGTATTCATCACAAATATATTGACTTGATAATAATTAACATCATCCTACTGAATCTTACGTTGTTTCCTCATATATATCTCCATTTATTAAGATGTCCTTTTTGTTTCTCAGAAAAAAATTGTAGTTTCCTCTGCTGTTTCTTTTAAAGCATTTTACTCTCTGCTTTTCTTTAATTGTTGTTGTTATTGCAATGTGGGGGCAAAATTCTTAAAAGTTGTGCCTTTTAGTAGTGGGCTATTTTTTTAAAGATGTTCACTTTGGCATTTTCTGGTAACAGATCGTAACTTCCGGGAGGTATGAGGCAGGAATGACAGCACTCTCCAATTCTCAGCTCTGTGATAAAAGCTAATAATTTAGAAAATGGCAATTTCTTTCTATCACATTTTTTAAATCTAAGAATAAATATTTAAGATATGCTTTAAGCATATGCCATTAAAAAAATTTCGATCATTTTCTTTTAGAAAATTAAACCTATAAGGGAGGTAAATTTTAAGACAATATTTTTTTTCCTTTTCTTTTTTATATGTAAAACAATATAAGACCAGTTGCATTTGGATTTAGAGACTTGATGTCTCACATAATTATGCAGAACTAATTAATTCAAAATCTGTTTATCAACAGTAGTCTGTAGCTACAGCATTTTCTCCCAGAGGCATTAACAAAGGCTTATCACCTGCTTTCTTGTTGCAGTTTGTCTCAAAGGCAAATCAATATGAAAAATATAAAAATGCTATTCCCAGAACTAACACTTTCAACAACTTACAAGAACTTTTAGTATCTGATACCAATTAGTTTTCTTAGCTTAAATTAAAAACAGTTTTATTTAGCAATGAAATGTGTCAAAATACTAAGGGTTCAAAAAGCATAATAAAATTTTCCTCAATTTTTAAAAATTTAGGTTATATACATTTATTTATGCATAAAATTTTAATTATTATACTTTTTCAGAAAAATAACTATAACAGATGGTAGAGAACAAGAGGCCATAAAAGAAAGTGCTACATACTTCGTAGATTCAACAATATAATATACATTGCATATACCCAAATATAGTACATGTGTACAAAAATTAAGTATCCCCATCATGGGCAATAACTTCCTTTGTAAAATATCAGTGAAATAGCAGAAATGAATTATTGGTGAACGTATGTGTCTGATTTTTGATAGATTTTCTTGATCAGTTAGATTCCCTCAAATTTATTCCATTACTACATTTCTGGAAGTTCATTTGGTAGAAAATTAAATAAAATGAAACTGTTTTCAGTTAGGCAATCAATATATTTCTTTTTAAATCTTTGTGAAAAAGAAAATGAATTTTAGAAATTGCAAACGAGTGAATTAAGAGTTGGTGAAGTCTTTTGTTTCTCCTGAGTTGTATTATTTAAGATGAGCCCAATGGGAGTAGAGTAGGCATTACAAAGGCAAATTACCATAGAAAGAAATTCTCCTCTGTATTCTACCTTAATCCTTCTACCCTCAATCTCCAAAGCCCAAAGTACCAACAAAGAGGAAAAACCTACTTAATGGGTAGATAGATCCTTGTTATAACTTAACATTAATGTCCCTTCTGGAATCAGCTCAGCAACTTCGAATACCAAATTGTCATTGACTCTAGTGGGATTTTCTGAAATGAAAGAAAGTGTTATAAAGAAAGAGGTATAGAAAACAGAAAGCGGTGCTGAGTGTGGTGGCACATGTCTGTAATCCCAACTACTCAGGAGACTGAGGCAGGAGGATCACAAGTTTGAGGCCAGACTAAGGAACTTGACAAGACCCTTTCTCAAAATAAAAAGGGCTGTGGTAGAGTGCTTGCCTCGCATTCATGGGGCTCTGGCTCCAATCCCAGTCCTGCAAAACAAAATATAGAACAACACATACTGCACCAGCAGAAAAAGAAGTTGAAGTCCATGATTAATGGCATACAATTAATTAGCAGTCCCCGATATAGCTTCTCCCAGTCTCCCAATTAACATGTCTATGAAATATTGATAAACGTCTCATACGAAAAACTAAAACCAATGCGTAACCTAATGCATCAACTTCTGAGAAACTTACCCATTTTCTCAAGCTAAATAAAATTAGATTGAGAAAAAAGAATTTGAAGCCTAACCAATCTGTGTCTCCTGTAATGGAATAGGCCAGCTATCTTGAAACCAGCCAAAAAGCCCTGGATGCTTCTGCTGACCCCTGCTGAATTGGCCCAGGGTTTAGAACAATTGGTAAAAAACAAACAACAACAACAACAACAACAATAAAACCAAGAACAGCATGAAAAGTGTTCTGTCCTGCTTTACTCCTATTCTCTACATCAGTTCATAAATTCCCTGGCAGAAGGTGGCACTGGTGGTAGGTCATTGTATCTGGGGAGATTCTGCCCCTCAAAATAAAACACTATAGTTGAGTACAAGATCTAAGAATCAGGTTGGCTTGCTACTTACAGCTGAATGCCTGTGAGTAGGTTATCCAACCTTTATTCATTTCCTCATCTGGCATTGCTATTAGTATTAAATGAGAGAGTGAATATAGACTACAAAGTACACGACTTTACAGAACCCTGCTTTCTTTAATAAATGATAGATACAAAGAAGTGCAGAAAATGGGAAAGTTCTAACAGTTCTAGCAGTGGGTGTGTAGACTTTGTTTTATGCCCTCTCTAGGTTCAGTGTGTCAGAGAAGCCATCTGTGGAGTGGGAGTGGCCTCTCCCTGTCTTCTACTGTCAGGTAAGATGGAGGTCTGTCAGAGCCCGGGGCATGGTCAGGAACTCTCCCCATGAGCCAGGTATCCAGCTGCACAGTCAATGAGAAATCATACCAACACCAAAACAACAGAGTTACACCAGCCACAAATCCTGTCATTCGGGGACAAAAACTAATACTATAACAGAAAAATAATATAGAACTTTCCATGGTTCTATGGAAAAAAAAATGCGGCAAGAAGAAAATGGTTTGGAATCCTAAATAATATGCAAGGAGACGTGGCCTCTGAGAAACAGCAGAAAGCTGGTTAGACCTTAGTCACTGAAGAGTTTGGTACTGCATTCACCTTCCTAGTCTCTACTCCGTGTTCTATCATTGTTCTGGGTCCCCTCCATCTTGTTGTGGAGGACCCATCTCTTCTGGGTTGAATTGTGTACAGCAAAACTCATGTTGAAGTCCTAAACTCTGGTGACTCAGAATGTGACTGTATTTTTAGAGAGACTCTTTAGAGAGGTTATTGAATTTAAATGCGGTCATGGGGCTTTAGCCCTAATTGAATATAACCTCCTTATGTGAGGAGGTGAGTTTACAGACACATTATGTGATAGAAAGACCGTATGAAGACACAAGGAAAACATGATTCCTTACAAGCCAAGGAGAAAGCCAACCTTATTGATACCTTGAAGAGGAAATACATTTCTGTAGTTTAAGCCTCCCTGTGTGTGGATATGAGGTGTCCCCCCAAAGCTTCTCTTCATGCAGGGATATTCATAGGTGAAATGATTAGATTATGAAAGGTGAAACCTAACCAGTCTACCCTGGTTTGAATGGACTGACTGGTGGTAACTGGAGGCAGTGGGGTTGCTGGAAGAGGGGGGTCACCAGGAGCTTGTCCTGGAAGTGTACATCTTCCCTGTGACTTGACTTTCCTTAGTCACGTTGCCTCTTGGCCACCACGAGAAGAGCAGGGCTCCCCTGCTGGGCCCTTCCCCCATGACATGCTGCCTCAATTGGGCTCAGAGAAATGGAGTCAGCAAACCAGACTGACACCTCTAAAATCACAAGCCCCCAATAAACATTTCCTTCTTTTTTTTTAAAGATTATTTTTTATGTGTTCTTTTTAGATATATGACAATAGAGTGTATTTTGACATATTATACACACATGGAGTATAGCTTATTCTAATTAGGATACCATTCTTTGTGGTTGTACATGCTGTGGAGTTACACTGGTCACATATTCATATACAAACATAGGGAAGTTATGTCCAATTCATTCTACTGTCTTTCCTATTCCCATTTCCCCTCCCTTCCCTTCATTCCCTTTTGTCCAATTTGATAAACTTCTATTCTTCCCTCCTGGCAACTTATTGTGTGTTAGCATCCACACATCAGAGAGAACATTCAGTCTTTGTTTTTTGGGGATTGACTTATTTTACTTAGCATGATAGTCTCCATTTCTGTCCATTTACCAGCAAATGCCATAATTTCATTCTTCTTTATGGCTGAGTAATATTCTGTTGCGTATATTACCACATTTTCTTTATCCATTCATCTGTTGAAGGGCACCTAGTTTGGTTCCATAGCTTAGCTATTAGGAATTGAGCTGCTATAAACATTGGTGTGGCTGTGTCATTATAGTATGCTGATTTTACGTCCTTTTGTTATAACCCAGAAGTGGAATAACTGAGCCTAATGATGATTCCATTCCAAGTTTTCTGAGAAATCTCCACAGTGCTTTCCATAGTGGTTGCACCAATTTGCAGTCCCACCAACAAAAACATTTCCTTTAAGTTGTTCTCAACAGGTGTTTTGGGTACAGAGATAAAAAAGCTGACTAAAACAGAAGCTCTCTCAAACTAATGCAATATCTAGTTGCCTGATGTCTCATTTCTCTAATTCTTCTTCTCCAGGGAACTTCACTTTTTCTTCTTCTGCTTGTCGCCCAGAGTAGACTCTGATGTTGTCATAATGACCTGCTACCTTCTAAAACATCACATTCCAACCTGCACTGTGTACCAATCTCTTGCCATAGTTGCCCTGTTTTGCCATGACAGGACACATTAGGCAACTCTCATCTTCTCTCTCCCAGATCTCCAGATTTCTCCTACTTCCTCCCTTCCAATTCCGCAGGTTCAGTTCCTTCTCATCTGAATCCAGATGTTATGGTTTATCACTTCATCCTCTGCCTCGTTAAGATCTTAAAACTTCTATTTCCTTCCATTTAACAGCCTCCCAAGCCCCAACCCCCTGTCTCTTCCCTGCACTCACACAGCATTTCTGAGCACTGCTGAAGGAAACCCCACAGTCACGTCACATGCACGGCACCAGAGTCAACTCAGGCTCTCGGTGCTGTCCCAGCCTCTCCACTACAGCTACTATTTCAAACTTCCTCTATTCTCTTCTTCAAAGCCCAGATCTCATCACATCCACTCTCACTACCAGCAAATGACTTCACTTCCTATTTGTAGGGAAAACTGAAATCATTAGTGAGAAATTTCCAGAAAGTCTGTCAGCAAACATGTAAATTTAGCTATATTTTCACCCCATCATTCTCACCATTTCTTTGTTACCCTGTGTTACAAATGGTGATGTGCTCTTGTTCCCTTTTAAGGTTAATTCCTTAATTCCTTGGAATTCTGTTTCTTACACTTCCTCCAACTCCTCAAATTCCCCCCTCCTACATTTTTGGTTCTCTCTCAATTTTAACTTTGTCTCTTCTTTGTCTCATCACTTTTGTTCCTTCTTATCATTTACAGCCTCAAAATGTCCCAGTAGTATGCCCTGCTACTTCTGGAAGCGTGCCTCATGCCCTTGTGTGGGGGAGAAAAAGCAAAATTGGGATGAGCCCTGCCAATATGTAAAGTTTTGAGGAACAAAAGGCAGTGACCCATCTGTTCAATTCTCATTCATGAATGAAGGAAATGAAAATATGACTTTTTCACATATTAGGAAGCTCAGAAAACACACTACTGCTATTTACTATTATTACTGCTAAAAATAATGATGGTGATGATGATGACATTAGCTAACACATCATTTTCTCTGTGCCAGGTGTAGTTCTGTCTTCCATATTTCAGTTCATCTACTCCTCAACAAAGCTCTGAGGAAGATAATTTACTTACTGAGCAGTTTAAAAGATCAGCCATAATTAACAAGAAAAGCAAACATTTATATGACGCCTAGTGTTATGAGCCTGTTACAGTATTAACTCATTTATTCTGCACATCAACCCTACGATGTCCATACTGGGACTTTCTGCTTTGTAGGGTCTGAATTCCAAGGTGACCATTTGGGAAATGGTGGAGCTGGAGTTGGAAGCCAAGGAGTTTAAACACATTGCTCCTTTATGTATAAGTTTTGAAAAATCTTTAAGTGATCTCAGTCATTTGTGAAATATAAAAAAATTGATCTCATAGAAGTCGGGAGTAGAATGATGGTTACCAATGGCTGAGTGAGGCACGTAGGGAAGAGGGAGAGGTGGGGAGAGGTCGATGACGGGTACTAAGCTACACTTAAATAAGAGCAATAAGTGTGCTGTTGGAGAGTAGGATGGTTATAGATAGCAATTATGTACTCTATATTTCAAAAAGCTAAAAGAAAGGATTTTGAATGTTTTTCATCATAAAGAAATAATAAATGCTTGTGTATATAGCATTGAAACATCACATTGTACCCCAGAAATACGTACAAATTTTGTTTTATGTTATTAGTTCAAAATAAATTTAAATTAAAAATGTTTCTAAAAAGCAAGTCAAAATTAAAACATGAAGGGGGAAATCATGGGATGAAAAGATCATGACTAATTTATATCCTATTTTCGAGAAGATTCTAGGGGCCACCAGCTCCCTGCTTCCCAAATCCGTGGCCCAAGGCAAGTTACCTAATCTTGGTGAGCCTCTATTTTCTCACTTATGAAAGGAAAAAGAATAAGATTATCTATCTCAAAGGTTGTTTGCAGGATAAAATATGATAATGCATTTAAAATACTTGTATCAAAGCTTGAGAATAAAATATGTGCTAAATTATAAATACTATTACTATTTTGGCTTTCTTATATTTCCCTAACCATGAAAAATTGATGATGAACAGGTAAAGTAATATGAGTGATTTTTGGCATATCCTTCAGAATTGTTTCAGTAGGTATAGCTCTTACTCTATGCAAGATGGATTTCTGCCCAGGACCCATACTTTATAGGGCCCATTATCTCACGCATAAAATAAATTCTTTAAAAAGCACATGAGTATCACTGTCACATGATAAACTTTAACAGTGAGATCAAGAGTAACATCATTCAGGCCTCAAAGAAATACTTCTTCAAGTCTGCCTGATTATCTCAAAGCAAATGTCAACTGTTCAGTTGGCATGGAGGTGTGTAGGTTGAGTCACCATTGATATTGGAGAAGCACACTGCTTAGAATCCAGGTGATGATTTAAGCAGAATAAACACTGATATAAGTGAAAATATAAATGCATTAACTTGTCAAATTCTTTCTTTTAATTAGCATGAATGAAATAGACTCTTGTTATGATGAAGTATCCCAGTGGTATTGAATGTCTATTTTCTTGCTTCACTTCATGTTCTAATTTGTGTTTCCAGAGGTACTCGTAAATTAGTGCAACATTTGAAATAGTCACATGAAGCTGTAGAAAGTCTGGGCTTTAAATAATTCATATTACTCAAATTTGTACAGGCTGAGCATACTTAATCTGACAACTCAAAATCTAAAATGCTTTAAAATTCAAAACCGTTTTTAGAGCTAGCATGCTGCCTCAAATGGAAATTTCCACATATTGACTCACATGATTGGTCACAGCCAAAAGGTAGGTGCGCTAAAAATATTGTATAAAATTACTTTCAAGTACATGTATGAGGTGTATATGAAACAATAAATTTCATGTTTTGATCTGAGTTCTAACTCCATGACATCTCGTGTATATGCAAATATTCCAAAATCTGAAAAAAAAAATCAAAATCCAAAATACTTCAGGTCCCAAGCATTTTTGGACAAGGAATATTCAGTCTGTATGTATACAGGTCTAAGCTTAAAATTCATGAAGCATATAAAGAGTATTGATTCTTTACATTATTAAATGGATCTACATATTGCCTCAAGAGATAATAAAGTGGTAATATAAGTGATAGCTATTCATATGGTGAAATAAAAAAATGTTTATTGTATTTTTTTGTAATGATAGTAAATTATCATATATAACTATTATAATACTTGAACAAGGAATGTAGATCTTATTTATTTCCAAATCTAATTATTGCTTTAGTAATTTGACAATTTATGTCTCTATAACCTCAGAAGAGCAGTTTCTTCAAACTAGAATTAATAAAAATCTACTTAAAAACAACAATGAGTCAAAGAAGATTTGCCTAATTTAGCATTACAGTCAATAAAACGTAAGTAATGTGAAAATCTCATAACATTTTTAGTAATTCTACTAAAATTAAAGCAAGAAAGAAAAGATTTTAAAGAAACCTGCTAATTTATGAATTATGTCCTTATTTTATTTCTTATCTCAGTGTCACAGACCTCCAAATAGATATGTGTGATAAAGATTCAATTCATTCATTTTTAGTATTTAGCTAAATTTCGATGATAAAAAATTCATAACTTCACATACTTCAATATTTTTAAAATCATTATGAAGATATATTTGTCAAGGTAGGGAAATAGAACAATTTTTTCTCTAACTGCTTGTTAGCTTGCTTTCTACTTTTAAAATAATTGGTCATATGGTATGTGGGCTCCATTTGTATTATTGTCCTTAGTTCTGGAATTATATGGTCAAGGTCTGGGACTCCGAGTTCAGGAAGCAAATGTGCATCCTCTTGTGAATGAAAGTTCAATGTATATCTAAAAATAATGTCTTTACTTATCAATGCATTTACCCACTCACTCAAAAAGCATAAAGCACCATCCTTAAAGACCTAAAGATAACTGCTCACTAATGGAGAAACAGAAAACTGAAACACATTGACAAACAGGTACACAGGTTACTTTCCCTGACTGCAGATTTATCCTCTAGGTCTTTTCTTTTCATTGTCTTTATTTACACAGAGCAGAATGGAACAGTAAGTGAATTTCCTGGACTTAGCCAGAAAAATCTGGTTTTGAATCTTGATTCTGTCACTTACTGCTGATGAGATCTTGGATGTTACTCACTTAGATTCACTGAGTTCTGGTTTCCATGCCAATAATATGGAGAATTTGTCCTAGAAAATGTACAGTGTTGTTGCATGGACATATACATAGAAACAGGAACTGCATGCATGATAAAGAGCCTGGGAAAGGTCATGTTTAAAAATGGACTCTTCAAGTTGGAAATGTGAGGATGCAAATGTGGGACGGTGACACTCTTAGAATCAAGCCCTTCCCACCCTCCAGATCTTAATTGACTTTATTTGGGATTGCACAATTGAGCAACAGTCTGGGCCAACAATGGTTCAAAATGCTCTGTACCCCATCACATGGATCAAGTAACATACAGAAAATGGAAGTGAAATATAGAAATAGCCCGCTTTGTTACAGATCACCTTCTTTCCTATTTAAACACAGTTTGAACAGTTAGTTGCTTGTGATTCGCTAAGATTCAGAGACTTGTTACAGAGTAAGTTATAGTCCGTTTATACATCAAGTTAGGTTACAGTTCACTATGTACTGAAAGACAATTAGGGCAAGACCTAACAGAGTAACTGTAATGTACAGATGGGGCCTTAGCAAGGACTGCAGAGCAACAGGGTCCAGTCATATAATTCTAACAACATGCAAGGGCCTCCATTCTTTATCTGTAAAATGGAAGTAAAAGTGACTAACCAATTTTTTTCTCCCAGAATTCTCAGGGAAATTGAATGAGATGATGCATGCAAACATCATGCCCAGGTCCTAACTCAAGCTATGTATTTTTTTTCTAGACTTTCTCTGACTATAACACTTTATCCCAGGGTTGGGCAACCTCCTTCCAAGGTAAATATGGCAAATGGAGGAACTACATGGCTGTGGAATTATATAACCTTCCCATGTGAATAGAAAATTTTCTGCATAATATTTTTAAAACTTTTTTTGTAGTTGTAGATGGACATTATGCCTTTATTTTATTTATTTTTATGTGGTGCTGAGGATCGAACCCAGTGCCTCACATGTGCTAGGCAAATGCTCTGTCACTGAGCTACAGCCCCAGCCCCTACATAACATTTTAATAAGAGATATTACTGTGCTAAATTATTTGGATATCTACTTTTTAAAAATATTTTTGTTTTAGTTGTTGATGAACCTTATTTTATTTATTTATTTATATGTGGGGCTAAGAATTGAACCCAATGCCTCAAATATATGAGGTAAGCACGCTCTAACACTGAGCCACAACCCCAGTCCCTGGATGTCTCCTTTTTTTAAAATGAGACTTCCTCATTAAAAATGAGGAGAGAAAGAAAAAAAGATAAATATAGAGGTGGACATAGAAAGAGAGAGAAAGAAATTGACTCATTTCCTCAGTCTCTAAATTGTGCAATTCTGCTACCCTATAAGGAAGTAGTCAAAATTAATATCTGAAAAGATTTTAATAAGCAATTGCACAATATTGTATACAATTAGCGTGCGTGTGTGTGTGTGTGTGTGTGTGTGTGTGTGACACCTGTAGTTCTAACAATTGAGCAGTCACTAATTACTACTTTTGTAAACCCAAAGGCTATTTTTGAGTCGTTTTTGTAGGTTTACTCTGTCTCTCACAACTATCTGTCTAAAGAGAGGGTGAAGTATATGGTAGTAACAAATAATATCCAAATGTTAGTGCCTTAAAACCACAAAGGTTTATTTTTTGCTGACATGAATTTATTTCCTCCTCCAGGACCCAGTTGACAGAGTATCTGCTACTGGAAGATTGCTGGTGTCTGTGGCAGAGGGAAAGAGATGTCTGCAGGATCTCACAACAGCTTAGAGCAAGTGAATGCTTCTGGCCCAGCAGTGTCATCCATAATCCGACTTATTGGGATAGTCACATGACCCATCTTGCAAGGGAGCCATAATTAGAATCCTGTTGTGGTCCAAAAAGGGAGAACTGGAAATATTAGTATATCATTGTATTTATATGAGGTAGTGATGTTAGTCTTTAAAGTCAATCTAGTTTAGTTGGTCTCAGTCTCGCTCTCCCCAACCTATCTTATTAAAGCCTGTATTCTTCAACAGAATTTATTCTTCATGCTAATGCTAGTCATAATCTCGTGTTCACCTTTAAAATGCAAATACACATTAAATATACTCTAATTTTAGTGTGTTGGTCCAGTGGTTTTGGGGGAGTTGTTGGGTAACCATGCTTGAGGATGGGAAGATTGTTTCTGAAAGACTAGAACCTCCTCTCGTGAAGGGCAGAAAGGAGGTCTGAATGTAAGTTATCTGCTTTAATCCACTTCCCACTGTAGGTCCTGACCACCACAAGAGGGACTTGTAGGGCTGTGCACCATGTATGGCTCCACCATGCAAACTCTGGAGAAATCACATGGTCCATTGTCATCCTTTTTAGGAAATAGGCCTTTGGAGTCCAAGGTATGGGATGCTTCCAACACAAAATGACAAAATGCACATTGAACCATAGAAATTTTCTTCCAACAGATGTGTAGGAAGGAATTAAAACATTTCCCTTAAACATTTAAAAATATGTCCCATTATCTTTAAAAACATCTGAGAAAAATATATCCTAGGTTGTTTTCTAATTATGCAGTAAAATCACTCTTAGTTCTGGTATGTTGGTTAAAAGTCAAAACAGCTTGTATTTGAATACAGCCATACACATTCAACATGCAAAAGCTGTTTTCATCATGATAATTAGACATTAAGTAGTGATTTATATTGTTAAATACTGATTTAGGGTTAACTCTGTAACAGTCTGGAAATTTAGAAGTACTTTAGAATATTATGTTTGAGTATGCTTATAATGTGTCACATATTCTTTTTCTTCCCAAATTTAGTACACTATTTTAATTTGCAGAATTTGACTAGGTGCTGTGTTTATGAAATAAATTGCTAACATTTTAAAAAAGATTTTTTTAGTGAAAAATAAGTATCCTTCCTATCCCTGTCCCCTACTCCTTGAATTTCCCCTACCACTGAGATAATACTATTATCAGTTTATTGATATCCTTCAAAAATACCCTATACTGCTATGAATTTTCGTGTGTGTATATGTGCATTTGTTTATCTGCTCCTACATTTTGTATTTTTCATTTAACAGCTTATCTTGGAGATAGTTTTATATTATCATATACAGAACTGCTTTATTCACAGTCTATTGTATTGATCTATCATAATTTATTTACTTGATTATATATCAAAGGGTGTTTATGTTGTTTCAATCTTTTTGCTGTCTAAACAATCCTGGAAATTATATTTCAGCCTTTATGTAGATATATAACTTTGCTGTTGGGCACAATTCTGGAAGTAGAATGGCCACCCCAAAGGTAGATTTTCTTCATGGAAATGTCATAAACATGAGCTAAATTTCAAAAACTTTGTATGATGGCATAAAATTGAAGAATCTTTTTAAACCTAACTGATATATTTGTTTGTTCAATTTTTTTCTAACTCTAGGTTAACATAGTCAAATAAGACATAATTTCAGACCTCAGGGGACTTAAATATTATAGATAAAATAGCAGCTGTTTAGGAAGAATATGTCTTGAAAAAACACTTTAATATCATCTTCATAAGATTTGTTTATTCACTCTAAAATTGAATCTAAAAGAGACATTCAAATGTTCCTGTGTACATATGTCTGGATTCTGAAAATTTCTTAACTATAGAAAATTATTCTAATATTTTTCTTTCAAAATTAAACACATTTTAAAGCAAAGTTTTGGTAGAAATATCAGTAGGCATAATTATATCAAACCTGTCTTAGGATTTCATAAATAGTTGACAAAGTCAAAACAGCAATGTGCTTTTTTAAAGGGCTCACTGAAAAACTAAATTTGTAAACTGGCCCTCACTTAAATGCTTATTTCTCAGTAAGCTCACTGAGAACTTCTTTAGAAAAATTCCTGTACCTCACTTCCAAAAAGATAACCTGTACCCTTTAGCAAACCTTGCTATGGTTAGGGATAATTAAAGAAACCCTAAGTAGCTTCATGGGACAATATTGAAAATCATTTCCTTCTAGAGAAGAAAGGGTGTGGTTTCCGGAGCAGCACAGGAAGGGTTAAACTATCACTCCTTCCTGATAATTTCATATCACTTGTATAAGATTGCTAAATGTCAAAAAGTGTTTATTTTTTTTGCTAACAGTATAAAACTGAACATACTGTGAGACATAAGGTAGCAGGTGTCTTGGCTCTAAACTATCAAGTCTGTGGGCATTCTGTTGTAACAGGTGCTCCAAAAAATTTGAACAGATTTTTAACCAGAGCTGTATAGGCTTTTAATTAGCCTGGTTATTCAGCATGTGTAAAAAGCATTAGGTATATGCTTAAAACATCATAGGGTCTAAAAAACAAATGCTTCACATAGTCACTCTCTCTTTCTGGCTTTTCTTTGCTTTCTGCTATTACATTTGACGTATGTGTTTCTTTGATCACACATTTCCCCAGTCGAGGCAGAAACATGACAAAGAATGACCATTGTTAATAGAATAGGGGATCCAGACTGTTCTGCAGCTACACACACATTCCACACACTTTAACAGAGCTCAGGCTGGATGTGTATCAGGAAGCAGCCTAACCCTCCCTGAAGAGCCTCTTTTTAAAAATTCATGCCTCATAAATTGACCATCACCAGAAATCTCTACAATATGAGAAGATGAACTTTCATTTGGAACTGTCGTTTATTATTTTAGGAATAAATAATGATAAAATACAATTCTATTTGAGTTATAATTACTCTTCTAGATTATTATGTTAACAAAGATATTAATTTAAGACTATTTTTTCCTCTTGTTTTTATGCAGTAATGTTACATATTATATTTGGGATCTAACTTTGCAGATTAATTCATTGATTAAAAAATATTTACTGAAGATCTATTGAGTGTGTGTTCGTGTGTATGAGAGAGAGAGAGAGAGAGAGAGAGAGAGAGAGAGAGAGAGAGAGAGAGAGGAGGGTTTAGAGAAATAGAACAGTTCTTATCCTTAAGGTACTTAAAATCTATGTAAATCATAAAGCAGAATATGTTTGACACTCTAATTGTATTGTAAGCAGAGCACACATGAGAGTTGAAATGGTGGAGATATTTAAATTTGGTGAAACTGAGGCAAGTTTCATTGAACCAAGGGACATTTAATCATCATCTTGAAAGTGGCACAACAATTTTAAAGTGAAGATAGGGGTTGGCATTTAGGGCTATATTACAGGCACAAATGAAGGTACTAGAGGTTGTTGAATCTGATTATTATGTATGTTATTGAGAGCAGTATTTTATATTTTAGATATACAGATGTAAGGTATAGACTTGTTTTTTTCTCCCCACCTTTTAGAAAAATTTTTATTGGTGCACTGTAGTTGTATATACTGATGGGATTTTTGTTACATACTTGCACATGCACACTAAATTTGCTTTAATTGAGTAAATAAAAAGATGCCAATTGCTGGTGGTTTTCGGTGTACTATGTCCAGTGCCAGGACTTTGCCCACTTTACCTCAGATCAAGTATATGACAACCCTGTGAGAATTATCATTACATGGGTTCTGTACATGAGGATACTCAGGAACAGAGACGTTAAATAGCTAATTTAAGGTCATGTGATAAGCAAGCAGTTCACAGGTGTTTCATTTAGACTTACCTGGAACCTACATACGGGTGTGTTCCTATGACACTGCAACATCCCGTTGTTTTTTAAGCTTGAAGGAATTTTGTGTATTGTTCTTGTGGATAGAATTCACTAAGTCTCTTTGAGGTCCATTGAAGATAGAATTCACTAGTCTCATTGGTTTGGGGGTGGGGCAAAAACATACTCTTTAATGCATTAGTGCAAACATACATGCAATACATAGCTAGATATGTAGTATTAACATTTTAGGATGGGAGGTGATTGGGGAAACCATCTAAAAGAACTGCTTAGTAAGATGATAATGAGGAAAAATTGAGATACACTGATCTAACTCAACTCCTCAATTTTTAGGGAAAGTCAGAAGATAGACATGACTGTTCATGTGCACATGTGTACTTAAAAAAAAATCCACTATATTTAGAGACAAAAGTGCACCAGAACTATTTATCACTTTTCCCAGCTCAACCATCTCAGGATGTGTTCCTTTTATCTGATTTCTTTCTGGATCTGTAGGTGGATTTATTTATGCACTCCTATCACCCTTAAGCCATAGATAATTAACTTTCAACTTCTTAGAAATCAACATCATGGAGTGAGCCAGCCTTGGGGTTAGGTTTTGACCCTGGACTTCGTTATTTAAGCTGCTGTGTTCTGGGGTGCTCCTGATCTGCCCATCTAGGTATACCTAGAACAGCACCTAGGAAGAATTAGGTGCTCATACTTATGAATTAATGCATCAATATCAGCAGTAACAGGAAGAATGGGGCTCAGAAGGATTGAGAATTAACTGTTTGTCTTTTAAATAATTTAAGTACTAGTTAAACTCATCCTACCTGGAATCAAGCAACCATGACTCATTGGACATCCTTTCTCAGGCTAAAAGTGGCCTGGGATCTGGAAGTCAAGTCAGGCACTTATCAGAGCTTTGGGGTCAAGTCCTCTACTGGGTCTCAAGTGCCTTTGCTTAGTGTGGTAAATGGTGCCCTTAGTTTGTTTGGGGCTGGACAACAAGTTCACCATTAAGGAATGAGTATTATAAAGCCCTTAACCAGTTTTACCTACGCTTTTCCTACACATCAATATGTAACTCATTAAATTTGTTGAAGTTAAAAGAGGGGCATTTTAAAAACATACTGAAGTATATTATTCTATTACATTTAATTGATTAATTAATTAATGGTGTTGGGGTTTAAACCCAGGACCCTGCACATGCTAGGCAAGTGCTCTCCAATGAGATTAGCCACTTAATTTTTATATATGTGATACTCTCACACCTCCCTCAAATAAGAATACAGAGAAATATTTTCTTTCCATTGTTTGATCTCACCTATTTCCACTGACCAATGTTATTGTTTTCTTGGATTTTCTTCTAAAGTTTCTTTAAGATAATAAGACAAAAATTAAGACATATTCTTTCTCCTACTGTTACTGGAAAGCAACATGTTTTGCACAATATTCCACACCCTTTTTCCCCCCTAAATAATTGGTCTTGGAGATGTTTTCTACTGGTACATGGAGAGCTTCCTGTGTGTTGTTTTTCTTAACAACTGGATTATATTCCATTATATGAATTTACCTTCTTTAATTATAATCTTATTGACTGACTTTTAGGTTATTGGGATTTTTTTGCTATTATAAATAATTCTTTGATTAATACCATCTGTGTTGTTAATATGTGTGTGAGCATATCTATAGGATATATAACCAGACATGACATTTGTTGGGCCTACAGGAATGTACTTGTGATATAGACAGTTTTATTAAACTGCACATTTATATTTACTACAGAAATTTATGAGTTCTTGTTCTACATATTTTCATAATTTATCAAGAGTGTGTTAACAGATTTTTCCAGTTCGAGAGATGGAAATTTTTAGAGCTCTAATTCTGAGTGCAAACTTCTTTTCATGTATTTAAAACTATTGTTTCAAATGTGTGAATTGTTTGATGGTATCCTTTGCAATACTGAGTTGATTCTCTTTTCTGATTGATTTCTAGGAGCTATTTATTTGCTATAGGATCTCTAATATGAGGTTACAGGTGTTCATTCCCATTTGACTTTAAATAGTGAATAATCAAACATACGATTTTTATTTTTGCAATTTGACAGCACTATGAACTAACACTGCTGAAAAACTTAACACAATTCATCACACATTATTTATCTTCTCATATTACACACAAATAAATAGGGCTCTTACAAAAATAATTACATCCATGAAAAGAATGACAGCATCTCTTTTAGCATTGCTCTGTTTTGTGTCAGATAAATAAGCCTGTTGGGCACCAGCTGCTTGTGATGGGGTCAGGGCAGTTTTGTCACCGATTTGCCTCCTTAACAAGTAAATGGCAAATCTAGGGAAGTCAATTTTCTAAGCTCGCTCTTTATAAATAATTGCCAATTGATCAAGAAACCTGAGGACATTATTATTATTTTAAGAGCTTGGTGAAGTATGTAGCATTTAGGTCTTGAAAAACGTTTATTTATTGTGTTTAAAACTTCTTACTGAAGTTACTAGAAGAGCAAGCATTTCCATTTTGGGCTGGCATTCATAGGGTGCGGTTGTGAAGTTTTTCCAGCCTTATGTTACATTGAATTGTATGAAATTGTCATTTTATAATTAAGAAATGGTTAACTCTCAGCATTTTCATGTTTCAGCCTATATCTGAAAGCTGGGGGCAGTTAAAAGAACTCTGCTCCCTGAACAAGGCCTTCAACATGGGGTCAACTGGAATTCCTAGTATCCATACAGGGTCCACCTGATCCAAGTTAATGGGAGTCTTGGAGCTCTCCTGATAGAAGCTAGGACTGCAGTATGCAGCAGTTACCACAAGAGGGGGCATTTCTCTTGGAAATGTGAAGATTCTGGTTTTCAGAATAAGAACTGGTACAGGCAGTTTAGGGGAGTGCCACTAGGTCAGCAATAAACATTGTCTGTGGGAAGGGGCAGAGGGACAGTGATTGCATGTCCTGCATTGTCTGTCTCAGAGGAAACCCCACCAGTTTTCTAGCTGGCAACCTACAGTTAGTAATGCTGAGAACAGGCAAGCCAAAATAAAGGGAGACCAATAACAAGTCCATTTTTGGTGACCTAATGTGGATTTGATAGCCAGAATCAAAACATTGAAAAGGAAAAGCAGAAAGGTTTGAAGGTGGATCTCTTACACACTTGAAAATATCAGCTGCTTGGAAAATAACAGGATGACATGCTGCATAATGAATATACTGTTGAACTGCATATTCCTGCTGAAATTCTGGCTGTTAAAAATTCAGTATACACTAACAATAGACCCCTTTGCCAGGATGTTACCTAGGCCCTTACCTTAGGCAGATAATGAAAGCAAATTTGCTTTTGTATTGGCACAGCTGTGAGTACCTTTAGTTAAAAAATTGTGCAGTTCTAAATGAACAGGAGTCTTGTCTTTTGTTCAGCTCCTGAAGTTTGCTCTAAATAAGAGACTAGATTAACATTTGACAAACGGGCACAGGACAGGAAGAATCCAGACCTCTGAGGCTGGCTTTTACAATCAATCTCCAATTGACAAGGAAATATTGCAACCATCAGGCTACTAAATGAGACCCTAAAGAAGTTGCCAACTGGAGTCATTATCAGAAAATTAGGAAACAGAAAAAAGAGAGAATTGATATCGAAATTGTGATTTAAGTCTTTAGATACTTAGCCAACCTGGATGTCTTTCAGCGTCGAAGCTCAGAGGTCAATTAGAATTCAAGGTTTTTGGATTTAATCAGTGAATTTTTATAATTTGATAGATAATAAAGAGGTAATAATTTCTCTACTGCAAACAGAATATTCATACTAACCTGGGTGCCTTTCTATGGTGGTTTGTTGGGATTCTCTCTCTTCCACCTCCAAAATAAGCCATCATTTGTTATCTTAAGAAATAAACATCACGTTTTGTTAAAAAAAAGTTTCAGCTTTTTATTGTGGATAAGCATGAAAATAGCTGCTTTATCCATCACAGCAAGTGCAAGCTGCCCTATCTCTTGTTAAAAGGAAGCAATTTACCATAACACTGGTACCAGATTAAAATTCTCAATACACTATGAGCTATTTGCCCTGTCTATAATTTTCAAGAAGAAAATGCCAAAGTGAGTGAATGAATGAATGAGTGAATAAATAAAAGAGCAAAGCCAAGAAATGTATGAAGGGGGACTTGGGCCAAGTTTTAGTAAATAACACATGATTCGATTCAGAGATAAATGACTGTCTAGATTGCATGTTTCATTTCTAAAACAAAAAGATTTTTCAGGTGAGATGTGAACAAGAAATTGTCATTTGCCCTTGGAGCTGTTTTGAGTTCTTATAGCCCAGAGTTGAGTAATATTCAGACAGAAGGTCTGGCATATTTTGTGTGTATGCTATAAAATTACACGTGGAGAAAACCTTTTATAATATTGATTTGACATAAATAAGTATTCAATAAGTGTGTCATTTTTAGAGCAATGAATTAAAGCTGCTCTTTCTTAGGGACCTCTACATGTAATGTGTGAAGTGCACCACCTATGCTTAATACAATTTAGTATGCAAATGAGAAAAGATGGTCTCTGTTGGGGGAAGAGTGGGTGAGAAGCAGCTGATATTTTTCCAGCTCCAGGTTCTTGAAATATAAGCCCTGGCTTCTTCCTACCCACAAGTCCACTTTTGTGCCTGGAACAAACCAGGAAAAAGAGAGAACATTACAAGAAGTGGAAAGGAGAATTTATAGGCTGCAGAGATGGTGGGGTGATAGAGACCCCTTGGAATAGTCCCGAGGATTTAATTTTTATCTTGGAGATGATTCTGAGCACATCTGCTTATGCTATTCTAATAGCAAAGGGTAAGAGCCAGTGCTTCCTCATAAAGTCCCATCTGGGGACAGAGTTAAGAGTACAGGCGGCTTCATTCCACAGGTGTTTTCTGTTATTGTAATTCAGTTTCACCTGCAGTCAGCACTAGTGAGCAGCTGTAAGTATTTACAACTGAAATGGAAATAGAACATCTGGGCTGCTGTTTTCCTCTCTCCCCCTTATCTTGCTCTAACATTTCAAAGTAGAGATCTTTTGTTTCAGTTCCCTTGAAATGGAAAGAGGATATGGGTTCCGGGCATTTCTTCTTAGCTTTTTGTATTTCACAGGAATGCTAGCCTTCATACAAAGAGCTCAAGAGTTTTAAAAGTTCTCAGGTCTTGGTGGTGGTGTTGGTATGTGCATTTTCCAATAGGACTTTAAGGAAAGGAAAGGGGAGATGGGAGTCTTTTGCCTGGCATATAACTCATTGTTGGATCATCATAAGATTCAAATTCTTATTAATTGTCCAGACGGAAGATGGGAAATGGGAAAAAGCTTAGATTCTTTAGTATCTCTTTCATTCATCTTGTGGGGAAGGTGATGGTCTTTTTGGATGCTTATGAAGAATACTGAAGCACTGGATAGAAGTGGAATACATCACTCTCAGACAATTATATCCGCTCTTACAGCTGTCTTTATATCTCTTAGTGAATTCCAAGACTTGAAACTGAGTTATGTACTAGAAAAGAATCCTCCTTAATGGAACTCTCATGGAAACACTAGGTTTTATCCTCATAGATCAGGACCAGAGGAATTTTTTCCCCTGGATCTATACCACTGATAATGTGTTTGTCTATTAAGGCCAGATCCTAAAACCAGAACAAGTCTGTGTGTTATGGCATCTTAACCACAGATATATATTGATGGCTGAGTTAGAGAAGCCTCTTTTAGCTATTGTGAATTGTGCAGCACAATTCATAGTAGCTAAACTGTGGAGTCAACCTAGATGCCCTTTAGTGGATGAATGGATAAAAACATATGGCATATATACACAATGGAATTTTACTCAGCAATAAAAGAGAATAAAATCATGGCATTTGCAGGTAAATGGATAGCACTGGAGAAGATAATGCTAAGTTAGCCAATCCCCCCAAAACAAATGCCGAATGTTTTCTCTGATATAAGGAGGCTGACTCATAGTAGGGTAGGGAGGGGGAGCATGGGAGGACTAGATGAATTCTAGATAGGGAAGAGGGGTGGGAGGGAAGGGGAGGAGGCAGGGGATTAGCAAGGATGGTGGAATGTGATGGACATCATTTTCTAAAGTACATGTATTAAGACACAAATTGGGTGTCAACCTACTTTATATACAAACTGAGATATGAAAAATTGTGGTATATATGTGTAAAAAGAATCGTAATGCAAAAAAACCCCAAAGTACATGTATAAAGACATGAATTGGTGTGAACATACTTTATATACAAAGATATGAAAAATTGTGCTCTATATGTGTAATAAGAATTGTAATGCATTCCACTGTCGTGTATTTAAAAAAAAAATAAACCAATTTGCTTTAACAACAACAACAACAAAATCAAAAAAGAAGCCTCTTTTATGTTCAAGGGGGCTCTGCTTTCTGTATCTTTCCCAGACAATCCCCACATTTATCCCAGCAATTGCTTTACATCAGCAAGCCAGTTTTTAGCATCTTTTAACCATTTATTTTCTAAATGTTTTGGAATTCTAGCCCAAAGCCTGCTCAGGTAGAGGAGAACTTAGGAAAAAATGTGAAAACTCATAAAATTTTTGAGGATGTGAGGATGTGTTTTCATGAAGATAGACTTCTCTCTGAATGGCTTCAGTAAGGCTAGAGAGTTGTTCCTTCTGAGGGAAACCAGGGACTCACAGGGACAGAGGGATGCCTTCCAGCTTCACAGACACTAGACCTGGAATACAAAGACCACAGTCATTGTTCCTCTAAGATTTACAGAGTGACAACAGGAATCTGAACTAATGCAAGAATGTCCAGTCTGAGGTTAGAAGCTCTAGAGGGACAAGCTTCCAGGTCAACTTCCGTAACAAAACCTAGGATGGCTCCTCTGCCTGGAGATTTCCTTGGTTGGTGGTTGCTCTCTGGTCTCTGCCTGCTCTTGTGTCAGGTCCTAACCTACTTGGCTTCACTCACTCAGGGCAACTCCTTGTTTCAAGCTGTGTCTAGTCTTCTTTGACTTATGCCAAACCTAGTGCCACCTACTGCCATCCCGGACTAGGACTATCTTCATTGCATGCCTCAGGCAAGACTAGCTCTTTGCCTCCCTAAAACATGCTCCTATTTCTCTTTCCATAGTATAAAACACACATTGTTCAATGAAAATAGAAAGATGATATTTGAAAATCAAAACCCAAACTTGGATGAACTAGGTATTTCTCTTGTTCTAGATGATGGACCATAAGCCTAGGTGACCTGTTTAGAATGCAAGGTGAGTGGCACTAATCTGGGAGATGGGATGGGAGATGGAGTCAAGTAGGTCCAGGGTCTATGCCAGTCATTGCCGGCTTGAGTCAGGCTTACAACCTCAGGGAGCGTTCTTTGAAGTTAGGGTTTTATCCTTTACTGTATTCACCTTGACTTTCTCTGATTTATCCCAGACACATAAAAGAGCCACTTGGATAAGTGTGGGTCCTTAGGAGCAAGAATCCTAGAGCCAAGGATTCTTGGTTTCTGTGTCTGAACTAGAGTCAGTTCTGCCTTTGACTGCATGGAGCTTCTGTGGAGTCTGAATCCTCTTAAGAGAATGCACACACCAGCCCCTTCCTGAAGGAACAGCTAGCATTTATGAAGGAAGCCCCGACTATTTTCAATCAGCTGATTGAAACCTGATGTTCAATCCTATGGCAGTCTGTGAGTAGGCACTATTGCTACCATTTTACTATTAAGGAAACTGGAGCTTGGTGAGGTAAACTAACCCATCCAAGCTATATAATGAAAAAAAGAAGAGTTTGATTTGAACTCAGCTCTTCTGAACTTCAAAGCCTTCAACTACTCTATAGACCAGGAGGAGAAACACCTTCAGGTATGGTTATTTATATCATAAAGGTTTATTTTCATGTACACATGCATTAAACACACACAGTTCCCTACACAGTGAAATCTATTAGTGAACTTCAAGCGTTTTATTTTGGGAAGATCAAAGCATGCTACCTTACAGCTGAGCACTTTACTGCATAAAGCAAACTACAGCTTGCAAACTTTGCATGTGTTTTTTGGGGAAATGTTCAAGAGTGATTTTTTTCTTCATTTAATTACTTCTCATTCTTTTATTTAGTTTGTTTTACCCTTATTTTCCCATACTAGCATCTTTAAGCTTTCCAAATATGATAAAACTTTTTTTTTTGTAAATTCTTAGCAATATGTTTTCATCACTATTTTGTTGTAGAAACAGAGTGATAATAAAACTAATCTTAGATTCAAGAAGAGGCTTTGAAATGCTGAAAAGCAGCAACTTCAAATAACACCACCACAAGCTCCTGCCTTCCCCTCAGTCCATAGCAGCCTCCTTTACTGGCCTTGCTGGCAGGAGCTGGTGCTAGCCCCCTTCCACCGTGGACCTTAATTGCATTAAGTCCATTAATGATCCATTTGTTTCTTCTCCTCCTGCTTCCACAAAAGGAAATGCATTATTCATAGGTAACCTTTCTCCCCTCTCCCTTTGTGTTTTATCAATCTGTAGACTATGTGAATTTCATGTTGTTGCAGACTGTGATCTTGGCTGTTTGGGTGGCTCTGGATGTGAAATTACTCCATTGTCATCCAACATTAACAGAGCTCAAGAATACATCTCTATTGCAGCTCTGGGTTTTGCTTAAAATTCCATCCATTCTTTTTAATGGCTCTCAACTGACCCAGTTTAGCAGAACTGGCTGGACCTTTGTTCTGTTTTCTTGGGGAAAACCACTTGCGTATTATCTAACAAACATCCTTTTGGATACTGAAACCTCCTCCGGAGGAACAGGGATTGTATGCACATCTTTTCTTCATTCTATCTGTGATTATCAGTGCCAACAAAATAAAGCTCTGTCCTAGGAGCTATAGCCATGCCTTTAATTGGTTTGGGCTATTCTACAGTTCTTCAAGACCAAGGTCCTTGGAGGATGGAACTCAGTGTCTATTTTTGTACCAATAAAAATCCTGTTTAAAATGGTTGCTCCATCATTGTGGAAGTAACTTGTGGCTTTTTAAATTTAAATGAATATAATCTAAAATTTCTGTTACATTAGCCACAGCTCCAGTGCTCAGTAGCCAAATGTGGCCAGTAATTGGTATGTTAAACAACAGAATTTTCACCATCTCAGAAAAATCCAGTGCCTAGCACTGGTTTAGTTATAAGATTTTTTGAGTACCTGTGATATGCCAGGCACTGTTCTCAACACTTGAACTGTAAGAATTCCCTTACTCCTTATGATAAATCTGTGACTTATATACTCATCCCTCCCTACTCATACTGAGCTTATGTAATGAAATGCAACCTTAGTGTGTAGGCTAACTAAAAGCCTAACATAGGAGGATATTTTTGTAACAAATAACTGAGTCTCAGCCAATCACAGCAGCTGAGTCTTAGTCAATTATAGGCGGCCAATCAGACTATGTTCAAAAGAGGCAAATGCAGCTTCCACCAAAGTTTCTTTACCTTCCTTCCGTTTCCTGTCATTCATTGTGGAGCCGCGTTCTTACAGCCTCTTTGGGCTCTGAGGAATGTCTGATTGGTGGATTGTTCTTGGCTCAGTTAAACTCTGCTACATTTGATTTGTCTAAAGGTTTTATTCTGACAGTACTGTTATTTGTCTAAGCAATAGCTGAGCTGATATAGACACAGAGAGCCTATTTACAGCACAGAGTTACTTGCACATCATCCTTAATATGTGGAACAGACAAGACAAACACAAGCAGACTCTCTTCCAAGTCTGAACCCTGCACCTCTTGCTTCTTACGATAGATGTTTTAGGAAGAGATGAGCCCCAAACCACCTTTAATTTAAATAAATGTTTTCATTTAGAAAGAATGAAAGACTATTAATCTAGTAATCACCACAACTCTGCCTCTCCCAGCCCTGACTATGCTCTAGGCAGATGGTGGTGCGTCCATTTGTTACGAAAGGACCACAACAGAACACATGGTTCCTTCAGCCTCTTCCTTTACTAACTGAATATTGCCCTGTTTCTTTATCAGTTTTCATCTCTTTCCCTCTTGTATCTCCCTGGGAAAGGCTAATTCCTTTACAGGTCTATGGGTCTCATCCTCCCCCAACTCACATGGGACTAAGCTGCCATTATTTACACTTTTTCTCATTAATTTCAGTTTTTTCCTCCTGTAAGAATCTTTGTCTTTTCAGGAAACAATGTAATGCTTTCCTCCTCGACTCCTTGTTTAACTATGCAGCCTAGCTTCTAGTGTTCCTTTAAGACCTAAAGGATATCATTTTAGCAGGTCCTGAAGAACCCTCATGTCCCTTTACCCCAGATGATGCTGGTTCCTTGGTCTTGGTCTTGGTCTTCTTTGCCCAGATGATGCTAGTGCTTTTTGCATTCTCCAGAGGACTTCTGCTCAACTCCACACCATACTTACTGCATTATGCTGACCAATGTATTTATATTTCTATTTTCTCTATTAAATTATCTTTTTACTGCTTGAGATTAAGGATCACGTTCTAATTATTTCTGGATCTCACCAACTAGGACAGTGGTACTATAAAGATGCTAAATAGATGTCAATTGGAAAAAAGAAAACAAAACATTTATTCTAAAGAGCAAATAGCAAAAAACACCTAGATAGGGTGCACTTTCTTTTGACCTGATTTCCTCTTCTGATATTGCTTATGATATTTTATCATTAAACTTTAAAAAAAATATCTTCAATCCTTATTAATTACCAATTAGTCTTTATCTCCTTTTAATTTGACCTCTATACCCACTGAAAAAACAACCTCCTAAATGCAAATGCGGTGTCAGTGCCTTAATAACACATTTTTGAAATGTGGAGTATTTGATATTGGTGATCCTTCCTTAAAATTCTCCTTTCCCTTAAATCTGTTCACTTCAGCATTTGGGCTCTCATTACTTCTTTGATCAAATTGTTTCTTGGTCTTGGTCTTCTTGGCCAGCTTTTGCCCTTTACCATTCATTAATTATGGGCATTCCTTAAGCTTTAGGACATTCTGTCTCTCCCTTTGTAATGTTATAGATTTCTATGACTCCAATTATTTTCTCCCTGGGAATGATTCTTCCATTTATATTTCAATCATGTCCTTTCTTCTTACCATCTCTGTGTCCTGCTGATTCTTGAAACTTAACACTTGTAAACTAAGTTAAATCACTTTTTCTATTAAACTTGCTCCTCCCCTGACTTTCCAAACTCTTCCAATGGCATTGCTATTTCTCATTACCATATTTCAATCTCACTCATCTCTGATGTCTCTGTATCTTCAATCCCATACTCCCAGGAGGTCATTATATGCTATTGGCTTTTCCTTTGAAATTGCTCTCACTTTTCCTTTCACATGGTTGCCTCCCTAATCAGGATGCTTATTTAGCTCTTGTCTGGACTGTTGCAATAATTTTTGAGCATCGATCTTGCCTTACCTTCTAATGCATTCTTCACACTACTGGCAGAATAATCTCAAGTAACTGATTATATTTGATTATGTCTTTCCTTATCTGAAATGGCTTTAATGACAACTCCATGCCTATTTAATAATGTCCATATCACGGCTTGATGGTCAAGTACCACATATAAAAATTTTTCCTTTCATTTTTATCTTCTGTGGTTCTCCTGCATAGGTCCCAATATCTGCTGTTCCCTGGAATACTTTATAGGTATTTACATTCACCCCTTTTTAAGGTATATTCTATCTTGTCCTTCAGTTGTCCTAGCCTTCATCCCCTTCTTTACCTCCAGTTCTATTTATTGAAGTGCTTTGTTTACAATGCCTTGTTTAAATGCCACCTACTCCATGAAGTCTGTCCTGATGACTTACACTGGGGATGGTTTCTCCTGCTCTAAATAGCATTCTTTCAGGGCCATTTTGAGACCTGTGTTTGTCACCTGATCACTTGCCTCCAATGAGATGGTAGTCCCTGGTGTATGAATGAATATCCAATTCTTATTCATATTCCTCATAATATTTCCCTGGGATAGAAGCTGAGTTAGCACTTGCTGACTAAGGGATGCCCCAAGCTTCACACATCTTTAGTTCAATGCATTGGATTAGCATTTCTCTGCAAGAACTGCAGCAGGAATAAATGAAGAATTTGAAAATCTGTCATTTAAATCATGGCCAGAAGATGTGTGTGTCATTTAATGCTTCTTAAATTCATTTTAAATGGTTAAAGAGAATAGATAATAAGTTGAAGTTTGAAGAGGAGAGAGTTAAATCTTATCTTGACCTCATTATGAGCCTTTCTATAAGATACCAATCTTTTCCATTCCACAATTGCTTCTTCAAGGGAATTGGATTACCATGCTACCTGAAAGGAGCCACAGCAATATTGACAAACGACCATGGCACTTTAAAGTGCTGTGAACACGTGGCCATCACTTCAGCCCACTGTGCTGTCTTTCTTCTGATGTCTCATGGCTTTCCTTAGACACCCCTCCAACTGACACTGACTGTAATAGATGGAATAGTGGTTCTGAAATCATAGGTTCACATTCTACTTGAGGACTTAAAAATCATGGGGCTTGAAATTTTTTCTTTTAGCAGTGATTTATTGAACCTCAATGTTATGTCAGTACTGCTTCAGGACCCAAGGTTATGAAAATGGTTAAGATCTCATTTCTGACCTCAAGAAAGTCAAATCCTTAGAGAAGCAAGGAAAATATAAGAGGGGAGTGGGGACAAGGAAGCTTCCTGGAGGAGACAACATTGAACTGAGTTCCAGACATTAATTGGAGTTAACTAATAGGCTGATGAGTTAGAAAACTAAACAGTTTTCAGTTAGGAAGACAGCATGGACCAGGTCACAGAGGTCAGACCTCATGATGAACTTCATGTGTAGGTAACTGAATTTACCAAAGTTCTGGTGGTGGTGATGGGGGCTTAGTGGAAGCCACAGTTGCAAACAGGGAGAAACCCACAATTTTAATCTCTTAGTTAAATCACACATAGTGGATGAGAGGTTCTAGCCCTATAGTAGGTACTAAGTAGTTGTTCCTTGAATTGTTGTGTTAAAATGGACATGATTTATAATAAAACTAGTAGCATTGCTATTAAGAAAGTAATGTGTTCTCACTGAGTGGATATCTGAATTGGTTGGTCATCATCTGTGGGAGTGTGATAAGGATAATAAAATTATGGATACATGCTTTTAAATTCAGGATGTATAAAGGATATTTCATGATTTTCAACATTTCCGATTGTTTTTATGAGGTCCGTAGAGTGGGCTTGCGCAGTGCCTTGTGTACTAATGAAAAGCTTCTTAGACATCTGAGGAGTTGTGTGGTGGCGCTGAGGTTGAAGGTGCTTCTCCAACACACCTCACCTCCTAAGGAAACTCCTGGACAAGATGGAGAAGCAGAACCTCATATTGTGGCAATGAAACCTAAAGCTACTGGGTGCTTCCGGTATGAGTCTATCAGAAATGCACAGTGGAGATGTGTCTGAAGAAACAGTGGAAGGTGGAGAAGTTAAAACCTCCCTAAAGCACTTGATGAATGTGAGCTTGTCAGAAGTCCAAAGAAATAGTGGAAAACGTGAAAGTTAAAATTCATAGCCTAGACATCTACCATATTAACCAGAGAGATACAGCAGTTTTGGCTGCAGAGAAGAGGAAGAGGAGAGGAAGAAGGGGAAAATGGTGACCGTATTGCACCTGGGAAAGAGAGAGAGAGAGAGAGAGAGAGGAGGAAGGATGCGGGGAGGGAGAGGGACAGGGAGACAGGGAGAGAGAATCCTGAAGAGAAACACAAAATCCAGAAAAGCTAAACAGGGAGGAAAATGACAACGAGGTGCCCATTCTACCTCTGACAGGAGCTTTTTGGGGAAGCTTCATTTACTTCTCTAAGTAATTTTGTCAATAAAAATATTTTAAGAAAATAAAAGAAATGGAAGTCAGATCAATTCTGAAAAGTAGGTCCTATCCACTGGCCTTGAGAAGACCAGCAATGCCCCGACTCTGGCATTTCTCATCTCTGTTGTTGAACTCACTGTTAATTAGAGTTTCTGCCCAGGAATGGAACAGAAGTTCTTGCTTGCTCACCTTCTAGAGAACTGAACCTGCAGAACTGAGTGTTCTCATGGAACTAATGACTCTCCATGTTCACACGTGGGCTAGTAGTGGGTGGCAGTAGCACATCTACTGAAGCAAAAAACCTTGCAAACGAGGTTGACATCACGGTGGCCACACCAGGCTATCTCCTGGACTATCTGCAGAATACTCCAGTATAAAAACCTCCAGTGATTGGTTATTGCTAAAGTTGATCATATATTGGATATTGGATTTGAAGAGCAATTACAACAAATTATGAAACTTATGTCAACCTATAGACAGAACATTCTCTTTTCTGCTGCATAAACTTGAAAAATTGAGGACCTGAGAAGGATTTATGCAGGAAAAGTCACCACTGTATGTTGATGTTGATTATGATAAAACTGACACAACAGAGGATAACTCTTAAGAGCTGCTTTCTGTTCTCTACATTTATTAAGAAAAACCAAAAGAAGAAACTAATGGTCATCTTGGAAGCTTACTATAAGTTACTGATCAACAGTAATTGGCCAGTCATGAAAGGCAGAAGCAAAATGTGCTTACAACCACTTTCTTCAAGTTCTGGAATGCGAATTCAGGAATATTGTTGTGTATAATCATAGCAGCAAGAGGGCTAAATATTCTTGAAAATGACTGGACAGGTCAATGTGACACACCAGAAGACCTTATGGGATATATTCATCATGTGAGTGAACAGAGTATTAAACAAAGGAAGGCATGCCTTGCTCATTTGCATACAGAAGAATCAGGTTTCCTTCATTACTTGAAACAATTCAAGACTTCACTACGTGAATTTTGAGTTTTCCTGGCCTAAAATTTCGATCTTCAGGGTCAGATTGTAAAAATGACTGAAAAGAACTATTTTCTTCCTAAGTCAGCCCAGAAAATATGAGTCATATCTACCAGTACAAGATATCTCTTCTCTGAAACAGATCTTTAATATGAATAACCTAAATTTGCCACAAGTTGCTATCATTCTGCTTCAAGGTGCCTCCTTTTGTTGATACGAACATGAACAACAATGAAGGCAAGCATCAAAAAAGAGGACAAGGCAGTAGATTCGACTACCAGAAAACCAAAATAGTTGAAAAGTTCAATCTTTAAAGACATTCATAAGCCAGGCACATGTGGTGGCACATGCCTGTAATCCTAGCAATGCACGAGGCTAAGGCAGGAGGATTGAAAGTTGGAGGCCAGCCTCAGGCCCTAAGCAACTTAGTGAAAGTCTGTCTCAAAATAAAAACCACAAAGGTCTGGGAATGAAGCTCAGAGGTTAAGTGTCCCTGAGTTCAATCCCAGCAGTTACAAAAAAAAAAAAAAAAAAAAAAAAAAAGAAGAAATCATGTGACAACAGGCAATTCTCTTACTAAAAGACATACATACTTTCCTTTCATCTTAGATAACTGTCCTTAAATGAATTTTTTTCCCTTGTTCTAACAAAGAAATTTTTGTAGACTTTTGAATTTGGACTGATTCAACGAAATTATATATCGAATTGGGTTGCACACACTGAGCACTGTTATTTCCAGTAAGTCACTTTTTAATTTGGAGAATATAAAACAAACTTTAATTCCTCTTGGTTGCCCAAGGGCAAAGCAAGAAATATTTTTGGTCTTTGTCATGATGATATAATATTTTGATTTTTAAATACCACCCTACCCAATTTATGCCGTTGTTTTAATGTAACTCTTTTTAGATCTTTTAAAAAATAAATGAAATCCTCTTAGCCTCAAGATGAAAACTTCAAATTCTCTTTATTATGAAAAGTCAGAGCTTATTTTTGAGAAGACAGCAGGTGTCATTGTTTATCTGGTCTTTCTACTGCAATGAAAATTGGAGATGTTATTTAGGCAATTAGACACAATGCTGTTTCTTGCTGGTCGGTGAACTGTCTCCACACAGTGTGATTATGACTTTCATGTTGTTAGTGCTGGAGTCCTTGGAAACAGGATGAAGTGGAAAAGTAGGCATTAGATGTGAACTTGGTCCCTGTTCCCTATACAGTTGATAGATATAAATGAAATTAAGTGCCTCGGGTCCCTGGGTCACATCTGCTAGGATTGTGCTCATGTAATCTGTAATATGAGCTGAAATCAACTATGTTGCTAAAAAAAAAAAACAGTTGTCATATAAGCAAATTAGAAAGTATTCTATAGGTAAAAATCTCCAATGGAACATTTTAAAGTGAAGTAAGCAAGTATTTAAGAAATATTTACTGTGCAGCAACTGTTTGGTGTTTCAGTAGACATAAGGAAACAAGATTTCAGCTCATGAAGGACTTAAAGTTTTGTAGGGAGATAAATTGACAAACATACTTGGCAAAAGTATGTAATTCTATGAAGCCTATTGTGACACTTGGAAGTCCTAAGATGGAAAGTTCTGTTGGTCAACTGCGTTGAAGGGGGAAAGAGGTGGGACTTGGGTCTGACCCAAGCTTGGAAGGCTGGGATGAATGGGTGTGGCAGCAGAAAGATCCCGAGTGGAGGAACAGTGTGGGATCAATAGGAGAGGAGCATGTTTATGGATGGAAAGGAGACTAGAGTGGCTGGAGCAGTGGATTTGTGCTTCAGAATTCTCGTGTGGGATGTTTTGGATACAAACATTGAATACAGATTGCTAAAGGAATAGCACTAGTTTTCCATTGTTGCCATAAAAATCCTGACAAAAGTAACAAACCACCCAAATTTATTACCTTGTGGTTCTATAGATCAGATGTGAGCGCAACTGGCTTCTCTGGTTTGAACTCATAAGGGTAAGGTGTCAGCTCAGCCAGGCTTTGGGAGGCAATGTGCTTTCGGCTCACTCAAGTTGTTGGTAGGGTTGACTTCCATGCAGGTAGAGGCTAAGTTATATGGCTCTTTTCTTGCTGGTTGTGGCATGGTGGTTATTCTCAGCTTCTAGAGGCCACCTGCACTTTTGGGGCACAGTCCCTCTCCTCCTCATTTAAAGCACACAGAGGTGGTTTATGTCTTTCTTACATTTTCTGTCACTCCTATGTCTTCCTCTTCAATTTTGTGGCTCCATTTCTTTTGCCTTTCTCTTTCACTTTTAGGTCCCGATGGTGACACTGAGCCCAACCAGATGATCCAGGTTAATCTCTTTAACTCTCTGTTTTAAGGTCCCTAACCTTGCTTTTGTCAGCAAGGTCCCTGTTGGGGTGTAAGGGAACGTATTCATGGGTTCTGTGGATTGAATGTCAAAGCTGAGATTGAATGCCATTCAAAAGGTGTTTGAGAAGCACTGTAGGCTCTTGAACAGAGAGCTGTGTGAGCACGAGGGGAAGGTTGGTGACGTGACATCCCTTCCAACCAACGTCGTTTGACTGTTCATTGCTGTTAATGGGAAGGGCGGGGGGCGACAGAAAACCACTGGCACCTGTTTTTGTCTCTCTTAGACCCAAGCAAGTGTGGCTTTGACCCAAACTGGCCAACCCTGTTCCATAAAGAAAATCTTTAACTGTTCATCTTCACTAGAAGGCAGTTCAATTTATTCTGTAGGGGTGGGTGTGGGTACAATTATCATCTTTCCCTAGCCCCATGTGGTTTACTGAGTGTTCTTTCTAAACATCTGTAATACTTTGCTTCAGAGCAGTTCTAAAATAAATGTCCTTAATTTCATGCCCTTCCCGGTGATGTTTGAACCCCTTTTATAGACTCACATATTAGGTAGCATTCCACTCTGTCTCCCATCTTTAAACCACCTCTGGTAGTTTCATTCTTTCACTCATGAACATTTGTGATTTGCCATACTGTTCCAGGTGCTAGGGTTCCTGTGGTGGACCAAGTCCTTTTCCTCGTGGAGTTACCTCTGAGTGGGAGAAGATGGTCAAGGATCAGATACACACCAGATGATGAAGATACAAAGAAAAAATTTAAACAAGTTAAGAGAAAGAGTGATGGGTGAAGATGTAAGGTTACATTTGAGCAGATATCTGAAAGAAGAGGTTTCAAACTACGAGGTTTTCCGGGCTGAGAAAGTTTTAGGCAGAGGAAATAGCAAATAAAATGAATTTGAGGTATTCTTTGGATCATTCATGGAAAATAAGTGGATCCAAAGGAGGATGTGTCTCCCATGGCATGAATCAGAAACTTAATCCCCAAAGTCCTGTGTTAACATCGTGTGGAAATAGGGCCTACAGGAGGTATTGAGGATCATATGAGGTCATGGGGTGGGGCCCCTGTGATTGCATTCGTGGCTTTATAAGGAAAGAAAGAGAGATCTCAGAAAGCAAAATTGTTTTCTGTCTCGTGATCCAACAGCAAGGTCCTCACTAGACACTAAACAGATGTCAGTGCCCGACCCTTGGACTTCTAGAGCCACAAGTCAAACCAACCTGTTTAGAAATTACCCAGTTTGTAGATGTTCAGTTATAGCAACAGGAAAAGGACTGCAACAGAACATGGCTAGAGCAGAGCAAGTGAGGGGAAAGGAATACTTGGAAACAAGGTCAGAGAGGTGGTGGGCAAGGTCACAGTAAAATCATCCACCGTCAGTCTACATTAACCAACCTTCTAAAACTGGGTTTGCAAGCTCTTCTACACTGTTGACTCCAAGATTTTAATATGATTGCTGTACAGAAGGATTTATTTGTCTCAAGAAATTTGGACCAAAGAATGAAATAGCATATTTCAAGTTCTGGGTATAGATTGCTGTGAAAAATTAGCTTGTTATATGCATTTATTGACTATTGTTTATAACATAAACAAAGCTGCTCGTCTTCTATAATAAGAAGAGTTGGTAATATTGTACCTTTCTTATTTTCTACCCTCAATATTATTATACAATAAAAAAGCTGAATATATAATATACTGCTGAGAGGGTAATGAGCAGGATTCAATCACACATTTAAATGAATTTTAAAAAAATCTGAACCATGTCCAAGTTCCTCCATCTAAGCATCACTTAAGAATCTGTTTGTTCAGTTGAGTTTCATCTCTGCAGCTGCCAAGGCACTTCAGTTCTGCCAGCTTGACTCTCTGATTGCAAAATAAAGGGTGGTCACTTAACAGTGAATGTGAAAAATAAGTGTTCGGTGCAAAGAACGACATCACGAGAAGTCCTATCATAGAGAACTGGAGGCTTCTCTCGTATGCACCCCTTGGCCTCTGGGCAGTGTATTTTGAGAGGGTGTTCTTGCCCTCCCCAAATCTAAGCAGCCTGTGTGTGGGGGGTGCGGGGTACCTTTGGAAGATAGATGCTCTTCACTGCAGCTTACATTCATAAATATTTTTGTAGTGTAATAGGCTGTCAAAACAAATCTGTGTTTTCCGTTTGTGTGTGCATGAGTGTGTCGGCACGCCTCTCCATCTTTTTGTCCATCTAGAGGTAGAGCACAAATAATTTACTCTCCTCGTGGCGGATCTTTTTCCCTCATGGCATAAATTTGTGCTGAGGTGATTCATGGAGAATAGGCAAGGGAATGAATGGCCATTAGATCTGTGGGAACAGTTCCTGTGTTTTTATTTTAGCAATTCTGTGCCATTACTGCAAACCTGGGGTTCCTTTTAAGCATTTTCAATGGACAATCTCACCTGATGCTTGGCATTAGCTATAACTTTGAACTAAATAAGGAAAGTCATGGTGATCTTGTTGACCCCACAATAGTGCCTGGGGGAATGTAGCATTGTCAGAACACAGGCACCAATGTCCACCAAGCCTCATCGTGCATTAGCCGTGTGAGCTTAGATAAGTTCCTCAACTTCTCTGGGCCTCCATTTCTCGTTTTGTAAAATGAGAAAAAGGATGACTGCTTCTAGCCGTGGTTGTGAGAATTACAGGAGACAATGTAAGTTAAGTGCTTAGGGTAGTGCCTGTACCTGCCAAATGCTGGAAATGGTAGCCACTTTCATTATCAGTTTTCTCTGCCTTATTTCATTTTGATGGCACAGCATGTAGACAAAGCAGAAAGCAGTCTTTCCGGTGCATGAAAACGTAGTCCCCTGGAGGACAGCACATCAGACTCTACAACTCAATATATACCTGCCTTTGAATTTTTCACAATATTTTTCTCTTTTCAAGTAAACTTGGAGAAAACATTTTGCTGCTTGCTGCCTGAATTTGCCAGCAAGTCTAGTTTCCAAGGAGATTGTAAATGGATGTATTTGTGTAGGCTGATTTCCCTCAACTTTAGAAGAATTCCTCAGGGAATTCTTCAAAAGAAACAGAACATAATGGAGATGCTTTTTCTTTTCTCATAAGCCATAGAAGACTCTCTGTGTGTGTGTGTGTGTGTGTGTGTTCTCAGCCATCTAAAAGTTACTTAGCAGTGGTCAGGCAAAATGGAAAGGTTTGCTAATGAAAGATTTATCTCCCCATGACTGCAATTTTTTATGTCCTTTTAGATTAATTTGTCTGTTTTTTTTTTTTCAATTTAGAAAAGCATTTAGAGCAATTTGGAATTGTAATCAGGATATTCTATACCATCTGCAGGGCTTGATGTAATTCTCTAGCTTCACTCTGGTCACATCACAAGGAAGCCTGGAGCTGCAGGCTGATTTTCTACTCCAGAAAACCCAATAGCACCCCCACATGGTCTATTTGCAATAGGGGTTCAATACTTGATGAGTAATAATAAAGCTTTCCTCCTGTTGCACTGCTTGGGTGAAGAGTTGTACATTAGTAATTGAAAAACTATAGATTACTGAACAAAGAATGCAGCTTTCAAAGGCTGTCGGTTCCAGAATGACAGCAATAGCCCAGATGACGTTGACCCAGGCCTCTCTTCGTCTCTCTGTTTCCATTTAATCCATTGTGGCTTCCAAGTCTCACATGGAGAGTTGTTGCTGTTCATTTTTTTTACATATCTAAATGATGCAAATTTTAATTTAGATCTCAGTGTTGTTCTTTCCCCAGAACACTCTTATATTTCACATCCACTGTTAAGTGGCCACCCTTTACTTTGCAATCAGAGAACCGAGCTGGCAGAATTGAAGTGCCCTGGTCCAGGCTTGCTTGCTTGATTATCCCTCAGTCATTGTGCATTCATTTAGCACCAAGTGCCACAGTGTGGTATAAGGAACACAGGTTCCAGAGTCAGAAGGACTGGGTTTTGCATCCAGGTTCTCTTACTAGCTTTGTGACCTCCATAAAATTAATTCACCTTCACGAGCTTCCATATTGACATCTGAATAAAAGACCTGACCTGCATCTTGCTCCTTGATAGGAGATGCTCTGTCAACATAAATTACTCCCTTTCTGACGTACAAACCGGTCCCCCATTGAGCAGATTTATATAGTCCTGTTCTTCAACAGAGTATATAATCTATATGTAGTATATAAAAGGAATAGTTATAGCACTATTAAGCAACAGTTGTCCTGGTCTTTAAAAAAATGAGTCTGTGGAAAGTTTGGATAAAAAGAGGGAGTGGTAACTAGGACCCAAGAAGAGAGCCAAATGAAATTTGGTTGGCAACAACCTCAGTCCCTTGTCCTGGAGCTACCCCATTTGCCAGTGTCTTCTTCTCTAATGGCTGAGTGTAGTGAGGCCATGAAAGCATACTTTCTCATACCTGTTTGTTAATCGAGGAGATTATGTTTATATATCAGTTGTGTTGGATTAAGTATTAATAGTTTGTTGTCTCAACTGCTCCTACAAAGATCAAATGGCACATTCATTTGCTTTTAATTCCATTATCTTTAATATTTTTAATTCAAAATGTATGCAATGGGTTGGGAGGGCTGGGGGATGTACCCAGCCCCCACAAGCAGATTTGTTACCACCCCATCTGCCATCCCAAATGCTAAATCCCAGGAACACCACTGCTTTGCAGTATGTTATATTTTACAAGACTTTGAGGAAAGAGAAACACAGAAAGATAGTGACAATCACTGCGGGGCTAGAGAGACAGAGAGCATAAGGTTAGAGCTAAAACTTCTCAAAAGCAACTGGAGTGTTGGAAAAAGGAACAGAGGGAAGAATTGAATACATTTACCAGGGAATTAATGAACAGGCTAAAGGTATTTATGTAGGCAGAGAGCATATGGAAAAGGGGGAAATGAATCATGGAAGAAGGCAGCAAGTCTTACCACACAAGTTATTTCATCTTGAGACGTGTGTGTGTGTGTATGTGTGTGTATACACACAAACTAACCTACTTCATATATGTATGATTGGAAGAAGAAAAAGCTACTAAATCCAGTCCATATTATATGAAAGAGGAAAAAAAAATGAGAGTGTCATGATGATCATGTTCTGCAGGGTGACATCTATCCTGTATCCTATAGGAGAATTCTGTGGCAATTACCAGAAAGAAGCCAAAGAGCAAGAGGAAGGATGATATAGAACTGAAATCTGTATGAATATGATAATTTCTTCTACTTCCTGGCACTTTATTGCCCCCCAACCTTTCTTGGATTCAAGAACTGCTGTTGTGCCAAGTAATTGGTGTTGCCAAGGCCCAAATAGCTTCTGGTATTGGCATGTCTTGCAAGAAAGAGTGCAGAGGAAATAGGAGGCTTGGAGACATTGTAGGTTTGGAAAGACTATGGCATGATAGATTTGAAAACTTCTGTAAATGCGGAACTGTCGAAGTAGGGAGGGAAAAAAGAACTTGTTCTTCAGCGTCTCTGATAAAGAATATCTTGTCTCTTTAAGTGCAATTGTAATGTTGGGGACAGAGTTAAGGGAAATATGTGGGATGAGGGAGGATAGGAAGAGAGAAAGCACCCGAGAAGAACCTTAGAATGGTACAGAAAGGAAAAGTGCCCAGTAGGGCCCAGAGCAGATGAAAAAAGAATCTCTCATGGACTTATTCTGTAAAAAGTTAGTTGCTGATCAGGCTACCCCTGAAGGCATCAGTGTGGAGACTGAACACTTTAAAGCCTTAAAGAGGAGGGGCCTAGTTGGTGCACTCTCTTTTGCCAGGCAGGACAAGCTGTACTTGTCTGCAGGTTCTCAGGAGGGAGGACCCTGGTGATTCTCCTCTTCAAGTCTGAACCCTGTCAATCTCCCTTTAAAGCCACGAGAACATGCATTCATTCCACGGACTAAAAGAGAAATGTTCTGTATAAACAATTCTTGCACTAATGTTTCTAAAGTAAGATATTTTTCAGTTTGTTTGCACCTGGAGAAGTTGATCGAAGAGGAAACTGAGACACTCTCATTTGGTCAGAGGAGGAACCAGTCATGCCAACAGTTTGCTTCTTGATTGCCTCCAGGGTTTGAGGACAAAAGATTTATTATCTCATTATGTGGTGCTCCCAGGGGCACCCAGCATAGTTCTGACATCTAGAAAGTGCCATGGTGTTCCACCATTGTCTCAGAAAGCTGCTTCTTTCACTATCTATAGCCAGTCATCACAATTCAGGAATGTTTGGGATTCAGAAAGAATCTGCTTTCCCTTCTTCCTTGAAGTTGATCTGATCAACATGAAAGAAACCAACATCTTCCACAGAAAGACTTGGCCTGTGGACATCAGCACAGGGCAGAGATTATTACAGAGTCATCTTCGTAAAATTTATGGTAGCTAAAGATGTGGGAACTGGCAGGTGGGATAACTGGAGCAGGTTATGATGTTCTGAGAATCATTTGTGGTGCCGGTGGCAGCAAATGTACTAGGAAGACCAAACCAGTCACAATTAATGGCAGTGGGCGCATTATTGGCAGAAAATAGGCTCCCACAAGAAAGCCTTGATCCTATAGCGGGGCAAATCATTCCAACAAGTGGCTCAGAGATAGCACAAAGATTGAGAGATTCCAACCTGAGGTCAAGGTACTTGCTCATAGCGGGTTCTTGCTCTTGACATTCAAGGGAAGAAAAGATCTGAAAATCAAGAGAGGAACCCACTAAGTTAGTTAAGAGGACCAACTAACATTTTTTGGTACCCATAGCAAACAATAAACCAAACCAAAACAAGAACAATAACACCACACCCAGAAAGTTGAGAAAAAGAAAAAAAATAGCATGAGTACATCAAGGCTTTAAGCAAGTTTGGAGCTTCCTGGGAAGGGAATGATATGGACTATTACCAACTAATTATTAGATGGAATCTGCTGCCAGAGTGTGTGTAGAGGAACAGAACTAAGAAGAATCAATCTTCCCTTCAAGAAGGGCTAATTTCAAAGCCTGATTAGGCTTCCACACTCTGGTTTCTTGGCTGTGCACAAAGTGTATGGCATCCTGTTCACTCCACGCTGCTGTACTATGTCCTCAGGTGCCCCCTGATAGCACTGCAAAACTGACACCCGAGTTCACACCTGCTCAGGCAGCTACAGCCAAGCCAGCTCTGAGTTTTTCATTTTCAGTTCTTGCTTTGGAGATTCAGAGCCCTGGATGAGATGCTGGCAGTCTTTTTCCCTTTCTTGACCCTCCCCAGGCCCCACGTGTCTAGGGCCTCTCTTAGAACAGTGGGTCTGGTCAGCATACCAGCTAAGCTAAGCAGTCTCTGCAGGATGCCAGGACAGTTCCTCATAATCTCTGTGTCCTTATGACCTCTCCTTCCCCCAGATACACACCTCACTGTCATACACCACCAAGTGACAAGATAAAATGCCTTTTCCCATAATTAGGACACAGGATATAGTTGGTAAACGGCACTGAAGATGATAGAAAAACTTTCTTTTCCTTAAGTGTCTAATAACTGCAGAGGGATCTCACAGGTTTTGGAGTCTGGAAACCTGGGTTCTAATTCTGGATTTTCTACTTATTTACCCTAGAGCCTCCCTTTAAGTACAGAAAAGTTGGGTTTCATTAGGTGGCCCATAGAGGGATCTGTTCTAGCTTTATCTGTCTGTCAGGGTCCGTAAAAATTGTTTGCAGTTGAGGAGGAGGTTTCAGGCATCTTGTTCTCTTCTTCCTGCCATTTGCCTTTCTTGATTTCTCTGTTCTTTTCCTTCAGGTAATCTGTACACACTTCATAAAGCCTCAGGGTGTTTATCAAGTACTGCCTTGACTTCTCACCAAATGACAGAAATGCATTCTGACTTATTCTGATATGATAATAATAAGATTACTGGCAAAAATTAAAAAAATCAGGATCAATGCTCATCTGAACAGGACATACCAGGTCTTTACCAGGAAAATTACAGATGGAGTTTATTCACCTTAAGAACAAAGCTTTGACATTTGGGGGGGCATCAGGGATGGCATTTTGTTCATATTGGTTTTGCATCAAAGTATCAATCAAGGTGGCTGGCTGGTGCATACATGTTTGGGAAGTTGGATTCTTGGAGTCCAGCATAGGTATCATGAAAATTCAATAGCATCTGCTTCATAGTAGGTGCCTGGATCTGGGAACAATTCCCAATTCCCTGTTAAGTTCTCATGTTTCAGTCAGGATTGAAACTGTGGGTGGTCCGACTGAGTGGAAGTTGAAACCTTTTATTTCAAGTTATTTGGGGTCAGCTTATATGTTTGTCCTCTCTTTTAAAAAGTTTCTCTTTAGATTGTGGACCATGGTTGGTTTTTTTTTTTTTAATCATCATTTCTTTCAGTTTTTTGTTCAGCATGGTAGTACTAAAGATGACATACATCTACTTCTATAAACTCTGTTGTCTTGAAACAGTGGGATTTGTAGGAAAGATTTGAGGCTTACTCAAACAATGATTGTTAAGGTGTCAAGTGTTCTGCTGGGAAGAAGTCACTTGATAAATGGATACAGAGACATCTTTTCCCTTCTTTTATGATTTTTTTTACATATATTGCCTTGAAGTTGGGAGACCAGAGTAATTTATAGTAGTTACAGTCATCTCCTTTTTGTTCTCAGTTTTTCAGTAAATTTGTAAACTATGTTGAACCCTGTATTGCCAAAGAATCTTGAATGGAAGGAGCTCTATGGTGCTAATAGTTGCTTTCTTATTTTCCAACTTTGTCTGAATTCCTGCTTTGATGATTTACAATATCAGTGGGATGCAAGTCCTCAGGGTTTGATGGTGCTCAATTCTGAAATGGATGCTAACAAGATGCAAGTCTTGGATACAGTAGATGTTAGTCATGTTTTGTGAATGCCCGGTACTTGAACAGTCTGCTATGTTTGCAGAAATTTTCAAGGCTTCCCATCACCAACAAAGCTGAAAACACCACTTGCTTTCCTGGCCTTCCTAGCAGCTATAGCAGGGCTTGTGACTAGGTTCTACCAACCTGTATATTCAACCTTTTTACAGAAGCTGATGAAACAAAGAAAATCAGAACACTCAAGTTTTATCAGAGATTTCTGAAGTAGTTCAATTTGCAGTGTCCAGTGTCCAGCAAAGGGTTGTTGGAGATGCAGGTTGAGAGAGTTGTGTCCAGTGATACTGGTAGTTTGTCTTCACAGGATCAAGAGTTTTATTGGAAAGTGGGACCTAGCTCTTGGTTGCACAGACTCTAAGCCTAATCCTTTAGTCATCCTAGAGATTCTTTGAGCTATGTAATATATCTTAATGAATTATTTTCTGCTTTAATTAGCCAGAATTTGTTCCTGTTGGTTGTATGAGAATGGAAATTGACATGTTGGCTTATGTCCCCAAGGGATTTTAATGTTGGTGTCAAGGTAACACAAACAGGTAGGATATATACATGCGTGCATCAGCTTACATGAAATATATCATGCCATATAATAAAAGTACTGCAAAAATAGAGATAGGGAAGAGAAAATATAGTGTAGTGATTCAGATACCAGACTAGATGAAAGATTGCCAACCTATACACCCATATTCCTTCAAGGGACATACAGATAAAAGTAAATGAATACAGTAGGTGGGCATTGGGGAAAATAAATGAGATGGTATTTATAAAGGTCAGGGTGTTGTTTATAATAAATGTACCATTGCGGTACCATATGAATGGCAACAACAATGATAAGAAAGCTAAACCTATAAAAAGAGCTGGTCCTAATCTTGTGCTTACTGTGAGCCAGATCCTGTTCTAGAGCTTTGTTCTTAAGGTGAATAAATGCATCTGTAATTATCCTGGTAAAGACCTGACATATCCTGTTCAGATTAGCATTGATCCTGAATTTTTTATTTTTACCAGTAATTTTATTATTAGCATATCAGAGTAAATCAGAATGTATTTCTGTCATTATTTTCCCTAACTTGTGATAGAACTCACCAGATAACTTCTCTCTCTCTCTCTCTCTCTCTCTTTTTTTTTTTTTTTGTTACTGGCGATTGAACTCAGTGCTTAACCACTGAGCCACATCCTCAGTATTTTATTTAGAGACAGGGTCTTGCTGAATTACTTAGGGCTTTGCTAAATTGCTGGCTTTGAATTTGCAATCCTCCTGCCTCAGTCTCCTGAGCTGCTGGGATTATAGGTGTTTGTCACTAAGTGCAGATAACCTATCTCTTTTTTTTTTTTTATCTTCTTCCAGATACAACATAACATGGTTTTCATGGTCTCCAATTAGGATGTCCACTGTTCAAATGAAGTGCTTCTAGTCAGAAACAATTTAGGACCCTTAACTCCTTCCTTGTTGGTTGGGTGGTGTTAGGAAAAATATTCCACAGTGTTATTCCTGATAGCAAGTTGGAGGGCCAGCCAGATCTGCCAAGACCTGCAAGAAAAGAATTAGGGATCAGTATGGCTAAAGAAATGATTGAAGTATATGAATATGTTCCTAAATAATTATTCTACTTATATTTTTTAATGTTCAGAAGATAAAGTTTAAAAAATTTTAGACTTTAATTTACAATACTATGAATTTTCCTGTTTAGAAAAATATTTACAAAATAGTTTTTGAATAGAACTATGCTTTGACCCACCAACAAATTTAAAAAATTGTTAGTAAAAAAATATTTAAAAAATAATATGTATTTTACTTATTTTTCATTCTTCTTTTCATTTTTAGGAATATATTGTTTTGGATAATACATTCAAAGGCCTCCACCTTCTTTATTTGTATTTAATCATTTACTCCTCATAACAAATCTCTGAAGTAGATTATTTTTAAAAAATTTACAATTAAGGAAGCTAAGGACCAGAGAAGCATAGAAACCTGTTGCTTTAAATACTCAACTAACCAGTAGTAAGCTGAGATTTAAATTTGGGAATCTGACTCTGGAGTCTACCCACAATTATTCCTCAAAATTAAGGCTTCGTGAAAGAAGTAAGGTTTCATCCCAAAGACATGACTGTCCCCTTCCCTCCCTGAGAGACTCTCTGTGTGGAACCTTGAGCAACTCACTTTCCCTTCTGAGTGACTGATTCTTCATATTTAAAGTGGGGGTGATATTGCCTGTCTTCATATAGTTGCTGGAAGATTCAATGAGTTCTATAAGGAAGTGCTTTTGTAAGCTGAAAATGCTGTCATATTTAAGACCATCATATGTGGGCTTTTTCTGTAATAAAGGCAGCATTGTCTGGGATGATGCCCTAATCCAAAGTCAGGGGGCATGGCTGGGTGATGATAATGCAATGACTTTCAGTTGTTCCAATTTCTATTTCCAATTGAACAAATTAGAAGATAACACTTCAGATGTGTGTAGAGAAACACCGTGGTCTTATATGTCAAGAATCCTCACATTCATAACATGAAGCATATGCGTGTGTGGTTGAGTTGTCCTGGATACACATATGTCACAGGGTCAAGGAATCTGAAAGATTTAAAATCTGTTTTATTTCTTTGAAGTAACTGCCAGCAAAGATGAACCAGTTCTGATTTGTGTCTCTGCTTGCTTAGACTCCTGCTGCCTAAAATTTAGGTAGATAATAGAAAAAGCAGGGAAACTATGGCTGGCTGATGGGATTTTTAATGACCCCACGGAAGTAAGCAGGTAATTTCCTGTTCTCAGGCCATTGCTCATGGGCTAACCACTATCTTCTGGACAACCTCAGGAGTTTGACTGTCTGAATTCTTCTGACCTGTTTGCCACATAGATTTTCCTAAAATGCAGATCTGATCATTCCACTGCCCTGCTTACAAACCTTCAATGATTTTCCTTGTCCTTGACATAAAGTTTCCAGCACTTTGCTGGGTAGGCTGGACATTCACTCTTTTCCTGTCCCATCATCAGTTCCAAAATTTGAGCAAGTTGGACTGAATTTCTTGGAAATAAGGGTGGGCCTGGATATTCAGATCACTAGAGATCCATTCAGGAAAGGGCAGAAGATCCAAGTTAGGCCAATGCAAGTTAGGCCTGGTTGAGGAGAGAGATTCCTGGCGATCAGCTAAATCCAGCCATGGTGGAGAACTTGTTTACTTCTTAAGCTTTCTAGTCATTAAGTTACTGCCTCACTTTTTTTTTTTTTGTTTAAGTTATTTGTATTGTTTTTCTATGACTTGAAAGAAACAAACAAACAAAAATTCTTGCCTAACTCTGGTGTCCTTACCACCTTCTCCCTGCTCTTTCCCAGGCTTCCTTCTCTGACTCATCTCCTGCACTTCTGATTTATTGTGTTGAGTTCCCCAATGCATCCATCTGTTTATGCCTCTGAGCCCTTGCATAAGCTGTACTTTCTGCATAGATGGCCACCATCCTACTTTCCTTCTTTATCTTCCCATCTTATTCTATTCACCATTCAAAATGCCACCTAAGAATGATGTGTTTTTAGAAGCCTCCCCTGAAACCTCAGTATGATTTAGCTTTTCCTTGTTTGATCACTAAAAAAGGTTCTGACTCCACACTGTAACCATGGTCTATTCTTCTGCCTTCTTCTCCAGGTTATAAAGTCCTTGGTAAAGGGCCTATATCTTATAGGGACACACACATTAAATGATGTTGTAAGGTTCAATAAGTGTTGGTTGAGGGGCTGGGGATATAGAGCACATGTGAAAGGCCATGGGTTCAATCTCCAACACCATGCACACAAAAAGGATTGATTGAATGAATAGAGGTAATTCACACTGGGCTCTTATTTTTCATGGTGTAGATAATTTTTTGCATACTGAGGTAATTTATTTAAGTTTTGTTTAGGAATTCTGTGCTCTTTCTAGCAAAATACTATTTTGATAATGAAATTCATTTTTCGGCCAATTCCTTTCTTATTCTAAAATTACTCCATGAGTCTTAGAAGACTTTCTAAGATAGTCTGGACTCGAAGGGGGTTGCAAGAAATCTCAGAGCAGACCCTGACCATTGGGAGTGGCGGGCATGGATACGCTCAGGAATATGATGCTGTTCCTTAGGCAACACTTCTAGAGAGTTCCTTACTCACCTTCCTTTCATTTTTCAACTCATTCCAATCTGAGTGCTCCCCCTCACCCCCAAGGAATGTTGTTGATGAGATTATTAATACCTGATTATCACAGACCCATAGATATATTTTTGCCCTTATTTGACTTGAATTCTGATCCACTTTTGTGCTGATACTGATGCCATCTCAAACTCAAACTCACTTTCTTTTCCTGTCTTCTGTGAGTCCCAAATTTACACTCATCTTTCCAAGTGCTCCATTACAGATGTTTTCAGGTTCCTCTTCCTCTACAGAGTCAATGAATATTTGGTACCTCAAAGGTCAGTCCTGGCCTTTCTCTGTTGCTATTCCATATTCTCTTCCTTTGAGAACTCATCCCACCCTTGGTTTTGATTATTCCCACCAAGGACATAACTCAAAAATTTGTATTTCTAACAGAAGCTTTCATCTCAGCATCACACTCATAGGTCTAATTGTTATTTAATATCTCTAATTAGATGAGACTTCAAACTCATTATGTCTAAACCCAGATTCTAGATCCGGCCCACACTTTATCCTTGATCTGTGTCCTCAGTTTCAATGAAGAACACCTTCTTGCCTCCATTTCCTCAAGTCATCATCCCAAGTGTCATTTTTCATATCTTTCTTCTGAGTTTTTGGTTAATGCATCTCCAAGACCACTTGATATGATGGAAACATTTTTCTGAGGTTTTTTTTTTTTTTTTTTTTTTTTTTTTTTTTACCACCACAACCCAAATCTTTTCTTGATACTAAAATAATCTCCTAAATAATTTCTGAGCTTATACTCTTTCCCCTCTCCAGTCTGTTTTTCATTCTGTAATGCGAATGATTTTTTTTCAAAACGTGAATTTGTTTTGTGTCACCCCACTGTTTAAAAACCTTTAATAGCAACCCCAGTTTTCTTGGGCGTGGATAAAAGTCTTTAACTTGACTTTAAAGGTCCCATGTTGTCTGGGCTCAGTGTGGTTTTGCCACATCCTATACCACTGGGTCACACTGGCCTTCATTCAATCCTTTCTTCATTCAGCCCTCCCAGAGCAAGCATTTCACATGTGCCTTTCACTCGCTCTTGATGTGGTTAAATTCTGCTCATCCTTAGATCTTATTTCAGTGGCCACTCCTTCAGAGAAGCCTTCCCACGTTCCAGCTGAGGTCTCGTTTGTGCTCTCACGGGGATGAAGACCTCTCCCTCACAGCACTTGCTAGAGTCTATTATCAATTTTGTGTAATTATAATTTTTCATTCAGTTTAGACTATTAGCCCCATCCAAAAAAAAAAGACCATCTGATTTGGCTTTTTTGGGAGGGAGGGGGGAGGGTAGAGGCAGGGGCCAAGTAATGTTACATAATAAATGACTCAAAAATTTAGTGGCTTAAAAAATTAATCATCACATGAAGAGATGCTCAATGTGATTAGTCATTACGGAGACACAAATCAAAACCACAACAAGGTACAACCTCTCACCAAAACAAAAAAAATAAGTGTTTGTGAGGATGTGGAGAAATTGGAGCCTTTGCATATTGCTTGTAGGGATGTGAAAAATTGTTCAGATGCTATAGATACAATTTAACATTTCCTCAAATGGTAAAACGTAGGGTCTGGGGAGGTAGCTCAGTGGTAGAGCACTTGCCTAACGTGTGAGACTGTGGGTTCCATCTCTGGCATCCCCCCTCCCCACACACACACACAAAGTTAAGCAGAGAATTATCATATGACCCTACAATTTTACTCCTAGGTACATACTCAAAGGAATTGAAAATAGATACTCAAACAAGTATATGCATACACTATAGCAGCATTAGTCACAAAAACCAAAGGTGAAAATTGCTTAAATGTCCATCAATAAGCGAATGGATAAGTAAATTGCAAATATATATATATATATATATATATATATATATATATATATATATGAATGTTATTAGTTCATTAGTTCATTAAAGAGAAATTAAGTTCTCTTTAATACTACAATGTAGATGCACTGTAGTGTAAATACTCCTATTCTTGGTCAATTTCAAGCTATCACTTTAAACTCACTTATTGCAAAGCTGGGAAAGATGTACACATTTGGCTAAATACTAAAGTTTGTGTTATTTTTTTTCTTTTCTTTATATATATATATATATATATATATATATATATATATATATATATATATATATAACAGTTAACAAGAGGCAACTGTAGCATATACTGGTACATCCCTGCTGGTCAGAGCTCATCAGCACCTTGCTTGATTACCTCTGGTTCTTCTAGGACCATCAGAATCAAAGATCTACTCTGATTTGTTGCTCTGACATTTGAATTGTTCCTTTCATTCATTCTCTCAACAGATAATTATTGGGTAACCCCTATACACAATTATGAGAGGCTGTGAGGATTAAATGATAAATAATACAAACATGGCCTCCACCCATATAAGTGCCTACTTTTCCTTGGTGAATTAGTGCTTCCAGATCCTTCCAAGGGAGTGCCAAATCTCTGGCATTGGCTCAATGATGACCCACGAACATATTATATAGGTGTCACCTCAGTTTGGAGGAAGCAGACTCCTGATTTCTTGTATAGTCCATCTATAGGATGAGGATACTGTCATTCACACAATTGTCATTTACCAGTTTTTTGGACAATTTCTTTCTGGGTTGGCTCCAAATATTCAATTATAGCTCAACTATATAATTCAATTTTGATAACATTTCTTCATCACAATTTGAAAAATTAGAGATTATTTTGACACAAAACAGAACCTGTCTAAATCAGAATATGTTAAGTTTTACTGTATCACATGATATGCAACATAATGTGACCAATACATTTACATAGCACTCAGTATAAATAAACCATTTAGATTCTCACACATATGAAGGAGAAAGAAGGCACCATTCTCAGAAGTTTTTTTTTTAATTGAATCATAGTTCACACCTTCAGGGAACCAAATACTCATTTAAAGTAAAATACTAAAGTTTGTGTTATTTTTTTCTTTTCTTTTCAGATATATATAGTGCTTTTTTGCTTTACTATTAACCATGGACATATGTTCTTCATTTCTCTGTGTTACTGACATACTTTTTTTTTCCCCTTTTCTGGGGTTAGGTAGAAGTGGGTGGGGTGATTATATATATATAATATATATATATATATATATAAATATAAATATATATATATATAAACAGCTGTTGCAAAATAGATTTTTATGTTTTTCAGATGACTGACTGAAGTTCAAACACAAATTATGCCTCAGTGAACAAAAGAAAAATTTGTGATTTATTTTCTGTGTCCAAGACCCAAACACAAGGCTTAATACAATCAGTCATCTATGACATAGCTTTAATATTAATTGCACTTGGAAAAGCAACAGAATAGCAACATTTGGGTGGGCAAGCAGCTGGTGGGAGCAGGGCATATTTTCAGAAGGCAAAGTGGCCAGCTACCCTCCATGAGCGTAGGGAGATGGATTTGGGAAACAGTTACTCATCCCAGGAGAAGGACAGGCTGCTCAGCCGCCAAGGTCACAAAGCCTGAGGTCCTCCTAAAAAACAGATGTCCTGCTGAGGCAATTTGGTCTAACAATTGGTTTCTTCTCTACACAAAATACATTGCCTTCCTGCCAGTTCTCATGAGTATGTAAAGAAAAATAACTACTTGTACCAAATACTGTGGGCACCAATGTCATTGTGGGCTGTGAATGATGGGTTGCAGTTAAGTTCTGTGGAGGGCCCCCCAGGGACACCCAGTAGAAGGATCATTGTTCTGCTAAATCCCATGAGAGCTAGTGAGTCCAACTTGGTGGCCAGCCATTGGGAAGAGGATTATGGAGCCGTGATCATGTGTTTCTGTTTGACCCAGAACTGAGAGTTAAAACCTTGACTAGAGAGAGCTTATGTGCAGCGCTTAGTGTCAGAATAAATTCCTCTTTTCCCTGTGTTCCAATAGCAGCAGATTCCACTGTTCCCACAGTATATCCTTTGTCTAACCTGTGCTGAGTATCTCCACGTTGGGGACCATCCTGGTTCATCTTAATTTTCTCTCTGTTCTTGACAAGTATAGAGTGAGCATTTGTTGAGCTGAAGTGAGAGGGAATTAAGTTATTTCACAGGCTTCACAGTCCCCAGTGGATCACACATTTTCTGTCTAATTAATAAGGACTTTGGCTGCCTTGGCTACCTCTGGTACACTTGTACCTCCTGGGTCTTTGCTTTTTCTCTCTTTCTTTTTCAGTCTCTTTTTGGTAGTAATCATATCTGTCTTGTCTCCTTCAAAGGGCATTTGGTAATATACAGTAAGAAAATATAGAATTTTAAAGAGTTGGAAAAGGACTTGTAGACTGGAATCCCTTGTAATATCTCTACTGGGCAGTCATTTGGATTCTGCTTAGAGGCTGAAAGGGTTCCTAGTATATTTTGTAAAGCTGTAAATTGAGTCCTGTAAATAGTCTAACTTTTTCATTTCTCAATGATTGAAAAGGAAATTCTCTCTTATGTCCCCATTCTACCTATTGGCAGAAAAATCACCAAGGCAAGTTTAGGTTTCTTAGTTATTTTAAGTTTTAAACTCAGCCATTTTAATGGACTCCATCTCTCTGGTGGCAGACTTGAAGGCCATGCATGCTTGCACAGAGCCAGTTTCTGGAGAAATACATTGTGCTGGCACCACTATGACATAGTCCTGTCTGGTTCCTGGGCACAGCCTCTTTTACACTGGCACCCACCATAATGTCCAAATTTCCACTTATTCTTTCATTTAAAACCTAAAAACTATAAAATGTTCACATAAATACCATTGTTTATGAAAACAACTATTTTGGAAATAAAAATTAATAGTTAGAGTACCTTTTAGAAGAACATTTCTTCAAATCTCTTTAATATGTGGCTTAGTAGAAGAGAGCTGAATTCTTCTGTTTCTTCATTCAATCTTGTGACAATGCTATTTTGGTTGAAGCATATAAAGACAATCTGGCCTCATACAATCAAGTAGTTGGAAAACAGAGGGATATTTAATAGGCTTTGAAGATGACTGTCTTTATTTTTCTTTAATACTGTACCAAAATTCAAAAGTGTTAGCTTCTTGAAGGTTAGTTGTAATGTGGAATCTGAAATCAAAGCAATAAAATTTTCACATTCAGTCACATTAAAATGCAATGGGTTTTCTTGTACATTTTTACTTCATGCATGATGTCATAGCATTGGTCATTTGAAAAATTGGTTTGTTGAATTTGTCAGATCTTTTAAGTGTTGACACATGTCCTTATACAATATCAAAATTCACATTCATCTATTTAGTGGGAAAAGTCTTAGGATGCTGTCAAGCTCACGGTGGTAGGTACAAGTTTTCCAAAATTCTACTTTTGACTTGAGAACTCAAACTGAATTCTAGAGAACTAATTCTGTCAATTGTTTTCTTTGACAAGGCAGGCAGTTTCACTGGTTTATTTTGAAGAAAATACTTGAAAATACTGAAGACTGCCAAGACTCAAAGTGTGAATAACCATAATTGTCTTTGGTCTTTCATGGGAATAAAAAATTGATTACCTTAGAAAAATGCAGCTAGTTCAGCCTGAAACTCAGTCACACTCCTGCTTTTCCTTGAGACAATCACTGCTCTTTGAATGACACAGAAGTGCTTTATGCAAACTGTCCATTTAATCACATGAAATATGAAATCCACCCAAGAGACTAGAATGGATGCAATTAATAACTTGTACTGTGTCATAAAGTCCTTCTTCAGGGAAACAGGCATGGATTTAACACGGGCATGTGGTGAGAAAGAATGTGACAACCTGCAGCACTATTTGCTGCCACCACCTTGCTCCACACTAAGGTGACAGCAGCTTGAAGCACTTTTGCTTTTGCATCATCAGTGCAAATATCAACAGGTTGAAAATTAACATCTTAGTATTAATTTTAACCTCATGAATGCCCTGAGGGGTGTTGGTATCTCCAAGAGGCCCTGGAAGCTGATACCTGCTGGCCTACACACAGGATTCTTTTTAGTCTGTGAGGCTCCCATAGTCTGCCCAGCTCACCCTTAGCTGGGTCCAAACATTTGGCTTTGAAAGAAGGCCTTAGTCTGCTCCCCATGATTTAATGGGGGCATTTGGAATCTCTGAGTCTGCCTCTGGCCACTCATGCCCAGTGTTGTGGTATGATGTCTGCTATCCCTTTGGTAGCTGTGGTGGTGTTGGGATGCTGAGAAGGTAGTCATCATGAGTCAACCCTGTCAGCCTCATCCTCAGATTTGTGTATAGGAGGGTTGGTTGTCATCAGTTTCAGGACTTGATGGTCATAATATCCCCACTAAGGAGACTTGTCAACATTCTCATATTGAACCTACATCTGCCTTCTATGATATTCACACTTTGTCATAACTCCCATTTTTTGGATTACAAAGAACAATTTTAATTCCTTTTCAAAAACAATCTTTTTGACCTTTTTTTTTTTTTTAGCTCAAAACGTCCTTGTCATTTCTATTCTCAAATATAACGATAATGGTGAGAATGAGACAATTGAATTTAAGTTTTTCCATAGTTATTTGTTCAGTATAATTTTGGGCCAGTCAGTTTATTTCTTTGGTTTTAGGTTCATCATCCATAAAATGAGGGTAATTTTTTCTCAACTTGTAAGGTGCTTTGGTATATGGGGATTTAATGAAATAAGTCTTTTAAGGAATCAAAGTAAATGTTAAGTGCATAGCAGATACAAAATGTTATTATTTTTTTCTTTTTGGAAAATGTCAAATTTTCCCATAGTTTTTCTTAAAATATGAGTGTTTAAGAGTGTGATAGCAATGCGATATATTATTACTGGTAAGGGCACCATGTTATCAGGTCTTATTAAGAGTAATTGCAGTACTTCCACCTTGGTTCATTAAAAACCTATAAATCTGATCCTATGGTCTACCCGCTGTAGCAGCAGAAAACCGAATCATTGTGGTATCTATAACAATAACTGTCATCTGGGGACTCTTTTGCTTTCTTTTTGGATGAGAGAATAAGTCAAAATAAATGTTTGGAGGTCTGAGATGAAAAACTTCACTATGAGATACTAGGGATCTCCATAAGCAAAAAAGAAATGGACACCTCATATTTCACAGAGGGAATTGAAGTTAAGGAGCAGATGTGAGGAGAAAAAAGAAATCCCTTATCATATCAGCAAAAAGAAGAAAATGGATTCAATGGCTTTCCATTATTCCAACAAGCAATAAAATGGTGACATGATAGCTAGGATCAGGAGAGTGTAGAAGAGTGATCTAATTGCTAAGCTCTCATAAACCTAAAGTTCATTAAAAACAAAGTTGAGAGATGTGGAAATGTACAGTTAAGGATGCCATGGAGTCTTTGGAGATGAAAAGATCATTAATCTCTGGGGGCCATTCTAGCCAGTGATAGTGTGGTGATTGCAGAAGGCCTCTTACAGCTTTATGAATTCCAGGACACCTCATTTATCTGGAATTATGTTTCACAGGAATAAGCTATTTCCCAGGAAAACAAAAAGTCAGCTAATTAAATTATATCCCTCCAAAACTAAGACTATTTTTTTAAAAGATTGGTTTATAACTCAGGGTTTCAGAATGTTCATAGAGTTTCTGAACAGCCTAAAATTACATGGAAAATTTTGTGGGCTTTTTATCACATGCATTTCTTTGATAAGAGAATCCATATTTTTTTGTAAGTTTTTTTCAAAATGCTCTATTATCTAAATGCACTGAGGACTACTGCTATAGCAACCATTGAAGTAATTGTTTTTCCAATTAATCATTCAGTTTATTATTTTATTTGCCACTAATTGTGAAACTCTTTTTAGGGATATTGTTTTCTTACTAGTCTATCCTACATTCTTATCATTTTGAGTTCTTGTATTACGTTTTTGTGTGTTGTCCTGTTTTCTCCTTCACTGATACAGTTATCTTTTCCCTTGTTACTAGCAAGTTTGTTTCTAGCAATCTCTTCCTGCCTAGAGTAAAGTAGCTGGAAAATTAAATATCAAAACCTGTTAGAGTACTAGCAAGTAGATTCTTAGCAGTTCCTTCTATGAATAAAGATGAGGTGTTGGAACAGACTATAGAGCATCTCTTGGTAAGACAGGGACCAGCTTTGCTTTCTTCCTGTTCTTCACTTGTAGCCTTGGGAACCAAGCTGATTCCCCAGCATTTGAAAGATAAATGCATTATTAAAGCAAAGTAGAATCCACTGGGATGCAACTTCCACTCTGTGATTGTAGGCTTCGTATGAGTCAACTGTTGACACAATAATGCTATGTAACAAACCACCCCATAACTAAGTGACTTGCAGCCATAAGCCTTTATTTCTCTTTGTCTGTAGGTCAGCTAGACCTTTGCTAATTTAAGTGTGTTTAATTGGGCTTCTTGGCTCAAAACTGTGGATTGGACAGCGGACTGCCCAAACATGTCCTCTTGGACTAGTAGCTCCTTGAGGCAAAGGTGGGGGATAAGAAAGCTGAGGAGAGGCACATTTTGTCTCTAGAGGCCTAGACTGGTCACAGGCACATTCTTACTTCCACCCACCTTCCATAGGGCACAGCAAACCATATGGTCAAGCTTAACCACAGAGAAAGGCAGAATATTCCAGCAAATGAATATTTGCTGAATAATTACTTAATTGACCACAAGCTGCTCCTTCTTACAAGTGAATTCAGATTTTTTTAAAAAGAAAAGTAGCTACAGATCTCCTTGCTATGGTTTTTTAAAAAGGCAGATTATGCATTCCAGTAAAATATCAAAACTTCTAGCAGTAAGGACTCTGGATTGTTATTCATCCTTGGAGTGTAGGTAATGGACCAAAACCCAAAACAAAACAAGCCACCGGTTTAATAACTGAAGGAAGAAAATATTACCAATAGTCCCTCAGCCATGAAGTTTCGTCCCCAGTTCCGAATCACAGTTTATGGATATTGTCATCCGAGTCGCTTCCGTGAGTTCCCATGGTACAGTAATCCCACAAGGGGCAGTTTGTTCGTTGCTTCTGAGAACACCATCTGCTCTGAGTGATGTCTATCTGAAGTCCCCTTCTTCTTCTATGTTGACAATAACTCTGCATAAGTAGAGAAATTTCGTTTCCTAACTTATTCATGGCTGGGAAGAAGGGTGCATTCTTGAGAAAGTTCACTGGAGAGAGGCACTGCCTGCCCTCTCACTTCCTCAGAGACAGCCTCATTCATTCTTTCCAGGGCTCAAGGACAGCAGTTTCCCTTAATTTAGAGCTTTTGAAATTTAAAGGCAACATGCTGATCCTTGTTTGTACTTTCTAGCTTTTTAATCTTTTTCCACTTAATATTCTCACTTACAATCAGAACAACACAGTCTGTATCTAAGAATTAACATATGTCAAGCCAAGGGCAGGATATGGAGCACCCTTGACAAGAAAGAGCATGGGCCTTGGCCTCAATTGGCCACATTTTCAATTTGGATGGTTATTAATGAACTGTGTGTCCTTGGGAAAGTGATCCAACTTCTCTGAGCTAAATCTCATTATCTCTAAAGTGAGTATACTAATGCCTAACTCACAATGTTGTGAGTTTAATGCAAATTTACTCTCAGCAATCTATAAAATAGAAAACATTTATTAGTGTACATGAGTAGGAGAAACTAAGACGACTTTGATTCTAGAGCTTATAATCCATGGGCAATCATCCAAATAGAATGAAAAGTATCCTTTGATTCTAATGTGGGTGGCACCTATAGAAAATTAAATAGAAGAAGAGAGAAATGAGTTTTCAAATAGTCAAATTTGATAAGGATTGTAACAGTCATTAATTTTTTACCCTTACATCTTGCAAATTTGGAAAAGGTTAATTCAGACAACATCCTGAATCTTCTACTGATGTTATATGGGTGGGGAGGGATGGATAAATTTCCCTGATTTCAAGTACCTAAATATTAACTTTTTATAGAGAAACAATGTTGAACTCTGTCATGAAAACTAATTCCATCTCGTACACATTGTAGAAATAAACTGTGAGCGCAACACTAACTTCATTCTTGTTTTATAAATACCACAAATCTTGTCTAAAATGAATAATTCTATAATAGTAATAGCAATGACTATTTTGAATGAATCCCAACTAAGGTACTATGCAAAATGCTTCATACAAATTATCTCATAGATTGGTGTGAGGACAGATATCCAACTTCTACAGAAAATAGAGACGCTGAACATGAAAGTATTTAAAACAATGACAAGGCAAAATTGCTCATTTTTGCAGTTATCCTGGAAGGAAAAACTGCCACAAAATAGTCAAATGTGACAAGTGCAAATGAAAAGACACTCACAGCTCACTAGGGAAGGGCACTGGACATCTGAGTCCTTCACTTAGTTCCATGGAAGTATTTTTATAGGCTTAGGAAAGAATATATTTTGTATATTTTAAAACAGGGAAAATTTGCCTTATTGATGAAAACTCTACTGAAGACTGAAAGGCGCAGAAAACAGGCTGAGTTTTAAGTTACACAATACTTTCACGTCTTCCTCAATTGAAGGACGTTTCTCCTCTGTATCAAGAAACAAACCTCTGCAGTGTTTGTCACAGTAAATCTGTAGGTCGAATGTGTAGCTGAAAATTGTCACTAGGGGGCAGCCTTTCACTGAAATGTGAGCTGTTGCTTTCTTCATCATCTGATTTCAATAAGAAACTGGCCCAGGGAGTCACACATTCTCGGCACAGCTTCTAAAGGAAAATTGATGCATCTGTAAAATGTCGAATCAGCACAGCCACTCAGTGGTGAGTAAAGGAAGGAAGAAGTCTTGCATAACATTAAAAGCCCTGCATAAATCGATGGCTAGGCATACAAATGCTGTGAGCTTTGAACACAAAACCTTGAGATGTGTGTATGCTGAGTGGGGGAACATGGCTATTGTCGGGTTTCTAAAGAGGTTCATAGTTTTGCTTCTTTTATTGCACGCTTGCACACACATGTAATAAGTTGAAATCCACTATGCAATTAAACATTTTATGATTGGGAAGGAATTGAAAGAAGTAGAAACTGATTAATTCCTCAAGCTCTGAAAGCCCAGGTTTAAACTGAGCAGAACACAGTGGTCAGGCAGTTCCTCTACTGCTTGGTGACTTTTGTTTGACCCTATATATCTGTCTATTGTTTTTCCTCTTAGCCACTTTTTCTCTTGCGTTTTATACTCTTCCAGTGATCTCACCTAACAAAATCAACAGCCCAGCACCAAGGAGAGTCATGACTGTGTTTTTTTAACCGGGCTCTGAATGGTCTCAGAACATTACACAGAGGCAATATTTGAAATGTGATACTGCTCAGTTCTCCTGCAAGCCAGCAGAGCTGTCGGGTCCTATTGTGTCTGAGATCATAAAAGGCAGCTGAGAGCTCCGACATCCCTGAGTGACTGGTGTGACCTTGTGTGGTCTGGCAACTGGAGCTAAGGGTGGCTTGGCACATGGTCACCCAAGACTCACGTGCAGCACAGGGTGGCCATGGGAATGCAGGTGGAAGCTGGAGCACCATGCCCAGAAGCCTGCAGTGTGAGTGGAGCTTTAAAATGGGGAAAGAAAAGAAATCGATTGGAGGTAGCATCTACAGCAACTTAAGCCTACAGAATCAGGAATTATCCAAAAAGGTATAGAAACTGGAACTCGTTATCGAGCATCACTGGGCTCCTTGGTACCCCACTCCCCTGCAAACATAAACAAACAAACAAACAAACAAGCTCTGCTTCCTGCTAGCTGAATGATTTTGGGCAAGTACTTAACTTTTCTGTGCCTTAGATTCCTCTTCAATAAAATGAGTGCTTAGAATAATGTCTAACACATAATGAACTCAATGAAGGCTAGCTACTATTATTATTTGTGAGGCAGAGATGAGAGAAGGGACTTCATGACAATTTTCAGTTTCTTCATCTGTGAAAGGAGGGTAATGGTAGAATCCACTTCATGGAAGTGTGGTAAGAATTAAATGAACTATTATATGTAAAGTGCTTAGAATAGTACCGACAAATAGTAAGTGCTCAATAAATGTGAATCGTTATGGTTGTTATTATTGTTGGAAATCTAAGTGGAGATAATGATACATTCTATTCTAGAGGGCTAAAGTGCTGTTGTAGGGAATGAATATGTGTTCAGTGCACTACAAATGGTCAACAAATGGCAATTCTTTCTATTACTTTGCCTGTGAATTCTGTTGCTTATGTTGCTTAGTGTTCATGTGTGTATAGACTCCAGAGAGAAACATGATTTCAGCAATGGGCTCTTAGAGTTTATATACTGTCAGTTTCATAGAGCATGGATTGCCAATTCTGTGTCCTAAAGCTTCTGATGATATGGATGGAGATATTTATGGATTCTTACCCTTCCAAAGAGCACACACCTGTCAGACTTTGTGCACATACATTCTGGAGTCTTTAGACATGCCACAAAGCTCATGTAGGGATTCCACAGAAATCCATGGGCCCAGGGCTAAGAATTCTTGCAATACAGACAAGAACATATCTAGAAGAGATTATCTTAATACAAACTTCATTGTTAATAATAGGGTTTGGAGGATGCTCCAAAAATCAGCAGTTTTCTAAACTGGTAGTTCTTAAATTCTTGATGGTGGGAACACAATAATAACCCAGGATACTTATTAAAATTAAGATTCTTTTTGTGTGCCGTGGCGCATGCCTATAATCCCAACTACTAGGAGGCTGAGGCAGGAGCATCACTAGTTCAAAGCCAGCTTCAGCAATGGCAAGGCACTAAGCAACTCAGTGAGACCCTGTCTCTAAATAAAATACAAAATAGGGCTGGGGATATGGCTCAGTGGTTAAGTGCCCCTGAGTTCAATCCTTGGTACCCCGCTCCCCTGCAAACATAAACAAACAAACAAACAAACAAATAAATAAATAAATGAAAGATTTTTGCGCTATTCCTCTAGACATTGGAAGGTAGTAGGTGCTGTGGTTTGAATGTGGCCTCTAAAGTTCACACGCTGGAGCTTGATCCCTCAGGCAGCAGTGCTGAGAGATGGTACTTTAAAGGCATCACCTTTAAGGCATGAGGGCTCTGCCCTCATGAATGAATGAAGTTGTTATCTTTAGTGTTTTTGTTACAGAAGCAAATTTGGCCTTCTCTTTCTCTCCATCTCCTTCTCTATCCCTTTCACCTTCCAGTGTGGGATGATCCAGAGAGAGGGCCCTTGCCAGAGGCCAGCACTTCCATATGGGACATCTCAGCCTCCTGAACTGTAGGAGGGGATATTTTCTCTGTCTTTTTTGTTCTATCTGGGGCCCCAGCTGATTAGATGGTGCCCAGCAGAGGGTGGGTCTTTCATATTCAGTCCATAGACACATGTCAATCTCCTCTGGAAACACCCTCACAGCCACACCCAGAAGTAATGCTTTACCAGTTCTTAATCCTGTTGACTCTTAAAATTAATCATCATAATGGGTCTTGGGGGTGAGGTAGCCCAGAAAACTGAATATTAGGATGTATCCTATTGATTTTTTTTTGTAAGAGGCTATTTGAGAACTATTTATTTAGCTTTGGAAGATCTTGAATCAGGTTTTAAAGCCATTGGGTTCTAAGTAAAGTAGAATTATTTTTAAAAGAGAGACAGAACATTTATCTAAACTAATTTATCTAACTAATCAGCATCCCTGCAAGAATAAAGAAGATCTGTGCTACTGCAGTTCTCTGGAAGGCTTAGAAGAGGTCTGGGTATAATTTTAACAAAGATAACTTTTGCTTGAGAGATGCAAGTTATACTACCAAATGCTTTGATGACAGAGGCACCAGATCTCAAGCCCACTCTTTTTAAAAAAAAAAAAAAAATTTTAGTTGTAAATGGACACAGTACCTTTATTTATTTTTATGTGGTGCTGAGGATTGAACCCAATTCTTCACACATGCAAGGCACATGCTCCACCACTGAGCCACAACCCCAGCCCCTCAAGCCCACTCTTATTATAATGTGGTTGTCTACTTCAGCTCCAACGGAGTTGACATGTACTGTGTCATTTTGTACTTAGGGGCATGTACTTATTTATTCCTCCAACCCATGATCATTTGATTATGATTTATTTTCTTAGTCAGGTGGCAAACTTGAGGTCAGGAACTATATTTGATTTTTTTTGGTAACTATTCCTCCACTCAGACACCTAGAATATGGCTCAGTAGATATTATTTCATAGATTCAATCACTGCTTAATTGGCTAACAGTGTAAGGTAGTTGAAAGGCCCATAATATGATCTCCAGTGGACCTCATGATAGCAAACGATCGTGATTCTTGCTGTAGTAGTACAGAAGGGCTTCATGATAAAGTGAATTCAAATGTATTTTGATTCTAGCCTTTATTAGAAGTCCATTCTCCTATGCATGTAATATGGAGGACCCTTTAGTTTGCATTCTTGGTTGGCAATTCTAAATGGTTTTGGGAAACATTCCCTTTATGTGGACCCAGCTTTCATGGGCTTACTTGGGAAAAATCCTGACTTCTTAAATGTTCCCAAGGGCCAGGGGTGGGTACTTCTTCCCTTCTTATCACACTAATGGCATGTTAAGGGTGAACTCGACCAACAGCTAAGTAAACACTGTCTTCTCATCCTTGCAGGCAGCTGGGGCAATCATGGTTGCTACAGAAAGACAAGAGTACCTGCTGACCTGAAGCCATCAGCTTCCAGAAAAATCAGGTTTTGAGAGGACTAAAATTGAGGACAGCTGTGTACCTCAATAATACCAGAGTTGATGACTCTGAAAACAATTGATATCATAGCTATCACACATATCTCAAACTATTATTTTAATATAACAAGAAGACCACTGGTATAAAGGAATCCTTAAGCATGTAGTAAGTACTAAGCCATGTTTGGAATTCCCATAAGCCTCATTATGTCTGAGCCTCAAATTAAGTTCTTTTTTCTTACCTGAATGTAGTTGCCTGAGGGCTTTTTTTTTTTTCCCCTCCCAATCTTTCTTTTGTCAGTGGCTATTTTTTTTAAATGGGCTTTGGAAAGTCTGGAGTCTTAAAAATGCTGCACAGAAATGTAGACAAACAGAAAGGCAGAGTAACAGAAGGCAGTATTTTGGGCAAATATATGGTAACATAAGGAAAGCTTGAAAATGAACATTGGTGCTACCTGGCAGTGCACATCCCGTGTGTCATTAAAGCCCAAACATCTGAAAAACATTTTCTGGGATTCATTGCCTTTAACTCCCAGAAGAATCTGCCTTTCTCTAAGTGACAGACAACATTCTCCTTACGCCTGCGGAATCTGCTATGAGCATTCGGCAACCGGGGAGAGGGAGGGCCGAGATGGTGCCAGTAACCAGGGAATTCAAGCCATTTTGAAAATGAGCAGAGATCAGGTGAGCTAGTCTTCCTGGCAAGAATTGAAGAATCCTTTTTTTGAAAACATGGTTGTGCAGCATAAAAATCTTAAGGGGATCGTAAGTGCTTTTAAACAAAAGAGCACAAGTAGAATCTGACACGGAAAACACACGGCTCTACAAGCCTCCCTAGACATTCACCCTTTTCTTGCTTTTGTTTTTTTGACACTAATGAACGATTGAAGATGTTTAAAGCAGATTTATTGATGCGAACCGAAGGGACCCGCAGTTTCCACGGCTCTTCTCTGAGGAGGTCAGTTGTAGGAGTAAGGAGAGGTGAACTTCAGACAGGGCCCACAGTGAAGTCTAATTGTCAACGGTTCAGAACAATCACCAGGAGGAATTGTCTATTGTTCTACCAAAGCTTGTGATCTTTCTAAAATGGCAAAAATCAATGGGCTTACTTATAACTGAAATTTCTAGCTATTGATTGCCCTTCTCGACCCTCAGAGTTTCCCCTAATAAAGTTTTCGTAGAGGAAATGCTCAGTGGAAGACAGACTAGAGCAAGAAGTGGAAGCATCCAGACAGCATTTCTGTTATTCACATATTTTTCAGTTGCGGGCAGGTGACCAGTATATCAGTCAGGCTTTTTCCAAGAAACAGAAGGCGCACTTTGCTGGGAAGAGGATTCTGAGTCTGGAGAGAGCCAGAGCCCTGGAAGTGAGGCTGCTATAGAATACAATTATTGCTCGCACCCTGGGTTGGAGCACACAGCAGAAATAGACACCAGTCTCTCTTCTTGCCCTTTATCTTAGCTGGTGACTCCTGCAGGTCAGACCCACCTGGAAGCCAGAAGGCTAGGAAGCCTGGTGATACAGTGATTCAAGTCAGCTTGCTGTTGGCAGAGAGCAAGGCAGAGAGTAGGGTGGGAAATGGATGAGTGATGGCAAGCGAAAGCTCACCAGCAGCCATGCGTCAGCAACAGAGGACCACAATCGTGCAGCACAGAGTGCATGCATTTTAAAAAAAGAAACTTGTAACAAATCAGATATTCATTCTCTACATTTCCTATAAACCCTCATAATAGATCCTCAATAAAATTCTGCTGAGGAGTGTAAAAGCATATGGGGGTGGGTAGGTATTGTATTTCTTCTAGTTGCTTCATCTCTTTTCTATTATCAATGAGTAGAGCAAGACCTATATAAATGTATTTTCAGACTTTCCTGTCTACTTTTTTCTCTCCTTTGATATAAATTCCCTGGTAGAAAAGACTGCAAGGCTGTTGCTAGACAATTAGCATGTTCTCCATAACCTCAGTTCATGATGTTGTTAAGATCTTCCACCCAAGACTCACTTTCTGGCCCCTATTAGTATCTCAAAGAGAATAACAATCTTGGGATTTGTGTGGGAAATAGGAACTGGAATTTCAAGGTTGTCGTGGGAGGTAGATGGCTGCTCAGAAGGGGAGTGGGAGAGTCATTTATCTGTTCGGAAAACATTTGTGGACCCTGCTCAGCACTGAGCAGCTTGCTAAGTCCAAGGAACACACTGATATAAAAGACAAGGGAAAGAAAAGAAATCCAAGGAGTTGCAATTTAATGTGAAAGTGCTTTAATAGAGAAGTGAATAAAGCCCTGGAGTATTGCTAAGTGAAGTGTCTGAGGAATCAAAGAAGGATTACAGAACAGATGACATATGAACTGGATCATGAAAAAAAAGAAGTAGGGATTTGCTAAAGATATGTCCTGAGTAAAAGCACATTTTTTAGCAGTGTGGCTGAGATTGGTTGAGATGGGGTTCGAGGAGAGAAGGTCAGAGACAAAACATTCTGAAACATTCCTTATCTGCCATAGTTTTGTTTCTTTAGCATTTTATTTAAACACAACACATAATACAGTTTTTAGGTTAACTTCCAATTTTTCCTCATTCACAAAAGAAACCTCTTTCATCTTTGGTCATTCTAGTTCATTCTTCTTCCCTGCTCTGTGCAGTTTCACACAATGATTTAGTATTAATTTGCAGAGTCAGTAACTGCTCCACATTTACACTTGTGTCTAAACTTAGATTTAGTTAAATCCTAATGCATTGTATTTCCATTGCTCAAGCTATTGCTGTCATCAATTTACTATTGCACAGATTCAGGGAAAGCTGGGGCTTAAAGTTAGCTTTCCTACAGAACATCCTCCGCCAATTGTAAGCTGCTGTTGGCAAACCAGGAAAGATTTTCCTCTGGGTCTCTTTAACCTTCGTCTCTCTGGTTATGCTTTGCTTTGTTGATAGACAGAATCAGAGACAGAAGGAGGTGGAAGTTATTTAAGCAATTCTTAATTTTGATAAAAGAGACTGGTACCTGGAATAGGAGGCAATATTTCTCCTACTTTATAAAAGTGGTTTCTACTTTACTTTATCAATCTCTCCTGATTCACGTGGCTTATAACTTTTTATTAAGCTGTTTCATGTACCCCAATAGGTCATGACAAGAATCATTTAATTTAAACTGAATTTAATTTTTATTTTATAGCTAGAAAATACAAAAAAGCCTAAATTAGCTACTTAATTATTGCTCTTTATTTTTTTAGTTGTAGTTGGACACAATACCTTTAATTAATTAATTAATTTATTTATTTAATGTGGTGCTGAGGATCAAACCCAGTGCCTTGAACAGCTAGATGAGTGCTCTACCGCTGAGCCATAACCCCAGTCCCTTAATTATTGTTCTTATAATAAAACTTAATTATTGTCCTTATATAATAATGTATTCATTTTATTAGCCATTAGCAGGGAGGAAAAAATAATCCCTGACCATAGCTGGGAAAGGTAGCTAATCTTGGTTGACGCTTAAGTTTTTAAATGATCAATAGACAGGTTAAAGTGACCCTTAAGTCATCACTAGGTGGAGTCACAAAATGGAAATTACAAAATATTTCCATTCAAGAGTGCAGTTTTTTAAAAATGTAATTCATTGGGAAAATATAAAATAATATTTCTCCAACATAGTAAAATAAAGTGACTCAATTCTCTAAAGACTTTTCACTACAATTTCAAGCTAGGGAGGCCTTGGTTAGGAATTTTAAAAAAAAATTTTCTTGTCTGGGCAGGAGTTTAAGCAGTTTCCCTCGTGTGATGCACCTGGGCCTAGCTCTTTCATCTAGACCATTTCCCAACAATGAAGTCATTGATGAGGTACCAGGATAGCAGGATTAACCAGATCCTCCAGTTTGTTGCAATTGCCTCCGTTACTCACGTATGTGGGACAGAAACTCCCCAGAACATTGTGATTTCTAAGAATAAGTCTCAATATGCTGCTTTAAGGAGGGGAATTCATAATCATCATTCACATTTTTATTCCATGATAGAATTCTTATTCATATCTTTGTACTGTGCAAAAAACTACCAATGATGACTAGGAAGGTGGCAATCTAAGTTTCTATTGTAAATGGCTTGCAGAAAATTTAAGACCTGTAACATTAAACATTTAAAAATACAACCTATGTGAACACATTGTTTTATATCATTTGTCCTGAAGTGATTACACAAATAAGACCAAGCAATTATTTTTATCTCATTTTATAGATGAAGAAAATGTATCCATAGGGCACAGGTGAATTGGCCAAGTTTGCACAAGTGAATGGAGCAACAAGAACTTGAACTTTGTGTTTTGACTTCAAGGCCTTCATGTTCTCCTTCATGTCTATGGCATTCCTGAAAAAGGCATGAATGCTGAGCTCTTTCTGCACAGGTCCTGCACTGCCCTGGGTTTCCTCATGACCAATGGCCCACAGTGGTAGAAGAACAGTATTTTATATTATGGTCTGAGGTTACAAACAAACAAACAAAAAGCCAGAGAAATACTGGTGCTCAAACATGGAAGCACACGAGCAAAAACCATACAGGAGAGAGTTGTGATCCAGTTTAACAATTCACCCTTCATGAGCATGTGCCGGGTGCCAGGACTACCGCCAGGAACTATTAATAGAGGTGAAAAGCAGAATTCCTGCTCTAGAGAAACTCACAGTTTGGAGGGGGAGATAATTAGAAGACAGTGTGACAAATGTAATATGCAAAAGGTGTTACGGGATCCTATGGTTAGAAATCTATATTCCAGCTGGAGCTAGGAAATAAGACTGAGGGAGGGAACTTGGAAATGCTGTCCAAAGAGGAAAGCTCTTGAAAGAGCTCATGGTTAACCTAGCAAAGGAGAAAAGGACATTTCATGTACAAAGACTGGGGGGTGAGTGAGAGCACAGAAAACTCAAGCCATCACAGTGCATGCCTGGTAGAGTTAGGATGTGCAAGGAGATGAATTTGAAAAGAGATAGGGACAGGCTGGGCCTGGTGGCACATGCCTGTCATCCCAGCAGCTCAGGAGGTTGAGGTAGAAGGATCACAGATTCAAAGCCAGCCTCATCAAAAGTGAGGCACTAAGAAACTCAGCGAGACCCTGCCTCTAAATAAAATATAAAGTAAGGCTGGGGATGTGGCTCAGTAGTGGAGTAGCCTTGAGTTTAATCCCCAATACCACACCCCCAATTTAAAAAAAAAAAAAAGAGGAGACAGGACCAGATAATAAAAAGTGTGGTAAAAGGTGGTGAAAACCAGAGAAAGTAAGGAGTTCAACGTGTGCATTCTGGATACAAGAGAGCAACTTCAAGGTTTTTTTGATTTTTTTAAAATTAAAATCGAGGTAGAATTCATATACCATAAAATTAATCACTTTAAAGTATAAATACATTTTGGTTACATGTAGCACATTCAGTATTGTGCAACCATCATCTCTCTCTAGTTCTAAAAGATTTCATCACCTGAAAGAAAGCAGCTACTCCTCATTGCTGACTGATAAGCTATTTTTTTTTGTGTGTGTGTCTAAGGATTTACCCACTCTGCATACTTCATATGAATGGAATCATACAATATGTGACCTTATGGCCTGCATCTATCGGTTAGTTATATTTCTGAGGTTCATCCATGTTGTAGTGTCTATCAATGCTTCATTCCTTTTTATGGCCAAATAATATTCTGTTATATGGATATACCACATTTTGTTTGTCCATTCAAGGACATTTGGGTTGTTAATACTTGTGGGCTAGGAAAAATACTATTTCCATGAACATTTGCATATAAGATTTTGTTTCAATATCTTCTTTCAATTTGGGGGGTATATAATTAGGAGTGGAATTGCTGGGTCATACAATAATTCAATGTCTAACTTTTTGAAGGATTGCCAAACTATTTTCCACAATAGAAGGATTTTTTTTTTTGTATTTTCATCAGCAAGGTACAATAGTTCCAATTATCCTCAGTCTTGCCAACACTGACTTTCCATTTCTAAAAATTATGGCCATTCCTAGTGGGTATGAAGTAGTATCTCATTGTGGTTTTAATTTGCATTTCCTTAATGATGACCAATATTGAGTATCCTTCCCTGTGCTTGCTAGCTATTTATGTATCTTCTTTTGAGAAATGTCTATTCAAGTCCTTTACCTATTCTTCAATGGGATTCTTTTTGCTCTTGAGTTGTAAGAGTTCTTTATAAATTCTGTATAGTAGACTCTTTTCAGATATATAACTTGTACATATTTTCTCTCTCACGGGAGCCAGCTTTTCTTTTTATTGATAGTATCCTTTGATGTTCAAATGTTTTTAAGTTTGATGAAGTCCAATTTCTCTGTTCTTGATGTTGTTACTTGTGTTTTTGGTGTCATAAAGATCCATCAACAAATCCAATGTTATTAAGATTTACCCTTATGCTTTTTCTTTTTTTAAGAAATAAATTCATTTTAATTTATTTAGGTATATCATGAAGTTTTATCCCTGTTTTCTTCTTTTAAGAATTTTATAGTTTTAGCTCTTTCATTTAGTTCTCTAGTTCATTAAAAACAAAAACAAAAAACAAAAACAACAACAACAAAAACCAACATGTTTTAAGACAGTTGTTTAATAGTTTTTATCTAGTAAGTCTAATGTATGCTTCCTAAGGAACAGTTTATACTTCTTTTCTTGTGAATAGGCCACATACTTTCTTCTTTCTTTGTATACTTTGAACTTTTTCTTGTTTAAAAATAGATATTTGAATACTATAGTGTAGAAGCTCTGGAAATCAGATTCTCACCCATTCTTTGGTTTTAATGTTGACACTTTGGAGTTGTTGTTTAGTCAGTGATTCTTCTAAAATGTTTTTGTACAGCCTGTAGTCTTTGTTACATTTGACTACCAAAATCCACATTCTATTAGCTTAGTGATTGTCTAATATTTTGAAAGAGTTTCCAAAAATGCCTGGAGCCTTTATAATGTTGAGATATGTTCCTGTTATCTCTAGGTTTTCTAGTGTTTTGAACATGAAGGGGTGCTGTATTTTGTCGAATGCTTTTTCTGCATCTATTGAGATGATCATATGATTCTTATCTTTAAGGCTATTGATGTGATGAATTACTCTTATTGATTTCTGTATGTTGAACCAAACTTGCATCCCTGGGATGAACCCCACTTGATTGTGGTGTGCTATCTTTTTGATATTTTTTTATTCGATTTGCCAGAATTTTATTAAGAATTTTTGCATCTATGTTCATTACAGATTTTGATCTGAAGTTTTTTTTTCTTTGATGTGTCTTTGTCTAGTTTTGTAATCAGGGTGATATTGGTCTCAAAGACTGAGTTTGGAAGTGTTCTCTCTTTTTCTGTTTCATGAAATAATTTGAGGAGTATTGGTATTAGTTCTTCTTTAAATGTCTTGTAGAACTCAGCTGTGTATGCATCTGATCCTGGGCTTTTTTTGGTTGGTTGTCTTCTATTTCATTACTTGAAATTGATCTGTTTAAGTTGTGTATATCATCCTTATTCCATTTGGGCAAATTATATGATTCTAGAAATTTATGGATGCCTTTGATATTTATATTTTATTGGAGTATAAATTTTCAAAATAATTTCTAATTATCTTCTGTATTTCTGTAGTGTCTGTCATGATATTTCCCTTTTCATCATGAATATTTTTAATTTGAGTTTTCTCTCTCCTTCTCTTTGTTACCATGGCTAAGGGTTTATCAATTTTATTGATTTTTTTCAAAGAACCAACTTTTTGTTTTGTCAATTTTTTCAATTGTTTCTTTGTTTCAATTTCATTGATTTCAGCTCTGATTTTAATTATTTCTCACCTTCTACTACTTTTGGTGTTGACTTGCTCTTCTTTGTATGCTAATCCCCAGGCCAACATAATTCTAAATGGAGAAAAATTGAAAGCAGTCCCTCTAAAAACTGGAACAAGACAGAAATGTCCTCTTTCACCACTCCTATTTAACATAGTTCTTGAAACACTAGCCAGAGAAATTATACAGATAAAAGAAATTAATGGGATATGGATAGGAAAAGGCATTTCTGTATATCAGTGACAAGTCCTCTGAAAGAGAAACTAGGAAAACTACCCCATTTACAATAGCCTCAAACAAAACAAAACAAAACAAAACAAACATGGGAATCAACAAAAGAGGTGAAAGACAATGAAATGATGCAATGAAAACTATAGAATTCTAAAGAAAGAAAGTGAAGAAGATCTTAGAACATGGAAAGATCTCCCTTGTTCTTGGAGAGACAGAATTAATATTGTCAAAATGACCATATTACAAAAAGCACTATACACATTTAATACAATTCCAATAAAAATCCCAATGACATTCCTCACAGAAATTGAAAATGCAGCTATGAAATTCATCTGGAAAAATAAGAGACCCAGAATAGCTAAAGCAATCCTTAGCAAGAAGAGTGAAGCAAGTGGCATCACTATACCAGAATTTAAATTATACTACAGAGCATTAATGATAAAAACAGCATGGTATTGGCACAAAGATAGACTGGTAGACCAATGGTACAGAATAGAGGACACAGAGAGTAGCCCACATAATTACAGTTGTCTTATATTAGACAAAGGTGCCAAAAACATACACTGGAGAAAAGATAGCCTCTTTAACAAATGGTGCTGGAAAACTGGAAATCGAAACAAAATAAAATTAAACCCCTTTCTCTTATCATGCACAAAACTCAACTCAAAGTAGATCAAGAACCTATGAATTAAACCAGAGGCCCTATGCCTAATAGAAGAAAAAGTAGGCCCAAATCTCCATCATGTCAGATTAGGCCCCAACTTCCTTAATAAGACTCCTATAGTGCAAGAATTGAAATGGGTTGGATTCAAACTAAAAAGCTTCTTTTCAGGAAAAACAAAACAAATCAAAACATCAAAAAACAAAACAAAACAAAAAAAACAACAACAATCAGTGAAGTGAATAAAGAGCCCACATCTTGGGAGAAAATCTTTACCACTCACACATCAGATAGAGCACTAATCTCTAGGATATGTAAAGAACTCAAAAAACTAAACATCAACAATAAAACAAAACAGAAAAACAAAAACAAAACAAAACACCCCCCCATAATAACCCAATCAATAATGGGCCAAGGAACTGAATAGACACCTCTTAGAAGAAGATATACAATCAATCAACAAATATATGAAGAAATGTTAAACATCTCTAGCCATTAGAGAAATCCAAATCAAAACTACTCTAAGATTTCATCTCACTCCAGTCAGAATGGCAGCAATTATGAAGACAAACAACAATAAGTATTGGCAAGGATGTGGGGAAAAAGGCACACTCATACATTTCTGGTGGAACTGCAAAATGGTGCAGCTAATATGGAAAGCAGTATGGAGATTCCTTGGAAAGCTGGTAATGGAACAACCATTTGAACCAGCTATCCCACTCCTCCATCTATACCAAAGGACTTAAAAACAGCATACTACAGGGATGCAGCCACATCAATGTTTATAGCAGCTCAATTCACAATAACTAAATTGTGGAACCAACCTAGATTCCCTTCAGTAGATGAATGGATAAAGAAAATGTGTTATATATACACAATGGGATATTATTCAGCATTAAAAGAGAATAAAATCATGCATGGCATTTGAAGGTAAATGGATGGAGTTAGAGAATATAATGCTAAGTGAAGTAAGCCAATCCCAAAAAACCAAATGCTGATTATTTTCTCTAATATAAGGATGCTGATTCATAATGGGGTGAGGGGGGTGGAGCATGGGAGGCATAGCTTTAGATAGGGCAAAGGGGAGGGAAGGGAAAGGAGGGGGCATAAGGGTAGGAAAGATGGTGGGATGTGGTGGACATCATTACCCTAAGTACATATATGAAGACATGAGTGGTGTGACTCTACTTTGTGTACAACCAGAGACATGAGAAGATGTGCTCTATATGTGTAATATGAGTTGAATTGCATTCTGCTATCATATATGACAAATTAGAATAAATAAAATTAAAAAAATTTGGAGATTTTGGGGAAAAAATGCCTGGAGCCAAAAAAGGCAAAACAGAAACAGGAATAAAACAACAAACAAACAAACAAAAAACCCAAAAATGCTCCTAGTCTTTGATAGGCTCTGTGTGAGGGTATGACTTCAATTCTTAGTTAGACCATTGCTCAATTCTTCCTTAGCTTTCAGTTCCTGCCTGTCCACAGCCTTAAGGTCAGTATGAAAGCCTTCAGGGTCTTTTCAGGACTTGCATAGGCATTCACCTTGCATGTGTGGAGTCTTATCAATTCCCTAGTATATAGGAGGTTTAAAAAGGCTGAAAAACCTTTATCTTTCCATTTATGTCCTTTTCCTAACTCTACCTTCCCTGGTTTTTCAGTGTGTCTATTGTTTTTCTTCACTTTTAAATGCTGTTACAAAATGCTGCCCAGGAAGCTTCCCAAGCCCTGGGAATACTCTCAGTTGAGTAAAGCAAAGGCAAACTCTTGCATCTTTAGGGAGACCAAAACAAAACATCACAATTCTTTGAGAATAATATCCATCTTACTCCTTTTGCAAGAGGAATGCATACTACCATCATGACCACTAATGATATGGGGAGTAAGAGATGGTAGATGAGCAATCCAAAATGTCACAGTGCAGTCCAAACAATGTATCAGCTTCTTTCACTCCTACTTCTGCCTTGGCTGTTTGCACATTTTGACTAGATTTCAGGTAGATTAATACAATTTTTGTCAGGTTTTCAGCTGCCTTTTTTTCTCTTATATATCCTTTACATTTTTAAAATTATATATATATACACACACACATACATACATATATATATATATATATATATGTATACAATGTAAAACTTGTCATTTTAACTCTTTTAAAGAGCACAATTCATTGGTATTAATTACATCCACAAATAATCACTATTAGTTCCTTTTATAAAGGGATGAAGACCTGGAATTCTGTACAGCCCCATTTTTGGTGACGCTACTTTCTGCTTCAGGTCTTTGAGAATGGAAGTAGTGTATGTCATACATGTTAGACAAATTATAGGGTTAATGACTACAACTTTATCATAATAAAAAAGTGTTTGTTAAAATAGAGCATACACTGGATGTCTCAATATTATTTTTATTACTTCTTGTGAATTTGTAATCTTTTCAAAGTAAAAAGTTAAAAAACATAATAACCTACTTCAGGAATATATGTGTGTGTGTATTTTTTTTCAGACATCTCCAAAGGAAAAAGCTAAACTCAAAGTAGCACATGAAACCAGAGAATAAGAAGTATATAAATAGTTTATATAATTTCCTAAGAAAATCCTGGAGACATGCATGCCATGGCACAAAATTCTAGTCAGGGATAATCACATTGAGTGCTGAAAAAGAAGAATATTTAGCTTATTTGGAGAAATGAGAAGGTTGATCTAGAATGGACATTAAAAGAAGCTTTCAAAAGAATACATTGATTATATTTTCACTTTTCGGCCAGATTTTAGCATCATGTAAATAAAATATATTTGGACACATACACAGAGAACAAGAACAGAAAAGAAGAAACTAGAAATCAAAAATAAATATAAGCTATGGGAAAGGGGTCAAAACAGAATTTAGGCATTACAGGTGAGGCAAAAACCAATTCCCTCTATCTTTTAAGTCTAGCCACTGGTGCACAGGAAATTAACCTAGCTGAAGACAGGTTAACAGTAGAAAAGGCATAAAGTTTTATTTTATGTTAATACTTTATTTCTGTGTGTTCAAGGGACTCATAGAAAAAGAAGTGAAACCCCCCTCCCCAAAGCTGTTAACTCTGAGAGCTTATATACTGTTCTAACAAAGAACAATTAACTTGTGGAGAGGCAACAAAACAAAGGAAAAGGACTTGGCTTGGCTCCTAGGGGTATAAATTGTGGGAAGTAAACATATAGGGGTAAACTAATGGAGCCATGAATAATAGTTATTTCAGTAAGGCTTGTTTATGCAGATTCAGGTAGATACCATTTCTAGTGTTGAGTCACCTTTCCTGGTATGGAAGAGGGGAGGGGAGCACCTCACAAAGGGAAATTTATACCCTATCTTTAGGCAGAAAAGGAGAGTACAGAAGGCTCTTTCTGCATCCACTGTTTCTCCATTCCTCCAGCTCAAAATAAATCTTATGCCAAAGTGGCATACTTTGGGGGTAACGTAATCTATAGAAACGGGATTTAATACAGGGTACTAGATGGTCATAAAACCATTAGGAGAACAGAGCAGCAGGATCTAGCAGAAGACCAGCAGTGACTTCCAAAACATCACAGATATGAACCCTTTTAGGTGCTGCAATCCCTACCCACAAAATTTAAGTTGGTAGTTAAAAAAAACTAGGATTGGTAGCCACAAGCACTGCTGTCACAAATGCTTCTTGACAACCCTTAATGAAATGTGGTAATTGGGCCTGGAACATTGAATCTGATGTCTACCACCCTAAAAGTTGCCTTCTGCCATATGAAACTGGAGACTGGACAGAGGCATTTCCATGACATTGCTTCCTAACAACTGAAAAACTGAAAGTCACCAAGGCAGTTTCTGCTTCATTTCTACCTTTGACTTTCATGCAAGTGCATCTAATTGTAGAAGATTATTGTGTACATCCTCGACTTGGAAGATTCTAGGGAATATAATTTTTGACTTTGGCTGGTACTGTATGGAAATGCATCCTGAAAGGAAGTGGCATGGATATTGAGTACCAATTGACTGCATTCAACCCTGCTGTAGTTGAGATATATCCTCTGTTTTTATGTCTTCCTTTGATTGGGAATTTTATTACACCAAGGTCAGAATGGGGAGGGGGATTAGGGATCATTTTATGCCAATGAGAAAACCAAGACTCAGAACATTCAAGTGACCTGTTCCTTCCTGCAGCCAATTAGTGGAAAATCTTTTTTTTTTTTAACTTAAAATTTATTTCTTTGACATATAAAAACAAAAATTGTACATATTTATGAGATACCAAGTGATAGTTATACACATATTCATTGTATAATATTTAAAGCAGACTCAAAATATCTATCTCCTCCAACATTTATCATTACTTTCTGTTGAAAACATTCAAATTTAATTCCAATACCCAAATCTTAATTACTGGTCTAGGCCCTTTTCCAGATATTTAATATTCATAACTTCCTTTGTTCCAAAGACGATTTGAAGTGACTTGTCTTATAAAAAAATATAGTAGAATAAAACAAACAAACAAAACACATGAAGAAGGAGACACACAGGAAGGGAGCATCACACCATGGATCCAGGAACTTGGCATGGAGGAGAGGATAATTAAGACGCCTGAAGGGTAAGCAAGCAATCTGTGATTCAATCTAATTTTAAGGTGTTTGGGTAACGAGTTGGATCTCAATTTGGGTATGTTAAAAAGAGTTCCTTTATATTTTATCATAATAGTAGTCTTTTAGTTAAAATTGTCTCAAGAGAATAGTGATTTCCTAAAAGCAGTTTCTTCAAAACATAGCCTCAAAAGCTAAAGGGACATCAGGGAAAGGTTAGGTGCCTGGGGCAGCAGCGATTTGTTCTGAGGAAGTGGAAACACTACCCCTAAAGGATGGCACAGGCTCTGGAATCAGCTAGGGTAACCCTACACAGTCGGGGGCTATCTGCGCATGTCACGATTGTCAGCTGGAGGCTGTGGAGATGATTTGCAGAGGGTGTGAACGTGCCAAGCAGCAGTTTGATTTGGTGATCAATTCAGAAACGAGTAATAAATTTGCTTGACAAGAGCTAAATAAGAAAAACGGAAGGAAACCCTGTATAAACTGTTAGCTTTTTGTTTCTTTAAAAATGTACTTAGGAAATTAAATAACTTTTTTCTTCTACCACCTCACTACATCAACATCACTTTTATGTTTAATTTTTGTTCCTAGAATACAATTTGATGTTGTCTTCAACCTGTTCCTCTAATTGCAATTAAACCCTGGGGAAGTTATCTTTTCAAATGCCAGAAAATAAGTTAGTGCTCAAGGGAACGGCAAGGCTGGAAATGTGATGTGAGAAATCAGTAAGCCAGCTTTTTCTCCTCCAGAACAAAAGAAGGGTCCGGAAGATGGGATCACCCATCAGTCTCACACGGGAAGCTCTGGTACTCATTTTCCCAAGAAAATAATTGTTCTGCATTCTTTGGATCATCTGACAAACTGCTTTCTGGTGTATTGATTTGCTGCCACCCTGGAAAAGTAATAAATCAATAATTAGTTCTGTTTAGAAAGCAGGAAAAGTTGTGTTAGCTTGAGGAACCACATAATTTTGAAAAGGAAGTAAACCCTTGGGGAAAAAATAATGCCTATGGAAGGAGCTTTAAAGTCCCAAATAATAGGAATTGTAGAGAGCCTTAGCCCCATGCCATTTTCTGTGGGTTAGTATTGCTGGTAAGATACTAAGAGGCCACACCTATACTGGAGTATCAGGGGAAACAGACAAGATGGTCAGACTGGAAATGTGAGGTTCAGGAAAGACATCATGACTTGGAAGCAGCGTTGGTATCAGAGACATAATTTTTCATTATAGCTCTTTCATATCCTAGCTAAGCTTGCCTGACAAAGTTACTTCAACTCCTTGAACCTCAGTGTCTTCATCTTGCAAAACTGAAATGAAAAAGTTTCCAATGCTCTGACAACTCAAAGATGACTAGTACATAATAATTGATAACTAGTAGCTGTTACAAGGGAATTTTGGAGTCATGGGGGCTAGATTAAAAAGGAAGAACACCAGAAGTTGGTTAAAATTTTTTTTTTAAGTTGATAAGGCAGTCAGTTTCTAACCACAGAGAAATCCATACATTAAGAAAAGCACATGATAAGAGACACTGGAGAGAATTTGATGCTAAGTCATTGAAAGGAAGTCAATGATTTATTTGAGGGAAAAATGGTGTTCAATTTATCAGTAGAAAGATATTTGACATTTGTGGGAAATGGGAGAAAAGTCTCATCAAAATATAAAAATGCAGAAGCCATTAACTGGATGAAATGGAATCCTTGGTGGTATGTGAGGGAGGGGACAGTGAGAAAGAAGTGGTCTTGGTGTAACTAGAGAAAGATGTGTAACAAATGGTATGTGTAGGCTGGAGTACAGGGATGGAGTCATTCTTGTGAGGGAAAATACCAGCAGAAACAACATCAAAATTTTCTAAGCAAGTATTCTGAGATTTCTTTCAGCAAAAATTCTGTAATTATAAACAAAATTTAAACCAATACAAGAAAAAAACAGTGCCTAACCAGTATGTTGACAATTTGTCTCCCAATGAAACTGGGGAAGCGAAAAGTTAGATCAGGTAAGAAATTAAAAGCTTCAGTTACCTACCTGTTTGTACTCAGGCTACTAATTCAGCAAGAACTGCAGACATGAGGTTTTAGGATGAGATAAGTCATTTATTCTAACAAAATAGAATAACCTCATGGCAGAGAGAGTGTTCACATCATGAACAAGAACTGGTTTAGTCAAGTGTTCACAAGGAATCTTTAGGTATTCACAGCACAGTTACATCTAACATTTTAGCAGAGGGGAAAAGTCAAAAATATCAGTTTGGATAAAATTCAAGCACTGATCAGAAAATCTTGATTGAAATAGATTTTTAAATGATTTTTTTAAAGCCAAAAATCTGACTGAAGACAGTAATGCAATCACATGAAGAAAATTGTTTGCCACAAAATGTCCAGATATTAGGGGTAATCTAGCAGTTAAGTGACTAGTAAATAATTCTAGAAGCATATTACAAAGTGTTTTGAATTGGTAATAATTATTATTTTTAAAAATACATCAGATCAGAGTTAGGGATATAGCTCAGTTGGTACAGCACCTGCCTCTCATGCACAAGGCCATGGGTTCAAACCCCAGCACCACAAAAACAAACAAAAAGCCCATCAGATCAGCAAGCTGTGGAGCTATGGAAACGTTTTAAATGTGAATGAAAAAAAATGTAGACTCAGTGAATTCAATTATTCTTTTTTTCTGAATATAAATGTGAACAGCATATAAAAAGAAAAAAGAATTAAGAGATTTTCTCCCTTTTGCTATCTTTTTAGTACTTGAAAAATTAAAACATTCCATTTTTTTAAAAAAAATATTTTGTTTATTCTTTTTAGTTATACCCAATAGTAGAATGTATTTTGACATAGCAAAGATACATGAAATATAACTTCCCATTTTTGTACATGATGTGGAGTTACACTGGTCATGTATTCATATATGAACATAAGAAAGCTATGTCTGATTCATTCTACTGCTTTTCCTGTTCCTATTACCACCCCTTCTCTTAAAAACACTCCAAAATTTTTAATGAAAACCAGCTTTAAGGAAAATTGTTTGAAAATTTTCCATGGTCATTTTTTAAAAAAAATTATTTTAAAGGAAGATGTGAAGGCTGAATCCCTTTTCTAAATTAACACTGGAAGCAGATAATTATGAGCCATGAAAGACAGAGTCAGGGAAGATCCCTAGAAGTGGCTTGTACTTACCCAAAATCTTTGAGTGGACTTTAGCTATGGCTGTTGTTTAGCTATGGCTACTGTTTATATACTACCTATATACATCGGGACACTGTGCCACAGGCTGGGTTTTTGCTGGTGTGGCTCTAAATGCTACAGAGTAGTGGTTAGAAGCCCTTGGTGAGCCCACACTGTCTGTGATGAAAGGCAGGATCCCAAACGGCCAAGAAGAAGGATCCCAAAAGTCCAAGAGGCATGGTCTTTTAGGGTATAAGGGCAGTAATGTTAATATAAAGAAGATTGTGTCTGATTAATCTTCCAGTTGTTTCTACAGTTTTGTTGGATGCTTTCAATCATGAAGTAGAATACCCTCACTGGAAAACAACAACAAGTAGGAAATACAGAAGAGTATAAAGAAGAAAATAAAGATCATTCTCACTCCACTCTCTGGTGATAACTGTGACAGCATCTTGAGGTTTACTCTTACAGACTTTTCCCCACAAAAACATTTTCACTTTTTGTAAGTTTTGCCTAAAAATGAGATATTTTGTATGCTGCATTTTTTTTCACTTAAAAAGCATGACTTGCAAACCTTTCCTTGTCAAAAACTACAGACATATCATTTTTGATGTTGATATTAAATATCTTACATTTAATGTATTGTCTGTATATTCTGTAGTTTATGTAACTCATCTTTTATCTTTTCAGATGAGACTATATTAAGTAACATAAATAATTTACCTTTAAGACTTTAAATATTTGGCTTCAAGTATGTTCTTCATGCACATTAATTCATACCCATTTCTGAATCTGTGCAGATCTAGCATGTCAGGAAATGAAAAAGAATCTTTATTCATTCACTTGAAGGGATTTTAGAACCCTGACATTCAGTATTTCACTGTGAAAAACAATGCTAAGCCAAACATGCTTGCTTGATTTTTTTCTTAGGATAACCTCTAGAAGTTAATTATCAGGCCAAAGAAGATGCACCACATTTTAAAATCTTTTGCTACATACTGCTGAGCTGCCAAGCTGGCCTCTTGAAAGGTAAATTGGTCTACCATCTTGCTCCATTTTCCATACCCTCCTCAATGCCATGTATCATTATTTTATTTAATCTTTACGAATCTGGTAGGTTAAAAAATGGCATCTCATTTTAATTTACATTTCTTTGCTGATGAGGTTGAGTATTTTCTTACAGCTATCTATTTACCTTCCTTCATTTTTGTGTTTTCCTATAGAATAGTTAATGCATGTTCTTTTTGTGAAATTTCTAGGGGAGTATTCTGTGGTGCAAACAATGGGAGAATCAACTTAGTATATTTTTGTAAGAAAGGGATGTTTCTCAGAGGGCAAGTCCTCCTCGATGATGAGCCGGACGCCTGGGATCACCACTGACTTGCGGAAATAATTGGGCCTTAACCTGTAGGGAAACACTTGTCTGACATTTTATAAATAATCAGAAAAAGAAAGGGTACTGTGGGCCTAAAATAAGTGGCTGGGACTAGGACAAAATAGTGTCTGAAAAGAGAGAAAGTGGCAGTTAAACCTAGAAGTTCACTGAGCAAGTGTTAAAAGGGTGACTGGGAACTATTTGCTTTATTATTTTCAAAAACATTTTCTCTTCTACTCAAAGTTTTAAAATGCTGATTGTTGAATTTTTTTTTCCAGATCTTTTTTTAGAAAAAATTAACCCAGTAAAAATGACTTTTTGGGGTGCATACTGCTATGGATTTTGCCACTAGGATCAGGATGTGGACCCGTTACATCTCCCCACAAATTCCCTGGTGCTTCCCTGGGGACTCACTCCCTCTGCCAAATTAGTTTTAAGAGTGTCATGTAATTTCATATTCTCATCAGCAATATGTGAATGATCTGGTTTCTCTACACCTTTGTCACCTTGATATTGCCATCTATCTCTCCTCTTTGGCTAATATCTGTTCAAGTCTTTTAGGAGATAGTTTTTTTTTTTTTTTTTTTTGAACTCAGGAGCACTTGACCCCTGAGCCACATCCCCAGCCCTATCTTGTGTTTTATTTAGAGATAGGGTATCACTGAGTTATTTAGTGCCTTGCTGTTGCTGAGGCTAGTTTTGAACTTGCAATCATCTTGCCTTAGCCTCCAGAGCTGCTGGGATTACAGGTGTGCACCACTGCATCCAGCTTGTTCAAGTCTTTTACCAGTCTTAAATTGGATTGTTTTCTTATGATTGAATTTTGAGAATACGTTTATGTATATCTGGCTTCACATCCTTTCTGTCAGATATGTGATTTGCAAATATTTTTTCCCAGTCATTTCTTCTTCTTTTCAGTGTCTTTAATAGAATAGAAGTTTTTATTTTGATGAAACTTCAGGATCAGTCTTGAACACTGTGTGGATGCTGGTTGATGACTCAAGTTTCTCAATTTCCCTCGAATCTCATCCCCATGTTTTTGGTCTCTGTAAACCAATCCCCAGGATTCCTCCCTAACCTCACCAGCTTACAAAAAGTTAATTATCCCTGTTAATTACATAATGTAAACAAAATATTTGATTTGCTTTCTAAGATCAATGCAATACTTGGCACGATTATTATGCACTTTTATCCATACCCAAAATCTGAGTCTTATACCTTGGGGAGGTAGGCACTTCCTCTTTTGATCTAGCTCTGAGCAGCACCTCCAATATCAGGGGATGATAGAGCACCATCACTGGAAGGGAGTTTAGAGCCCTGGGAGTAAACCCATGGTTTGTGGATTGGCAATATCAGCATTACCTGGGAGCCTGTAAGAAATTCAGACCGGCAGGCCTACCCCAGGTTAGAATTTGCATTTTAATGAGATCCCCAGGTGCATATTAGAGTTTCTGAAGCACAGCTGTACAGCTCATCTGGTTCTCCCTCTTATTTTACAAACAAAGAAATTAAGGTTCAGAGAGCAAGGATGGCCTCCAGGCCAGCAGAGACAGCTGGTGCTATGGCCAGAAGGAAAACCTGGTTTTCTAACTCCAAGGCCATTGTGCTTGTCCCCGCATCACCTCATCAACCGCCTCCAGCATTTTGATGACAGGGACAGCCCAAACTTCTTCCTCTCATCTTAGGCCATGCTGGGAGCCTCAGCTCTTGTCTTGATCAGAAATAAAATTGTCTTTGGGGGAAAAGATACACCTTATTGCTGCTATCCCCCAAGGATATCCAACTTTCAAAATGCAGACTTGAATTTTTGTAATGAAATGAACTAAAAACTCTGGGGGAATAAAGTGATTTTTTCCCTTGCATTTGTTTACTTCTCTGTAAGCTCCTGAGATGGCTAACACACTAGTTGTTAATCACACCATCTGTTCAAACAGTACTTCTAAATCATTCGATTCATACTTTTCTTCTTAAGGAATTTTTTTTTCAGAACAATATGTTTGCGTCTGTGTTACTCTCATCATTTGGCAATGCCGTTTGAGCTATTTAAACTTTCCTATTTATTGTAAATGACTTTTCAATCAGCAAATATTTTTTAAAAATGTGCACACACCACAAAAAAACTGTGTCTACTGACTTTTCAAACATTGGAAACAGTAGAAAAAATCTGTTCCAGGCTGTCTGCTGTCATATTTTTAACCATCTGATTATATTTAAATGAAGTGTTTAGGAAGAGGATTTATCTGACTGACCCTAAGAAATTTTCCCCATTGGCCCTGAAGATGGCAGTGCTGTGCAATTTAGTACAGCCCTTTGCTGCTGCGGCTGCTTTTTTCCTCCCCTAAAAGGAATTTCTGGAATGGCAGAAAGTGGGGGAGGACTCACTAGATCTGAACCTTCTAACACTTAGCATAAACCTCTTCTGAACCCTGGGACAATTTGGTTTATCTTTTGGTCCCTTTGTTTTTGTTTAAAGCGGTACCCCATGCATTTCCTGTTTCCAGCAGAGATCAGAAATGGAAATAGTTTAAAGGTTATTCTCATATCAGGGGTAACCAGGAAGCATCTATATAGCTTACCGAGAAGCTGGTTTTCACAAGACTGCTTGAATTTTTTTTAAAAAAATCCTAACAAAGGCTCAACCCAAGATAAGCAGGAGCTAAGAATACTGGAGATTTTGAATGCCTACTGGGATCACATCTCTGGGAGCCTGCTTCTCCTGTTTCCTCTCCTTAACAACAGAGGCCTGTCGCCTGACATTCTTTAAATTTCATTAGCAGGGTCTGGAAGAGTAGGCTCAGAAGGATACAAGCTCAGGCCTCAGGCTTTATAAACCAAAGGGCAGTTTCTTGATCCTGTCTTTGCAATGTGTGGACTTGGGAACTGGGGACATGGGGGTTTATGTAGAAACAGATATACCCAACTTACTTTTAGGACTGTCAAAATTTTGTGGCAATTTAACTAGCCGGAACACAATGAAAACAATGATCCTGGAGATCTTATTAAGTGCTATTATAAATGATAATAATAACCAGCAATGTTTATGTGCTATGAGCCAAATCCTTTGCCAAATGCTTTAGCAACATCTCATTTACTCTTCACCACAACAGTATGAGGTAGAGACTACACTCCCCACCACACACACACACACACACACACACACACACACTTCTTTGTATTTTGTTTTACTTAAGTGCCATGGGCAGCCCAGCCAGGAAGTCTGCCTGGATCCCAGCTGGTCAGATTTCGCCACTCGCCCACATAAGAAATATGCAAAGAATGGAAAAGGAAAAATAAATTTTATGCAGTTTGATCAAATTGGGGGAGAAGCAGCTGGGAAACTGAGAGAGGTGGAGGAGAGGAGAATAAGGTCCCTGTATATTCCTTCTCCTGAGTTTTACACAATTGTAAAGAAGCCAGGCCCCCAGTGAACACATACATTGTTTTGGAAGAGGGAGCTCTACATGGAACAGTGTACTTAAGTGACCTTAGATGTCTTTATATATATTGATCTACTCCAAGAATTTCTGGAGCAAAGATTTGATACTAAAACTGGAGACACCAAGGACACCCAGTTGAGAATGTGATTTCAGATATTCAAGGATAAATCTTATCAAAGATTGTAAAAAATATTTTTTTTTAAAAATTTTCTGGCAGGTTGTACCACACCTCAGCTCAGAGGATATCTCTAGATGGTTCTGTTAGCCAGCACTCCCAGTTCAAATGTGAGGACTTTCTCATTTATTGTTGTGTCATAGGTGTGTTGTAGAATTTGATTTCCCTTCTTGGTGCTTATGACTGTCCTACAACACTGCCTATGGCAGTCATTCTCAAAGTGTGGTCCTCAGACCTGTACCATCATCGTCATTTAGGAAATTGCTAGAAATACAAATTATCAGACCCCACCACCAGACCTATGGAACCAGAAATTCTGGAGGCAGAACCCAAAATCTATTTCAATAAGCCTTCCAGGTGATTGTGATGCACATTAATGTTAAAAAGTCACTGGACTATGCAGCATCTACATGTCATTTGGAAGAAATTAGTTCAAGTGAGTTAATGGCCAAAGTGCTGACTGCTGTGGAAGGGAAGTCCTTACTGGCAGCAAGGACAGGTAACACAGTCCATAAGGTACATACTTGCTTAGGTAAAGGCTGAACTGATTTTGAACTTGGTCTCCTTGGGCTCCATGTCCTCTTTCAGGACCTTATGCTCACATTGCTTCCTACCTCTCTATTCTCTCACCCCTTCCCCAAGCTTGGGGAATTCTTTTCTAGCACTGTGAGGATGGAAGGATGGAAGATGGAGGAATGGCTGAAGATGGTTTTTAGGAGACATCTCATTTTCATCCAAATCTTACACTTAGGCTTTTAAAGGTCAATGGCCAGGAAAAGACTCTTTTCTACTTTCTGCAATCATATCCTTTCTCTCAAGTTGTAAGCATATAACACCTAGGATGGAAGGTAAAAAGAAGTAAAAGTAGGAAGGACTATATATTAATTAGTATTTCAAAATTATTATTGCAACACGCTGGCAGGCAAGCTACTAGGTTTTCCATATTTCTCCCCCAAATGCCTTGGGCAGAGATCTCATCACGCAGAGAGATTAGAGGCAGCTCTAATTAGAGGTTGCTGAAAATGATTTGAGAAGCTCCACCTACGTCCTCCCAATGGAAAAATATCTCCTCTGTCAAGGATCTCATGTAACTTACATTTCTTCTTAGAAGTTTGTTCTGAGTAAAGTTTAGATCTAAGAGGGCATTTATTCCTTGGAATGAACATTCTCCCTGGAGAAGACAACTTGGTTTGCCAGATGCTTGGGAGTACTCTTTTCTTTCCAGCTAAATCCCTCCTCAGCATCCACCTTAAGTTGAAATGACTCTTTCGAATACTCACTGCTCCCTCCCCTTTCTTAATGTTTCCCTTTCTTAACGTTTACAGCAGTTACACTTTTAGTAATTTGTTCAATTTAGTTTAGAAATTTCTTTTACACTGCGTTGTTTTATTTTCTATTCCAAGTCAGATTGCTTTATGGGTAGACAACATCTTTTGTCTCCTCTTGATTGTCATCTTACAGGGGTTGAGAATAACTTTAGTTTTGTGGAGGAATTGCTTCCTCTCTAGCACTTCATTATCATGTGAATGCTGAGGCTGTTATTTTATATTAAGAAGGAGTTTGACTATGGACCTGTATTTGAAATCTGAGTTATCCCATACTAGGGGTCCAGCCTCAGCTAAAAGGGAAGGTCAAGTTTATAATATTTCACTAGGGGAAAGAGCACATACGTTTAGACTAGCTCTGATGGTGCAGGAGAGAAGAATGGAGTGACCTTGAAGCAGGAATTGGTATGTCTAAGGTGTGTATGTGTGTGTGTGTGTGTGTGTGTGTGTGTGTGTGTGGCTGGAGATGGTGGTCATAAAATGTGTTAAAAACTATATCTGTCACATGGAGGTCTCTATTTAAGGTTGTTTTCAAGTGAAACTCAGAGACTCCTAGAGGGTTTCATCAGGTTCCATTGAAGGGCCTCTGGATCTCCTTGGAGAGCTGGTCAATAGGAAAGTAGAACCTGGGGGAGTTATCCTTCTTCTAAGCTTACCAGAGTAGCTCCAGGATTTGCTGTTTTATCTGTGAAAGCTTTGTGTAAAGTTCTGTTTGAAATAAAGGTTTTCCTGCTGAAACAAAATAGGGGGAGACAATTTTTTTTGTAGTCTAAATTGTTTTGGTTTTTGCATCTTCATGTTTATTTCCATTTATTAATTCTTAGAATTTTGAAAAATTTTCCTGAAAATATCTCAGCTGAGCTACAGGAAAGCCTTTGTCCACGTGGAGGTTATTTCCAGAGGTGACCAAGGAAGTGATGGAGAAAACCTGAGAGAAAGCCCTACAAGATGAAGATAACACCTGGCAGGATAGGGCAGAATGGAGATCATGCCCTGCCTGTCTCCTCCCCTGATTTCTTCCACTAGTGCTAATGAGAGCTTATTATGAATATGCTATGTGTATGTGTGTGCGTGTATTTTATGTCTATACATATATTATCTTCTCCCAATGTAAATACTTTTTGAATTGAATTAAATTAAGAACTTTGGTACTATTACAGAGATGCTCAAAGTGCGTGTGGTAGAGGAGGAATGCTAAAAAGGAAAAATCATTGAAGAGAACTTGTCTTGCTTTACAGACAATTGCAAGGAAATTCGGAGGTCAAAAATGAAAATCTACACCAGGCTCCTCCATCCACTCTCTTCTCTTCCTCCTCCCTGACAGCAAGATGTTATTAAGAGTGATATTTTCAAGGATCATAACACAAAATCTAATAATGTCTCAACAACCCATAGTAGCCAACCTATCATGCCACTTGGGTGCCCGAATCCTGATTTTGAGATTCTTTTTAGGAAGACAGCGTGTGATTTCATTTCAGAGTTTGACAGTCTCTTAGATTGCTCTAAAGAATAACTTTTGGTCTCAAATTTTACTTTATTTTTTTAATTCTTTAAGAAAATCTCTTCTGGCTTTTCACAGTAAAGAAATAAAAACTGGAAAGGCATTCTGCAGCAGTAGCACCAGCGGCAACGGAGGCAGAGCAGCCCCCTCTGTCCCAGCTGCTGCCATGCTTCATAAAACCATCCCAAATGGGATGAGCACATTTAGCAGGATGATCAATTCACTGCTGCCATACCGCTTCTATTTATAATCTTGGCAGAGCTACAAATTTCAAGGGTTTTCGAAGACAGAGGAACTCTGCTACATGAAGTGATTTTAGCTCTCATCTTTTTAGAGTTTGAATTCAAGGGAGTGGGATTTTCCAGCCTCTAAAGGAATTGATGTTCTGGCAGAACATAGTTAGCTTTCTGCTCACAGGGGATGATTTTCAATACTGGTAAGGCAGAGGCTGGGGAAGGTCTTTTTTTTTTTTTTATAAGGAAACTTTATGTTTACAAGGAGTTTATAACATAGAGATATATTTCATTTTTTTTAGGTTTATGCACTGATAATATCTTTAAATCACCTAAGGGTTTATCTCACACATCTCTCTGTCTCGCTTCAAATTATTCATTTCCAATACTGACCTCTCTGTTAATTAAATGGTATGTCTATGGGGGCATTTCCACTTGAATGATAATTAATGTGTTTTTTCCCAATCCAGCTGCCCATGAACTCTAGTAGATAAATTGTTTTGTGTATAGCACATATTCGAGGCTGGGCTTGGATAATGATTTCCTGTTGAAACTAAAGACAAAAAAAAAAAAACCAAAAACCAAAACACAAAACAAAAACAAAAACAACAACAAAAAAAACCCTCCCACAACAACGAAAACACTGCAACTCAACATCATGCAAAGCACAAATTATTTTCTATACCTACCTTTTTATAAATTGGGTATGTAAGTGAGGAGAGAAAAAAAATATTTCCTAATTCATAAATAAGAGCACTGAAATACCATAGTAAACATGGTGGAAGCTACACTGACCTTTCTGTTGATTTTCATAATCATTTGATTTTCTTGCCTCTGTCCCTTAGTGGTTTATAAAGCATATGGTTTCTGAGACATGTGTAAATTAAGATTGGGTTATTTAAATATTTTTGGTGCTATGGATATGCTGAAATGTGACAAGTTTACTTTTTTAATGCACAAAGTAGTCTTTGATTTTTTTCAATGCTACTGATGCTTTTTTTTTTTTTTTGAGAGAAAGAATAGGTTATAGTGGTTAAAGACAGACTCTGAATAAGATCCACATTTAAATACTGACTTTATCACTTGGCAACTAGGATGCCTGACTTTTCTCCTCTATAATGTAGGACTCATAATAGTGCCTCCCTCCTAGGGCTATTGTGAGGATTTATTTCATTATTTATGTAAAGCAAATAGAAAGGTATCTAGCATATACTAATCACTATATTAACCATCAATAAATTAATATAGTATTTTCAAAGAGAAATATTTTAACCTTAAAGCAGATCCACTAAAAAAAGTCGTGAAACCTTGTCTAGTTTTATACTGCATTCTTAGTTAATTGACAGAAGTCTCTGAAAGGGCAATTTGGACTCTAGAATGCTATAACTTCAACAGATGGATAATGTGGACATGAAATTTGTAGTTTTAATGAACATGAGCCTTAAATAGAGGAACTATAAATCTAAATGGCAAGATGGGGGAGAATTGCTTACCCCAACAGGTGTAAGCTTCATAAGAGTAGATAGCAAAGATTTTTCTCTTATTCTGTAGGTTCTTTCTTTACATTTCTAATTGTTTCCTTTGCTGTGTGGAAACTTGTTAATCTGATGCAGTATCATTATTCATTCTTGGTATTATTTCCTGAGCTTTAGGGGTTCTATGAGAAAATGGCTACCAATGCCTGCCTACATGTTGGAGTGTCGACACTACATTTTCTTTTGCATGGCTTCTGGTCTAGTTCCTAGATCTTTGATTCATTTTGACTTGATTTTTGTGCAGGGTGAGAGATAAGGGTCTAGTTTCATTCTTCTACATGTGAATAACTATTTTTCCCTGCACTATTTGTTAAAAAGGCTGTCTTTTCTCCAGTGTATATTTTTGGCACCTTCGTCAAGGATCATAGGTGTGTGGGTTTTTCTCTGTGTCTTCTATTCTGTATCACTGGTCTATGTGTCTATTTTTATGCCAGTACCATGCAGTTTTTGTTATTATAGTTCTGTAGAATAATTTGAAATCAGGTATTGTGATGCTACCAGCATTGCTTTTATGACTTAGAATTGCTTTGGCTATACTGCATCTTTTGTTCTTCCAAATGAATTTAGGGCTGTTTTTTTTTTTTTTTTTTTTTTTTTTTTTTTTTTTTTTTTTTTAGTTTTGTGAAGAATATCATTGGTATTTTGACAGAGATTGCATTGAATCTATTGCTTTTGGAAGTATGGCCATTTTAACAATATTAATTCTGCTTGTCCATGAACATGGAAGATCTTTCTATCTCCTAAGGTTGTCTTCAGTTTTTTTCTGCAATGTTGATAGTTTTCATTATAGAGGTCTTTTACTTCCTTGGTTAGATTTATTCCTAGGTATTTTATTTTATGTTATTTTGAGGCTATCATGTATGGAATTGTTTTCCTGATTTCCTTCTCAGCTGATTTGTTGTTGGTATATAAGAAAGCTACTGATTTTTGTATGTTGATTTTGTAAGCTGCTACTTTGCCAAATTAGCTTTAGCAGTCTTTTGGTAGAATTTTTTTTTTTTTGATCTTCGGGGGATAGGATCATATCATCTATAGTAATAATTTGACTTCTTCTTTTCCTATGTTTATCCCATTTATTTCCTTGCCTAATTGGCCTGGCTAGAACTTCTAGTGCTATATTAAACAGTAGTGATGAAAGTGGACATCCTTGTTCCATGTTTTAAAGGAAATGCTTTCCTTTACTATGAGATTGACTTTGGGTTTTTCACACATAATCTTTATTGGATTGAGGTGGGTTCCTTCTATTCCTAGTTTAGTGTTTTTATCATGAATGGGTGCTCAGTTTTTATCATAAATGGATGCTCAATTTGTTGAAGGATTTCTCTGCATTGATTGAGATGACCAAGTGATTTTTGCCCTTCCTTATATTTATGTGGGGAATTACATTTATTGATTTGTGTATGTTAAAACATTCTTGTATCTCTGAAATAAAACCAACTTGGTCATGATATACAATCTTCTTAATATGTTGTTAAGCATGCTTGGCCAATATTTTATTAAATATTTTTGTATCTAAGTTTATTAGGAATATTGGTCTGTAGATTTTGTTCCCTGATATGTCTTCTGACAGATAATTAATATCTAGACTACATAAAGAACTCAAAAAACTTAACACCAAACCTCAAATAACCCAATTAATAAATGGGCAAATGAATTAAACATATACTTCTCAAAAGATATTATGTATAATCAGAAAAATGAGAAATTATACCCCATCTATGTATATCAAAGTGCATAAATGCATTCTACTGTCATGTATAACTAATTAAAGTTCCTCAAAAAACTAGGAAAGGGACAACCATATGACCCAGCTATACCACTCCTTGATACTTAAAAGTCATAATACTATAGTGATACATATGTACCCGTGTTAATAGTAGCACAATTCACAGTAGTCAAACTATAGAACCAGCCTTGGTGTATGTCAACAGATGAATGGGTAAAAAAAAATGTGGTATATATATATATACACAATGGAATTTTATTCAGCCATAAAGAAAAATGAAATTATTTTATTTGCAGGAAAATGGATGGAACTTGAGAACATTTTGTCAAGCAAAATAAGCTGAACTCAGGAGGTCAAGGTCATATATTTTCCTCTCATATGTGGAAGCTAGACAGGAAAAGGAAAAGAAAGGGGTTGGGCAGGGATCTCATGAAAATCAAAAGAAGGTCCATAGAAAAAAGAGACAGCGGATGGAAGGAGTTGTGTGGGAAGTGCTGGTGAGTTATATTGGCCAAATTATATTATTATATTGTCTGCATGTATGAATATGTAACAATAAATCCCATCATTACATACAACTATAATGCACCAATAAAAATGTGAAAAGAGAAAAAAATTAAAAGAAAACAACAAAAAAAATTGGGCTTTGTCTTCATAGTAGAGAGGCAGGAGGAGCTGCCTTTGGAACAGATTCCAATCTTGGTAACTTGCTTACATAAAAGTAATATTACATTTTCCCAATTCACACTTACCCTGAACAAAAATAAATCATATAGTTAAGAAAAACAAAATTTAAAAATCTTTGGCCTTCCAAAGTCCACTCCTGATTCATAATGATAAGATCAAGTTAAATGACCTCAAAACAGGGTTACTCCACCAGCTCATGTCAAGAATGTTTAGAAAGCTTTAATCTGGCTTGATTCTTGATAATGGGATCTGAATGGGAGAATTTCCAAACCAAAATGTTAGAATTATTGTATAATAATTATCTAGAAAAGAAATCAAGGATGTCACAATTGGGGAAACCTTTCTGATTAAAGTTTCAGAGAGAAGCAGGCCAACTGGAATTTCTTTGGAAAGGAATTGTCCTTGGACCTACAGAAATACTATCAGATGATCATTTTTTTATATGCTCCAAGATTTGCCTTAGGGACTTAGGAACCTGCAGATGATGTAGGCGATACTTATGAAGTACTTCTGAGCGCTGAGCACTGTGTTGCTCATCTAGTTATTTTGTGTAATTCTCATTGCAACTTTAATTAATATTTACCCATTTCAAAGCTGAAGAAGCTGAGGTTCAGAGACACAACTGGTAAGCAGTGAAGCTAGAGTTCGAACCTATATAGTCCAAGTTAAGTCCAAAGTGTTGCTGCCTTAACTGCTATATTTTTCTTCTACAATCTCTCATATTAGAATAGAATAATTAATAGGTGTCCATGTAATTTCATTACATCAATTCTAAGAACTACAAAAAAATGTCTGTGATTTATTATTATGCTGACATAGTAATTATTATGCTGACACTTGGACTAAAACATAGAACAGCAAGCTTTGCAATGTTGGGCATAATCTCCTCCCACAATAACAGATCCATTTTTTTCTACTGCTGGAGCGAACAAATTGCAGAGATAAAGTCAGTCCTGAAGGGAAGTGTTTCATTGATATTAAGCTCCATAGGAACACCAAGAGAAATACCACATTGAAACCACGGCAGATGCTGGGCACTGCCCTGACCTGATATTTGAAACAGTGTGCTTCACAATCTGCCTAATAATTAAAGCAATTTATCTTCAGGTAGATCTAGGCCATTTTGTTATTTCAACATGAAATTCATGGGGAATAGAGATTCCTGTAGAGAATCTCTGTTGTGTAAACACTAATATGCAAAGGAACTATGTAACTTTTTGATATGCCATCAAGTTTGTGCCTATTACAACTTTGGCTGTTAAATCTATGCAACTACATCTGACTGGAAAAGAGTAACTCAGGAACTAGCTGTAAGGTAACTTACAGCGGAAGACTTCTACTACCCTGCAAGACCCAGAATGCAGCTAAAATAACAATGGGTGTATAAGTCTCTATATTTTGTCCCAAATTAAGAAACAAATATAATAAAATACTGACTGCAAAAGGCCAAAGAATTTCGAAATTTATTTTGAAATGGCATGCGGAGCGAACACAGGTTTGTCCTGTCCAATTTGATAGACACTGGACAATATAGCATGTAACTCCTAAGCAATTGAAATGTAGCTAGTTCACACTGAGATGGGCTGAGTATAAAATAAAAACCAGATTTAAAGATCTAATGTGAAAAAAAGATGTAAAATATCTCTGCAATTTTTAATATCAATTATATATTGAAATGGTATCATTTTTGATATATGGGCAAATAAAATATATTATTAAAATTATTTTCTCCTGTTTCTTGTTTTTTTGAGGTGGTAGTCCTGAGGATTGAACCCAGGGGCACTTTACCACTAAGCTACATATGCACTACAACATAAAATAAAATAGCTATGCTATTTTATTTTAATAGACAAACTTAGGAGACAGACGCTCCCTAAGTTGCTGAGGATCTCACTAAGTTGCTGAGGTTGGCCTTAAACTTGCTATCCTTGAGCCTCCTAACTCACTGGGATTGAGGCATGCACTACCATGCCCAATTTCTTGTTAGTTTTTAATGAGACTAATATAAAATTTAAATTGCATATATGGTTCACATTGTGTCTTTATCAGTCAATGCTTGTACTTGCCAGCAGCTGCTAAGGAATGAGGTCTGCATCATCTTTCATCAGGAAGGGTGAGAGACTCTTTTGGAGCCAGATGGAATATTTTGATTTGTTTTTTATTTTAGTAATTTTTGCTACTATTCTTATTATCACCTTTCTTCTACTTTCACTAGTTTTAGCCATTTTTTCCCCAATCTTCAATTGAATCCTTAATCCACTTTTTTCCCCCAATGTTTCGCATTAAGTAAATTCATTTAAGGCTAAAGTATTGCTTTAGAAACATCCCCAAATTTTGACAGATAGCTCTTTTATTGTATTGTTTAAGTATTTTTTTTTAAAAAATGATTTCCTCATTGTGGTTTCCTTTTTGACTATTAGGTTATTTTTACAATACAGATATGATATATATTCTTTGAAGTTTCCGGTGTTTCCTGGTATGTAGTCATTTTTTCAGACAATATCACTTGTGTTAAAAAACAATATGTATTTTCTATTTTCAATCCATTCTGTGCAAGCTTATGGTATGTCTTAGATTAGCTCTTTAATTGTTGTTTTGTCTGCCTAATATGTCAGTTTCTGAGAAAGGTGTAGGAAAGTCTTCCACTATGATTATAGATCAGCCAATTCCTTCTTGCAACTCTGTGATTTTTAGTTTTTGTATGATGATACTATGCTGTTTAAATACATACATGGTCATGATTTTTAAATTATCTTATTGAGTTGTTCTTTGTATCTTACATATCTTTGTTTCTATTCTACCTTTTGACTTAAAACTCTATGTTGTTTGACTTGAATATTACACCAATTGCCTTTTGATCCGCATTTACCTGGTTGATATTTGTCCACCACTTCCTGTATCACGTTTTGTGTGTCTATTAAAATAAAAAATAACTGTTATTATCTTTTTAAATAGTCCAACTTGAGGTGATTTCCAACTATTATGTTTGGTATGATTACTAATCTATTAATGCTATGGTACTATTGATTTCATATATTTTCTCTCTTGTTTTTTATCAAATGGGTCAAATCTATTTTCTCTATTTCCTTTCAAATAATTTGTAATTATACATTTATTTTTCTTTCTTACAGTAGTAACATTTAATTTTTTTTTAGTTGTAGATGGACACAATATCTTTATTTTTATGTGGTGCTGAGGATCAGACCCAGTGCCTCACATGTGCAAGGTAAACACTCTACCACTGAGCTATAGCCCCAGACCCAGTAGTAACATTTTAAGTTCTAACATGTATATCTGATTTAAAAAAATGTAAAAATTAACTCAAATCTCTATTTTTCTCTTAAACAACATTAAGACTTAACATGACTATTTCTTCCTGTATTCCAAATTATCATGTAGCATTTTAGTTTTTTCTTGAAGGGACTCTCCCAAATTAGTTAATGGTATCACAATCCTACATTTAAAATTTACTTACATTTATCAACATAAATCTTTTTCTCATCATTAATTCTTGCATCTATACTTTTCTTATAGGTTTATCATTATTCTTGTTGAAAAATGTTATTTAGTAATATATTTTAGTAAGCTTCTGTGACTAATCACCTCTTTGAGTTTTTATATTTATCTACCTTCACTTGACATAGCTTAACTCATGGTTTGAAAATTTCATTCCATTCCATTGTAGCATCCATTGCTGCCCATGGAACATCTTCTCTCAGAATATGTTGTCCCTGTGCACACATGAAATGAAGTTTTGAACTCTTCTGGTTGTCATGGCTCCAAAGTCCCTTTCCTTATTAGGTTCTATATCCATTAGGGGTATAAACCATGAATCGCTTTGGCTTATGCTCCTATTCATTTCTTTGAATTCAGTTGCTCTTTTTACACTTAGGGATTCACACTCTGGATTTGAAATTTGGCTGCATATCTAATTTTTTCTATTGTTAGTATTTTTTCCATGAAGGACAGACTTTTTTCAGTCTACAATACTGACTTGATTCTCAATGATCTCATTACTGCTACCTTCCATAGCCCCTAGAGGTGAGATACTCCATGTTGTAAAAACCTGATGCAGTGGTCTCAGTGGTAATGTCTGTAAGTCATGGAAATAAAAATACAGATCCAAGACACAGAAAGCTGGGAGCACCTGTGATACCCTCTTGTGTTCTGATCTTATTCCTGGGGTCCCTTCACCTTGGCAGACTGTTTTCCTCACCAGGTTTCTGTTTTGAATGGCACCTGCCTGGTGACCCTATCATGGAGTCTATATCTGGTCTCATGGATATGCCTCTTTGACCTGAAGTAGAAGAAAAGTGCATTCACATCCCAGCTGCAGCCTTCTCTGTGCTGCCGTGAACTGCTTGAAGTTTATCTGGGTGAATCTGTGTATTAGTCAGCTGTGCATTGTTGTAAGTAAAATGTAAAACAAGAACAACTTAGAGGAGGGAAAGGTTATTTTGACTTCCAAGATTTAGCCCATTGTTCTTGGCCCAAGGTGTGGCCCCATATTATGGTGGAAAGGTGTGATGGAGGAGAGCTGCTCACTTCCTGACAGCAGGGAAGCAGAGAAAGCAAGGGGAAGCTTCAGGGAACATGCACCCTTCGAGGGCATACCCCAGGCGACCCACTTTCTCCAGCCAACCCCACCTGCCTACAGTTACAACCCAGTCCATTCAAACTAGGATGGACTGATTAGGTTATAGCTCTCTCTTAATCCAATCATCTCACCTTTGAATATTCCTGCACTAACATAGAAGTTTTGGTGGGGGGACACCTTATATCCAAACCATAGCACTCTGGTTTTAGTTGTCCAAGCTTCCAAGTTTGGAGAACAGATATCTTTTTAAAAAATTTTTTTTGTAGTTGTAGATGGACAGAATACCTTTATTTTATTTGTTAATTTTTATGCGGTGCTGAGGATCAAACCCAGTGCCTCACCATGCTAGGCAAGCGCTTTGCCACTGTGCTACAGCCCCAGCCCGAGAACAGATATCTTTAAGTGATCTTCCTGAAACCCCTAGGAGAGAAGTGATGGCAACCTCTTTTATTAGGGGAGGGGTGTCCTGGAGACTCAGAGTTCAGCTTTCCCCAGAGAAAACTTTCTCACAAAATTTCTTCTCTTCACTCTTTGCCCTTTCATAATCTTCTATAGATCAGAATGTAACCTTCTCTTGGCACCTGCTTTGACGTTTCACATGATTTCATGACCCTATTATTCTCATGTACATAATACTTTGGTATTTTATCTTGGCTCTGATATTTGTCATATTTTGGTAATAGTATCTAGTGAAATATTAAGGGTTAACAATTTACTATAATTTTCAAGAAATTCTCATTCAATATTTGTTACTATGGAATATTTTTCTTAAAAGTGAAAGAATATATCCATGCATCTCCCAAGGCCTTAAGGGAATGGAAATTACTTTGGTAATAGTTATAAATGTCAGTCCTAACTTTGGCAGATTATTTTTCACATGGAAAGCATTACATAAATACTTTTAAACAGAAGATAAAGAAGTAATCCCAAATCTGTAACACCTGCCCTTGAGTTACAGAAGTCCTAGATAGCATTGGAGGAATTATTAAAAACTGCTCAGATTTTAAAGAAAGAACAACACCTTTCTGTGTGTCTTTTCTGAGTTACAAGCACATTCCCTTTGGCATATTTAAAACATCTTATTTATAGTTGCCATGGTGGTCTTTCTCCCATTTTGCTGCCTTAATTTGTGGTATTGACTTACATTAAAATGCTCTTAAGAATCCTTGGAGATTGATCAACAAATATATGAAAAAATGTTCAACAGCTCTAGTAATTGGAGAAATGCAAATCAAAACCACTCTAAGATTTTATCTTGTGCCAGTCATAATGGCAGTTATCAAGAATACAAACAACAAAAAATATTGACAGGGATGTGGGGGAAAAGGCACACTCATGCATTGCCGGTGGGACTGCAAATTGGTGCAACCAATCTGGAAAGCAGTATGGAGATTCCTTAGAAAACTTGGAATGAAACCACCATTTGACCCAGCTATCCCACTCCTCAGTCTATACCCAAAGGACTTAAAATCAGCATACTATAGTAATTCCGCCACATCAATGTTTATAGCAGCTCAATTCACAGTAGCTGAACTGTGGAACCAACCTAGATGCCCTTCAATAGATGAATCAATAAAGAAACTGTGGTATATATACACACAATGGAATATACTCAGCATTAAAAGAGAATAAAATCATGACATTTGCAGATAAATGGATGGAGTTGGAGAATATCTTGCTAAGTGAAGTAAGCCAATCCCAAAAAACCAAAGGCCGAATGTTCTCTCTGAAAAGTGGATGCTGATCCATAATGGGGAGGACTTGGGAAAAATGGAGGAACTTTGATGGAGCAAAGATAGGGAGGAGTGGGAAGAAGGCATGGGGGTAGGAAAGATAGTGGATGAGATGGATATCGTTATTCTAGGTACATGTATGTTTGCACATATGGTGCGATGCTATATCATGTACAACCAAAAAAATGTAAATGTTGTGCTGCAATTGTGTATAATGAATCAAAAGACATTCTACTGTCATATATACCTTATTAAAAAAAAAAGATTGCTTGGAGGTCAATTTGGTGTGGCGGGATTGATGAAATTCAAGGTGTCTTCAAACCTACAGATTCAGCGATTTTTTTTCAGAATTCTGCAGCATCTATTCTCTTCACACTAGTGTTCCAAGTAGATGTGGGTTTATATAGAAGAGTTTGGAAAGCCCATAGAGTGATGTCTTAAATATCTTCACTGGCAATAGTACACTGCCATACGGTTGAGTACAGCATGCGGATGTCACAGATGAAATCCTCCAGAAACCTCACAAAACCAAACAACTTGCTTTGGGAGCACTGTGTACTTTATAATAAAAGATATATATATTTGTTTGTTTGTTTTTTGGTACTGGAGACTGAACTCAGCAGCACTTACCCACTGAGCCACATCCCCAGCACTTTTTTGTATTTTATTTAGAGTCAGGGACTCACTGAGTTGCTTAGCGCCTTGTCTTTACTGAGGCTATCTTTGAACTTGTGATCCTCTTGCCTCAGCCTCCCTCTTGCCTCAGCCTCTGGGATCACAGGTGTGTACTATTGTGCCCGGCAAAAGGTAGATTTAGATTCACATGTGTTTTAAGGAGTATGAGTTATTTAGAGTAAAATCGGTATATCTACATAGAGAAATATTTTGTTTCTTCTTAGCATTAAGCATAGTGGTATATAGAACAAGGTATTTTCTCAGAGAGTTTATATTTTTGTCACAAATTTTCCATAGTTTTCCATTTGTCTGCATGAGGAAAGAAATGTATAGCAATAATAGAACTTTTGAGTTCTATTTGCTATCTTATCAATGACTGTGGAACAACTTGCTTGAGTTCTTTTGACACATTATCTCTAAAATGAGGAGGATACTTTCTGCTCCACAATGCTCTAAGCATTATTTGTTGATAAAATTATCATTCTAGCATTCTAGGAAGACAATGTATTAAGCACACTATGCGTTTTTATCCTCTATACATGTTTGAATGCCTGTGATGGAATTAAGTAAATAGGAAACAGGAACATGCACACCCACATTATGAATGATTGAGAAAGAAGTGGCTAAGCAAGACCCTATTTAACAAAACATTTTAATTTAATAAAGAAACTGAACAAAGAAAAGAAAAGAAAAGGACATCAATAATGCTGAACTACAGCGAATTCCATTTACTAGGATCTATGTTGTTCTCTTGTTTAATACAGGGATAACATACAGCATACCTGTCATCTATGTTTACATTATGAAAACATTCTAAAAATAACATTTTGAATTCCCCAAAGCAATGATACATCATTAATTCCAGATGATTGAGTGTACTAACTTTACCAGATCTGTAACTATGCATGCATATATATGTATAAATGCAAAATAGTGATAGTACCTCTTAAGATATTTTGGCTGCTAGGAGTGAATTGTATATGTGTGTATATTTGAGCACAACTAACAGAAATAAGATGGGTCAAAGTAAATAGTATTAAAAAATTCTCCAGGAATGAATGATGCCATTTAGTCCAATAGAACCATTGAATAGATTGTGGCTTCTGAGAACAAGACAACAGAAAAGCTCCAAGGAAATCTTATCAGGAGCTTTCTAGTGACCAATGGAGGTACTCACCATAGGCAGGCATTCCAAGTAGCCTCTTCCAGTTATTATTCACATTTTCAGAAGAAAAAGCCAGTGAGCGAGTTAAAAAAAAAAGGTGGCAATAATTGCATTCTTTGTCAATAGGAAAATGAAGAACAGGGTCAATTAACCGAGAAAGGCAGAACTCATTTTGCACATTCTGAAATCTCTCAGTTTGAAGTCAAACTAAACATGTTGTTTCCTTTGGAAACAACCAAGCAACAACCAAGCCTTTTTCCTTAATAATGGAGCATTATATTCTGTTAAAAAACATTGAAGCAATGCTGTTAACATGTTTAATGTTTAATGAAATAAAGACTGCCAATCGCCAGACACTGGGATGATGGTTAAAGAGCAGACCAGGATATTTTCTTCCTTCCTCTGTCCCTCCACCTACACATTGACCAGAGAGAATGCAGAATCCAATCAGAACCGGAGAGGTGGAGCTCTGAAAGCAGTCTCCAGGCATTCGGAGCTTGGCTGACTGGTGGTCCTACTCTGGCCCAATGGCTATTTTTCTGCATAGTATTCAGGAATTTCCAGGGCCAATGGGCCTCTTTAAGTCTTATGATTTGGCTGCCAAAGATCCAGATGAGAAATCTCACCCTGATCCAGGTGGGGATAGAAGCCAGGAATGGTTAATTTGAAGCAGTATGAACTTTTTTTGCCTGCCTCAGGACCCCTTTCCTGACAGTTGCCATGCTTGGAATCCTGGCCACATTTCTGGGCCAAGCCCTGGTGGCTCACCTTCATCACCTCAGTGAGAATACAGTGGAGTTTCCTCACAGCTGTGCCTGTTCATTCCATAAGGAGCCACAGTACTTACCTGGTTATCTCACCTCCCCCTGCAAACCCACACATCTGCTTTGGGCAGGAAATGGACAAGGAAAACCGCTGAGGTGGTCACTCCTCTACACAAGGCTAAGATCTTCAACTAGCAGCAGGAGAAGCACAGCTTCCTGCCTGAAGAGCCTGGCTCATTAAATGCTTGATGAAAATAAAATCATCTTAGATGGTTTAAAACTGCAATCAAGTTTGTTATTTAAATATTAACATTGTTATTTCATCTTTATCAAAATAGAGCAGTTGTAATTGGAATATTATTAGCTGTCCTCTTAGAGGACTGAAGTATCTATCTTGAATCTGGAAGGAAACTTGCAGAGGGAAGATGGGGATGCAGCGTGGGACAGGATAAACAGCTCCAGTCCCCAAGGCTAACAGGTTTGGGTTTCTGCACTGACCCAGCCCTACCCTGGCTGCTTAGGTTTGGCCAAGTTACTTTCTGAGCAAACTTCCTGAACTTCCATCGCTTCCTCTATAAAACGAAACTAATCATACTTCTGTCATGGGGTTACGGTGAAGTTTAAATAAATAAATCATCTAGGATGGGACTTAATACATAGTAACTGGTCAAGTAATGATGAGTTCATTTATGTGATTGTTATGAAAGAGATTAAAAATATAAGGATTTAAATGTCAACAGAAGTTACTGGAACTATGAGACTATGGGCCCTTTTTAATTTTTTCTTCATTTCTTCTCTTTATTAAAAAACAAACAAGGTCAAAGATGTTTATAGCATTGATTTTCCATGTCTAGCATATCTGAGTTTATCCCTCTGTCTTTCTAGATCTGAGTGATTGCATGCATTAATTTGGGTTGAAATGAATGCTTGCTCTGAAAACCTAATTACGACACCAGTAATGGCACTCCATTACTGGTGGGTGCAGACGCAGAGATGTTGGGTCTGGTTGGAATCGTCTCTTCAAATTTGCTGGAGAAATTTTAATTTAGTTCTCTTTTCTCCTGCCTCTAAGTCAGTTCAGAGAGCACAATGAAGGCAGTCTTTTTGTACTCTGAGGCACTGTGATGCCATGCTGGATCACAGAGAGGGCAAGCACCCACTGCCACACTTCCTGATCAGGCCCAGGAGTCCTGGGATGGAAGTGAGAATGCATATTTTGAAATAGTTTTCACACAGAAAAAATTATTCCCTGTGAATTTCCTGTCTCCCAGCTGATGGGAAGGAAAGAGGAAAATGCTCTGAGGTTTCCGCTTCTCAGGGTCATTCATAAAATTTCACACAGCTGAAACTATAGGCTTGGTCAATGAGTTTCCACTCCAGAGTCCACCTGGTTAAGATTGGTTTTGCCTGTTGTGTCAGATGGGCGCCTGCTCTTCCGTTTCATTGAACTGATAAATCATGGATACTTTCCTTAGCTATTTAGCTATTTAAAAGTCATTTCCTCTCATTTTCCCTGGGTACTGAGTCAATCTCATACACGAAGGCTACTCTGAGTGTGTGTGTGTGTATGTGTGTGTGTGTGTGTGTGTGTGTTGATTACTGCCTTAAAAAATAGCATATGATAGCAAAACAACTGCTAAGAGATTTTCAAGCCAAAATTTATCAACAGCCTAAACTGTAGCACTGCATTCATCAAAAAAGCAAAGATGTATGCCTTGTATTACTTAACCTTTCCAAGCCACCTGCTTCTTATTATATTTTTTATTTCATATTCAACTTCCTATTTGAAATTCAAACATCTTATTATAATCATGTGTATGCTTTCTGTACTAAAGTGGAACATTCTAAAATCTGGTGTTTTGTGAATAAAAATTGTTTTTATGATAATTCATTTACTCAACAAATATTATGGTGTGCCAAATGCAATCAGTGTTTTAGATGTTAGGAATAGGTCAGTGAACAAAGAACATGATGTCGGCCTCCATGGAGCTGAGAATTCTCCTGTGTCTGGGGGCAGGGAGGGAGAGAGACAGGTGATATACAACTAGTATTGTGTAATTGGACTGTGATGAGTGTTATGGAGAAAAGGCAGGGCAGAAACACTACTAGTTCTAGACTACGTAGGAATCGTGGGGAGGTGTGGGATTCAAATTTAAATAGAATTGTCAGGGAAGATCCAACTGACAGAGTGAATTCTGAGCAAAAGGTCTGAAGCAGGTGAGAGACTGAGCCATGTGGAAGACTGTCATCTTACTGAGAAGGGGCAGCAAGTGCAGTTATAGCCTCATACTGGTATGGTTTGAACCATATGGAAAAGATGAGTTCTAGTCTAAAGCTAGAGTTCTAGTCTAAGTCCCCGAGGCTGGAGCTACCTGGCATATTGAAGAACAATGAAGGGGTGAATGTGGTTTGATGGAGTAAGAAAGAAAGAGAGTAGTAGGAGATAGGAAGAAAGGTAGGAAGGAAGGAAGGGAGGGAAGGAGGGAGGAAAAAGTGGTCAGTTCAAGAAGTACAGAAGTTTTTCAGAGGAAAAATAAAAACTGATCAATTAGAATAATTGTGAACAAAACATATGAAAAACACCTGCTCCTGGAGTTGACATTCTAGTGAAGGCTCAAAGAATTAAAATTAAAAAATGAAAAAAGCAAAGTATACAAAAAGTAATGAATGCAAGAGGAAAAACACGAATAGGAAATTCTGGGGTATGGTGGATGCATGCTTAAGTAGTACACTATTACTTGAAACCATATTAGAATGTAAAATTCTCAAGGCTGGACTTGAACTTTTTTCTTTCTTTCTTTCTTTCTTTCTTTCTTTCTTTTTTTTTTTTTTGATATGGGATATTTCTATGCTTCTTCTCAGTCTCGTCTTGAACTCCTGGGTTCAAGGGATCCTCCTGCCTCAGCCTCCCAAGTAGTGGGAGTATAATAGTCATGGGCCACTGAGCCCTACTCTAGACTTGAAGTTTTTGTTCTTTATTATATTATCCAATTCTTGGCAGATCACGAGTCACTAATAAAACATTTCTCTGAGAATGGGCCTGTTAGCCATCATTTATTAAATAAGCACATTCTGGCTCTGTTCTGCATACCAGGGATTATAATAGGTAAGCAGAAGGAGACATGGTCTGGCCTTATGGAGTTTATAGTTTGGTGGTAGATTTAACATTGATCAAATAATCACATAAATAAGTATAAATTTGCAATAGAGATAGTGCCATAGTGAGAGAGATATTTGATATTAGGAAAGCACACAATTTGGAGAGGAGTGAAATTTTATTACTTTGCCTTTAATAGTTCAGTAGTAATACTGATTTTCCCAAGCAAAATAGCTTTTTGTAGTGATGGTGAAATAGGAGATAGAAACAGTTCTAATGTTTCTAACCCTGTTTAAAACCACACCGTAAGCTACCCTTCAGAGAGGCAGTACTAGCATCGCCACTATTGTCTTGCAGAACTTGCTTAACTAAAATTCTAAAATTTATCGGAACTGTTGTAGCCTCTGGCTTTTTTTTTTTTTTTTTTTTTTTTGTAATTTGTTCAACAGTTATAGCCTCTTACTCGCATGGTTTAAACCATATGGAAAAGATGAGCTCTAGTCTAAAGCTGGGTAAACTTGACTCATAATCTGGAAGAGGCTGCAGTGTACCTTGGGTGTCCTCGGGATAAAGCCTTTAATAGATTCTAGGCTAGAAATAAGATACAAACATTCCATTCCTTCTTTGAGGCCAGCAAGTCTGACTCCAACCCAATAACTCACTTTAGATAAATCTATTTTCAGCTTTATTTGGAGGATGCAACTCTTGGTCATTCTTCACTGTCTATTCCATTAGATGACTGGTGATACGATCCAACGGTGGAAACAAAATGTATTCATTCACTGGAGCAGTGACGTATTTTTCTGCATTATGCTTGTCCTTGGCAAGAGATGCTTTCGCGGCTCCCTCTGTTGCCTTGCTGTCAGCTTGATAAACAGACAAGCTTCCTTCCCAGCAGGGCTGGTGGGGCTCTGGGCGCAGCACTGCCCACGTGGGCAGCCTGTGGGCCATTGTTCCTGCCTCCCGTGAGCTCACAGAGTGCACCATCCGAGAGCATGGGGGCATCCCGAAAGGCGCCCAGGCTGACAGCCTCATACCAGGGCAAGGAGAAGATAAAGTTCTGTCCTGTTCTGTTAAATGTCTCTGTCAGACTCTACAGAGACATACTGCCGGAAGAAGAAAGGAAAGTCAATTTTGTTAATTGCACAGAGCTATTTTGAAAATTTACTACCAGACTCTCGCAATGGATACGTTTGTATACTTTAGTTTTCCTTCAAGGAGTTTTTCGAACGCAGTGGTGATTCATTCATGTGCTGGATTTTGAAAAGGCCAGAGAGTCAAATGGTGTCTTAATGAGCACAGATTTTTTAATGGGATAAAGACTGAAATAGAACATGGCAGATGATAGAAATGAAAGAAATGTTACTCAAGGAAAGCCGGTCCTTCTTGAGCTTTTCAGGAGAATCAATGGCATTAGTCCATGTGAACACATTTGAGATAGAGTGACAATGTACCAGGTGCTTCTCTTAATTATATAGTATGGTTTAAATGAGGCCTGTGTGTTAAAGGCTTGGTCCCCAGGCTGTGTTGCTATTGAGAGTTGGTGGAAACGTCAAGAGGTGGTCCTGGGAAATCTGGTCATATAGGGGTGTGCCCTTGAAAATGATATATGGGGTTCCTGATCCCTCTTCTTTCCCTTTTACTTCCTGGCTGTCCTGAGGTGAGCAGCTTCTTCTACTACACACTTTTACCATGATGTGCTACTTCACCACAGGCTCAAACCAATAGGACGGAAGCCTTCAAAACCTTCCCTCTTTTTAAATTATCTCAGGTATATTATTATAATAATGAAAAGCTAACATAGTATACGAATTTTTGTTGTCCACGTTAGGTAAAACCATTTGTTGACCACATCCTTCTCAGTGTATTCTCCTTCTGCCCCCAACGCCATGATCTCTCTGTGGGGAAGTTGAGGATTTTTGTCAAAAGGAGAAACTGAGGCTCAAGGAAATATAGTCCCTGAGTCAAGTTCACAAGGGTTGAAGTGGTAGCAGTGATTTGTTCCATTGCATTTCTACTTAAAAAATGAAGTAGATTAAGGAAAAAAAAAAGTAAGAAGTTGAAAGCCTTCTCATTGTGAAAATCAGAAATTTTTCTATGAAAATTAAACATATTGAAAAAGTAGAGAGATATATCTTAAGCTAGGTGGAGGATGCACAGATTTTTTTCTGTTGTTTTTCTTTTTGAAACTATACCCACACCTCACATATTATATATACTCTTTTGTATGTATGGTGCATTTCGTGATGACGATAAGAAATAACAGAGAAGGGAACTAATACCTACGATGCCCCTGGCACCACGGTGGGGGGCATATTTAATATGTAATCTCATGTTTTTAATATGAGATTGCTTCTATTGTAATAATCTTTCTTAACTGCTATACAAGTTAATAACACAGCATCATTATAGCCCATCTCAACCATGAGTATGAGAAGCCCCAAATGACAAAACAATAGTCATGGATTTAATTCATTGGAACTCTTTCTGCTTTTCTTTGTTGTCTGGTAGAAGCTTCCTCCTATCCCCATTCCATATCCTCATCCCCCTGGTGCCAGGATTTGGAACTTTCAATCCAGCACAGGAATGGGAAGCTCATGTTCTGCAAGTGGCTCATTAGTACCTAAATAAGGAGGACCAGTCTTTCCTTGGTTTTCAGGCCACATACTCTTATGGCACCTCACCACATATTAGTTACAGGTTTAGTACAGAATCCTGGGGGACAGCTCCCACACTTTCTGCATGTGGTCCTCAAGCTGACTCCTTGGTTGGGTCTGTAATAGGTGATTCTATCATTTTGAATACTAGGCTGGCTTCTTTAGACCAATATATATGGTGGGATCTATGGATTCTCTACTCATTGTGTCACTGTCCCCACTGTAAAATGTGTTCATTGGTCCATGGAAATTTTATTGGCATATAATTGATAAATTATATTGTCTTTAAGCCCTTGGATGACAATAACAGGCACCCTGGTTGAGAAAGACAAACCCATAGTTAAAGCATGTGTGAATTCTGGTGAGGATATATTATTGCCCTTCTAGGATGGAAAGTATCCAATGTAGTTAACCTGTCATCAGTAATTCCTCAGCTTTCTTGAGGGATGTTTCCATATGGACACGCTGTATGAGTCTGCTCTGGCAGCTTGGAAATTCTGCAGTGACAGTAGGTAGATCAGCTTTAGTAAGAGAAGGTCTTGCTGTCAGGTCTGTGCATAGTCTCTCTCCTTGCTACCAAGGCTGTTTATTCAATAGACTCTTGGGCAGGTACTGAGGTGGCAGAGAGGTCAGAAACTGACACCTGTTGAAGAATTTGTTTCTATCCACCTGGCTACCCAGTGCCTTTCTGAATGTTCTAAGTGTTTTCCAGTGGGCGTTAACACAAAACACAAATACTCATGCCTGTTCTGAGCCCTTTGCTGAAGGTTCACCCACAAACATATTTCTCAGACTCCTCGTCTTCAAGCTTCTCTTCATTCTCCCTTCACAATCCTGACCAATCAGCAAAGCCATTTGGCAACTTAGAAGTCTGTGTGTATCTGTGCTTTAGACAATATCTCCCTGGTGTATGACCAAGTGTGTTGCTCAGTGTTGTCCAGGGGGAAACTTTCTTTTTCTATTGCCCTTCAGAGCTAGCTTTGAGTGGTGCTATGTTGTGGTGGTGGTTATTTTCAGCTAGTGTGTGTGTGTGTGTGTGTGTGTGTGTGTATATAGTGTGTTGAGCTAATCTATCTGTGAACCAAGCTCAAATAGTTTCTCCCCTGTGACCTGGCTATAGGGAAATTCACATGAGAGCATGGGTATAGTTGAAAGAGAGACAGGAGTGCCACAGGGGATAGTCACAAGAAAGTCATTGCCACTTACTTGTGTGATTACCACTTACTTGTACTCTCTGGATCTGCTCAGTCCAATTCTAAATGTACCATTTACATTTGTCTTAGTCTCTTGGTGCTGGAATAACAAAATACCTAGATTGGGTAATTTGTAAAGAACAGAAATTTATTTCTCAAAGTTCTGGTGGTTGGGGAATCCAAGAGCAAGACACTGGCAGGCTCAATTATCTGGTGAGAGATGCTCTCTGTTTCCAAGATGGCACCTTATTTTTGCATCCTTTAGAGGGGAGGAATGCCTTATTCCTTGGTGGAGGGATAGAAGGGGGATCAAACTCCCTCTATTAAGTCCCAATCCATTTAGGAACCAAATCTCATTCATGAGGACAAGCTACATCCAAAGGCCACACCTCCCAGTACTGTTGCATTGGGTATGGAATTTCAATGTGAAATTTGGAAGAGACAAAAGCACTCAGTCCATAGCAACTTCGTACAATGGATTGATGCTCTGCCTGCATGATCTTATGTATCTTATGTTGGGATTATCTGGTAATCCCAATTTAACATAGGCAGCTCCAATTGCATACACATATTTGATATTCTAGACTCTACTAAGGCTCAAAAAAAAAAAAAGCCATGAGCTGTTTTGGGGATGGCCTTTGAAAGTTTGATGTTACTCCAGAATCCAGGGGTTTGTGCTGCAACTTTCATGTTGGGATTTAAGGACTCTACATAGCCTCTTAACCCACTAAGGCTCCCCCAAGCCCAATCTGTCTTCTAGGTCATGTTGAGAGCCATCCAAGGGCTGTGTGTGACTATATTGCACATCACAGCCTAGTGAACAGGAGACTCTGTTGTCTGGGAACTTCCAGTGGACGTTTCCTCTGTGTAAGACTGACCAGACACATTGTGAGCTCTATTCTGTTCTGCCTGGTCCCACACAGCACTAGAGATGGGGTGACCTGCTACAACCACCAGCCACACAGCCCCTCTGAGATGGATGTGACCTGCCAAGATGCCAACCAACCTGCTGACTGCAAGACGTCAGGAAGCAAGACTCTACCCCTGAAACCTTATCCCTGCCTTTGATGTACTTCCTTAAACAAACCACTGGAGCCATTTCCTGTGTGGACTGAACCTATCAGGGGCTCCAACTTTTGAAGATATCTTTCTAACTTTGTCTTTTGTTCTTCCCTAATTATTCTAGACTCTACTTTCTTAGGTGGCTTATATCCTCCTGAGCAGGAAGAAGAACCCTCTAACAAGGCGCTGGCCACCTCCCCATAAGGTTATACTGCCTGAACTTCAGTATAGTTTGCATTACAGTTTGGATTTGTCCCAGAATCCTCTCTTGTTCTGGCCAATGTATGTCACACATAAACATGGAAGGCTTACAAGTCACTTATTAAGAGGTTCACAGCATATTACCACATGTGTGGACTCCAGTATCCAGATAAGCTTATCAAATGCAGTGACTCTTTCTTAGCTGTAGGAGGTGTGGGTGCCACAAATTGCCATATATATTAAAGGGTATTTTCCCTCATGTGCCAGTCCATTGGATTTTTATAAACAACACCCATGTGATAGGACTTTGAAACTTTCTCCTTTCCATACCAGGTCCAATTACCATGATGTCATCAGTGTTAATTGCTTTTCTGTGGAATATCAGGACAATGATATCTATGGACTATCTTGTGACAGCAGATTATTTGACCCCATGCTGGGGTGAGATAGTAAATGTATACTATTGCCTTTTTTTACATGACAGAAAACTGTTTTTGATCCTTATTATTTGTGGAGATTGAGAAAAATATATTTGCCTGTCCAAAAACTGTATATTAAGTGCTAGAAACTGTAATAATCTATTCCAGTACAATATCACATCTGGCATAGCAATTGTACTTGTAGCTGCCAGTTGATTATTTACTTCAGTCACTGTCATTCATAATGATTTCTCTGGTTTTTGCAGAAGTCTAATAGGTGAATTGAGTGAGGATATTCCTTCATCCTTCAAATCTTGGATGGTGGTAACAATTTCTGAAATTCCTCCTGAGACGTAGTGTTGGTGTTTCAGGGACATCCCTTTGTCCCTTCCAAATACACAGTGGCTCTTATTCCACTGGACAAAGAGCCAACTTGATTTCAGGAAGAAACTAGGCAATTAACCACAGAGTTGGCCTGTAGAGCCATTAGACTGCTAAGAGATAGACATGGGCTCAGGATGCTACTCATTGCCCAGCTTCTATAAGCCTCTCTCCAATGAAGGGTTACAATTGCATATTGGGTTCCTTGCCGTCAGAGTTAGTGCAGACTTTATAATAGCCCTTGAATTTACTGGGTATCCTCTTTTCCCAGTGCACATCTGTTATTCTGGTAAATAACTTTAGGTGCCTGTGGCAAAGGATCAAATGATATTTACTATATATATTTGCAGTGGTGTTGCAGGATACTTCATTAAGGGGACCTAATCTCTTTGTTAGTCAGTAAGCTCTGGATCAGAGGCTGAACTATGGGCCTGAGAACTGACTTATACCTAGATACTGGGCAACTGTGATTTTCCCCTGATATCAGTATTTTTCTTGCCAGATCTTGACTTCTGAACATACCGATTAAGCAAAACTCTAGTTGACTGCCATCCATCTTGTTCCCATGATTTATTAACAGTTGCCACAGATCTCTATGGGTCAAGACAATCTGATTGTCATTCTGGCCTCGATTCCTACTTCAGTAATCATGATGTTTTTGTATCTGCGAAGACAAATCAGTTTCTTCTATTTCAGGATTTATCAATTCTACCAAATACCAAGGAAACTAGTTCAAACAAAGCATCTTCCAGTGTCAATAGCCACAACCAATCTCCTCCAAAATTTTGATGTTCCCTTCACCATGCATTCTTTATTGGCTGAGTGAAAGAGTGTCCTTTGGAACACCCCAGGCAACATAGTCAAGTGGTGGGATCTTTGATCCAACATAACAAATTCATTACATTCTTACCTCCATGAGCTTTCTGATCATTTACCCAATTCTCTGCCAAGGCCTTATTTATCTGATTGCTTTGATAAGACCTAAGCATAGACAAATAATATCAGCAGTGTTTTAGGACCAATTCTGTGTGTCTTAACTAAGACATCAAACCCCATGTCATGGGAGAGTGTTCCAATGTCAGCAAATCCTCCTCTCTCCAGCCTTTGCTGTAAGCTCATATATGAGCATCATCAAGATCACTCCCACACTTGTTCCCAGGCTTCTGCTGGGTCCATGTAAACCAGATCTTACAATTATTTGGCTATGCCATTTCTTCCCATAGCAAGGACTATGTATACCCTCTTATACTGGCACTATAACCTAAACATTTCTGTCTTTATAGCTTGTACACCACATGATAGTCAATGGAGGGTTCTGCTAGCTTTTTAGAATGTGCACTTAGAGATCAGAGAAATAACCCTCTGGTGGGTCCACGTTAGGGCCAGTGAGAGGAGATGGAGGTATACTATGAGGGGTACAAGTGTGTTTTCTGATCCATCTTTCTCAAATGAGGTTTTTGCAGTCTCTAGGTCAGGGTTTCTCAATATGTTACTATTAACATTTGGGTTGGATAATTCTTTGCTCTGAGAAGCTATTCTGTGCATTGTAGAACCATCCTACAAGGGCCTCTACTTACTAGAAGCTAATAGGACCCCACTCAAGTTGGGAGAACCACATCCTTCCTGTGAGAACCCCTGCTTAGTTGATGGAAGGCTGCTTCCTCCTGCAACCAAGCTCCTGTGGAGTACCTTGAGGGATGGCAGGACTCCTCAAGTTGTGGGGGAGGTGAGCTGTCATTAGACTCTCCCTGAGCACATCTGGTGCCTGGAGGAATGGCTAGGGCATAAAAGTAGGCTAAGAAGATGTGAGCCAGGGCCTGAAATGTGTCTGAAGCAGATACATATTATGTACTGAATTTCACAGGTGGCAATACTGAGGCTCAGGAAGGTTAAACAACTTAAAATGAAGAACTTAAGTCTGATTCACTGGGAAGAAAGATGAATAAGAAAAAAATATCTGCCTTCAGTGAATTCTCAGTCTAGAACATTGAAATATTTTATAATAAATAATTACAGGTAACGTTGATAAGGTCATACAGCCAGTAAGAGATGAAGCTGAAGACCAACCAAATGAGATTTATTTGACTTCCAAATCTGTAGTTGTCGTGGTGTATAGAAATGCCCCAGGGTTTTATTATGTTTATTGCTTTCTAGAATTTTTGTGAAGTTATTTGCATACCTGATCTCATTCGACATTCTAACAGACTGGCTATTCTTACCCTCCCTCCTTTTTCCAGGTAATGAGGTGGCTCTCTCCTACACCTTCATATGAGCTACACACAGTATGCTTAAAGAGACATGGCTTTGTAGAGTAGGATGACCTCAGACTGATTAAATCAATGTAGATAAGCATAGAGATGCAGGAACAAGATAATGCAACATGTTGTTAGGAACAAGAGAACCCAGTGACTGATTCCATTAACTCCATCTTCATCTTCCAACAGTGTGACTAATTAAGAAATGAGTTGGTACTAAGTAGCTCAGCTCCTCTTAAGAGTGGCTTATGAAACTGTGGAAATAATCTAAAAATATATAACTAATGTGAGAGAAATACTGTTGTTACAAGGGAATTGATAACTAAGGATAATGGGAAAGGGAAGAAATAGCAAGTTGGAGCTAATTACCAAGGAAAGCCCCTTGACACTGAAAATGGTGAGCCAGGATAATGGTCTCCTGAGGGGAGTGGCAGAATCGCCATCAGTTAGTACATTTAAAAATAGGCAACAGAGCACTGGAAACAGGGCTACGGGGAATAATCTTGCATTAGGCAGAAAAGGAGGTAATTGACTATGTGACCTAATATTAAGAGCTTTCTTTCTCATGAATTTCTCAAATTCTAAAAAAATAAAACCTTATAAGCTATATACAGAAATGTAGGCACCTAATGACTGGAAATTCCTAAATATAGCCTCAAATTATTCATACATGCAAAATGAGAGCAGCCATGTCCCAGATGAAGCATAATACGAGGGTCAGAGGAAACAAAGGAGATGGATAGGGAAAGTCAAAGAATTGTTAGGAGTCAGATTTCTCCGATGCACTCAGCTGAGGCTATGCCCCAAGTGTACTTGAGCAATATGAAGGGCATGCCATTCAATCTCTTTTCTTTGCACTTCCAATCCTATGCTACTACAATGTAAACAGTTTACAAAGACCATTGTTTGTGGACTCCTACACTGTCCAAATCTTCCAAATTGACAAAATGGTGTGATCATAAGGCTATTTCCCAACATGTGATCTAAGAGCTTGACTCCAAGTCACAGGGAAGCTTGCTAAAAAAATGCAGATTTTAGGGGCTGGGGTTGTGGCTTAGTGGTAGAGGGCTTGCCTAGCACATGTGAGGCATTGGATTCAATCCTCATCACCACATACAAAAATAAAGTTATTATGTCCATCTACAACTAAAATTTTTTTTATAAAAAATGCAGATTTCAGGATCTCCCTGGAGATCCATGGAAGCTGATTGAAAGGTGGGGTGGGAGGTGGGCATGAATATGCATTTTGACCAAGTTCCCTAAGTCTTACACAAAGTCTTAAACTGGAGTAATTGCGCCTGGGAAAGGACATGATGGTCAAATCAAAAGAAATTTCAGGGGAGGAAAGTAGCCCAAACTTCCTCCTCTTCTTTTCTCATTTGCTTTCCCTGGTTGTCCTTCTCTACCAGCCAAAGGAGGTCTCCTTTTACTTCCATACCACTCACACACTTTTAGGTATGTCTACACACACGCTTAGAATCTAGGTTTTACCTACTTGCAAAAAGCTTTAATGTAATTTTCGTGTATTGTCTAATGTGCTCCTGATTATTTCTCTGCTTTGTATTTGTGCTGCTATTTTAACCCTTTGGTGAACAGGGATTATGTCTTAATCATTTTTATCTACACAGTGTTGTGGGAAAGGATGGATATTCTTAGTGAATGTGACTAAGTCAAATCTGTAAAAAGTAATAAAAACAGGGTATGCAGTAAAATCCCAGGAAATGTCAGCTTTGTCAACGTGACAAGGCACAGTCTAGGGGCTGAACACTTAGCTGGGCTTTTGCTTCCAGCTCTACTGATAATCCCATATGAAAAATCTGAGAAAATCACGTGACCTTTCAGTTTCCCTGTCTGTAAGCAAGGATAACAATCACTTTCTTCCTTTTCTCACAAAGCAGCTGAGAGAGTAACATGATAATATCACTATTTAATATCACTTTTCACTTAGGAAAGCTAAAAAATGACATCAACGTTATCCACAGCATCATTTCACAATCCCCAAACCATTGAACAGGAGGTTTAGCCTGCTTTCCCCAGAGATATTATTTTCTTTCACACTAGGACATACAAGAAAAGATAAAACAGGAAAAAACAAAGATTCCAGGAATTACAACTCGTTAAAATGTATATCAGTAATCAGTCTTCTGATACATTTCCCCAGATAATGCTAGATATCAGGACAAGGAAAATAATTGGCATTGTTTAATTTTTGACATGCTACCTAATGAACAGCTAAACCATTTTCATAGAAGGCAAAATTACAGTGCTGTTGCTGGTATGCGGCTACTATATCTAGAGTTAATTGGATTTTCCATTATGATGAGGCTTGTTTTTCAGAATTTAATCTCTGAGTCTCTTCGAACTGCTCTGAGTTGATAGTGAGACAGGAGATATATAGGGCATGTGGAATCAATCATGGGCTGAAAGGAATCTCGTTAGGTCAAAGAATTCTTAGGTATATTAGGGCATTACAATGTGCAAGCAGGAACTGGGGTTTGTGAAGAATATATATCTTCCCAACATGGAGTTTTTCGGGAGGGATAACTGACTACTTGTTATTATAGTCCCCCTCCACCCCAATTAAGACAGCAATGTGTTTTCCTTCCATTAGGAGGTTGAGTGTTGTCTGGGTAGGCTGGAACAAAATCACAGCACCAGCTTCTTCCCTAGTCCAAGGCATTGCTGTGCAGATTGCCTAATTTAGCATCAGTTTGTTAACTCTGGTGTTTTGAAAAGTGAGAAGAGCTTTCAAAGCCAGTGAACCAATTTGAGAAAAGCTACAGCTGCCAGTAATGGATCAAGAGACAATGGGGCTTTCCCGGTTGTAAAATGGCAACTCACACTGTCACCTGGAAAACAACAGTGGAAAGGGTGTGGCTGCATATGTACAGTCTCAAAGACCAGGGTGATGAGTCCTTGGGACTGTCAGGCAGACAGATCAGCACACCCAGGGACCTGGAGGGGGTCACAAAGGCCACTTGACCTTTGTTTGTTGACATCCTCTATGAAAAAATAAGGCTATTCAGCATGTCATTGTTTCTATATGTGTATATGAAGGGGTTGATTACAGTTAAAACATACCACAATTTTGTTGACCCTATTATGGTTTTTTTTTTTTTTCATTTTTCAAGCTACCAAGAGTCTAAACATAGACCTCTCTAAAGGTTTGGAGACCCAACCATGTGAGGAGCCTGCTGGAGGGCAGAGACAGTGAGGAGTACGTCTAAATATGTGGGTAGAAGCTGGGAGCTGGGGGGTTGGGGTTTGGTGAGAACCATGAACTCAGGTTGATTCCAAACTCCTACAGGCATTTCCCTAAAGATCTTTTAGTACCTCAAACCAAGAACATAGCTCCTACCTTTGAAAAATTTTGGCATTAAACCTACTCAAGTTTTTATTCTAATGTTATATTAAAAAAAAGAGTATAAGAATATTGACCAATATTTGGATAATTTAAAAAATTCCATAGCAGATTGATGAAACCGTAAAAAAAAAAAAATGGAAGTGGGCTTCAGAAATCGTGAATTGCTATTCACTCACAATTCCCTTTTCATGACAAAGTTTTTCTTAGCTATATACTAGCAACAGAATGTAGATGGCATTTTTCAGTTCAGAAAGCATGCCCACATATATTATTTCAAGTTCTCTCAACCGGAGAACATTACATAATACCTATAGTGACACATTTGGACTTTGTTTCAAGAGGCAAATTGTCTTAGTTATGTCTTTGGAGATGATGATTTCATATGGCAGATGAAAATCTGATGGTAGACAGCAGAACTCTAAATCCTGTGGAATCTAGGGGAAAACAGATGTTAAGGTATACCAAGGAGCTATGCCTGTTTGTGCATATCGAATTCTAGCAAGCTTACCCAAATAACTGCCCAATGGCTAACTTTATTGTCATTGCAACCCAGAAGTCAAACTCCAGGCAAGGAAAGCAGGTGTTGCTTGCTTTACTCTCTCTTCATCTTCTGGATCATCAGAAAGCCATGATGATCTTCTGCTTGAGGATCATTGCCCACCACAAATGCAAACCCCTACTGTCAATTTTTAGGGAAACTAAATGAAAAATATCTACTGTTCCCTTACAATCCAGCAAATTAAACATCCCTTTAGCATAGTCTTCGAAAGTCTACAAAGTGGATTTTTGTAACACCAGCATCTTTTAAGAATCTCCTCCTTGTCCTCTGCACTTTTAGTGATATGCCCATCAACAAAGGCATGATGATTGCATTTTGGCACATGATTCCCTTTGCTCTCTGATAGGAAATTAACTTAAGGGTGTTAAATCCCCTCCATGTGCTCAGAATTTTGAGGAGTAACTTCAAGTTGGCAGCATGTGTGAGTCCACTTTTCCTCTGTTAGACGTTCAGATGTTGAACTTATGCTGTCTCTCCTATACATGCCTGCTCCTTGAGATTTTCTTACCTCTCCCTCTGTAATCCCACTGCAGTCTCACCCTGATCACATACATTCTCTGGTTCTGGTTTGCAATTTTCAGCCTTACTTCTGCTTCCAGATCATCAGGCTGTCTCTCAAATACCATGAAAATCACATTTGATAACCATTTCCAGAAAGTCTTTCAATCAATGAAAAGGAGGTTATTTTGTTTGAACCACATCCTTTTAAAAATACACAATTACCACTGTCCTACTTTATTTTGATGTAATGGAAATATTTGTGCATGAGTATGATTTATATTTTTTTCATTAATGAAACTTTCTTTTAATCACACAGCTTTTCCCACATTAAGTTGGTCAACATGAAATCAACATTTTTATTTTTATTTTTTAAAAAATAAAAGACAGCGGAATGCATTACAATTCTTATTACACATATGCAGCACAATTTTTCACATCTCTGGTTGTATATAAAGTATATAGACACCAATTTGTGTCTTCATACATGTACTTTGGATAATGATGTCCATCACATTCTACCATCCTTGCTAATTCCCTGCCCCCTCCCTTTCCCTCCCATCCCTCTGCCCTATCTAGAATTCATTGAAATCAACATTTTTAAAAATTGTTTTCCCTGTGGAATATTATCTTCCTGCCTAAATGTTCAATTTCTTGTTCAAACCTCTAATTGATTAGCATATCGTGATAGGCTATGAATATATATTCATTATCCATATATATCAAATATAATTATCCATATGTATTTATTAGCAACCTCTTGCCTTGCCCTCATCTAGCAGTCTTGTTCATGCCTAAACTAATCTTATTTAAAAGTAAGACATGGTAACTAAACACAGGTTCCAAAATCAAAGTCTCCTCTAGTTTCCCATTCAACACATCTTCTCTGGGAATAACAAGTGTGGAAGACCTGAAAGAGTCAAATGAGAAAAATGCTTTTCTAGAGGGATGTTTTAATAATACTCAAAGTAGCTCTAATTGATACAGCACAGGTATTTCCTTACCTTGACCAGCCAACATTTATTTATAAAGACAAAGGTAAAAATGGCACAGTTCTTGCTCACCAGGACAGTGGAAGAAAACTTGATATTGGAAACAGATATTTGCAACCTTCTACCGACTTTTAGAAAACTATTGTTCTTCCTATTTTCCATGGAAAGAAAGTAACTATATCTAAGAACCATAGAGTAAAGGCCTGTGCCAAGGTTGCAGGAATAATACATGGTAACAATCTGGCCTGAACACTGGCAGACGGAATGGAGATGAAAAGCAGGTATTTTTCAAAGTGTTCAAGAAGAAGGAATATGTCACAGACTTCCCCTTAGCTATAGGAGCTCCTCATATGTTTCCAATAATATCTTTCATACATAAAGTTGCATTGTTGTCAGATATCTGGTACATAATTTCTTATTGACCATCAGAAAAGGTTTAAAAATTAATATAAAAGGAACATAAGACATTACCTAATTATAAAGGTAGTGAAAAAATAGCAGTGAATACTAGGTGGCTGTGTGTGTGCATGTGTGTGTGTATGTGTGTGTGTGCATGTGTGTGTGTGTGTGTGTGTGTACTAAATCAGTATTGAATTTATTCTGAACACATCTCCATCTTATCCCTATATCACATGTCCCATGTATTCAGACTCTTTATCAAAACAAGCCCTGATAAATGCTGACCATGAACAAAGAATACTATAAAAGGTAAAAAAAGAAAAAAGAAAACATTTTTTTTTGAGCATTCCTTAGAGCAATTCATAGTCCCTAGGTGAGCTTCACTGCTTCCTTAGGAACTTTATCCAAACTGTAGTCTTATTTACAAAAAACCCCCAGTATCTTAGTGTGTGTTCTAGAATTAGGAGTTTAAATATATCCACAGGAAAGCTTTTCACTTAATGTGCTAGATTAAATAGTTTATACATTTAGAATGGTATTTCCCTGACTTTTTCAGTTCAGCCCCTAGAGCACAGTTAGCATTCACTTAGTATTTATGAGTGATAAGTCTTAGCAGTGTGTGTCAAAGATTTGAATGGAATATTATGCAAACAGGAGGCACACTTCATGCATACAGCATACAGACTGCTTGCTGAAGTTATGTCTTAACAGGGTATATATTTGGCAAAAATTACCAGCTCTTATCTTCAGTATGCATCATGGCTCATTCTTAGATTTATTTGTTCATGGAAGTATTTATCAATCTCCTACTCTGTACCTAATGCTTTTTTTGCAGAGTCAACAACCACTTTCCCCTTCTTCCATATGGTACAGCCCAAATTTAGTTCTTACGTATTCTCTTGCCCCATGTGGCTCAGCTAAAACCCAATTGATTTAAACCAAACTTGATCTCATTCTCCTTTTAATGGATTGATTTCATAAGGGGTACGAATCCCAGAAGTTGTTAATGGAAATTGAGACAATGTCTATTGGGGGACTTCTAGGAAAAGTTTCTTTGCTCTTAAAAAGAGTTATACAAGGAAGCAATTATCTGTAATGGTTAATTTTGTGTGCTAACTTAGCTTGTCTATAGTACCCACTTATCTAACCAAATACTAATCCATGAATTCCTGTGAAGGTGCTTATAAATTGGTTACCATATAAATAAGCTGACTTTAAGTAAAGAAGGTTATTTTTGATAACCTTAGTGGCTTTAAAAGCTGAAATTTCCCTGAGGAAGAAGAAATTCTGCCTTGAGACAGCATCATCAGTTCCTATCGGAGAGTTCTCAGCCCACCAGCTTACTCTATGTATTCTGGACTTGCCAACTTCCTGTAACACATAAGCCAATTATTTCAAATTATATATATCTCCTTCTGGTTCTGTTTCTGGGAGAATCCTAACTGATAAACTGTCCTTTTTTCAGTCTCTGGAAGTTCAAATGAAAGAGTATAAATCTAAAAACAACCTGGGTCTTTGATAATCTGAGTTAATCAACTCTGGAGCTGGCTTATTGGGGATTCCTTATGATGAGAGAATCAGTCTTTTCATTCTTCAAGGTATTTTGAGTTGGGTCATCTGTTTCTTGAAACTGAAAACAACCACACTAAAATAGAAATCCTTGGAAGACAATTAGTGTTATATATAATCACAATGCCAACACAGAGAGTTTAAGATAATGACATATTAGTATTTGGGTCATTGTTTTTTTCAGATAACAAAAAAACCCTCTCTTTCACTGGCTAGAAGGTCATAAATTAATGTATTAGGAGTCCAGAAACTAAGTGTTATCTCTTTATAGGATTGACATAAAAGTAAGAAAAGAGGTGCAGGGGAGAGACCTTTTCTGATGATAATACACTGTTTCATCCTATGGAAGGAGATCTTGAAAACAGTGTTTATATTTAGAAAATAATAAATGCTTTTGGAAATTATTGAATAAACCACTTTATTCTTTTATACTTCTGAGGTCTTACCAGAAAGGATCATCTGCATGCTTTCTCGTTTTAAAGGCTCATAACTATTTTAGTTCTATTTCACACTCAGGCTTATAGTTACAGTAAAATTACAAGCAGCTGCGATTCCAGCCCCAACAATATGTGTAGGTGTGTACAAAATGCTTACTGGCTTCTGCAGGGAGCAGGTGTTGAATGGGCAGTGCACGTTGGAATGAAATAAAGTCACTCTCAGGCTGAGGCTATGTAATCTGGTTGTGGAGATTTAGTTTTTGTGACTTACGCCTATGAAAAGGGGCGTGTGACAGAAACACTGAAATACTCTCAGAGAAGGCGCCATTTCACTGTTATGTCATCTTCACAAGTTCAACATGGTTCTTTTTTTTTTTTTAAGAAAATTTTTAGTTGCTTTGAATAACAACTACACAGACGTACAGAACCGTAGGTGGGAGCCTGAGAGGAGTGACAGACAGCAATTTGCAGGGCTCTCTTTCCCGTACCCACTCAATATGCATGAGGAATGTTGCTACTGCATACAATTTTTAAAACTTATTTGAACTTTTGTAGGGTGGGATTGGTTTAAATTGGAAGTTTAATTTTCTTATTTTAAAAGAAAGTATTTTTTTTTTTTTTTTGCTTTTTAAAAGCACTAGACATACTAGATTTTCAGCACTCACAAATTGCACTTGTTTTTCCTTTCTGTCCAGTAATAAAATGGTGGCCATTGACATTTACCATTGAGCACTTATGATATACTCAGCTAGGGCCATAAAGGTGGAGAAAAGGCAGTAATTTGTAGGGCCACAGGATACTGTAAAAAAGCTTAGAACTTTCTTATGGAGTAATATTCTGTACAATTGTTTCCAAATGCATAGGGAAATGCAATATTGTATCCAAAGTCTCTTTTCTGTGTTGATTTGTGCACTACCCCAAGGAAGTTCCATTGAACTCTGCCAGGTGATGAGTTCTAGCAAAAAGGCAAAATCCTCAGGCATCTGTAAACAGTCTCTAAGATACACAAGTCATTTGAGAATAGGATCCAATGTCTTCTTTTCTGATGGATTAGACTGATCTTAAGATGTTCCTCTCATAACGGAAAAGAATTTGATTCAGCTGACCATCATGTAAAAGAATTTGATTCAGCTGACCATCAACTCCTTGAGAACTTATTAACTTAACTAGAAATTAATTACTTATTCTGTGTTCTCAGAATGTGGTCCACTGACCATGTTCATGAGAAACTCTGGGATGCTTAGTAAAACAGTACATTGCTGGTCTCCATCTCTCCAAGTCTTATAAATTCAGAATTTCTGGGAAGAGACAACTTTTCTAAGAATATCTACCAGGTGATCCTTATGTTCACTGAAGTTGATTCATAGAGAACTACTAATACTGACTACCTTCTCCACTTAACTCACTAATCCCAGTGGCTGACCTGGATGGATGACATCAGCTAGTATCTCTACTCCTCTGGCTTTTGGTTGTCTCTGGCCAGACTTTTGGCAGCTGATTGGAGGATTGGACTTTTTGGCAGATGAGTGGAGGAAGGAAGAAGGTAATTGAGATGTTCATTTCCTGGGCTTCTAGTTTGCTCTTTTGCTTGCAGATACCTTCTATAGTTTGTAGCATTTTCTCTTTCCCAATTCCTACAATGACACTTACTTCTCACTCCTTTTGGTCCAGATATGCTGATGGCTCTTGACATTACTAGCCCTTGAGCACTTGTACTATGTGAACTGTCCCTCTAGAAATAAACTCTTCCAGTGTCAATGGAAGTGAGCTGTTTGCTTTCTGTAGAAATCTTGACTGAAGCAGATGTAAGTAGTAATAAACTCTATGTTGTGCTTGAAAATTGCTTTTTAAATTATTTTTTATTTCTACAACAAAGTATAATGTAAATATATATATGTATACACACACATATATATTTTAAATCACTATTTTATGAAGAAGAAACCTGAGGCCAAGAGAAGTAGTCGTGAAAGGTCACCCAGCTGGTCAGTAAGAGGATCCAAGATGACTTCTGGTATAGTGACTCAGCTTAGAACTCTTCATTTCATCAAGCTGTTAGTCTCCTTCCTTTCCTGCTACATGCCACATAACCTGAAACCATTATCTGATGTAAAAGCAACTGAAATTATTATTTTTTTTGGAAAAATGAAGAATGAAAGAAGTCAATATAATCCATGTATTTGTTTCAATGGAGGCTAACACCCAGGCCCCCAAGGAGTGGGAGAGAAACATTCTCAGAGGAGGTGGGCTTCTGCATGGTGGTAATCATGACCATGTGCATCTTGCTCTTATGCAGTCTGGTCTCTGAGGTCCTTTTTTTCCAGCAGTGACTTAACCACTCATTTTTGGGCTTCATCTGCACATCTACCACAGCATTTCTAATATTTTGTAACTAGTTCTTCCTTTAGGTTGGCATCACCCTGGGGCAGGGGTCTGTTTTTATAATTTGTTACTGAGTCTCTGGTCCCTAGGCTAGTTCTATACACATAGTAGGTGCTTAATTAATATCTATTGATTGAATAAAGGAGCATCTATAAGGGTAGGACATCTGTAAACCAGCATCTTATGCTTGGTGTTTATTATGCTTGGTGTTACTTTCTGCTTCTCAGTCATTTCCTAAATAACTTTTTGTTTTTGCCTATACCATTTTCACACTAATCTTGCTCTGATCACCTCACTCATCATCACAAGTTTCCAATGAATTCCAAATAACAGTTTAGACATTGCAGCATCGATGCTGTATACCTTGCTCCATATTTACTTCCCCAAACAGCCTTTCATATACTTTGCATTCTAGCCTCTTTGAGTTTCATCCTGTCTCACTTCTGGTTTCTTCTCACCTCCATGTCTTTGCTGCTACTATTTACACACCTGAAATACCTTTCTTTGCTCCATTTATCCACAAAGCTATGCCAAGAAGCCACATCTTCCATGAATTTTTCTTGTTTCTGCTAGTGCTCATCTTGTTTTTTTTTTTAAGTCATTTTTTTGTCTGATTCTGAACTTCCATTTTAACTTATGGGTATCATTTTAGTGGCATTGTATACATTCTATATGTTAGGATTATTTATATTACTCCTCTATGCCTTAACCTCTTCAGAAGATGATAAGATCTTTGAGTTCAAAATGCATATTAAATCAACTTTATGTCTTTCTTATTGCATATGGTTCTTGTGACATACCAATAAATATTTATTGAATAATATGTGTAATTGCACAAGGAAAGCACTAAGAAGAAAGGGCACATAAGGACTGTTGAGAAGATGGTGGATGAGGTAATCTTGAAGACATGGGGAAAAAATAAGGGATGTGTCACTGAAGCAAAGACAAAAGCCAAAGGAGGTGCTTGGGCTAGTGGATACCTGGAGAAGCTTTGTTTAAGTGAGCAAGAGAAGAGAAAAAGGGACACTGACCATTCTGGGGAAAAGATCCTGAAACTCACAGGGAGGAGGGAGGGGATCAAAGGGCAGGAATTGATTTGTATATGGTAGAAATCTTTGAAATAGGCCAAAAGACAGACTGCAAGGAAAGGAGTGTTGAAGGTAGTGATTTCAAACTACTTTAATTAGAACCTGAGTAAGACCAAACATGGATGTGGCAACAAAACAATAACTGAACTTGGGGACAAGCAGTGAGTTGACGCGTGTGGATATTGGTATGGTGTGGAAATAGAAGAATCAAAGGCAGCTGAATTACATCAAAGATGGCAAGGCTGACCTTGGAGGAAAGCTTTTGAGACTGGAGATGCTTTTGTGCCATTAATATAAAAAATGTTCAGTGGCAGAACTGACTTGGGGAATGGAAGTTGCCTGAGAACTGGAGATGGGGTCAGGATAGATGCTCATCTCTGTAAAAGGGTGACAGCTTTCATGGACTTCCTGGACACTTCTTCTTCTTCTTCATGTGACAAGCTTTGGAGATCCATTTCAAATGGGAAACACTGACACTTCAAGCAATTTGGCTAGGTTATACTTACAATTCTAACTGGGTCACAGCAGAATTCTCCTCCTACTGCAATTACATGCTGAATATCTGATTCTAAACCTAAGACTAATTCAGCATGGAGAATGAGGTATTGGGAACTCCTGGATTTTTTTTCCCCCTAGGCTTTTAAATGCTTTACTGAACAAGTCTAATTGCTCAATTTCTCTGCCAGAACTCATCACTGGTTAAATGAATTCAGTAGTATTCACTTCAAAGTGATATTGTGAGTTTAATTAATGAATGTCTTATTTATAAATCCTTACAAAGAATTGTTTTACTTCAAACCTTCAAGATGAAACCAAATTGAACTTGAGACTTTTTCTGTCACTGGCTTTTCAAAGAAACAGTCTCTTTTTGTCCCTGTGGAGAAATCAGTGTAAACACGGTTGGAATTTATCTAAACAAGAGAATGGGGCATTTTCCTCATTCCACAATGAAATGGAATTTTTCTTGGAAAGGAGGTGCTTTTCTATTCAGTGTTCAATTTCGACTTGATTTTACCTGCTCCCACTGCCTGTCAATTATCTAGGACTAGGGAACACTTAGATTTCAATGGTGAGCAGAGTTTATCCAGAGAGACAGAATCAGGGCAAGGTTGCATATTGCATTCATCTTTAAGTTTCTGCTCCCTTGGTTGTCTGTGGCTTGTAACTATAGTTACATGGTCAAATACTGTTTTTTTTTTTTTTTTTTCATGTCTACCTCTCTTGGGGTATGTGAGTAAATGCCAAATAACACAATAGCTGGAATTGTAGTTTTGAGAAATCTCTACATTTTTTTAAAAAACCTCATTCTACAGATACATGTAGAAATCTTGTTTAAGTCCCATGCACAAATAGCCCCAGAGTTCTTTGTAGTATTTGGCCATCTTCTGTTTATTTATGTTTTTTTTTTGTAGTTGTTGTTGTTTTGGGGTGAAATAAGGTTAAATCACAAGCACCATTCTACTGGAGTTAAGATTACAGCAAAGAAAGAAAGGGCTGGCGAATGTCAAGGTCAGTGGTTGTGGAAGACAAAAAAAGATGGTGAGTGCTAGAAATGAGAGTTTGGTTTTAGTACAGCTGTGAAACAGGTAAAGATTTCTTGCAATATTCCCTCTCTTTTCCTTCCCTACACACCTCGACTCCTCTGCTCTGCCGGAAGCCCATTCTCCACTTTGTCTCTGGACCCCTGTGCACTTAGGTTAGACTGGAACCTGTTTCAGTGCTAAAATAAGGTTGATGCTTGAGAGATGGGTGGAGTACCTATGTATTAGGACTACATAGAGATGGCTGTGGCCCTCCTTATAAAGAGAAGAATAGCTTTGGCCCAGGGAGGATGGAATTGGGTGTCTGGAAATTGGGGGAGGAGTGATTTTAAAATTCAAATGGTAAAATTTTAGGCCTTGATGAGCTGGTGAAAGAACTGTATTTGAACTCTCTGAATCATAGAATGTAGGGAGTTGCCTATCCTACTTCTTCTGAAGGTACAGAAAAATAAATGACTAAAGCTGGTAGAAAAGTATTGCTTGATTGGCACAACCAACGGCCCTTGTATCAGACCCCCCAAATATTACAGTTGATTTTCAGAAATAAACCAGATCATCTAGAGACTCAGAATAAACTTTATGTTTTTTATATCTAGTTTTCAGCTAGAGTAAGATTCCACAATTTCCAGAATTCTCATAAGAAACTGCACTTTGTAAATATCCAACCCAATTCTTTAGACTCAGGAGGTCTGAATGGCCATTATTAACAGCCCCGATAAACTTAATAAAAGCAGCCACAATTTTGGCTTTTGGTCCTGATAGAATTATAACTTCTTTTGATTTTCCAACTCTAGAACTTTGAAAAAGAATAATAGAGTGTAAAATGCTTTAAAATTATACTGTTTACATTCCATGAACTTATTCTGTGTGAAACTTGTTGACCCATTTTGTAAGGAAAAAAAATTATTTTGGCAGAGTTTATCTATGACTATATCATTATCACACTGTGAAGAATCATGGATTAAGAAAAGCTGAAAAGAAAAAATAAATTTCTGTTTTGATCTTGCAGGGCAAATAAATATTGGATTTCTCACAGGAGGCCTATAAAGCATTTTATAAGCAATAAATTCTTAATCTCATGAGAAGGCCGCATGCTATGTTGTAACAGGAATCAGAGAGCAGTTTTTGCTCTAACTAACTGTGCAATATTGGGTACATGTGGCACATACTCTTGGCTGTCTACCCTAAAGTCATTCTTCTAGCTAATGTTAATTAGCTCTTCCCCAGCTTGACAAACCTCCACTTGCAGGGAGGCAAAGTTACTCCTCATCCTCAGGAATTCAATCAGAATTGGTCAAAGCAAATTATAGGACACCTATCTCCTTTTTTTTTTTTTTCAATGAGTGGATTAAGAGTGACTATATGATCTGTTCTGGACAATGAGATGACAGGGGAAGTTATTGGGAGCCTCTCTTGAAAAAATTCCTTTGTTCTTCAAAAAAAGAACACAAGAGATAGTTTAACTAAGTGATCCAACCCCAAATCACAAAAAAGAAGGGGAAAAGTGGTCATGAATCTCCCAGTGTGTTGCAATATGAAGTACACAATTGGTGGCAATGAAATATTCTTTTTTTTTTTTACAATTTTATTTTTTTTAATTTTTTTTCTTTTTCTTTTTTTTTTTTTTTACTGTTGGTTGTTCAAAACATTACATAGTTCTTGATATATCATATTTCACATTTTGATTCAAGCTGGTTATGAACTCCCATTTTACCCCATATACAGCTTGCAGAATCACATCAGTTACACTTCATTGCTTTACATATTGATATACTCATGTCTGTTGTATTCTGCTGCCTTTCCTATCCTCTACTATCCCCCCTCCCCTCCCCTCCCCTCTTCTCTGTCTACCCTCACTACTGTAATTCATTCCTTCCCCTTGTACTGTTTTTCCCTTTCCCCTCACTTCCTCTTGTATGTAATTTTGTATAACCCTGAGGGTCTCCTTCCATTTCCATGCAATTTCCCTTCTCTCTCCCTTTCCCTCCCACCTCTCATCCTTGTTTAATGTTGGTCTTCTTCTCGTGCTCTTCTTCCCTAGTCTGTTCTTAGTTACTCTCCTTATATCAAAGAAGACATTTGGAATTTGTTTTTTAGGGCTTGGCTAGCTTCGCTTAGCATAATCTGCTCTAATGCCATCCATTTCCCACCAAATTCTATGATTTTGTCATTTTTTACTGCAGAGTAATACTCCATTGTGTATAAATGCCACATTTTTTTTTTTATCCCTTCATCTATTGAAGGGCATCTAGGTTGATTCCACAGTCTTGCTATTGTGAATTGTGCTGCTATGAACATCGATGTAGCAGTGTCCCTGTAGCATGCTCTTTTTAGGTCTTTAGGGAATAGACCGAGAAGGGGAATGGCTGGGTCAAATGGTGGTTCCATTCACAGCTTTCCAAGAAATCTCCATACTGCTTTCCAAATTGGCTGCACCAATTTGCAGTCCCACCAACAATGTACAAGTGTACCCTTTTCCCCACATCCTCGCCAGCACTTATTGTTGTTTGACTTCATAGTGGCTGCCAATCTTACTGGAGTGAGATGGTATTTTAGGGTGGTTTTGATTTGCATTTCTCTGACTGCTAGAGATGGTGAGCATTTTTTCATGTACTTATTGATTGATTGTATGTCCTCCTCTGAGAAGTGTCTATTCAAGTCCTTGGCCCATTTGTTGATTGGGTTATTTGTTATCTTATTGTCTAATTTTCTGAGTTCTTTGTATATTCTGGATATTAGGGTTCTATCTGAAGTGTGAGGAGTAAAGATTTGTTCCCATGATGTAGGCTCCCTATTTACCTCTCTTATTGTTTCTTTTGCTGAGAAAAAACTTTTTAGTTTGAGTAAGTCCCATTTGTTGATTCTAGATGTTAACTCTTGTGCTATGGGTGTCCTATTGAGGAATTTGGAGCCCTACCCCACAGCATGTAGGTCGTAGCCAACTTTTTCTTCTATCAGATGCCGTGTGTCTGATTTGATATCAAGCTCCTTGATCCATTTTGAGTTAACTTTTATGCTTGGTGAGAGAAAGGGATTCAGATTCATTTTGTTGCATATGGATTTCCAGTTTTCCCAGCACCATTTGTTGAAGATGCTATCCTTTCTCCATTGCATGCTTTTAGCCCCTTTATCAAATATAAGAAAGTTGTAGTTTTGTGGGTTGGTTTCTGTGTCCTCTATTCTGTACCATTGGTCTACCCGCCTGTTTTGGTACCAGTACCATGCTGTTTTTGTTACTATTGCTCTGTAGGATAGTTTGAGATCTGGAATCGCTATACCACCTGATTCACTCTTCCTGCTTAGTATTGTTTTTGCTATTCTGGGTCTTTTATTCTTCCATATGAATTTCATGATTGCTTTCTCTACTTCTACAAGAAATGCCGTTGGGATTTTGGTTGGCATTGCATTAAACCTATAGAGAACTTTTGGTAATATCGCCATTTTGATGATGTTAGTTCTGCCTATCCATGAACAGGGTATGTTTTTCCATCTTCTAAGGTCTTCTTCAATTTCTCTTTTTAGGGTTCTGTAGTTTTCATTGTATAAGTCTTTCACCTCTTTTGTTAGGTTGATTCCCAAGTATTTTATTCTTTTTGAGGATATTGTGAACGGAGTGGTTGTCCTCGTTTCCATTTCAGAGGATTTGTCGCTGATATACAGGAATGCCTTTGATTTATGCGTGTTGATTTTATAACCTGCCACTTTGCTGAATTCATTTATTATCTCTAATAGTTTCTTTGTAGACCCTTTTGGGTCTGCTAGGTATAGAATCATGTCATCTGCAAATAGTGATAATTTAAGTTCTTCTTTTCCTATTTTTATGCCTTTAATTTCTTTCGTCTGTCTAATTGCTCTGGCCAGTGTTTCGAGAACTATGTTGAACAGAAGTGGTGAAAGAGGGCATCCCTGTCTTGTTCCAGATCTTAGAGGGAATGCCTTCAATTTTTCTCCATTCAGAATGATGCTAGCCTGAGGCTTAGCATAAATTGCTTTTACAATGTTGAGGTATGTTCCTGTTATCCCTAGTTTTTCAAGAGTTTTGAACATAAAGGGATGCTGTACTTTGTCGAATGCTTTTTCCGCATCTATCGAGATGATCATATGGTTCTTATTTTTAAGTCTATTGATGTGGTGAATAACATTTATTGATTTCCGTATATTGAACCAACCTTGCATACCAGGGATGAATCCTACTTGATCATGGTGCACAATTTTTTTTTTTTTAAATTTTAATATTTTATTTTTTAGTTCTCTGCGGACACAACATCTTTGTTGGTATGTGGTGCTGAGGATTGAACCCGGGCCGCACGCATGCAAGGCGAGCGCGCTACCGCTTGAGCCACATCCCCAGCCCGGTGCACAATTTTTTTGATATGTTTTTGTATCCACTTCGCCAGAATTTTATTGAGGATTTTTGCATCTAGGTTCATTAGAGATATTGGTCTGTAGTGTTCTTTCTTTGAAGTGTCTTTGTCTGGTTTTGGAATCAGGGTGATGTTAGCCTCGTAGAATGAATTTGGTAGTTCTCCCTCTTTTTCTATTTCCTGAAATAGCTTGAAAAGTATTGGTATTAGTTCCTCTTTAAAGGTTTTGTAGAACTCTGCTGTATACCCATCCGGTCCTGGGCTTTTCTTAGATGGTAATCTTTTGATGGTTTCTTCTATTTCCTCAATTGATATTGGTCTGTTTAGGTTGTCTATATCCTCCTGACTCAATCTGGGCAGATTATATGACTTAAGAAATTTATCGATGCCTTCACTATCTTCTATTTTATTGGAGTATAAGGATTCAAAATAATTTCTGATTATCTTCTGTATTTCTGAAGTGTCTGTTGTGATATTGCCTCTTTCATCCCGTATGCTGGTAATTTGAGTTCTCTCTCTTCTTCTCTTCGTTAGCATGGCTAAGGGTCTGTCAATTTTATTTATTTTTTCAAAGAACCAACTTTTAGTTTTGTCAATTTTTTCAATTGTTTCTTTTGTTTCGATTTCATTAATTTCAGCTCTGATTTTAATTATTTCTTGTCTTCTACTTCTTTTGCTGTTGTTTTGCTCTTCTTTTTCTAGGATTTTGAGATGAAGTATGAGATCATTTATTTGTTGGTTTTTTCTTTTTTTAAGGAATGCACTCCAAGCAATGAATTTTCCTCTTAGAACTGCTTTCAATGTGTCCCATAGATTCCGATATGTTGTGTCTGTGTTTTCATTTAACTCTAAGAATTTTTTAATTTCCTCCTTGATGTCTTCTAAAACCCATTGATCATTCAGTAATCTATTGTTCATTCTCCAAGTGATGCATGATTTTTCCTTCCTTCTTTTATCGTTGATTATCAGTTTCATTCCATTGTGATCAGATAAGATGCATGGTATTATCTCTATTCCTTTATATTGACTAAGAGCTTCCCTGTGACATAATGTATGATCTATTTTTGAGAAGGTTCCATGTGCTGCTGAGAAAAAAGTGTAGCTGCTTGATGTTGGGTGGTATATTCCATATATGTCAATTAAGTCTAGGTTGTTAATTGTATTATTGAGTTCTATAGTTTCCTTATTCAACTTTTGTTTGGAAGATCTGTCCAGTGGTGAGAGAGGTGTGTTGAAGTCTCCCATGATTATTGTATGGTGGTCTATTAGACTCTTGAACTTGAGAAGAGTTTGCTTGATGAACATAGCAGCCCCGTTGTTTGGGGCATATATATTTATGATTGTTATGTCTTGTTGGTGTATGGTTCCCTTGAGCAGTATGTAGTGTCGCTCTTTATCCCTTTTGATTAACTTTGGCTTGAAATCTATTTTATTTGATATGAGTATGGACACTCCTGCTTGTTTCCGCAGTCCATATGAGTGATATGATTTTTCCCAACCTTTCACCTTCAGTCTACGTATATGTTTTCCTATCAAATGCGTCTCCTGCCCGCAGCATATTGTTGGGTTTTGTTTTGTGATCCATTCAACTAGCCTGTGTCTCTTAATTGGTGAGTTTAAGCCATTAACATTTAGGGTTATTATTGAGATATGGTTTGTTCTTCCAGCCATAATTTGTTTATTAATGCTATTAAACCTGATTTGTTTTCCTCTTTGATTATTTTCCCCCCTTTACTGTCCTACCTCCCACTGTTGGTTTTCATTGTTGTTTTCCATTTCCTCTTCCTGTAGTGTTTTGCCAAGGATTTTTTGAAGAGATGGTTTTCTAGCTGCAAATTCTTTTAACTTTTGTTTGTCGTGGAATGTTTTAATTTCATCTTCCATTCTGAAGCTTAATTTCGCTGGATACACGATTCTTGGTTGGAACCCATTTTTTTTTTTTTTTTTTTTTTTTTTTAGTGTTGACTTGAATCTTTATTTGTAAATGTGGTTACAGTTTACATCCCTCTCTTAATTTTTTTTTTCTTTTTTTAATTTTTATTGGTTGTTCACAACATTACAAAGCTCTTGACATATCATATTTCATACATTAGATTGAAGTGGGTTATGAACTCCCAATTTTACCCCAAATGCAGATTGCAGAATCACGTAGGTTACACATCCACAATTTTACATAATGCCCAATTAGTAACTGTTGTATTCTGCTACCTTTCCTATCCCCTACTATCCCCCCTCCCCTCCCCTCCCATCTTCTCTCTCTACCCCATCTACTGTAATTCATTTCTCTCCTTGTTTATTTTCCCATTCCCCTCTCAACCTCTTATATGTAATTTTGTATAGCAATGAGGGTCTCCCTTCATTTCCATGCAATTTTCCTTTTCTCTCCCTTTCCCTCCCATCTCATGTCTCTGTTTAATGTTAATCTTTTCTTCCTGCTCTTCCTCCCTCTCTGTTCATAGTTGCTCTCATTATATCAAAGAAGACATTTGGTATTTGTTTTTTAGGGATTGACTAGCTTCACTAAGCATAATCTGCTCTAGTGCCATCCATTTCCCTGCAAATTCTATGATTTTGTCATTTTTTATTGCTGCATAGTACTCCATTGTGTATAGATGCCACATTTTTTTTATCCATTCATCTATTGAAGGGCATCTGGGTTGGTTCCACAGTCTAGCTATTGTGAATATGGAAAAATAAAAGACCCAGAATAGCAAAAGCAATTCTAAGCAGGAAGTGTGAATCAGGCGGTATAGCGATTCCAGATCTCAAACTATATTACAGAGAAATAGTGACAAAAACAGCATGGTACTGGTACCAAAACAGGTGGGTGGACCAATGGTATAGAATAGAGGACACAGAGACTAATCCACAAAGTTACAACTATCTTATATTTGATAAAGGGGCTAAAAGCATGCAATGGAGGAAGGATAGCATCTTCAACAAATGGTGTTGGGAAAACTGGAAATCCATATGCAACAAAATGAAACTGAATCCCTTTCTCTCACCATGCACAAAAGTTAACTCAAAATGGATCAAGGAGCTTGATATCAAATCAGAGACTCTGCGTCTGATAGAAGAAAAAGTTGGCTCTGATCTACATATTGTGGGGTCAGGCTCCATATTCCTTAATAGGACACCCATAGCACAAGAGTTAACAACAAGAATCAACAAATGGGACTTACTCAAACTAAAAAGTTTTTTCTCAGCAAGAGAAACAATAAGAGAGGTAAATAGGGAGCCTACATCCTGGGAACAAATTTTTACTCCTCACACTTCAGATAGAGCCCTAATATCCAGAGTATACAAAGAACTCAAAAAATTAGACAATAAGATAACAAATAACCCAATCAACAAATGGGCCAAGGACCTGAACAGACACTTCTCAGAGGAGGATATACAATCAATCAACAAGTACATGAAAAAATGCTCACCATCTCTAGCAGTCAGAGAAATGCAAATCAAAACCACCCTAAGATACCATCTCACTCCAGTAAGATTGGCGGCCACTATGAAGTCAAACAACAACAAGTGCTGGCGAGGATGTGGAGAAAAGGGTACTCTTGTACATTGCTGGTGGGACTGCAAATTGGTGCGGCCAATTTGGAAAGCAGTTTGGAGATTCCTGGGAAAGCTGGGAATGGAACCACCATTTGACCCTGCTATTGCCCTTCTCGGACTATTCCCTGAAGACCTTAAAAGAGCATGCTACAGGGATGCTGCCACATCGATATTCATAGGAACCCATTTTCTTTTAGCGTTTGAAATATGTTATTCCAGGATCTTCTAGCTTTTAGAGTCTGTGTTGAGAGATCAGCTGTTATCCTGATTGGTTTACCCCTAAATGTAATCTGCTTCCTTTCTCTTGTAGCTTTTAAAATTCTCTCCTTATTCTGTATGTTGGACATCTTCATTATAATGTGTCTAGGTGTGGATCTCTTATGATTTTGCACATTCGGCGTCCTGTAGGCTTCTAGGATTTGGGATTCTGTCTCATTCTTCAAGTCTGGGAAGTTGTCTTGTATTATTTCACTGAATAGATTGCTTAATCCTTTGGTTTGGAGCTCTGTGCCTTCCTGTATCCCAATGACTCTTAAGTTTGGTGTTTTGATATTATCCCATAGTTCTTGAATGTTCTGCTCATGGTTTCTTAGTAGACTTGCTGAGCTGTCTATGTTCTTTTCAAGTTGAAATACTCTGTCTTCATTGTCTGATGTTCTATCTTCTAAGTGATCCACTCTGCTGGTAGTATTCTCAATTGCGTTTTTAAGTTGGTTTATTGTTTCCTGCATTTCTAGGATTTCTATTTGTTTGTTTTTTATTACCTCTATCTCCCTGTGAAATTGATCTTTTACTTCCTGGATTTGTTTGTCAATGTGATCTTTCATTGTCTGATTTTGCTGTCTCATGTCTTCCTTGAGACTCCAGATCATCTGAAGCATGTATGTCCTGAGCTCTCTATCTGACATTCCATCTGTTGCAGCTATTACCTCTTCTAAAGTTGAGTTGACCTGCATTGCCTGTGGTCCTTTCTTTCCTTGTCGTTTCATACTGCTGGCGTTTCTTTCTGCTTGGTGAAATTGTTGTGTCTTTGATATTTTCCCTCTATTTATTTATATTGCTCTTGTATAGTTGAAAAATCACCCTTGCAGGGCAGGTAGTGGCTGTGATCCTCCTCCAATTAGTGTGATCCGTCTACCATGCTGGCAGGCCCTGGGTCTGCTCTGCTGGTCGGTCAAAGGTCCGCCTACCCAGCAGGCGCCAGGGGCACCTGTGTCACTCCGTAGGTTGCTGGGCCTAACCTCCCGATGGGTCGCAGGTTCCCCTAGCTTGCAGGCACTGGGGGAGGGGCCGGTTCCGTCCCTCAGCAGGCTTTGGGCCCGATCTGCTGGTGTTCACAGTCCCGCCTACCTTGCAGACACTGGGGGAGGGGACGGGCCTGCCCCTCAGCCGGCCGCTGGACCTGTCCTAGTGGGTCCGGTCCGCGTTCCCAGCAGGCGCGTGTAGCTGCTCTGTCACTTGGCTGGTTGCTGGGCCTGACCCGCCCGCCCGTGGGTTGCAGGTTCTGAAATATTCTTGATAAAAATGTAAAACTTGTATCTATTCATGAGAGAGAAATCAAATCCAGATTGTGGGATATTACATATGTTCAACAACCTGCCTGGACTCTCAAAAATATTATTCTTATAAAAAACATTTCACGAAAAGGTAGAACAATTATTCTAGATTATAGGATATCAAAGATGCATGATCCTTAATTGAACAGTGGATTAAAGGGGGAAAAACTGCTCTGAAATATATTTTTGAGATAAAGGAGGAAATTTGCATGTGGATTATATATTTTTTTAAAGAGGAGAGAGAGAGAGAGAGAGAGAGAGAGAGAGAGAGAGAGAGAGAGAGAGAGAACTTTTAAAGATATTTATTTTTTAGTTTTCGGTGGACACAACATCTTTATTTTATTTTTATGTGATGCTGAGGATTGAACCCAGAGCCCCATGCATGCCAGGCGAGTGTGCCCATCCCCAGCCCCAAGATTATATTTTAAATAAGACTTTTTACAATAAATTAAGTTTCTGGCATATATACCACTATCCTGATTACATAGACAATGTTCTTTGTCTTGGAAGAGTTAAGCTGAAGGACATACTAGTGAACTCTCATGAACTTTGAAACTTGTTTTCAAATGATGTAAGATAGGGTGTGTGGGTGTGGGTTGGGGTAGAAAGAAAATGGTAAGAGGTTAATCTAATGGCCCATAGACCAGTAACAATATGAAAGCTTGTTTGAAACTCTCAGAACACCCCATAGAACTACTGAGTCAGACTCTGACTTTTAACAAAAACTTCCAGGTGATTGGTATGCACAGTCACACTTCTGTAGGGCATGCAGTGTGGCTGCACAGTCATACTGATGTTCATGGAAGATCAGTCTGGTCTGTGGACAGAAAGAAAAAATAAAGCAGATTGTGAAACAGGGGCAAAAATCACAGAGCTCTAGATGGAGTGTTCCAGTTATTATTGCTGCATGGAGGTTTTATTTTGTTTTTTAAAGAGCAGGCACTATTTATTATCTGACCAGATATAAGTATACCGTGATAGATATCTTAGTTCATCCTTCTATAAAGTCTATTGATCTGGCCTGTTTCCAGCATCTCTACTTTCTACAAGATGGGTGGTCTTTTTCTACATCCCACCTCATGCAAAATATAAATTGAAGAGCTACCAAGAGTGATTTGCTTCTTTGAAGTGTTTTCCAACAGTATAGATCTCATGAATCAGATCCTGCTGGCAGATAATGCCATACTTACCAGGAGATGGTGAGCTTAACAAATGTGCCATTGCAGATCTGGGTGCCTGTCCAGTCCTGGTGAGCTTAACAAATGTGTCATTGCAGATCTGGGTGAAGGCAAAGAAGCTGTAATGCCTAGTGGACCTTTTGGTTCACATCATTGGTACATCTCTGATCTTGATGACAAAGGCCAATATAGGTTCTGCAGGTACATAGAAGTTGCCAGTTTTTTTTTTCACAGCTTATCCTTGATTTGAATCTCAGTTCTATATGTTTGCCTATATTTCTTGTGATAGTGCTTAACTTTTTCATAGATAACCTTCTTCTTTGCCTTTTAAAGTATCTTTTGGGCAAACTTCTTTGTCAAGCACTTTACCATCAGCTCTGTGAAATTCCTTGGCTTTTTATTAAGGGTTTCTGGCATGTCAGGAATCTTATTTTTCTTCTCTTTGTTACCCTCCAGGATTCCACTGGAAAAGAGCCTGTGGAGCCATCTTGATGGCTTCCTTTCTTACATGTCTGGCTTCCTGGCTGAGGGCTAAAATAGCTGGAACTCCTTGCTTGTATCTCCATGTGGTCTCTCCAGCATGCCAGCTTCAGAACAGCTGGGCTTCTTATATGGAGAATCAGGTTCTAAAAGGGAAAATTCCAAGAAAGAGGGCTGGCAGAAGTCATTTACCTTTTACAACCTGCCTTTGGAAGTCACCTAGCATCCTTCTACCATGGTCCTCTGTTGAGGCAGGTATAAAGGCCTACACAGTTTTAAGGGAAGTGTGTATAGAGTCCACCTCTTGTTGTGGGAGTGGAAAAGTTCAGGAAGAACATATGAAATGTAAAATACTATTGTGGCCAGTTTGAGAAAATAGCATATGCCTCAGAGAATAATCTAAATGCTGGTCCACTAAGAGAAGGGCATTTTGTCAGATGCCTTGCATCTTTCTAAAAAACTCACTTTTTCATCATATGTGGGTACATGCATACTAGAGTTTGTTTCTGTTACAATCAAAACAGCCTTGACTAATGGGTATAAGTAAGGATTTTAGACATTATTCTTTACACTTGACATCTGTCTTTAAAATGAATCCATTTCAGTCCTGATCTTATTCTAACAGGTCATGATTAACTTATTGGGAAGCACACAGTCTCTGACTAATAGAAGTGCAATGTGACTGCTTGGTTGGTGGTACTCTTTCTTCAACAAGACACCAAGCAAGGCTGGCCAGGCTCACTGAGCACACTCAGTAGCAAGCCCATCACGTAGGCTGTCAGCCTCTTGAGCAGTGATTTTTCAGATGTGATTTGTGAATTGCATCTTAATGACATGGAGGATAATAAAGATGCAGATTCTTGGACTCTAGCAGAATCTTTAGCATATGGAGTCCAGGAACCTGCATTTAAAAACTCCCTTTGTGAAGTTCTTCTCTAAATCTGTGCTTCTCAGCCCTTACTGTAAATATGGGATGAGGCTCTGCATTTTTTAAGATGCTGCCCAGTGATGCTAATGCTCCCAGTAAACAAACCATACTATGGTAACAAGCCCTTACCGATAGACCTCAAAGTGTGGTCCCTGGACCAGCAGCATCAGCATCACCAGCAAACTTATTAGAATTACAAATTCTTAGGCTCTACCCAAAGACTACTGAATCAGGAAACTCTAGGGGTAGAGCTAGCAATCTGTTTTAACAAACCCTCCAGTTGATTCTGTTGCTAAACTAAGTGTGAGGACCACTACCCTAAGGAATTTCCAGTTGTTGGAGAGCAGTGGTCATTTTTATAGCAGCTTCAGGACAACTGGAGTTTGTACATGAAACTCAATTTTCTAAAAGGACAAATTCTAAGAGAGAGAGAGAAAGAGAGAGAGAGAGAGAGAGAGAGAGAGAGAGAAGAGAAGAGAAGAGAAGAGAAGAGAAGAGAAGAGAAGAGAAGAGAAGAGAAGAGAAGAGAAGAGAAAGAGAAAGAGAAAGAGAGAAAGAAACACCACCTTTTATGACTTGGCTTTGAAAGTCACCTAGTTCAAAAGTAATTAAACATAGCTGATCATCAGAATTCACTTGGGTTGAGATTGAGCCTCCTGTAAGTTTTAGACTCTTCAGGAGATTCTAATTTTGTAGATCTGGGATGGGCCCAATAATTCTGAAATCAGCCATGATTCTGAAATTACTGTTTTAGATGATTGGCAAGCTGGACTGTAATCCAGAGGAAAGGCTAATGTAGTTTGAGAGAAAAAAGTGGGGACAAAGAAGAAAGACCCAGAAATTCACAGTTACTTAAATAACTACTATGTGATAAACCCTGGATTCAGGGTTTTATATAATGTTATTTAATTTTTCAAGATGCTGTACTTTGCAAATACTATTATCTCCATTTGATAAATCAAAGAATAAAAATTTAAAAAATTATAAATAATTGTCACACAGTTAGCTGTGGAACAGAAAAATTAAAATCAGAATTCTTTAAATCTTTTTTTCTACTTTGTAATCAAGAAAGGGTTGTGGTTGAAAGGCAGTCTGGAGATCATGATGGGGAGGTCGGGGGAAGCCACCTTAGGCAGTGGAGTGCTGAATTAATAGCACACATGCCAGTTTCCCCATATAAACTATGTTTTCTGAAGAGTAAGGTCTATGTGGTTGTTTCCTTATTTACTCAATAATAATTTATTGAAAATCTTCAATGTAAAAGGTGCTATCCTAGGTACTAGGAATACAGTAGTGAAAAAGTCTTCAGAGGTCATGGCCAAATCCAGCTTTGTTTCTGGATACCTACTGGAGCAGATGTCACACAAAAGATGCTCTATGATGATTGCCTTGCACATTTTCTTGGCTGGATAATCTAGAATTAACTGTAGAATTAGCCATTGTTGAGTTATTGAGCCAATATATTAGCCAGGGTCTAATTACAGAAGACTCTAATTTCTCTTCCAATTCTGTTTTATTGGGGGAGGGTATATTGGTGATAATTTATAATGTAACCAACCGACCAAGAAAGGAATTTGTTACTTTGCAGTCACATGCAAAGTTTTCTAGGAAAAAAGTTAAAATAAATTCAACTGAATTGCTGCAAACGAGTCTTAGAAATGAACTAAAATGTTATTTATCTGAGTTTTCTTGTTGCCTCCACTTATGTGAATAATCAATGATTGCTGAACATCTTTCTTATGTTTCCTTCAAATAGACTCTCCTGAAATACTCTTTTCACCAAGTCTTTTACTGCCCCTGGAATGAGATTGGTCTGAATAGTCAAGAACTTTTGTAATGAATGTATAGTCATAAAAACTTATTTAATATATTTAACTTAAAAATATCTGTAAAAGATTTAATTTACCTTCCTAATATTGTAAACAGAGCACAAAGAATACTGCTGGTGATAAAAACTTACATTGCTTGTTGATACTTGTTGATGTGACTATTGATAGTATTAAGAGTCTTCACACTGGGAAAATATAGTGTCATATCATGGATATTCCCAGTTGATTTTTCTGTGCCTTGCTCCATGACTTCCACCTCTTTCCTTCAGAAGACTTGAATGAGAAGTAGTTTTGCTATTGCATAGGCTTGAGGAGATTACAGGGCAGACTGTTGCCCATCTAAGAATCTTTGCAGCATTTGTTTACATATGATGGCTGTCAACCATTCTCTAAGTTAAGTAGGTTATTTGCAAAAGCTTCAACATGCACAGCTTATCCTTGGAGAATAAGAAAATGGCCCTATGGTTACTTGACATAGATGATCCCATTTCATAGCTAAGACCACATGGCTTAGAAGACCACATGGCTACTAAATGTCAGTGTAGGATGCCTGACTCTTTAGCATGAGGTCCTTCTACAATATCTGAAGGAAGCATCTTCAGAAAGGGGATTTGTTATGTTTGAATAATATATATAAGAAGGTTATGTTAGGTTCTACTATTCAAAACTAGAACAGATTCTAGTATACCAGAAGAATCCTTATGCTCTGTTGTTTGTTTCCCCTTCCCTCTGAAAATAAACAAAATGATAAAGATAAAAAACTGACATAATTTAATTTACATTTGGGACTGAAGATTGTAATTTTTGCTTTTCCGTAATTTTTGCTCCCACTGTGACTCAACTCCTGTAGATGTGTTTTTCCCATTAAGCTCTAGTTTCATGAGAGTGGGATGGAGCTTTCTTTTCAGGGATCCCTGCATCCCTGGCAGTTGGGGAAATGAATCAATAGTTTGTTTTGCAGAGATACTTTGATTTAATTAACAAACTCATTTTTGGGGGGTTCAAACTGGAAATTTTTTAAACCAAATTTATTGAATACTGAAGATGTGTCAGGTAGGCAAGGCACTGAAGAGAAATAAAAAAACTCGACCATACACTCCCAGGACTTCCTTGTGGTGGAGCTCCCTGGTCTCCATCATACACTGTGGTCCACGTGCAAAGGGCATCCTCAAGTTATGCTAGGAAACTTACACAGCCACAGGTTTATCTCAAACATCCACAAATCACAGAATTTATGTATCAAAACAAATAAATGTGCTGTGTCTATGAACACAACTTGTAGGATGAGCATGTGTTTGACATTACCCCATCCCATCTTTCTATTCAGGACAACCACCTTTTATAAACCACAGAGGAAACTTTGGTGAAGCATAGAGGAAGGACAGAGGATGTGTCCTTTCAAAGATCATATTCGACCCCCGCCGCTGGACCAGAACACCATCACTTCAGACAGGATAACTTCATGATGTTCCAAACTTGCAGCTGTTCTTGTAGTTTTACTTCTTCACAATGTTCTAGAAAGGACAGCAGAGATACACCCACATCCTCAGTGACGGGAGCTGAGTGCCAGAGACCTGCACACCTACTCTTTCCTCCCCTTTTTCTCTTTTGTTTGCTGTTCCTCCCCATAATCTTTCATAAAATGTCTTAAACAATCCTGTAGGAGGTTTCTAGTGGATCCATATACTTGCGCTTTCAAAACAACATTTTATCTCCCTGACTCACAGGCGGAGTGGAAAAAAACTCACACCAAAACAAACCCCTACACATTCAAAATAATCCACAAGGAAAGTCTGCATTGCAAATCATATTGCTGTATAATTATCCTGTTTACAATCCCTTGTACATCTTTTTCTCGTAGAAAAATGCAGATTTGGAAACAAAGCAGGAAAAAGATGCCAAAAAACCCTGGCAAGACTCTGACCACTGCCTGCTTAGGAACGGCCACGGAGGGAGAGAAATGTGTTTGCAATTAGGACTGCCCAGAGCGGGTCCGATTACATCTGCACACAGCCGAGCTGACGAGATTTCCAGAGTGAACTTGTCCTGTGGGCCTAAGTGGATAAAAGGCAACTTAGGCTGAAGCCATTACAAGGAAATGAATGTCCTTCCCTTATACTGCCACCCTCATGTTACCCCTTGCTAGCTCACTCTTACCTCTTGAATGAAGAGGCACTAAATCACCATCATTTTAGACCCTCTCATGTTATAGTTCACAAGGTTTTCGTGCATTTTCCAGCAATAGGCAAAAAGGGGAAATAAAATGAGTGTTTGTGAAGTGGTTTCCATGCTGGTCATGATTTGCAGAATGACTAGTGGATGTTAAAGAGATCCCAGCAAGACCCTGAGACAGCTGAAGTCTTCTCATCCCACCTCTGTGCTTTGGGGGAAGCATCCACACTTTGCTTCTGGACTCTAAATGCACTCACCACTGACTCTTCAGTCCCACTTTGATCTGGTAGAACAATTAGCCTAGCCCACTCTCAAGGGCGAAGCAAGCTGTTCTCTATAAAGAATTAAAAGCTTTAAAGTTTCTCTTCCTTGCTATAATTTCCAATACAAAAATGCTACACCAAACCTCCACCAAATGCCACTCCTTCAATTAAAGAACAAAAACATAAAGCAAAACTTTGAGTTTCTCATGGTGCCTGGATTCTGCTGTTGGGTTTTGGTTTCATTGTGTATGTTTTGTTCCATGTAGATCTGTGTTCTCTATTCTTTCTGGGATGGGACAAACTGACAGCCATTCAGAATTTCTTTTCTCCACCCATTTCCCTGACCATCCCTTTGCTCATACTTTTCAAATGAGTCTATATTGTTGCTTTAAAAACATGTTTAATGAATGTTGAAATAATGCTACTTTGTATGACATCTTTGCTTAGAGGCACCAAAAGTCTCTTTAAGAAGTTTTCATAGTAATTTCATGCATATGCACACACATATCCTGCCACTAGCACCACTGGCCACACAAAGATGAGGGAATCAAGGCAGCAATTTGTGAGGAGTCATCATTTCTCTAATACTCTTCCTTTTATTGCCAATGTATCAGAGCTGATTGTTGACTGAGCAGAGCCCATTTTAGCTATCTATATTGTATACCTACATCTAAACATTTTTCTGCATAGATTTTTCAATTAGATCATTTTTATTAGTGATGTCATTTGTAGGGTGCTCAGGAATATAGAACCAAAGCTAGTATATTTAAGAATAAGAAAGGACTGTTTATAATTATTCTGGAACAGTAGCTGTAAACTGGCACCAACCTTATTCTAAAGTGACTTGTCTAAATTTATGAATCTGTGGTCAGCAGAGCTCTCTGGATTGCAAAAGTTTATTTTTGCAGTCTTGCCCTCTCCCTCCATTCTCCGTCTACCCTGGGTTGTCTAGAACCTTTGCCCAAGCCTGCAAGATGTCCTTGATAAGGAAGGAGGAGTAGTCCTGGATCTGGGATCTGGGCCTCTGTATTTGTTTGGTGCACCCTCATTGTTTCCTCTGTTGCTTGCAGAAGCTATCCTGGACAGTCTGGAAAAAATATTGAAAAACTGACATCAGCAAGCCTTATTACACTAACACTAGAAAAGAGGACATTTATAACCAGAGGCATAGCATAAGTCCTCTGTAAACTGTCACTGGCCCTTTTACGGAGTCTCTTCCAGGAGTCTGCCTTGGATGGGACCATGTTTCTCAATTGTGAACTAATCCAGGCTGCTGGTTTCCCAACCAGTTATGTGATACCCTTAATTTCTGGTGACCTACTCCTAGGAAGTCAGTCTTATGGGATGCTGCTGGCTATGCTGGCCAGCTGGCTCAAATGACATGGCTTTGCTTCTCCATGGATGACTGGTCCCTTTTAATTTGACTTGTCAATACAAACCTTCTCCCTATATAGACAAACATGTTAATTTCTCTTTCAAGATTTTTTAAACATAATTTTATTCTTAAATACCTTTGGTATTCCACCAATGTTAATGTTGCTGTAATTTAGATTAAGACTTTTTCTTAAAGTTATAATTAAATATTATGGATTTAAAAATTGTCTTCCCTGGAAATGAGATCATTTGGATCAATATTTTTCTCCTCCCTGGATCATAAGTAGTAAACTTTTGTTTCAATATTTTGTGTCGATCATTTAGTTCATTTTCACACTTTTTTCCCAAATGAAATGGACTTACATCTTAATTTCGGTGGGCACATTTTGCTGATAGACTAAGAATTCTCAGTTGTCTTGCTGAAGGACAGGGAATTAGTGTGCCCCCGTATCTTTCTTGAGTGCTATTACAGCAATGCCAGTAATAAATGAAGAATGCTGCTTCTAACTGCCTCTTCCTGACAATTTTCAGGGACTGATTAAATATTTGCATGATGTGGCTGCAGTCCTGAATAATGGTTGGAAGGTTAAGGAGAGCAACCCTGCCTGCTCCCTTCCTTTCTGTGGATGATGAAAAGACATTCAGCATTAGGCTCAGTAACACTGTAATACAAGGATACAGTATCTTTCCTCTAATGACTCATTACCATCTATTTTTAAATGTAAGTACATTTATATAAAATGATAATGTCACGGTGTGCCTAGGTTTTTCATATTATTGCTTCCTTTCCCTTGCTCTGTAGCCATGCTTTTTTTTTTTTTTTTACCGGAAATTCACGAATCAAATGTGATCAATTGAATTGTCAGGAAATACTTTGGATACTTGATTCTGCTCTTGCATCAGTGGGGAAGAAGGTGGATCAAGGAGTTCTTTTGGAATGCTAACGGATTGTGATGCATTGTGGGGGGTCCAGCTCTCTTGGATGTGATGTATTCTTACTTCTTGTAGTGACAGCATTTTGCTGACATTTCTGGGGAGGGAAGTATTCCACATAGACATGCATTTTCCAGATAACTGGAGCTAACTTTTCCATGCCAACACTTATATTTTGAGTGGGGATGAAAGTCTTTCTAAAATATACAACAATTTCTTGCCTTGTTTAGTAGAGCAGAGATAGTGTAAGACATATATTCTTTTTTGATCCAGTCATATCTTGTAATGCTACCAATCCTAGAGGACAAGGGAGGTGTTGTGTGAGTTATCTATATTTTATATCTTACTCCTGCAATGACCTTGAGATAGAAATATAATAAAATAGCACATAATGGGTCAAGTTAAGCTCTCTGACAATTGTCTAGGGCACAGATATATTTATATTAAAGTTGAATGCATACCTTTTCAGTATCAGGCAGCAAAAGGAACATTAAAAAATCAAAGAAGATGTTACACGTATACTTCCTTGGTTGGAGTCCCATCTTGTGTTGATATGGAGGTAGCCTAACAGGGGACTTTGCCACCGCAGCTATGAAACTGTCTCTAGCTCATTCTATTTGGAACACCAGTGTCAGCCAGCTCCCATACCATTCCCCATAACAAGAGGTCACATTCCCAGAATTTTGTCTCTTGTCACTCACTCTGTCATCTTTCAACCCTCCGGCTTCCTCATTCATCTTCCTCCCTGTCTCCAAAGCCTTAAATGCTAGTACATGATTCTCTGCCTCTTTCTCCTACCTCCTCCTCAGTCTCCTTTTGTCCCATTCCACTTTTGGTAAACATTTCTACTTTTTCAATCCTTTCTTCTGCCCCAAAGCAGTAAAATTAAATTCATCCTTGTTTCTAATAAACAGGACAACTAGAGACAAGCTATTTGAAGAGAATTTATTTAGTTTTACTAGGAGATTAGGTAAGTGGATTTAGTCAAGTTAATGGCCCAGAATAAATACAAGAAAGCAAAGTATTGGTGGTGTTAATGAGTTTTCAGGTTTACGTAGTAGTTTCTTCTGGCAAGGAAAAAAAATCAGTTGTTGATTACTGTAATTATCTAAAAGAATGTAAGTTTCATAGGTGTGTACAATGATAAAAGCACTTGGCCATGACCACAGTTATCAGAAACTATGTTGACCTAAAAAACAACTATAATAACCAGCAAGTGGAGGATGGAGATTCATCCAAAGGTAGTTGAGGCAAAAAGGGGAATTGCTTGTTCACAGGTGAGCAAACTCCTCTCTCGATTTTATTACCTGTGTTGTCTTGGTGCCCTTCATGTGGGCCACTGTTCTGTTTGTCTTCAAGTGACTCTAAAATTAAGTTTTCTAGTTAGGTTAAGACTACTTAATGTTCATTACTGAGAATACTTTGATTGAATTGGCTCATACATAAAGCATGACTCGAATTTTGTGTCAAGAAGATTTTCAAGTTCATGTGTATAACTTTAGGAAATTCCACCAGGATCATGAAGACTTTTAGGGGATTCACATCGTCTTGTTCCTGGGTCCCCTTCTCATTGTGAGGACAGAGGCAGATAAGCAGCATCCAGATCAAGCTTGAGTTGTGAATAGCCAAAACCAAAAAGTTTTTTATTCTTCAGAAAAAAAAAATAAGAATTTCCTGAAATATGAGCTATTTATATAGTGATTCCTAACTCAAACTCTACCATGGCTAGCAACAAAGTGAGACTACTAAAAAGACTAGTGGAATCATTGTGTGTATGGGGGAGAGTTGAGTAGTAGGGGGAGGAGCAGGAGTGAGGCTGCCAAGGACTGAACATTGTGACCCTCAAGACTCATATACTGAAATCCTAACCCCCAATGTGATGGTGTTAGGGGATGGGGCCTTTGGGAAGTCACCCTGATCTCAGTCTTCCAGCCTTTAGAACTGGGAGAAATAAATTCTTGCTACCCAATCTCTAGTATTTTGTTATAGTAGTCCATATTGACAAGGACAGAGGCTAACCCCACATTTAGTCCTTCTGGTATTCACTAGATCAAATCATTCAAACAATGTGACACTTTTCCCCCACATGATGATTTTATACCTATTAATGCCACACATGTAAATGGCTTAACTGAAGTCTTTTAAAACCAGGTTATCACTCTATTATTTCAGTAGGTATTAGTGCTATGATTAATGGATGATTATAAGCAGCACTAATTGAACATTGGGCTGTATTTTAGTTCAGGGCTTAGAAAGAAGAAAAGAAATAGATTTTTAAAAAAATATATATTTACTTTTTAGTTATAGGTGGTCCCAATAACTTTATTTCATTTTTTTTTCTTTTTTTTAAAGAGAGAGAGAATTTTTTAATATTTATTTTTTAGTTTTCGGTGGACACAACATCTTTATTTTATTTTTTAAAATGTGGTGCTGAGGATTGAACCCAGCGCCCTGTGCATGCCAGGCAAGCACACTACTGCTTGAGCCACATCCCCAACCCCAACTTTATTTCATTTTTATGTGGTGCTGAGGATCAAACCCAGTGCCTCAAGCATGCTAGGCAAGCACTGTACCTCTGAGCCACAACCTCAGCCCAAAAAGAAATAGATTTTATTCCCAAGTTGCATATAGTCTAGCAAGCAGGTGTGTGGCCAAGCAAACATTAAGGCTCAGTAAGAAATTTACTATAAAGTGCTATTTGCAAGACCCAGAATATAACCCACCCCTTCTCTCTGAACTTTGAACTATTTGAGAAGTGGATGAAAGAGGTCAGATAGGAATCAAAACTAGGCTTTCTTACCAGTAATGGCTTGGAGAAAGTAGCTTGGATCTCAGGCCAATAGGCTTTACTTCCTCCTGCATTAACCTTGTTTGGTAATGGCTTTTTTATACAAGGTAGCAGAAACAAAAAGGAGAATGTGGGTTATTTATGGGCAGCCAGGTCCCGAAAGAGTCAAAGAGGATGGATCTTTAGCTAGCAGTAAGTCTCCTATCCCAGTCTTCCCAATCAGATTGCTCCTCTCTCCGGAAATAGTAAAAGGGACAGAAGCAGACCTCTAGAAGTATTGCCTTAGAGGCTGAAGGCTTTCCTCAGAGTTGGAATACACCCAGGGCTCTGTTTAAGGAAGGAGGGAGAGAGGCAAAGAAGCAGGTGAGCAGCAAATGCCAATGTAGAAGATATTGTGTTTTCCTATTGATACTCACAAGGCCTTGGGAAAGAAGTGATCCTTCAGTGACCACTGTGTAAGGAATTTTCTTCTCAAGAACGAAATACTTGATATGTAATTTTAGACTGAAATGCATAATTTATCAGCTGAAGACTTTTGTGTGTGTGAGAGCTGCTTCTCCAAAATAAGTAACAGATGTGTGGGGCTTCATTGAAACACAAATATGGAGGAGGCATGAACTCAGGGTTTTGTTCATGGCAGGCAAGTGCTCGACCACTGAACTTATCCTCAGACCCAGGAGGTATTCCTTCCATATGGAAAGGTGCCATTATAAGAGATGTGTCAGGAATTCAGCCTTTTCTGTCTGTCTAGTTTTATTTAGTCATGAGCAGAATATAATAGAGAAGGCCCTGAGGAACATCTCAGCTCAAGTTTGGAAAGCAGTGGTCCACTTTATCATTTGGAAAATGCCGAATGTGAATGCTGAAGCAATGCAGGTTAGGAATGAAGGATGATAAAGGAATATTCAACAGAGTATGGCCCCAGATGCCCATGCCCCATTCTCTCTACTCATTGGCCACTGAAGCTGCTTTACAGTATTACAAACTTAGATTGCCTGAAGTGGGTGCTGAAGTCTTCAGTGCACATTCACAACCTCAGCTAACTAGTTGATTGGCAATAGCAAACATAATGTATTATAATCAGTCCTAAACTCAGACTAAACTTAGAACTAGAATAATTAGAGATGGTTAATCTAAGCCTCTTCCAAAACTGTGTAATGATTGGTAAGTCCTCTTTTGAACACAAGCATATTTAAGGAGTATGAAAATCTCATTATATTTTATTAAAATAGTTCTTTAATTTACAAAAATGTGCACTTGAATTAGTACTTCTCAAAATGAATCAAGGAAGTGCAATTTTTAAAAGGAGTCAGCAAAACTTTATTTGCTCAAAATACCTATAACAGGCATTTTACTTTCTCATTAAAATGTTTCTGTCCTTGGTCCTGTTTAATGTAATGGTCTGCTATGTTACCTGCTTTGAAAGACCAAACTATAAACAAGTAAATTAGAAATTCTTCCTTGTTTATGTGAGGGAGAAATATCACATCACCTCCACCAAAAAAGTCTCCAGAAAAGTAAGGAAAAGTTTGAGATGTTGCAGTTGTAAAATTAATTGTACAGTGTCTTTTCGATAAATTTTCAGACAGTTCCAGCTTCCACTGTGGTTCAATTTAGCAGTAATGCTGCTCAGATGATAAGGATTAATTTTCTGTGACCTATTTTCTTTCACCTTTGTATGACCTTAATGCTTTTTTTTTTTTTTTTGTCTTCCCCCTTATTTTCCCTTATTCTGCCTGACTTCTACCTTGTGCTGCCATGGCTAACTTCAAAGCAATTTTCTGTCTGATGCTACGTTTTATTGTATAGGTAGCTATCCATTCCACTACATAAAACACCATTTGATTTGCTTATTAACAACCCCTCCCCTGAAAGTAGGGACAAAATGAGTTATTGAACAATTTCCCAGTTTACTTTAGCAGGGAAATGTTGGGAGGTGGAAAATGTGTATTCTTTACATGCAGTGGCACAATTCTGTTGGCTATTTATAATTCACTTTTGTCCCCTTGCACTTGAGGTAAAAGTCAGTTTTAAAAGTAGAGACTGTAATTTTTAAAACTGAAATCAATAGTCAGAAATCTCTGCAAATAAATTAGGGCAGGCTCTTTATTGCTTTTTTTTTCCACGTTTTCTCTGCATGGCCATTTTTATTTTTAATAAGTGCTCCAGGATACTTTTCACAAGTCTTTCATTGTTTCAAAGCTTATTATTTTTAACACTACAAACATATCCAATTTAAATGCAATGCTAACACACATAGAATCTACACGTGGTTTCTATGAACAAGCCCTAAGAACATACTTAAAGGTAGCTTTAAATTAAATGATGGCATATATCTGAATTGGCTAAGTTGTAGGTTAGTTACATTGAAAAAGCCAGCACTTACAAATACAGAAAATAACACAAAGCTTCAGCCAGACTCAGTTTTGGACGTGGATAATCAGAACAGTCTGTAGCTGTCTGTGGCTAATGGGATGTTTCTCCCAGCTTTGTCACCATGGCAAATACTTTATAATACACAAACATTTGTAGTGCTAAAAATCCACCCACTCTTGTTGAAAGATGGCCAGGTTTTGTAAAATTACATTCCAGCTTGTGCTACCCTGCTGATTTTTGAGATAAGTTCTTTCTGTTTGCCATTCATGTGTTTAACAAAGGATCAAAGAGAAAATATATATATATATATATATATATATATATATATATATATATATATATATATAGTTTGTAAACATATATTGTACTTTCATAGTTCTAGTACCTTTGAAAGAAGTACCTGTCAGTAGGTTTTTGTGATAGCCAAATTTGGGGCTGGAAGATTTTATTATGCAGAGGTAGCAGGGAGGGGAAATCTGTGGGTCTATAATCTCCCCCCCCCCCCCACTCCATCATTCTCTCCAAACAAGCATACTATCAGTAAGACAGAATATTTGCAGGACAAATACAGCTTCAAAGCAAGTCCCTTTGTCCCGTCAACAATCAGATTGCTGCCCTTAAGCTCCCATGGAGAGTTTTGGGTGTGTGTCCCTATGACAAATGCCACCAGAACCAGTCTTTGATGGAAGTTGTAGCGTTCTCCAACTTCCACTTGCCTCTGAACCAGGGTTGGAGCACCAAAGGCACAGGCAAGACAGATGGGGTTCCTTTCAGACAGGGTTCCTTTTAGACCCTCCCTTTCCCCAACCAAGAGAGCAACTCATTCCTTTACTTAACAGGAGGGGGAAGAGAGCCCTGGTAACTAACACTCCCTCTCAGAGCCAAGTGGCAATGCCAAAAAAACACAGAATCCATGTGACTAGGGGGGAAATGTAGGCAAAACAGGCTTTCCCACAAGTGGGAGGAAGAGGACGAGTCACAGTTTCAAAAGCATAATATAGGTGTATAGTGCCAGGAAGGGCCAGTCTAAATATTTACACACACCAGTGATATATGAGGGAAAGCTTAACAGAATGCTTGGAGAAAAAGGAGAGAATGTGAATGTTACTGGAAGCTCTAGGCACAACACCGGGTTTGTTGGCGACCTGTTTGAGTTTTACAAGCCTGTTTACTCTGTCTGTTACCCCAGCATCATCCTGCTACATCATATGGTCCATCTCAGCATCGCATGGCATCAGGCAGGAAGGCAGGAGACAAGGGTATCAATATATCACGATTTAGAATGCCTTTTCAGGGAAAGACACCTCCTAGCTATATGACAATTTTAATGATTATTAGCTTTCAACAAAACCATGGACATTTATTTCTATGAATTGGGCATAGCAGAAATGAAAGATGCCCTTAGATGTGACTGGTTCAAGTGACAATACATTGCTTTCATTCTACATTGGGATGCTAACTCCGAGTTTGCATATTCAGTCAGTGCTACTGCTTAAGGCATCAGGTTCATAAGAGCATCCACTAACCTTGCAATCAAGTTTTCCCTGTATAAAATACTGCATGTAAAACACCAATCCCAAGTGGTTTTGATTGGGAGAAGCAAAGGGAATTTTTTTTAAAAGAAATTAACTTATTTGACTTCAGAATTATGGGTAAAGTTTTATAATATTTATTAGCCATAAAGAAGTTTTTCTAGGAGAGAAAACATAGGGTTTTTCCCCCTTCCCCAAGAAAAAAATATTATAGCAAAACAGGAAGTAAGTCTTGGCAAACAGTATTGCTTTTATTGTGAATTTAAATATTTATTTTTTTTCTGCCCGTGCAAAAATCTTTGTTCTTGATGTTTTTAGTAAATTAAATATTGCAGATACCAAAACTAGAGTTGATGCAAGAAACACCTGGTGATTTAAGTTGCCCTTTTTATCAGCAATTTTAGCAACCCTCAAACACCAATAGAAATACTGCCCTGTATTTTGTTTAAAGTTCATTTCCTGTCTCTTGGATGTTCATTGACCTTTTGATGTTGGCCATTTTGCTTTTTCCCTTTTTTTCCCAGGGAATTTCATTCTAATTCTCATTGACTTCATTCCATTCCTGACCTCTTTCCCCCCCAACAAAACTAAATGCAGCCCAAAACATGTTGGACCCCAATTAGTTTTACAGCTTTTCTTACTTCTCTTGTACATTCATTATTTTGTCAGGAATCAGCTGCCCACACCATGCAATCTTCACAAACACCTGCATTCACATACACAATAAATCCCATCTTAAGTAGATTGACTTTTCTACAATTCTTATTCACAAAATTTGAAATTTCCTTATGCTTGTATCAGAAATTTCTTGGTAGACCTTAATTATATCCATTTTACTCAATATTATTTAGTTCCTGGAAGCAATATTTGGTTCCTGTGGATATTTTTCTGTCTCTCGTATTTTTATTAAAACCCACAATAGACTCAATTTTATCTTTTCCTTAGATAAGTGCATTAAAGAAGAATAATGCAAATGAAAGGGATATATTTATGGGACATGTTCTGGGATCATACATTGAGTGACTATAAATAAGCCAGATCAGATCCTGTTTCACCTCAAGTGCAGAAGAGGACAGAGCATTCTTATCTGTGTGATGAGATAATTTGCAATCTTCTCTTTTTCCTTAGGGCAACTAAGTGCATGTGTAAGCTTGTTTGTGCTTCTAGAAACGTCTTTAATATTTCCCCGAACTCCACTACAACATTTTCGGTGAAAAATGGCTCTGCAGTTTGTTTCATCATGCTAATTGAAATGAATTACTATACCATGCAGAAAAAGCCTTCTTCTCTTCTAAATTAGACTTTGCAGATATCTCTGATTTACCTGCAATTGGATTACAAGAGCAAAATAATGCTTCGGAATTATCTAGTTAGAAAAGGAATATTCACCATGGCAAAAATGAAGTGAAGGACAAAAGGAAGCCTTCAAAAACAGTGTAAGTTCGCTCTTATATTTAGACAAATTGACGAGGTGTTAATTTGCAACAACTGTGATATGATTCATATTTTTAGTATTTGTGACATTCAGATACACCCTTCACCCATTCTGCATTTGTGAACCTCTGGCCAAGGAATGTGCTTTTCTTTCTATTTTTCCTGTGATTTTTATGGGTGAGAAAAACGAGGCTTTACAGTTCTGTGGTCTGTTTTGGTGCTGTTCTATCATAACGCTTCAAACAAGTTAAATGCTTAAAATTGCCTCCTGGATTCCTTAGTCTGAATTAAGGGCTAAACCTCATGGCCATTTCCAAACCTTGACCTTTTTCCAGGCTCCCTGCCATCTAAGTATGTCCCTAGTGCTCCAGAGCTCCCTCCTTCCCAACATCTCCTTCAATTCTTCCTGAGCCCTGTGTTTAGATGGCATTTCCACAGACTCTAAATACACACACACAAACCAAACCAGAATTCTGGATGTGCTCCACTCTGAAAAGTTGGAAGTGTCTGAAGACAACTTTTTAAAAATATTCTTTACAAACTTTGACACATAGTAACTGCACATAATTATGTGATATTTCCATTTATATATTCAGAGTATAAGGATCAAAGAAGGATAATTGATGTATCTATCACCTCAGACCTTTATCGTTTCTTTGACAAATCTTGACGGCTAGTGGACCCTTGTGAGTATTCTTTCTTTTTCTGTTCCCCATGGGCTATAGGCTAACTCTGTGACTTGATCCCTCTCCCTGCTGCAGTCATCTTTTGCCCAGGGGCCCGCAGAAACCCTCCTCCCTTTCCTTCCACATTCCACTCATACCAACACCACCTTTGAATCCCAGTTGAAGACTTCTCCCAGCCTCATCCACTGACAGCAGCTGCTCTGGTCAAACCATCTCATCAAAGTTCACAACATTCTGGAGGTGTGTTTTCCACACTCCTGGTCTCCATGCATTCGTGATCTTGAAATCAGTTTTATAGGAACTAACCCACCAATTTTTCCCTTTTATTTTTAAGTTACTACAGATTATAGGAATTTGGAAAGAAATGCATAAGGAGGTGCTATACATATTTTACCTCTCCAAATACCACCATATTGCATAGCTATAGTGTATATGGATCTATTCAATCTTATCACATGTGTAAATACATGTAACCACCAACACAATCAAAGTAACTATTGAAATAAATTTGATATATTACAGGTAGAAAAATAAGAGTTGTTCCATGAAGCTGCCCAGTTTTGCATTAATTTATGTCCATATTCACACATATATTACATGTATCTGTATAAATACACTGAATAATATAAAATACATTCAGGGGTTTTGTTTTTGTTTTTGTTCTGGGTCATGAATGCTATTGTCTCAGACCCTTGCTACTCAAAGTATATCTATGAGCTGACAGTGTGGATCTCACTGGAAGCTGGTTAGAGGTTCCGGTCTCACTCTAAGCCTAAAGAATCAGAATCGACTTTTTATTTATTTATTTATTTTTAGCATTTTGCAGCTAATTTTATTTTTTTATATATGACAATGGAATGCATTACAATTCATATTACACATGTAGAGCACAATTTTTCATATCTCTGGTTGTATACAAAGTATATTCACACCAATCTGTATCTTCATGCATGTATTTTAGATGATGACCATCACATTCCACCATCATTTCTAACCCCATGCCCCTCCCTTCCCTTCCCACCCCTCTGCCCTATCTAGAGTTTGTCCATTAGAATCTGTATTTTAAAACAGGATCCTGAGATGATTTTCATATATGTTAGTCTGAGTAGCAGAAATGAATAGCTTCAATGAGCCTATACGAGGGTAAAATACAATATCTGCATTTCATCGAAGGTTGAAATGAGGGCAATGACTTGTCCCCTTTGGAAAGTTTGAATTGGTGTCCTGGATGTTCTCCTTCCCTGCTTTAATAGGAGGCACAGCCAGAATCTATAGGGCAGGCGGCTGTAGAAATGATGACAGACCTTACATCAGCAAGTTCTTTATTCTTTCAGGATTTTATCATGTTTTCCATGAGAAATCAAGGTGGAAAAAAAAAAGAAGTTGGTCCCTTTCAGTTTTTGTAAAATGGTGACTGATGTCTGGGAAGGGAGTTTAGCTCACAGTATTAAAGATGATTAACAGCTGACTATCCCCCATACCAAATGTGATTTCTACTTCTTTTTTCCAAAAAAGAGATACACATGGAGGGAAAACGAGAGAAGTACTTGACCTTGCTTGTTAGGACTAAAATTGGGTATTATTTATCCACAATTCCTGAGATGCTCTTATTCTGTGAGCCTCATCATTCTTTATGAGATTATTAAATTTAATGAATTTTATTTTTGTAGTTTCTACACTTCTATCTAAAAAAAAAAAAAAAAAAAAAAAACACCCAAAACTCACATATGATAGCAATTCTGAGTGAGTGGTGCTTTCCAAGATCCTGAGCCCTGGTCTCTTTGTGGCAGGAAAGCCAGGAAGAGACAGAGGAAGTTGAAAGGGAAGGAAGATTTTGGAATGACAGTGATCTAGCTCAGATTCATTCCAGCAACTTCTAGCTGCTTTTCTTAAAGTAAGGCTAATTAACATAATTAACACATTGTAGACAAAATAACCCACCCAAATATTAACAAAATGTCTTTCATAAGAAAAACAGAAAATGTGGTTCCGTCATTTTATTTCTGCTTAAGAAGGCAATATTATGAAGGAATGTGAAATCCTTTAATTAGACACAATTTAAAAGCCAGACAGAAAATTGAGATGCCGAGAATTCTACCTAGAGAAGCAATGTTTATACTCCAGAGCATCAGACAATGTACCACACACAGACAGATGTTTTACAGTGAATTAAGATTATCTTATCATACCAGAATATTACTCTGTTATAACCACATTAAGATACATTTTGAGCACAAGTTATAGCATCATAATGAGATTAAACATCTACCCTGGTAGAGGCCTCAAGCTAGATTTAAAGAAAAAAATTCAGATTTTTTCATTCTGTTCTCTTATATGAATATAAATTTAAAGATGGGGGAAGTAGGTGCTTAGAGGATGATTAAAGTGAAACTGGACATTGAGGGAATATCATGAACATGGAATTAAGCATTATTTGTGCCTCTGTACATATTTCATGGATTACTGAAAAGAATCTGGCCTGGGAATCACCAACTTTGAGGTAAAATGTGTGGTGTGAAGAAGACAGAATTTGGGGATTTCAAGATCTTGCAGGGCTCTAAGTCACTGAGCACCCTCTGGGCCATGTGACCCTCCAATCTGACTTGAAGGCCTCCAGCAGTCATACCCAGGTTGGGTGGCCCATTAATGAACTTAATCCCCTATCCTGCAAAGCCCTCCCCTGCAGAGGCCCACATTTAGTGCCTGGACCCCCAATTAGTGATTCAAAAGACTTCCTATAGCCTTGCTAATTATAAAATAAACATCTTGGGTGTCTACCTGACACCCGCCCCCCTCCCCCCACACTTTCATCTGCCTTCCCCCAGGAACACAGAGCACAAGCTACCTGGGAAGTATTTAAACCTTGGCCCCCTTTCCCATCTTCCCATTTAAATAGATGTGTTAAGTAAAATGGCTTTGGGGCTTTAAATCTTTAACTGCTGGAAAAATTAACCAATTTCCAACTAGTCTCAAATGAGGGTTTAATGACCTTTTAAAAAGTAAAGTGTGGGCCTGAATTCTATTCTCAACTGTGTTGATTGAGGTTTTCTTTTTCAGCAGATTTTCTCTAGTTTTTCTCACCTACATCCTTCCCCATCCCCCAAATGTACAAACTATACCTACAAACAAAGGTAGAATTTACAAGATCCGACTTGACTTAAAAGCAACAGCATCTCAAGTTAATGACATAATTATGATATCACCTAGGACAGTTGCTATGGACTAATTTGGAGAGAAAAAAATATTTTAGGTTTCTTCCTTTTCCTAATAGATGGCACCTTATGAGACACTCTTTAAAAGCTGTCAGGATTTATTGTATCTTTTGCTCAAGACTGTGCTGGGCTCTATTATACAATATTATGAACTCTGGGTGTTCAATAAACAGCTGACAGTGATGAATGAGAATGAGCCATGAAATACTTGGTGGCACCTTCAAGCATCAAACATTACTCTTGCATAATGGTGAAACCTTAACTCAAATCCAAGGGCAACTGGTGATAGTAGATTTTTACAGCCCATTTTAAGAACTAGAGACCATACCCCAAGATAATTATGTAGTAACCAAAGCAGCGCATAAGTAAGCCTAATGTTACAGGACTGAATTGTAGTGATACTCTAAAATATGGCACATTGGCATGCTGAGTACTTTAAACTGAAGGGTATTGGAAGGTCTCAATAGCAAAGTTTCTGACTACTCCTGACTTCTTTCTCCTGCTCCTCTTTCTCCCTGAGGCAGGCCACAGAAAATAGAATTCCTTTCCCCAAGATGGATCATAAACTAAAACCCTTTTATTCCCCAAACCAACAATAAAGCCTAGAAATATTACCCTTGACTTCTCCTGCCTTTGTGCATAAGATCTGGCTATAAAAAAATTCTGTGACCTTGTCTGAGAGTAGCTCCTAGGCCTCCTTGTAGAAGGGGTCTTGCCAGCACCATACCACAGAAACTCTACACAGAGAGGGCAAGAAGAATCCTGACAGGCTTGCTCGGTTTTACCCAGTCAGTTGCCATATGGTCACATCCTTTATGTTCAACCACATTTCCGCCTACCTCTCTATTTCTCATTGAATCTTAGCATAAAAATGGACAGTGTCCTCAGAGTCTTTGGATCATCCTTTAGAAGGCTCCCTGGTCACATAACACTTTGATTAGTGCATTTGCTATGCTTTTTCTCTTGCTAACTTCTTTTTGTTATGAAGGTGTCTGCTGTGATCCTCATGAGGGAGAAGGAAGGTACAACACTTACCCTCCTCTACACAATGTACTTACTGTGCAATTTGTTAACTGACAAAAAAGAAGTGACAAATGAAATCGGATTTCTATTACACAGAGTGAGCTGAGAAAACAAAAGTCAGTGTTTCGGGCAGTACTACAGATTGGGGGAAAAACAAACAGTAGGATATTCTCCATGTTCCCACACTAAGCATACCTACATACCACTACAACTTTGGCCAAGGCAAGAGAAGGAAAGCAGAAAGGAGGAAGATGGAGATAGGAATGAAAGGGAACCATAATGCAGAAGGCAGATGGTGAGGGTGGGAGAGGAAGTTTTAAATCTTAAAAAGCAGAAGCTGCAGTATGTGTCCAAAAGAGACAAAGAATACAATGTTCTTTTCCTCTCGCTGTACCGGGATGCTGTTCCCCAGCCCAGTGTACAGCCCACCCAGGGAAGCATGGAACATCTGCGGAGAAAAATAATGCCATTGGTATGAAACTTGAGGTTAGAAAAACTGCTCTGATTTTCTTCTTTTTCTTTTTCTTTTGTGATTCTGGGGATTGAACTAGGACCTTACACGATCTAGGCAAGTGCTCTACCACAGAGCTACATCTCCAGCCCTATTGTGATTTTCTAATATATCCTCTGACTAATAATAATAATAATAATAATACAATAAAAAATAAAAAGATGAAATTGGGAAGAATATTTATTCCCTAAATGATAGTTGTGATATTGACTATAAAGGCAAATCATTTTGCTTACTGACCAACAGTTTCTACTTAGAAATGTGATCAAAATGCATTTAACTCTAGACTTAAAATCTTTATAAAGATCTTCAGATAGACAAGCATATTAAAAAGTAGAAAAAATAACATAATGAGCATCAATATGAATCTATTAATCTAAAAAATGTTAGTACTTTGCCAAATTTGCTTCAGATTACATTCTAGTCCTTTAAGGTGGGAAAAACAAGATCCAGTTGATATTTCACTCCTCTCCTAACCCTTTCCCCCAGAGTTCTGAGGGGAAACTCAGAACTCCATACTGAGGTTGATGATATGTGTAATAGACTCTGTGATACCCAATCCAGGTGTGATGCCCCACCCAGATGGCCCTTCAGGAGGGAAGGACTCATTCTCCCAGCTGCTAACGGTGCTGTGGAAGATCACTCTCAGCAGCCAGTCATCATTTCTCCATGGGGAGAGATGGGACTGCAGTGTAGACAGATCATGGAGGGTCTTGAAGGTTATTTTTAGACATTTGGATTTTTTCTCATTGTTTTAACCATATCTTGTTGGTTTGTTTAGAGGAGTTAGTTTAGTTGTGGAACTCACCTGAGAGCTTCATCATCTAGCTCAAAGAATAAATAAATTTCTGCTTGAAATCTGGAGCCCTTTTTGAGCAGGACTCTTAACCTTTCCTACCCTATAACCCACCACCCTCTTTTTTTCATCCTGACCTATGTCTTCTGATGGTCCTCAGAAGGCAAGGACAGTATTCCTCATTGTGCCTTTGTGCCTGTGTTTGGAATGCTTCTTCCCTTCCCTGTGAGTTCTTCTCTTCCATGCAAGATCTAGATGAGGCTCCCATTTCCCTGAAACACCCAGCCTTTCAGTGATTTCCCCTCCTCTGGGTCACCTGTCTTATTTGCCCTATGTCCTAACAGTTCTTAGCAATTTCTTTTCTCAGTAGAATGGGGCAAGGACCAGCTTCTCTAAAAAGTACATGGGGGTACACCTGGGCCAATAGCTCCCTGAAGTAGGTGACTTCTCTCACTCCTGGAGAAGCTGTTAGCTTAAATGCTGTTAGAATTAGGTGGGTAAAGGTCAACCAAGGTAAGGATAGAGAATACAAAACCTGTAGTCGGTATCCCTTCTTTGAGGGAATCTGCCTGTAAGGAGAGAGTTGGAAGTAGGAGAAATCAGATGCAAAATTCTAATAGAAATGAATAGAATTTAGGAATACCTGATGCCTATGCTGGAGCTACCCCTCTGGGCGGAGGAGGTCTTATCTACAATATATGGGTGCACTGGCTGCAGACTAAAAGCACTGAGGTTGCTAGGGCCAATGACCACTGCTGGAGCCATGTTGTCAGGAACACCAAGCAAACAGGAAGCAGGAAGGGCATTTCTCCTCCTCTTCCTTTCCAGGTTCTTTCTGTGCATTAGCTCTGAGACTGTCTTCTTTTCACAGAAAAAAAAAAAGTAACTAAAGTTTGGATATTAGATGAAAATAGGCCTTCCTTTTTTTCCACTGGGTAGAAATGATTATTATGATACTCCTTATAATGATATCAAACGCCACCTGCTCCATGAGAACATTAGCATTTTAAGTATATTTTCTGTTGTAGAAGAATATTAAGCCTGATATATGAGGCAAGGATTTGTGTTTCAGTTATATATAGCCCCTTTCGATAGCTAATAATTGTAATCGTGAAGAAGAAAAACTTTATACTTAAAAAATCATATCCCATAAAATTAGACAATCAAAAGGATGAGATCTCACTCACAGAACCTTCTAGAAACTGATGAAAGCTAAATGAGAAAGCATTTCAATGAGAATATCAGATAGAACAGTAATTTCATTACTTCCATTTAGGATAAGTGGAAAGAGGCAGTTTCAGCTTGAAGAGAATGAATATGGACTGTCTGATTGCAGGGAAACTACATACCTCTTGGGAAAATGAATTAGGAAAAATGATTCAAAAAAGAACTTATCTTTGGCTTTCAAAAAATTACAAGTCTGTATTGTTTGTTGTTATGCAGAGTGTTTATGGTTATATACCACTCAACGTAGATTCAAAATGGTATTGATGGTGAAAATAACTTAAAAATAGAGAGGTAGCAAAGTCCATGCACCCCTTGACCTCTCGGTTATTCCACAGCACATTCCTGGCATAAACATTGCAGATCAAGATCCATCATGGACACATTCCCAAAAGAGAGGAGCCTGTATTGGCTAGCAGTCTAAGAGTACTTCAAGAACAAGACTCACCCCCATATCATCATCCCTGTTTGCAGGTTAGCTCAGGAAGGATCTGGAACATCAAGTTTCCTAAATTACAATGAATACATCAAGGATCTGTGGACACAGGAGAAGTTCTAGAGAGTGTGGATACTGGACCCTGGGAAAAGCCTTGACCACTGAGAATGTTGACATCAACCCAAAGCGTTGCTATCCCTCTAGAGACTCGCTCTATCTCATTCAACCAGCTCTTGATTAAGCTATTAAGAAATGAAGGAGATAAAACTCTAAGGTTATCTACATGCATTATTGGTCAGAGGCAAAAGAAATTAGGAATTAGGAGAAGTGACTAAAGAGAAAATGATCTTTATTTGTGATTTTTATAAAGATCTGACACCTTACAGTTGATTATTTTGGCCCAATGAATTGAAATTTTAGTAATTAATAATCACTCTCAGGAAATAATGAAAGATCATTTTATTTACTGCTTAAAAACAAATATACCTGGAGACAGTGTATTGGTGTGGAGAGATGTGTAAATTTATCTCTTCTGGCACCTTTGCTTATATTCAGGGTGTTGAAGCATAGGCAGAGACTTTCCCTCTCCTCCCCAGAGAAGATTTGTTTACATTCCAAAATAAAGGTCCTTTTCTCCCACTCTGGGAGAGAGGATGAACAGATGTGTCAACAGCCTATAAAAGCTTTAAGCTTTATAGTTTAAGGACTCCCCTACTATTGGGCAATCCTAGTACACAAGCAGGGTGACATCAGTGAATTTCCCTGTGAAGATTAAGGCTCAAAGCTAAGATGCTGAGTAAATAATCAATGGTCTGATCTCTGATTGACAGATCTTGTGCTTCTTGTCAAAGATATGTACGTATGTAAAAATGTTATATATTATACACACACATACATACATGTGCATACTACCCAAATAGGACATCACATCAGCTCTTAGATTGGAAAGAATAACAATCCTCAAAGATAAACTGTCCCATGAGTAGGAATTAACCTATGGCATACTTCCTGTTACAATGATTAATTTTATATCAAACTGACTGGACATGGACAACCAGATATTTGGTTAAACATCATTCTGAGTTGACCAGGATGATGTTTTTAGAGAAGTTTAACATTTGAATTGATAGACTGATTAAAGCAGATTGACTTTCCTAATGAGGTGGTCCTTGCCTAATTATGTGAAGTCCTGAACAGAAGGAGACGGCTGATACTCTGTAATCCCCTCAAGTAGGAGATAATTCTCTTTATTTGACTGTATTCGACCTGAAACTTAGGCTTTTTCTCTGCCTTTAGACTTAAACTGAAGCACAGCTTTTCCTGGATTTCAAGGCTGCTGGCCTTTGAACTGGAAGTAAATCATCATCTCTCCCCCATCTGTAGCTGGAGGACTCACCCTGCAGATCTTGGGACTTCCTGGCCTTCGTAATTGTATGAGCTAATTGTTTTCTCTTTCAATGTTCTTATAGAAAGAAATTCATTATAAATAATACATAGACACACCCCTATTGGTTCTGTTTCTCTGGAGAAACCTAAAGGATACACTTGTCTTGAAATTTAAAAAGTACAATTCATAGCAAGTTCATTTGTCTTATACTTATGATGTCCCAGTTTCCACAGAATAATTTAGAGATTAAAATGATACTAAAATCCTCAGGGAAGTCACCTGTTCCCTTACACTTCTCCACACTTCTGTAAATAGTACTTTGTTAAAGTCTCTTTGTTTGAATCATCCTGTGAACCATTCATTCTTTTGGGCTATGACACAACTCACTCTAGAATTCAATGCCAGAATTAAAAAGTATAAGGCATATGTGAATATTCTAAAATCACAAAGATGCAAGTGTTTCCATGTAGAATCTAAAAAAAAAAAAAAGAGAATTTTACTTCCATCCTAATTTTGAAAAGTCTTAAGAAACCAAATAATTCAAAAAATCATAACTTTTATTGAATCTATGAGAGGTTTGAGTTTTCAGAGGCAGGGCACGTGAATTATTTTCACCTCTTGCAAACCATGGGAGAAAGAGGTAACTGCCACAGAAATGGTGAAGAAGAAATCGGCTAAAATTTGTGTGAATTCCTAAAGTCAAGTGTGAGCCAACCTACCAGTCTAAAATACCTGGAAACCGGACACACAGACGAGGAGCTCTCACACTCAGTTTCCAGTTCTTCTCCCAGGTTGTCCTCCAGGAGCTCATGAGAAAGGCAGGGGAGGGAAGGAGCAGGAGAGAGTTCTCCTTGGATGCATAGCTTTGCAGCATGTCGCTGGCTGCCATTGTGGAAAACATGAAGCCCTGTTCATTTCCCAGTATGTTTCTTTCTGGTGAAGCAAAAGCCTTAAGTACCAGGATTTGGCAGCAAAACCCTTGCTTCCAACACCTCTGGGGGGAAGATAGAAATAAAGTTTAACTGCTTTGAGGAGTAGAGTAGAATTCTCTTCTTTCCAATCTGAGTAGCCAGGCAAAGATCCATTACTGGAGAAAAGGTTGAAGAAAAAGTTTCTTGCTCTGATAGACTGAAAAAAGTAACAAAACAAAACCCAAATCTTTCTTGGACGTAGGATTCTGAACCAAGCACAGCAGAAGTCTTTTATTGCTTGGGAAGGGACAAGGAACTTCCAGCTCTCCAAACACCCCACATATACAGGCAGATTTTGGCTGCCATAAGGTGGGAATGAGGTGTAGTAAAAACACTGAAAAGACCCAACATCCAAAGTCCATGCTGACTGACCTTAATACAGAGGCTGGACCAGAAGACCCTAAAATTCTCCTCACAGACCCACTGTGAGCCTAAACTTGAGTAGTAAGCAGCAAAAATCACGGGGTAGAGACAAACACATGGGAAGGAGTCCTTTTCTGTGGAGCAGGGAGGCAAAGATTGCTGGAAACTAAGGGCAGAACAGCAATACTGAGGTAGACCCTTAGTGAGGTACCCAATACTTCACACTAAGTGCCAAGAGCAGCAACCCATTGCAGGAAGTGAACTAAGAGTACTGGGTCACATGATGAAGATTAGGGCCTACTTTTTCTATTAGATGCAGGGTCTCTGGTTTTATTCCTAGATCTTTGATCCATTTTGAGTTTTGTGCATGGTGAGAGATAGGGGTTTAATTTCATTTTGTTGCATATGGATTTCTAGTTTTCCCAGCACCATTTGTTGAAGAGGCTATCTTTTCTCCAATGCATGTTTTTGGCACTTTTGTCTAATATAAGATAATTATAATTTTGTGGGTTAGTCTCTGTGTCCTCTATTCTATACCATTGGTCTACTAAGTCTGTTTTGGTGCCAATACCATGCAGTTTTTGTTACTTTTGATCTATAGTATAATTTAAGGTCTGGTATAATGATGCCACCTGCTTCACTCTTCCTGCTAAGGATTGCTTTATCTATTCTGGGTCTCTTATTTTTCCAGATGAATTTCATAATTGCTTTTTCAATTTCTATGAGGAATGTTATTGGGATTTTAATTAGAATTGCATTAAATCTGTATGCTTTTGGTAGAATGGTCATTTTCATAATATTAGTTCTGCCTATCCAAGAGCAAGGCAGATCTTTCCATCTTCTAAGGTCTTCTTTGATTTCTTTCTTTAGAGATTTGTAGTTTTAATTATATAGATCTTTCACCTCTTTCGTTGACTCCCAGGTATTTAATTTTTTATGGCTATCATGTGAAATTAGGTTCCAATTTCCTTAATAAGACTCCTATAGCATAAGAATGAAAATCAAGAATCAATAAATGGGGTGGACTCAAACTAATAAGTTTCTTCTCAGCAAAAGAAACAATCTGTGAGGTGAATAGAGAGCCTACATCTTGGGAGCAAATTTTTACCACTTACACATTAGATAGAGCACTAATCTCTAGGATATATAAAGAACACAAAAAGCTAAACACCAAAAAAAAAAAAACACCAAATAACCCAATCAATAAACTGAACAGACACTTCTCAGAAGATGATATACAATCAATAAACAAATATATGAAAAAATATTCATCATCCATCGCTAGCAATTAGAGAAATGTAAATTAAAACTACTCTAAAATTTCATCTCACTTCTGTCAGAATGGCAGCTATTAAGAATACAAATAACAATAAGTGTTGGCAAAGATATGGGGAAAAAGGCACACTCATACACTGCTGGTGGGACTGCAAATTGGTGCAGTCAATATTGAAAGCAGTATGGAGATTCGTTGGAAAATTGGAAATGGAACCACCATTTGATCCAGCTATCCCTTTCCTAAGTCTATACCCAAAGGACTTGAAAACAGCACACTACAGGGACACAGCCACATCAATATTTATAACAGCACAATTCACAATAGCTAAACTGTGGAACCAAGCTAGATGCCCTTCAATAGATGAGTGGATAAAAAAATGTGATATATATATATATATATATCACATTTTTTATATCACATTATATATATATATATATAAATATCATATATATATATACACACACACACACACACAATGGATATATACAGCAATAAAAGAGAATAAAATCATGGCATTTGCAGGTAAATGGATGGAGTTAGAGAAGATAATGTTAAGTGAAGTTAGCCAATCCCCAAAAAACAAATGCCAAATGTTTTCTCTGATATTAGGAGGCTGATTCATAATGGACTAGGGAGGGGGAGCATGGGAGAAATAGATGAACTCTATATAGGGTAGAGGGGTGGGAGGGAAAGGGAGGGGGCAAGGGGTTAGAAATGGTGGTGGAATGTGATCAACATCATTATCCAAAGTACATGTATGAAGACATGGATTGGTGTGAATATACTTTTTGTATAACCAGAGATATGAAAAATTTGAGTTCTATATGTGTAATATGAATTGTAATGCATTCCACTGTCATATATAAATAAAAAATTAATCATAAAAAAGAGAGTACTAGGTCACAAGAAAACCTAAGTGAGCTTAACTATTCATTTGATGGACTTATTTCTCACATTAAAATCTGACAGGATGAGAAGTGGACATTTTTAGATACAAACACTGTTTAACACAGTCTTTACTGTTCTTGAGCACACAGTGTCCAGCATTCAATCAATAATCACAAGATACATAAAAAAGAGATTCCCCCAATAAATAAAATAAAAGAACTATTTTCAAAAGAAATCAATAGAATAAATAGAGATAGCCCATATGTCAGAAGTATTTACTGGACAAGAACTTTAAGATAATTATAATTAATATTAAAAGATCTAGATGAAAAAATGAACAGTATATATAAACTGATGGGAAGTTTCAGCAAAGATTAAACTATGTTAAATAGAAATGCTAAGAATAAAAACATATCAAAGATTAAGAATTCCTTTAATGGGCTTAAGAGCAGATTGGATACAACTGTGTAAAGTAAGAAGATATGTCAATAGAAATTATCCAAATGAAACACAAAGAGATAACAGAGTGAAAAAATATATATTCGTATCCAAGAAAGCAAGAAAAAAATATCAAGTAGTCTAATATACTTTTAATGTGATCTACAGAAGGGAAAACTGGCTAAAAGACGTATTTAAGAAGATAATGATCAAGAATTTTCCAAAATTAATAAAAACCAACAAATCACAGATCCAAGAACTCAAAGCAGGCTAAATCACTCACACACACACACACACACACACACACACACACACACACGTATGCACATATACATCAGAGTCAAATTGCTGAAAATCAAAGATTAAAAAAAATCTTTCAGTCAACCAAAGACAAATTATATACAGAGGAACAAAGACTTACATTAGATTTCTTGTCAGAAATTCTGCAAGCCAGAGACAATATAGGAAAATTTTAAAAGTGCTAAAACAAACAAGCAAAACCCCATTGCCAACCCAAAGTTCTATTGCTAGCAAAAATATCTTCCAAAAGTGATGATGAGTTGGGGATCTTTTTTTTTTTTCAAATAAATATAAATGAAGAAAAGTCACAGCCATAAGTCCTGCAAGAATTGTTACAGGTAGTTCTTCAGACAGAATAAAAAATTTTTACCATATGGAAAGTTGAATCAACATAAAGAAGTAAAGGATAAAAATTTTTGGATGTATAGAAAGAAATAAAGCCTTTTTTAAAAGCAGGGTAAATAATAGTAAATATAAAAGACACAGCTTCTTAGTTTTAATCAAATCAGAAGAAGATTATCTAAGGAAGGTATTAGCAAATTTTTTCTTATAGGACTAGATAGTAAATATTTTTGGCTGAAGGGCCACATGGTCTCTCAATTCTGCTGTTGTACCACAAAAAACAGACACAGAAAATAAGTAATCCAAGAAAACTTCATTTACAAAAGCAGGTTATTGGTTGATGAGCTGTAGTCCACTAATGTCTGATCTAAGGCAAAGATTGTAACAATGTATTATGTAGTTACAACTTATAAAATGACATGACAAAATAACATGAAGAAAAGGGTGTAACTGTTGCAAGGTTCTTATACTTATCTTGAAAATGACATAATACTATTGAAGGTAATCTATGATGAGTTAAATATATGTCTTGTAAATCTCAGAACCACAAAAAATTTTAAAGATATATAGCTTAAAAACCAATAATATAAATAAATTTGAATTATAAAAACACAATTTTTTTAAGAGAGAAAAAGAACACAAAACAGATGGATTAGGTAACTGGCCAGTGTGTAGATTTAAATTCAACCATACCATTAATATTATTAACTGTAAATGGTCTAAACATCCAATTAATGACAGAAATTGTTAGATTGTCTATTAAAGCAGGTCCCAAATCTTGGCTATCTACAATAAAAGAATTTTAAATACAAAGACATAGTTTTGAAGGATGAGCCAGGTTTATATCATTCTAGTTCTAATGAAAACAAAATTAGAATCTGGGTATACACCTGTAATCCCCGGGATTTGAAAGGCTGACATAGGAGAATCCCAAGTTTAAGGTCAGCCTCAGCAGCTTAGCAAAGCCATAAGAAACTTAGTGTGACCCTCTTTCAAAATAAAAAAAAAAATAAAAAGGAGTTCAGGATGTAGCTCAGTGGAAAAACGCTTGTGGGTTCGATTCCCAGTACAAAACAAAAACAAAAACAAAAATCTAAGCATATACAGACATGAGGGACATAGTGGAATTTTCAAAAAGTGAACTTGATATGGGAGGGTCATGACACTCTGGAATTACATTTCTAATGACTGTAAAGTATTCATCTATCAAATCTACTGAAGTAAGAAAACAACTTTTTGGGAAGCTTATAAATTAAGACATTTCTATTACAATAATAATCAATGAAACATTACCTTAAAATGTTGAAAAATCAAGGCTATGAGATTCATCTCCATGAACAATATCTTTAATGTAGAAAAAAATCTCTTGCTTTGAGACAAAAATGGCAAACTACTTAATGAAGAAGGCATTGGAGGAATTTGTTGATGTTTCTTATGTCAAATCATAGCTCAGACAAGGTTTTTTTTTTAGCTAGTGACAGTCATATAAAAAACAAAAATACCATTAAAAATACACAAGAGAAAAAAGATAACATTAATTTTCCTCTGTTCAATATTTTTGATAAATGATATGAAAATTATTGAATGGCTTGGTGAATAATTAGAGCTATTTCTCATGTTATTTGATTAATAGTTTACCATATATATGGTTGCATTTAGGAAAAGGAGGATGATACTTTAATTGTACTACTTATATCATGATTTGTATTATAGTACTGGTTTCTTAGTATTTTGAATATCAACCCTGTTTATAACCTTTGCATCCATTTGTCTCTAACATGGTTGGAAACCAGAGGATTTCTAGCCCTAAGTATGTGACACTTTTGTCACCAGAACCTTAAAGCGCTTTGAAAATCATAAAAACATTCTGATAAAAATTGACTAAAAAACTCAGAGTAGCAATTTTAGCATTAGTTGATTACCATGAAATAAAATAGTAACTATGTGCATCAACTTCCAAATTTTGGAAATCTAGGACATGGAAGAAAAAAACGAGAGCTTTTCAGCAAGAAATTCTTCTGCTATCTAGTTCTAGGCAAGAAGCATAGTAAACCTTGCTATGTTAAAACCAATATAAATTTCTTTAATAGAATTTTGTTTCCAAAAATCTTTAGCTCTTAAGGTCTAGACTCTGCAAAATATCAAGGTAACAAAGCAAAACAAAACAACAACAATAGAGAATCTTTATAGCAGGAATAAAACTTCAAGTAGGCAACAAAAAATGAACAGTCAAGAAAGACAAATAGTGAAATCAATTTCAAAATGATCGTGTTGGGATTTGCTAGTCTTTTTGCATGAAAAGAAAGAAATGTTTGAGGATGTCCAAAGGAGACCATTTTTTTTTTCTAAATGCAATTTTAAAGTGACTTCTCATTACAATCAGTTAGAAAGCTTTTAAAACACACTGATGTTCATGCCTTGCCTTAAGATTCTAATGCAGTTGGTCTGGTGTGGAGTTCTTTTCTTGGAAAATTTTTATAAAGCCCTTCTATTTGAAAATGAGAATATACCATTGAAGAATCAATGAAAGAGCTCATTTTGGTCAATGCAAATACCTATTTTGAGTTGAATAGTTTTCTTCATTTGGAGCTCATGCATTCAGTTAATCAGAGAAGCTTTTTTCTTGTCAATCGTATGGGGTTACAGCTTGCACAACGGAAAGTTTAATCATTGGACTCTAATGGCTTCCTTCTTCTAATAGGATGATAATGATTAAGGGCCAATCTAGCACTTGTTATGGATTTTTCATCAAAGATTGTCAATGAATACCATTAAGTCCAAACTAGAACATGGCTTCATGAGTAATATTTGGATTAAGAATGTGGCCCTTATAAACACTTAGAATAGCCTGTAGGTATTAGTTATTGAGACCTTACTCTGCAGACACTGTACTGAGATTTTAGAAATTACTTTATTTCCTCTGCCCAGCATTCCTGTGAAGTAGCATTGTTATCTTTGTTAACAGATGAGGAACTTGGGTTCAGAGAGCTCATACAAGTTGCTCAGGCTCACAGCTAGAAGGTGAGGGGGTGGGGCTCAAACCCAGAGCAGTATGATTTGAAAGTCAGTGCTCTTCATCTTTTTATACTGGTGAGATATTAAATATAACACAAGCATAATTGTAATCTCTCTTTGAAGTTTAAAATGTGAGAACATTTGAATACTGTCCCACTTGGCCTACCCTAGGTCCATCTAGCTGCAAGGGAAGTTTATGTCACCTCTCTGAGGATTGGTCTGGCAAGTAAACCTGGAATTGATCTGATCAAGGCTGGAATCCCCAGGTGAGTCCACAGGTTGTCCCTGGATCCCCATCATCAATCCCAGACAGGTCCCTGGAATGTTATGTGAGGTACATCTACTGAGCATGAGCCACGACAGGACGGAAGTGTCAGCATTCTTGCTCTTCCTCCTGCTACCGCAGCCCCTTCCCCACCAACTCTGGTGAGTCTTGTATATTGATATCAAATCAGATCTGAATGGAGGTAACTGCAACTCCTAGGTATTGTGATTTTGCTCAGGGAGCATCCAGCCTGTTCACTTTCAACTCTGACACACCCAGTTAATCTGTCTGTCCTACAGATCTATAGAAAATCCTAGCATTCTTAGGATTGGCAAATTAAACTTGAGTTTCACATAGACTTTCACATATACAAGACTGATTTTTTTTTTTTTTTTTTTTTTTTTTTTTAGTGTCAGAACATTCCAAATATTGCATGGGACATACTTACACCACAATAATTTTAATACATCACTTATACTGTTTTAATAACAAAATTATTTATTGCCCTGGTGCCCAAGTTTAACTGGGTGTCCTGTAGTTTTACTTGCTGAATTTGATAATACTGTTGTGCTTGGTCGAGAAGATCACATAAGTCTGAATACCATTGTGGGAAACGGGAGATGAAAAAAATCTCAATTCTTTCCATAATGGAATACATACAATGAAACGTCTAGCAGAAAACTTTAAACTTTTCTTGTTTCAGTGTCAAATTTTAAAACATCAGTAAAAATTTGCTTAATTATTTTGACTTGATAAAATAGGTCAAAATGTGTCTCTCCTTTAGGTCCTCATGACATATGGTAAAATTGTTTTACCATGCCAGAAATGCTTTGCTTGTACTTATTTGTCTGAATGCAATTTCAGAGGAATTTTTATTTCCTTTTTTAAAAACCCTATTATATCTAGAACTACAGAGTAAAAAGAAAAAGTTCTCGAATATGTCATAATCGAAATAAAACACAATATGTATGTTAATGTGAAATAGTAGTAGTAGAATTTGTTGTCCAGAAAGGCCAAGAGAGTTTTGAACATTGTACTAGTTCTTGTGACACTCCTTTGAAGGGATTACCACTGTCTGGATTTTAGGTAGAAATATGAGGGTACAGATAGTTGCCTTCTTTGTCAAAGAAGAAACTTGGGATACCACGTGTTAGCCGGAAGCTCACCACAACTTCCATTTCCCAGAGACATTTCTCATGGTGCGTCAGTTTCTGAAATCTTGGCCTAAGAGTTACTAAATCATTAAAGGCTCTGAAAATTAAAAACTGAAGAAAATTCTGGCATGTTATTTTAGAAAAGTGTCAAGGAGTATTGACACCATTTAGACACTCATCATGTTCCTCTGGGGAGGGGAAGAGAGAAGAGCATGTTCAGCACTTCCTCAAACCTTCAGTAGCAAATGTGCCTTGCCGTCAAGTGACTCGTAAAAAATAAAATTAAATCTGATATATGTAAACGAGCTCTGCTTATTCAGGCTGGACAAATTGTGATTTGTTTTTCTGACACTGTATTTCTCCATCTATTACTGTGAGGCTAATGTACACATATTCAATATGTGAGATGGTTCCTAAATGTCATCCAAACATGCCTATTTGCCCTCATGGGTTATATGACTTTAATTAGTCTTCACACCATCCATCTTTGAGGTCATCGAAGAATTGCTTAACCTCTGCATGTGTGGCTTTGTGCAGACATGAAGCAGCATTACAGCCAGGGCCGTGTGTGTGTGTGTGTGTGTGTGTGTGTGTGTGTGTGTGTGTGTTTGAGGTAGCAGGGGCACCTTGGGAGAGCTAGTGGCCTTCATTTTGCTCAGCTAAGGTGACAAGTTGCTCGAGCATGCATACTATGTTTGATTATGTGGTCATCTGATTATTTCTACTGCTCAAAAGTGCAAATGTCCCTAAGTACATAAGTGGCACACAATGTTTCACAGTGAATTGAGCCTTTTATCAGGGAGGAAATGACCCAAATTGGCATGTTTGTGAACATACTCCATCTACACAGGCCCTTTAATAAAGAAGGCCTTTAGTATTGGTACAGAGAGAGTTTGCTAATGGGGAAACACCCCTCAGACAATTCATGGTGTAATCATGTGTCTTTTCAGTAGGATCCCTGCACGAGAATTACCCTTAGACTGAGTAAATCTAGAGATTAGTCTGCAGTCTCTTTTGTGCCCTAAAGTGCAGCACATTTTTTTCCATGCATAAGCCCTTTCCTGAAAATGGGTTTCTAATATTATGTCTGAATTCCTTGTTCACTGAACCTACAAGGAACTTATGGAGCAATGGAATTAAAAGATTAAACCTCAAGCCACTTGCGCTAAGTCTTTAAATGCCTTATGAAGCACAGTTTACATAGCAACTGAGTCTACAATTGGAGTGTGCAGACTCAATTGCTTTCAGAGAGTTTTAGACACTCAGGTGTTGTGAGAATTTATTAACTGTTTTCCTGCTGCAGTGTAGCAATACTCAGTGGCATCCTGATTCCTCTTGGTGCACACTATTCAATTTTCACTTATGGTTGTATGTTTGTCATGTATTGGCTTCAGTGTAAGTAATGCACGGTGACCTCATGTGATCTGGACTTGCAGATTAGGTCCTCTTTAGATATCATGTGTGTTTTCTTGAGTAATCTCATCTCAAAGCTTGTTAGAACTGGAAAGTATTTAGATGTATATGCCAGCTTCTTTTTATAGATGAGAAAAATGAGGCCTAGAATCTAAGTGGTCATGATAATAAGACATGGCTAGTATTTGCTGAGAACTTTCTACATGTTAGAAGCAATTATTTTGCAGTCACTGATTCTTTTACTCCTTACAGTAGACCTGTGAGCTCTGTAGTAGTATTCTCTCAATGTGTGCTTTGTACTTATCCTAAGGGAGGCCATTGATCTAGCATTTCTTCCTTCTGTCTCACATTAGCATCATTTAGATGTCTGTTAGCTCATGCCAATCAGAAGGCAGACATTGAGTCAATCTTTCCTTTTGTACTATTTATTCATGGTGCTAGAGTTTGAATCCAGGACCTTGAGCGTGTTAAGCAAGCACTTTTCTTTAACTGAGCTATATCCCCAGCAATTATTTTCTCGTAAAAGATAAAAATAACAACAATAAAGTCTTCTCATGATTCTGCTTCCCAAACAGGCTGCTGTCTCCTTTTTTTTTTGGTTCCTCTTTATAGGTAAACACCTTGAAGTAGCACTTGGCTTAGTCACTTCCTCTCATCTCAGTTTTCTTGACTCCAGCCAGGTATTTGCACCCATCTCTCTGCCCAAACTGCAATAGGAATTCAGATCTCCAGTAACCTCCATGATACTAAAGGCACTGGCCAATTTTCAGTCTTCATTTTACCTCATCTTACTGGCAGCTTTTGACAAAATTATTCCTCCTCTCAAACCACTATTTTCCCAGTACCACATGCTTGGATCCCCCATTTCCCTGGTCACCTCTATTTCCCAACTCCCCAGTAAGCCCCAGAGCTCAGTCTTGAGTTTTTCTATTTACATACACACCTTGATGATCTCACTCAGACTCGTGGTGTTAAGTAATGTTTATACTTCTTATTTTCTGCTGGCCTCTTTAGATTCCTCTCTACCCTTTTCTACTCTGCTGTCACAGAAGACACAGCACCATGCTCCCCTGACCTTAATCTTCATTGGGGTTTGGCCCATGGGAGACATTAGCAGGACATAGGAGGCTGGAAGGAATGTCAGGTTGGAGTATTATTCCCTGTTGGATTGCACCTTTCCATGGAAGGTCATATCTCTGCAGTCACCTGCTTTAGCCACACTCTTTAAGTCTGTTGAGTACCTTTCCTTGCCTCTTCACAGTACAGAGGGTGACACTTCTGAAGTCCTCTACCATTCCCCCGCCTCCTTCTCCTCCTCCTCCTCCTTCTCCTCCTTCTCCTCCTCCTCCTCCTTCTCCTCCTTCTCCTCCTCCTCCTCCTTCTCCTCCTTCTCCTCCTCCTCCTCCTTCTCCTCCTTCTCCTCCTCTTCCTCCTCATCTTTCTCCTCCTCCGCCTCTTCCTCCTTCTTTTTGGTACTGAGGATTGAACTCAGGGGCACTCAACCTCTGAGCCACATTCCCAGCCCTATTTTGTATTTTATTTAGAGGCAGGGTCTCATTTAGTTGCTTAGTGCCTTGCTTTTTCTGTGGCTGTCTTTGAACTCCCGATCCTCCTGCCTTAGGGCCTCCTGAGTCTCTGGGATTACAGGCATGTACCTCCCTGCCTGGCTACCATTCCTTCTTGATTTCCCTAAACCTCACCCTCACCTTTGTAAACATTGCTGTTCTTAATTACTCACTTTAATTAAACACTCTATTTTTGACCAAGTCCTTGTTCTACATGCTGATACACTCAAATTAATATCTCCATTCTAGATCTCACTTTTTTGAACAGAGGTCGCCTATATTCAACTGTATATTGCCTCCTACATGTATTTTTTATGCCCCAAACTAAACTCTGTATTTTAGTCCTAAACCTGTTCTGTCTGCAACCTTCCCTATTTAATTGATGACCTCTGCATCCTTCCAATTTTTCAGACCAAACATTTTGAGTTATTCTTGACTCCTCTATTTCCTTCAATGCCTATTCTAATATATCAGGAAGTTTTGTAGGTTCTTTCTTCTAAATGTCCCTAGAATCCCACTAATTCTTACCACATCTACTTCTACTACCCTCCAACATGTCTTCTCATTAATTTCAATAACCACTTTCATTATTGCTGGAGCTCTCCCCTCCTTTACTTACCACATATATTTTTTTTTAAGTTTTTAAATTTGTTTTAGTTAGTTATACATGACAGTAGAATGCATTTAGGCACTTTGATATATCACACATAGATGGGATATAATTTCTCATTTTTCTGAGTGTACATGTTGCAGAATCATATTGGTCATGCAGTCACATATATACATACAGTAATAATGTCTGTTTCATTCTACTATCTTATAGTTGTTTTCCAGAACAGATCATGTTATTTCCCTGCATAAACCCTTTGGTGGATCCTAAATATCTGCAAGACTGTATCTGAAGTTTTTACTTTGTACCCTACTGTTCTCTCCTTCTTCTCTCTCTGTTCCAGCAACAATGACTTGTTTGCTATTCCTACAACATGCCAGGCCTGCTCTCATAGGAGGTTGGATCTAGCTGTTCTAACTCTTGGAATGCTCTTCCCTCTAAAACTATTTGTCTAACTCCTACAACTCTTTCAAGTCTGTTCTTAAAAGTCCCTTTCAAAATGACACACACTCTAACCATGCAGCTCAAACTGCAACCCCTGTCCCTACTACCTCTCCATTTCCCTCTCTGCCCCACTTTGTCTTGTTCAAAGCAGGCTCTAGATCACTTAGTTAATACATTTATTGTTTATGACAACATTGGCAATATATAAGTAAAGAAGCACAAAAATTGCATGAATTTATAATTTCAATTTAAAAATTGGGTTATTATCAGGTTCTCACATTTTTTTTCTATTTTCATTCAACTAAAATATTTTTTTTGTTTTTGAGATTGCAATTTATAATTTACCTTCATCAAACTATCCTATAACCCATAGTTTCTTTGAATATTACTTTGACATTATATAATAAGCCTTAATAGAAAACACACACACCAAAAGTCTTACATTCTCTAATATTTAAGTCAATCATCAATATGTCCTAGATCTTTTTCTTTTATTTTTAAGCACGGGGGGGGGGGGGAATGAACCCAGGGCCTCCTGAATGCTAGGCAAGCATTCTACCAATGAGCTATCCTCCCATCCCCAACTTTCCTTAGATTTTTGAAGACATGAAAATAAAAATTATTTCAAATACTGGTACTCACACACCACACACGTTTGTAATGTGGTTTGTACATCAGCCAATTTTAAGCCTCATCTTTTCCAGGTCTTACCTAAAATGATCTGCACTAGTTTCTTGGGTTTTTTAATCAGTCATATTTGGGGCCTATTTTGCCTCAAGGGGCCTAAACAGAAAACTATATTAAAATATGTTAATAATCTATAGTAAGAATATGGTGGTATAAGTGAGTTTCCTAACTTCTCAGGGATATTCGTAGAAACAAGGATAAGCCAGGCAGTTTCATGTGATCATTTTTTTTTTCTCTGAGGCTGGAGTCTGTGATTTGATTTTCTTAGCAGCTTCCAGAATAGAAAGAAAGTGGGTTTACTTTGTCTCCAAATTATTTTTCTCAGTGCTCAAGAAGAATGCCCTGCTTTCCTGGTCCCACCACAAAAACTCCCCAAGGATGAAGCCTCTGCCTTCTAGGTTTCCAGAGAAGCCTCCATTGCAGGCCCAGAAGAAGTTGTACCACACATCCAAATGGACAAATCCCATAAACATCATCTTGCGCCTTTGTGGACCATAGAATTTTTTTCTTTTCATTCAGGAAGATGTCTCCTTTGAAATAAGGCTGAAACAGAAATATGTCTGTGTTGGCCAAAGCAGCAGCCCCCAGGGCTCCTGCACCAATGGACCACATTCCCATGGTGAAGACACTTGGGTCCTGGAGGAAAGATATCTCTGGAGATTGAGAGGAAGGAAGATGTTACTGCTTCCACAAGACAGCTGTAATATTTTCTAACTTGCTTTGTGTCTTCTTCTTTGACTCTCTCTCTATATATGAATTTCCAAGTATTTAGGGTTTTCCAGATAGCTTCTGTAATTAATGTCTAATGAAATTCTCTTGTGGTCAGAAAATATATTTTGTATAATGTTTTATTCTTATGATTCTTTGAGCCTTGTTTTATGGTGAAGCCCAGGGCTTGTCTTGATGACTGTTCCACGTGGATTTGAAATGGATGTGTATTCTGCTATTATTAGGTGGAAAATCTCATCAGTTTTGTCAAGCTGACTATTCTAGTCAGCTTTTCGCTACTGTGACTAAAAGACCTGACTAGCGTGATTGAAGGAGAGAAAAAGTTTATTTGGGCATGGTTTTAAAAGTCTCAATTCATAGACAGTAGTCTCCATTTCTTGGGGCTCAAGGTGAGGCTGAATATCACCACGGCAGAAGAGTGTGGCAGAGGGAAGCAGCTTACATGTTGATCAGAGAGCAGAAAGCTTTCCACTTGCCAGACACAAATATATACCCCAAAGCCACGCCCTCAGTATTCTACCTTCTCCAGCCACACCCCACCTGCCTTCAGTTACCATTCAATTAATCCCATCAGGTGATTAATTTACTGAAAGGTTTCAGGCTTTTGTTACCCAATCAGTTTTCCTCTGAACCTTCTTGCATTGTCTCACATGTGAGCTTTTGGGGGACAGCTCATATCCAAACCATAACACTGACTGATAGTTTTCTACTTTTATGTTCTTATTGACTTTTTTCCATGACTGTTCTAGGAAATGTTGAGTGTTAAACTCTCCAACTGCAGTTGTGGATTTGCTAATTTCAATTGTGTAAGTTCTTCCTTTGTATATTTTGACTCTCCAATAAATATCTGAGTTGTTAGCATTATTTATGGCTTCTTGATAATTGACATTTTATTATAAAGTCCTTTTTAGTCTTGGTACCACTACTTGTTCTAAAATCTAATTTGTATGGCATTAATATAGCCACTTTAGTTTTGTAAAATTAGGTTTGCATGATATAATATTTTTTTCTTGTACTTTTAATTTACCTATGTCTTTATATTTAAAGTAGATTTATGGTGGGCAGCAGGTAGTGGACATTGTTTTCTAATTGAATCTGATGATCTCTGCCTTTTACTAGGGTATTTAGATTATTTATATTTAGTATAATTTTGATATGGTTGGACTTAAGTCTGCCATCTTTCCAGTTCTTTGTTCCATCTTTTTGTTGTAGTTGCTGTTGTTTTGGATGATTGTTTCTTTTTCTTCCTCTCTCTCTTTTTAAGAACATTTGCACATTTTTCATAATTTTGTTTTGTCTCTGCTTTTTTGGTTTTCTAGAAATTGCTGTAAGGTTTACCATATGCATTTTTAAATTACCTTGTTCTACCTGTGACATCATTACACATAAGAACCTTGACACATAGGGAACTTCTTCCCACTCTCACATTTTCTCCTTCCCTGTTACAATTGCCACATTTTACCTCCACATGTAGAATCACTATAGATAGTTACGATTTTGATTTGTATGAGGGGACAGAAAAGTACAACCTGCAGGCCAAATTCTGTCTATGTCCTGTATTTACATTACCTTTGGGCTGAGATTTGTTTTTATGTTTGTAAAGGGCCATGTGAACAGCAACAGCGACAAGAGAAAGGAATCATGTACAATAGAAATCCCAGATGGCTCCCAAAGCCTAAACTCTTATGTGACCATCTACAGAGACAGTTCTCTAACCTCTGTGTTATCTTTAAAATATTAGGACTGAAAAATCTTTTATACATACCATTCTTTTTTTTTCCCTCTCTTTATTTAGATCATTTTTCCTCTGTGTGAGGAAATTCCTGTGACATTCCTTATAGTATAGATATGCTGGCAGGACAGCCTTTGTTTATCTGAAAAGTTCAGCTTGCTTTGGTTTTGGGGAATATTCAGTGAGTATAGGGTACTCATCAATTTTTTTTTCTTTTTTAGTACTTGAAGACACTGGTTCATTGTCTTCTATCTTGTAAGGTTTCTGCTGAGTCATCTGTTATAATTATTTGTTCCTGTGGATGTAATATTTTGTTTTGATTTTGTTACCCAAAAGGTTTTCTATCTTTAGTTTGTAGCAGTTGGATTAGTGATGTGTATTTGTTTGCTATGTTCATGCTGCTTGAGGTTCCCTGGGCCTCTTAAATCTGTGACCTTTTCTCATTTACCAATTTTGGTAAAAATTTCTTCTTTATTTTCTTTTCTGTTTTTTTTTTTTGAGATTCTATTTACATCTATGTTAGAACTTTAAAATTATTCCCCAGCTTTTGGATGCTGTTTTCTTCTTTAAATTTTTTCCCCCTCTCTGTTTCCTTTTGAATAATTTCTACTGATGTGTCTTCTTTGTTCTGTCCAGTCTGATGATGAGTCAAATATTTTCTCACTCTTGATAGTATAATGTTTACTTATAGCATTTCAATTTATATTTATTTTTAAATAGCTTCTAACACTCTCTTGGAATTTCCCATAGGCTCACAAGTTGTCCACATTTCTACGAGGTCTTTCAACATATTAATTATAATTTTTCAAAGTCTCTGGCGGATGGCTTCAACATCTGGGTCATCTTTCAATCTGGCTCTACTCACTTCTTTTGCTCTCTCTCTGTATATGTTTTATTTGTTTGTATATAAGTTGTCATTTAAAAATTAAATGCCAAGCATCATGTTTTTAAGAGAACAAATTAAATTCTATCTGCACCCAGAAATTTGCATGCCTCCTTAGTTGGGCCCTTAGCATATGGGATAGAGTCAGACAAGTCAGGGTGGAGTTGGGTTTGGATTTTGTTGCTGCTGCTGCTGTTTTTAACCTTATTCACCACAGGCTTTGGATTTTTCCAGAGCCTGGCTGTTCTTACCCTCTTGCTTGTGCTGAGAGTGGAGTCTGGTGTGCTCATGGGCTTTCCCTTAGTGTTTCTGCTCTGCCTTCTGCCTTGAGCAGTCCTTCCTTCCTGTCAGACTGGAGCTCCTCAGTCCTCCTCACCCTCTGTAGTGCTTGCCTGCTAGTGCTCATTGCTCACTGCTAGCATCACAGTGGAGACAGACGTCTGCATTTTCGTGGCCTGAGAGGCTTTAAAAAAATTTTTTTTATTAATATATGACAGCGGAATGCATTACAATTCTTATTACACATATAGGTCCCAATTTCTCATATCTCTGGTCGTATACACAGTGTATTCACACCAATTAGTGTCTGCATACATGTACTTTGGATAATGATGACCATCACATTCTACCATCCTTTCTAACCCCATGCACCTTCCCTTACCTTCTCACCCCGCTTTCCTATCTAGAATTCATCTATTCCTCCCATGCTTCCCCTCTCTGCCCAACTATGAATCAGCCTCCTTATATCAAAGAAAACATTCGGCATTTGGTTTTGGGGGATGGGCTAACTTCACTTAGCATTATCTTCTCTAACTCTATCCATTTACCGGCAAATGCCATGATTTGGCCTGACACTTTTTATAAACTGACCTTTTATATCTTGTCCTTGGGGGAGGTGTCTTTTCAGCACTTCTGTTCCACTTACCTGTTGCTGCCAAATTTTGCCTTGCATCTGAGGTTAGTCTAGGGTGGGATGGAGTTTTGTGTCCCACTCTAGTAGTAGCTAGCTTCTGCTTGGTAACACAGACTCCTGCTTCCCAGGGTGACTTCTGCCACTACCTCAGGAGCAGAAGGCTTTTATTTCTGCATTGTCTCAGAGCAGTGCCTCTGTGCCAGCGTTTAGCACTCCTTCCAGAGGGGAACAGATTTTGTTTCTTCTCTGAAAAGCAATGGCATTTTGCCTGAAACCTGGGAACAAGAGGGCTTGCTATTTTCCCCAAGAGACTTAAGATATTTTCTTCATAAGAGGGAAGGATTCTGAAAAGCAAAGAGACAGGGATATTATTTACCAGCTCCTGTGATTTATTTAGGCCTACTCCTGAAAGTGTTAATTCCCTGGTATTTCGGGCTTACCACCAAAGTTGGTCAAGTATCTTCCTGTGGTTGAGGAAAGTCTTCTGGAAGGCACTTTCAGATTCTTTCGTGGGAGCCTTTGAGGAGGATAGGAACAGAGAGTGGACAAAGGGTGTGGTTGGAATTCAGGCACTGACTACTATGTATGACCATTCAGGTGACAGAAGTGCCACTCTGCTTGGCTCTTCCAAACTCTCACTCTTGGTCTGATCACACTTTGCTTGAGTGGCTCCCAAAGGCTGAAGTGAGCCAAAGGGAAAAATTCTGGGAAAGAGAAATATTTTAAGATGAAACATTAAACATAGAAAACTGAAACACCAAATACCAATGACTTTTGATAGCTAGTGACGAGAAACTATGATTTTTCACTCTCTATTCCAAAACTGAGAGAGAAAATGAGATAAAGAATACTTCAAGTTTTTTTTTAGAGAAGAGATGGAGCCACTAATGGAAAAATAGCCCATAATAGGGGACATATTGATAGTAAGGCTACGAGAATACATCTAGTATGGCTATATGGCTATTACTGCCTATAGCACTGGCTTCAAATCCTACAAATAAATTAATTAGCAGACAGAGGAAGGGAGAAGAGGTAGCTGAAGTCAAGGAAGGTTTAACTTGTATTTTAGTTACACCAGTGTCAACAATCCTAGGACACGTAAACCTACATCCTGGCAGTGTGGTGAGCAAGTTATAGGCCAGCCTAAGGAGGCCCTAGAAGAAGTGGCTGCCTCCCTCTATATAGAAAAGTATGGGTTATAAGCCACAGAAGGAAGCCTGGAGAGGACAAGGTTAGGAGTATTGCACCATGAGGTTGGGGAGAGTAGATGTGTTCTTTTTGCTATCCTTTATCCAGCTCCTTATCAAAACACTTGATTTTCCCTTTTAGTAGCACTTGTTAGTCAATGAGCTTCCAGTGGAGTTTCTTTACCCTCCACTTAGGGGTGGACAAGTAGCTTATTCCAGACCATCAAGACATTACTTTACATAGTGAAAATGGTTGGTTTGTTCTTGAAATGATCCAGTCAGAATTTATAAGAAGCAATTAAATTTTGTTGGGACCATTAGAAAGAGAAACATGGTCTATTTCCTGATGAACTTGAACCCAGAGGATGTGCGCTTATACTTGCAGAGGTTCATGGTCAAAGGCCTTAAGAATGAAGCAAAAAGAACACATGAGGAAAAATGGGTGACATCAGTCCCCTTTTCCTAGGGCCAGCGTTGTACTGGATTTTCAGTTACACAAACTAAGAAATTCTCATTTTTCTTTGTCTTTCCCCACTGAAATTTTTGTCATTTTAAATCTAAAGATTCCTTTTGAACTGATGTATTGACCCTGAACAGGCTTCTAGGGGGACAAATACAAAGGAATGGAAAACCAAAGTGCTCCCCTGGTACTTTGTGTTGACGTCCAAAGCCTGTTGCTAAGTTTCTTCACTGAGAAAGCCAAGTTCGATAGGATCCCCTAGAAGCTAACTTGAGAACCATTACAAAATCTTTTCTGCTTTAAGTAACTTTTTTATTTTGGAACAATTTTATATTTATAAAAAGTTGCAAAGATATTACGGAGAGTCTCATATACCCACTGGTAGTTGACTCTATTTTTAATAAGTCACATGTCCTGGCACATTGTCAGAAGTGATATATTTGTTTGGATTTCACAAGTTTTCCCCTAAGGTACTTCCTCTGTCCCAGGATCCCATTGAATACCAGATTGCATTTAATTGTCATATCTTCTTAATCTCTTCTGATCTGTTTCAGTTTCTCCATTTTCCCTTATTTTACATGACCTTGACAGTGTTGAAAAATACTGGTTGTGTATTTTGTAGGGTGTCATTTAATTTGACTTTGATGATTAGAACATGATTAGAATGAGATGGTGGGTTTTGTAGAAGACTATCATAGAGGTGAAGTAGGCCAATATCTTGCCAGAGCTGATTAGGTAAGGAGGAACTGAACACAGTTCCTGTTGAGTTAAGGAGTGTGGTACATGGGGGGCCTCCTAGTGTTCGGCATTGTTCTGAATAAGTGCATTTAATACCAAGCAAGCAGCTCTTTGCATGCACAATGATTTGCTCTGAGTCTCATTATGGTTGTGGTAAATTTAAATGAGTTTTTACTTTCTGAAAATTCAAGTGACAGAGATAGCAATTCATTTCAATAAGTTATAAGTCAGGCCTTTCCAAAGCAAATTTGGAAGGAAGAGCCCCATTATTCCTTCTTCTTAGGCAAGAGGAGTACATTTTTTTTGAAGTGTCCACTCTGCTATGAGTCCTATGAGTGGATTTATGCCCGTGTCTCCAAATGATTTTCATAAAATGCTTCAACAGTAAACCTAGATATATTCTCTCTCTTTCTCTCTCTCTCTCTCTCTCTCTCTCTCTCTCTCTCACACACACACACACACACACACACACACACACACATCATTATCAAAAGGTTATAGAGTTTGAAGTAGAAATGTATTATTAAATTATTTTGACATATTACCAGGAAATAGTAACTAGATTATCCACTTCCTTCTCTCTACTAATCCATCAATAATTGTGATATTTATTAAATGTTCACCAGACAGAGTACTGGGAAAAGTCAATGAAAGAGAAACCAAAGAATGCAGCCCTTATCTAAAGGCCCATGTTCTCACATGGACTTTTATCATCTATATGTCCAAATTAACTCATTTATATGAAACATTGTAAGCATTATATAATAAGATTGAAAAAATTTAGCTTTCAAATGAACTCTGTTGTAGATTCATTAGAAAACAGAAAATTTATTCTCTCCATTTCATCACTCCCTACTCAGCCTTTGCTCCTAAAGTGTGGTGAAGTTCCCTTACCTGCAGTTGGGAGTTACTTTAAAAAATAAATTCTAGAATTGGAAATCAGAAATTTCCATAAATAACTCATCTTTCTTTAAACTACATGCAATAAGTTATAAGTCAGGCCTTTCCAAAGCAAATTTGGAAGGAAGAGCCCATTATTCCTTCTTCTTAGGCAAGAGGGGTACATTTGTTTTGAAGGGCCCCCTCTGCTATGAGTCCTGTGAGTGGACTTATGCCTGTGTCTCCAAATGATTTTCATAAAATGCTTCAACAGTCAAACCAGATATATTCTCTCTCTCTCTCTCTCTCTCTCTCTCTCTCTCTCTCTCTCTCTCTCTCACACACACACACACACACACAGCATTATCAAAAGGTTATAGAGTTTGAAATAGAAATGGATTTTAGTAAAAGATTTACTAGTAAAAGATTTCAAATAGTAAAAGATTTCAAAATGGTGGCCCATTAATTATGGGCATTTTGGGTGTGATCTCAACAGAATTTTAAAATATTAGCCACCAACTTCTGAAATTTGAGAGAATGCTCCTAAAAAGAATCTACTCTTGGCTTCTTGTTACCAAGAGACTTGGTATTGTTGGGTAGTGCTGCTCCATATGGGCAGGGTATGCAGGCCTCAGTTTTTAAGTCTGAAACCTATCTGGCTTTACTCATTTATTTTTCCTGTTTGATCAGGAAATACAATTCCGGTCTACATTTATTTAAGGTGGATTGTCTAGAAGGGCAGTTGGCATGGAGGTTTTGTGCTTTGAAGATGAAGAAGTGATTTAAGCCCAATTGAGCTGTATCTTCCAGGAATGGAATGGGGACAAGGGGAGGGTGGTAAAGAGCCCTTTGGAAGGCAGTTGTCTAAGGGGACAAGATGGGGAAGAGGTAGATGCCTGTGAGCTCTGCAAACTAAGAGCACTGCTTTGGTGAGAGTCTAGTAACTGATCTGAGCAAGAGGGACTGGAGCCACTGCTGAGCTCTCATCTCCCTCTAGCCCTCAGTGGCTTCTGCAAAGCAGAGTGGCAGCAGTGACCTCTAAAACCCAAGACCCAGGCAGGCTCTCATTTCCTAGGACCTCATATGCTCAAGAGAGACAAAGGGTATTGCAAAACATTATTGATGTTGGAACTGCCATTTTGGGGTCTTGCCATTTTGGTGGTCAGAGAATTGGAATGAGATTTGATTAGATTTATACACATAAAGAAATGTGACATTATATATCACTTCAGGGTGTAGAACAACTAACACCTGTAGATTATAGTGTAAATGTTTATTTTTCTTTAAAAGAAACTAGTTACTTGATTTAATAAGAAGGATAGTAAGATAATAGTAATCAACTTGATTCAGTTCAACTGCACACACAATTAGATTCATCCATAAGAATAAGTGACTGAAAAAGGTGGTCTCCAAGCTTCTTTTGGTTCTGAAACACAGCGATATTGGTAATCCAAGGGACTATTCAGAACATAGTTAGTGAATGGAGGTTGAATTATGCAGGCTGGCAGGTAGAATAATTTAGCAATCGGGCATCCAAGGACTGAGATGCAGATATCTATCTTCATTGTGAAGCCACTGTCACTTAACAGACAAATATATCACATGGCAAGTATTTAAATCTAATGGAAACTGTGGTTCTTAAACTAAAATTGACAGTTTACTAAGTTAAAATTTACTGTTGACCTCTACATCTGTGAGTAATTTTATTCCTTTCTAACCTAATAAACATGTTTGATTTCTGAACTCAGGACTCGCACATACAAACGCCTGGTGATATTTCCCGGGCAAGGTCACACTCTTGGTGAAACCTGACAAGGAACCTTGGACTGTGATCAACATGTCCCCAAATCCCCACTCCTCTCAAAGTTCCCCTCTTCAGTATTTCCATTTACTAAGTTACCTGAGCCAGCTTCCAGGGACCCACCAGATCACATCATAATCTCACATCAAGTCCATGATCTGATCCTGCGAAGTCTCCTCTAACTCTTCAAGGATATGAAGGATGGAGAGCTGGCAGGCCCTCTGCCCTTCTAGCTGCTCCTTATTCCCAACCCTCATTCTCTGGCCTGAACCATTGTAGTATTTTTTTTCTTTCTTTTTTAAAAAGAATATAGCCTTAGCATATGATGCAGTAACCATGCTGTTAAATTTAAAACATATGTCTACATAAAAACTTGCACAAGAATGTTTATAGAAGCTCTATTCACAATTGCCCCCAAACTGGAAGCAACCAAGATATCCCTTTACAGGTGAATGGAACTGTGGCACATTTGTACACTAGACCAATAAAAAAGTAATAATGAGTAATAAAGGAATGCACTGTCGCATCACCCAAAGATATGGATACATCTCAAATGCATTTTGTTAGGTAAAAGAAACCACTCTCAAATGGCTACATATTGTATGATTTCATCTTTATGATGTCCTATAAAAGGTGAACTTGTAAAGATGGTAAACAAATAATGTCTGTCAGGGATCCAGAGTGTGGGAATAAGGGAAAAATCACATGGGTAAAGCACAGGGTGCCGAAACCATTCTGTGTGATACTGAATGGTGGACATATGACATTGTGCATTTGTCAAAACCCATGGAACTTTACCGTGAGTGAATATTAATGTATGTAAATTTAAAAAAAAATCATTTAGGAGGTCAGGGAGGTCCCAGGATGGAATGCAATATGTGACAAAAGAATTTAACCAAATTACAAATAAATGAAACAACCTCACTGAAGGGGGTAAAGAAAAGAGGTGCTGACCCATGTAATTTTGGAAACGATTAAAGTCTATAAGACTAATGGAAGCACTGTGATCTAATCAACAAAGTTTCCCATGGGTGTATGGTTCTGAAACCACTATATACATACAATGGAATTGAACAACTGAGCAAATAGGTGATAGTGTGTCTCACTGTTGCAGTGGGAAGTTACAGGTAAGCATGGGGTAGGAGGCTAGAATAATCTTGTAGTAATGGATTAAAGCTGGAGACATCAGTATAAACTTATGTGTAGCTTAATATATATGAAAGGTCACATATAGAACTAATTGTGGATGTGCATACACACATAGGTCAGTATGCAAGCATATTTCCTTGCTCTGTCAACAGAAAGGTGATAGAAGCAATCACCTATCATCTAGAAGATCACCTAGAAAGGGCCTAGAAGCAATGACTCTTGTCATCTCAGTAGCTATGAGCACTCCTGATGCCTAGATCTTGGTTTCTGATCTGAATTTCTAATAAAAGCAACTAGGGTTCATTGGAAAATGACCAATTCTAGGACTGGGACAGGAAATGTAAATGACAAGCCTTGAATATCTTCTTATGCTAGGAAGTAAGGAAGTGTAGGATGAAACACACACACACACACACACACACACACATATAGAAAGTATATCAAAGAGATTAGGCACTAATTATAAGTGCTCTCTATAGCCAAAGCTGGAACAACTTGAGCAAAAAGATAAACAAAATATTATTGAATTATAACACAAAACAAAAGATAAATAACCATAGCCAGGAGTAGGTGGCACATGCCTATAATCTCCAGCCTCCGGAGGCTGAGACTGGAGGATCACAAGTTCAAGGCCAGGCTCAGCAACTTAGTGGGGCCCTAAACAACTTAGTGAGACCCTGTCCAAAATAAATAAATAATTTAAAAGTGAGTTAAAAAGGATAAAATAGCCATGAAATCATACTGATGTAAATGAATAGCTGAATAAATTAAAAAGTGGAGGAGAATAGACACATGTCTCTTGCAGATAAAATCAAATTAATTATTTAATATTCTCTACCTTCAAGGAGATAGAGTATAGCTCCCTTACTCCTTAGGTGTAGGCTATGCGTGGTAGTTTCCTTCCAAAAAGTATAGTATGCAAAGGGGGAGGGGTGAGAAGAAAACCTTTATAGTGGAAAAATCTGAAAAGCACACCCCTCCAGGTAAGCCAGGTTGGCATCAGTTGTGATAGATGATGTTGACTGTGTGCACTCAGTGATGTGTGAGACTGGTACTATTTTTATGGGTTTTCTCCCCCCAAATCCACAACTATGGTCCTATCATAAGCGAAATCCCAACTGGATACAATACCTGACCATAACTCCTCAGGATGTCAAGGCCATCAAATACAAGAGAGAGTGAGAAATGGTCACAGGCCAGAGAAACCTAAGGAAACATGGTGATTGACCACAAGATGATATTCTGAACAGGATTCTGGAAGAAAAAAAATAAATTAGGTAAAAATTAAGAAATATAAAGAAAACATGGACTTTAGTTAATGATAATGCATCAATATTTATTATGAAAAATTAACCATCCTAAAGGAAGATAATAATAAGGGAAGAAACTGGGTGTTGGTTGTATAGTAATTCTTCTTATTGTCTCTGTTATTTTTCTGTAAATCTAAAACTGTTTTAAAATGTAAAAATTTACTTTTAAAAGTGGTATGTGCCAGGCAATGTGAAAAAAGATAATAGGCCCTGCTGTCACGGAAATTATTGTTGGCTGGTGAGATAGGCATTAGTAAGTAATTAAATATATAGTGATATAAATGTTCACTTTATAAAAGAAGATTATTGAATAAGATGGTATTCTAACAGAGGAATTCCTCTAGTTTGATGATTATGACTTTTCTCAATAAAGTGACATTCAAACCAAGTAGGAGTTACCCAGGTATGGTTGGGGAGAGGAAAATCAGTAAAATCAAAAGGAGTAGCATGTGCCCAAGACCCATGGTAGGAGTAATTTAGCCTTCTGACAAAGCAAAGAAAAAAAACCATTGTTCTTGGAGTTCTGAGTTCAGGATGAGGGAAGGGAGTGATGTGTATCCTGGATCCCCCCACACACATACACACACTGGGCTGATTCATACAAATATTATATTTCAATAAAACTGATTCCTTTGTAGTCCTATGAACTTTATTTTATATATTTAAAAATATTATTTTGAGAAAGCATTCATAAGCTTTAACAGGAATGTCCAAAGGGATCAACATGCCACCAGGCTAAGGATGTTAAACTTTATCCCAAGTGTAATGAGAAATCATTAACAGCATTTTAAGCTACTTAAAATTCTTCATGGACCCAATGTGCCTATGGAATGAAACCCAGACTCCTTATTGAGTTCTGAAAGACTCTCCACAAAACTGTCACCACAGCTATCCCCTGCTTTGGTTCAGAGCTTGCTCTCCCAGTATCCACCTTGCTCTCTGCTCAAGTTCTGCCATACCCCTTGAGGTCATAGGTAGAAGCCTGCTGTTTCCTGTTTTCTTATTTGCATTCCTGCTGTTTTCTTTCCTGTTCCTATAAAACTCTTTCTACCTTATCTGCTTGTTTCTACACTTGGGTCAAAAATAACCATCTCCACAATCCTTTTCCTGTCTCCCTAGATGGAAATGAAACTCCTCTGTTCTGTATAGCATTGTATACTAGGTGTGGCAGACAGAAAAGTGGCCTCTGAGATGTCCACATCCTAATCTCCAGAATTTGTGAATATGTTGCCTGACGTGGTGAAATGGACTTTGTAGATATGATTGGGTTAAAGATCCTGAAATAGGAAGATGATCCTGAATAATGTGTAGTACCCATTACAGATGCAGGGGGTCCTTAGGAGAGAGAAGCTGGAGGGTCAAAGTAAAGGAAATTGACCACAGGATCAGAGGAAGTTGAGGTGAGGGAAGAGAGAGACCGTGTGTGAGGGAGAGTGAGTGCCAAGCTTTGAAGATGGTAGGGGCTATAGGCAAGGAAGGCTGGTGACTTCTAGAAACTGAAAAAGGCAAGGAAATTGTCTCTCCTAGAGCATCCAGAAGGAGCACAACTTTGCCAACACTTTGATTTTAGGATTTTCAACCCCCAGATGCATAAGATAATAGATGTGTGTTGTCTTAAACCACTAAATTTGTGTTGATTTGTTGTAGTAGCAGTATGAAACAATACACTAAGTATACCTCTCTCCAGTTTCTCTTATTTGTTATTACACTTACTTATGACCCAGGATTAGTGATTACTTATTGAATAACCTATTTAGCAGTTATGTATTGCAGACACCCAATTTGGGTGCTGAATTTCTATAGTGTACAAAACAAATGAAATACCTGATTTCATGGAGATGATAACCCAATGTCTGGCACATGTTAGGCTTTTGAAAACATTTGTAAATAAATCCATCAAGGCAGCTTTATAGGTATGGACCCGAATAAAGTGATGCAAGTGGACTGAGGGTGTAGCTCAGTGGTAGAGTGATTGCCTAGCATGTGCCAGGCCCTGGGTTTGATACAGCTCTGAAAAAACAATGTGAAACAAGTATCTTTTATTCAAGTTACAGTTCTATGGAAAATGATGGTGTTACAGTTCATCAGAGATGGTAAGAACATGCCCAAATTTTACACTGTGGTAAATTATACACCACTACTTTTGAACAAGGAGGAATTCATAGAGAATTCAAACTCTTCTTTATTAGTTCTTTTCAGTGCCTGAAAAAACAAATGTACATACTAGGTTAGATACTACATGTTTTATATAAGGAGTTGATTTTAGGCAATGACATATGACTAGATGAAATGAAAAGTTTTCCTGCTTGGTTTACCTGAATACTAGCAATAATGTGAAAACAAATCCCAAGCTAGCAAGTTATCAAGAGGCTCCTCAGATTTTTAGGAGCACATTTAGAGATGAACACTGTTTATAGTAGCTAAGAAATACCAGCAGTGTACCAACAGTGTATAGTAAACACAAAGAATAAATATTGCTTCTTTTCCTGGTTTTCAATGATTAATCTAAGAATCCTTGAGAGACAATTCAGGTTAGGTGCTGAACTTCTACCCGACCAACCCCTTGCTTCTCAATGCAAAAGACTAAACATCTGATAACTAATTGTTTAGCAGACATTAGCCTCTGCTTTCCCACAAGCTCAGCTGCCCAGTTCTGAAATCTAAAGGCCCCTCAAATTCTGTTTTAAGGGAAAGACCAGTCCGTGTGAGATGTAGGTGAATTTCTAGAAAAGCAGATATAGGAAGAGGAGTAGCCACCATGGAAAGTGAGCTTCAGAATTACACAGACCCAGCCGTGGGAGAATACATCTGCTCACAGAATGAGCTTCATAAAAGAGCTGTTAACTGACCCATGTCCCATGAGAATTTCTTAGATTTTCAAGTAGAAGTTCTCATTGAGTAAGAGAGGAATTCACATTTAGCATAATTTCTTCTGTGAATACAGTAAAGAAGAAAACATGGACGTGAAGACTTAGAAACATTATTTGGACTCATAGGAGAGATGTTTCCTATAAAGATAATTTCCTTCTAGAACTTCTCTAAAATGATAAGAAAGAAGAAGCAAAAACTTCAACTCCTAACAACAAGAATATGTGACAGTCAATATGAATTTTTCTTAATTTGCTTTGCAATGGGAATGGGTGTAGGATGTGGGAAATACATATTTCTATCTTTAACTAACATACGATAAGCTATGTTTATTCATAGAACAGAAATCCTGTCTCCAGGACTAAACTATAAGCAATTCTGCTTGGTGAGCCTAGGATCACCTGTCCTATTGGAACAGGGCTTGCCCTCACAGGCAGCCACGGTGCATGTGAGATTTCAAATCATTCAGGGAACAGATGGAGGCACGGTGACTGGCTGAGCAGGGTGGAGCAAGTCATGGTTTACAGTGCTCACAAAGTGTGGAAGAATGGACCAGCAGAGCAGAACCGGTGGGGAGTTCAAAGGAAACATGGGTGCAGTTGAAGCACCAGATAGGAAAAATGGGAGTGGAATGAAAGGCTTTATTAGAATGCTGACACCTCCACTCCTGTAATCCCAGCATCTCAGGAGGCTGAGGCAGAAGCATCACAAATTCGAGGCCAGCCTTAGTGATTTATCAAGGTCCTAAGCAACTTATACAGAGCCTGTCTCAAAACAAAAAAATAAAATGAGCTGGAAATGTGACTCAGTGATTAAGCATCTCTGGGTTTAATCCCCAGTACCAAAAAACAAAACAAAACAACCCAACAACACTTATCTGTACAGGCCCCTTTAAAGAGAGAAAGCCTGGGAAGTACCCTACAATGTGATGGCATGGGCATGTAATTTTGTAAACTTTGCAGAAGTAAAATATTTTAACCACAATTATATAGACTGCTTTTTCCAATCCAGGTTCCTCTCTATCATACTCTTTCCAATTTCATACAGCTTTAGAGTGACTCTGGGCATTTTGGGAAATGACTTTGGAAAAGTTGAGTTGCAAATGCATTTAATTTGGGGTTACAGGGATATGTTTATGTAGTTTGTGGATTCTTTTGTGTGTAAGTGTTGCTGGCCATCCTGATGCAGAAGGGATTCCCCATTATACTGGCTACCATCAATTGTGACCCAAGTGCAGGGACAAAGTTACACAAAGGTACTGTATGATGCCCAGCATGGGACATATGTGGATAATGAAGGAAAAACAAGTTAGTCCATGGCAAAATTTTTCAGTCATTTTATAAATGGTAAGCAGAGCAGTTGGTTCCCTTCACTGTCTGGTCAAAATAGAAAATTCTCTCTTGTCAGAATGGTACTTGATCATGCAATGTGTACATTTATAAATGTATTACATATATTTTTATGGGAATTATAAAAAATAGAATAAATCAGAGTTCCTGTGTGTGGGGAATGCAAACATAAACACGGAGTGAGTGTATGTCAAGTCATATGATTTATATATTTCAAAGGATCAGATTGCCTTAGAGGCAAAAAGGCCTAAAATAAGTGTTTTGGTGCCAAAACTCTTATTATACACCTATTCAAGAATAAGAGAAGATATGTAGTGTGAATATTTATTTCAAAACATAAAATTCAGATAAAAATTTAAAGGGAGATGAAACAAAAGCAATAAAAATAACAATTGAAATTGGTAGAAATAGCTTGAGATTAAAAAAAAAAAAAGACCACTACTGGAACCAATTTTCAGGGTACCTTAGGGCAATAATTTATTAAGAGAAAGAGAGAAAACTTTAAACTGAAAATAACAAATGGGTTTTGGGATAATTTGATAATCCAATTAATAAAGAAGTGAGATTCATATGAACACAAAGAAAAATTTTAATTTCTTGCAGTTTTACATGAAATATTGACATTGTAAAGATAACATAAAACTCACAATATGCCACCATGATGAAGACACTAATGACAAGCTGGTTAATGAATGTCATCAATTTAAAGATTCTTTAAGACTAGTAATTACACAGGGCACCTTGAAATGCCCTGAAATCTTTCAGTTTATTATGTAAGAAATGTAATAGAAGGCTTTCCAAACTTGGCAGTAATCTTAATTTACATGACATTTCCAATGAGTTGCGAGGCTGAAAGAAAACTCTAAACCACTGATATATTTAAAATTTTTCAATCATGCTAGAGGGAAAAACGAATCATTTTTCTGCTCTTTGTACAGTAAATGAGATTATAAGATTGTTAAATAAAGAAACAAAGAGTCTGTAGGAAAAAAAAAGAAAAGAGCAATGTAGAGGAAAATGTACAGAGTGAATTAATATAAATTGTCATTTCCTGGATTTTATGACATTTGTGGAATTTGTCAGTTTTTTCAAATGTGCTTTTTGTTGTAATATTTTTTTCTAATTATGAGTAAATAGCCATTTTCATACCAAATTTAGATTTATGATTTTGTATTATTTTTACTTAATTTATTCCTGCCTGCATTGTGAAAGCTTCAGGCTCCATAAAAACTATATCTGCCCCTGCCTTGGACACCGTGAAAGGGACAGCCTGGGGATGCAGGGGAAAGCAGGGCTGAATATGGAGGATCAGCCAAATATCTGCAGGTGGAATGTTGATGGCCTTCCTGCACTGACCTCTGCCCTGTCTCCCAGTAACAAAGCTACCAGTTTGCATGCCTTAGTCACATGCACAGAGTCATGGTTAGCTCTTTGACTTAAAGAACGAAAGAAAGAAAGAAAGAAAGAAAGAAAGAAAGAAAGAAAGAAAGAAAGAAAGAAGGAAGGAAGGAAGGAAGGAAGGAAGGAAGGAAGGAAGGAAGGAAGGAAGGAAGGAAAGAAAGAAAGAAAGAAAAAGAGGGATGGATGGAAACATGTCATAGAAAATTGCAGAGAGTATCATGACCATAGGTTTCTCAAATATGTGAACATTTTTCTCTAGATATATTTTTTAAATAAGTAAAATATAATTGAAGACCTCATTTGAAACCTTTAATTTTCTCTTGTATTCCACATGCTAATATTAGGAGTTCCTGTTGGATTTGCTTCTTAAATACATCCCAAATCCAGTCACTCTCACACCTCTTCTGCTGTCATCATACCCCAAGCCACTGTCACTTCTGCTAGAAACAAGAGCAATGGCTTCATACCTGGTCTCTCTACTTCTACTCTGAGTCAGTTCTCCATATAACACAATGATCTTTTACAAACTTAAATCAGGTTTCTTTATTACCTTATTTAAGTTGTAAAGAAAACTGCCTCCAGTGGTTTTCCATTTGCAATGAGGAACGAAAATTCATATTCTTTAAGAATCTTCATGAAGTCAGAGCAGGACAAGGCCTGCTCTGTGAGCTCGTCTCTCACCACGGTTTCACAGGCTCCAGTCACTGGGGCCATGCCAAACACTAGGAGCTGGTTGCACCTCTGTGTTTTCCTCTTCTCCAGAGTGTCCCCTAGACTGCTGGGGTATTGTTCAAGCTTCAGCTCCTTAGACCAACTTTCCCTGGCCACTGTCATAAGGTAACATCTCTTTCTGTGTTACTGTATTTCAGTGCAGTGCTGTGTTCATTACAGGTAATAAACAGATTTGTAGAATAAATTCAAATTAGACTTCTCAATACCATCACTGGCTGTGAGCCAATAACGGAGCAATGACTTAAAAATCAGAGATCGTGATCCTTGACTTGGAATGTAATATCCAGTCAAATTTAATCAGTCTTGAAAGCAGAAAAGGACGTTTCCTGACATGTTGGGATTCCAAAAATTTTATTTTCTATATCTCTTTCTTGAGAATCTGGGTAGTTTCCACTAAAATAATAACTATATTAAGCACCAAGGACACACGGAAAGCAGCACATCAAAACCCCCAGCACAGGAAAGAGGTGTCTCATCCCGAGGACAGAAGGTGCCAGGAGGAGGTCACCAGGAAAAGAACAATCTGATAAGAGTGGTCACTTGGAAAAACAAAAGAAACAAAACAAAAACAAGATAAACAGGTGGAAGGTATTATGGCACTTTGGGAATTTAAAAACAATATTTACATAGCCATGAAGTGGAGCTGAAAATAGCTCAATAATTCTATTGAGAAAATGGGTTAAGAGAAAGAAATCCCTGTTTACAAGAGGAACTTAATATCTAAAATTAGAAAATGGAGGAGCAGCAGTGTACACATACTATTTGGAAATAAGAAGGTAACAGCCCAGTGAAATAGACAAGAGAGTAAGAAGTGGTTGCCTATGGCGAGTTGAACTGAGAAGATGGGAGGCATGGAGACTGGAGAAGCCATGGCTGCTTTGACTTTTCAGTCTTCCAGTACTAGCTGCTATAGACTGATGAAAATAAGAATGTCTAAAAATTTAAAACTGTAATTTCTTCTGGTGATAACAATAGTGACAAAAGCAAAAATGAATAAACAATGGAGGCTTTTACTGTCTCCATTCTCTATGGAATTAGAAAAGATGTATTACAGTCTGGGAGATCTTCTGCTCACATTTAATACACCCATTCTCTCCTTTGGGGCACAGTGGTTTAGATAACCCTAAAGATTTAAAAGCCAAATTATATAAAGCACTTTTAATGCTGCATGGTTTAGAAATCTTGTAGTTATTCCAGGAAAGAAGGGGTGTGAGTGTGTGTGTGTGTGTGTGTGTGTGTGTGTGTGTGTGTGTGTGATGTTTTTGAGAATTACTAGTAGATTTGATCCTGATCAAGAGCACTTGAAGTCTTCCAATAGAATTCCCAGTTGGACTGTAGTCATAATGCTTATGGGAAGATCAAAACTACTTTGGAAAAAACCTTTTAAATAACATGCAGACTCTTTGAAGTGAATTCAGAAATACTGAAAAATAATTTACAAAGGATGCCCTTTTGGAAGTGGTGGATTAGACAAGGGCAGAACTGGTTTTAATTTTCATGACTGTTTTGGAAGTTGATAAGCATATTTTAAAATAAAACATGAAAATATTATAGTTGAAGTTTTTGTGCTTCTAATGGTTATGGGGCACATAATTGAAAATAATAATAAACAGCATCATTCAACTTAACTTTTCTCCAAACCAGATAGAACTTGAAAAGTAAAAGTTATGACATTTCGAAATGAAAACTCTTTGTACTCTTGCATGATCCTAAATAGTTCCTCATTCCTAACTCAGCAGTTGTTAGTAATATAATACTAGGTTGCATCATTTTCACTGTTATTGAGCAATGCAATCTGGATGCATTTGATAACTCCTTGTTGACTAACTCTTCACCCACAGGAGGGGATTGAAATGACCCTATCTCTGTGGGTGAGGGAGCCTGTTCCTAAGGCACAAAAATCAAGTAGCCTTTTGCCAAGACTCACTTCCTTCCTGAGTCACTTGGATGCAAACGTCCTTGGCTTCATCTGATGGAGAGTGTGAGAAAGTTATTTGTAAGATAAATGGGTAAAAAGATAAAGAAAACTTACAATCATTATTTTGCAGTAAGCTGGGTACGATAAGCACGACTTCAGTTTTCTTGTTTTATGGGTGAGAAAAAAAAATAGAAAGGGAGGGCTATTTTAGAGAGGCAGAAACGTGATATCATGGGCACTGTTAGCACAGATACCTGCTTGAAAGGGCAGTTCTAGGAAAAGAATGCATGCCTGGTGCCACAGCCAGTTTAAAAAAAAAAATCTGGTAAATAAAAACAGTTTTCTTTTCTTTTTTTTTTTTTTTTTTTTTTTGGTGTCTTCTCTGAGTTTGGGATCCAGGCTGATGCTAGTCAACATCAAGAATGAGAAAATTTGTTGTATATAGCCCTTCACTTTCATTCACTCTTCTCACACTCACCCCCTCAGGTACACACTGCGAACTGTCACTATGGCTCACCCTGTCACCTAGAGCTGGCCTACTTCTTAGAATTCCTGTAAGCCAGAGAACCCAGCTAGGCTATTATTCTGAACTGAAGTCGTGGGTATTGGACCCTTGCTCCTTTGGCTATGAAGCTTTAAGAATGTAAGTTAGAGCTGAGTTAGGGCCATTGTTTTGGCCTCCTGGGGACAGCTGTTTGAGAAAGTGAAGTCAAACAAGAATATTCATGTGCTTTTAGAAAGGGAGATAGTTGAGTGAGAAGGAAGGGGAGAACATGCCACAGGAAGTGACTATCCTCCTGAGGACATTTCCAAGCCTGATCTATCTTGGTTTGATCCATAAAATTCCTCTTTTAACTTAAAATAGTTCCAGTTTATGTTTTGAATTGGGATTGAGATATGCAACCAAGAGTCCTTCCTCGGGAGACAGTAAATGGCCTCAAAAAGAACGAAGAAGTTGTGTGGGTTTTTAAATATTGTAATACTTGGTCAGAGGACATTTTGAGGAGATATCATTCAGCTTTCCCTTGTGACATACTGCCATGGCTGCTAGAGGGAGAGGTGACAATGGCTAGGCATTTTTTAAAAATGTGGATTTACTGGGGTATAACTGATGCAAAATAAATGACATATTTTGAAATGTACACTTTGATATATTAATGCATCTGCAAACCCATCACCAAAATAAAAATAATGAATGTATCCATCATTCTCAAAAGCTTCCTGTGACCCCATTTTATTTTTGGTCCCAGGGATTTAATCCAGGGATGCTTAACAACTGAGCCACATTTAACTCCCCCGCCCCTTTTAAATTTTTATTTAGAGACAGGGTCTTGCTGAGTTGTTTAGGGCCTTATTAAGTTGCTGAAGCTGACTTTGAACTCACAATCCTTCTGCCTAGCACTGTGGTTGGCTAATCTGTTTTTTTTATAAAGGGAATTATTTTGTGGGAATGCTTTTATTGTTTACTTGTTTGGGGCATAGATTTTTCTACTTAGCATACTTATTTTATGATTCATTTGTGTTGTGTGTATCCATCTCTCTCTCATTTCTGAGAGTATTCTGTTGTACCGATACACCACAATTTGTTTATCCTTTTCACCTGTCAAAAACATTGGGATTATTTCCAGTTGTAATTATTAAAACTAAAGTTGCTATGAATATTCATGTATAAGTTTTTGGATGTTTATTTTCATTTCTCTTGGTACATATACAGGAATAGGATCATGTGGTTGTATGGAAGATGTTAGCTTAAGATTTTAAGAAACTGAACTGTTTTAGTTTTATGCTTTTAATTCCCACTAGCAGTATAAAAAAGTTCTAGCCCATCCTCATCAGCATTTGGAATTGTCTGTTTTTAATGGAGCCACTCAAATGGGTATGTGTGGTTTTAATTGGCATTTGCTTAATTACTAACCATATTGAGCATTTTTCATGTGCTTTTATGTCATCCCTGTAACATAAAATTGTCTGTTCGACTCTTTTACCCATTTAAATACTTCTTTAAGAATTTTAAAATAGCTTTTCTTATGGATAATTTACATTCCATAAAATACACTCATTGTAAATATACAGATCAATGATTTCTAGTAAATTCATACAGTTGTGAACCAACACCACAATCTCCTTTGACAACATTCCCATCACAGTCAATCCCATACCCACTCCAAATCCCAGGCAGCCACAGTTTTGCTTTCACAAAAGATTCAGAAACAAAGAGGTTAAGGGAGCTGCCTGCAAGCAGCAAGTCTTTGAGCAGAGGAAGACTGAACTCTCTGGGTGTTTGGTGAATAAGGAGGTAAAGAAGGACAGAAATGAGGAGCAGTGCAGAGTGAGATGCTCAAGTGATCCAAGATTTACTTTCCTAGAAATTTCATGTAAATATGATCATAAAATATATGGCCTTTTTTGTGTCTAGGTTTTTTTTTTTAAGGTTTAGCTATGTTGTTGTATGTACCAGTAGTTGGTTTCTTTTTATTCCTGAATGGTATTCAATTATATATATTATATATATATGATACCCCCCCCACACACACATGCATTATATATTTAATTATATAGATACACCATACTTGATTTATTTACCAGTTGATGGATATACAGATTGCTTCCAGTTGCTCACTTATGAATAATGCTATTGTGAACATTCACAGACAAGTCTGTGGAGTGCATATTTTCATTTGGGTGGGTATCTAGGAATAGACTTGTCAGGTGCATAATAAGTATATCTTCTACTTTTTAGGAAATCACTGAAGAAGAAAACTTATCTTCTTCTCTAAAACCTGACTCTCAGTTTGTAGGAGATTCCTCCTCTAGACACTCTCTCAGATTGAGGCTGTTTATCTGCCCATGTGCCTCACCCGTCAGGGTTAGGAGGTAAACTCAGTGCTCCTCTTCTCTCCCTCTTAGCCTTTATTTCCCCAGTGCTTTCTGCTCCAGGCTAGGTCTCTTAGGTTTAGCCATATTATGGTAAGGCAGGTGAAGGAGACCATGAAGACGAGGGAGAATTCCTTGGCTGAGAGTGACTACCTTTGAATGTTCCCTCAAGGGTTTCAGATGATGGGCTGAGTGACTGGGTCAGAGGGGAGGCCCACCAGGGTTCAGTGCTGAGCCGGTTCCTTCCCAGCTCCCTCCCTGCAGCAGTTCAAGTCCTGCTCTAGTGCTCTGCCTGCATGGGACTCAGCCCCTGTGGCTGTGCTTCCTTTTCTGTATTTGCACCTGTCACCTCACACTGATCTTTTGTTATGAAAACACAAGTGAGCCTTGGATCACTTGAGCATCTCACTCTGCACTGCTCCTCATTTCTGTCCTTCTTTACCTCCTTATTCACCAAACACCCAGAGAGTTCAGTCTTCCTCTGCTCAAAGACTTGCTGCTTGCAGGCAGCTCCCTTAACCTCTTTGTTTCTGAATCTCTGAACCTCCTCCTCTCCAATACCTATCTCCCCCATTTGGTTCCAGCCATTTCTTCCAAGGTCACACTTTGGAGCTTGTCATCACTACTGCTCCACCTCTGAAATTGCTGATTTGAACATTCCCCTTGCTGACAATGACTTCCTAACTTTCCAGCTTCCTTGGTAAAGTACCTTCTCTCCAGGTGTTCTTTCACTTCATCAGGACTTCCCAAACATTGATAACTATGTACTCTCTTCATCTATCAAACTCCTCCTGTCTTCACTTTCCCCTCTCTCTAGCTCAGCTTCCACATTCTGCCACTTCAGACACCCTTTTTTATGAACCATAATTTCTCATTTAATTATAGTTCTTCCTCATACCTACTTGAAAAAAGCAGTTTGAGGCGCTTTGCCATATATCATCTTCATGTGTATACCTGGGCAATGAAGGGATTAGATATCATATATTCACTGTCTACAATTGACACAAGACTCCTAGCCTCTCCTTGAAACACCTCTCTTACCACCTTTCAACAGCCACCTTGAAACTTTTCGACTGTTCTCAAACCTCTGATCATTCATCAACAAGATGTGCCTCCCTACTCTCAACAGATGACTTTGCCTTCTGTAGAATGAAGTAGAAGCCTTCGGACTCAGGGTTTCTTATGTACTACCCACCAGATCCACAGCTCCACTGATGGGGCTTATGCATCTCTTTTCCTCCCCCTGCCCCATTACAATGCAGAGGCAGCCTCCTCTCTGTGCCTCCTTCTGTTCTCTGGACCTTTCAAGAACTCTTAATTTATTTTGTTTCTCATGTGTATCTTTGATCTTTAAATTTTTCTCCTTATCAGATTCTTCCCAGTAGCACTTGAAAAATACTGCAGCAACGTCAATCATAAAGGAAATCTTTCCTCTTTCAGCCTCTAAAATCCACATATACACAAACCCCTCATAGTAACATGCCTGGACCCCACATCCTCCTCCAGTACCTGCCCTCTTCCTTCAGAACCGTGTCTTTAAAGAGCTGTCCTTAGTTGTCTATTCCAGCTTTTGTTTCCCACTGTATCACTGAAAGTGTGTTCACTGGCACAATTAAAGAATTTTATAAGGCTAAATCTCATGGCTTCTTGGAGTCTAATCTTACTTGGTAATTTAATCCATTTGATAAGTTGTGTCTCCTCCCTCATTTTTGAAACAAAGTAGGCTGCCCAAGAGGTGGAGTACATAATAAATCAATCCACTCTAACCAGAGGACTGGAGATCTGGGTTCTAAGCATCTTTTCTGACCCCAGCCTGGCTACCATCAGATCACTTAGCATCTCTGGGTCTCAGTGCCACATTTTTTTTGTGAATACTCTGTATATGGAAGTGGGGTGGGGTGGACTGAATGCTTTCTCGAGGTCCTTTTTAGCCCCTGGAATCCATGGTTGCTGACTCTGGGTCACACACGAGTTAGCAGTCACATTTGTATGCATGGTTCAGCATTCCCATCTTTGAAGTGAGACATTTTCGCTTGCTGCCTAAATTACTTCTAAGTTATAAATTCACTTTTGGGAGCAATATTAACTCTTTCAGGTCTCTGGTCTGCTCTTTACTAAAAATTGGATTTTTCTAGAGAGGAATAGCTAACCAAATGAAATATCTAGTTGGCTCCTTCAGTATGCTAAGTATCCTAAACTATATAAATTCATAGCAATGAAAGTTTACTCACTGGGTCAGAGCACCAAGGGGATTACAACTTCTGCCCTGACTAGAGCTATTGACAAGACATAGACAATGTTTATATTGGCTCCAGTACTATGGCTGTTATCTTTTTAGTCTTCAGTCTCATAGAACAATTAAAAAAGAGTTTTATAAAAAGCCTTGAAGGGAAAGAGGAACATAAATAACAGAAAAAAAATCTTATTTGTATTACTAAACTGTTCAATGTGGTGTGGTAGAAAGAGAAGGGACCCAGAGCTAGAACTCAATTTAGATTGGGTTCAGTCCTTAGTTGCAAATTAGAACAAGTTTCCTCCACTTGTTCATCTATAAAATGGGGATAGTATTGTATTTTTTAGGCTTCCCAGCATGATTATAAGACTCAAATAAGCCTGTGACCAAAAAAATTCTGAAGAGCAAAATCTTCTGTACAACTTAAGATATTTACTAGCAGAGAAATAATAATGTCCTAGTAAGAAAGGTATATTGGAACAAGGAACCTCTGAATCCCTTGGTAGTGGATAGGAGGGCATTAGGTTAATACTTCAGATTATCCAGGCATCATACATGAAATAGCAGAGTCAGAAACTGGTAGACTATTGACTCGTGTAGAGGAGTTTTAGGCAAAGAGAAGCAGATGAGAATAATTGGTTTCAATTTTGCCTTTCCATGTTGATCTTTCAGATTATAGAAGCTGAGCTATAAACTTGAAGGAGGTGGTTTATGACTTTTCAGGCTGCAGAGATGCCTTTTGCAGAAGTATCTCAAAAAGATTGTTGCTTAAAGAATAGAATGATCCAGAAAAAAATTCAAGTCTTAATGAAGTGGGGAGGGGAGAGAATCTAAATCTGTTAATTTCTTTAAAATGTAATGAACTGGGGAAATGGGGCTTTGTATCTCACTGGCCTGTGTTGGAGGAAAGGTTCTTTGCCCCCTTAAGTTTTTGTTTCCCTGACCCTGCCACCAAAAAACAAAACAAAAACACACCATACTACCACCATACATAAGTACAAGATCTCTGTCCATCTAAATTGAATTCATCCCAAAAGTTTTACTATTAATGTTAACCCAGATACAATGGAGTATGTGAATTTGGCTACTTCCTCTTGCGTTATTGCCCTTTGTCACATACTCCTACATATGGCACAGTTATAATTATCTTTTCCTTATACATCTGCTAGAAACAGCCAATGGTTAGGTGCATTGTTTTATGTGTAAAAATTTACTTCATCCTTCTATTAATGATTTGAACCAGAGGCACGTAGAGCAGTGCCATATCTTCCTTTTCCCTCATTCTATTCCATGAACTCACAGTTCCATAGACAGCTAAAAGTCTGCTGTTCACAGGGGGTCTTAGGAAAATATATTTTATTCACATATAAAAATGATTTATGGATCATCCTCCTTTCAGTCCAATTGAGGAAATAATATTTTGGTCTCAAGGATTTTTAGCATCCTAGAGTATAAAGAAAAAGAATGCTCTCTATAAATACATGTGGGATATACCACTCATACCACTCAACTTGTGCCTGCAAAATTCTGACTTGCTTTATCACAACCTACTAGAGCAGTTGAAGCAAAAAGGGATCTGAATTATCAAATCACTCAAAAAAACAATCGTTGGAGCAGCCAAGGAGGGAACTATTTTAGTAAAAGCATCACAACAGCCTCCTTCTACCATTTGGTGCCATCTATGATGGAGAATAGCATGGTCAACCTAGGTCCCATTACAATCAGTATCTTTTTTGTCTGGCTTTCATTCTTAAATTTGGGAATGTAGAATGCAAAATGGCTTTCAGTATTTGAGCAGATATGGGAAGTAGGTGCTTGAAATGGATAGATGGTAATGTTTGAACAATCTTGGATTTTTTTTCTTCCTTCACTCTGTTTGGGGCAGTGTTTTCCAAAGATGAGGGCACTTTGCCAACACTCAGGAAGAGTTTGGTAGTACAAGATTGTGACATACAGCACTGAAGACACAGTGAGGAATGTATTTGCACCTTAATTATCTTTCAATGTTGATTATTTTAGAAAAAAGTATAGTATTTGTGATAGTGTTTCAAACAATTTTCTTCCCTTGTTGATATCTCATTTTAATGAAAAAGAGTAAAACTCACTCAAGTTCAAAAACTTCAGTGGGCAGACAATGGAATTGTGTTATTTTTCATAACATTGTTTGGGTTTTATTATATTTATTTGACAATTTATATTTTACTCCTGGTGCTGATGCTGGCTTTCTATTTTCAAGTCTTTAAAATTTCTTTTTCAAATGAAACAAATTTCAAATGAAAAGTGAGTCAACTTCAGAAAAAATGAAAATATAACATACATAGTAGGTAGATGTAGCACAAGTCGTGAAGGTAGAAGCACATGATTGATGTCTCAGAAATACTGCCGTATGGACTGGTTCTGACCTTTTTATACATGGAATATTAATTTCCCATCAGTATGATCCCAAATTTTAATAATCTCATAGGATAGCATGATAGTTTGGCATCAGACACACCTTGATTCTGATCTTAGTCATTCTGTTGTCTACTTTGTATTTGGGAGCAAATTATTGACCTTCTGCCTGAGTTTTTTTCTCTACAATGCAGGTAGCATTAGCTTATAGGATATAGTGATTTATGGAGATAATGGACATAAACAGCCTCACAATGTCCAGCACAAGGAAGTTTCAAAAAGTGGTAGTTGTTATTAATCAGAGATGGTCGGTAGTAAACTCATTTTACAGATGAGAACATTTACACTCTGAGAAGTTATTTGACTAGTAGGAAATTAAAATTTATGTCCTTGGGTGCAATCATTTTTTGAACATTTTGATTTAGGTTTCAAAAGCCACATTTTTTCCTCTTCCTTATGTGAAAAGGTGTATGCAAAGACTTTGACTCCATATCTGACTGGGCTCTGCATTTTAATAAGGTACTAGTTGCATTAGTTAGATGGACATCAGAGTAACATCTGATGGTGCTTTTGTGTAAGCTGGATCCCTGAGATGTCCTTTTCAGTTTGCTCTGTTTATGACTCAATAAAATGCTGCTGGTGATGAGGGACTGAATGAGAGGATGCAATGATAAATATTAATATTTTTATTCCAGTACTTGGATTGAATCAAGGGACACTCTACCACTGAGCCATATCCCCATCCATTTTTTTATTTTCAGACAGAGCTTTGCTAAATTGCCAAGGCTGGACTTGAACATGCATTCTTCCTGCCTCAGCCTCTGGAGTCACTAGAATTATAGGCATGCACCACCACACCTGGTTGAAAAGTAATCTTTACTACTTGAAAACAAAACTAAGAATAGGCACAATTTTGCTTTTTCATTTTTTCCTCTTTGTAGTGAATCCAGAGAAGCACCAGTTTTTGGAGAACTGGCTTAGGAGCCTTTGTGCACACAAACATGAAGAGACCAGAGATCATAGCAAGAATGACTTTACCCAGAATTATTATTATCTCCTAAGGTTATCATGCTGTCTGACCTCTCTGATCAGTCCAGATTGGTATATGGAACTAAGCACACTTTTCTCTTGACAGATGAAAGCAACCTCTAACTATAAAATTATGTCATTATATTTCTAGCATTTCTAGATTTTAAAAAATGATACTTTTTATTTTAAATAAAACAAAACAAAGCATCTGAATGGATTTAAGATCAGACCATGAGTCAGTGGATAAAAAAGAATTAGGAGCTTGAAAATCTTGATTTACTTCCTGCCCAATTTTAGGCTTGGCCACCCTTCCTTCCTTATGCACTTAGTCAGTGTGGTCTGGATTAGGTTTGCTTAACAATTTCAAGTGATAGCAGGACCTTATTATGGCATTTAAGTATATAAATATGTATATAAAATACATGTAAATAGTGTGCACTTTTCAATTGGTGATCTTTTTAACCATTAAAATGCAGTTGTTTTAAGATCACATATGTATAGCATTCCTCTTGAGCAATTCAATAGCAACACACAGCACCCTCCTTCCAGGGATGATTAGGTGTTGTATCCAGCATCAACAATGCCAGTTCCCCATGGAAGTCTATGGAAATGAAAATCTGAAAATCAGAAAATGTCATCTGTTGTAATTACCTCTGAAGGCAAAAGATTAGATCTGCTTTTTACATAAAATTTTGATCATTGTATCTTTGCATTCTAGATGACCTTTTATGTAATTTGTGGTTTGATTGCTTAACAAATTAGAAGTGTAAACAGGAAATGATCCTAATGAAAAACAGCAGTAATATCTTTGCTCAATTCTCTCCAAGATTGGTTAAAAAGTAAAATGTCGATGAGAAACACAGAACTCTAGTAGATGAGTAGGATTCCCATGAAATGGTTAATCCACTAAGGAAGACAAGCCATTTGGTAAATGGAGGGATTTCAGAGTAAGAGTGAGACAAAATGGCAAGTTGCCAAGCAGAGATGGAGCAGCTTCATAGAGATGTTTGTTGCAAGCATCTTGATTTGTGGCAAACTCATTTGCCTCAGGAAGTCACTGACAGTGGGGGAAGTGGGAGAGTAGAAGCTGCCGTTGTGTCTAACACTGATCCAGACAAAACAGCAATCAAAACTCAGGAGCTGACATTCAATTATTAAAGGATCCCAGTCATTTGTACAATATATCTAGCCAACACCAAAGACAGCTCAAAGAAGGCAGAATCTCAACTTCCCAGAGTAGGAATATAAAACCACAATATCTGAGCAGATGTATCTAAGCTCAGAAGGGAGCAGTATTAGCTTTGAAACAGGACAGGTTTAATAGCAACTCTCGGTACAACTGTGATTTTCAGAGTGGTAAATGTTTAATGTTCATTTGCTTTGCCTCCTTTTACACAGTATACAAGTGTACTATGCACACATATACAATGATGCCATTATATCATGGCAGTAGTTGAAGAAATGGCTACGGCATGATTAATTGTAGAACAGAATTGCTTGACAGCAGAGCTGTCAGATATCAAAACACTTGCCAGGATTTTTAATTGGACACATTGAAGAATGTATAGTGTTGTTGCTATAACTGAAATCAATCTACAATTTGGGTAAAAATTTAACTCTTTAATACTGCCTTCCTCCTTATCTGCACAATGTCAAAAAACAAAAAAAAAACAAAAACAAAAACCTCCACAGAAATACTTACAAGCAGACATGCATTCAAGATTGATGACTGTTAAATAAATAAAGGAGCAGCTTTTGTAAGGCTCTTTGAAGTTTGCAAAGAGCTTTCATGTACAGTATTTTGTTTAATTCTCATAACAACACTCTGAGATTGCCTAGGCAGGCATTCCAATTCCTTTTTCAGTGAGGCTACTTGGGATCAGGGTTTGTGTTAGACAGTCAAGAGAAAAACATCAATCAGATGACATCTCTGCAGCCGATCCATTTAACAAATGAGGAAACGGAGTCTCAGAGAGATAGAAATGGTTCAAGTAAGTTTTACTTGAGATACCCAAATCCATATCTTTGGAGTAAAAATCCAATGCTTTTATCCCTTTTACTTGTGCTACTTCTGTACAGAATAAGGCCAAATTAGCCAAGAGAGAAACACAATTTTGTTGAAAGCTGGTTTCCAAGGCACTCTAAATTTCATACCACAAAACCAGTTTAGCAGATAACTCAATTCAAAGATCACCTGCCTGTTAAAGCAAGGTTTCTAGACCACTGATTTTATTTCCTTTAGGAGCAACACTGAGTAAACTTGCATTAAAACAGTGAATTTTTCAGCTCTGACATGTAAAGAGCATGGAAGGCAGCACTCCCAGCCAACCAGAGGAGGCTGGGTAAGCTGAGAGTCAAAGATTTCTTGGATCCATCAGAGAACAAAGTTGCAGGACAAAAAGCTACCCCAAGATTTGGAGAAGCAGGTATTTCCCTTTCCACTTCATTTCCTATAAAGAAAGTGGTTCAGCCAGGCACAGTGCTACTCACCTGTAATTCCAGCAGCTCCGGAGGCTGAGGCAAGAGTATCAAGTTCAAGGTCAGCCTCAGCATCTTAGTGTGGCTCTGAGCAACTCAATGAGACCCTGTCTCTAAATAAAATATAAAAAAGGACTGGGGATGTTGCTCAGATGTTAAGCGCCCTTGGGTTCGATGCCCAGTACTCAAAACAAAACAAAAGTAGGTTCAAAACCTTGGGTAAATTTAGGTAATTCCTTTTTCAGTGAAGACTTATCATAGCTGATATGGTGTGTCCTTTACACTGAATTGCCTCAGGAGGAGGGCAGGGCTATGCTTTCTCCCTGTGAAGGACACAAGGTTTCATGACAGGATTCAGGTAGTGATGTCCAGCTCTCTCCACTGTAAAGACACAATGTTTTTTTCCTGTGTTACTAGAAAGTAACCTGTGGGGTCGTGCTGTAGAATAAGAACATATCCTGCCTCTCAACAACCCCACAACTAATGGTCTCAACATACCATTGATGCTCCTTGCCTGAGCCAACTTTGCAAAATGATAATTTTGCTAGTTCTCTCATTACTCTATATGTTTTCTGAGGATCATCTGTAAAGAAGAGTTTTTCCTCACCAACTGAAGATGAATGATTATTACTCCTAAAAGAGGAAAAAAACATGGTAAATGCCAAGTTCTGTAGTTACCAGCTTCAAAGAGATGAGATGATCTAAGTGGGAAAGTGGAAAGCAGGTTTTTAAACTTATTTTTAAGAATTTTTTTCCTTCTTTCCTTATTCACTTCTCCTCCTCCTTCTCTCTCTCCCTCCCACTCTTCCCTCTGTCTCAGAGAATCGTAGATTATTATTTACATTTATTCATTATTATTTTTAATTGATTAATTTTAATTAAGTATATATGACAGCAGAATGCATTTTGATTTATTGTACAATTGCAACACAACTTTTTATTTCTCTGGTTGTACACAATATAGCATTGCACCACATGTGAGTCATACATGTACCTAGGATAATGATGTCCATCTCATTCCACCATCTTTCCTTCCCCCATGTACACTCCCCAACCCTCTCCCCTTTGCCCCATCAAAGTTCCTCCATTTTCATTATTATTCCCCTACTTTGTTTTGTTGAAGAGCCCGACTGTTGTGTCCATACTAGCATGTTACAGTTTCCTTATTTTCTGACAAGATTTCCCAGGATCACTGTATATCCACTTATTACCACTTTCTCCAGGGCCTTGGTTGCTTTTATTTAGGAATTGCTCTGGGAGTCTTTTCAATCAATGAATAGGGGATATATTTGATAAGAGACTTTATTTGAAGATGAAGAGAATCCCTATGTAGATTTAGAGCATGGTAGACAAAGCATTGTGATATAACAGAGGTCATTATCTTTTGCCAAAATAAGGCTGAGAAAAGATCGCTCATCTCAGATTACATAGCTCATAAGTAACAAAGCTGGATTTTAAACCAGGTCTCTGACTCCTAGGTACTTCTATAGTACTATCAATAGAAGAAATTTCTATTATGCCTATGTTTACCAGGACCCTTATATGTTTGGTAAATTTCCATACTAGGTGCTTTAGTCAGCTTTTTCACTGCTGTGACTAAAAGACTTGATAAGAACAATTAGAGGAGGAAAAGTTTATTTGGTGCTCATTGTTTCAGAGGTCTCAGTCTGTAGATAGCTGACTCCATTTCTCTGGGCCTGAGATGAGGCAGAACATCATGGTGGAAGAGTGTGGTGGAGGAAAGCAGCTCAGGACATCATACCAGGAAGCAGAGAGGGAAAGCTCTGCTCAACAAGGACAAAATATAACCCCAAAGGCATGTCCCCAGGGACCCATTGCCTCTAATCATATCCTATCTGCCTACAGTCCCCACCAAATTAATCCTTATCAGCGGATTAATGCAATGATTAGGTTAAACCTCTTTTAACCCAATCATTTCATCTCTTAACTTTTTTGCACTCACACATGAGTTTTTTGGGGACATCTAATATCTAAACCGTACACTGTGTTTCCTAATTCCCCAAATGAGAAGCTAGAATCTACTTTCTCAATACTCCCTTCCAGCTGGGATGCAGGTACTAACAATTATGCATGTACCAAGATTTTAAATTTGAAGAATGCTGTGAATCTATGGATACCACACAAAATTCATTTGATAGAGGTAATGGTGGAGTCTTTGGTTTGGGAGCCCCAGGAGAAGGGTTTCTGGCATCAAGTGCCAAGCAGTGTGATTTCCTGTAGCAGAAACAATGGTGTCTTTGCTAAAATAATCTTTCAGCATAGCTTGGCCATGGTTCTTGGCTGTATGTTGTCCTTGACTAAGTGTTTCCCTCCTAGAATTTCCGTGAGTTCTATTAAAGCCTTCCTATCCTTAAACTCCTGGAGTGAGCACTGCTACTTGCAACTCTGCTGTTTGACTGGTACAGTATGCCACTTCACCCCAACAGTATGCCATGGCAACAGGTACGGCATGGGGTTAGATTGTCTCTGAACCAGTTTATGTCTCATGATTCAACTGCACCCAACCTAAGTCTGAGAGTTGCACACTCACACGCAAACTCAGATCTGACTCCGATCTTTATTTAATAATCAGAAGGAGAGTGAGGGAAAAGGACAAAGGTACAACCACAAAAGAGAAAATGTCAGACACCATCAGGAAGTCAATGTTGCCCACAGTGGTGGTGGCAAAAATGATGTTGAGACCAAATGAAGAGGCTGCCATTTGAACAGTGTTTACCATCCATAGAAAGGCACTTAGTATTTCATAAGCTTCCAAACATTTCTGTGAGTTTTTTTTTCAAAATAAACATTTTATGATTAAACCATCTAGAGTTCAGAGAGAATGAGTGGCAGATTTGAGGTAAAATGTATCAAATCTTTTATTTTCAATACAGAAATTGCAAGATTAAATTTGTTGTCAAATGGACACTTCTACAGCAAAGAAAATCACGGGGGTGCATCTAGTTTAGAAGGCTCCAGGGAAGAACTGATTAATTCTAATAAGCTCACCGCCTGTAACTCCTCTTTTGGATTCAGATGCACCTATTTCGGAGACAAGAGCTTCTGCTACATTGGTCCTCTAATAGTAGATTATTGGAATGGCTTTGCCCCTTCTTCTTCATGTGCTGATGATGGTATCACATGCTCATTGGCAGGCAGTGGGTTGGATTTTAGTTATTCAACACATGCATGCTAATGCCTACCATGAGCCAGATGCTAGGAAAAGAGAGGTAAAGAAAACAAAACCCAGCCTCTGCCCTCATAGAGTAACAGTTAAACAGAGAGACACTTAAACAAGGAATGATATTGCAGAGCAGTTGTTTGTCTCATGATAAGAAATATATGTTAGACATCAATTCCCAAGTCTCATTCTTGACCTGAGTCTGAGTCTCTAGAGGAAGCTCTCAGGAGCCTATTTAATAAGTGTCCCAGGGGAGTGTGTTCAGCAGGGAAGGTGATGAACACTCACTGCATTAGGTGAAGTGTGAGGTGCTGGAAGCTCCTAGAAGGGGCATTCAGTCTGGGTGTAGATCCAAGAAATTTTCCTGGAATGACAGCTAAGCTGAAATCTGCAGGAGAACAGGTATCAGTCAAGTGAAGAAGTAGGGGAGAAGGGAAGATTTTTTTCTGAAACTGTTTCTCCATTCTGGCACAATCCAGAGGCCAGAGGCCCTAGGTGGGTTGCTGTGAAGGAGGGACAGAATGTTTGGGCTCCCTCCATGACAAATAGGACACAACCTACGATTAAGACTGGCAGAATTTCTATTATCCCAAGTACACTTAAGATTAAAAATCGTACATTTATTTTAAATGACAATTAAAGTTAACTTTTTTTAATATTTATTTTTTAGTTATAGGTGGACACAATAACTTTATTTTATTTTATGTGGTGCTGAGGATGTTACCCAGTGCTTCACGCCTGCCAGGCAAGCACTCTGCTTCTGAGCCACAACCTCAGCCCTAAAGTTAACTTTTGAACAATGCAGAGGACAATGGGTACTGACCTCCTTGCACAGTTGAAAATCTGCCAATACCTTTGGACTCCCCCAAAACTTAACTATTTAATAAGGTGTTGTTGGTCAAAAGCCTTATTTACAACATAAACAGTCAATTAACCTACATTTTGTACATTATGAGGGTAAGATGTGGTGAAAAATATACAAGAACCAGAAGAAATCACTATTTTACTGCCATACATGATTCACTGGAGAAACAAACTGCTTAGGAAGAAATGATAAGGGTCACTTGGTGTTTTAAGCAGATACAACACTTAAGCTCACCACAACAGCAGCAGGAGGTGGCTAAGAAATTATTATAGTACTACATTATTATTGCAGTTAGTCTTATGTAGTTATGATTTAATACTATATGTTTACATTTATTTACATTTCTCTTCACTGGAACTGGCACCAGTCTTTTATGTGAATTATTTCTGGTAAATTTTAACTTCATAAAATGGAATTGTGTATGTTCAATGACAATAAAAGATAAAAGTAGACTAGTATCAACATATATTTATGCATTCTTGATGTACCTAAATTTTGTATTTACAATTTACAGGCTTGCAATCTGCAAGTTTTTTTTTTTTCAAATTGTCCCAAATCAAAAACAAGAGAGAAAATAATTCAAGTGTAAAAAGTGTAAATGGATCCTTATAGTTCAAACTTATATTGTTTACGGGTCTACTATAGTTGCAAATGAAAATCTATTAAGTTCTACATGGATTGGAAGAAAGGTAATAGCTCCTTGGCAATCCAGAATGAGTGGAGGAGGTCCCTGCTTTTACATGAGACACTGATATCTCTCCAGGAAGACTCTTCCCTAATAGACTGTAAACATTTTGAGAATTGTAACTATATCTTGCTTACGGTTTTATTCCTGGTGCCTAGCAAAAAAAAAAAAAAAAAAAAATATATATATATATATATATATTTAAATGAAATATATATATTTCATTTAAATGCACAAGTCAAGTGAGCAATGTTTGCATTTTGGCCATAGTCTATTTTCTTAGAGTCTATTTTCCCACACTTTCCCTCCAAAAAGTTTGTTATGTGTTACTACACCAATCATTCTCTCTCACAATATCTCACAAATAATACAGGAAGCATGCCAGTTTAACATTGTCTCCAAACTATCAATACTTGGGAAAACTTCCAATAATATCTAGATCCTGCCCTTAGCTACTGCAAGTCTTCAAGCAAGAGAGCATGAATTCCATAAGACAAGGTGAGTGTTTCTGGATAATCTACTAGTATTCTTACATGCATCTAGAAAACTGATTTGGGCCTAAATTAAACTCTTTAGTTCCCTAAGCCTAGAGTATTTGTTGTCTTGCCTATTCATGTTTAAATAAACAAAACAAATGGGCAAACAAAAAACATTGTACCACATTACAAAATAAGTGCAAGGAAGCCTAACAAATTTCTGGTTCTTCTTTAAAATACCATGATAACTATTTTATTACCTTCTTTCCTTTTTATTATAGCAAAATATACATAAAAGTTACCACTCTAACCATTTTTAAGTGTACAGTTCTATGGCATTAAACACACCCACAATGTTGTTCAACCATTACTATTACCTGTCTTAAGAATATTTTCATTTTCCCAATCTAAACTCTGTACCCAGTATACAATAACTCTCAATTCTCCTCTTCTTTATCCTGTAATTGCTTAGTATTTCCAAAAGTTTTTTTGGGGGATTTTTCTACATTAAAAATATCATCATCTGAGAACAAAGACAGTTTTATTTGGGTTCTAAATCAATCCACATTTTAATTATTTTTCTTGTCTTATTGCATTAGTTAGGACTTTTAGAATGATGTTGAAAAGAAGTGCTGAGAGGGGATAACCTTTCTTTTTCCTGATGATGATAAGAAGTCTTCTATTTTTTTTTTCTGTGAAGAATTAGGTTAGTTGCTGGTTTCTTGTGGTTGCTCTTTATTAAATTTAGTATGTTCACCTAGATTCCTAACATACTGAGAGGTTTTGTTGTGAAGAGATATTGGATATTGTCAAGTGCTTTTTGACACTTACTGATATGATAATTCAATTTTTATTCTTTAGTCTACAGAGATGATAGGTTAATTGATTTTCAGTTGTTATACCAACTTTGCATAACCCCATATAATCACTGTGAATAATTCTTTATGTGTATATTTAGTCTACCAATTTTTTGAGAGGAATTTTGCATCTATGTTTATGAAAGATATTGGTCTGCAGTTTCCTCTTCTTGTAATGTCTATTTGGTTTTGGTATTAGGGTAATGTTGGCCCCATAGAATAAGTTAGAAAGTATCTTTCTGCTTGTTTCTTCTTAAAGAGATTTTAGAGAATGGTGTAATTTCTTCCTTAAAGGTTTAGTAGACTTCACCAGTGAACCCATATTGATCTGGCACTTTCTGATTTAGGAAAATTATTAATTATTCTTACTGTTTATAGTGCTATTTGAAAATATTTTTTTCTTGTGTGAGTTATGGCAGATTGTGTCTTTCAAGGAATTGGTTCATCTTATCTAAGATATCAAACTTGGGGCCACAGAGTTGTTCAATCTTTTATTATATTATTCTTTGAATGTCCATATGACCTGTAATAGTTGTGGTTTTGATGTGTTTTTCCCTAATGATCAGTAACATAATCATCTTTTTGTGTGCTTTATTGGCCTTTGATCTTTAAAAATGTATCAAGTATCTGAGTGTGGTCAAGAATTTCACTCTTGTTTTCCTATGCCCTAAGCATATGTTCATTGTTCTATTGGGGCCATTGAGCACTATGTTTACTATTAGGGAGAGAACCTGAAATATTGTCAAACGACAGATGCTTTATGTATGCAATCCAGGTGCTTATCATTTCGCTATGATGACAAGCTTGCTGCATTTGAATAGCTCATTGAAGATAAATATTTAATAAATTAAAAAATAATGCAAATATTATATTCTCATAATCATGTTGTCAAACAGAGAAACAAAGACTGGGAAAATAGATAATTCAGTCTGTAATCTGAGCTGGAGCTAGCCATGAATATACTTAGTCCAGAGGATGGCTGTTCTAGTCAGTTTTCTTTTTACTGCTGTGGACAATAGATGTAACAAGAACAATTTTAGAGGAAAAAAATTTTTGCGTAGGATCATGGTTTCAGAGGTCTCAGTCTATAGATAGCAAGCTCCATTTCCTCAGGAGTCAGCTCCATTCCTCAGGTGAGGCAGAACATCATGGCAGAAGGCTGTGATGGAGGAAAAAAGCTCAGGACATGTCAATAAAGACACAGAGAACTCTGCTCAGCAAGGACAAAATATAAACCCCAAAGGCATGCCCCCAGGAACCCACCTCCTCCAGCCACAACATACCTGACTACAGTTACCACCAAGTTAATCCCTACTAGGGAACTAATGCACTGATTAGGTTAAGACATTTATAACCCTATCATTTCATCTCTAAATTTTCTTGCATTGTCTCACACACAAACTTTTGGGACATTTAATCTAAATCATACCAATGGCTAAGAACAGTTCTTCACATAGCCTAACTAATCTCTTATCCCACCACACAAATACCAGAAATTCTCTCTACTCCTCTCTTTGATTGGGATAGAGGTATGGAAAGAAGGAAAGGGATTTAGCTTTCATTTGTTCTTGTGTCTTGTGGTCAAGGGAGCACTGCCCCTTTGCCCAGTCCTTGTCCCTCTCTCTGTCTTGGTCTTTGTCTCTGTGTGTGTGACTCTCTCTCACTCCCCTTCCTAGTACATTGCTGCTGTGGGGCTGTTACTCTCAAAGCTAAACAGAATAGGCAGGAAGCCCTACTCTGCCACATTTAACTTATCTTAAAATAAATATGCTCAGAAAGAATAATGGAGACAAATTTCTTGCTATGTTGAGTTTGGGTTTCAGAGAATTATTTTACCTTCTGAAACTGTATTTTAAAAATAACTAGAATTATGCAGTAAAGGAAAGGTTCTCCCCATCCCGAATATATGCAAAGTTCAAAGAACATTATCTGTGAAATAACTACTTTTGCAAATTTCATTTTAAGAGATGAGATTTAGGAAGACAGCTGAATTCTTTTTCTCCTCCCACCTCATCCACATATAGAAGAGCTTCAAGTGCTCTTAGATTCAAGTGCAAAAGAGGACACCTTTCCTGTTTATTCACAAGGCAGAGAATCTGGCTCCAATGAAGGCTGTGTCTCTTGTCATCAGTGTGTCTTTTGACTTCTCTTGGAATCTATGAACTAAGGAGATAACCGTTCTCTAGCGTGGAGTTATATTTGAAATACGACTTCACCTAGAGAGATTCTAACTCATCTGTGAGTCAATAAATTCTTCCTTTGAAATCATAATATTCTTTATATATTTATTTCTCATCACATATTTTTGTCCTCTGAACGCAGAGGACAAAAACTAAAAAAAGAAAATATTAAAGGAGTTTACCTAGGAGCTGAGTATATGATTCAGCATTGAAATTTCTGGAGACTGCTGACATTAGATGAGATGACAACAGAATTTTCTGTGCTACATGTAAGGTAAACCTGGTTCTAGAAGGAGCAAGGGACATGGAAGAAAATCTAGATAGGGATCATAGTACGTATGTCTGGGCTCATACCCCAACCCTTTACAGCCATGTGGTTTGGTCACATTACCTTACTTCTCTAAACCTGATTTAGTTGTTTTTTTAAAAAATATATTTTAGTTGTTGATGTACCTTTATTTTTTATTTATTTATATGTGGTGCTAAGAATCGAACTCAGTGCCTCACACATGCCAGGTGAGTGCTCTGCCACTAAGCCACAACCCCAGCCCCTTAGTTTGGGTTTTGAATGTCCCCCAAAAACCTATATGTTGAATGCTTGGTCCTTAGTCCATGATGCTATTGATAGATGGTAGAACTTTTAGGAGGTAGGGCCAAGTGGAAGAAAGTTAGTTCACTGGGAACATGCTCTTCAAGGGAATATTGGAACACTGGCCCCTCTTTCCTCTCAGTACCTCAGATGCCATGTTACAAGCAGCTTCCTCTGCCAATCACTCCTGCTGTGATGTATTGCCTTGCCACAGGGCCAACAGGGACAGGACCAACCAGTCATGGACTGAGACCTCTGAATCTGTGAGCCAAAATAAAACCTTCCTTCTCAAAAGTTGATTATTTCAGGTATTTTTGTCACAGTAATACGTGATACAGAACTTAGGTTTTCTTCACTGTGAATTGGCGAGAACATGGATTAAATAAAATGATTCATGTTGCAGCAATATAGTTTTAGATTCTATGGTGCTACATAAACATGAAATAGTAGTTGGATTAATATATGTTGCCATTTCCCCCATTTTCTCCTCTCTTTCTACTCTTGTATAATTTAAGTTGTAGGATTGATAGGACATTTCAGATGCATACATTGAACCTGTAAGAATATGCTCATTCTCTATTCTTATTCTTTTGCTCACTGGCTTGCTTTTTTATTTGGTAATGATGAGATTTGTGTTAGTACATATGAACCTACTTTGTCTTCTTTATAAACACTGGCTTGCATGTGTTTAATAAATAGCTGATGGCTTTTGTTAGATACAGGACTCAAAAGGAAAAGGTCTCAGGCTCGTCTTCATTAGTTCTTTGTGTTAGCCTGGCTACATTCTTGCTGGTAAATCCAGTCTGTTGCTGTGTTATTAAGATGCTGAGGTTCACAAAAACATTGTTTTTCTCTTTGATTGCACTTTTCTTGCACTGTATAGGCAATGACAATGGGAACAAGGAGCCAGATAATACTCGTCTGTCTTTCCAGCTGAAACAGCCAAATGTAGCAGGCTTGTCCTATAGTACTAGGTGCTCAGACAAGTCTACCATTTTAGCTCAAAATAGCAGGGCACAATGTCGCTTTTGTGCTAAATTCTAGGCTGCTCTGGATCTAAGCCTTTGGGAATGTTCACAGTATTCTCAAGCCTGTTGAAAAGCCCACACAAAGAGATGGATCTTGTATACCCTCATGAATAGCTTGGTATAGACACCTTTCCTGGAAAGCCAAAGGAGAAATTCTCAGTCCCTGATTCCTTGCTGAGAAATGCTTCCTCCAGTTGGAGACTCTTTGTTAAATGTGGATTATGAATCACTTCACCACACATTCAGAAACCATGTATACAAGAATCTGACCAAATAATTTAAGAAGCTATAGTGCATTGTGTGTGGGGTGCATATGTACGTGATTTATGACTTCTGGGGACTTCTTTGTATAGTCTGGGAAAAATCTGTTTTTCTTTTGCATATTTATAGAGAAGGAGTCCTCCTAATGAATTAATTTTATATTAGAGTAGAAACTGGAATTGCAATGTTTTCGCTGGTTCTTTGTACTATTGAAGACTAGAGATAATCACCCTTTGTTTTTCAGGAACTATTTTTCTCCCATACTTTTTGGTAGATACAACCATAGATTGAAAACATAGAAGGGATTGTATGAATGTAGAGAAAGCAAAGCTTCTCTGCACAAAATATTAAGCTATTAGAAAGCTGAGCTGGCAGCTAGAGAGGGAAACTGAAGCTTCTCAATGGGAGAGAAGGAAATCAGAGATGGTGGCAAGCTCTGGGCTAAGAAACTCTGGCTAATAAGAAATTCCCTTGGCGGGGAAAAGATGATGGCATTTTACAAGAATAATGTCTAATACTTATTTTGAATTTATTTCCTGGAATATCCTATGCTATTTCTCTCAGACTTCAGTAAAACTCAATTCATACACAAGTCTATGCTAGTGGTTCACTAGGGAAATGGATGATTCCATGTCTTACCAACAAGAGCATTAAGTGGGTGTAGAGGGGCAGGACAAAGGGTACCAAAGGTGGTGAGTCTAGATCAGAAATCACAATGTAATACAAGAAATTGGAACCGGAGGTAGCTGGAGAAAATACCAAGCACCCATATTTCCTTGGAGACATAAGGGAAAAAGAGGGAAGTTTACATATAAAAAAGAAAAATGACACTGAAGTTGAAGGAATTGGGATACTCAGGAGGGTTGTATTTTGGAGATACTAGAAATACATCAAATACACACATGCACGAACTTTTATCCCCTATATTCTTCTGCAACTGCAACAAAAATATATGGGGTAGGAATATGGCCATTTCCAAACTCAGAGGCCCCTGGTTTGTGATGTTATACCCTAAGAAGAGTCAATATATGTCTGAGAAAATATTTCCAGATCCTCTTGGCCTATTTCTGCCCAGAATCAGATCATTTAAAGAATGCAATATTAAATGACATGGTTGCTGTGGTATGCTTCGGCCAGTGGGTCATGTTTCATGCTGTGTGGCAATGGGGCCCCCAGAGATAATCCCAGCAAACCCTGTGGGCACTGGGATAAGAATGCCTCAGCTTCCAAGGAATCCACAGTATGGTGGGAAAGAAAGCCAATCACACACTTTATCAAACAAAATGTGCAAGTGCTATAATAGAGATACAGACTGGGGTGCTGTGGGCATTCAGAGGAGGGAGCACTTTACTCTACCTGGGGGGATGCAACTGGGGAGGCTGAAAGAAGCATATGGTAACAAGGTGATGAGTGAGCTGTGTTTTGAGGCATCTACCCAGAGGAAAACTGGGGTATCCCAGGCAGAAGGAATAATATGTACAAAAACCCAAGATGTGGAAGGGCTTGCTATAGTCAGAGGGCAGCAGGTCCCATCTGTAGGGGTCATCCAGAGGGACAATGAAAGAGAATGGTCTGTGATCATATCACTAAGGAGTACATATGTGGGGATAGGAATTTGGATTTATAGGGAGCCACATTATTCTGTGACACCTACAAGGGTTTAAGAGAGATTGGGAAAGTTGCCAGGGTCTTGTTTTGATGGAGAGGAGGAGGGTGGTCAGGTCTGCAATTGGAAGAGCTGGAAAGAAACACAAGGCTGCAGCCCATGATTTTTAACTTCGTCTGACAGCTTTCTGCCCTTGACTATAATTCTTCCTGTATCTCTAATACATACTAATTGATGTTTTAGGCTCCAGTTTATCTTGATCCATAAATTTTAGCCAGATACGATGTGGATAAAAATGAGAGCGCAGGCGGAGACAACCCCAGTACAGCTGTTTCAAAACCTTCCACTTGCTTCACCCTATCTGTATCTCCACCATCGATTTTGAATTTAAAAAAAAAGGAAATATAATATTCCAGGCATTGAAGAGTTGGACTGTAAGGCTGGGGTGAGGTATTATCAGTTCCATCACAACATTTGCATCAGCATGGTCATACTTATATTTATAGGGATATTTGAGAAGATAGAAGAATTGATTATTTGCCAAGATGATTTTAAAGATGAAAGTTCACATACAAATACATTTTGGCATACAGGATGCACACAGTTTCCTTTTTAGTGTGTAAAAATTTAAAAGGTCAACATTTCAAATATTTTTTCACTTTTTTTTTAGTAGCATACTAGAGTAATTGAAATACAGATTTGTTGCAATGAAAACATCTGCAAGAAATCTTTCCAATAAAGATGACAAATCCCAATATAGTTTGGGTGAATTTTGGCTGCAAATAAGAGGGACCCAAAAAACAATAGTTGAAACAACATAAAAATTATTTTTTTTTCTATGTAGAATTCTAGAAGAAGGCAATCCAAAGACAGGATCTACTGGGAAACAGGTGCTATTTATTACCAAGGTTCTTCTTTGGCTGCATCAGCTCCAGCCATCGTAGCTGAATCTCAGTCAAAAGAGTAAGGTAAAAAGAAGAGAGAACAAAAAGTTAACACTAGTTTCTTTTTTCCCAGATAAAAATCAAGTGTTCTATTACCAAGGTGGGGTGGGGGTAATGGAAATCCTATACTGGAGGACCACTGACAGTCGTTACAATACTCTTCCATGGTTTAGAATATTTATTGTCTCTGCAAATGCTACCAAATTGCTTGTCTAGTTCCTAATATTAGGAGAAAGAGGACAGAAATGGAAAGAACAGTCTTCGAAGGGCAATGTGGAAATAAAAATGGTGTGATTATTAGGTTCCCAATTTGACAGTTTTCCTTTTGCTCCTAAAAGAAGTTTAACCGAAGAATATTATTGTATTGAATCTTGTGAAAAAAGCCACAGGTCTGGGTTTGAGATGGACAGATACAAGAAAATCTATCTATACTATGAACACATTTTTGATATTCTCTACTTTTAGGGAAAAGTCAGTCAAGACACTTCAGAAATATAAAAGTTCTTGTTAAGAAAACTCAAGTTCTGAGCTAGCAACATCTGATGTGGATATAAACTCTGAGATTTCTTCCACATCAGACTCAAACTCAAGCTAGTTATGGGTGTTACAATAAATGTAAGTCCTATTTTCTAACATGATAGAATGCAAAAACATACCATTAGGGCCCATTCATTACTCTCTGCTTTCCATGCCTCACTCCTCTTACACAGGATTACCTTTCAGGCTGGATGATAAGCTTTCATTTTTAATCACCCCATTTTTTTCTCTCAGAGAGAACCTAATCTCTTCAAAAGCACAGTAATGTTTAATCTCTTCAATGTACAATGATTTTTAATCTACCAGAAGGCAAGTAATTATAAAGATATTCTAGAATCTAAGGAATATAAAGCTGGAACCACCTAAAAGTCTAAATCCTGTTTAAGCTAATCTGCAGCATATATATAGCTGTGATTGAGATCAATGAAATCTAATGAGGTGTAAAACACAATTTTTATGTAGAATTATGCTAACTCTTTTTATACATCAGATTTAGTGACTTTGAGGTTAACTGAATTTTATGGCGTTGATATTAAGCCAATCCATTTCAATACAATTCAGTCAATTTTAAATACTCTATAAAAGGTATATTTTAAAATATATGCATATCCCTTTTCAAAGGCTTTTTAAAATTGGCTGCTCCTTTGGAAAACTTTAAAAATTGAGAAACAAAAAAAAAAAAAAATTAGGCACGTGCCCAAAGTCTGCTTGGAAAACCTAAACAAAATGAGAGTAAAAGATTAAACAGCTCTGAAATGTCTACAACTGAAAAAGTTTCTATCTGGCTTTCACAGTAAAGCCAAACTCTGTTTCAGAGTCTGCTCTTTAGTTAGATAGATTTAATTACAGATAAAATTCTATGAGCAAGCAACTGTTAGAGTGGAGGAAAACCTGCTGTGGTTTCCATGCAAGGATGCCAGGGATGGCAGAAGGGAATTATTCCTATAAGAGATACCTTTTGTTTCCTGTAATACTGGAGCAGAAGACCTGTGCTGAAAGGTGTTACTATTCAGGGATAAGTTGCCATAACACAAAATCATGTAGGGCCATGAGTACAACGGAGGGGGGTATTGAGACTGGACTATTGGATGTAAAAAAAAAATCCATTTAACAGGCATTGCCTAGTCAAATTTTCATTTATTTAACAATATTCTTTCCTGAAATAACTGGTCTAACAGAAGTTTCTAAAATATAGGCAGTCCAGTTCAAATCCAATGCCAGAGCCACATACTCATAGTGCAGCATTTCATGCCTGCACATAGCTAAAAACTCTGACTTTGGATGTCAACATTTCCTAGGATTTCGACTTGGAATCCGGGAAACCACAGGAGATTACTTGCAAACCCTCTCAGCAGTGGCCCCACCACACTTTTAAATATCCTCTTTGTTGTTTTAAGCTTTCACTTATATAAAAAAATTAAAAGGTAGAAGTGATAATCAGCAGTTTTAAGTGAATGAAAGACAGATAAATAACTTATTGTTTATTTAAATTTCTAATAATCAGTAGATTTTCATTAGAAGGGAAACTTGTGGTATCTCTGACACCTCTTACCGAGACTCGATTGAGTATAGGTATCCCCAATGGGCTGAGTTTCACTACTAAAATGATTATGGGATCTTCATTAAAGTGTTAGGATACTTGCAAGTAATCATTTCATAGTTCACTTCAGAGCACAAGAAAAATTATGGAAGAGGAAGTAGTGAGTATTTATCATTTGTTTTAATTCTAATAAAAATTTTCAAACATTTATCAGAGCTCCCCCCAGAAAGACTATGAAAATAAAAGTAGAGATTATCATTTCTATATTTTATTTAATATAATAATATCATAGGAGGGAAACTCAGCAGCTGTCATCTATCTGAAATAACATTTATTTATCACCTACCATATGCCCTTGTACAATGTATGATGATATAATGAAATAAGATTCTGTCCTCCAGGAATTTACAGCCAAGTTGAAGGGATAAAACAAATAAAAACAAGTATATTGCAAAGTAACTGTCTCTGGAGATCAGAAAAAAGTATAATTGCTAATTCATTGATTTTTATTATGGTTTGGATATGAAAAGCTCTTGTGTCCAACAATGCAGGAATGTTTAGAGGCAAAAGGATTAGATTATGAGAGGTGTAACCAAATGAGTGGACTCAACTATTTGATGGGTTCATTATTTGAATGGATTAATGGGTAGCAACTGTAGACAGGTAGGATGTGACTAAAGGAAGCAGGCTAGCAGTGGGCACGTTCTTGGGGATTATATTATCCCTGGCTCCTTGCACTCAAGCTCTCTCTGCTTCCCAATTGCCATATCCTGAGCTGCTTTCCTCTGTCATATTCTTTTGCTATGATGTTCTGCCTCATCTTACATGTAGAACTGCAGAATTGGCTGACCATGGACTGAACCTCTCAAACACTGAACTAAAATAAACTTTTCCTCCTCTAAGTTGTTCTTTTCAGGTCTTTTTGTCATAGCAATGAAAAGCTGACTAACACAGTTTAAAAAGAAAAATTCTATTACTCTTTTGACCATTTTACAATTGGTAAATATTTTTATCTATGAATGTGTCAAAGTAGGTGTCATGATTAATATTATGTGTCAGTTTGGCTAAGCTAGGATATGCAAGTATTTAGTTAAACATTATATATATGTACATATATATGTGTGTGAGTACATACACATATATACGTGTACATCACACACATATGTATACTCACATCTCTACATGTATCTTCTTATAGGTATCCTGTCTGTTTCTCAATGGGCAAAAATCCACATTATTTAGAGGAAGACAATGAATCCAGAATATCTTAGCTTTCTCATTCCCAGTACACAGTGTACAGTCAGAAATTACTAAGCATGAAAGAAGGAAAATGTGACTTATAAGCAACAGAAAAAAAGTGAATAGGAGCAGATCCATAGATGGGTCAGTTGTTGGAATTAACAGGATTTTAATAATTATTAATGTTAACAAACATAGCTGAAAAATGGATATAAGAGATAAAAATGAGGGATTTCAGCAGCCATGGAATATTTAAGAAAGTAAGGAAAATTGAACTGAAAATACAATATTTGAATTTTAAAAATGTTAAATGGGCTTGCTGAAGATTAGAAACCAGAAAAGAAAGGATCAGTTAACTTGAAAACAAGTCAGTGAAAAATATTTGAACTGACATGCTGGGGGGAAGAAAGATTGAGAAAAATTAAAATGTCTCAATGAATTTACATCAATATCAGATGACAAAATGTGCATGTAAATAGACTGTGTGTGTGTGGAGGGGAGATAGGGAGCCATTATGTTGAAAAATATTGACGAAATATTGGTTAAGGATTTCTTGAATTTGATTAAAAGCATCAACTCCAAATCTAAGAACTTCAGCAAACCTCAGAATTAGAAAAAAAAATTCCCTTGGGCATACATGATCAAACAGCTGAAAATGAAGCTAAGGGAGAAAGCTCTTCAAAGCATTGAAGAAAACGACATCACCGATGTGGAAATCTTAATAAGAATGTCAGTTAACTTCTAAGTAAAAGTAAAAGGCAAGTAAGCAATGGAATGATTTCTTTAACAATTGTTTTCCTTGGTGGCTGAAAAAAATTGTCAATTTAAGATTCTGTATCTAGTGAAAATATGGGTCAAAGTCAAGATATTTTTAAATAAATAAAAGATAAGGACATTCATAGCCTGCAAATTCATACCACAAGAAATCCAAACTAAGCTCTTTGGGCTAAGAGAAATAATTTCAGAAATAAATTCAGATAAACAGAAAGAATTGAAAGACACTGGATAAGAAGAAGTAAATACTCCTTTTATTTCTTTTAATGAATTCTGAAGAAAAGATAATTAGGTATTTAGAGCAAAAAATACCAACAACATATTGTAGAATTCACAACATACATAATAATTAAATGTACAACATTAACACAAAGGACTTTAGGGGTACACAGAATAAATTATGGTAAAATCCTTGCATCATGTGGGTGAAGTGATATGATATCAATTTAAGGTAGGCAGGGACAATTTAAGGATGAATATTTCAATCCCTAGTGAAGCCATTAGAAAAAAACATGATGATGCATAAATAAATTTTTTTAAAAAGCAATGAAAAAGCAACTGAAATACCAAATAAAAAAAGCAAGGGGGAAAGGATCGAAGTCACAAAGAAAAGAGAGACCAAATACAAATCAAATAGCAAGATACAAGACTTAAATGTAACCATATCAATAATTACCTTAAATGTGTTGAGATTGAACCCAGTAATTAAAACGTAAAGATCATAGACTAGATAAAAGAGCAAAACCTAGTATATACTGTTTACAAGAGATACACATTAAGGATAAGGACACAGATGGTTAAAAAATAAAAGCATAGTTCTGGTTTTTAGTCTGGCAGGTGTGGTATTTAAGTTATCACTTCCATCCTAACAAAAAGTAGAAAGCTGAACAAACTAAAAATTTAACAAATCTTCTTAGATTCATCAGAGAAGTGAGATCATCCCTCACCCTTACCACTAACCCCCACAATGGAAAGACAGGTAGACACAGAGAATCGTAACTTACAAGAGCCAGAGTAGGGAAACATGAACTGTGGTTAATGGATTTCTGGATCCTCAGAGAGGACAAATTTGAAAGGTAAAATCTCTGATAGGAGTCAAAGCAAATTAAAGAATCTCACACTTGGTGAGTTTCATCTCTAGAAACTCTATAAGGTTCTCACACTGAAGACTGAAGAAAAATCTCTACAGTCTTCTGGTAAGAGGAGAAGGGAAACCATTTCAAAATATGCTATGGAATTCTGCTTTTAACAAAGGCTGCTCTCAAGAGAAATCATTTTTTATCACAGCTGATCTACCAAGTTTTTTATCAGAGTCTAATAGACCTGAGTAGAGGAATATATCTACTTTCCAGTTCTCTGTAGCCTTCCATGTGAAAGAAGGGAAATAACAAAATCCAGCCCACTCTTGCCATCCTGAATCACCTAGGGGTATGCAAAAAAGGAAAAACAGAAACACCTTTGAAGTTCACAGCAAAAGTGTACAGTCTCCCTGAGAGACTGAGATATGATCATAGGATATAGAACATTTCCCCTCCCCACACCTTATTACCATGTCTGCAAATTACCACATACTGCAAATTCTCATACCTGGGACCTTATGTCTACATCCCAAGAAAAAGTCACAAGACGTATTTTTAAATTATTTTTTATTATATATGACAGCAGAATGCATTACAATTCTTATTACACATATAGAGCACAATTTTTTATATCTCTAGTTGTATACAAAGTATATTCACACCAATTTATGTCTTCATACCTGTACTTTGGATAATAATGTCCATCACATCCCACCATCATTTATAACCCCATGCCTCTCCTCTCCTCTCCCACCCCTCTGCCCTATCTATAGTTCATCTATTTCTCCCATGCTCCCCCTCCTTACCCCACTATGAATCAGCCTCTTTATATCAGAGAAAACATTCGGCATTTGTTTTTTTGGGATTGGCTAACTTCACTTAGCATTATCTTTTCTAACTCCATCCATTTACCTGCAAATGCCATGATTTTATTCTCTTTTATTGCTGATTAATATTCCATTGTGTATACATCCAATATATATTTTTTTTATCCATTCAACTATTAAAGGGCATCTAGGTAGGTTCCACAGTTTAGCTATTGTGAATTGTGCTACTATAAACATTAAAATAGCATGCTGTTTTTCTATAATCTCCATCATGTGGGATTAGGCCCCAACTTCCTTAAAAGACTCCTTTGGCTCAAGAATTAAAATCAAGAATCAATAAATGGGATAGACTAAAAAGTTTCTTCTCAGCAAAAGAAGCACTCAGTGAGGTGAATAGAGAGCCTACATCTTGGGAGCAAATCTTTACCCCTCATACATCAGATAAAGCACTAATCTCTAAGGTATATAAAGAACTCAAAAAGCCAAGCATCAAATGGGCCAATCAAATGGGCCAAGGACCTGAACAGACTCGTCTCAGAAGATGATATACAATCAATCAACAAATATATAAAAAAAGTTTATCATTGCTAGCAATTAGAGAAATGCAAATCAAAACCACTCTAAGATTTCATCTCACTCCAGTCAGAATGGCAGCTATTATGAAGACAAATAACAATAAGTGTTGGTGAGGATGTGGGGAAAAAGGTACATTCATACACTGCTGGTGGGACTGCAAATTGGTGCAGTCAATATGGAAAGCAGTATGGAGATTTCTTGGAAAATTAAGAATGGAACAAGACATATTTAAAGATAAAACATAGTTGGAAAACACTGAACAGACATTAGAACTAGATCCAGCTATGTGATTATCATATTCCAAATTTAAAACAAATATTATTAATATGCTAAGTTCTAATGGAAAAGAAAAATAGACAACATGCAAGAACAGATGAGTAACGTAAGTAGAGATGAAAATTCTAAGAAAGCAACAAAAAGTATGTTATAGATTTTTTAAAAATACTGTAACATGAATGAAGAATGGTTTTGATGGACTGAACATCACTAAGGAAAGAATATATAGTGTTAAAGAAACAACAGTAGAAATTCCTAAAACTTAAAAGCAAAGAGAAAAAAAGTAAAAAAAAATGTGGAATAAAGAACTGTTGAACAAACGGTATAATATATATAAAGGGAATACAGAAAAAGAAGAAAAGAACAGAAGCAATATTTGAAGCAATGATGACTAAACATTTCCCTGAAATTAATATACCAAGCCACAGATCCAGGAAGCAGAGAACAAGCAAAATAAATAATGAACAAAAGAAAACCCTACACTTAGGCCTATTATATTCAATGCAGAAAATCAAAGGTAAAGAAAAAGTCCTGAAAGAATCCAGGAAAAAAAACACTTAACCTATAGGAGAACAAATGCAAGAATGTCATCTGACCTTTCAGAAACCATGCAAGCAAGAATAGAATGGAATGAAGTATTTAATGTGTTCAGAAAAAAAAACCAAAACATTAACTTAGAATTAATACAATCTAGAATTCAGCACATTGAGATACATTGAAAAATTCTCCTTTAACAGTGTGGAAGAAATAGACTTTCTCAGGAAAAAAAAATTAAAGAATTTGTTGCAAGTAGATTCACTTTGAAAGAAATGTTAAGAGGCGGTTTTTCAAAGAGAAGGAAAATAATATAGTCAGAGAACAGAAAAAAGTGTTAGAGAATAAATGGTGAAGGTTAAACTAAAACTTTCATTTTTAAATTCTAATTTAACCTTTTAAAAACAGTCTGTTTAAAATAACAATAATAACTATATATTCAGTTATTACAATTTATGTTTAAGTGAAATGAAGGACAACAGTGATACAAGGAAAGAAAGAAAGGAATTGGGAATATTTTGTTCTTACAATGTTATTTGAAATGAATTTTGATTAGTTGCAAGGACACACAAAAGAGTCTAGTGTAATCAAAAACTTTTAAACTCATTTTCTAAAAACTAAATTTTAACTAATTTAAGAAAAAAGAGAAAGTGGAATCATACAAAATACTCAATAAAAATCACAAAAGGCTGAAAAAAAGAACAAAAAAAGGGAATAAGCAGAAAACAAAAAAATGAATTTGTGTGATTCAAATATGTCATTAATCACCTTAAGTGCTAATACTCTAAATACTCCTGATAAAAGACAGATTATCAGGATGCATCAAAAAACAATACTCAAATTATTTATTGTCCACAATAAACCCACCTTAAAAGAAAAGACACGTAGACTAAAATTAAATGAATTAATTTCAAACAGAGCACACTTCAGAGCAAGGCAATTAATCAGGGTAAGGGGGGAAATTACATAACAATAGAGGTCAATTCTTCAAGAATGTATAAAAATCTTTAACTCGTGTTCACCTAATCACAGAGTGTCAAAATAGAGGAGGCAGAAAGAAATAGAATTACAAGGAGAAATATTCGAGTCTGCTTCATCATGTTGGAGACTTCAACACCTTCTGTTAAAAATAGACCTTCCAGGCAGAAAATCAGTTACCATAGTTGAATTGAGCAGTATTATTAATCAACTGGATTATAATTGACATCTATAGACAATTTCATCCAACTATAGTGAAATATATATTCTTTTCAAGCTCACAAGGAATATTCACCAAAATAGATCACATTCTGGGCCATAAAACATATCTTAACAAATTCAAAAGTAAAGAAGTCATACAATGTCTGCTCTTTATAGAATTAAACTAGCAATTGATAACAAAAAGATGACTAGAAAATCTCAAAATAGTTGGAGATTAAACAACACAACTCCAAATAACATAAGTCAAAAAAGATATCTGAAAGTATCTTAAAAATAATTTGAACTAAACCAAAATGAAAATAAAAGGACAAAATTTGTGGGCTGCAGTAAAAGCAATGCTTAGAGGAAAACTTATAGCATTAAATGCATATATTACAGAAGAAGAAAGATATGAATCAATAAGTTTTGCCTTATGAAATGAGAAAAACGCAAATTAAATCATCAGTAAGCACAATAAGGAAAATATTTCTGTATAAATCAATGAAATTGAACATAAGAAATCAAAGAGAAAAATTAACAAACACAAATTGCCTCATTGAAAAGATCAATACAATTGACAAACATCTAACTAGGCTAATTGGGAAGACAGAAGATATAAATTACTAATATCAGAAATGAACAAGGGATATCACTAGTAATCTACTAGACATCAAAAGGATAATAAATAATTATGAGCAACTTTAAGCTCACAAATTCAATAATGTAGATGAAATGGATGAATTATTTGAAATACAGTCTACCAAAACTCACACAAGAAGCACTAGATTATATTAATATGTCAATTTTTATTAAAGAAATTAAGAATTAGTAACTTTTCAAAACTAGAAAGCACCAAGCTCATATAGGTTTATTGACGAATTCTGCCAAGCAGTCAAGGAAAAAATTCATAACAATTCTCTATAATCTCTTTCAAAGACAAAAGCATAGAAAACATTTCCTAATTCATTCTATGAGGCCAGCATCACCCTAATACCAAAGGAGACATAGAAACAAAGAAAACTATAGACCAATATCTCTTATGAACATTGATGCAAAATTCCTCAAACAAACTATTGGCAAATTGGATTTAACAATGTGTAAAAGGAATTGTGTATGGTGGTTATGTGTAATTACTTCAAAGCATGCAAGTCTGCTTCAACATTTAAAAATTAATTAATGCACTATATCACATTATCAAGCTAAAGAATTAAAATCACATGATCATATCAATAGGTGCATAAAAATATTTGGCAGAATCTGTCACCCATGCATATAACAACACTCAACAAATGAGAAACAGAGCATGCCAGATAAAAAACAGCTACATAATCATACTTCACATCACACTTAACTGTGGAAAAATAGAAGCTTTCTCACTAATATCAGAAACCATGAAATGATGTCTTCTTTAGTATTTCTTTTTATCAGATATTAGAAGTCCTAGCGTCAAGTCCAATAAGACAAAAAGAAGAAAATAAAGATGAACAAACTTGGAAGAAATAAATGAAAATATCTTTATTCTCAAATAGCATGATAATTTATATAGAATGCCTGAAAGAATTGAAAAAAAAGCTTTTAGAATTACTATATAATTTTAACTAGGTAGAAGGATACAAGGTTATTATATAAAATTGAATAACCTTCCTGTATGTCATTAATGTGCAAGTGCATTTAAAATTAAAACCACAGTGGCATTTTTATTAGCATCTCCTAAAATGAAATACTTAGGTACAAGTCTAGTAAAACATACCTAAAATCCATATGAGAAAAAATAAAAATCCAGATGAAAGAGATCAAAGAAGTAGTAAATAAATGGAGAGATATTCCATGTTCATGGATAGGAAGGCTCAATAGGATCAAGATGTCATTTTCTAGATTAACATTAAACAGAGACATGAGATGGGAGGGAAAGGGAGAGAAAAGGGAAATTGCATGGAAATGAAGGGAGACCCTCATTGCTATACAATATTACATATAAGAGGTTGAGAGGGGAATGGGAAAATAAACAAGGAGAGAAATGAATTACAGTAGATGGGGTAGAGAGAGAAGATGGGAGGGGAGGGGAGGGGGGATACTAGGGAATAGGAAAGGTAGCAGAATACAACAATCACTAATTGGGCATTATGTAAAATTGTGGATGTGTAACCGACATGATTCTGCAATCTGCATTTGGGGTAAAATTGGAAGTTCATAACCCACTTCAATCTAATGTATGAAATATGATATGTCAAGAGCTTTGTAATGTTGTGAACAACCAATAAAAATTAAAAAAAAATAATGACAAAAAAAAGATGTCATTTTCTTCTCCTCTTCACCTATACCTCCAATGCAATCTCTATCAAGATCCCAGCGAGTTATTTTGTAAATATTGACAAACTAATTCTAAGATTTGTATGAAGAATCAAATACCAAGAATAGCCAACAGAATACTGAAGAATTTAAAAAAGTTGGAAGATTGACACTACTTGACTTCAAGACTTGCTATGAAGCTACATTAACCAAGAAAGTATAGTAAAGGTGAAAGAGTAGATTGATGAGATGGAATAGAGAGTTCAGAATACACTCATGCAAATATAGTCAACTAATACTTGACAAAGATCAAATGAAGCAAAAATAGTCTATTCATCAAATGATGTTGAAACAACTAGGCATCCACATTCAAGCAAGTGAATTTAAGACTTTCTACTTGTCACAAAAAATAATTAAAAAGGATTATAAATATAAATGTAAAATAAAAACGATATTTCTTTCGTTTGTCTAATTGCTCTGGCCAGTGTTTCGAGAACTATATTGAATAGAAGTGGTGATAGAGGGCATCCCTGTCTTGTTCCAGATTTTAGAGGGAATGCCTTCAATTTTTCTCCATTCAGAATGATGCTAGCCTGGGGCTTAGCATAGATAGCTTTTACAATGTCAAGGTAAGTTCCTGTTATCCCTAGTTTTTCTAATGTTTTGAACATAAAGGGATGCTGTACTTTGTCGAATGCTTTTTCTGCGTCTATCGAGATGATCATATGGTTCTTATTTTTAAGTCTATTGATATGGTGAATAACATTTATTGATTTCCGTATATTGAACCATCCTTGCATCCCAGGGATGAATCCTACTTGATCATGGTGCACAATTTTTTTGATGTGCCTTTGTATCCGATTCGCCAGAATTTTATTGAGGATTTTTGCATCTAGGTTCATCAGAGATATTGGTCTGTAGTTTTCTTTCTTTGAGGTGTCTTTGTCTAGCTTCGGAATCAATGTGATGTTGGCCTCATAGAATGAATTTGGAAGAGCTCCCTCTTTTTCTATTTCCTGGAATAACTTGAAAAGTATTGGTATTAATTCTTCTTTAAAGGTTTTGTAAAACTCTGCTGTATACCCATCCGGTCCTGGGCTTTTCTTGGTTGGTAGTCTTTTGATTGCTTCTTCAATTTCATCCATCGATATTGGTCTGTTCAAATTGTGTGTGTCCTCCTGGCTCAGTCTGGGCAAATCATATGTCTTAAGGAATTTATCGATGTCTTCACTATCTTCTATTTTATTGGAGTATAGGTTTTCAAAATAGCCCTTCAATGGATGAATGGATTAAAAAATGTGGCATTTATACACCATGGAGTATTACACAGCACTAAAAAATGACAAAATCATGGAATTCGCAGGGAAATGGATGGCACTAGAACAGATTATGCTTAGTGAAGCTAGCCAATCCCTAAAAAACAAATACCAAATGTCTTCTTTGATATAATGAGAGCAACTAAGAATAGAGCTGGGAGGAAGAGCAGGAAGAAAATATTAACATTAAACAGAGACACGAGGTGGGAGGGAAAGGGAGAGAAAAGGGGAATTGCATGGAAATGGAAAGAGACCCTCATTGTTATAAAAAAACTACATATAAGAGGTTGTGAGGGGAATTGGAAAAAAAAAGGAGAGAAACGAATTACAGTAGAGGGGGTAGAGAGAGAAGATGGGAGGGGAGGGGAGGAGAGGGGGGATAGTAGAGGATAGGAAAGGTAGCAGAATACAACAGTCACTAGTATGGCATTATGTAAAAATGTGGATGTGTAACCGATGTGATTCTGCAATCTGTATTTGGGGTAAAAATGGGAGTTCATAACTCACTTGAAACTAATGTTTGAAATATGATATGTCAAGAGCTTTGTAATGTTTTGAACAACCAATAAAAAAATAAATAAATAAAATAAAATAAAAACGATAAAAGTCCTAGAATTAACAAAGGAAAGAATCTAGATGGCCTTGAGTATGACAATGATATTAGATACAACACCAAAGCCATATCCAGAAAGAAATAATGAATAGGGTGGAATTCACTAAAATTAGAAGTTTTGCTCTGTAAAAACATGTTCAAGAGAATGAGAAGAGCAGACACAGACTTGTAGAAAATATTTGCAAAGAACACAACTAATAAAGGACTTTTATTAAAAAAATACAAAGAACTTTTAAAAGTGAACAATATAAATCTATAAGCCCTATTTAACATAGACAAAAGACTTTTACACTTTCAAAGGAGACATCCAGATACTAGATAAGCATGAAAATGTTGCTTAATGGATAAATAAATTCAGCAAAGGAGCAAGATATAAAAACAAAATTCATAAATCAATAGCTTTCCTATACTCCAATAGTGAACCAGCTGTAAAAGAAATCAGGAAAATGATTCCATTCACAATAACCTCAAATAAAATACTTGGGAATAAATATAACCAAAGAAATGAAATATCTCTGCAATGATAACTGTAGAACTCTGACAAAAGAAATTGAAGAAGACCTCACAAGATGGAAAGACCTTCCATATTCTTGTATAGGCAGAGTTAATGTTGTCAAAATGGCTATTCTACCAAAAGCACTATACAGATTTGATGTAATCCCCATAAATACACCAATGACATTCTTCACAGAATTAGAAAAGTAATTTTAAATTCATTGGGAAGAATAAAAAACCCAAAATAGCCAAATCAGTCCTGAGCAAGAGAGTGGTCCTGGAGACGTCACAATACCTTATCTCAAATTACACTAAAGAACTATATGGTATTGGCATCACCATAGACATAAAGACCAATGGAATAGAATAGAAGATACAGAGACAAATACACATAGTTACAGTCATCTGATACTTGAAAAAGGTGCCCAAAATATATGTTGGAGAAAAGATAGCCTCTTAACAAATGTTGCTGGGAAAACTAGATATGCATATGTAGAAGATTAAAACTAGATCCCTATCTCTTGCTGTGCACAAAAGTCAAATTAAAATGGTCAAAGACTTAGAAATCAGACCAGAAACTTTGTAACTGGTAGAAGAAAAAATAGGATCAACACTCCAACATATTAGTGAAGGCACCAATTTCCTAAACCCAATACCTAAACCTCAAGAAATAAAACCAAAAATCAATAAATAGGATGATATCAAATTTAAAAGTTTCTACATAGCAAAGGAAATAATTAAGAGCATGAATAAAGAGCCTACAAAATGGGAAAAAAATCTTTGTCAGCTACTTCTCCAGTGGGGCATTAATATCCATACTATATAAAGAATTCAAAAACTTAACAACAACAACAACAAAAACCCTGATCAATAAATGAACCAAAGAACTAAAGAGATATTTTTCAAAAGAAGAAATACAAATGACCAACAAATAAATGAAAAATGGTCAACATCTCTGGCCATCAGGGACATGCAAATCAAAACTATATTGAGATTTCATCTCACTCCAGTTAGAAGGGCAATAACCAAGAGTACAAAAAATAACAAATACTGGTGAGATTGTGGAGAAAATGTACACTCATACATTATTGGTGGGGCAACAAATTGGTACAACCACTTTGGAAAGCAGTATGGAGAGTCCTCCAAAGAATAGGAATGGAACCACAATATGATTCAGCTACCCACTACTTGGTATTTATCCAACAACAACAAACAAAAAAAAAAAAAAAACAAAACAAAAATCAGCATGCAATAGTAATACAGGCTCATCATGTTTATAGCAGTGTGATTTGAAATAGCCAAGTTATGAAACCTGCCCAGGTGCCTGTCAACAGATGAATGAATTAAGAAAATGTGGCATTTATACTGGAGTTTTACTCAGTCATAAAGAAGAATGAAATTATGTCATTTGCTGGTAAATGGATGGAACTGAAGAACATCATGCTAAGTGAAATAAGGCAGATCCAGGAAATCAAAGATTGAATTTTTTCTTTTTTTTTTTTTGTTGAATCAAATGGGGTATAATTTCTCATTTTTCTGATTGTACAGGTTGCAGAATCACATTGGTCATACAGTCACCTATATACATACAGCAATAATAATGTCTATTTTATTCTGCTACCCTTCCTATCCCTTCTCCTCCTCCCTTCCCCTCCCATCATATCTCCCTACCCAATCTAATGTGACACCCTTTATTTTTTTCTCATCACAACATCATACATGTATTCTGTATAACGATGAGGGTCTCCTTCCATCTTCCATGCAATTTCCCTTCTCCTTCCTTTTCCCTCCCACCTCTCTTCCCTATTTAGTGGTAATCTTCTTCTCATGCTCTTCCTCCCTATCCCATTTTGAGTCACCTCCCTTATATCAGAGAAGACATTCTGCATTTGTTTTTTAGGGACTGGCTAACTTTACTTAGCATAATCTGCTCTAATGCCATCCATTTCCCTGCAAATGCCATGATCTTATTATATTTTAGTGCTGAGTAATATTCCATTGTACATAAATGCCACTTTTTTTTATCAATTCATCTATTGAAGGGCATCTAGGTTGGTTCCACAGTCTAGCTATTGTGAATTGTGCTGCTATAAACATTGATGTGGCTGTGTCCCTGTAGTATGCTCTTTTTAGGTCTTTTGGGTATAGTCTGAGAAGGGGAATAGCTGGGTCAAATGGTGGTTCCATTGCCAGCTTTCCAAGGAATCTCCATACTGCTTTCCAAATTGGCTGCACCAATTTGCAGTCCCACCAGCAATGTATGAGTATACCTTCCCCCACCCTTGCCAGCACTTATTGTTGTTTGACTTCATAATGGCTGCTATTCTTATTGGAGTGAGATGGTATCTTAAAGTAGTTTTAATTTGCATTTCTCTGATTGCTAGAGATGGTGAGCATTTTTTCATGTATTTGTTGAGTGATTGTATATCCTCTTCTGAGAAGTGTCTGTTCAGGTCCTTGGCCCATTTGTTGATTGGGTTATTTATTTATTTTTTTGTTGTTTAACTTTTTGAGTTCTTTGTATACTCTAGAGATTAGAGCCGTATCTGATGTATGAGGGGTAAAAATTTGTTCCCAGGATGTAGGCTCCCTATTCACCTCACATATTATTTCTCTTGCTGAGAAAAAATTTTTAGTTTGAATTCGTTCCATTTGTTGATTCTTGGTTTTAACTCTTGTGTTTTAGGTGTCTTATTAAGGAATTGGGGACCTGCCCCCACATGATGCAGATTAGGGCCAACTTTTTCTTCTATTAGATGCAGAGTCTCTGGTTTGATTCCTAGCTCCTTGGTCCATTTTGAGTTAACTTTTGTGCATCGTGAGAGAAAGGGATTCCATTTCATTTTGTTGCATATGGATTTCCAGTTCTCCCAGCACCATTTGTTGAAGATGCTATCCTTTCTCCATTGCATGATTTTAGCACCTTTGTCTAATATAAGGTAGTTGTAATTTTGTGGATTTGTCTCTGTGTCCTCTATTCTGTACCATTGGTCTACCTGCCTGTTTTGGAATGTTTTCTCTTGTATGCAGAAACTAGAGCACAGTCAGGGGGAAGAAAAGTGTGTGTGGAGGGGTAGGTTTGGGGAGTAGATCTCATGAAAACTGAGGGGAAATCAGTGGAGTAGAGGAAGGAGATTGAAGGGGAGGGTGGAGGGACAGAAAAAGGGAGAAAATGTGGAATGAATTTGACAAAATTGTTATGTACATGTATAACTACACCACAGTGAATCCCACCTCTCTGTATGATATATACAGCACCAATTAAAAAGTAGTAAAAAAAAAATAGAAAGAAAACAAGTAGAGTAGAGGAAAGGGAATGGGGGAGGGAGAAGGGGAAGGAAAGAGGGAGCACCGGTGACTGAAATTAAGCAAATTAAACTCCATGCATATATATCAAAATGAACATTACTACTATTCATAATGAGAATGCACTAATAAAAGCATTTAAAAACAAGATTGATCAATTTCATATATCATTAAGGAATTGCAAGTTAAAATGATAAGATCCAACTATTAGAATGGCTACAATTCAAAACACCAAATGGTGGAGAGGATGTAGAGCAACAGGAAATCTCATTTACTGCTGATGAGATTGCTACTCAGGAAGACAGTTTGGCAGTGTCTTACAAAGCAAAACATGCTCTCACCACAATATTCCACATTCCTTGATGATTTACTCAAATGAGTTGAAAACTTAGGTCCACGCAAAACCTGGTACATGAATTTTATGGGAACTTTATTTATAATTGCTGAAACTTGGAAGCTGCAAAGATGACCTGAGTAGATGAGTGGATAAATAAATAGTGGTACATCTGGAAAATGGATTATTATTCACCACTAAAAGTAGTGAGTTTTTCAAGCCACGAAAAAACATGGAGAAGTCTTAAATACATATTACTAAGTCAAGAAACCAATCTTAGAAGACTACATACTCCATGATTTCTACCATATGCCATTTTTGAGACAGTAAAAAAGATTGATGGTTGCTAGAGGTTGGGGTAGGGAGGGCTATGTAGAGCATAGAGGATTTTTAGGGCAATGAAACCATTCTATGTGATATTATAATGGTAGATGCATGTCATTGTAGAAAAACTAAAAATGAACCCTAATGTCAGCTATGGACTTTGGGTGACAGTGATGTGTCAATGTAGGTTCATCAATTGTAACATATGAATCACAGTGGTGGAGGATATGATAGTGGAGGAGGCTGTGCTGGGTGGAAGAGGGATACAAAGGAACACTGCATTTTCCATTCAATTTTGCTGTTAATACAAAACTTCTCTAAAATATTGAAAAAGTAAAAGGATGGAATGAGATACACCATACAAGCGTAAGAAAGTTGGCATGACTGTATTAATATCAGACCAAGGTGGCTTCAATATAAAAAGTATTACTAGAAATAAAGAGGACATTTCATAGTGATAAAAGGATCAATTTTTAAAAAAAGAATTCTAAAAGATTATTTTGTAATTATTCAGCAATAGAGCCTCAAACTATATGAAGCAAAAGCTAGTAGAATTTTGGTGGAAAATAAACACACCAACTATCCTAATTAGAGATTTAACTCTGCTTTCTCAGTGATTGATAGCATAAGTGGACAAAAAAGAAAGAGAAAAGAAAATGAATCAGCAAGAATGTAAAAGTTTTTAAAACTACTAATTAAATTGCTCTCACTGATATTTATGGAATATTATACCAAATCATTGTAAAACACACATTCTTCTCAAGGACATATGGAATGATCTCCAAAATCAAACACATGCTAGGTCATAGACAAGAGCAATAAAGCAATTATAATATAAAATTAGGAAGAGCCAATACATGTATAGAATGGTGTATCACAGAAATGAGAATAAAAACATGAGATACCACTTTATACCCACCAGAATGGCAAAAAATGTAAAAGACTGATAAAATCAGATATTGGGGAGCAAGTAAAAACAATACATTAGTGGTGAAAAGATGCTTGGAAGTTTATTTAAAGAATATTCATGACAATGACAGATATAGAATATGTTTTCAAAAAGTCCTGTACAAAAAAAAATTTGTAGTAGATTTCAGAAGATAGTTGCCAAACTTGACACAACCCAGTCTTCAAAATGAGAATGGATAAGTAAATTGTGGCATTTTCTTCAATGGAATACCACTTCGTGATACAAAAATAATGAACTTCTGCTAGCTGCAAAAGCATGGATCAATCTCAAAAACATTACATGGAGCAAAGTCAGACAACAGAAAGAGTATTATATAATCCCATGTATATAAAGTTCTAAATTGACAAAGTAAATTTATGATCACAATCATGGCGGCTCCTGAAAAAAGGGATTAAGCCAGAAAGTGATGAACCAGAAATTTCTGAGTTGTAGATTACATGGGTGTAATGATTTCAAACATTATTGAATTATATGCCTAAAAGCTATGATTTTTTCTTATATGTAAACAATAACTCAATAAAAAGAGGAAAGAATATTATTACTTTATCTGTTAGAAAAGAAAATGCCACCCTCCATTATCCTCACAGTCGATGGGAAGTCTTATATATTTCTCTTTTTTTTCCATAAAACAAAATCAGTATGAATTATCTGATGGACACAATATTAAGAGGGTTGATATCAAGTTATAGTTTTTAAGATAGAAAGTCCAAAAAAGAGTGATTGTACAATTTTTTTTTTCTTTTTTGTGATTGGACAATTTTATCTCAATTTTTACATCAAGATACAGCTTTGAATTTTCAAAAATGGTGGAATACCATGTTCTGTATATGTGTTTCAGAAATAAAAATGGCTAACATCATTTCATGAGAGTGCTATTTGTTTCTAGCATGCTTTCTGTCTTTTAGGGCTGGTAGGGTGGCCTAGTGGTAGATCACTTGCCTAACATGTGCTAGCCTCTATGTTCAAAAATTCTATTACTATCTATTTACTTCTTTGACTTTCCTTGGAAAATCTATTAACAAAGGCATTTCAAACTCAAATTCTCTATTTCTACTCTTACCCAGTGGAACATCAAGAAAATTCTTAGATTGCCATAGTTTACAAAAAGACAGCAGTATCCAGGTACCCATTATAAATCCCCTCTTCTGCCCTAATCTTGTTCTAACTTTTTTTTTTGTACCTCAGAGGCCCTTATCCAAAAGTAGTTTTACTAATTCATACATCAATTAATTCAGCAAACATGTTTGTCAAATGCCAAGGAATAGTCATTATTTCTGCAATATATTCAATGCCATTTTAGTCAATTCCTCTAACCTGAAAAATTCTGACAGCTGTGTTTTTGAGAATTTGATGACTCTTTTTAAACTCCTTAGAAAGAAGACTGCCAGATGTATTGCTGTGTTCACATATGTGCATGCATGTGCGAATAAAGTAATTAAATGATCCTTAGGTAGTTTGCAAAACCCTCACAGAGAGACTATGTTAGAAAACTTGGCATTGCTACCTAGGCTACTGATCTTGCTTGCCTATTTGCTCCGAAGTATTTGGTTTCTAAAAATTATGCTTGGGAATTAATTTGCCTTATGCCAGTTGATGAGTGAGATTTATCTTAATTTGAATAAACTATAAATGTCCATTCATTGGTTATGATCCTTGTTAAAGTAGGCTGCCAAGAAATACCAGGTGTCTGGGCCAGAGTTTACTCAAATATAAGATGAATCTTTTTCTGATGTTTGGAAGCTATAAATTCTTAATTTGACTTTGAGCCAAATATTTAATGTCTCTGATCTTGGTTTTCTTGTCTGTGAAGTAAGAAAGTTGATTATATTGAAATGTAAGTTTCAGTTCTACAATTCTGTGGACATATGATGGATAGCCCAGGGAAAGATTATTAATACCACTAGCATAGGACTTGACTCAAAAACTGTGTTGACATGGAAAGGTAAGGCCAAAACTACACCTTTATTCTGAATAATTCAGAGTCTAATATTATACTACAAACTAAGGATGAAAATGTTCCTATCTTAAATAAATTTACTATCCAGTGTGGAACATAAAACAATAGCAATATGTAATGAAGTAAAAATTAAAAATACCTAAATTCTAAAGGTTAGAGTAATGAGCTCAAGTTACAAATGACTAACAGCTACAATTTAAAAAGCTATCTTCTCCTCAATGCATCTTCCTTTGTACATGAGACCTTGTATAATGTGCAATAACAGATTCTCAGTAACCAAATAGAATAATGATGTGTAGACAAAGCTGCAACCTAGTATTCAATGATGTTTTGTCTAGGTCTGTATCACTAAACTTTAAGTGTTCTACTAAAAGGAAAAATAATTTTAAATAAGGAAGAATTACATTAGGTAATCTCCCCCTCCCCCCCCTCCCCCACCACCATTTTGGTTTCATACATTAAAAAGTGACCTACAGGGGCTGGGGTAGTGGCTCAGTAGTAGCGTGCTCACTTAGCACATGTGAGGCAATGGGTTCGATCCTCTGCCCCACATAAAGATAAATAAATAAATAAAGGTATTGTGTCCATCTACAACTAAAAAAAATTTATATATATATATATATATATATATATGTGTGTGTGTGTGTGTACACATTTATATTTCATTATAAATTATTTTTAAAGTGACATACAAACACTGTTGTATTCTGTCGGTTCTGCTCTACAGCTGAGCAAGAGAGGTCATTAAAATATACCTGGCTTAAGTAGTCATAGCATGTAATATTTATTACCTGTGCGATTACATGGCAGAAAGAGATGATGGCTTTTACAGAAGACGCACAGATTTTGGTGAAGGAGAATGTCTGAATTCTTCTCATGGCTGTATTTTTGGTGGATTGACTGTAGTACTCTAATTTTGCTAATGTAAAGCAATGGAAAATATTCCATGTTTTTATTCACTTTAGAACATTTCTTTTTCCATTTTTTCTTATATATTTGATGCTGTTTTTCTGGGCGGTCATGTGTTTTTGGCAGTTTTTGGTTTTGATTTTTAATGTTCTTTGATCTTTTCATTAGCACACATGAGCAGAAATAAATGCTTCTTGCCACACTTTTTAAAAAACAATTTTATTTGACAGTGTTTTTTTAACTGGAGTACATTGAAATATATTTCATATAGATCTTCATCTAATAACAGAATTTCTGCATAAAGTAAGGAAGTTTAGAAGTATCCTCCTGGTTTGTGTTTGGAGTAGATTCTGCGTAGGTAAGAAATGCTTTCTGAATACTTAGCTTTCTATTCAAGATACTATGCTTTTCTTTCCAAATTGGTTTAACTAGTGGTCAGAGGAGAGTGGAAAATTGCAAAGGAAAAACTGATAATTAAAAAAACCTTGCATATTTTAGTTCTTTGGTATAGCAAGTTCAAAAACTAAAGGCATTATTTGTCTTTTAATCTTTCTTTCTTGAAAATTTAGTGTACTACCAAAATTCAAGCACTATTTTTAATTCTACAGTGTCGTTAGAATGTGTCTAGCTCAGAAGTACCTCTAGTACAACGGATCCAAAATATTTGCTTTTAAAATTCAGTCCAGGTTTTCTGAAATTGAAATGCACATGCAACTCATTTGTAGGATTGAACATACATCTTATAGTACACACTGGCATTAAATTGAAACCTGAACGATGAGAAGTCATTTGCGTGGGCAGGAAGCCAAATCATTCCTGGAGTTCCACATGCAGGCAATAATTTACATCGACAGGTAGAAAACATGTTATGTGCTTTTGGTACAATGATGCCGAAAAAGCTTGGCAATGACTCATAACTTAGCTAACCTTTAAAAATGCTCAAAAACATGGGGAAAATGAATGAAAACTTGCTTTTGTCTGAATTCAAAGTCAGGGAGCCCTTGGGATCTGACAAGGTGAATCATGGAAAGGGACCAAAGATAGATCGATCGATCAATGGATCGATCAATAGATAGATAGACAGAAAAAGAAAACCCACAACATTAAGCTTTAGGTTTTGTTATCTTCTTATTTTTGTTACTGTAAGGAAACTGAAAGAAGAGTTTATGGTTTTTCAATTCATTTTTTTTTAAGATAAATGAAATAGCTTTGTTTCTTTCCATGTTTCATCACTGGGATTGACTTTAGCACTTTCCCTTATCTCCTCCATATTTGATATTGTCAATTATGAACTAAAGGAATATGGTATAGTCATCTCCCTTAAAATAAGTGATACTTAATATTCCTGAACCCATTGGTGGGAGCAGGCTGGACAGATTGAGTAAAGAAACAAACCACAGTCAATGTCCCTCCCTATATAGAGTAGTCAAAATTCCAAGACTGTCTCCACCACAATTGCTGTGAATTGTGAATACTAGTTTTTCTAGGCCCCAACTACTGTATTTTCTTGAATAACAGTTGATTCTCTTTTTCCTTGAACTTGTCCTGAACAGAAAATCTCATATGTAACTGTTTTGGGAGGAAAAAAAAAAGAATTTCAACCTTTAGTCTAGAGACCCCACAGAAAGTGAACAAAAACAGTCACCTAGAATGGCTACCTCTACCTGTGGCTCCAAATCTGACAGCTATTCCCCATCTATTTTAGTCAGCTTTCTTGTTGTTCAGACAAAACTAACTGAAAAAAAAATTACGGAAGGAAAAGTTTATTGTGACTCACGTTTTCAGAGGTTCAGCCCATGGTCAGCCGACTCCTTAACTCTGGGCCCAAGATGAAACAGATTATTATGGCAGAAGAATGTGATAGAGAAAGTATCTCAAGACATGGCAACTAGAAAGCAGAGAGGAAATTCAGTTCACCAGAGACAAAATACAAACCCCAAAGGCACACCAACAGTGACCTACTTCCTTTAGCCATACCCTACATGCACAAAATTACTACCTAGTTAATACATATCAGTGAATTAACCCAATGATTAGGTTATAACTCTCATAAGCTAAACATTTCACCTCAGGCACATTCTTGTATTATCTCACACATGAACTTTTAGGGGACACCACATATCCAACCCATAATATCATCCAAGTATACAAGCTTGCTGCCATTGCTTTCAAGAACTGCACATCTCCAACAGCCATTCTGCTGGGGCTTGGGTTCCAGTGTACGGTGAAATCAGGCACATTCCATCTTGTTGACACACAAGCCTCCATCACGCCTGGGAGAGCTCTTTCTCCCTTGAAGCAAAGCTTGGAAATGTCTGGGTTTCAGGACAGCCAATCTTGTCATTACATTCTTAGCAGTGTGTACATCAGTTCTCATGTGACTAGGGAAAGTTTAAATCTTGAATTTTGAAGAGTGGAGCAATGACATTACAAGTTTCAACAGGTGGTACTGTTCAAACAGTGGCATAAAATCTTTCCTTTGTCATTAAAACTTAACCTATAATCTTTCTGGAGTAAAATGGTATATTGTTTTAAAAATACGGAAGTAGATCTCTCCTTTAGTTATGACAAAGAATGCTTTTGTTTGGTGGGACACGGGAGGGTCATTGAATAAATCTGGTAAACAGTAACTTGTGGATAAGTGAAAACACAAATAATAGACGTTGTTCAATTTTCATTGTTGACTGAGTTTAACTGTCCTTTGCAAGGTGTCTGTGAACAAAAATTACAGAGAGAAAATTAGTTTCACCATCTTCAGTACATAAAAGGCAAAGAGCAATATTTCTGTTTCAGCATTTCTCTCAATGCCTTGACTAATTTCAGGTACAGAACAAGCTCTTAAATGTTTGGTGAAAAAATAAACAAAGCATAGAATGAATTTTTTGCATGATCAGATCTCTTCGATATTACAAATTTTAGTTACATATCTTATCTTTCTGAAGGTTATGAAAGCCCTAGTTCATTCACAAATGTTTGTAGTATACCAGGAAATAATGTCCTGTGACCTCCTAAACTTTTAGTCTTGCAGACCAAAAAAAAAAAAAAAAAATGGTATTTCATACTGTGTCAGGAACTGATATCTTAAGAAAGAAGCTCCCTTATAGTCTACTTACAAAAGTAGTCTATTAAGTAGTTAAGTGATATAGGTACCATTTATTAAAGGATTTTAGGTTAACAATTCAAAGGGACATTGAAACCTTGACTGTTTTTGCACTTAAATAACAACATATCTTCCCTTCTTTTCCTCCTCGCTTCCTTTAATTCTTTGAATTCAGTTATTCTTTCCTATTAAGTTTTCTGAGAGAAATGCAAATCAAAACTACTCTAAAATTTCATCTCACTCCAGTCAGAATGGCAGCTATTAAGAATACAAACAACAATAAGTGTTGGCGAGGATGTGGGGAAAAATGTACACTCACACATTGCTGGTGGGACTGCAAATCAGTGCAGCCAACATGGAAAGCTGTATGGAGAATCCTTGGAAAACTGGGAATGGAACCACCATTTGATCCAGCTATTCCTCTCTTCGGTCTATATCCAAAGGACTATAGCATACTACAGGGACACAGTCACATCAATATTTATAGCAGCACAATTCATGATAGCTAAACTGTGGAACCAGCCTAAATGCCCTTTAGTGGATGAATGGATAAAGAAAATGTGGTATTTATACACAATGGAATATTATTCAGCATTAACAGGTAATAAAATCATGGCATTTGAAGGTAAATGGAGTTGGAGGATATAATGCTAAGTGAAATTAGTCAGTCCCAAAAAACCAAATGCTGAATGATTTCTCTGATTTAAGGATGCAGATTTATAATATGCTGGGGAGGGGGAGTGGGAGGATTAAATGAACTCTAGATAGGACAAAGGGGAAAGGGGAGGGAGGGAAAGGGAAGGGATATAGGGATAGGAAAGGTGGTGGAATGAGATGGTCATCATTACCCTAAGTCAGGTAAAAAGAAGGATGTGACTCTACCTTGAGAATAACCAGAGATATGAAAAATTGTGGTCAATATGTATAATATGAATTGTAATGCATTCTGTTGTCATTTATAACAAATCAGAACTTTTAAAAAATGGTAAAATAAAAAAAGGAGAGACCACCTAAAAAAAAGTTTTCTGACAAAAGTTCTGTTTATATTATTCATAATATTCCTATGAGAAATACTTAAAACTTTGCTGACATTGAGGTGAGGTAAAATAATTAAGGTATCAGACTCACTCTGGTGTCTTTTAGATTGATATTTCTTGCTACTTCTCTTTGTAAGACTACTATACTGGCCTCATCATCTTATGGAGAACTAAATAGGCTAGTTTGAATTGAAACTTACACAGTCATAGAACACATCAGTAGGGGTGGAAGACAAATGCATTTTTTCATAACTAAGGTTTGTATATGACTTCTGCCTACATCTACATTCTGTGTTATCTGACACCAAGTGGCCACCAGGATATCCAAATAGAAAGTGCATCATGGAGAAGAGCAGATAAATCTTATTGGCCATCTCATGCTTTTTTTTGCATGCTCTCTATTTAGAGCTATCTGCATTAAAAATGCTATTTTCTATGTCAAGCCTCTCAAAATATATTTTGTACCTATACCAAGGACTAGGGAGGAGTTAGCCAAGAAAGGCGTTTGTTTTTTCACACAAAGTGAAGTGATAATAGTACCAAGCAATCTCAAAGAATATGTAAGTAGGCATAATTTAGCAATGTATTCAAGACCAACAAAAAAATTAATGGAATCCAGCGCAAACTGACAATAAAAAATAAAGTTTCAAGGTGTCAGTGGCAGAGCACTGAATCACATCACTTGGTGATGTTCAACTAGCAGGTAAACTGGTCTGGAACATCCAAGAATCCCTTATTCACTTGTCTGGTACCTTGGTGGGAGGGTGGGAAAGATTGTTCAGCAGGAACTGTGGCCTAGAAGGTGCACATGGTACTTCCAGCAAGGTAGACTCTGGACAGCCAAAATTCTAGGTAGAAGCTGCACAGCCTTTTGTTAACAATGGGACCATTTGGAAGAATGGCAATAAGTTCCTAGGGAAGTAAATTTAATTCAAAATGCACCTTAAATGCTGGTGGGAAAACAAAAAGAGTACTTTGTATTAATAAAGTACTTTTTGAAAAGAATGACTGGGCTAAAATAGGGCTAAGAACAACAAATGACAAATCTAAACTTTGGCCCAAACATGTCTATGGCTTTGTCAGGCTCTGGCAACCCAAATATCAAAGAGCTGCAGTATTCTTCTTAAAGAAGACACCAGCTAGCATGAAAATATAGACTCCCAGACACTGACTTAATATTATGGGATGTGTGCTTCTGAGATGGGTAATTGCATAGTGGCTAAAGATGCAACCCTCCGGGCTCACACAGCAGCTCCACCACTTCCTGGGCAGCATAAATGATATCTCAAGCCTTCTTGTCCTCATTAGCAGTTCCTGTCTCAGACTGCTTTGTGAGAATAAAGTGACTTAGCATTCCTTAATACTCCTGGCCCAGGAAAAGGGCTTACTTCCTGTCAAACAAGATGGTTGCTACTATTATTACTGATAGAAAGCTGGAGGAGAAATTCATCCAATTGAGTAGAATAAATGAAAGAAAATCTAAAATATGACAAAAATATTAAGTCTTAAAGATGGTTTAGATGCTTGCCAGGAGAACAAGATATTATTTAGGGATGGGGAGAATACTATTACAGCCTGAACTATATCTATAGACCTAATTTGTTCAAAGGTACTTCAAAAATGATATATAAATGTATTAATAAAAGTTTTACAGTTATAGGGAAAAAACTCCAAAGTATCTTAAAAGTTGAAATATCTTTAAAGTGGGTACTTCATTATTTTTTTTTGAGCTGTGGTTCCTCTTGATATGTAAACAGTTGGGCCTTTCTATGGCAAGGACCATGTGTTGGTTATTTTTATATTCAGTGACACTTATTGAATAAAAAATCAATATGAACTTCAAATTCACATTATTTCATATTTTTATTTTATATAATTTCCCCACAATGTTCTTCTTACCATCAGTGGACAGGAGTCATCTGCTTGCAACTGTAGGCAAAATTCATCCTACTGTGAATTTTTACTTCTCATCTAATAATGCTGAATGCCTCATGTTGGAGCAATCATTCACTGTTGCTCAGGGAACAATCTCAACACCTTTCTCACTGCAAAATCCTGATTGATGACATTTTTGACTGAGTCAGGCAAAACTGTGTATTCAAGGGGATGGACACGGGAAGCACAGGAGAAAGTCTGTAGAGGCCAGAAATTGGCTGACTTTTTAAAGCACTATGCAATACAGGAATTTATCAGAAGCTAGAAGCGTTTCTTTTGCTGAAATATACAGAACCAAGAAGTATTTTGTTATTACAAAAAGGACTGGGACCTTAGAAATATGAGTTTATAAAATCAACTTTTACTTTGTGGATAGAACACTCTAATGTTATTGGGTCCATGAAATTCAGGATTATAGGACAGACTCATTTGTTTCTGCTTTGGCATTTAACACTCTGTAGTTCCCCAACTACCTGTCACACAGGCATTAGCATTCTAGAACAATTGCAGAGAGTTTCACATACTCTGAGTCTGAAAAATGACTTGTCTAGGGTAGAATGAAGAAGTGAAAATTTCTATTTCTCCTATTTGTATGTCTTTTTCAGATTTTAGGTCCTAAAAGTTTTCACAATTTCTCTAATATCATGATATCTTTGAAATGTTTTCTGAAATATTAGCAATTTCATTCATCCTAATCACCTAGTAGCAGGTAAAGCTGAGTTGGCTTATCTAGTTGTGGGTCTCCATATCCTATGCAAGAACCAACTGGAATAACCCATCTTTATCCATCTGTATCTAAATTTTAAAGAATTTTAAGAGACAAACATTATCAGAAACAAGTCAGCATAATAACTGAAAGAATTAAAGTGGTGAGAAAAATAAGGCTAAAGGAGAACCTGATTATTTCCAAATAATTTCTTAATGTCTAATCATTTTATAAGCATGTACCATTGGAAAGAAAAACAGGAAAAAATTAACTTTCATTGGATCTTAAGTAAAAAGTATCTAGTTGGGCACAGTGTTGAATGCCTATATAAACCCAGTGACTCCAGAGGCTGAGGCAGGTGTATTGCAAGTTCAAGGCTAGCCTCAGCAACTTACTGAAACATTGTCTTAAAGAAAAAAAGGAAAGGGGCTGGGGATGTGGCTCAAGCGGTAGCGCGCTCGCTTGGCATGCGTGCGGCCCGGGTTCAATCCTCAGCACCACATACCAACAAAAATGTGTCCGCCGAGAACTAAAAAATAAATATTAAAAATTCTCTCTCTCTCTCTCTCTCTCTCTCTCTCTCTCTCTCTCTCTCTCTCTCTCCTCTCTCACTGTCTCTAAAAAAAAAAAGAAAAAAGGAAAGAAAATTAAAAAAGAAAAGAGGTATCTAAGTAATAGATTGTGTTCTAATATTAATTATTGATAAACACTATCTGGATGTATTATTCTACAAAAACATATCATCTATATTTCTTAAACTTTCATGACAGTATTAAGACTCAAATCAAATCTTAGCTTTTTGGGATGCATCAAGGCTGAGGGAAAATCCTGACCTAAATCTAATAAAAAGAAATTTTCAGAGATCAAAAGTTGGTAGATCCTAGATCAAAACCTTGTGCTTATGTGTGTCTTTGAATTTATTTAAACTTAAAAATCAGGACATTTCATACAAAAATATTTGAGTTTTTAGTTTCTTGTGGCAATTCTGAAAATGGGGCAACAATGAACATGAACTACTACCATGAAACAATCATCAGTGGCTGAGTTACTGCTTTTAGCCCTTTAATAAGTGACCTACCACTCAGCCCGTGCCCAGATCTCTACTTTGAGCTCTGTGGATGAAAACAGAATTTCCAGTCTCTCCTGTTCAGAGAATGTATGAAAATTCTGTCATACCTGGCTCTGCTTCACTACTGTACATTTTCTTCCCAGCCTCACTAGTTATTTGACAGGATAAAAGATGCAAGATGGGATAAAAAGAGCAAGTTCCATTGTCAGTTATGCCATGCATTTATTATGTGATGTTAGGCCTTTTGCTGTGAATGCCTTACACTCTTCATGTGTAATGTCCCTGGTCTTGAAGTCTCTTCAAGTTCCTTCCTCCTTTATGTTTCTACAAATCTACAACCAACTATCTCTACTGTCAAACAAGATGGTTGCTACTATTATTACTGATAGAAAGTTGGAGGAGAAATTCATCCAATTGAGTAGAATAAATGAAAGAAAATCTAAAATATGACAAAAATATTAAGTCTTAAAGATGGTTTAAGATGTTCTCTCATTTGTAGGGTTTGTGGGGTTTGTTTAATACAAGGAAACAAAATAGGCACATTTAGCAACCTACACATATTGTAATTCTGTTTAGTTAGGAATTGGCTACTTGATATTGTTTCCTGACTTTCCTTATCTTGTATGAAGACAATTATTTTTTATCTTGAGATAATAATCATGACATCTATACTTAGTGTCAAAACAAGAGGAGTTTTGTTTTTGTTTGTTTATGCCTTCAGTGGAAAGGATAACATTCATCACTTTAAAAAAATAGCTTTGAGATACAATTTCTGTACTATAAACTCACACACTTGAAGTGTACATCTCAATTGAATTTTTACATTTTTAATTTACTGTGTAATAACACTTAGCATGAGATTTACTTTTTTTAGTGTAAAATACAGCATTGTGGATTATGGGTACATTGTTATAGAAACAGTTCTTTAGAACTTGTTCATCTTTGTTATCTGAAACTTTAAGCCTCTTGATTGATAATTTCCCATTTCCCCATATTTAGAATTGTTACATCTTCCTGGTGATTTGAACCATTTATCATTATAAAATTAGCTCTTTATCTCTAGTAACTTTTATTGTTTAAAAATCTATTTTGTCTGAAATTAGTACTTCAGTAATTCAGCTTTCTTTGTGGTTGCTCTTTCATATTATCTTTTCCCCAACTTTTACCTTTAATCTATGTGTACATTTGAATCTTAGAAGTGTATCTCCTGTAGATGGTATAAAGTTGAATTCTTTTAATCCAAACAAACAACCTTTACCTTTTGATCTGATAGTTCAATTTTTTCACATTTAATGTTCTTGATTTAAATAGATCCGTGCCTGCTATTTTACTGATTTTTTTTGAGCCAAGTCCTTTTCTTGTATTCATACTTTTCAGTGGGAATATTTGCCTTAAAAGACTATTTTTAATGTAGTATTTTAATTTCTTTAGTAATTTTCCACTATAGGTATATTTTTATTTACTTCCTAGTGGTTGCACTAGGACTTACCGTATATGTCCTCACTTGTCATAATCAGTTTCAGATATATCTAACTTCCACTGTGATATAGATCATTTTCATTTGTATAGAAATGTGTGTATTTGACCTATTTGATGCATTATCATCATAACTTCCTTTATTTCATTTAAAAATTTTTAATTCAAAAATAGTCATCATATATTTTACATGATATAACATGATTTTTAAAAAATGTTTCTAGTTGTCAATGGACCTCTATTTTATTTATTTATATGTGGTGCTGAGAATCGAACCCAGTACCTCACACATTCGAGGCAAGTGCTCTGCCACTGAGGCACAACCCCAGCTCCTATAACATGATTTTTGATGATTTAATTAAACTAAAATATAAACTCACATACTTAATTTTTGTGATGAGAACTTTTAAAATTATTTATCTTAGCAATTTTGAAATACACATTATTAACTATAGTCACAATGTTGTGCAATAGACCTCAAAACCTTTTTCTCCTAACTGAAACTTTGTACACTTTGACCAGCATGTACCCATTCTCTGCCCACCCCACCCCACCCCACCAGCCTCTGTTAGTCACAATTTTATTCTCTACTTCTAAGTTTGACTTTTTAGATTTTACATATAATTGAGATCATGTAGTATTGTCTTTCTGTGCCTGGCTTATTTTATTTAGCATAATGTTGTCCAGGTTCATCCATGATTTTGTGAATGATAGTACTCAATCAAAGATGGACACTGTGTTGGTCAGCTTTTCATTGTTGTGACCAAAATACCTGACAAGAACTTTTCTTATAGCAGGAAAAGTTATTTAGGGCTCACAGTTTCAGAGGTCCAGTCCATGGTTAGCTAACTCCATTGTTCTAGGTCTTAGGTAAAGTAGAACATTATGGTGGAAGAGCATGACTGCTTAGCTTGTAACAGTTGGGAAGAAGAGAAAGAAAGAGAAGTCACAGACTAGATATAATCCTCAAAGTCATGCCTCCAGTGACCTACTTCATTCAGCTATGTCCCACCTGCCTAGTTGCTATCCAGTTCAAATTATTAATCCATCAAATGGATTAATCAACTGATGAGGTTACAGTTCTCATCATCATTTCCTAAAAGCCCGACCTCTGAATCTTTCTACATAGTGTTCATGTTTCCGAAACACTTCTAGATCCAAATCAAAAGAGAAACTTAGGTTGATCCAATATAAGTGCTGCAATGAACATGAGATTGCAGCCATCTCTTTGACATACTGATTTTAGTTCCTTTGAGTATATACCCAGAAGTAAAATTGATGGATCATATGATAGTTCTATTTTTAAATTTTTTGAAGAATCTCCATATGGTTTTCCTTAATGGTTGTACTAATTTATGTTTCTACCAATAGTATACAAGCTTTCCTTTTCTCTGTTGCCTTGCCAACATTTGTTACCATTTGCCTTTTAATGATAGCCATTTGTAACAGGCGTGGAGTGATATTGTTGTGATTTTTTTTTTTGTATTTCCCTGATTATTAGTACTGTTAAGCATTTATTCATACACCTGTTGGCCATTTGTATATCTTCTCTTCAGAAATACCTATTCAAGTTCTATGCTCATTTTTAATGAGTTTTTTTTTCTTGCTATTGACTTGACTTCCTTATATATTTTGGATATTATCTCCTTATCAGACATACAGTTTGCAAATATTTTCTCCCAACTCACAGGTTGTTCCTTGATTTTTTTAATCATGGTTTCTTTTGGTTCTTTGAACATACTCATGATGACTACTTTGAAGACAGTTTATTAGAGCTGCATCTGGTCAATCTCACAGGCAGTTTCTGTGGACTTCCTCCCCCACCTCCCTAGTGTATGGGTTATGCTTGCCTTTTTTTTTTTTTTGGTCTCATTTGTTTTAGAAACTGGACATTTTAGATAATCAGCGTAGCAGCACTGGGTATTAGTCTCCTCATTCTGTGTTTATTATTGTTACTTGTTTGGTGACTGACTGGATGATTTTAGTAAATCTATACCTCTTCTTACTCAATGTTAAGCCTTTAATGTTGCTTCTCAGAGGCCAAAAGTCCTGGGTATGCCTAGAGTCACCCTGGGATGACAGTGATTTTGGAGGACTTTATTTGACTGTCTCTTTTGCTGACCAAACCAAATTGTAGGTTCCACTGATCACTCTCTTATTTAAAAAAATCCCTGAGTAATAATTGGTTCCAAAGACTAAATGAATCAAGCTGGGTTCCTTGAAAGAAATTATTACTGAAGTCAGTGTTTGACATTTGTCCTGACTCTAGGAAGGGTCCTTTCAGCTGTTTTTTCCTCCAGTTTTTTTTTTCTAGAAAACTAGCCAGCCTATAATTTAACTTAACATATCACACACACCCCCCCACACACACACAGACACACATAAAATCTTCAATAAATCTACCAATCTCCTGATTCACTTTCACCACAATCTCCATTGCTTTTCAGAGTGCCCTTAGGCTGGAACTTCTCCACATTCTTTTGCAAATGAAGTCAACTCCTTCTGAAAAAAAATTAGAAACTATTTATTTAATGGCCTCTTTCCTCCTATGAAAAAATTTTGAGCATCATGTGTGGCACTGCAAGTGAGGACATCAGCATTCTTCTGAGTTACACCATGCTTTAGTTGCTGAGAGCTTTGTTGAAGGGCTCTAGAACTTCAGCCCTGATCAGCTTGCCTCCTCTGGCACAGAATCACCACTTTTTTGAAGTGGGGCAAGGGCACCAGGGTATCAGTATTCTTAGCAGCACCGCGTACAGGGCAGGGCCTACATTCCAAGAGTGGTGGCTGGGCTAAAGAAAAGAACCCCTCTGCCCAATACATTCACCCTAAATTTAATCTCAGCAGCAAATAACTGGAACAGAATGAGAGATGTTGATGTCCTGCCCCTGGAGGGGAAAAAGCCCTCAGATAGAAAGTTAGTTAGAGAGAGTCCTGTGTTCTTGGCTGCATCTGTCTGGAATAGTTTCCATCTTACTGAGTTAGGAAATGGGAGGAGGCAGCAGGTATTATTTCAAATCCACGGATTCATACTGATCTTGCTGAATATTTGCAGATTTTCTTGAATAAGCGTTTGTTCCTTTGCTGTAGTACTTGGGATCATTTTCAGAGAATAAAATAATTGGTTTTATTTATAATTTCCCTCCGTTTCTCTGGAGAGCGGACCCACTGAGCTCCTCAGCCATCATGACAGAAGCCTTTCCTTTTTCTTACTTTTCAAAGTGATGTTTTCAACAAAGCTTGGCTTAGAAAAATATCTCCATATTAAATATGTGAAGCACATTGGGTTATTATTTTTGTTCACTTTATAAAAACATAAAACTCTCAATGCCAGTAAGAGATGAGTCTTCTAAAGAATTGATATCTTGATTGGTTCCAATTATATTTAATCAATAGGCAAGATGTCTCTACTATGCCATTATATATTATAAATGACATTTTTTTGTATCTTAAATTTTATTCTACCTACAAGGAAATCCTCTAGCTCCACTTTCATGTGGTGATCATAATTGTATCACCTCTGCTAGAACTCTCCTTACACTTTTTTAAATATTTTTTTTAGTTGAAGATGAGCACAATACCTTTATTTATTTTTTATGTGGTGCTGAGGATCGAACCCAGTGCCTCACATGTGCAAGGCACGTGCTCTACCACTGAGCCACCACCCCAGCCCCTCTCCTTACATTTCTATAGTTACTTTATAACTCTAGTGGAAGGGAATGACATATATTTCCTCCCACTTTTCTTGACTCTTACCTGTTAGCATATATACAAAGAAAAGAATTACTTTTTAACAATTTATATATATCATTCAGTTTTTATTCATCTTACAGAAAAAAATTGCTCCAATTTATGAAGACTTCTACCATTTGACCTTTTCTGGGTCTTTTTTCCTCTTTAAATACAATGCTCTGCCTTTGCACAAATGACAATGCAGTTCAGGTGTGACACTAACGTTTCTGCATAACCTTTATGCTATTTCTAAACGCCAGGGTATTGTTTCAAAGCATGAGCTTTAACCAATAACATTATCCACCTGATAAAGACTTGTGGAAACTTTGTATGGAAATTTTTTTTCAAAAACATGGCCTGTTAACAGAACATTTTCATTCTACCTATCAAAGTGATACTTGGTATAGTCAACCCCTAAGTGAGCATTTTCCACATCAAACTTTGAATATATTTTCCCTGGTATTTTTGGATCATCCCTTCTTGCTCCTGATTCAAGAAATATAAATGAATTTGACAGCAATCTCAAAACATAAAACTTTGATAAAGGAATTTTCCCCCATTCCTGAAATAATCACAGAATATATTGCATAAGCATATGGAAACTTGTTTGATTAGTCTTTATCAATTAAAAACTCCATTACTATTGAGAGTTTATGTGTGTCAATGCAATGTGAAAAAGAAGTTGGTCTAGTATTTGGGAAACATGAAGATATTTTTAACAACTCACAAATCAAGATTCAGAAGGCACAATCAGCTATTATAAATTTCCCTGTATAACAAACTGGCTTGGGCTTAAGAAATTATCCAAAAGAAATTGGTGAATTGATGCTTAAAATTACACATGACTCAATTAACTTTTTCAAGTAACGCTAAGAATATTTTTAGGAGAATTGTGCAGTATTTAAAAGGTAATTACAAATATTTCAACCATAAGATTTGTCTGTATGGCTGACTCTGATGCCAAAATAATCTCTGTTGTTTTTTATTGTAATTAGCAAATTCACAGTCCATGCTACAGTGCTTATTTATTTATTTCTTCTTATCAACATCATACCCAACATCTGCAACAGTGTTTGGCACTTACTTTTTTAAGGTTTTCAATTTTTTTAAATTTGTTAAAATTAAGGTATAATTTACATACAGTAACATGAACAGATTTTAAATGCATGCTTCAATGAGTTTTGACGAGTGCTTATATCCACGTAAATTTCATCCCAATTAATATATAGAACTTTTTCATCACCATAAAATGTTTCCTCATGTTCCCTTCCTGTTGATTATCCTCATCCAAACATAATCAGTGTTTAGGTTTTTACCACCATACAATAATTTTTACTTTTCTAGTACTTCACATAAACTTCTGTTTACCATGATGATTTTGACACTCAACCATGTTGTGTGTATCAGAAGTTTGTTCTTTCATTTCATGATATGAATAGATCACAATTTGCTTATACTTTCTCATGTTGATAAGTCTTATTCCTCTCAGGTTGCTATAACACACACCACAGACTAGGTAATTTATGAACAACAGAAATTAATTGCTCATACTTCTGGAGGTGGGAAAGTCCACAATTAAGTTGTCAGCAGACTTGATGCCTGGTGAGACATCTTTCCTCATTCCACAGATGGCATCTTCTCGTTGCATCTTTACAAGATGCTTACAGGATGAAAATCTCCCTCAATACTCTATTTATAAAAACCGTAATCTCCAGCTGGCATATGGCCATCTTCTCCTCCATGTCTTCACATAGTCTTCCCTCCATGTGTCTGGGTCCTCGTATCCTCATCTTATGAAGCTTCCAATCATATTGGATTACAATCTACCTCAATGACCTCACTTAATTACCTTTCTAAAGACCTTATCTTCAAATTCATTCATATTCTGAGGTATTAGGGGTAGGACATAAGAATTTGAGGGTGCACAATTTTCAGTCCAATAAAAGCAATAGTCCATAGCTAAATGAATGAGTACCTTAGTCCTAAAGGGGAATATGGATTATATACTACAGCATGTCCTAAGATGTGTGATGTGAATTATATGTCAAGTTTAATTTTTTTCTAGATGCTCTAATCTGACTCATAAATCCTTTTGATTACACACTCCATTTCTCGTATTAGCAATTGTAGCTTTAGACAAATTTTGAAATCATATAATATGCATCTTCTATTTTCTCTTTTTTTCCCCAAATTGTTTTGGCAATGCTGATTATTTGCATCACCACACAAATCTTATAATCAACTTACTGATTTCTCAAAAAGGAAGTCTGTTGAGATTTTGAAAGGATTTACATGGAAATTACATAATAAAAATATTGGGCCTTCAGATTCATAAGCATGATATATCTCTCCATTTACTAGATCTTTAATTGCTTTCAGTATTATTTTGTTTCTTTTAATATGAGATTTCATTCTTATGATCATATGCCTCAGAGCCATTTTTGTTCTGCTAACAGGATGAATTGTGTTGATTTTCAAATGTTCCACTATCCTTGCATTCCTAGAAAAACTCACATTTATATGGATAATTTATCCTTTAGATATGTTATCCTTTTTATTTATTGCAATATTTAATTTGCTAATGTTTAAAAAAAGATTACTGAATGTATGTTCATGAGGGATATTGGTCTAAAGATTTCTTGCAATAAGTATGTTCAGCTTTGGTAGCAATGTTACACTGATCACATAGAATAAGTAAAAGAATTTTCCTCTACCTCTATTTTCTGAAAGACCTTAGAGCAGATGTATTAAATGAGTAATTTGCAAATATTTTGACTTCAAGATCTCTTTAAATCTTTAAACACTATCCTAAGAAATTTTTGTTTATGTAAGTTATATTTATCAACATATTAAAAATTAAAACTGAGAAAAATGTAAATGTGTATCAGTTTATCAAAAATAATAAATTACTGTATAACTATAACATATATTTATGAAGAATGAGCATATTTTTAAAAAAGTATTTGATGAGGGGAAGCCGTGTTTTATTTATTTATTTTCCACCAGTCTCTTTAACGTGTAGCTTAATAGAAGATAGCTAGATTTTCACATCTGCTTCTGCATTCAATCTATGTCAATATCATGTATGACCAGACCTATGGAAAACTCTACTTACGAGAAAATAAAAATGAAAGAGGCAAATAAATTCCTACTAGTAGAAGAATAACTTTGACTTTGCAGGCCACTTGAAATGTCTTTGATGGTTTGAATATCTCACATGCTCATGTGTGAGACAATGCAAGAAGGTTAGGAGGAGCAATGACTGTGTAAAAAAACCTTAACCTAATTAGTGAATTGATCCCTGATGGGATTGACTGAGTGGTAACTGGAGGCAGGTGAGGTGTGGCTGGAGGAAGTGGTTCATTGGGGGTGTGGCTATGGGGTATATATTTGTATCTGGAAAGTGGAGTCTCTCTCTCTGCTTCCTGATTATTACGTGAGCCACTTCCCTCTGCCACAGTGGTCTTCATCACCTTGAGACCCTGGGGAATAGAGTTGACTCTATATGGACTGAGATTTCTGAAACCGTGAGCCCTTAAATAAACTTTTCCTCTTCTATAATTGTTCTCATTGGGTCTTTTAAAGATTATAATTTGCTAGCTGCTATTAAAGGATTTTATAATCCATCAGTAAAATATTTGGGCCTGGAGAGTTTGTGTGTGTGTGTGTGTGTGTGCGCGCGCGCATGCATGTGAGACAGAAAGAAGTTTTTGACAAGAAATTCAATTCCTTTAATAGAAATTCTGCCTTTTTAGATTATCTTTTTCTTCTTATATCTATTTTTTGTAAATTGTATTATTTAAGGAATTTATTCATTTAAGTGTCAAATGTATTAGCATAATTCTCTTATGGCATTCCTGGTTATCGTTCTAGTGTCAATGGGAACTGCAAGATATCTTGTTTCAGTTCTGATATTGGTAATTTGGATTTTCTTAATCTATTTAGCTAGAGTTGTATTGGTTCTGTTATCATTTTTCAAAACATTATCTTTTGAATTTTTTAGATCTTCTATTGTATCTGTTTTCTATTTCATTGAATTTCTTCTCACTTGTTTATCTGTTAGATTTAATTTGATCTTCTAGGTTTTTAAGGTAAAAACTTATATCATAATCTTACATATTTCTTCTTTTTAAAGAAGGCTTCAAAGAGCAAATTTTATTTGCTTTAATCCTCACTTTAGCTAAATCCCACGATTTTTTATTTTCACTATTATTCAATTCAAAATGTTTTCTATTTTTTTCAAACTATAGACAATTCAGATGTTTGCCATATAATTTTCAAATATTTGGAGATCTTCTACTTATCTTTGGTTATTTGTTTCTAATTTAATTATTGTTAGTAAGATAAGATAGTCTGTATAATTTCAATCCTTTTACATGATAAAATAATTATAAGTACTAAGACTTCAGACTTATTTAATGATTAAATCTTGTCCATCTTGTTGAATGTGCACTTAACAAAAAAATGTTTTCCTCTTTTCTTTGGAGTGCTCATCTATGTTTCAACTCAGATTTATTGATAGTATTGTTCAGATATTTTCTATTTTTTAGTCCAATACTATCAATTACTGAGAGAAAAGCATTAAAATATTAAACAATTGCTGTGGTCTGATTGTCCCCTCAAATTCATGTGTTGAAACCTAGTCATCCATGTGAAAAAGTTGGGGCTTTAGGATATGATTAAAGCATGAGGGTAGAACCCTCACAGATAGGATGGGATTAGGGCCCTTATAAAAGCACACGAGGAAGTGGGTTTATTCTCTTCTGCTCTTCTGCCATGTGAGAGCACAGCATACACAGCATTCAAGGTGTCACTTGGAGGCAGAGACTGGGACCTCCCCAGACTGGTAATGCCTGATCCTGGACTCCCCAATTTTCATAAGTATGAGGAAATAAATGTTTTTTTAAATAAATTATCCTGTGTTGAGTATTTTGTCATAGCAATACAAAAAAAGACAAGTATAGTCATAGATTTGGCTATTTCTCTATTTTTTATTCATAATTTGAAGCTATATTATTTATTGAATACATATTTAGTTGTTATATCTGTCTAATCAATTATAACTTTTCTTCCTCATCTCAGGTTATATTCCTCATCTTACAGTCTACCATGTTATTAATACAGACACATCAGCTTCTTATGGTAAATGTTTCCATGTATATTTTAATCTTGTTATTTTCAACTTATCTATATATTTATTCTTAAATTCTTTCTCATAACAGCATAAAATGTTGCTTTTTAAAAAAGAATCTGATAATCTAATGCTCATATTCCTCTTTGATTTGTTAATTATGTCCACCTTTCATTTAAAATCTTTAAACATGATTACAGTTTTTCTTTTTAAAATCTTGGACGTTAATTTCAATACATCATGTGCTTTTACTCACTTCTCTCTTATTTTTTTTCTTGATAATGTGGCATATTTTCCTGAGTCTTCCCTTGTCTGGTATATTAGATGTTGGATATTGTCTAGACTATGTTTTCTTCATTTAAAGAGGGTTGAGTTTTGTTCCAGCAATTAATTAAATTACTTGTGGGAACTTTCAGTTCTGTCAAGTTTGGTTTTGTTCTTTTTTATTTTGGACCTCTTTGGTCTTTGTGTTAATCTAACAGGGTATAGTTTGTTCACTAGAGTAGGAAATATACCTGTAAGGTTTGGCCTTTCTTGGGTCTGAATGGCCAATGTATTCAGTGAGATCAGTCTACACTATACCTGGACTGGGCCTTCCACATTTTTATCCAGTCTTACGTGACTTCTGGCAGTTCCTTTTAGCCGTGAGCCATGCAGCTTCCCCTAGTAGCTCTTCCTCCCCATGCAGCTCCCTGTTATCTGGTATCCTTTCCTGCTTCTTCTAGCCACTTCAGCAGCCCATAACTCTGACCTCAGTCACTTCCATTCAGTAAAACGACTCTCTCTGTTTTGCCTTCAGCAGCCTATGCCAGCTGTTAAGTGTCTCCAGGCAGAAAGCCAGGGCAAATATAGGGTTCAATTTATGTGTTTTCCTTCTCTCAAAGTTCACAATCCTGTGGTTCCTGTGTCCAATTACTGAGTACACTTCACTTCTCATTGTTTATAGCAATGTGAGTCTGATGCTTGTTACTGTGTTATAGTCATAAGTAGAGCCCCACTATCCCTATTTTAAAAAAATACTAGTTAGAAAAGTACATTTTTTTTTAGATTTAATGGCCTATCCTGTGTAACATGAATCAAGATTTGGAATTCCAAGAAAATCAAATTTTCAGGGTCCAGCAATTAAAAGTAAATTAATGACACTTGACCTGTCTAACAGGATAATAAACTCATTTTTTTCCAATCTTTAACTCTCTTGCATCTTATTGAATGTTCTGTCCTCTACCTATCTATCATACATCTATGTACATAGCACAGTACTTGGCATATAGTGTCAGATAGATAGATAGACTTAATATTAGCTGTTTCTCTTTTCTCATATCACTCTCCATTCTTCTTCATCTAAGAGTTCTTTCTAAGAACTATTCCAAATATACTGTCAGTATCTAGTCCTCAAGTTTTGTCTTATGCTCTTCTTTCACAAAAAGATGAGGTCCCCATCTCTTATGGTCCTTATATTCAAGGGGAGATGTCTTCATTAGGGTTCCCCCAGCATCAGAGTAAATGCAAATGCCCTTTGATGGAGTGAGTGCAGCATGTTTGAGGGGCAAATGGCTGAGGTCTTCTGAGAGCTGACTCTGTAAGCCCATGGTAATGTGTTTGAAGTCCTTTTGAAAACTAGCAGAAGTTTTATGCAGGGGAGATATATGATCTTATTTGTTTTAAATGATGTGATAGGCCTATAATGATTTTTGATTAATACATGTCGAATATTCCTGAAGATTTCAAAGCAGTTACAATAGCTAACACTGGAAAATATTTCTTGTTTGGCTTCATGCCCAACTATACATAAATCACTGTTTTTTATTAGGATTTCAACCAACCCCTGGCATTCCACTACAATTTAATATTCATATTTCAGTATGGATATTTTTCATTGAGAAGCAGCAATAGCAATTAATGCATGTCATAATGTTTCAACACACCAAGTCAATGAAGAGTCACTCACAAAAGTGGCAGTCGAACCATCATTTGGATGGAAGCCCACTAAAATTATTTATGACTGCATTTATTTCTAGCAGAAAGAGCTTTCTTTTTTATTTTAAAAATTTGTTAAATGTCAAAGAACACTATTCTCATATAAACTCTTAGGTTAATAGAATTTGCTTTTTCATAACCAAATTATTTTTATATGTGATCTCATGATATAACAGAAATCCTGAAGTGGGACACAGAATGCCTAGCTTACATTAATTTGTTTTGTGACAATGGACATTGATCATAAAGTGATTGCAAAGTATTTGCTAAGCATCTATTGTGTTTGTGCTTTATTGACTAGGAGTGATATATTACAAATATATAAGATACGTTCAACTCACAAAGATAAAATATTTGGTCTCTACCTCAAACACTGGACTTGAGCTAGGCTCAGAATAAAAATGTATCCTATCTTCAATACAATATAAGTTAAATGTGGGATCATTTTTTTTAGAAAGTCATAAATGACACTTTTATAAGGTAGGTGTTCCCTGCTTAATGGATTTCACTTTCTGAAAACATACTGCCCTGTTACCCAGATACGCCCCTACTAGCAACACTTGCTTAATGATTATGCTGTCTGAAGACAATTCTAATCCTAACATCTTCACTAGTGTTTTAGGTGACAGGGAAGACATTTTCTTTTCCCTGTGGCTAGATCTACTCTAAGTAAGTCTTCAATGTGATTCTAATCTGACAGATTTTTTCCCTGTGCTTGAAAAAGCGTAAACTCAAGGAGGGGAGAAATGCTGGCCAAATTATATTGTTATATTGTGTGCATGTAGGAATATGTACATACATATTCATATCAATATGTACAATGAAAATGCACCAATAAAAAATGAGGAAAAAAAAGAGATCAGAATGCTAGACCTACATATAACACCTAGTGACTTTTCTGGCTTTATAGTTTTCACTCCCTTCAAATATTTGTAATCCATTTTCATTCCTTCAATTTGTAAGTCAACCTTTTAAAAGGTGTAACCATTAATGTGAGTGACTTTTTCAGAAGGGAGATTACTGGAAGAAATCTGTGATTAACAGAAACTGAGTGACATTTGATCTGAGTGGAATTTGACTTACAGGAAAAGTAGAATATGCATTTGATGTGTCTACTGATGGAAGTAGGTTTAAAACAGGTGGCATCTCCTTTTACTATTCACCTCTCAGGATTCAGAAATAAATTATTAGATAACAATATCTAAATATAAATGCTCACTATTCGGTAAAAAAATTATTTTATAAACTATTTTCAAAAAAGCCAGTATATGGGCTGGGGATGTGGCTCAAGTGGTAGCGCGCTCACCTGGCATGCGTGCGGCCCGGGTTCAATCCTCAGCACCACATACCAACAAAGATGTTGTGTCCGCCGAGAACTAAAAAATAAATATTAAAAAAAAAATTCTCTCTCTCTCTCCTCTCTCACTCTCTCTTTAAAAAAAAAAGCCAGTATATTCTTTTTATCTTTATGTTATAGGTTGATTTTTTGCTAGTATACTCTTGATGTTAAGACAATTTAAACCTCTCTGTACTCAAAAAGGAAAGTAAGTCAGGGTCATCTGTTATGGAGTTAGAGCAATAGTTTAAGTTGGAGGTTATCGAGAGAAATTGAAAAGTTCACTTGCAGGAAATACATCAGGAAGTACTCAGAAAGCAGATAAAACACCATGTAGAAAGTAACTCTAGTGCATTTTAAACTGATAATCACTCACCTCTGTAACCTCTTGCCATTGTAGAGCTTTATGGCATCAGATAAGGTACATTTCAGTGGAAGAAATTAAAGAACTCTTGAGAAAAAACAGGGAAGTATTTTGCCCCAAGCCAGATTGCAGGGATATTACCCTTGTTGTCCAACTCTGAACAGCACCCCAAATAGAGTGAGTTTTATGCCAAATGAAGAGGAAATGTCACTCTCAAAGCAACTTTTGGAGAAAACAATGCAAATTAGATCAAGAAGAGAGAACAATTTTTCCTCAACCAGTGACTAAAAGGGACATGTAAAAGAGCCACTATTTTTACTGCAGCTCTATATAAGAAGCAGCATCTGGATTTTCAAGGCAAATATAGCAATGGTAAAGAAAATATGGAAGGGAGAGGTCAGGAGAAAAGGAGAAGCTAATGAGCTAAGGGTTGGAGACAAATTTTCACAAGTGAGGATTAGGCCATTATGTTTGCCAAAAAAGCTGGCTATTAACTTTAATTTCCCAGATTGAGAATCTGTTTTATCATGCCCTTATCAGACAAACAGGAGCACATAAATATATTAACAAACTAATTCAAACTGGCACACGATTTTGAAAATTCTGATACTTAGGATACTTATGCTGTTAATCTGTGGTAGGGGATAGGACAAAGGGGCTTGACCATGCATCTCTTACATTCTCAGGGAAGACACTTGTGATAGTATTATTTAGGCTTAGCATTTCAGCACATGTTGCCTGACTAGTCTCAACTATGTGAACACAACTGAAGTCAGAAGCACTTTCTAAAGTGCTTATTCCTGTAGGAGAATGAGAAGGGGATATTAATGACATTAGCTGGCTGCTGGCTTGCAATTTTTACATGTGCTTATAATTTCAGAAGATTATGGTATGTGGTTCAGACCCTGGAAGAAAGCACCTTAATATATACCTAAGTAAAAATTAGCCGCAATGTTGATCCTTATTTGGGACAGAATTAACAAAATTATAGCTACATTACATAAAATTTGCTTCTGAGTCACATTTAATACTTGAATTCCTGGCTGTATGTGAATGTGCAATGCCATTCATTTTCTTACAACGCAAAAAAATTAGTTTCTAAATATACTTGTAAAAACATCCTTGACCACAAAGTGTGATGACCTTTATTTTGGTATATTGATTTTTAAAAAGAAGCTTTCAGTTATGTATCAAGATAATTATGCCAAAATGAATCCTAATGTTATGTATAACTAAAAGAATCAATAAAAAGAAGAGAGATATTTGTAAAAATCTATTAGTTTTTTAAAAATGTTAGATGTGTGGTACCATTAATACTATATATTATACACTCAGGAGAAAATAGAGTCCAAACTAAGAATTTTTCAAGTGATATTCTAGCCAGGCACATTGGCACATGCCTATAATGTCAGCAATTCAGGAGTCTGAGGTAGGAGAACTGCAAATTTGAGGCAAGGAACTTAGTAAGACCCTGCCTCAAATCAAAAAATAAAAAGAGCTAGGGATGCAGGTCAGTGGTAGAGCACCCCTGCATTCAGTTCTTGTACCACCAAAACAAAGAATGTATCCTGATTTATCAGATTTGGGTTGAAATGTGGTTTGTCCTTAATTTCTGAGACTGCTAATAGCCTTTGCCTTCTCTGAATAAGATTATTCTCTGGACTTTTACAGCTCACTATGTCTGGCCAAGCCTTCACTGATCCTAGAGAAAAGAAAGAGGGAAAGGGATGGATCCACCAAAAAGAAGCCCTATTGCTGAGTGAGAAGTGAGTTCAATCAGCTTAGTTCAATGCTATCTCAATTTCTTTAGAGAAAAAGAATATTTCTAGACTTTAACTACTGTAATAGCTGGATGTAGATAAAACACACAACACTTCTTGCATTTTGGAAGTTCGTAACTCTCCAGAAACACCATAGATAACCTCTTGACAATTTTCTGTAGCCAGATTAACATTGATTCCTGATGACATCAACCACTTCTTCTCATTGAGGTTTTGCAAAGCCCTTTGCCATGGCAAAATTTATTCTTGAGGATATACTAACATATATTTTGTTTTTCTCTTATTTAAATAAAGAAGTACCTGGAACATATTTAGCACTCAACAATAAATATTTGTTAAACTAATTAACAGTCTCTTGCCACATAAAGCATATGATATTTAAAATCATGAAGCACATAATACACCGAGTGTGCAGCCATTTGCAAAATACTAAGGGGGACATCTTTGTTATTGATCTACCAGAGCTGACTTTTATTTTGTTAATGCTTTCATCAATGAAAATTATTTCAAATATATTATTATTCAGAGATTTCTCATCTGTGCCATAATACAATGATAATACAATTCCAGATTTTCAGCATTAGTTTACAAATTTAAGCCATCCAATGCCAGGAAATATAAGACGTCCCTATACTTCATCCTAATGTATTTGGAAGTATACTTTTAGTTATAAAAGATTCTCCATCCTTATATACAAAAGGATAATCCCAAAGTAGCCAACTGAATAGTGTTGCTGTATCTGAAATGGCTTGAGATTTTCTAGGATGGGTACCTCCTGTTTTCATATTGGCCCATAGTTTTCATCCTATTTATATTGGAACCTAAAAGCTTTTTCAATTGAAGTAGGGCTTAGATTGTATGAACTAACAAGCAAGGGCAAACCCTTTTCAATAGAAATAATCTTTAAAATTTGACTGTCAAAGGCTAGGGTTGTGACATGACACAGTTGTAGAGTGCTTGCCTAGCAGTGTGAGGTACTGGGTTCAATTCTAAGCACCACATAAAAAGGTAAAGTAATAAAATAAAGCAAATTAAAAAAATGCAAAGCTTTTAAAAACATTTGTCAATCATATTTTGGAAACTTAATTGTGATCTAAAGCACTGGGCATTCTTGTCAATTGATGTGATCCTATGACATTGCCTTTTGTAAAGTTATGAAAAGGATAAATTCTTTTACTAACAACAAGAACAACAAAAAGTATTTTTCAAGTGAGACTTCTACTATTAAATAGTTACCAGAGTGTTTTGTTAAGATTCAACCCAAATGGATAAATTCTATTAGAGTACATATAATTTCAATTCAAGAATAAAAGCATCTTTTGGGATATGGAAAAAAAAGATCCCCAAATAGCTTTGTAGTTTTAAAAAATAAATCACAGATATATAGATCTTGGAATGATTCAAAAGTAAGTTAAATAGTTGTTTCAGGGCTGGGATTGTGGCTCAGCGGTAGAGCACTCGCCTAGCACGAGTGGGAGCCGGGTTCCATCCTCAGCACCACATAGAAATAAAGGTATTGTGTTGTATCCATCTACACCTAAAAAAATAAATATTAAAAAAAGAGTTGTTTCAGCAACATGACAAAGATAACTCAGAACTTATTGTCTAGTTATGGAGATATGGAAATGCTAGATATATTCAATAAAACAATGTTTAATTATATACCTGAGTTCCAAAGTAAGAAAATGTCAGGAAATAGGCACTTAAAATCAGAGTAGTGAATTCAGGACTTAGTGCTCTAGAGGAAACAAAGAGGAAAATTGCTCAAAGATTTAAGTTTTAAAGTGTTTTAATGCTCATATGCACATAGAAGACATGACTTTGGGCTCTGGAAAGGTGAATATATGTTTAAACATTTGTCTTCTCGTAAACTCCTGCTGCAGTTTATCTGCTGTTGTGGTGGTGTTAGGAAATGGAACCTTTGGGAGGTAATAGGGTCATGAAATCTTCTCTTTCATGGACAGGACTGATGCTACCTACAAGGGGCAGATGGAGGAAGTTGGCTTTCTTTTATGCTCATGCCCTTTCACTGTCATATGAAGATGCAACAGAATTACTTTGGTCTTCAGAGCCTCCAGAACTGTGAGCTAGTAAGTTTCTGCTTATTTTAAATCCAATCTCTAAGACTTTTTTATTTTAGCAGCACAAAAAATTAAGACAGTGGAGGAGCTAAAGTATAATGCCTATTACAATGTTGAAAGAATTGAAGGACTGTTGCTCAGTGGTAAAGGGATGAGAACAATTCTAGCCACTGGCAAAAGAAAGCAAAGGGGAAATATATCTTTGTCAGGTTCTGAGGAAAAGAAGAAATCACTTACAAAGAACAGATTTAGCCTGCCTAAATTTATATCATCCATGGATGTGGATATTCCTAATCCAAAAAATGAACAATAAAACTAATATTTGATTGGCAAAATATCTGGAGAACCCCACAAAAACAAAACAAAGACAGTAATATTCTTCTATTATGAGTTTTCATGTGCATCAAAAATTTAACAAGCCATGAGGCTGGTTACACTCAACACATATAAGGATCATGTACTCTTAAACATAATGTAATTAAATAATGTGAATGAATCTATAGAAAAAAATGGCCAGAGTAAAAAAATAAATAAAAGAAATAAAAATAAATATTGAAGAATATGACACTCTAAAAGCATATAACAGGTGTCCAAAAGAAAAACAGATCTTTAGAAATAAAGAAAAAGTCCTTGAATTAAAAACTTGATTAATGTAAATAAAGATAAAAAATTGGGGAGGGAATTATAAAGGTTGAAAGCAGATTTAAGGAAATTACCACAAATGCAGAATAGGGAGATTAAAGAACAGAACAAAATAGGAAGAAAATGAAGGATAGAAGATCCAAAATATGTTAAAGTATGAGTTATAGGACAGAAAGGAGACAGTGGGAAAAGATATTCAAAGAGACATTTGTTGATATGATACTTTGATTTTAGGGTTGATGAAAGATATGAATCCTCAAATTACAGAATTTAAAAGACAACAAGAAAATTCTAAAGGAAACTAGAGAAAAAAGACAGACTTCCTACAAAGCATAAGTTAACATCTTTTCATGGAGAAAGAAGGATGGGATGAAAAATAAGTATTTAGTTGTGTCTGTAATATTTTGTTTGTTTAAAAAATTATCTAGAGAAAATATGGAAACACCATTGTAAAATCTGTGACAGGTATAATGATATCTGCATATTTCTTACCTATTTACATGTTTAAAACATTTCAGAATTAGTAAATAACATTTGAAAAGTTAAAAGAGTATTGTGTATCAATAAAATATTAATTGTTTATCACAATAACTTCTACCTCTCCATTTTCACATACCAAATTTCCACTCTGAGCAATAGTTATAAAATAGATTTGAGAGAACTCATGCTGCTATTCAATTTGGAAGAGACCTAGCAATTACTTAATACTGGCAATATCATTTAGATCACAGATGTCAAACAGGATGGCACCTGTTTTTATAAATAAAGTTTTATTGGAACAGAGACCTACTAATTTGATTATGTATTGACTATGGCTAATTTGGCTCCACAACAGTGAAACTATACAGTTGTAAGCCTAAAATACATACTATCTAGATTTTTATTTTAAGCTTACCAATTCCTTACTTAAATGATGATTTTTCTTAATTTTTTCCCCCTTAAACAAATTAGCAGTATATTTTTACAATGAAGTCACACCCTTATATATATTTAAAGATAATAATTAACTTACTTTAATAGGCTTAGATTTGTACAAAGGGGAAACCTGAAGTAAAAGTAAATACTGAGAAATTCTAAAATATCATTGAGTGTTTATTTAGTTGGACTTTGCACCTCTAAAATTCTTAATAATCAAGCTAAACTGGTTTGGGTAACATGAAAGTTCAAATCAGTTATCTGATTCTGCAGTATAACTCAGTTAATTTCATGTACATAGCACTTTCACATTTCTGATCAGCCCCAGCCAAAGTTGCATTAGTTTTATATTACCTTAGAAAGTAGAGGAAGAAAATATTTGCCTAAGCCTGTGGTTTTTATTTTTTATTTTTTTCTGATTCTCCTTCCATATTTATGTTAGTCTCCTATGGAAGATCTGGAAATACTGGATCTTCATATATTTAAGATACCTGAAAATCTATTATTATACTATTAAATATATTTTATGATGTCTGAAGAGAATAACTCATCACTTAGTCATGGATGAGGAAAGTACTGGACTTCTATGTTTGCTTATACCAAAGAAAGTTTTTTTATTTTTTTTAACTTGAGGAAGAAAGGTTTCTTTTCTTTCATCATGACTAAAGAGTTTACTGATTTAATCACTTAAGTCAATAAAAATTATAATAATAGCTTCTCTGAAGGCATAAGTTATTACTTGCTACAAATATAGCAAGGAAAATTATTGTTATTTCACTCCTCCAGGTCCCTTTATCACTGGACTTTAGTTTCCCTCTCTGATCTTATTGCATTTTTGGACTTTATCATCTCTACTATGGCTTGCCTGGCCCACTGGTGAGAATGCCTGTAGTCCCCCGTGCCCGTAGCTAGCACCTGCATAGTACCCTTTGAACATTCTTGTGGATGCTCAACTTGAGTACCACCATCTTCTAAGGGTCCTTTCACAAATGAATATTGAATTGGGTAGCTAATGAAATAATCCTTGATAAACCCATTTAACCTATAATCGTCTTGTTCTTCTCTGAATTCCTATGGCTCTTAAATGAAAAAAAAAAGGTCCTGAATAATATTCTATTTGTTATATGTAAATAAAATATTATATTTTCTTTAAACTCCTTCAAGGCAATGTTGTATATATATTTTTAAATAACTTAAAAAGTAATCAAGAAAGAGAGGGGGGAGGCGGGCCATGATAGGCATCCCATTCAATGTGGTGAAGAATCTGATATCTGCTACTGATGACCTCGCCTTTATATAAGGCACATATGTATTTGCTATTTGAAGAAACAACTACTCATTGAATAAAGTAGTTAAAATCATATTACATTAGTGAGATATACTTTAAAATCCATTAGATGACATTGTAAGGCTCAAATAGCTCCTCTTTAAACACTAATCAAGAGTAGAAAGGTACAAAAAGCAAACAATGTAGTGCTACCCAGACTCTAAATACATTTTACATGGTGATTTATAGTTGAACTTATCTTTAAGGATCATATGGAAGAAATGAGCCCTAAAACAAGCCAGAGTGCATAGTTATCTTTTTCAAGCCACAAACTACTTTTCTCTCTCATTGAAAGTTAAGGTTGGAATTCCCGGGTCTGTACCTTACAACTGCAGTCTCTTTACTACTTTCCTCCACTGCTTTTCATTTTATTTGTCAGATTTCTGAGATGTTCAAGTAGGTAATTTCCAAAGAACAACAATGACAGTTCCCAAAGCCAGTAGTAAATAAAACTGTAAAATTACTTTTCTTTACAGAAACTCATAGATTCTCACAAAACCCTCCCATTGTACCTCCAGACCAATTCTACCTTTGGCTCTCTAGTCCTTGTCTTCTATCCTGCAGAGAGTTCTTTTTGTCCTGTAACTGCCTTGCATTATAATAACCATCACCACACATAGACTGCACTATCCAAATAAAATAGACGTGTGTGTTTTCCAATTTCTCAAACAAAATGCCCAGCAACTCTGTTTTGCTTTTGGGCATGATGTCAGGGGTTGTAGGTAGTTGAAATGAAGCCTGAGAGTGAGAGAGATAATAATAAATGTATGTGTACCAGTAATTCTCCTATGTTCCCAGGACAAAGAGAAGTATATTCCAGAGTTTTCTTTAAAGAAAGAAGACTACCGATGTATTAATGGTACAGCAGGTCTGTCCCCAAACAGCGGAACTGAATGAGACATGAGTACTTTCCATGAGATGAGTCACCAGTGGTTCACACCAAGGGGAAGTGTTAAAGAGAAAATAATGACCATAATTCACACTGAGACCTCTTTGAAGACAAGAATCCTATTTTGAGTTTCCAATAACTTATAAATATTTGTAGGATAAATATTTGTTGAATGACTCAATGAATTTTTACTCTCTTGGGCTTTCCTGAGAAGTACCAGTGCTAAATTCTGTGAATCAAATACTGACATCAGAAGAGCTTTCTATAGTGTGTGTGTGTGTGTGTGTGTGTGTAATTACATAGGGGTTACATCAATGAGGAAACAAATTGAAACAAAGTATCAATTTGTAGTTGAAATAATTTCTATCAGAGAGCACAGAATATTATTATCAGCGATTTATTAATGGATGTGCCTATCAAACAATGGAACCTGCAGTTATTTATTCAGTTACATACTATGAATTTTATGCCTTAGCTCTGACCTAGGTGTTATGAGTGATATTCGTGGCTGTGCCCTGGGTGATGTGATTTCTGTGGATATGCCACCCACACCATTATAAAGAACTCAATATCTCTGATCATCTGCAAATAGAATCCACTCCCACTGAGCTCTCTATGAGATATGTTGAGATACCAAAGATCCCCGCACACATGGAGAAGAAGAGGCAGAAGGAGAGTTTAAACTGCACCTACAATAGCCGCCAGCTTCATATATACTCATGCTACATGGCTGTTCTCCCTTCTAGCACACAGCTTTGTGCCATTCATCCTCTCTCCCATGACTTCACTGGAGCAAGTATATTATTTTTTCCTGTCTTATGAAAGAGCAGCTCCATCTGTTCTTCTTAGTGCGTTGCCATCAACCCACTGACCTAGAAGGAAGGATCTTCAATGCCTCTCTCCATGTCTATTTCAGCAGGTTCCTCCTAGAGGCCAATCCTGATTTTCAAGGATTCAGTGTAGGTAGTTTATTTGAAAAGTAGACCCAGAAAAAAACTAGGGAAGGATAGGCAGTCAACAAAGTGTGCAATATCAAATTGCCCCTTCTATAAGTAGAGCTTAATCTTGCTGGGAATTTCAGTAACTAGTGTAGAACATTCATGTTCATGTCACCTCACTAATAGGTGAGGTACTTTTACACCAATGACCAGCACTTATTGATTGCTGGCTGCCCCTGTGTGGTAGATGTTACTCTTCTGATGTTGCTGGCCTGCTTTGTGCACAGGCACAGTAGAACCTGGTGGAACAGGCACTAGCTAAAACAAAATCCTTAGGCAAAGAGAGGAGATGCTGGAATGTGGAAGCTGGGCCCATGTGTACAACAGTAAGGTCTGAGGATCTGAGGAGGTAGAAGCAGAGCACTGGAGGCATCTATATAATGTCATCAGACAAACACAAATCAACATGTTTTCCTTCTCTCAAGAAGTTTCCAGTCTAGGCCAGGTGCTGTGGCACATGTCTATAATCCCTGTGGCCAGGAGGCTGAGGCAGGAGGATCGAGAGTTGAAAGCCAGTCTCAGCAAAAGTGAGGTGCTAAGCAAGTCAGTGAGACCCTGTCTCTAAATAAAATTAAAAATAGGGCTGGGGATGTAGCTCAGTGGTTGAGTACCCCCGAGTTCAATCCCTGGGAAGAAGAAGAAGAAGAAGAAGAAGGAGAAGAGAGAAGGAGAAGGAGAAGGAGGAGGAGAAGAAGAAGAAGATTGTTTCCATTCTAGTTAGGGGAATACGACTTCTATGTAAAAACTTTAATGACCATACCAGATTATCAGAGGCAGCGTCTTCAGGAATATGACACATGGGCACAATTTATCCTACCCACAGCTGTTGAGAACCAACTTTGTGCTGGGGATAAAGGTGCAGTCTCTTCCTTTAAGGTGCTCAGTGAGGACAAAGTGGAGTGCTTTGACACTGAGGGGCCAGCTAATGGGAGTTATGAGGGTGAAGGAGAAGGGGCAGCTCTGAGTAGAATCTGAAGAGAGAGGAGGGTTTGGGCACATACTTGGTGGAATCAGACAAGGAATAAAGAGGAAGCCTGCACCAGCCTGGTAGCCAGTGAAAACTCACAGGCTCCCGAGAGCAGTGTGCCTTGGGAGAACAGTGAACTGTCTGACAAGGCAGTGAGGTGGGTCTGGCTAGGGCCTTCTCTTAGGTGGGATCAATATTAATATGCAAGAAAACGGATTCTTTTCTATTATTATTACCCTCCTTCAGCCTTAACTACCACAGCCTACTTGTATTGTGGGAGAATTGATGTATCTTTACCTCTTTGACTTTCTATCTGACATCTGGTGCGGATGCCCTGTTTTTATTGGATTAATTGATAGTGATTATTTTCATCTATTTTGTGTTGCTATAATACCTGAGGCTGGAACCTTTATGAAGTAAAGAAGTACATTTAGCTCTGGTGACTCAATAACATGGTGCCAGCATCTGCTTAACTCTAAGGAGGGGCTCGTGGAAGTGGCATCACAATAGTTGGAGGTAAGGGTGAATGCACAAGAGGGATTCATAGGAGGTTCCAGACTCCCTCATAACAACCCAGTTTTGCAGGAACTGATTCAATTTCACAAGAACTACATTAATCTTTTCCTAGGATGGTAGCTCTATAACTTAAGTGACCTTCCATTGGCCCCACCTCAACAGTGCCACACTGGAACCAAGCTTCCAGAACCTTTGGGAATAAGCCATATCCAAACCATAGCAGTGATAATAACAGCAGATAACGTTTATTGGGTTTCAGACTCTGTCCTAGGTTCTGCACATATGTTCACTCATCCTCTCCTGAACCAGAGAGGTAGATATTATTATTGTCTCCATATTGAAAATCAAGAACTGGTACAGTAACTTCCCCCAGATTGCAAGGGTATGAGTATTAGAGCTGCTATTTGAACAGAGTTAACACAGCTCTAGAGCCCACACTCATTCCATACTGGAAGGACTATTTGGCTTAAGCCTCCTGTCTTTTCTCACCCTACTTTATAGTGGGTGAGCTCAGACATGCTTGAATAGAGATGTGGACGGTGTGAAGCCCAGTTCTCCCATGACCCTCTAGAGGGCTGAGGGGCTGACATTGAACCCCAAGAGACTTTCAGTCTAGAGACACTGCACCTTCTACTCACTACCTCCAATATTTTCCCACCATCTTATGAGAAAAAAAAAAAAGTTCCAAATGGTTGCCTTGGAGGTATGGAACCAGAGAAGGATAAAATAGAGTTCTGCCTGTTTGTCTTATGTTAGCCAACTGTAAGAGCCTCCCTCTTATCTCTTCCTTAACTTGGGGCCCAAAACATAGGACTGGGCCCTGCCTGTGGTTCATCTGAGAGAGAGCATCTTATTCTCTCTCCTCCGGGTCATGCTTAAGATAGGGAGGACAGTGATACCGACATATTGCAGGAGTCTTTCTGCAACTTGTCTCTCTTCTCAACTCAAGAACCATGACTTAGTATTGGAGAAGTACTATTCTAGACTTACTTCCAGCCTTCTAATATTTTTTTCTTTTCCTCATGAAACAACACCCAGATTGTATTGTTCACTGGCATGCATCTGATTTTTCTCATTGGAGTCTACTAAAAGATAGATGATAACATTATTTCTACCCAAACCGATGTCTTCACACTTGAGAAACATGATCTCTTCCCACCTCACTTGACCCTGGAGCTTGGCCTGAACTGATTTAAAAAACAACAACAACAACAACAAAAAAAAACCCAAACAAACAAACAAAAAACTAGGAAGTAGAGGGGAGAAGAGGTGCTAAAATTAAGCAAATTATAAATTTTGTCTCAATATGGTTTGAGGAATGTAGGAAGGTTATCTCCCCCGACCCCTGCCACACATACAGACACATGAATCTAAGAATTCTTCCACATCTCTCTGATTATTCATAATATAACATATTTTCTCTGGCTTGAAACAGCTTCCCTGCACACCTCCTACACTTTCATCAGTATACTGATTTATTTTTTTCTCTAAGTGAATTTAGGTAATGAGAAAGGTGCCTACATGACATCTCCAGAGAATAAATCCTTCTAATTATCCACTAGAGAAAAGAAGCAGAAGGGCAGTCAAAAGCAAATACCTCTTAAAATATTTTAGAGATGTGTCTCAAGTCTGAACCATGCAGAAAACTAAAAACTAAGAAATCACTCAGGCAAAGTAAAGTAGGAAATTTCTGAATCTCCTAACAGAGTCTGGTGCATATATCAATTGCTATTCACTCACACTGGATGCTAGATGTAGGGACAGTTTTTGAAAGTGAAGACCTGAAGCAGAACCACCATATCACATAGCTCAGGACTCCAAGCAAACATCAAAGAATGGCCCACAGATGTGCCATTTCCCCTCACTGAGAATTTCCCTGTCTCAGCACTACTGATGCCCAATAATTATTTTTTTATAGAAGCCTTGCATTGTAGGATGCTTACCAGAAGCCCTGCTCTCTGCTACCAGATGCCAATAGCATCTCTCTCCTCCCTGTCCCCAGTTGTGACAATCAAAAATGTCTTCAGTCATTGACAAATATCTTCTGGGGGGGGCAAAAATCATCCCAGATGATAACCCTAGCAAGGAGAAACTTTGGACTCACCTCCCCAGGCCTTGGAACCCACCTATTTGCATTCTTTTGATTGTAGAGTGGTTTCAACTAAATTCATGTCAATTCTCTTTAGGGCTATTGCTTTCTAAATTTCTCAGCTATATGATGTAAGGTAACTCACCTGTGTTTTCCCACTTCAGTAAATACAAATATCATTCTTTTTAATAGTTTTGTAATATTCAATTATGTGTTATACCACAGTTTATACACAGTTAATCATCTATTTTTAAGGTTTCAAAATGAAAAATAATATTGCAGCTTATGTATTACTTAATTCTACAAAAACTTTTCAATTGTCTTTTACTTCCAACAATTGTATTAGGTGCTAGCAAATAAGACTCATAAACATGGACCTTGACCTCTTTCAGCTTACATTTTAGTATGGAAGAAAACATATAAATAAATAAGGTAATTATTGATTATAAATAGTTACACATTATATAATTCAGTTTATCAGTTAATTAAATTTCATGAACAGAATAAAGGGATGAAATGAATTGTAACTGGTCAGGCCATTTTAGATAGGGTCATCAGGGAAGATTACTCTGGTTAGGGGTCATTTGAGAAGAGGCTGAAGGGTGAGGAGGAGCCAGTTATCTGAAGAACTGGACCACTTTGAGAAAAAAAGAAAAAAAAAAAACAGATTCAAAGGTCCAATGGGGAGAAAGGGCTTGGGACACTTAAGAACAGAAGAGAGACCAGTTTGTCTACAGTACATACAGCAAGAAGGAAAATGGGGTTATAGGAGGTGCATCACGTAAGGTAGGGACTGAGGGAGGCAAGGTCATCATGGGGAAGAGTCTAGATTTTATTCTGAAAGCTTTGGGAAGCCATTTATGGTTAAAAGGAGTAATCTGGCCTATGATTTAAAAGATAACTCTGGCTGGAAAATGAACTATTAAAAAAGGAACAATTAAGTAGAGAAACTAGGTAGGGGCCTATTTAAATCACTGAACTGAGAATTAATGGTAGAATGATTCCCATGATAGCAGAGGAGGTGAAGAGAAGTGAACTTACATGCTGTAGATATTATGGTAAAGAGTCATATTTTGATAGTTTGGTGAGGAAATGAAGAACTGAAGGGGGTGCAAAATCACTCCATCAATGACTCCTAGATTCATGTTCCAAACAACTTAGATGGATGATGCCATTTATTGAGATGAGAAAGACTGGACAAGAATGCGTTTGATCAATGAAGATGGACAAGAATGTGTTTGGATATGAAGAATACATGAAGCCTGCTATGCCTATTAAATAGCCAAGTAGAAATGGCAAGTGGGGTATGTGTTTAGAGTTTAGGAGAGAGAGATGGGTAACAAAAATAAAATTGGGAGCCTCTGGCTTCTGAATGATATGGTCATTAGACTAAAAAGGATCATGTCGAGTTGGGGAGAGCTTAGACAGAAAGGATGAGGGCACAGGGCAGAGATGTTGGTCCCTCCTGCATTTACAGGTGCAGAAGGGAGGCAGAGCATCCAGGACTGAGAAGAAACAGCTCAAGAGGTAGGGGGAAACCACAGGAATGCAGTGCCATGAAAGCCAGAAATGACAGTATGCCAATAGAGAGGGATGGCCGATGAAGAAATGAATATGTTTCTGTGCCTTTGTCCAAGTCTTACAGTAGGGTAATTTCCTAAATGCAAAATTGCTTAATTGAAGGCTATAAATATATTAACATTTAAATACATATTGCCAAGATTTCTTCCATAAAGCTTGAATTATTTTTGCACTCATCAACAGTGTGTGCAAGTAAGATAATGACTTTTTAAAAGTGAACATTTTATTGAAGTATAACGTAATACAGATATGTAAATAATTCATGAAAGTGCAGCATTGAATTTTCAAAAGTGAACATACTCATGAATCTGGTACCCAGATGAAGAAATCATACATGTCTGTCTCCACCAAAGTCCTTCCCACAGCCTCTCTTTATCACTGCTCCCACCAAGGTGAACATTGTCTTGACTTGTAACTTCATGGACTAGCTTGGCCACTCTTGGAGCTTCATACAAATGGAATCTAAAGCATGCTTTCTTTTGCAGCTGTATTTATCAGACACTGCTTCTGATCTCCTTCATGTTGTTGCACATAGTGACAATTTGTTTACTCTAAACAGTCAACTTACGACTCAATTTTTTGCCCACTCAAATGTTAATGATGTGTGCATTGTTTTCAGATTTACACTATTACAAAGAGTGCCATTAATATTCTTATATGTATATTTTGGTGAACATATATATATAATTTTGTTTGTCATATATCCTAGAATGAAATGTTTGAATCATAGGGCACTTATGTCCAGATTGAATAGTTACTACTAAACTATCTTAGAGTTTATGACAGTTCCATTTATTCCATATCCTTATTGACTCTTGAAATTGTTAGTTTGCTTTTTCATTTTAGCCATTCTAGTAGTTGTGAATCTCATTATCCTTTCTCTCTGCATTTCCCTGATGACTAATGAGCTTAAATAATTATATTATATTATATTTATTGGTCACTTGTATGTCTTCTTTTGGGTAGTTACTGTGCAAGTCTCTTGCACATTTTTCTACAGGGTTGATGGGCCCATTGGTATTTTTTTAATTGATTCTTTAGGGTTATATGGGGCCTTTGCAGGTTGCAAAGTTTGTAAAAAAAAAAAAAAAATCTCCAACTCTGTTCTTTATTCTCTTGATGTTTCTTGGTGAAGAAAATTTTTTTAAATGTGGTCCAATTTCTCATGTTGCTCCTTTGTCATTAGTACGTTTTTGTGTCCTATTAAATAATAAAGATATTCCCCTCTGTTTTCTTCTAGGAGCTTTTTATCCTTTCACATCAATGTTTCCAATCCACCTGGCATGTGATTTTGTCTACTGTGTGAGGTAGAAGTCAAGATAAAATCTTCCTTAACAGAAACCAATTGACCTGACACCATTTATGGAAAAAAGATATTCCTTTACCCCCTGCACTACAGTGTCATTTTTGCCATGAATCAAGTGACCACATACATACATATGTGTGTTTCTGGAAGCTTTATTCTGTTCTGCAGACTGTTTATTCTTGTTTCAATACCATGCTGTCTTAATTATGGTCCCTTTACAATAAATCTTGATGTTTTGGAATGGATGGCTTCCAGCTTAGTACTTCTTTTTTAAGACTGTCTTAGTTATTCTTGGTATTTTGCATTATCCTATACATTTTAGAATCAGATTGTCAATTTACACACACAAACACACACTCTCTCTCACACACACACACAAACACCTGCTGAATTTTTTTCTTCCATAAGACAACATGATTTTTTATTTGTATATGCATATATATGTTGTGTGTATGTGTGTATATATATATATATATATATATATATACACATACATACATGAAGTAAATATACAAATTAGCATGAGATAACTGAGATTTTTGTCAACATGAATATCTGTTTCTAATGGGATATTTATCTACTGGAAATTTTATTGTGATTGCACTGAGGTCAGTTTGGGGGTAGGGAGTGGGAAGATACCAACTTTTCCAACCAATGCTATAATTTTTTACACAACAAAGACTTCAGTTAAGACCATCTTTTGTAAGAAAATGGTCCATGCTGACTGATTTGTTTTGTTTTAAATGGAAAGGAATGTTTCCCAGGGCTTGGCTCTTCTTAAACCTCTCCTGACAGTGGGTGCTGAGGATGAACCCAGGGCCTTGAACATGCTAAGCAATCACTTTTCCACTGGTCCACATTGCCATCCCCTTCAAAGTCTTAACTGATGATCAGTAAGATGTATTTGCAAAAATATCAATCAACTTAATGTATAAAAGACTGGTCTTTAATAAACTAATTAAATTTGGAAGAATTCCACCAAATTATAAATCAGTCTGCAGTTCTTTTGGGGTGGTTAGCTGAACACTGTATTAGAACATTCTCAGAAAAACCAAGCTCTTTTATTTTTAACCAGTGTTTTAGTCAGCTTTTTCACTGTTGTGATTAATTAAAGACCCAACCAAAACAATTACAGAGGAGGAAAAATTTATTTAAGGGCTCACAGTTTCATAGAAGTCTCTATCCATTCAGAGAAGTCTCTATCCATTCATAGAAATCTCTATCCATTCCTTGGGGCTCCAGGTGAGGTGGAATATCACAGTAGAAGAGTGTGGCAGAGAGAAGCAGTTCACATGATGATCAGAAGAGAGAGTGAGCTCCACTCTCCAGATACAAAATATATACCCCATAGCCATGCCCCCAATGACCCACCTCCTCCACATTCCACCTGCCTCCAGTTACCACTCAGTTAATCCCATCAAGGATTGATGCACTGATAAGGTTAAGGCTATAACCTAATCATTTTTCCTCCAAACCTTTTTACATCATCTCACATGTGAGCTTTTTGGGGGACATCTCCCATCCAAATCATAACAGCCAATACCTTTTTTCCTGCCCCCACCTTAAAACATGGCTGTGCTGACAATGACTCTTCCCCACATTTTGCCCCATATTTTTATCATAACAGATAATTTGATATTTTATGGATTATATTCTTTATTAATAATTAACAGTAATATTTCCTATGAATCATTGCACTCTTTAAAAAATTTCAATGAGTAATAAAGTCAGCATATGTGAACTATTCAATTTACATACAGTTTTAGTGTCTTTTTGAAAGTTCTGGAAGCATGTTCTTTGTGTATAGGTAGTACTCAGTGCATAATTTAACCATCAAATGTTGTACTGATTATGCATTCTCATTTCATACATAAGAAAGGCTTAAGAAATTTATTCTAATTTTAGTCTATAATGCTTTTCTACTGAATCTGGTTGTACAACTACCTCACTAGTTATAATTATGGTTAGAAACATTGTTTATGATCCCATATTTAAAACAATTATGTTTATATGTATAATATTATACATATATAAACCCAGTTATTTATGATTGGAAACCATCAGAGTCTATATCTCTGGATTTTAAAAATCAACTGTTAGTGTGTCTCTCTTCTAGATCCAATCTTATTTTGATAATTCTACTTCAGACAGCTCAAATTCTGAAAAAGACTAAATAATTAAAATTTCTCAATCTTTACCCAGTTTTTCCCCCAGATTCTCTAGGTGTGCTCTACATTTATACTTCTTGGCTAAATCTCAAGATTTCTAACAAGCTAACAACATAAATCCCAGAATTTGTGAACAAACCTTTATGCTCCCAAGATTTCCTAGGTGGATATAAATCTTTTCTCCACAGGGTTCACAAAACTTAATACAAATTTAATTATCCTTCACAACATGGCCAAAAGGGTAAAAAAAAAAATGAGATGAAATTCAGACTAAAAATGAAAACAAAAACCCAAGAAATAATAACTAAACAAAACTCTTAATATCAGTATGGTCCCTAAGGTTAAAAATGAAAGCTTTTAAGTCATATTAGAATTAATCATTCATATTACAGTGTGGCCTAAAAATATTTGTCATTCATATACATTACAGAACTAAACACTGCAAACAAACATACAGCACAGCTTTTAGGAAGACACCTGGCATTTAGAGAAACACAGGTCCTGCTTTTAAAAGGACATTCTAAGTAGAGACAACTAGTCAAATAAATTTTAAGGCATATGCTTTTAAAAACAAAAATATAATTTACTCAGTTTTACAGATACAAATTTTGGAGGCAGTTATGATTGATATATTTGGTTTCTCAAGAACATCTAATGTTTATGGGTAGTTCTAAGTCATGTCTACACTGGAGTGTCCAAGGCCACTGTTGACATTTGGCAAGTTGCCTCATGAATTTTCAGTTGTGAATTTTGATTATTTTTCATTTACAATGTAAACTGAGATGCTGTGTGCAGCTGTTTTTATCCAAGATCATCAGGTGGCCATGTGCTGTCAGAATCCGTGAACACTGGTTTCCACGGGAACCAGAACCTTGTCCAGCATATCATAGGCCACCATTTTTTTTCCCCCAAGTATAAAAAAGCCATTTTTCAAATAGGGGTATATTGCGCTCTGCAAATGCTATCCTTGAAATTGTCTGCTGAGAAAAGGGAAATGTTTTTCTTCTCCTGAAAATTAAAGAATCATAGTCCATAATTCCAGAAACAAAAAGGAAATATTGTCATTATTTATTTAGTATTGATGAAGTTTAGCATTGGAAATATGACCCGGATCATTAATCTCCTATCTAATGAGCAACAAGAAATACAAGTAATAAAAGTAGAAAACTCTCAATCAGAGGCAATTGTTTCAGAAAATTTACTGAACAGGAAATATAATTTTTTCCTTGATAACCTTCTTCAACATCCCCTTCTTTCATTTTTATATTGTGATTTTAAAAAATGAAATTTCTCCTACCTTTTTTTCCTTTGTCCTCTCTTGCTTCTGCATATGAAAAAAAAATGACCCTTGACTTTCAGAGTTTCAGCAAACTGATATTTTTATTAGTGCATTATAGTTATACATAATATTTGGGTTCATTTTGACATAATTATACAAGCATGGAATATAATTTTCTCCAATTCAGTCTCCAGAACTTCCCCTTTCTCTTCCCTCCTCCCTTCCCTGTTTCTTTTCCACTACTCTACTGGTCTTCTTTCTAGTTATTTATAGACTTTTTAATCAGTGCTTTATTTATAGGAAGTATAATTAGCAGATTTAAAACCAAGACTCAAAAAAAAAAAAAAAAAAAAAAGAAGAAGAAGGGCTTTCAATTTGGAAACCACTGAGCCATGAATGTGAATTTAAAAGAAACTTGAATCTTCAGACTTGTCCATTTTTCTTTTTTCCTAAGAAGATGATGAACTGAGCAGTGTTAAGTGGCTAGATCTAAGTCATGCTGTTATTTAATATTACAACCAACACAATAAACATGAGCTTTACATATCCTGCATGCATGATCTCAGTGATTTTGAGGTGCTTCTGGGTCTCTACCCATGGCTTCACTTGTGTTCTGCTCCCCTCACACAATTAAGGAGCCCAGTACCATTGTCCCTCCATTATTTGGAAATAACATTTATTATTGGGATAAACAATTCCTTCTTTTGTTCAGAAAAAATGAGTTCTGCTACTTCATGAACAATCATGGACCAGTTTTCTATAAATAACTTGTTGCTTTCTATGGGAAAATGCATTCCCTTACTCTTCCCTATCTCCATCCAAGAATATTCTTGTGTTCTTTCTACCAACTCATGTCCCTGTTGTATTTAATACTTTAGGATTGGTCAATAGTATGCAGGCTCATTTTCCTCACCTCTTTTCTTTTCTCTTGCTTATACTTACTTCCTTGATCCTTTTTGCCTTTAAATATAATATATCTTTCACCTAACACATTTAAAAACTATAATCTCATATGTTCATTAGCTAGCTTTCTTTTCATTACAATGAACTAAAAGTCAAACGAACAGTAGCTTAACCATCAGGACATCTACTGTTTACATAAACAGAAGTAGAAGTAGAACTATGCCTGGGGACAGCAGATCAAATTAGACCCAAAGCTGTTTTATGGCTTCTGTAGTGGTAGAAAACAATCCTATTTCTGTCAGTCTGAGCTGAGTTAGTAATTGAAAACACCTAGCTGAAGAGGAAGACGTGTGGGCAGAAGCTACCAGCAGGCTGATCATGTCAGAATTGCGGATAACGCGTATCAACCTGTTAAGAAGCTATCATAAAGACCTTTGCAACAACTGGGGCCCATGGAAGCAACAGAGAACAAATTAGTTTTCTGTGAAAATCAGACTGAATACTTGGGGGAAAGGTGTAGGACTTTAATGGGTAGCTTTTATTCATTTATCACACATTAAATTATCACCTGCTGTCTTCTTGCCAACCTAGGCTTAGGAACCCAGGATGTTGATGACTAAAGACTATCCTTGTCCTCAGGCTCATTCTCTGGTGAAGGCGGACATGAATAATTACAATCTGTCTGATGAGTATTCTAACCGTTATATATGAAGTGTTAGGAAAACCACAGCAGACTGCAATGATTCCTGCCCAAGAGCGTCAGAAGGCACCACTGGTGTCAGGAAAGGCACCACTAAAGGGGTGACTTCTAAGAAGGGGGAGAGGAGTTTCTAAGAACAAAATAACTTCCTGGGAACATGCAGTGGCACAAAAGAACACAGAATTTTCCATGCAAACAGAGATGTACATACCTGGAATGTATTGAGCACTTGAGTAAGATCAAGGGCAGGAAGTTGAAACTTCTAATAGTTAAGCCACATTTAAAGATTTAAAAGGATAGAGAAGAAGGTGACAAAGGAATCCCTAGAAGTGGGTGCAGGTGAACAAAATTAAACTAACAGCTGGTACAAATTTGAGCAAAAGTGAAATCAAATGGGAAACTCAAGACTGCAGGTGTTAGTGTTGCTAGTTCAAGGAGCAGGTTTGTTATGGTTGGTTGATGTTAACAAGTCAATGCCGTTGCCCTTCTCAGAACGATCAAGAACTGGCTTGGATCAGATGGCCTTAGGAGTACCATCTTCCCTGCTGAAGTTCCTCCTCCAGCCCCGCTCTGCTTCATTGCTCCCCTGCCTTGGGACAGAAGGCCTCACGTACCTACTTCTCCTAGGTCTCTAAGACCTCTGTTGGATTAAGAAAAACTCTACCATGAGACTCAAGAGTGTAAAGATAGGCAATGAAAAAAACAGAGTTTGTTATGGAAGGCTTCCTTCTGAAGCAGATGAATACAATGAAGTTTGTTTTATAAAGAAATGTTTTCTATTGACATATAATAATTGTACATTAAAAGAAGAAAAGACTCCATAGCTTACTCATGGTTGCATCTGAATTTTGAAGACCTGATTACTACTTTGGTGAAGGAGCCTTATGGAGCTCTTGAAGTCAGAATTTTAGTGGTCCTTCTTTTAATGTATGTTTCTCTTTTTTTTTAATCATTTGAAGTTTTGAGACATCAATTCCAGATCAGAGCTTTTTATTTTCTGCTAGCATATGATAGTCCCCAAGACACATAGGAGTAGTATTCTTCAGTGTACAATTTACACATTGGGATTTCATATATCAATCCAATGTAATTCTGTTTTTGAAATACCATATTTTTATCTACCAAAATTTCACAGAACTTAACTATCCAAACTAAACATCACAATCATTTATTCATATTCTTAACACCACAGTATCTTTGTATGTATACTTTATGCTTATGAAGTAAATTCGGTTGGTTATTTAATAAAAATTGTAAGTATGATAGCACGTACTTTATCTCCTGCTGTGATGATGGATGTCAGTGTATATACATTTGTTGCTTATTTACAAACTCTTTTTGTTAGCAGTCAAAGTCAAATTTAAAAATATCTCTCTTTGTATCACAAGAAGACGATGAAATTTTTATTTCTATAAACACCACAAAAGTAAGGAATATACATTCATGACATAAAGCTTAATATGTTAAAGAAAGTTGGAGAGATTATATTATTACATGTGCTCATTACAAGTAGCTGATGAAAGTTTCTGGATCTAAGTAACTTCCATTATTTCTCAAAGTGATAGCTACACCACTGTACACATTTATAGTTCAAGGATTACATGGTCATGCATAACTCCATATGCTTATAGGTTGAGTTACATTCTTATCACTGAAGTATATACAATCTTTACATCAAACAATTTGACTACATAGCAATGATATATGGTCTACTTTCTATTTATTTGCAGAAACTGGTAGCAGATGCAGTTGATTCTTGTGTGCTGCTTGACAATCTAAATGTTAATACTGTTTACCCTAGGGAGTAAATAAAAGAATATGTCAGCTAGAAAATGGAAATTCCCATTTAGTCTAAAACACAGTCATTGCTTCCAAAATGCAAATCAAATTCTTAATCTAAATTTTATAAGTATTCTTAAATGCTAAATAATATGTTTTAAACTATTAACACTGTCCTCTGATAGATTGTAGAACTTGTTTGTGGTTCTGCTTTAGGAATGACACTGTCCATTTACTTCACCTACCAATCTTAATAAGTAATATCACACACTCTTCACTAGATCTCCAAGCTAAGTAAAAAATAATCTTTTGTTAATTTTTTTTTCTAATTTGTTATATATGACAGCAGAATGAATTATAGTTCTTATTACACATATAGAGCACAATTTTTCATATCTGTGGTTGTATACAAAGTGTATTCACACCATTCGTATCTTCATACATGTACTTAGGGTAATGATGTCCATCTCATTCCTCTTTTCTATCCCCATGCCCCCTCCCTTTCCCTCCCACCCCTTTGCCCTATCTAGAGTTCGTCTAATCTTCCCATGCTCCCCCTCCCAACTCCACTATGAATCAGCCTCCTTGTATCAGAGAAAACAATTGACATTTGTTTTTTTGGGATTGTCTAATTTCACTTAGCATTATATTCTCCAGCACCATCCATTTACCTGAAAATGCCATGATTTTATTCTCTTTATTTCTGAGTGATATTCCATTGTGTATATAAACCATATTTTCTTTATCCATTTATCTACTGAAGAGTATCTAGGTTGGTTCCACATTTTATCTATTGTGAATTGTGCTGCAATAAACATTGATGTGGCTGTGTCCCTGTAGTATGCTGTTTTTAAGTCCTTTGGGTATAGACCAAGGAGTGGGATAGCTGGGTCAACTGGTGGTTCCATTCCAAGTTTTTCAATATCAAGTTTTTCAATATCAAGATTCTCCAGACTGCTTTCCATATTGGCTGCACTGATTTGCAGTCTCACCAGCAATGTATGAATGTGCATTTTCCCCCACATCCTTGCCAACACTTATTGTTGTTAGTATTCTTAATAGCTGCCATTCTGACTAGAGTGAGATAAAATCTTAGAGTATTGATTTGCATTTCTCTAATTGCTAGAGATATTGAACATTTTTCATATATTTGTTGATATATATATTATCATATATTTATATTATATTGTATATGACCTATATGTCCTTCTGAGAAGTGTCTATTCAGTTCCTTGGCCCATTTATTGATTAGTTATTTGGTTTTTGGTGTTTACCTTTTTGGGTATTTTATATACCCTAGAGATTAGTGCTCTATCTGATGTGTGAGTGGTAAAAATTTGCACCCAAGCTGTAGGCTCTCTATTCACCTCACTGATTTTTCTTTTGCTGAGAAGAAGCTTTTTAGTTTGAATCCATCCCATTGATTCTTTGTATTAATTCTTGCACTATAGAAGATATAAGTCTTATTAAGGAAATAGGGGCCTAATCCAATATGATGGAGATCTGGGCCTACTTTTTCTTCTATTAGACGCAGGGTCTCTGGTTTAATTCCTAGGTCCTTGATCCACTTTGAGGTTTGTGCATGGTGTGAGATAGGGGTTTAATTTCATTTTGTTGCATATGGATTTCCAGTTTTCCCAGCATCATTTATGGAAGAGGCTATCTTTTCTCCAATGTATGTTTTTGGTACCATTGTCTAATATAAGATAACTGTAATTATGTGAGTTAGTTTCTGTGTCCTCTATTCTGTACATTGGTCTACCAGTCTATTTTGGTGCCAATACCATGCTGTTTTTGTTACTATTGCTCTGTAGTATAGTTTAAGGTCTGGTATAGTGATGCCACCTGCTTCACTCTTCTTGCTAAGGATTGCTTTAGCTATTCTGGGTCTCTTATTTTTTTTCAGATGAATTTCATGACTGCTTTTTCTATTTCTGTGAGGAATGTCATTGAGATTTTGATTGGAATTACATTAAATCTGTTAGTGCTTTTGGTAGTATGGTCATTTTGACAATATTAATTCTGCCTATCCAAGAAGGGAGATCATTCCTTCTTTTAAGGTCTTCATTAATTTCTTTCTTTAGCATTCTATAATTTTCATTATAGAGGTCTTTCACCTCTTTTGTTAGGTTGATTCCCAAGGTGTTTTTTTTTTTTTTAGGCTATTGTAAATGGGTAGTTTTCCTTATTTCCCTTTCAGAGGATTTTTCACTGATATACAGAAATGCTTTTTGATTTATGGGGTTGATTTTGTATCCTGTTTCTTTGATGAATTGATTTACTAGTTCTAGAAGTTTTCTGGTGGAATTTTTTGGATCTTCTAGGTATAGAATCATATTATCAGCAAATAGTGCTAATTTGGGTTCTTCTTTTTCTATCTCTATCCCTCTAATTTCTTTCATCTGTCTAATTGCTCTGGCCAGTGTTTCAAAAACTATGTTAAATAGAAGTGGTGAAAGAGGACATCTCTATCTTGTTCTAGTTTTTAGAGGGAATGCTTTCAATTTTTCTCCACTTAGAATGATGTTGGTCTGGGGCTTAGCATAGATAACTTTTACAATGTTGAGATATGTTCCTGTTGTCCCTCATTGTTCTAGTGTTTTGAACATGAAGTGGTGCTGTATTTTATCAAATGCCTTTTCTGCATCTATTGAGATGATCATTTGGTTCTTATCTTTAAGTCTATTGATACGATGAATTACATTTATTGATTTTTATATGTTGAACCAAACATTTTGGGTGAGAAAATTCTTTGTCATGGGAGCTGTCCTATGCATTGTTTGATATTTAGCAGCATCTGTAGCCTCTACCTTCTAGATTTAGTAGGTTCTCCAAGTTGTGCCAATCAAAGTTGTGTCTCTAGATATTGCCAAATATCTCCTTCCCCCGTTGAGAACCACTGGATTAACGATAAGATAGAAGGGAGCTACTTTCTTTACATAAGTAGTAAAAGTCACACAGAACCTCTTCTAGAAATAAAACTCAACCCAGCACAAAACAGATTAACCTTTATATTAGTTGCCCTAAACATCCTCAGGCCATGTTCTAGATTGCCACTTGAAGGTTGGCATTGAAATCCATTTTCTCAGGAAAAGGAACAAAAGAGGTGGGAGAAGGGGAGGGCAGGAGCACTGGAATGTTAAATGATAGGATCCCACACCATTGTCAACTACAGAATATCATACACACTGCTGCATTAGTTTAATAAGCTATAAGATTTTCAAAACCTATTTTTGTATAAGACCCATTCAGTGTCTTTAAAAAATTCTAAATGTCTTGGTTTAAAGCCTCTTCTTTTTGAAAATATGAATGATTTTTCAGTTTTGTTTTCCTAAATAAATACAGAAATCTTTCAATTATAATCCTAATCTAATTAATTCATTTTTTAAAAAGCAGGATATGGACATCAGGTTTTTCATTTCACTAAACAGTCCCTGTAAATTCCAATGCTGCAGTTATCTATTGTCTCAGACTTTAATTGTGTTTGCCTGTTAAGGTCACTTCAATGTGAAAAGAAAAGGGAAGGATTCTGTTGTGGACATTTAAGGCAGTGTAATTCTGCTGTGGAGATTTAAAACAGTATCTTTTCACAGTCATTTCCCACCCATTTTCCTCACCCTACCCCCAATATTCAAACATATGCTCAGTACTTTCAGGAAGGAAGGAAAGCACCCAGGAGGTATAAAATGAGCAGGATTCAAATGTTTTGTCAGCTGGAGTTCTAACCAGCGACCAATTTTCACAAACTCTTGTGCGTTATTCAAATTATCATAATATTATTCAAATAATCATAACACAGCATTGGGTCTTTGACCTATTAATTATCCTTTCATCCATTCCCTCCCTGCTGCCGAGTTAATTAGTCAGATGGCGGGGTCTCTGCTTTATGTACATTATCTCAGCCACAGAAAGCCACAAAGTTGTGTCAGGAACGGCAGTGTTAGAGTCATCCTTTTCCGTCCTAATAATCATGTATGCAAATTATTTTTAATCTTTCTCTTCTTGTTAATAGCCTTACTATTCAGAGGAGAACAAGCTTCCTTCATCCTTTTTCCACTGTGTGTGTTTCAGAAGAGATGAGTGGCAGCCAGCCACCAGCAACTCTAGACTGCATCCTTGCCCCAGTTTTCCCTCTCCTTGAAACAGAGGAACTCTCTTCTTAGACATGTGGAATTCTCTTCAAATTCTGTCCTTTGCACCCCAAAGCCATGATTAAGTGTCCTTGATTGGCACTGGCAGTGGGATATGGCCTTGTCTTCTGCTATACCAACACTACTAGAATCATCATTTAGAAATCTAATCTCCAGCAGTTCACAGAGTGGCTTCCTGAAATTCCTTTCTCATGTAATGTGGAGCTTACCCTATGACATCAGCCTCAGTAAGTAAACAACAGACCACATATCTTATGTCACAAATGCCATAAGAGTGCTACTTTTTTATATACCTCTAAACAAACAAAATTTCCTATCATTTTTTTTTAGAATATAAGAGTCCCTTTCAGATAGATTGACAAGCAAGAATATTTTTGGAAATGCAAAATTGAAATTAGTATAGTTTTATTTTCCATTCTATCAGTGAAAGTTCAGTGAGGAAAACAGGAACTACTCTAGATATTTCAAACAGAGGGAATTTAATGATGGATTATTTTTAACAGTGATGCCAAAACAAAGAAACAAATGAGGATTGAAGACAATCTGAAGATTAGCAACAGCAAAAAGCCACAAGTCCTCAGAGAGAAAGGCTGGTAGCATTAGAACTAAGAATCTAGGCCTCCCAGTTGAAGACAGAATCACAAAGCTGGAAACTAACCCATTAAACAGGAGAAAGGGAGCCATATCCTAGATGTTTCCTTCTCCCTGATGGTGTAATCTCTTTCCAGAACTCCATTGATGGAATTTAGCTAGAAGCCAGGTACAAAGAAGCCTAGAAAACATTTTTGGAGAAGAGTGGGAGATAAGTCTGGGAGTTAGATCCATCTTTTCTTGAAGTTTTAGTTGAGTGAGCATAGAGTTAATCAACATTAGTTAAATGAGATATCCATGAGACCCATAGATAAAAGCACATAAATCCAGCCCCTCTCATCTAGAATTCATGAAAACTTAGAAGTTCATTTCACTCTTACAAGAAGTTTATTTCCTTCACTATCTACATTCATTCCCTGAATAAGAATAAGCAAGGCAAGTTAAAGGAATAAACAAAACTATCTATGAAACCAATTGTTGCAGATATATTGGTACCTCTGTAATGCTGCACTTCGCAGGATAAATGACCCTCCGATGATGTGCAAGTCCTAATCCCCAGAACCTGTATGTATGTGCTACTTTACGTGGCAAAAAAAAAAAAAAAAAAAATTAGAAAACTTTTTTGCACATGTGATTAAGAACCTTGAGATTAGGAGATTATCCTGGAATTATCTGGTTCCATCTAATAACACAAGTCTTTAAAATGGCAGAATCTTTCCTGGCTACAATGAAAGAGAGAAGGATAATAGAAAGTGGTGTCAGAGAGGCTTGAAAGGATCTCTATCTACAATGTCTGGTTTTGAAAAGTATAGAAGGAAGACAGAAGCCAAGGAGTCCTAGAAGCTGTAGATTGCAAAGAAGAGATTCTACCTACTCCATCCACCGCCTTTCATCAGTTTTCCCACCATGAAACTGGATCGTATCCTTCAGCATACAAACACGGATGTTACTTCTTCCATTTACAAAAACAAGCATACAAACTGTCTCATGACCCCCAGTTCCCTAGTAGTTTTAACTCTACTCTCTTTTGCTCCTGTTTGCAGCAAGTCCTTAACATTTTTAAAATACATATTCTGTTTAATTCCCCATTTCTTATTCTCTCTTACACCCACTCCCATAGGTACCTGTTTAAAGATCAGTCCTCAGCCTCATCTTACTTCTTAGCATTCACTCTCTTTCCCCACTTTTCTTCTGGAATATCAAGTGCTACTGTTTTGGGGGGTTTTTGTTTTGTTTTGTTTTTTTCCCTTTTCCCACAGGGTTCACTCCTTCTCTGTCTCCTTTGTTCCCAAAATTTCTCTTCTCCCTTTTCTCTTACATTGTCATGCCTCAGGACTTTGTTATCTTTCCTTCACTATCTATATCCATTTCCTTGATGTTTTAATCCCTTCTCATAGATTTTAATATCACCTACACCCTGAAGATTCACAAATTTTATACTCAATCCATGTTTCTGCAGAATTGTAGATCCAGATATCCAACTGCCTATATGTCTTCTCCCCTTGAATGTCTAATAGGCATCTCATATTTAACATGGCCAAACTGATTCCAGGTTCCTTCAAATCCACTCCTTCCTAGCCTTCTCTGTCTCCGTTCATGGTACCTCCTTCTTCCATTAGCCCAAGTCAGGAAACTTGGAACCATCCTTGACCTTTTGTTCCTCTCACATCTTGAAAACACACACAAATCTCAAAAAAAACTGAACATACCTAGTAGCTCCCTTCCCATTTTTCACTAAAAAGTTCTTGGAGACATGGCTGATTTTTAGACCTGGGTTGAGAAATGAGCCTGGATGATCTTATAGTCCCACATTTGAGAAAGTGCTCACATTTGGATAGGAACGTGTCAAAAGGACACAGGAGCCAACTGGAAAAGGAGATGATTTGAGAATCTAAGTAAATAATGGTGTTAATGGATAATGATCCATTGAATAAAGTAAGGTTGTTATTAATCAGTAGAGGAGAAGGAAAACTGCTTTGTTTCAGTAGAAAGCCAATTAATAAACTTGGAAGAAACAATAGAATTAGAAAAGTTATCATCTGACATTGCAATAACGATTGATTTATATAAGAATCATCAGTGCATGCTGAAATGAGTAGGTGAACATTTTATTAGTAGCAGAATATTTATTGCATAGCTTCAAAGTATCTCCCCACAAGACTTTAAAAAAAAAAATAGAAGAAGAAAAACAGTGTCTTTATAGGGGAGAAACTTGGCAAACACACAAATTTTACCAAGTAAACTTAATGGAAATGAGACAGTGGACAACATGTGCCTATAATTATATGATCCGTGTGCCTGCCATTAAATGAAGAACACAGCATCTCATCTGTGGTATTCCTGCCAAAAATGCAAGACCTACACCACCTAATCATGATAAAATATCAAACTCCAATTGAAGGACATTCTAAAACACAAAACAAAACAAAAACCTGGCTTGTATACCTGAAAATTGTCAATATTATTAAGGACAAAGACAGACTAAGGAACTATTCCTGATTAAAAGAAACTAGAGATGTAACCCTGAATACAATAGGTGATTCAAGATTTTCTTTTGCTTTAGTAACTATAATTGGAACAATTAGTGAAATCCAAATAAGGTGTAAAGGTCAGATAATGTTATGCCATTAATATTAATTTCCAGATTTTGATACTTGTTCTGGAGTTATGAAAAAAATGTGTGTGTGTGTGTGTGTGTGTGTGTATGGAGAAAGAGAGAGACAGAGACAGAAAACGCAAATGTGCATAGGAATTCATATTTATTCTTGAAATTTTTATAAGCCTAAAATCATGTCAAAATAAAAATATCTTAAATATGTATAGAACAATATCCAGATTCTTTCTTCTCACCACGGCTGCTCTTACCACCTCATCGCAGCTACCATCTTCTCCCACCCTGATCTGCAACAACAGGCTGCCCAATAATACCACTATTTCTGCCCTTGTCCCTGGCTGTCTGTCCTCAGCACAGCAGCCACAGTGGTTCCTTAAGAACTTGGATTGGACCATGGAGACTCTCTATTTGGAACTCTTAAGCAGCTGCTCCTCACTCAGAAAAAAAAATACCAAGCCCTCAGGAAGGCTCACAAGACATCCTGCCCCATGACTTGGAGCTCCTGCTGATCTCTTCTATCTCATCTCACTCTCTTCCGTCCAGACACATTGACATTCTTCCGTCTTTTGGGTCAAGTGTCTGCAGCATACTTTCTCAAGATTCTTCCTTCAGCCTTACATGTTTCTCAGTGGCGCTTATGCCGACCTTCTATTTTAAATTGCAATACTCTCATCTATTCCACCTTGTTCTATATCCTTCCATTACCTTCTGCATCATTTGCCTATTTATTCTGTCTACTATAAATTGTCTATTCCCAAATATTAGAATGTAAATTCCATAAGCATACAGTTTCGTGAATTTTGTTTATTAACATATCCTGGTACACTGCTTGTGAAAAGCAAATACTTAGGAAATATTTCTAGACTGACTGAATATATGCTTATGACTCTTCTGTTTTGTTTGTTTGTTTTTTCTTTTCTCAATATCAGGTTCCTGAGATTTATAATGTTCTTATATAGACTTAGAACTTTTTCATCTGTCACTACTATATAGTAGTCTATTGTATGCATTTTCTACAGTTCATTCAAAATGTGTAGATAGTGGTTTTATGTAACTTCTTTTTGTTTTTTTTTTTTTGCCTATGTTATGACTAACTATAGATATAAATATTCTTAAACAACTTCCAGTATACATGGACAAGTCTTTCTCTATGGTACATATTTAAGAATAGAATTTCTAGGTCATAAAGTATGTGCATCTTCAGATTTACAAAATAATGTCAAACTGTTTTCCAAAGGCATTGTTGAGAATGATTTTTTAAAAATTATATATTAGATCATGTCACTCTTCAGTTTAAGATATTCTACTGGTTACTTTCTTTTCTTTTCTTTTTTCCCTTTGGTATGGGGAATTGAGTCCAGCGGTGCTTAATGACTGAAGTACTTCCCCAGCCTTTTTTATTTTTATTTTATTTTGAGACAGGGTCTCACTAAGTTCCTTAGGAACTCTGTAAATTGCTGAGGATGGCCTCAAACTTGCCATCCTCCTGGCTCAGCCTCCCAGATTGTGGGGATTACAGGTGTGCACCACCACACCCAACTCTGCTGGTTCCTTATCCTACTGAGAATTAAGTCCAGACTTCTTTGTTGTTGTCTGGTATCTGCCTTGGTTTACTCTCACCTGTTTTTCTCACCTTGTCAACCATCTTTTATCACCCCTACTCTGCTCTAACCGCATGCAATATTTCTCTTCCAAAGAAAGAACCTATAAACTTTGACTTTACCTATAGCATCTTTCTGCTAGTTAATCACTTGGATTTAGTCCTCATTTATTCAAATCTCAAGATGTTACCTCTTAATAGAGACCTATCTAATGTACATGTGTGAGCAGAATAATATATTCTCAAAGATATCCACGACCTAGTCACATACAATCTGTGTATGTGGCAAAAGGGAAATAAAGTTGCAGATGGAATTCATATTGTTGACCTTCACTGAAGGACACTGTTCTGGATTACCTGGGTGGGTCCAGTCTAACTATACAAGTATTTTTCCCTCCAGAAAGGAGAATGTTTTCTGGCTATGGTCAGAAATAGATAGCACATGCATGAAGTGTCATGTTGTTGGCTTTGACAGAAAAGGTAGGGGACCACACAAGCCATGCATTTGAGAAGCCTCTAAATTCTGGAAAAAGCACAGAAAGATCTCTCCTCAGAACCTTCTGATTCCTTGATTTTAACCTAGTGAGGTCAACGTAGGATTTTTAACCTACAGACCTGTAAGACAATAAATTCAAATTATTTTAAACCACTAAATCTGTAGTAATTAATAAATTAACAAAGCAACAATAGAAGACTAGAACATTGAAGGGAAAGCGAGAAATGAGAGACGGGTAAGAGAGAAAGGAAAGATGGAGACCAGGCAGAGATACATAGGAGAGTTTATTTGCCAGAGTTGACAAATAAAGGTCATTGCTCTATAGGAGAGAGAGGAAAAACAGCCTTGGGTTCTGGGACTTTTATGGGGGAAGCTCTGGAACCAGAGCCAGGCAGGTCCTATTGACTGCAGTTAAGGGTGGGGTTGGTATGAGGGAGTGGTGAGCCTTTCTCAGGAACACCCTTGGGCGGGAAAGTGAAACTTTTTCCTTAAAATGTTGGCTGTCACTGAAGATGGCCATCCAGATGCTAAACAAGGACCTTATATACATGCCTAAAATGACAACTACCCCCAATTCTTTATACTCCTCCTCTTCTTTATTTTTCTTTGTAGCCTGGAGCACTACCTGCCATTTTACTGTTTATTTATTTGTTATTATTTATTGCCCGTCTCCAGCAAGTTACAAAAGGCAGAGAGTTTTTCTGCTTTATTCTCTGTTGTATCCATGGTACCTAGTACCAGGTATCTGAGCAGAAAGGACAAGTGTCAATAAACAGCGGTTGAAAAAATATTGAATTTGTGGGTTTACATTAATAGGAGCAGCCATTTCTGAAACTGCTTTTATGCTGTCCATCCAGGCAATAGCAGATTTAGAATTTGCCATGACACCATCAGTGTACTCTTCAGATTCTGCCTTAAAACAGTCACTTTAAGGATGATTTTCATTTTTCTGCAGTAAAACTCACGAAACAGCAATACATCTATGCATCCAGGGCTGATTATATTTAGGATGACCTGCAGGATTCGGCAGGAGGGACTCTTCAACTCCCTTTAATGAATGGATAACATTTCCCCAATCTCATCGACTGTTTAGAGAACCTCTTTTAGCTGTAAATCAGCTCTATGACCTAAGAACAGGGCAGGGGATTGTCAAAGTCCCTTTACTGAGTAATTCCAGAAATGCCTTAAAGCTCAACAAAGGAGGGATCTGACATTAGAAAGCTGGAATTTACAACCTCAGGGAAAGGCCCAGGAGGGCAAAACAAAACAGCAGGCTGAAAGCCCAAGGAGATCTTTTCAGTCTTTGCTTACAAAAGTCTTCATGTCCCTGTGAAAGACTTTTTTTTTTCAACAAAGCATATTAATTTGCTAAAACTCATCTTAAATTGTAACTATGATTGTAAATCATTGATTTGTCATGATTTGTTCTAATGTTCCAGGAGGTGATCAGATAAACAAACTGCTGTAGGTCTGTTAGGCTGAAAGAGCCATGAAATAGCCTTCTCCTGAGGACTTGACAGGAACCTTTGGATGCTAATGGTAAAGAGCTCAGGTCACCTTCTTTGACCTGTGAAGCAGCATGACTGGCTGGGTAAACACCAAGAAAGTTGAACATGCCTTTAAGCCCAGCAAAGTGTTTTGGAGCCTAACTTCACTCAAGAAGTTATTTTGATTTCCAATAAGGATTCCCCCCCCCCCAGGATTAAAAAAAAAAAAAAAAAAAAAAAACCAAGAACTTTTTTTCATCTGCAAACACATTATGTAGATTTATTACTTTCATCAAATGAAACAAGAATTTGATCTGTTGGTTCATCTTTTTATTTAGAGCAACATACTTATTAGAATTCCACCCAATTAAAATTAACACTACCAATTATTAACTAAAAACCTATAAAAACTTGGGACTAGGGATGTAGCTCCATTGCTACTAGAGTACTTCAGCACCACACACCAAAAAAGAATTCTCCGCCCCTCATAAAAACTCTTTTACCCATCCTTTAAGAGTTGCTCATCCAAACTGCATCCAAACTAGGATATATTATTTTCTGATGCTTTTATTAGTGCACTATAATTATACACAATAGTGGGGTCTTCTTGTAAAATGATTGTTCCACTTCAGTCCCTAGTACTTCTCTTTTTCTCCTCTCCTTCCTTCCCCCCTCCCCCTTCCTCGACTCTACTGGTCTTCTTTCTATTTATTTATTGTCTTTCAATTAGTGCATTAAAGTTATACTTAAAAGTGTGATTCATTGTGATATATTCATAATGCACAGAGCACGATTTGGTTAATTTCATTCTGCAATTCTCCCCCATTCCCATCCCTCCTTCCTCTTCCTCTACTCCACTATTCTCCCTTCTTTTCATGAGAAGCTCTTTAACTCCTTATTTTTCTCTAGCTTCCACATGAGAGCAAACATTAGGCCTTTGGATTTCTGAGTCTGTTTGTACGCTTAGCATGATGTTCTCCAGTTCCATCCATTTACCAACAAATGACATAATTTCATTCTTCCTTATGGCTGAGTAAAACTCTATTGTGTATATATACCACATTTTCTTTATGCATTCCTTTGTTGACAGGCCTTTGGGCTTCTAGGATATATTCTTAACTATTGGTTTGTTGAATTTTTATTTGAATATATAAAATAACCTCAAGCGTGGGCCAGCCTCAGGTAGAATTTAAAACAAACAAACAAATGAAAAACCAAGATGAAGCCACATCTTTAAACCAGCTAAAAGACTGGGCCACTAAACAAAAATCTGTAGAGCTAAGGATTCATTCATTCTCACAACCAGAAGTTTTTCTTACAAAAATATGTCCTCCTCAAAAAAGTCTTGCTTTCCTTTCACTTAGCTTTTCACATTTGTATTCTTGGTCTTACAGCTTTGGAGAATAATACTTTGTATTTGTAAAGCAGCTTTCGCTTTCATCAAGGACTTGGCTAAATAGGAGCCTTCCTGATTTAGCTAAGGTGGTCACATGGAGAGAAGGGAATTCCTCAACAGATGCGATCATTCTTAAGAATGATAAGTACAATGATTAATTTGGAGTAAAAATAGAGCAAAGGGGGACAAACCTACTGAGAAAAGATAGACCTTCTCCTGAGGACTTGACAGAAAGGGTGGGAAAATTGTTGAATGAAGCTAATCAAATAACAGAACAATTGATAAGTAAATGACTAAGTGAAGCAAGCATAATATGTATTACACGTTTATGTCCATATTTTGAAGAGTTAAGTAAATTTAAAAATCTCTATAAGTTTAAAGGATGAAAATGAGCAGGATAAAAATTTTACAAGAATATTGTTCTGGTAAAGGGACAATTCATTTATCCTACGCCTATTATGTGTTAGTTAATGGAAACAGAAAGGTGTATTATCATTTGCTCTTAGAGGGCCAAAGGCCTCATAAGAGAAATATAGATAAGGATACAAATGCAATGAATGAGTTTTGATATTAGATTGATAAAATACCAAGGATAAGCTTTAATTATGTTTTATAATAATAGCATTGTGGCAATTTAGGAATAGAGATGAAGTATGTTGCTCAAGTTGGTAGAAGATAGAGGCAAAAAGGAACTCAAGTAATCTGACTGCAGGGCCATGCTCTTGACTTCTTTATACACTGCCCCTAGTGAAAATGCACAAAAATTAAAGGTTGTAAGGACAAATGTAACTACAAGTGTCTGAAGTTCCATGCTCAGAATTAGAAAGCTGATTTCTTATTGGCTCCTATTTAAAAAAAAAAAAAAGGCCAGCCAAGCTAGGACCTTGAAACAGATAGCCATCTTCCTTCAGTTTTGGACATTCTTTCTCTTGGTTCAATATTAATTTTGGAATACAGAGGAATGAGACTTATTTAAATGACCCCAAGTAAAACAGCATTTTATCCAAAGAGTGGAAATAGATATGGGTAAAACCTCTTGTTATGGTTTAGATGTGGTGTCCCTCAAAATCTCACATGTGAGACAATGCAAGGAGGTTTGGAGGAGAAATGATTGTGTTCTAGCCTTAACCTAATCAGTGAATTGATCCCTGATGGGACTAACTGGGTGGTAACTGGAGGCAGGTGGGGTGGTTCACTGGGGAGGCTGGAGGAAGGGATTCATTGGGAGTGTGGATTTGGGGTGTATATTTTGTAGCTCTCTCTCTCTCTCTCTCTCTCTCTCTCTTTCTCCTTGCTGATCATCATGTGAGCTGCTTCCCTCTAGCACATGTTTCTGCCATTATGTTCTGCCTTACTTTGAGCTCTGAGAAATGGAGCCAGCCACTTATGGACTGAGACCTCTGAAACAGTGAGCCCCTAAATAAACCCTTCCTCCTCTAGAGTTGTTCAGGTCAGGTCTTTCAGTCACAGAAGCAAAGAAGCTGACTAAACCACCCTTGCCGCAGGCCAGGTTCATAGAAAGACAAACCACCTAGCCTGATGGGAAGAACAAGGAACTGTGAAGGATCTGCCTGGAGAGGGTGAACAAGTCAGAGTGTTCATGTCCAGGATGGCTCCAGGAGCCCTCTCAGCACAAAGAGCTGGTAGAGCCTGTGCCATCAGAATGATCTGTCTTTCTAGTCTGTTTTTTCTGATTTTAGAGCTACCCACCAATAATCTATACTCTCTTCCCTTATCTATTTTTCTCTCTCAGTTTAGACTGCTATTTAAAAAAAAAAACACAAATTTAGGCTCTATGGCTTAAAAACAACATAAATTTGGATTCTGGATTCTAGAAGTCCAAGATCAGGGTTCAGTATAGTCAGTTTTGGTAAGGCACCTTCCAGATTTCAATTTATAGACTCTGTCTGCTGATGTGGTGGAGAAAGCGGGAGAGAGCTCTTTGGGGTCACATTCCTGAGGACTCTACTCTCATGACCTAATCACTTCCAGAGCTCCCACTTCCTAACACCATCACCTTGGGAGTTAGCTTTTTTTTTTTTTTTTTTTTTTTTTTTTTTTTTTAGTTGTAGATGGACACAACACCTTTAAGTGTTTACTTACTTTTATGTGGTGCTGAAGATTGAACCCAGTGCTTCACACATGCTAGGCAAGCGCTCTACTGCTGAGCCACAACCCTATACCTAGGAGTTAGCATTTTAACATAGAATTTTGAGGGGAACAAACACATTTAGTCCATTGTACAATCTCACAGTTTGTGCAAGCTCACAGATTCTGCTTCCTCATCATTTCAACACATGAGTGGGCCTGACCATCTCAGACTTTGGTTCTTTGGCTTCAGCTAATTCCTTCATAAATCTCATATCAAATATTTTAGTGAAGAAGGTCCTGATTGGCAAGCCAATTTCATCATCTCTGTTTAGAGAGAGCTTTTGTGCCAATTGACTTTATAGGTGGTAGGTCAGCCCATCAAATAAGTAGCCCTTACTTGAAATGACTGTGTATTTATAGAGGTGTGTGAGGTTGGTGGGGGTAAGGCAGTGTGTGAGAAGACGTGGGGGGGCCTCCATGGGTCGGAAGTCTCCCACTCCCACTGAAGGTGAGGTTAAGGGCTGTTCACCTGTGCATGGGTCCATGTGTGTTGATTTTCAGGATTTTCTAAGCCCATACATCCCATTTAATCTCACTGCCCTCAGAGGTAAGAATCATTGCCTCCATCTGCAGGTTGTAAAAGTGGTTAAGTGACTGTCTATGACAGAGCATGAATTTGAACTACATCTACATCACTCCAAGGCCTTGTTTCCTCCACAATTCCATGCTGCTTGCCACCACTTCACCCTGAACAGTCTCCGACAAGCAAGAACTGAGGAGACACTGAAGACAATACAAATATTTTTTTGAATCAGGCTCTGAAGTAAAAAGTCTAAATAAACTATAGATATTCCCATATTTTTAGTTTCAATATAGAGAAAATGGGAAATTAGCATCCTCCAGTTACTGACACTAAATCCAGCTCAGATGCAAATATCTGAATCATATGATCTCTCAAAGGTATGAGAAGAGCAAGCATTTGTATAACATTAACTGTGATCAGAACCCTTTGTTTAATGTACACCAGTTCCTTTAATCCTTATGACAATCATATGAAGCAGGTGCTTTCCCATATTCATTTTATAGATAAGGAAACTGAGGCAGGGTGTGGGAAGAAACCTGCCCAATGTCACCTAGCTCTAAGCTGTAGAGCCAGGTCTCAAATCCAGCCTGAATGACTGCACAGCCCATAGGGACTATGCTCATCCATTGTTCTGTACTTTTCAGGCATGTGCAAAAATACCTTCCTCTATGAGCATGTACCAACTTTCCTCTGAAGCAATGGGAAAAGTTTCATTTTTTAGATGCAAATAAGTTTTTCCATAATAACAGAGATGTAAATCTATCATGGGTAAAAGCCTGTCAAGGTTTTTTAAAGCAGCTCCATATACCAATATTTGAATTATTGTTTCAATCCCATAGAATTACCTTTCCATCTGTTTAGTACTGACATGTGAAGAGCAATGAGTCACAAGGAAATCTGTAAACAATACAGTATAAAGCATTAATTGTATCATTTACTCTTGAAAAACGATGGTTCCTGAGTATTGAAGTGTTCTCATTGTTGCTATAACAACTTCAGCTTGCTATTATGATTCTCGCTGTTCAGTGTGAATGCTTATGTTTATCAGAACAAAGGTTCATGAGGTTTAAAAATATTGTGTATCTGTGATGCATGTCACTTAGCCAATTCATTTATAAAGGAGAATAATGAGCAACTGGCAAAAGGTAATGAAATTCCTCGAGAAATGAACCCTGAAAAGTTCATTGTGAAACATGCTTTGCATAAAGCATGCTGACAGTGGTCCTGCAGGATTCTCACACCAGCCTCTCTGCAGCATGTGACCCAGGACTCAGTTGCTCTGTGCTGGCTGTAAACCCAGCAGCCAGAACAATGGCATGGTCATTTGCTGAACAAATTGTATACAAATGTTAGACTCTTCCCTTTTAAGGTCACAGTCAATCTGGTGTCTTCAGTTTATCTCCCATCAATATCAAGTAGAACACGTGACATTTGCCTTAACCTTGGGAGACACATTTTTCTTAGTTCCTAAATTCTTGCTTTCATCTTAATTTTCCTGAACAAAAAAAAAAAAAGGCATAGCCAGCAAGTAATTAAACACTGCTAAACTGTTAATATTCAAAGAAACAGATTTCTTATGAATTAAAATTTAGAGATATCAATAAAATTTTTAAATTATAGAACTAATTTCACCTTTATTGCTCCCTTCAAATATAAATGATCAGCAAGGGTTCATGGTGCAAGCAAAAAGCATCTAAAAGCCAAGGTTACAGGTAGCTTCTTGCAAAGAGAAATTCCCAAGGCACTGTTGAGTCACTCAAATAAGCCCACACCTCCCACAGCCCTGGTCAGAAGTGTCAGTAACCACTGGAGCAAGGGACAGACATCTCTGAATTCCCAGGAGTAGGTCTTGCTCTAACTGGGATCATCCATAGATTCTTTCTAAACCACGTGGACAGGAAAGGAAACAGAAGCCTGGGGCTGTAGTCTGGGTAAAGAAGTACACACCTGCCAGCATTTTGTTGCCTTTTTTCTTTCTTTCTACACTACTTATTCCCTTCACACATACACACACACACACACACACACACACACACACACACACACACAGGAGTAGAGAGAGGGAGAGAGTAAAGCATGTAAAACCTGTGTAAAAAGCTTTAAAAAAATGTGTTTGTGTTTGCATGTGTGTATTGCAATACTTGATAAAATTTCTCATAGGGGACCTAGTCAAAGTTTTAGAGCAAAATGAAGTTTTGATATAAAAAATTTTTGAAGATAAAATCAAAAGTATTCAGGATGTGTGGAGGTCATGGAATGAAACTGGAAAATAGGGATGGGACCAAAACAACATATGACAAATACCTCTAAAAGTCTCTTGAATGAAATACATGGTAGCTGGAAAAGTATTTTTGAAATATCTAGAACTCAATTCTCAGATGCAATAAATTGTAAGATGCACCATAGATTTAAAAGAAGCTTTTCCAGAGGAGAAAAGCTTACAAATTAATTGTGTGTAAACATTTACTTTAATAATTGACAAAAGTGATCATATATTCATATAATTATAGACACTTTTCCCGTTCAGTATAATGAGCAAAGTTTGAGTTGGATATTTGTTTGGGTATATTGTACAAAGAGACTTTGGATTCACTCCTGGGCCCTGATAGATATGCCTGGTGTCATACTGACAGTCTGTCTATCACAACCAGTGCTCATCATCTTAGTTTCTTTAGCCCTTCAAGATTGACAGTATAATTCTGAGGGATATTGAAAAATATCAGAGTTTTTTCTGCATTTTCTATTTGGTTAAACTAATAGATTCATATTTTTCCTTCATTAAATTACATATCACTGAAACTTAAACAGCTTTTTTTGAAAGTTAGCCCAAAGCTTTTGACAGATGTGTTACTCAAAAGTTGAACTTCTTCATGGCCTGTCCTGGCATGGTGTCACTTTCCATAGAAAAACCAATCCTGAAGTTCAGAAATAATCGAAAAGCAATTTAAATCTTTAGTGCAATATTTAAAAAATGCCAAAAAAGGATTTTATTTATGTCTCATAGGAAAGCCTATTTAAATATTCTCTTTCCATCTCTCTCTCATTCCTGCTCCTTCACCCTGACCCCCACCACAACAAAACAAAACATCTCCCTGAGACTGCCTAAAGCCCGCCCCCTTTCTACATGTTCTCTTTCTTCTCTTCCCTCCTGCTTTCTGGATTTCTTTCTCCCTTCCATGTGAAACCCTCTACCTTCCCAGTGTCATTCTGCAAAGTTGGCTGCCTTCTTCTCACCCGTGGCCTGATATTTTCTTTGCAATGGTAGGCATTCAGCACTTGAGTGATAATTATTTGAGTATGTCAATAGACAACCTCAAACTCTACTAGCTTGGAAAGATCTTGTGTATGTAGGACTTAGCCATTTCTACACCCTTAAATTGAATTGCTTGGCAAGTATCAGTAAATTTTAATAACATGTAGCCACGTAGAATCATTTTAAGAGCATTTTAAGCAACACTCAACATATCTAGATTTAATTATAGGTCAATATTAGTTGTTTAAAGGCTAATCTTGTATATTGTATACATTTATAGATAATAACTGCATCAGGACTATTTGATCTGCATGCAACTGGCAATTTTCTCATATTGGTTTTAAGAAGCATCTTAATTTCAGCATGGTTATGTTATTTAGTTGAGGAAATATGCTATTTGGGGGTACTTCAGGGCTTCTGTGGGTCATATAGAATCATATATACATATATGATATTAGGAAGAAGTTATTTTGCTTTCTAAATTATACCCCAAAATTTTAAGTTAGAATATTTCTGATGATATTAGTAAAGCCTGTAATTCTGCACAATTTGTGTTGTTCTTCTTTCATTTAAAAAATTGAGGTATAACTAATTTCATACAGTATTCACTTAGTGTTAAGTACTGAAGTTATTGACAAACACACAGTCACATAACCACCACCTCCATCAAACTGTAAAACAGTCCAGTCTGTGTAGTTTTTCCTTTTCCAGAGTCTCAGGTAAGGGGAATCCCTATGCATCATTCTAAATTTGGTTTTCTTTGTTTATCAGGAGGCATTTGAAATCCATTCACATTTTGTTGAGTGTATCAGAAATTCATTTCTTTTTTATTGCTACATAATATTCCATTGTAATGCATCACAGTCCATTTCTTAGTTTCCCAGTGAAGCAACATGGTTTTGAGCAGCTGTTTTGTATGTGGTGCAAGGAGTCGGGGTTCATGACAGTTAGAAAGTGACTCTGGGTTTCTAGTTCTCAGACCAAAGGTCTTCATAGAGATTTTTGCTGTTCTAACATAATTTTAAATAACTATCTTTCCAAATCTTGTTTTCTAATTAGTTTTTATTGACCATTATTTCTGTGGGGTTGTGAAGTGGAAAAAAAGTAAATAAACTATGAAATTCAGAATTTTAAATGACCTGACTTCAAATCTAATATCGAACAGTTATTTAATGTCTCTAATCTTTCAGTTTCCCTATTGTGATAGAGAGCCAGCCCTTTCATACCTCAGTCCTCATCCTGACTCTGTCATTATTATGAGATATTAATTCATAGTCAAGGTTTCTGCCTGTTCAGGATTTTTATTTTTGCTTTTGTTTTGCCTCCTTTCTCTTTCCCTTCCTTTCTTTCAAGCACCAGTAGACCTAAAAGGACGTGAGTGGTTTAGCAGAACATCATAAGTCCTTACTAGTCTTTCTTGCATTTACTTCACTAAAAGCCACAGATGGAACATCTCAGAAGAAATGGGAAGAGAGAAAGACCTCCTCTCCAGATAGAAGTATTTTGGAGGAGGATTAAGGGTGGGACAGGACCAGTGAAGGGCAGTTCAGAGAAGACTGAGATGACAGAGAGAAAGCCCTCCCAATTAGGGCCTCAGAGTATGGCAACACCAAAAGAGGAAGACCTCAGAGTGGAAAAAGCAGGCCTCATATCCAGCAATACAGGAGTTTAGGCAACCTTGCCAAAATCTTTCTGTGCCCTAGACGTAGAGGCACATCTGGACCTCATGAGGGCATAGAGACAGGGGAGTGGGAATAGGGACATCTTGTTGGCACTCTGTGGGTTCCAATGACCAGCATCATCCCTCCAAAGTTAGGCACTACGTAAGTTCCAGGAGACCTGGGGAAGCCCAGGACCCGAGGAAGGTGGGATCCCAACAAAGACCAAGAGTTTTCCCCTTTTCTGCCAATATAATAGAATCAGTACTCAGAGTCAGAAATTAGGCTCAGAGAAAATAAATAAAGAAATTTTATGTCTTTCACAATGGATCTTGTAAGTCCACTCCACTTTGTTCTGCTTTCCATGTTTTTTTAAAAAATGTATAAGTGAGGATACAAAGTATCTATGAGGTTCATGGGTGTGATCCTGCATTTCGGTGGTCACAGTTAAAGCCCTATTTCTATGAGAAAGAAGGAAATCATTATAATCCTTAATTCATCCTAGTAGTCATTTCTTTTCTTTCTTTTTGAAATTTTTGTAATGATACATGGACAGCATGTCTTTTATTCTTCATTTTTATGTGGTGCTGAGGATTGAACTCACTGCCTCACACATGCTAGGCAAGCCCTCTGCCACTGAGCCCCAGCCCCAGCCCTAGCCCAGTCATTTCTTTATGAATACTTTGTTACTAGGTTTTACTGCTATACTTGCTTAGGAAAAGGAGCATGTGGGTGAAGTGGCATATTTTTTTTTCTAACAATTTCCACTTGTCCCAGTTGAACACATTGAAAGTAAATTGATATACCATACACATAGTTCATAGCCTCTCCAAATATTGATTGTCATCTTATGATTTACTCATTCATACATTTGTTCCATCACCAAGTGCTTAAGCAGGTTCCAGACACCACAGTCAACACATTAATGACACCTGGATGTGTGCGAAGTCTTTAACTACTCTAATCTGATCTTTCTTTTATTCTTGACATGTATCTGACCTCCATTTTCTGAGGATGAAAATCAGACCCAGGGAACATGCCTAAGTCCCTGACAGAGTTCAAGGGTTCAGACTCCTTTCATTAGAAGACAGGAATTCTAAATGGTGAGAAAGCCCCACTGTTAACCTACAGTGAATTCCCAGAATCCTACTAATAGCACTTAAAAAAAAGAGAGAGAAGAGAGCTTCTGTCATAATGGGAAGACACACTAATACTGATGTACTTTTACTCTGAGGAGCCCCTGAAACTGTATAGGCCCAGGAGTCTTTCTGGGTAAACTAAGAACCTCTCTAAAATGAAATCAGTGGTTCAAACACTGAAAAATAAAAAAAACTTTGCAATTATTTGGTGATTGTTTTTTCCAAATTAAACACCTCTTCAATTTGCTGGCATTATGGATAGTTGGAGTGAAAGTTTTAAATATCTGAAGCAGAATTGTTTGCACCTTAAAATATATAAAAAAAATGGCATTTGAGCTGGCACAATTCCAATCTTCATTTTTTAAAATTTGAAATTTTTTTTTTAAACAAAACAAAACTGACTTTAAAGTTCTTAGGCCCCTATTGATAATTCTTCCCAGAAAAGACAAACCTGAAGCATTGGTTTTGTGTTGCTAAATTATAGTCATTCATACTAGTAAATTCTGCTTACAGATAAAGTATTAAGGAACAAAGAGAATTCTAGCTTTATTTAAAGACAAGCAATCTAAACAGGAATCATTAAATACAATTTGCAAGCTTTAATTAAAGATTAAACATTTTCAAATTGGAAAGCTAGTGGAAGAATATTGAGAAACAGCTAAAAAAAAGAGATTAGACGGGGAGCCCTCTTCCAGGGTGATACCTAAAACACAAAGAAACTGCTCTCTCCTTCCCAAGACCACCCACAAGTAGCAACTGGTAGAATGGATCTCACTGGTAAAATAATCATAGCAATAATGTAATAATGCAACTTACTCCATTTTGCCAAAAGTACAAGGAGAACAGGGTTGGATGCCCAGAAACTTGGTGAAGTAACACTCACTCATTCTTCAACTGTGAGCTGACAGTGTTCTCAAGTGCACATGGAATATTCATTAAGATACATCATATTTAGTTAGTCTTGATATTTAAAATAATAGAAATCATACAAGGTAGATTCTCAGAACACAACGAAATTAAACTAGAAAACAATAATGGAGAGACACCTGAAGATTCCCAAGCACTGGAAAATTAGAGAAAGCCCTTCTAAGTAACATACAGATTATAGAGAAACCTCTATGAAAATTTAAAGACATTTTGAGCTAAATGAAAATATAAATATTAAAATTTGTGGGGTGCAGCCAAGCACAGCTTAAAAGAACATTTGTAGCCCTGAATGCCTACACATGGAAAACAAAATATCTAAATGAACGATTTAAGTTTCCAGCTCAAAAAACTATAAAGAAGCTTGGTGCCATGGCACATGCCTGTAATCCCAGTGGCTTGGGAGGCTGAGGCAGGAGGATCTTGAGTTCAAAGCCAGTCTCTACAAAAATGAGGCACTAAGCAACTCAGTGAGATCCTGTCTCTAAATAAAATACAAAAATAAAGCTTGGATGTCACTCAATGGTTGAGTGCCCCTGAGTTCAATCCCCAGTACTCAAAACATACACACACACACACACACACACACACACACACACACACACATATGATCAAATTAAACCTAAAGAAATCAAAAAGAAGTAAATAATAAATATTGAGCAGAAATCAATGAAAATTTCCCAAATATCAGGAACAAGTCAAGGATATCCACTCTTGTAACTTTCATTCAACTCTGTACCAGAGGTAAAAGTCAGGGCAATTGAGTAAGAAAGTGAAACAAAAGGCATCTAAATTTGAAAGGAAAAAAAACTATTTCTATTTGCTGATGACATGATCCTATCTAAAGAAAATCTTAAGGAATCCAGTAAAATTGGGGGGGGGGCATTAACAAGCTCATCAAACTTGCAGGATACAAGAACAATATAAGAGTTAGTTATATTTTGATGAGCTATCAGTCAAAGTAAATTTCAGATTTCAAAGAGTCTAATTTCTTGCGATGACCAGTTTTGAAGTGTGACAGAAGCAATAGAAAGCAAGACAGAAGGAGAGGTAAAAATGATCAAGAATCATCAGGTAAAAAAAACCTCAAGCCAAGGTGTTAAGGCTTATACAAACATGAAATTATACAAAACTGACTTATACAAAAATAAAATTAAGAAAAAAATGAAATTAAGAAAAAATCTGTATTGATAATGACATAAAAAATAAAATATTTAGGAATACATTTTTTATTTTCTATTTTATTTATTTAATTGCAGTGCTGGGTCAGGTCCTCACGCATGCTAGGCAACACTAATTTAGAAATAATTTTAAAAAGGAGTAAAAGCATTGTTAAAAGATATTAGAAAAGACATGAATAAATAGAAAGAAAACCCAAATTTGTGGATTAGAAGACTTAATATTGTTAAGGTAGAAATACCCTCCAAATTGGTTAACAGACTGAATATAATCCATATCAAAATTATAGGTGGGCCTTTACAAATATTGAGAAAATGGTCTTGACATTTACATGGAACATGTATTCATATGACAATACACAAGGCCTTTATTATATTTTATTTCTTAAACTGGATAGCAGGCATATAGGTGTTTGTATTTGTTACATTATTTTTAGTATCATTCTCTTACATATTTAAAAAAGGAATATAGCTTATGCAAATCATTTTTGTGATTTAAGTAGAATATAGGCCAAAAAAATTAGTGTGAAGTTTGATGGATTTTCACAAACTCATTACTAATGCCCAAATCAAGAAACCTCATATCACCCATACCCCAGCACCACAGGTCCTCACAAGTGCTAAGAACTTCACTGATTTCCAACCCACCCAAACTGCATGTTTTTAATAATGAACATCACCATTGTGACAGAATGGTATAGGATGTCCGGGTGGGACATTTCTACTTTTCACTTCAGATTTTCCTATATTTAGGAATTTTTGCATTGTATATTCTTTTTTTTTTTTTTTAAGAACTCTATACAAATAAGCCTTAACACCTTGGCTTGAGGTTTTTTTAACCCGATGATTCTTGGTCATTTTTACCTCTCCTTCTGTCTTGCTTTCTATTGCCTCTGTTGCACTTCAAAACTGGTCATCACAAGAAATTGGACTCTTTGAAATCTGAAGGGCCTCCTTTCCAGTGTCACATCATTATCTAGGCTTACTCCATCACCACTTCAACCTGCAGAGCTCTCCAATTCCTTCCTTTTTCCAGGTCATCTATATCCTTTACGTGCACAAACACACACACAGGAATGATGGGTATTTCTTCCCTAGTGATAAACAAATAAAAGACAAAGAGATGAAATATGACAACTTTTCTGATAAAGATATGCCAGTTAGAGGTCAAGGGCAGCTTCCTGGAGTACATCCCATAACCTTGGGATGGGAAAGTACTTTAGCCCCTCTCCAAAATCAATAGAAGTAGATCAAAGCAAATGATGGGTTATGCCTCAAGAAATCTCCTTATAGCAGATGGCCTTGTCAGTGTTGCTGTTTTAAGCCCAGTCACTTCAAATAAAATCATTGAACCATGTTCTGAGATTCAAAGCATTTCCTTCTACTGCTCAATCTGTCTCCTTTTCTCCTTCATCCTTCCTTGAGAATCCCTTTCTCTTTTAGAGATTCCCCTGTGTCTCCATCCTGGTTGGAAATGAATGCTTGACTTATGAGTGAGTCCTCATTTCCCGTTTGCTTGTCTGCTTAGAAACTGCTTGTACAACTTCCCAGTGCCTGATCCCTAGACGTCTGATACTTATCAACAGTGAAAACCTGCCCCGGTGTGATAAACATCATTTTCAACTGCTTGGCAGCAGGTAACACACAAGGAAGTGCAGAGAAAGCTGCTAAAAGGCAAATATTTCCTGGGTCATAAGGTTAGCAGCAATGATGGGGGAACAAAAGATAATGCAAATTGGATAAATGTAATCAGAGAGAGAAGAGGCTCAATGTAGGATAAATTGTAAAAGATGCAAGTTTAAAAAAAATGGAAAAGTTTAATGAAGAAGATAATTGCTCAGATTTGGTAACTGATGTCTTTAAAACATACACACAAATGAAACCATTATTTTAACTTCCTACTAGGATTCCTGAAGTTTAAAATCAATAACAATATCACTTCATTAATCTTCATAATACTCAAAAATTGGCATAAAAAGTCCTACCTTAAAAGACACTGTTCTCAGAAACATTTTTTTCTGTCACTTCGGTCCAAACCAATTATTAGACTCAAAAATTTCTTCTGCAGGGACTTCATGTCTGTTCTGAGTCACATCCTGTATGGATTCCTTGAACTGTAAGGCCGGAGTGGTTCTCTGATGCAATCTGTACTTGCTTAGGTTTTCAGACTCTGGAAAAAACAACAACAACAACAACAACCAAAAAAAAAAAAAACCGTGTGTGTTATATGGTACCCACTGGATGCACTGAAGGGAGAATTGGAGAATTTTACTAGAGATGCAGAGCAGAGACCAGGAGCACAGCTAAGTTTCTTAGGTCTCCTCTCAGTGGGGGGAACTTAGACCCGGTGGGACCACCCAGTACAGCAAAACCCTTCCCAGCAGGGTTTCTGTCTGGAAGTGCAATCGCACCCCTCATCCTAACCCAGGGCTGAACTACCACCCAGGGCAAGGGTCACAGCTTCCCATTCACACTGGCATTCTCTGATTTGCAATCTTACCCACTGCCTTGTGTTGTCATTCAATTCAGAGAAAGCCTTTCAACAAGGCCACAGAGGTCGTAGAGATGACTTGAAGCTCTAGTGAAGGCGGGGGTTTCCCATTTCCTGACTTAACATCTGCCACTCAGTTTGAGGCTCTTTTTCTTCCTCTTAGCTTTAAAGAAGAAACATTATTGAATAGCCCAAGGCTAGGGGTAGTGAAAAATCTCATTACTTTCTCTCTGATGTCTTCTCTTAGGATGCATTTCCTAGTCAATATTCTTGCAACAAATCATTTTTAATTTGAAAGTCACACTCCACCATAAAAATGTACACAAATATTAGGAAGCTAGGCAGGGAAATGCTATGCTCAGCATATTGTAAATACAAGAACTGTTTCCCTAATGCAAGAGGAATAAATTATCAATTTATCTTCCCATAGCTGTCTCATCTGGTTATAAATGATAGCAGAGCTTTAACTAAACATAAATACTGAAGTTCATTAAATAACTAAGATTTCATCCCAAAACAAAAACAAAACAACGGGAAACTGGGACTTCTGTCACTTCTCAGTAAATACACCTAGTGTACAAATTGGCTCAGATTAAACAAAATCATATTTAAATGCTGCTTGAAAGTGACAAAAAATTAAGTAACCTAACAACTTGAATAAAGATGAAAATAACCTTTGACTTTTTCTACTTTATTGTAAATAGGGATAAAGCTAGTTATGTACTTGAAAATAATTGCTAAGATCCTGTATGTAATATTGTATGTCACTTATCATAGCCTAAAGTAGGAAGATTGAACAGTATTTTTGTTGTTGCTGCTGTTGTTTCTGTGGATTTAGGGAAGCCAGTCTGAGAGACATCCACTAAGTAATTCCGTAATGGAGGGTCCATGTCTTCCATTTCTGACTATGGATATGGGAATGAATGTGTTTATGTGTTAGCATTTGAGGGATAGGTGACATAAATAACAAAACACTTTGAACTTTTATTGTGCAGAGTTTGAAGTTTTGAAAATTAAGTCTTTTTTGCTAGGTAAATAAAAAAATTAACATGACGTTCCTGAAAAATCATTAGAATTTAGAAGATGGAAGAGATCTTAGTAATTCGCTCTTCTTTCCCTAAATCTATCAATGAACAGAGGAGACCCTGAGAAGACAGGGTGGTTCTCATGGAAGCTCTAGTGCAGGAATAGGCAGTCCCTTCACCATGCAACATTCAGGATACAGTTTCCTCATGACTTTCCCATTTTTCCTTAAAAAGAATCTACTTAACATTTCAATATTTTAATAAAAAGCCAAGTATAGGAGTACAAGTCGAATCTACATAACAGAAAACCAGTACTGCACACTTGCTGCAACAAAGTTATAGAATTGCCTGCAGGTGAACATGGCAGTGACCAGACTTTCATGGAAGAAACAAAGCTCAATTCAGAGAGATCCACACAGCACTTGACTTGGAACACATTAAAGAGATCCCATGTGCACACAGAGCAGGAGGTAGGAAAAACCCTGGAGGTAGAACCTTAATGATAGCAGAGAATCTCAGGTGAGTTGTTGAGTTGCAACCATCCAGAGTCTCAGATTGCTTGCCAATAAAACAAAAGAATTGGACTAGAAAACATCAGGGGGCGTTATTTACTCTAGGCCTTTATAGAGCTTGTAAAATCAACCAGCAAGTATCAATTACAGTTGGGGAGGAGAATCTGAAGGATTAGAGACAGAAAAGCAGTCCCCAGTGTCAAATATGAGGGATGGGGCAAGACTATAAATAGGCAAGTCAAGAGATTGTGACATGGATGAAGGAAACAGCTTTGAAAGATGGTACAGGAGTCCTGATCTTGTGTGGCCTTTGCTGTATAGCAAAGTAGGTTTATAGTATTCATACTTATTCCCACATCCTTCTTAAAACTCCTGGCCAAATCAAACTGTAGCAAAGTTGTCTTTTGAAAAGTAGAAAATACTTGCCTTATCACCTCCATTATATCACCTCCTTTTGTGTATTGATTATATAACTCTTTCTGTCTGGATTCTTTGTCTTCCCTAATTCGATTATAAGTGCCTTATAAATAAAGGCTATATTTACATTGTACAACTATCAGAGTCTAATAAAACTATCTTATAATAGGCACTTATTTATAAATTACTAAAAAGGGAATAAAAGTAGTCAAGCAAACACATCTTCATAATATTATGTGGCTAGTATTGTACCTACAAGCAATGGAGCGGAACACAGGGGATTTCTTTCTGAGGACTCTAGATGGGGTTGTGAGTGAAGGCTTCACAGAGGAGGTGACACTGTCCCCCTGAGTTTTGAAGGCTAAGTAGCAGTTTTCCAGAAAGACAAGATGTGGAAGTGTGTAACTCAATTCACTGAGTATGTCTCTATCCCAGATTCCTGGATTTTAAACAGTGAAGAATGAAGCTGGAAACAGTCATGGAGCAGATTGAGGAGGGGATTAGATACCATAATAAGAGCTTACCCTCCATCTCACCCAGAACCATTATTTTCAGCCTCGTGGATCTTTTAGACCAAAAAGTTTCAATGACATTTTAAAATGGATAATTTTAATTTTACCAATACATTATTTTTAAGCTACATTTTTGAATATCAGAATTTAATAATGAAAAGGATTTTTTAATACCAGAAATAAGAAGGACATAATCCCAGGGGGAAAATCACCAGTCTTCTTAAGCGATAAAATTTAAGTATTTACTCATACACACACATTTATATACACATATACATATATAGGTTTATAAATTATGTATACCTGTGTATTTCCAATTATTATACTTAGTTTTTATACCGTAAAACATTTATCACATATTGATGCTCATTCCTTGAGCTTTGAATCTGAGAACCTCAGATGTACCCAATGAGGTATCAATGAAAAGTTTCAAGTAGAATTACAGAAATTTTTTTTCTTACAAAATGAAAATACCCCTTACATTCCACTCAGACCATTAGCCATGTATTTCACAAACACTTTCTTATTTTATAAAATTGCCTCCTTTATTGTCTTAACAATATAGAGACTGAGTTGTCAAAGAGGCATTGAACATGTGGTGACAGCTCTCTTGGTAGCAGCAAACCAAAGGGTGATGAGATGTGGCTTTAGGTCCACATAACTACTAATTTTTTTCATTGATCAGAGCAAAAGAATTCAGAAAATCAAATCAATCTCCTCAGAGAATGCTCTACTTAAGTCATTCTGAAAATTATATAAGGATATAAAATTTTAAATAAGCTTTTGACTTAAATCTGGATCATTATATTCATGGATCAACCTGATTTGTTTATTGGTTTGTTCATTTCTGCCTTGTTAACTTTGCAGAAGAGTCCAAGTAGCCATACTTCAAAGGATCTTGTATTTTTATGATTAATGGTGACATAAAACCCCAAATCAGAGAAATGCTAAGTGATGGATGAAATTCTAAAGCTCTACAAGTTCAGTCCACTTGGAATTCACATCAAAATGTACACAGGCATATCCTAGGCTCATGCTGAAACTGCTAAATTGAGCAATAAATCTCATGAGAGTTCAGCACATGAAATCTCTGGTATTTCCTGCTTTTTATTTGTCCAGAAATATTTCCAGGATAGCTTTTCTTATCATATTTCAGAACATGCTTTTATAAAATAGGAACAGAGAGAAAATATTTCATTTGTGTTAATAAGATTGGTTCAATTTTGAACCCAGATTGGTTGTTGTATGACTGAGACAATCCATCTATCCCTTAGCCAAAGGTAAGATGCGAAACTCTTCACAAATAACAAAAAGGCATTTGGTAAGGTAACACACAATGTTGTTTTAAAAAGAAAAGAACAGAAAACTACATACTAACCCAAAGTTATAGCATAATAAAAAAAATTCATAGAGACAGAAACAATACAATTTTCAGTTAGAAGAACTGAGAAATTATCCCCCAAAGTCTTCAAACTCTTCATATTCAGCATATAATGCTTTTTAAGATTCTTCTCTGCTTCCGTTTCTTCTTTCTCCTCCTGTATAGCTAAAATGTCAAAATTCATTGAACCTGCAATCCATACCTGGTACCCTCAAAGTGGTATGTGGTCATTTTTCTTAATCAAAGGTTTATTCCTTTGAAGGGAAGCATCCGTAATCAAAGCATGCAAGGAGAGGCATGAGATAAGAAATGAACAACAAAATACTTCAGCGTTCATGTTGATGATGTGCTTGACTCGCTGAGAAGCCTTAGTCCCCTCAAATAGGGCAGATGATTCTAGATTGTTTTGGGTATTCTATCTAAAACTATGTCAGCCTCTTGCTGGAATGCAGTAAATTCAGGCTTCTTGGGAAAATGAGGATTTAGTGGAGTTTGGAGGGGGCTCATGTTTTGTGGAACCTAAAGCTTATACAAATTGGAGGACCACCAGCAAGAAAAAGAATTACAACACAAAACAGGTACATTTTAGAACAAGAAAGGGAATATTATTCTTGTGAGAAATTTTTAAAGTCTCAGAGACTTCTTGTAACATCTCTCACCAGAAATGATGGCATAGAGTGCTTGCAGATTTCACCCTGATTTCCCTTCATATCTGGAACACAGCCAGCACTATTAAACCACGTGGCTCTTGCCCGTGAAGGGCCTTGATCATATGAACTTTCAGGAACAAAATTAGTGTGTTGGTCAGCTTTCTGATACTGTAACAAGTATCTGATATAATCAACTTAAAAGAAAAAAAGGCTTACTTTGGTTCCCAGTTTGGAGGTTTAAGTTCTTGCTCAATTGGCCCCATTGTTTTGGGGCTTGTGGTGAGGGAGCATTTTGTGGTGAAAAAAACATGTCAGAGCAAACCCACTGACCTCATGGCTTGAAAGTGAAAAAGAGAAAAGGAAAGCACGTCCTACAATCCCCTTTGAGGGCATGTCCTCAATGACCTAAAACCTCCCAATAAGCTCCACCTTATAAAGTTTCTACCACATTGCAATAGTGCCAGGTTGGAAGGCACACCTTTAACTCGTGGACTTTTGGGGACACTCAGTATCCATTCATAGCAATAAGATTCTTGCAGATCTTGCTGATTTTTCTAAACCTTTGAACTTGGGGATCGGCTAGACTTCCTGAATTTAGAAGAATCACACTAGTGCCTCTTCAGAATTTTATGAGAATACTACCTCCTACTCTAAGAGAAAAGGATGATAGGCAAGGTCTCCTGACTGGCCAGTTGATGACTGCCAAACAGGTAGGAAAGACAGATTTTGGCTTCTGTTAATGACTTTTTGTTGCTTATTCAGCTATTGAGGCCAGTTTTCTTGTTAAAGAGATTAAAATATCAAAATTTTCTTTACACCTAATAATATGGTTTTAAGATGAGAGTCTGGTTGTGATTTTTAATTTAAAAAAAAAACTGGCAAGTATGCAAATATTACCACAAAAAAACTCTGAATGATTCTAAAATTCAAGTTAAGAATTGTGCAACCAAAGTTATCATTTTAATGATTTCCCCCCAACTTTTATCTGGCTTATGGCTAATTATTTCCCCATAGCAAGCTCCACCATTTAATTACTTGTAAATATGTTTTATGAAATATTTATTTCAGAAGTTGTACCACAAAACATGTACTATAGCATTTCTGAGGATTTAAGAACTAATCAAGATGAATAGTGTAGATTTCCAAAAAGGGGGTGTGATTTTAGAGCTATGTGTGTTCATTAGTTTGTACATTGATGGTGTACAAATTGATTTGATAAAGTGAGTCCAATCCTGCCAATGAGTCCCTTGGCTACTAGATGTCTGTACATTCAAGCTTGTATTCTTGTAAAACTTTTAATATTCACAGAAAGAAATTTGTCTACCTTCACAATGCCCACATACACATATGTGTGTATATGTGCTCATACTTGCATGCATAGGCATGCAAACCTGGGAGATGTTTAAAACATACAATGCCAAACCGATATGTATTTAGCATAACCAACTGTCCCAGTTTTCCTGGAACCAACCTGAATTTAGCACTGAAATCCTGTGACCCAGTAAACCCATCAGTCCTGGGCAACCCAGGACAGCTGGTCACCCTACTAATATGATAGCACAGATGTGATTAAAAAAATAAATAAATAAATCCCACTGTTACTAAATAGCAAGAATCCAGATCAGAGCTATAGACTAGAATCTTAACCTGGAACTTTCAAACCCTTAGATGTCTATAACTCCTTGAAATGGTAGGCAAAATGGGTGAGGAGGTACGTGTGTACAATTTTTTGTTCCAAGGTTTGCAGTTTTCAACAGATTTTCAGTGTGATTTCCCTAAAACCCAAAAGAGAAAATCTAGCTATGGAAGACTTCCCGAAAGATGTGTGGTCTGTTTATCTGTCTAACTACCCTAATTGTTTGGTTTTGTTGCACTTTGGATAAGACCATCAGTTAGTAGAACTACCAGAGATGACTGTTGATGTAAAGATACTGACAAGGACATTGTTTATTATGACATGTTGTCTCCCTTTCATAAGAAGTTGTGAAAAGAAAGATCTGTCTTGTCTTGCTTTCAAAAGTAATTTTCTTCTTCAAATTTTGCTTTTCTCTTGCAGACAAAAAAACTGAACATATTTCCCCTTTCCTTCATCTTTTAGACATCTTAAAAATAAGTATTGACCCTTTCATACAATGTATGTATTTTTTGTACATATAAATTCCTGGCTCTGCTTTCTATACCTACTCTTGTTTTCCCTTTGTCTCATTTTTTTAACCAAATTCTAATATCAGTTATTCTACCAGTTAGTAATTAGATTTGGCTATAAGCATGGGAAACTCCCCAAATAAGGTGCTAAATCAAGTAGAGTCTCATTTTGCTCACATGAAGAAGACTTTCCTTCCCACTGTTTTTGTCTCTGGCTTGCAGGATGGCTATTCTACTTCAGCACTGAATTCTCATTCCAGGAATAAAAAGAAGAAATACAAATGTCAAAAGGAAGGTACCATTTCTGTTTATTTTCATTAGACAGAACTTAAGCATTTAACTAACCTTAGCTAGAAGAGACACTGGGAAATATTATATCTATGTATCTATATATGTGTGTGTCTGTCTATATCTATATCTGTATACTTTTTTTTTCTTGACTCACTGCTTCTACCACCTGTACAAAATCAGGGCTTAATTAATAGAAGGAGGAGGAGAATCACAAGTTGAAGGGACCACCACAATTATCTTCTGGAACTTTATATTATCTTTATAAGCTACTTTATGTCTCTTCTGGAGTTTGTGGAGAGGGTCATAGTAGCAAATTAAATACATCAAATTACAAGGGGATATTGGAAAAGGATCTCAGATAGTTTCTGATATGATGTGGTTACAACTCAGGTGTATGATGTAATTCTTGACTAACCTTTTAGTTTAAAATCCCAAAGTTGTTCCATTGTGAGAACTTGGGGTACTCATGCAAAATTGCAGATGTGGTTCCTACTCTCAGTTAACTGCCAGAGAAAGAGAACCTACTTTTATTTCATATGGAATAACTGCCATACACCAAGCACTGGACTAAGTTTGGAGAATTTGAAAATTAACAAGGTATAGTCAGTTCTGAGCCCAAAGAAACATGGCTAAGTAGGAACAACAGGGAGCAACCTCATGACTGTGACAGGGTTTGATAATTGCTACAAAAGGTGCAGATACGTGACATGGTAAGGGCATGAAGAAAGGGCCACAACCTGCTGGGAGAGAGAAGGGCACGGACTTTCTGAACAAGGTAACACTTGACCTTGAGGATGAGTTGGAATTCTCACATGATATGGTAAAGAGGGGATTTACAGCCTGATTGTGCACAAGTGGAGAGTCACAAGTAGCCCTGAAATATGGATATATCTAAGCAAGAGATAATTTTGAAGGGTTCCAGACACCAAAAGACATGTGCACTAAGCAAAGGAGTCTGGATTTCTCACTCCAGACAAGGGGAAAGTATCAAAGGGTTTTTTTTCTCACATGGAGAAGAGTCACATCCATGTACCTGAATATTAAAGACTACTTTGACAGGTGGCTGTTCTGCTGCCCAGAGACAAGAAGCAGTGTTGGGAGGCTGTGACAATAATCCAAGCAAGAGAAACTGAGAGACTGAACTAGAGTAGTGTCTCTGGTGGCAGAGGGAGGGGACAGATTTTAAAGCTGTTGTTAGGATTGTGGACTTGTCAGGATTTGGTGACTGATCATATACAGCAGGTACTAGAGGCTTAATACCTGCTTTATGTGATCGGTGCTCTCAGATTTGACTCTCTAAACTAGGCATCTTAGCCAAATGTCAATCTCCTTACCAAGAGAGAGAATATAGAGCAAAGAGCTGGATGCAGGTAGTTGGGGGATAAATCTCAGGAAAGGGGTCATGTAGGGGGAGAGAGGTTGGCAGCAGTTCTGGAGCACCCCTGGAAAATTGCCTACAGGAAATCAGAATTCCATTTCCTTCTACCTTCTGATTTCTCCAGAACCTCCTGTGGCAATGATACCCTTTCTCTTCATTATTTCCAGCCTCACCTTCTCCGTGACCTCCTTCCCTGTAGCCTGGAGCCATATTCCCGATGCAATTCATCATCTCCAGCATCACCTCAACCACTCCCCACCTTCACTCTGGGCTCCAACCACTCTGCACTTGTTACTGGCTCTACGTAGGTGGCATGTTCCCACCCACCCCAGGGCCTTTCCATGATGGACTTTACCCTTTGCCTGAATGTCCTCTTCACTCCACTCTGTTATTTTTACCCAGTTCCTTTCATGTCTCCTCAAACCCATAGGCAACCCCTATTTATATTCCCAGAGCACCTGATATCTCATGGCATTTTGTCTAATTAAAATGGTTTATGTCATTGTTTCTGATATTTGTTTAATGGCTGTGGTTCATGATGGACTTTGCCCCTTGAAGGCAAGGTGTCTTTCCGTCTCGCAGAGAGCTTTGCTACAGCACTCAGTAGACATTTACTGATGAACGGATGACATGCAAATCTTTCCCAAAATAACTTCTTCCCAACCCCAAATTCATCTTTAGCCTCTGTCATCTATTTCTCCTCTGTCTGCCATCAAGCATCTTGAAAGATGGGACAGTGTTGCCATGGGCTTTGGTAAATCATATAGGTGGGAGCTAGGCAGAGAAGGCAAGCACCGACAGGCAAAGACAGAGGCCTGAACACTCTCCTAAGCACGAAGAGTTTTCTCCATATTCACTATTTTCATAGTATCTTCTACTATTTATCATTTGACCCACAACAATCTCACATCACGTGGCTGTTTCGCTACTGAATCTACTTGGGCAAAAGTGTTTGCTAAATTCATTGTGAATTCTAATAGTTAAGAGTTCAGTTATTAAGTTGGCCCCTCTGCAACATCTATCACTGTTGTCCTCCTCTTCCTTTGATGGGCTTCTCTAACGCCACCTGTTTCTGGATTCCTGCCTCTCTGATAATATCTTTCTGTTCTTTACTATCTTTGTTCCTTTGGACTTCTAATAAATGTCAGGTACTACCCTAAATCACCTTAGCTTATCACTGTGCACTGGAACAGTCTCACTCAAAACAAGCCAAGATTTTGGCTACCAACCACAAAATTCCCAAAGGAAGTTTCTACTCCTTCCTGTGAAAAATGAGCCTACACAGGGACACTGTGGGGGATAAGAGGAAAAGGGTGAAGGCTTGGGGGTTTGCCTGGTGGACTCTGCTTATCGTAAGACAGTAGTAGGTGTTTTCCTGGGACTGAGTGTGGCAGATGGGTTCAAGTGTGGAGTAGAGACTGAGGAGAAAGGAGAAGTATCTACCTAGTGGAGGAATATCTGTCAAGGTACTACACAAGCACTAAGGAATGTGGACCAGCTCCAGGCTGAGACAGTCCCTCTCCAGCAATTCCTAGGATCCAGTTCAGAGTGGCTGGGGAATTGTATGGCAGGTTTCATAGGAAAACAGAGGGGAAAGGGAAAAGTTTTCAGTCAAACTACAAACCACAGTAATTTCAAAGGATACAGAGTGTAGAGCTGCAGATGGAGAAAAAAGATCTAGTAACACCCTTATAGACCAGTAGAATGAGTGATCAGGATCCTCTAACTCCTTTCAAGGTAAGGACTGCTCTTTTGTTTTTGTTTTTGTTTTTTGTTCTAGGGATTGAACCCATGGGCGCTTAACCACCAAGCCACATCCCTATTCCTATTCTATATTTTATTAGAGACAGGGTCTTGCTGAGTTTCTCAGGACCTCTGTAAGTTGCTGAGGTAGCCTTTGAACTCAGGATCCTCCTGCCTCAGCCTCCCAAATTGCTGGGGTTTACAGGTGTGTGCTACCACACCTGGCATAAGGACTGCTCTTGTAGGAACTCTCTGTCAAAAAATAAAATGGAGGAAGGAGTCCCCTCTTATTTTCTGACTTTTGCTTGCTTTCTCCTTTTCCTTGCCTATTCTTCTGCATCAGGACAATGAACAATTCCCCATAAGCACTAGCTTCAGAGTCACTTGGTCTGACTCTCCTATCCACCACGTGATCTTGGGCAAATTTTCAATGTAAATCTTCTCAATTAGAAAAAAAGATAATAATAATGGTCCCTCACTCCTGTGGCTGTGATGAGAATCAAAATACACATGCAATCATACATACAAAGCTCAGCAAAGTGCCTGGTACAGAGAAAATGCTTGGTAAATGAGAATTGTCATCATTAACATCTGGAGAACTTAGAATTTGCTAAGGATTGCCCTCCAAATAGGAGCATTTTAAGATAACATTTTATTATAAATTATAGATTCTAGTGGGGGTTTTCCACCGTGGGCATCTCTCCTGTGTTCCATTAGCAGAATACTTGGATTGGTGGTGACTCATTGCTCTAGACTAGGTCTGATTTTTTAATGCCCAACCAGGCTTTTATTTCAACCTTAGGATACAGAAAGTTTGAGATTTACGCACTAGTGGAGAGAGAGGAAACTTTATTCTGAAACCATACTTTCTCACCCAGGGGTGACAATGTACACTGCTTGTTTGTCATGTTAATGTCTTTGGCCTCCTGGCATCTCTTCTGTGTGTCTTAAATTGGAGTTTTGGAATGGTTAAGACTTTTCTTGAGCTGACTGGTTTTGTCAATCACTGGAACCAAGCAATTTCTGAATTTGCTACATCAGCATGACGCTGTATGTAGTTGTCACTTTTCATAACCCTGTGAGCAGACAAGCAGTTACCAGGCTGGGTTATGGGAGTCAGACAGAGCTGGCATCTGAATCTGGCTACACAACTTACTTCATTTTAGTAAGCCTCAGAGTACTCATCTATAAACTGGGATGATAGTGAAAGCGCCGACTTCATAGACAGTGGTGACTGTTAAGGGAGAATAATATATAAGAAGAAATGTATCCACAGTTCCTGGTACATACTCAACTCAGAAATGCTAGATAATTACTAATTTAAATATTTTTTCATCAGTCTTATTCATGTTATTTTATCCATCTAAGTGAAAGAGCTGCGGGGAGTGGATGGGGAAGAACTAGAGGGGTTATGTGATTAGTCTTACCAAAAAAAAAAAAAAGAAGTAGCTGTCTTCGCCCTCAAACTAAAGACTTCAGTAGTTTCAAATGATTTAGATCACTTTAAATATACATGAATGAATCATCAAAATAGAAAATTCATTTTCAAAATAGCCTATGAAGAAAATGTAAAAATGTCGCTCTGTGCAACATTGTAGGGATCAGGCGGTGCCATTTCCATAAACGGGTGCAGCAGTCTTAGTTGTGGTGTGTGGTTACTGCTGTGGGTGGGTGCCATCCTGGGTCTGCACCACAGTCTGTATCGAGACAGTAGAGAACCATGGGATGGGTCGGAATCCAGAGAGCCACCAGCCCTGTCTCTGCACCTGGAGACAAGACCCTCCCACCCCCACCCCCCACTTCAGTTGGGCTAAGATTTCTGGTCTCTGCAGATCAAGACTGGACAGGTCAATGCTCTCGGAGGAGTCCTCCTGCAGAAGACTTTTGGAGCAGAGCCACAGATCTGCAGCCCATCTTCCTGCCTAGACCTGGGAACGGATCCAACTTTAAAAAATGAAAGAGATTTTCCCAACCACTGACAGTCATTGCTTAATAACTCTCAGGGACAGACTCTTCTTGCCTCCTTGCCTGGTGAGTTTTATTTTTGAAGATTATATGCGCTCCTTTGTTCTTTCCTTAGGTAGAGATGGGCAGCATAAATATGGGTGGGCTTCAAGGAGAGGATGGGGGTATAGCATATTATGACATTCCATCCCTTCTACTTAAGACACCTCAAACCACAATGCCTTTGCTGAATTACCAACTTATAATTCTCTCAGCTTCTTAAGAATTTTTTTTTTTTTTTGGTACCAGGGATTTAACCGAGGGGTGCTTTACCACCGAACCACATCCCCAGCCCCATTTTAGTTCTTATTTTGAGAAAGGGTCTCACTAAGTTGCTTGGGACCTTGCTAAGTTGCTAAAGCTGAAGCTTTGAACTTGCAATCCTCCTGTGTTAATCTCTTGAGTCTCTGGGATGACAGGTGTGTACCACCATGCCAACTAAGAATTATTTTTTTAAATCAATAAAATTGTGTGTATCAACCTTATAAATACTCTTTTTTAAAAATTACCTGCAAATTATTGTAACTGTGAAAATTGTCACTTTTCATAAAATCGAAATCCATCTAACTAGATCCCTAGACTTAGCACATGTTCTGTTCTAAAAAGCAATATTAATTTTGTAATTTATTTAAATAACTGCCTAACTTCACTAGAGGTTTAATTTACAGTTGGGATTTTATGGATCAAATCATATTTGATTGTACCAGTTTTTAAAAAAAATTATTCTAAGAATCTGTTAATATCTCAGCTAAATAAAATGTTTATGTTTCTGATTTCTGCAGAGCACAGTTTTCATTGATGGCTGCACCCCGTTACTTCAAACTCAGTAATAACACCAAGTGAGACTACTCAACACAGACTGAAGTTCTAGTCATCGTGCACATTTCACTCTATGGATTTAATTTCACATTTACGTTGGCTTGCTATAAATTGTCAGCAGAAATCTACACAAAAATTGCCAACTAAGACTTGGGGAAAAAAAACACTTCAGCACCTTAACTGATATTCAGGGAATACCTAAGGAATACTATTTCTAACACAGGCTGAAGCTTCCTTTTGCTGACATCACAAAGCCTAACCATTCCTATTACCAGATTCAGGAAAATTCTGGACTCAAAGTATAGATAGAGAATCTACATCTGAGTTCTGTCTACTCTGGAACAGTAAATGCAGCCTAGAAGCATGACCTACAGAGCCAGCCTCCAGGGTTAAGGAGGAACATCTGCCTCTCAACAAATATGCTATCATTTGTCCTGTGCAAATTACACTCCTTTAAGCCATCAAGTGAGGCTGATTCTGAAAGAAGGGGATTTAGTAGCAAATACTTTCTGGTGTTTGTTTTTGTGGCGCTAAGATGGAAGCCAGGGCCTTGCACATGCTAAACAAGCACTCCATCACTGAGCTCCACCCCCAGCCCTTTGGTTTTGGGGGATTGGTTTACTTCACTTAGCATGATACTCTCCAGTTCTATTCATTTACTGGCAAATGTCATAATTTCATTTCTCTTTATGGCAATGGGATATTATGCTTCAATGGAATTTTTAACAAGCTTAGAGTCACATGACTCCCACTTATGAATTGGTAAAGGTCACACAGTGTCCAAGTGGCTCTCTTGAAACACTCACCCTTCCCCTGGAGTGTTCCCACTAAGAACCCAGCCCCCATGAGGGGAAAGGCCCAAGCCACAAATTGAGGCCATGCTTAGAGCCTGCAGTCAACTGTCTCAGCCCAGGTGCCAAAAATTGGACAGAGGAAGCCTCCAGATGGTTCCAGACCCCGATGATCCAGTCACCCTCAACCATTCAGTTTTCCAAATTAAGATCCCAGACATCACGGATCCCCATATGCCTTACCTGACTCCTGACTAGAAGAATCTGTGGGCATATTTAAATGATTATTGTTTCAAACCTCTAAAATATTTGTTTCTGAGCAATAGACAATTGGAACAAATTGCATGTGTGCCTATTCTTCGATCTAATCATGGAAATGTATGATTTTGTAACTGTCACTTTTTTCCCCTTGCTCTTATTAAATCACCAGTATGCTTGTTGTCATATAATGGAGCAGTTTAAATAACAGGGAAAAATGCATGTTTCAGAATCATATAAAACCCTTCCTCTTGGGCTATATGTAGCAGCTGAGAGCTACTTATATCTATCAGTTTTATCATAGCAATACAACATTTCAAAATATCATATCAATCTTTTTTGGCTTCATTCTTTCTTTAGATTTTCAAGGAAGCATTAGCAAATTCTAGTCATTTAGCAGAACATTAAAGAAACAATACTTCCTTACATAAGATCTCAAGTCTTTACCCGACGTAAACTGAGATGTTAGTGTCTTACCTTATATATGTGGTTTTTTTTTTTTTTTTTTTTAATTTCCCTCCAAGTTTTAACACATGAAAGGGTTTAGAAAGGTAACTGGTATTTGGGAAATGTGATAGACATGTTTATATATTACTATTATCATTATTACTATTTTTTATTTATTTCTACAAGCTGTGTTCTGTTGGGTTTTGACCAGTGTTTAACTTTGTTAGAGTAATTTTGAAGCTGAAGTTTTCCAGGCAAAAAAGTACCCATAGGTGACCTCATTGTATTCTGTCTACTAGTGTTCTGGTACTCTTATTCACCCCATTAAATATGAAATTAGGTACCCCTCACTTAGCCCCAAGCCCTGCCTGCCCTTGCCTCCCGTGACCTCTGTGATGGAATGGAGGTCTGGAAGTGCAAGCTGTGTTTTCAAAACTGTTCTGTCATCTAGATTATTAATGGAAACATAGTGTTAGGTCTAGAACTTAACCCTCAGTAGCACTGCCTTTCAGACTCTTTTTCTTTGCATTTAAGTTATTTAGGAAGGATAATTTCCTATATTGTTACAATGTTCCAAAAAATGAGCTTTTATGCTCTCTGATGATAACATATCCCAATATTTCATGCCTAGAAAATCCTAGGGAAAAAAGGATCTTCCTAGTCTTAAACTTAAATTTCTCCTGCTACAAGTGAAGTTCCTTCTCTCTCTGTATCAAGACATCCAATACAGACAAGTTTCCCAGAAGCATCTACCCCATATTGCTGCAATCCTTGAAAAACTTCCCGTACACCATTTTGTCTATGAGGCCTGTAGAAAGCAGCTTTTCAAACTGCAAATCATTTTTATATCCCTTTAAGTGGACAATGAACTATTAATAATAAGTCTTTCATGTATTCCATGATCAGTGTCTGTCAAAAGAAATCTATCAGATTAACCCACCCTAAAGTTATTCTTGCCAAAGCTTTGATAGTGATTAGTCATTTTCCTGGGAATTTTAAAATGAATTTTTTATGTTTCCCAATATATTTTTTAGATGTAAGAATTAACATATCCTTCTAGCTTCTTAGAGTTATCTTCTTAAATAATGCAGTATTACCTTCCCAACACTCTTCTTCACATGTTTGCACATATTTATCAAATCCAATTTAAGTCCTTCATCAAGTTAATTACTTGTCCTGCTCAGTCTCTGAATGCCCTATTCCTTGTCTATTCTTAAATCCTGATCTCCTAAGCTAGGTATAAAATGAATAAATGACTGAATGTATATGTGTGTGCTTTTTAAACTATTCTCTTTTCTTCAGTTATAAAAATACAATATTCCTTAACTTTCTTTTTTGTCCTTGATTAAAAAAAAAAAAGAAGAAGACTTGTCTTTCTTTCACGTCTCTTTTTAATTTCTTCTTTAATGAAACAACTTTTCTTTTACTATTAAAATCTATTTTCCTTTCATTTTGGCTGTCCATTTCCACTGTGTTCATTTAGTAAATACCATTAAATTTCTAGCAAGTTCTATGCTCTCCAAATGGTTTTCTGGCACCCAATTTCCTGTATTTCTTCCTTGAAATTCCTAAAAGGTTTTGTGCTTTGGAGAACAAACACTGACTGATACGCTGCCTCTAAATTCCTTGAAATAACAAGATATTTAAAAATACTATTAATACAATGTGTTATTAGCAGGCCTCCAAAAAATTGAACTATGCTTGAAGTAGGATAGGCAGATAACATCAGATCTACAGAAAACAAAACTGAAGAAAAAGAAAGCCATTGTCTAAAATCATACGTGAGAGGACTGTGGTGAAGGTGAGGGTGGCCCAGGGAGGGTGGCAAAATTTAGAACCAGGGGATGCAGGGAGTGAGGAAATGCATGGGGGGGGCTCCTCAGGGCAGTGAATCCAGAGAGCTGCATTTAGTGCAGCCTGACCGTCAACAACTCCTTTGCCTCCTGCTTGTACTAAAGCAGGTAGCAATAGTGGATGATCCCAAGCTAAAGCAAGGGTGGGCAAGAGGCAGAGTATTTTTACCCAAGATAGCTGCTCATCCCCAAGAGGAAATAGGAAACTGCTTAAAAAGAAGACACTGCAGCAGGACACCTTCCTGTGGCTTTTCCTGTCCCTGGTCAACATTTGTCAGTAGTACCAATATTCACAGGTCTGTAAAAAGGAAGTTTCAGATGAAAAGATGAGCAAGCAATTAAGAATTCCCTACGTATTTGAGGGAAGCCAATAAATGCTAGAGAGGCCTGAAACTGTTCCACAGAAGGACTTATCACTACATTAAAAGGACTCTGTATAGCAAGAAGAAGACTAAGTAAAATTAATGTCCACAAAGAAGTTTGAGAAGACAGTGCATCTGTGAAAATAATCAGAAAATTTCTGTAAATTAAATATGTATTTGATAGTATTAAAAACATTGCATTTATTCTAAATAAGAGGACATTCACAGATAAAGAACTTATTAAGCCAGAAGGTCAATCCTAACATCCTCTCACAAGTCAGCTTACAAGGACAGTGCTGTGGAAAGCAGGAGAGTTGCAGGATAGACATAAACTACAGACTCAAAACTCTCAGATCTGTCGAACAGGAACTCCAGGAAAGGAGCAGGAAGATTGGAAGGCGGGGAGGAATGGGTAATCGATAACATAATCAGATAAAATTTTTAGCTGAAGAGACTTGATTTCTTAGATTTAAAAACTGGCAGAAACAATACCTAGAAACATCATAGTGAAATTCCAAAGCTACTGAGAAAATCCCATTTCCAGAACAACAACAAAACCATATAATCATATAAAAATACTATCGGATTGCTGGAAAATTTCTTATTGCCAAGAAATCCCAGGTGTGAGAAAACAGTAGAAAAGTTTATCAAAGTTTCAAGAAAAACATTTAAAATCTAAAACCTCACATTTTAAAATCAACTATGGTATTGTCAACATCGGCCAATATCAGACAAAATAGAATTCTAAAAAATACATTTTAAATTGGAGAGATAGTTATATTTTCTATTGATAAAAGGTACAATCAACCAAGAAATTTCATAAAACAAACAAAACTTTATAGAACTGGAAGGAGAAATTGATAAATAATCACAATCAGTGACTCTAATATATTTCTCTTGTAAATAAAAATATTAAGCAGACTGTGCATCAAAGGACACAATTGAGAGAGGGACAAGACAACCTAGAAATGAGAGAATATTTTTGCAAACTATAAATCTGATCAGGGATTAATGTCCAGAATAAGTATATAATACATACAATTCAACAACAACAACAACAAAACCCTGATTTTAAAAAGGATAAAGAACATTTCTTCAAAGACAAATGGCCAAAAAGCTCATTAAAAATATGCTCAGTATTTACTCATCATTAGATAAATGCAAATCAGAACTACAAACATATCACCATAGTCCATATTCCAGGATGGCTACTGTAAAAAATATATTATCAAAAAATAAGTCTTAGTAAGGATGTAAAGAAACAGGAACATTGCCAGTGAGAAGGTGAACATTGCAGCCACTGTGGAAAACAGTATGGCTGTTCCTCAAAAAAGAAAAAAAAAATTCTATATATCCAGCAAGTCTACTTCTGGGTATATATTCAAAGGAAATGAAAGCAAGGTCTTGAATAGATGTGTACAACCAGTTGGTAACAACGTTATTCACAACAGCCAAGAGATGGAAGCAACCCAAGTGTCCATTGGTTGATGAGCAGATAAACAAGATGTGGTATATGTACAATGAATGCTACTCAACCTTACTGTTTTAGTCAGCTTTTTCCATCACTGTGACTAAAGGACCTGACAAGAACAATTTTAGAGGAAGAAAAGTTTACTAGAGGCCTCACAGTTTCAGAAGTCTCCACCCATAGAAGTCCAGCTCCATTCCTGGGGGCTTAAAGTGAGGCAGAACATCATGGCAAAATAGTGGCAGAAAAAGTGGCTTACATGGTGATCAGAAAGCAGAGAAAGACTCTACTTTCCAGATACAAAGTATATACCCCAGAGCCATGGTCCCAATGAACTACCTCCTCCAGCCACACCCCACCTGCCTCCAGTTACCATTCAGTTAATCCCATAAGGAATTAATTCACGGATTAGGTTAAGGCTATAATCCAATCATTTCTCCTCCAAACCTTGCATTGTCTCACACATGAGATTTTGGGGGACATCTCACATCAAAACCATAACACTTTCAAAGGAAGGAAATTCTGATACCTGCTCCAACAGGAATGAACCTAGAGCACAGTAAGATAAGTGAAATAAGTCAGCCATAAAAGGTCAGATGATGTATATAATTCCACTCATACAATGAAGTAGAATACTCAGATTCATAAAATTAGAATGGTTATAGGGGATAGAGGGGGGATGAATAGTTATTGTTTAATGGGCACAGAACTTCAGTTGTAAGAGATGAAAAGGTTGCAGAGATGGATGGTAGTTAGTGATGGCTACACAACAATACAAATGCCACTGTGTGGAGAGCAGTGATTTGAATCATGGCCTCTAACTCTGTGCAAAGGCTCAAAGTCATCAGTCAAGGCCTTGGGTTCAGGCACCAACTCCCAGGGATTCTGAGAAAACAAGATGATCTAATGTCTTGCCAGTCCTGTGTTTTTCAGATTGCCTGCTTTGCTGAAACTTTCCCACAAATAACCTTTTATTGAAATCTATATAATAAACGTGCTGAGCTAGCTCTGGGTCAAACTCAGAGTTTGGCTGAACTACCTGGCCCCACCTTTTTCTCTTTATGTGTGTCAGTTTGTCCCATCATCCCTCGTTTGGTATCCCCTCCATTATCAGCCTTGGCTGAGAGGGCCATGACATCACTGGATTGTACACTTTAAAATAGTTAAAATGGTAGATTCTATGTATATTTTACCACAATTTTAAAAAAATAATAAGGTGGGGAGAGAGAAAGAAAGGAAGGAATGGAAGAATTCAGAGAGGGGGAAAAAAGAAACCATAAATAAGGTTGAGAGCATCCAGGAACAGAAAAGAGTTGGGTCTTGCTCCTCATGATGTAACCCCTCACCCCTGGAATTGTGAGTAGAGACACCTCATGCAGGTTTTTCTCCAACACAGAGTTTGAGAGTAGAGTGGAAAAAGGGAAAAATCAAGGCAGAAGGAATTCTGAAATAGTGCCTTCCCAAGTCTAGCAGGAGGAGTAGACTTTCCAAAGGGCCTCATTGGGTACCAAATTCTGCTTTTTGTTCATAGAATTTGTAACTTTGTTTGTAATTTGTTCCTTTTCTAGTTTACCTATTTGTGTTTTTATCATCTGACCCTTTCCCCAAGACTAATCTTCCTGAGAGCAAACAGATCACTGCCCTGTGTTTAGAAGAATGCTGGCTTTGAAATGTGGGACCCATGAATATTTGTTGGATGAATAAACAAATATCTTGAAATGAATCTTTGTGCATAATATGCAAATATTTCTAAGAAGCATTCCTGGAGAAACTATTGCTGTATGAAAGGGCATATGCACTATATATTTTGGTAGTTGTTAGGATGATCAGCATGTCCAGACTGTTTGATGTGCTTAATTAGTTAGTGTGTATTGAAAGGGCCATTTTTAGAGAGCTCAGTGTATATGGGCTCATTTATGCATACCCAGATGTTCTAATGTGCAACCAGGATGAGAGTCAATGTTTTAGACCACCTTCTATGTTGTTTTCACTATAAAATACATAAAGGTCCAGCTGGGTGTGGTTTTCTCATAATTGCTCCAGCCAATTCACCCACAACTACCTAGTCAAATGGTTCACAAAACTCAGTTTTTTTATTTATAAATGTTGATGCTGGCAGTAAGAAGTAGAGAACAATTGTTTGCAAGAGTTCTATGACTCTTTAATGTTGAATTAATCTTCTGGAAATCAAATTCATAATTTATGCAGTGTATAATGTGAAACACATGTCACCCACTTTGGCTTTCAATTCCTCACATAGATCATTTTATATAAGCAATGTGCTTGCAACTGAGACTCTCACAGGCAAGAGTTTTGGTAAAGTTTGCCTATACGATTTAAAACTTGTATGTCATTATGGACAACAGAATATCCTTGCAAATATCCTATCTTAGTACTTATTAAGTGTGTTAGAAGAGTAGAAACTTTAGAAACAAAATACATGACTATGTAACCAAACTATAGTTGTGTTTTACTAATAAGTTTTAAGATATGCAAGAATGACATGTCTTATCCCTAAGAGTTAGTGTAGAAAAGATGGCTAAAATACAAAATGACAAACAGAGAATAAGGAGTCAAGAAATAGTTCCATGACATTGGTGATGCCCTACCATGTGGGCATCAGAGATGAAGGAGGGAGCCCTGAGTTTGAAGAAGAGGGCACACTGAACACCAAGGTTGTCTCCCTAATGTCCATTCTTCCCTCTCAATTTTAGTTATTTATGGGGATCCCATCTCTCTTGACTGGTCCAGGATCCAGCTAAACTATTGAGAAATGAGATTGATTTAACAGTGACCAGTTAAATGTGAGGGAAGGCTTGCTGACAGCTTCTGGGGAACATTTGCTCTCGAAAGAAAGCCTGGAATATTATCCTTTCTCCTTGATCTCAGTGTTATTTTGTATACATGTGAGGCCAGGAACTTCTGTAGCTGCTTTCTGACCCTTTCAAGAGTAATGACAAGAAAAGGGTGATAAGATTAAACCAAACTTACAGCCTCCCCTATTCTAGGATTTAAGTTAGGTCAGCCAATCATTTCTCTTTTTTAGAAGCTAGTGCAAGTTGAATGTTCTTTCACAATAATCTAAAGCCTCTCGAGTAATGTAGAGGACAGGGTGAGAGTGGCAGGCTGATCCTTCAGGGCTCCTTCTTGGCCAAGTCTAGGCTTTTATTGAATCTGAGGAAGGTCAACAATCCATCGACACCCACCTAAGGCTTCCTGAAACCTTTTTCTGATTAAAAGCTGGGACTTGGCCAGACACAGTGTAGCCCAGGCAAGAAGAGATTGAAATGAGTGGAATAAAAGTGATATGAAGAACTAGCACTTCAAGTTTCATGCAAACTTTGTTCCAAATTCCTATCTCACATGCAGTGGGAAACTCACCCCCTTTTCCAACTGTCTCTGGACAGTGATGCTTAAGTGTCTGTCCCTTAAAGGTTGATGTATTGGAGGCTTGGTCCTCAGCTTGGCACTATTGGGAAGTTTTGGAAACTTTTAAAATGTGCTTGATGGAAGGACTTTAGGTCATTGGGGATATGCCGTTCGAAAGGAATTGTGGGACCTCAGTCTCTTTCTCTCTTTCACTTCTTGGTGATGAGGTAAATGATCCTGCTCTGTCATACTCTCCCACCATACTGTACTGCCTCAGACAGGGCCAACCAACCATGGATTGGAACTTCTGGAAATGTAAGATAAAATAAAACTTTGCTCTTTATAAGTTGTTTGTCTCAGGTATTTGCTGTAATGACAGAAAGCCAACTAACATATCCAGTCAAATTCTCCACTATTTCATTACTAACAGAATCATAAGAGTACCTTTCTATTGCTTTTAAACATTAACCTCTTGGGTGGTATGTTACAATGCTATCAGTATTTCTTTAAAAGTTCTTACTTGGACATATCCAGAAAATTTTTAGAACTCCAATGATAAAGATAAGATTCTGAAAGTTTCCAGAAAGAAAGAACAGTTATGTATACAGGGATAAGAATCAGAATGATATCAGGCTTTTCATCAGGGACATTAGATTCTGCAAGCTGATTGGGCAATGATTTAACACTACTAAGAAAAATTAGTTTGAGTCTATAATTTTATACCTAGACCAAATAGCAATTAGATATGAGTGTGAAGTAGATATATTTTCAGAAATGGAAACAATTAGAGGATTTATCACAACCCATAGACTATCTCTGAAAATACTACTTAAGATATGAAATAGAAGAAACAGTGATGCTAACTCAAGAATGTAATGAAATATCAAGTTGACAGCAATCAGAAATTCTATAAAACAAAAGCTAAAACAAATAACAGGAAGTCAGAGGCTCCACAAGAATATCTTCAAAGGGAAAGTTATTTATTTGTAAGAAATTTATGATGAAATATCTAGTTTATCTTTTGTAAGAAATACAAAATCATACTCTATTAGGAGAAAATTTAAGTAGCATTTTTTTTCTTTCTTTTACTCCCACTTATTTTTTTAAGTAATATTTTCTTTAGGGTGGCACAGATTTTGTGCTATAAGAATTCATGTCATAGCTTCCAGGGAAATTTTTTTTATGTTGAACTTCCTATGTGGTTTGAAATTTTGTTATCATGTACATAAGCTCCTTATACAAAATATTTTATATGTTGCTAAAAATATTTATAAATATTGCTGTAAAAGATTTTTTGTTATGGGAAAAATAAACCTTTTGTAGTTTCAAAAAGCATACGCATGAACATGGAGAGTGTCTTTCTCTTAGGAAATTATTGATATTTTTATTTTGTGTTCTTTCAAATTTTCTATACTGACAACTGAAAATAGCAGTATTTTTTATTATCTCTCCCAAAAATATTCAGAAAGTAAAAATTCTTCAGGCAGAAGATATTCTCCATGTCAGAAGAAGTGAAACATTTTGTAATGGCTCTATCTTCCATGCTTAACTTTTTAAACTCATACTATACCTTTGAGGTTTAGAAGTTGACAGATCTAATTTTACATCAATTTTAATTTTAGATTTTAATATCTTAAATCTTATACATCTATGGTATAACAAGAGCTTCTTGACACATGCATATATAGTAAGTAGAAGTTTCTAGTCTGTTTAAAATCTAAAAGGAAAAATTTGGTTAATACACTTTTTGCTCTATGTAATTAATATTGAAGAGTTTTGTTATAATGGAGCTTCCTTGAATCTTTTTAAATTTTTTTTTAATAGTTGTAGATGGACAGCATGCCTTTGTTTAGTTTTTTTATGTGGTGCTAAGGATGGAACCCAGTGCCTCACACATGCTAGGCAAGCGCTCTACCACTGACCTACAGCCCCAGCCCTATTTCTTTGAATCTTAATTGCTCATTTTTGTTAAGCAAAATATGTGTTACTATGTAAGCCTTAAAATTTTACTAGAATTTACTAGACACAAGAGCCAGCAGAGACAATGATATAAAAGGCAATTGAAATATAGTTTAGTTACCTCTTGGTAACACTTATCTGAACATAAAGAATGTATAAATACAGTAAATTTTAGTTAAGGGACAGGAAATAAACTCGCAGATAAAAATAATAAAAATTTACAAGCTAAAGAGATTTGAAGGAGAATATGAAACATGATAGGAAAAAAGCTGAATGGTGGGTTAATTAATTCTGTTACATTAGTTTTGTAGACAAATCAGAACTGGACCCCAACCAGTAACATCCTTGAACTATAATGAACCAAAATTCAGGGGAAAATGTTTTTCACCAGATACAATAGTTTTGAGTCAATTTTCCCACAAATTCATCTTAAGTAACAAAAATTTTAATAAAAGGTATTTGTTCTTGCATCGATGGAGGTCAATAGGCAAATAGTTCTTGGTCACCTTGAAATAAAATAAATCCTACATTTTAAGCTTGCCTTTTAAGACTGGAACTGTGCATGGGAATAAGCGACACCAATATTCAGGATCAGACTCCACTTTGGTCTATGGAAAACTGATGTAGGATTGCAGATAAAGATAAAGGAGCGCAGTAAAATCACTGTCAGGGCCAAACCACCTTCATCCGGGTGGAGGGTGAGCTCATGGAATATTGACCTTTAACTAAGTCTCAGAGTCTTTATTTATGGAATGGGGGTTACATAGGTGAGATAATAGGAGCTAAGAAGATTAAGAAAGTACATAGAAACAAATTAAAGGGGACATGATGGACAAGAGGAAGAGGGAGAAAAAGAAAGGAATAATTAGAAAGGAAAAAGGGAACCTTAACTTTACACGTCACTTTACATGCCATTTTACATGTAAAGTAGGGTCATCTGACATGTGAGTAGGGTCCAGAGAGAGTACTGGTAGACACTGCTCCTCCCTCCTTCCCTCTGTCCCTTTCTCCCACAAGGACTGCCTCCTCACATAGGCAGGAGGCTCCCTGTCCTGGTCATTGATCTATCCAGAACTCTTGTCCTTCCCTAGCCACATTCCATTCCACAGGAGCCAAGGGAACAGGGCCAAGTGACTGTGTCCCTCAGAACCCATGTCCTCACCTCTAGATCTCATTTAGTATACTTTAGATGGAGAAATTTCCTCCACAATTGGTCCCCTGATGCCATGCAGTCCTGAGAATCTGCATAGGCCTCTTCCTTACATTATCTTCATAAGGTGCTCTAAACCTGACATTTGTGCTCCTAGCCAGGAGGGATGGCCAAGCAATAGTTACTTGTGTTATTGTGTTGTAGGTGGAATTTGGTGTGGGCTGAGTTGCCCACATATGTATGCATGAGTTCTTCCAATGTTTAATGGAGCTAGTAAAAGGAAGAGAGGGAAAAATAGGAACCAATAGCCAGGGGTATCTTCTCCCATTCACATTTGGCATGGATCACTTTGGATTTCAAAATTCTAAATTAAAATCTGACCTCCAGGTTATTATAAAGGAATGCTTTTCATGGCAAGGGAACCGAAGCAACTTTACACTTAACATGTTACTAATTTGATTTGAAAGTATTAAATATTTAAATACATGATCTGTGGTTCTCCAGCTACACTCTTGCCCTAGGCCTTCAGCTTCCATGGGGGTCCCAGAATAAGAGCAGGACAGAGAAGACAGTATTCATATATAAATAAAAAAAGAGTTTGTTGGTTTAGGGGGCAAGTGTTCTCAGTACTTCTCTAGATCATGCATGGTTCAGCAGATCTACAGTAGTCCTTGAAAATCAAATAAATATGACTCTTTTAAGTCTTAGAAAAAGATGATTCTACATAGAGTTAACTGGTTTAGGAAGTTACAAAGTGCAGCGAATTTCCAAAAATTGTCACAATTCTTCTCATCCTGTATGCTCTTCTCGAACCATGCCATTTCCTCATCAAAAAGTAGAGTCCATGTACCCTTCCTTGGTCCTCGGTGAGTTTTTATGATTTTATCAATTAAGAATTTACAGCAAGAGCAGTACCATCTGATTTTTGAAAATAAGTCATTAAAGGTGACACAACTTTCTCCTGGCTCTCTGTCAGGACACCTGCTTTTGGAATTCTGTCACCATGCCATTAGGAAGTAAGAACTTATGTGGAGAGGCCACTCATAAACATTCCTGCCTCATTCTTTATTGAAGTCCCAGACAACAGCCAGCAGCATAAGACATGTGAGTAAGCATGCCCTTAGAATGTTCCAGGTACCACATCTACCCCCGCTGATGTCAAGTGGATCAGAACTGAGCAGTCCCCCACCCAAATCCTGCACAAATCATTGATTCGTTAATTAAATAACTGATTGTTTTTTCAAACCAGTAAATTTGAGATAGTATTTGTCTCTTATTCAGCAACAGGACTTAACAAACCCTTAAGTTTGAAATAATTTTATTCCGAAATGCGTTAGTACACATGCCACTTTAAAAAATTTAACTTTAGAAAAGAATAAACAACTTAAGCAAAAACTAACGGCTCTTTCTACGTGTATAACAGGCATAATAACTTTAATAAATTTAGTGCTCAGTATAGTTAAAATTAACCAAGGGCCACTTCACAATCCTTAGGATGGTAACTCTCAACAATAAAACAGAAAATAATAAGTGTTTACAATAATGTAGAGAAACTGGAGCTCTTATCCACTGAGAGTGAGATGGTAAAAGGTACAATCGCTGTGAAAAACAGTATGGCACTTACTCAAAAATTAAAAACCACCATTACCATAAGATCCAGCAATCCCATTTCTGAGAATATACTCAAAAGAATTGAGAGCAAGCTCTCAAATAATGCCCTTGAAACAGGATTATTTACAATATCCCCCAAAAAAGGAAGTAACCCAGGTGTTCATAAACAAATGAATGGATAAGGACAATATATACAGACATACAGTAGAATATTCCTTAAAGAGGAAGGGAATTCTGATACGTTCTACAGCATGGATGCATCTTTGAGGACACAATGCTAAATGAAATAATCCAGTCACAAAAAGACAAATACCGTATGATTTCTCTTACATCAAGTACCCAGAGTGGTTGATTCATCATGACAGAAGAAATGATGGTTACCAGGAGGAACTGGCAGGATAAGGGAAAGGGAAGCAATTGTTTAATGGCCAAGGAGTTTCAGTTTTACAATACAAAAGGCATTGTGGACGCTGGTTGCACAACAATGTGTGTGGGCTTAGCAGTGCTGAATTGGGTGCTTAAAATGATAAATTTCATGTTATTTTACCACAATATCTTTTCAATAAATCAAGATTTTTTTTTTTGGTCTCCACCATTCCAGAGTTCTTAGTTATTCTTAGTCATCCTCCTATTATATAGACATACCCATATTTTTTATAGAATAAACTCATCAGAATTTTCTCCTAAACTTGTTTAAGCAGAATGTCTCATGAAATTTAATAATATTGAGGTCATCAAACAATATGGAAATCTGACCCTTGTTTCTTGGTTCCTTCATAATAATAATACATTCCATAACCAAGTTATCATGGCATGAAACATTTTTTTTTAAAATGATCAAGCCCCAATCAGTGTTTGATAGCTAAAGTTTGATTCTTGTAGTCAATTATATCTATTAATATTTTATATTTCTATACACACACACACACACACACACACACAGTTTGGATCTAATATAGTTATGTTCCTAGATGTTGAGATAGGTGGACTCTCTTGGGGAAAAGAAAAAGCATGAGCACACGCAAATGCAGGGGTGAGAGCACTGAAGGAGACCTGGATCTATGAGCATGACCAGCCATGCTTGTCTCTGTAAACTGAGCCTCCAGCATATGCTTGTACAAGGATCAACTAGAACAAAACAAGATCAATTTAAATGTTACCAGATTCAAAGACCCACACAATATGTACAAAAACTGACTGATGACTGGACTGCCAATCAAGAAGAAACATTCTGAGCCCCCCAAATCAAGTGATTGACATGGAATTTGATTTTCACAAACACTTGCCTGGGAACCAACACTTTTCTTAGTAGAAAAATCCTATATAGTTATGTGTATATATAGTTAGAGAACTCAATCCTAGGTGTACCACTCATCTTCTTTGAGAGGCAAGGAGCATCTGCACTCTACCTTTGGGGAGTGTATATCTTTGCTTTGCTGTGCACCTTTGGAAGTGTAAATCTTTGCTTGTGCCTTATTTTTGATGCATCTTGAAATTCTTTTCACAGTTGTTAAGTCAAGAACCCGCCCAGGTTGAGTTCAGATCCCTTTGAGGGACCTCTCTTGGACCCGTCTGGTGACATTCCAACCCATGAGCATTTATGGTAGAGGATTACAATTTGCAAAAAAGTAAAACCTGTTTTCATCATCTTGCCTGTGGAGCAGTTCAGCTTCCTCATTTTACATTGCTGAACAAACTGAAAATATTTTGTAATTACTTTTGAGCTATTATTAATTTCAAACAAGAAAATATTTTACTTGTCCTTCTATGGAAAATTTGTCATTGTGATTTCACAAGCCACACACCCAACAGATGGAGTCCCTTTTTATTTATTTTATTTTATTTTTTCAATACTCAAAATCAGTTAAAATTTGGGGACAAAGAGAGAAAAGTCACAGGAAAAAAAACCATAAATAGTTTTATTTGTTAAAAATAAAACTCACATAAGAAATTATAATAAACAGATTAGAACTTAGTGTTTTCTAGTGCTTTCCTTTACCTGCACTGGATGGGGAGGCCTCTCCTACCAGAACCACTTGCCTGTTGGCAGTGCTGAATAAGGCTGCTTTGACCTAAGAAATTTGAGTGACTTTTGCTTTCTACCATAATAGTTTTGTATCACACATAGGAAGGAAAAAAAAAAAAAAAGGAAAGACTTTCTTGTTCAACATTCTCCTCGTTGAGACTTTCCAGAAAGAATAATTTCACAGTTGTTGTCAAACTATTTTTAATAATAATATGATAATATGTTTTAGTTGTTTATAATAAATACCAGGACAAATGGTTTATTCTTGGAATGGTGTGATGGCTAAAAGCATACAATCATAGCAAACAGATTTAATTTTAAAATGAACAAAGTCTTTTTTTTTTTTGTATCTCTTGAGTACTATGATGAGGACACATAAGTTCCAGCAGTTCTTAAAGTTCTCTTATTTTCTCCCTTCCCATTTATCACCATCAAAAATAATGAATATTCTTGAACCTTTTTCCTCAAAAATAAAACAAACAAACAAAATACAAAACTCCTCTACCTTACACCTACACAACTTTTTCTCTTATTTTCAACTTACTTCCTTTCCTAGCCCCTTATTACATACATGGACATTATACATAAAGCATTAAATATATATTATCACTAAGCCATTCTCCCTTATCCTCCTGCCACTCCAGTACCTCTCGATGTCTCCAAAGCCAAGAGAAAGGGAAAGACACATATTTAAGAGGAAAAAAGTTGAAATTTTCTTTTGAAGACTGGTGGTAAATATGAGGAAAAAACCAAAATCTTCTCATGCCAGTACATTTCATGTCCTAATGGCTACAAACTTTTCTGCCCTTTCAATGAAAGCATAAAACTGTTTGTGAAAAGTCTCTAAACTTAAAATCCTGAAGCCACCAACCTCATCCAGACCATAATTTCTAAATAACATCAGCAGCAAGAGCTTAATAAATTGAAGACTCTCTTCACTTCTTTTCAAGTACCTCAAAGAGCTTAAGAACCAGAAGAGAGTGTTATCGCAACTGTTTTTGCACTACGGTTTGCTGGAAAGAATCAGAGAGGCTTGGGTTGAAAATTTGACCCTAAGCACCATGAAATTCCCGCCCATGATGTGAGTCCCTAGAAACATCTGGGATCTTGTGCAATGAGTCTCTAATGCGATGCACATACAGGTTGCACGTTATGATTTCATCAGCTGTCTTTGGAAAAACAGGCACTTAGAATGTGGATACAGCAGAACTGGTTGGGGTGTTTTAAGAGTAATAGCAGGACCACACTATACCCTAGGACTGCATTGGGTCCAGAGTTCTTTATCTCTTTTTACAGTTACTCTCTTGGTAGAAAGTAAACTTTTCTTCCTTTGGTGAAAGGGACATAGGACAAACCATTTAAATGAAAGCACAGTTCTCTCTCATGAATCACTAAGTGACTTGGTTCAACATTAGGTCACTGTGAAACACAGACTGTAACAGAAACACATAAAAGCTCTAAAAGGGGAGAGCAGGGACTCGATTCTGGAATATTGTTGCCAGAGTAACATAAACCTTGTGTGTTTTCACAAGGAAATGAGTCACTTGTTTCTGTTGGCTAAAACTCTGTTTTCCTTAATTTCATATTTTAGCTTGTCTAATATATGCTGAAAGAGCCCAGGGTTTCCAGTCTTCAGATGGAGATAACTTGCTAATTAAAAGCTCAACCAAGGGTTTTGCATGGTAAGTAAACAGAACTGGATAAAAGGAACACTCAAGCAACCATGAGCACACACAAATGCAGGGGAGAGAGCACTCAAAACAGTTGGTTCCCCAAGAGTGGCCTGGGAGGGGCTGCTACACACCGAGGTAATTCAGAAGAAAGTGACAACTAGAAATAACATTCACTGAGCCCAATTTGCTAAAATATAGAGCATACTCAGACAAAGTTAGGATATTTTTGCCTGGAATTACTGGAATATTGTTTTTCTTTCTTTTTGATGGTCTAGCATTCGAAAGCCCTGGAGCAGGAGCTGCAGATGCAGTCACCCATGTGGTTTGAGCTGAAACAGGAACCAGGGAGGCAGGCTGGCTATGGGGCAACAGGGAGTGATGGGGACTGTGGCATTCATCAAAAGGCTTCAAATGCAGCTGTGCAAATGACTCATGTCCTCAAGCCTTGTTCCTCCTACGGGTATTAGACTGGGACCCTTTTCTAGAGTGCCAAAAAACAATTACTTTGAACCACCTTTCTTTGAAGACTGGTTTTCTTTTAAGCATATCCACTGATTTAAAAAAAAAAGTTAAAAAGTCAACATCTATTCAAACTTATTAAGACAGTCATGTACATTGAGCATCCCTGTACTTGCCTTTAGGATACAGATGTGGTACCTCTATTCCTCTTTTGCCATTGTTTCCCATAATATATAGCCATTTGGTACTACTCTGGCTCTATTTCTCCCTGATTTTCTTGACATCTCTTCAAGTAAGTAGCCAGTACCACCTACCCCAGTGTAATAGAGTCCTTTCCCCCACAACCCTAGAAATCTACCCTCCACTTCCTGCGTCACTGGAACAGTTGGCCTGCTCAGCGCCGCAACTAATAGACTTCTTCAGGTCTCTTTCCTTCTGGCCTCCCTACTGAGTAGTCCATTATAGGGGCCACTCCTTGTACCTGACACTCTCCTTCCTCAGTTTCTGCCTTAACCAAACCATGTTCATTTCCCTCTTTACCCTTCTGGTGATTCCTCTGGTGACCTCCTGATTCAATTTATCCAAGTCTGATCTCTCCCTAATTTCCTTACAAACATTTTTTACTTGGTATCCAATATTCTGCTCCAACACCATATTTTTTTTTTTTTAAAGTCTAACTCCCTCTCTGGCTCCTCTAAATCAGCATCACTTCTTGGCGTTGTCATTTCTGTCAAAGTTGCTATCATTCCCTCTGCAAGACAATCTCAGATCCAGGAGCTGTCTTTGATGCTTTCTTTCCCTTCCTTCCTCCTACACATCCGATTAGTCACCAAGTCTATTGGTTTTGTGATGTAGTCTATTTTGTAACAATGCCTTCCTTCCCATGTCACAGCCGCACCCCTACCTAGAACCTTGGTTATCATTTCACACCTGATTTATTATAAGAGTTGCCTAATGGTCTCTGCCTACAATCTCTCACCGGAGCAATCCATGTGCTCACTGCAGCTGATAGGCTGTATTTTTTAATTCCACTGTACATGGCTCCTCTCTGGTCAAAGTTTCCAGTAGATTCCTGTTCCTTTATGAAATTCAGACATGTCTAGTGTTCAAGTTCTCCATAATAGCGCCTCCATTTACATCCTTCCTTTATCTTCCCCATCTCTCATCTGAAGTCTTTGCAGTTTTACTCCTCCTTCTCCTTTCCAACACTCACACGACACACTTTTTTCCTAAAAAGTGTGCCCCTTTTTGTTTTGCTTCTACCAATATTTGGCTCCCCTCACTTATCCACCACCTCTTGCAAGTCTTCCCTGATCATGCAGCCACTTTCTGCCTTTTTTGGGCTTGTACTTATTTAATTTTTCATGAGTTTGAGCCTGTGTCCTTCAAGAATTCTAATCCTTCTAGTTAGGTACAGTGGCATGCCTCTAGCCCCAGCTACTTGGGAGGCCAAGGCTGAAAGATCACTTGAGCCCAGGAGTTCCAGGCAACAGAGCGAGATCGCATATCAAAAAGAAAACAGGAAAAGAAATTCTCAGCCTTCTAAAGACAACAAGTCTTGTTGGAATATTCTGCAATCACAGTGATATAGCTGCAGTAGATTTTCTATAATTATTTCTTAAATAAAGATGGTAATTATCTTAATAATGTCATCTATAACTAAGTTGTACACTGAGTTGAATATTTTTAATACATTTTAATGAGTGTGTTTTCAAGATTTTCATAACTTCCTTTATAGACATCATTTATTCATCTTTCATGCATGTCTGAAAGATTTGGGAACATTAATTAAATGTCCAATCAATTTGCATCATAATTAACTTCATCCAAATCCTTATTTAGCATACATGTTCTTTCTTTTCCCCCGCAGAAACATTTCTTTCTTCTAAGATATATTCCTCTCCTATGTTTGTATTTATATTATATGTGCTTTATTAATTTTCATTTTAAAAACTATTATTTAGTTTTGAGAGTTTGTACTCAGAAAGTATAATGTGTAAGCAGAGTCTTTCATTTTTTCAGTTTATGAAAATAATTTCCAAGAAATAGAATTGCTGGGTCTAAGACTTTATGCATTTGAAATTTTGACTGATAACTATAGCTGGCTAAACTAATGTGCACTATTTTAAACACACAAAAATAATAAGAATGTCTGTTTCTCCATAGTGTTATTAATTCAGTATATTATCAAACTTTTGTATTCTGTCAATTTAATACGTGGAAAATTGATTAAGGATATATTTTTTAAATCACCTTTATTGAAGTATGATTTGTATAATAAAATTTAAGTGTATAGTTTGACGAATTTTGACAGATGGATATGTCATGTGATCACCACCACAAACATGACACAAAACATTTCCATCATACACATAAAACCTCCCTCATGCTCCTGTTTACCCAATCCTCTACCTCCATCCCCTGTCTCTGACAACCACTAACTGCTTTCAGTCACTGTAGTTTTGCCTTTTATAGAACTTAATTTAAAGGGAATTATAGAGTGTGCAGTCTTTTCTGCATAAATCTTTTCCCTAGCAAAATGTTTTTGAGCATCATTCATGCTGATGTGTGAACCAATCTTTAATTCCTTTCTGTTGCAGAATAACAGCCCACTATAAAAATAAACAGACACATTTTTACCCACTTACCAGTTTATGAACTTACTGGATATTTCTAGTTTGGGGCTATTGTGAATGAAGCCACCATAAATATTTGAGTACAAGTGTTTATGGGAAAATATGTTTTTGTTCTCTTGAATAAATAACTAGAAGTGGTGTTGATTGGTTACAATGTAGTTTTAGGACTATAAAAAGCTTGCAAATTGTTTTCCAAAGTTGCTGTACCATTTTTTTTAAATATGTGAGAGTTCCACTTGTACTACTTCTTCATCAGTATAAATTACTGTCAGTTTTTAACTGTAGTCATTTTAGTGGGTAAGTATTGATAATTGAGGTTGTAGTTTGCTTTTCCCTCCTGACTAATGAATATCTTGTGTTCTTATTTGCCATTTATGTCTCTCACTTGGTGAAGTTTCTATTCACATATTTACAGGTTGAATTTTCTCTGAAAGGCTTGTGACAAGAAAAGTTTCAAGATTTTTTCCCCTGACTTTGTAATATTTGCATGCACAAAATATCTTGGGTATGGGATCATGTCTAAACATGAAATTCATTTATGTTTCACATACACCCTGTACACACAGCCTGAGGTAATTTTATGCAACATTTTCAATGCACTTGTGTTTGTGACCTGTCACATGAGATGAGATGTAGAATTTTTCACTTGTGATGTCATCTTGTGACTCATAAATTTTCAGATTTCAGATTTTCAGATTAGGATGCTCAACCTTTATCAGATTGTTTTCTTGTTATCAAGTTTAAGTGTTCTTATTTAATCTAGTTAAAGCACATCATTAGACATTTTAAAAATATTTCCTTCCAATCTATGACTGGCTTTTCATTTTCTCAACAGAGTTTTTTTTTTTTTAAGAATAAAAGATTCTAATTATTTATCTTAATGAAATCCAATGGAACAAATTATTAGTTTATAGTTTGTGCTTTTGTCTTGCAAACCTAAATCACAGAGTTCTCATACATTATTTTCTAAAAGTTAAATAGTTTAGCTTCTATATTTCTGTCTATGATCCATTTGAACTATTTTTGTGTGTGTGTGTGTATGATGTAGGGTGTGCTGGGCTCCTTTTTACATATAGATATCCATTTGTTGAAAAGGTGACTTTCTCTATTAAAGTACTTTGACATCTTCATCAAAACTCAGATGATCATATCTATTTCTGAAATTTTTTGTTCCATTGGTCTATGTGTCTGTATGCCAACATTAACTGCTTTCTTTTCTTGTCTTTTGTGGGTTGGTATCAGTGCAATTGTGGCCTCATTTGGGGCAAGAATTTCTTCCTAATCTATTTTCTGTAAGAGGTTGCATGGAAATGATATTTTTTAAAAAATGGTCAGTTTACCAGTGAGGCTTTTGGGGCCTACAGGTTCTTTTGTTTTTCTTTTATTTTCTTTCTTGCTTTTTTTTTAAGAAGTGTTTTTAACTGCTATTTCAATTTCTTTTATATATTTGAAAATATTTGTGTTATCTATTTCTCCTATATGAACTTGCCTAATCATGTCTTCCATGGAATTTGTTCATATTGTCTATATATCAAATTTGATGTCATGAAGTTGTTCATAATTTCCCTAATCCTTTTAATATACATAAAATCTACAGAAATTTCACTTATTGCATCCTAAAACTGGTTGTAAAGCACAACTAATAACAATAAAACATCTTTTTTTTTTTCCTGATCCATCTGATTAGAAGTTTTCCAATATTATTGCTTTCTTCAGAAGCCTAATTTTTGGTTTCATTGTATTTTTTTTTTTTTTTTTTGGTTTGGTTGGTTGGTTTTTTGGTTTTTTCTGTTTTTTAGTGTACTGATCCTGAATTTGTCTTTATTTTTTCATTCCTTCTGCTTAGGTTAGGTTTAATTTACTTTTCTTTTTCAAGTTTCTTAAGATGTAAGCCAGGATTACTAATTGATTCAAGCCTCTTCTCATGTTTTAATATAAACACTTAATAACATAAATTTCTTCCTAATAAGATGCATCTTAAAGCTTCCATTTTGTTTTGTTGTGTTTCTACTTTCATTCAACTTAAAATATTTTCTAAATCATTACTGTGATTTCTTCTTTGAACCATGAATTATTTAGAAGTGTGTTGACTAATTTTTAAGTGTTTAGGATTTCCCAGATATCTATTAGCCATTTGTAACAATCCTGTTCTAGTCAGATCATATTTTTTGTGACCTCAGTCTTCCTATATTTATTGAGAGTATTTTATGGCTCAGAATACACTCTATCTTGATAAACATTCTGTATTCATTTTAAAAATGCATATTCTGCTCTCGTTGGATGAAGTATTCTATAAATATCAATTAGGTCAAGTTGATCGGTAAAGTTGTTTGAATATTCTCTATCATTTCTGACTTTGTATCTACTAAGTCTATCCATTAGTAAAATCTCAATGTGGAATTTCTGCTTGTAATTGTGGATTTACCTCTTTCTCCTTTAAGTTCTATTAGACTTTGCTTCATGTATTTTGAAGCTCTGTTCCTAGTTGCATGTATGTTTAGGATTGTTTTGTCCTCTTGATGAAACAAACTGTTTATTTGTGAAGAAAAAGTCACTCTTTTTCTATTATTATTTCTTGTTCTAAAATCTGCTTTGTTTGATGCTAACAAAGCCACTTTAGCACTTATATTTAATAACTGTATACATGATATAATTTTTTCAGTTTTTTACTTTTAACCCATCTGGGTCTTTAAATTTTATATGGGTTTCTTATAAACAGCATATTACTGGTCCTATATGTTAATCCAATCTCACAATACTTTCATTTTATTTGGGGCATTTAGAACTATGTACACTTAGTGTGATTAACAATATGGTTAAGTTTCAATTAACATATCCTACTTGTTACTTTTTGTCTCATTAGCTCTTTATTCTTTTTCCTCCTTTTCCTATTTTCTTTTTGGTTGAGTGTTTTCTTATGATCTTAATTATCTTCAACTATTGATTTATTAGCTCTCTTTCTACATTGCAATAGTTGTCTCTGGGCTTGCAATTTGCATCTTTAATGTACCACAGTAAACTTTTAAATACTCTTAAAATAACAGTATACTTTTCATTTTCTTGTTCCTGTTATTTGTACTAATATTGTTAGTCTTTTTGCTAACAGTGTGCTGTAGTCGCCATAATACATTGCCAGTGTTTTTGCTGAAGCAGATAATTCACTTTTTAAAGAGATTTTTAAAGTAATAAAAAAACATACTTATTATATTACCATATAATTTTTTTTCTGATTTTTCCCATTTATTTGCATGGGTCCAAATTTCCCTTTGGTATTGTTTTCTGATGAACTTTCAAAAAATATTAAAGTATAGTTCTGCTGCTGCTGAATCCTTTCAACTTTGTTATGTCTTTTTTTTTTTTTTTTTACTTTTCATTTGACTGGTTAAAAAGAAATTCTAGTTGGCAGCTGTTTTTCTTTTGGCATTTTAAAGACTTCTAAACTCTCTTCTGGTTTCCTACACAATAAGAATTCTTCTGTCATTCCCCACTTTGTTTCTCTGTACATAATATGTTTATATTCTCTGTTTTTAAGCGTCTTGTCTTTTTTTCCCTTTGTCAGTGGTTTTCAATGATTTGATTAGAGTGTGTCTTGTCCTGGTTTTATTTATGATTTATTTGCTGAATTCATTGAGCCTCTTGGTTTATATATATGTATTTGTCAAATTTGGAGGAGTTTTGATCATTATTCCTACCAATAATTTTTCTGTCCCTACTTCCTTTTTCTGAGACTCCAATTAGATAATGCCCTGTTGGTCACTGATGATTGGATTATTTTTTTCAATATTTTCTTCCTCTGTGTGCTTTGTTTTATATAGTTCCTATGACTGTCTTCAAGTTTGCTGATTATTTATTCTACAATGGCCAATTTGATGCTAACCCCATCCAGTACGTTTTTCATTTCAGACATTGAATTTCTATTTATTTGAAAACTTTATACAAGTAACATTTATTTATTTATTATGTTTTCCATTTATCTCCTCACAATGTCCAAGTTTCCAAGTTTTGTTAAACTTGTGAAATATATTTATGGTAGTTCTTTTAACGTTCTTATGTTCTAATTCCATCATTGTGTCTGTATGCTTGTATTGATTTTTTTATGGTTATGGATCGTATGTTTAAAACTTTTTGCATGTCTGTTGGTTTGGGGGAACATTTTGATTTTGTTTTTTGTTGTTGTCTTTCTTGTATTACTTTAAATAATGTTAAATTATGTTTTTTTATACACAATTGAGTAATTTGAGGTTGGTGGGATAATGGAAAGGTCTGCTTTTAAATTCTGTAGATAGATCTGACCACATTTCAGGACCAGTTTCACCCTACTTCTTAGGATTCTCCTCAATGCCCCCACACAGGGTCTTTCCGTTGAGCCTAGTATGAACACAAACTATTCTCAGCCCTATGTAAGATCCTGGAAATTTTATGCCTACTGATTTCCAGTGCTTTTAACTCAGCCTCGGGTAGTTTCTTCTCACCCATGTGTAGATTAATAATCAGTGAGACTCCAGGAACCCCTTGCATGTCATCAGAACCTGTCTGAGCTAATCTCTCCTCGCCAGTATTAGCTCTACACATTCTAGCCCTTGGTCTCCCTGAACTCCAAACTAACTGTCTCACTCTCTTCATAAGACAGCCTAACTCTGCTGGTTCCCTCTTTTCACACTAGAAACCAGAAAACCATAAGCACAGTAAACTAGTAAACTAGTGCAATTAAATGTCTTTCTTTTTTCTTTTTAATGTGTTTGTTTTTATGTTGCTTTCAGTTTTGTTCATATTTTCTTAAGGTATCCCATAACTGGGCTGCTTGTTGTCCAATGGCTGAAAACCCTTCTTATATATTTTGTCTAGTTTTTTACTTCGTTTAGGTAGAAGATTAAACCTGGTGCCTTTTATGCTATCTTGGCCAGAATCAGAAGTGCCTCTCAGGTTTTTTTTTCTTTCTTTTTAAAATTTTTTAAAGTTCGTTCTAATTAGTTATACACAACAGTAGAATATAATTTGACACATTGTACACAAAGGAAGCACAATTTCTCATTCTTCTGCTGTATATGGTGCAGAGTCACACTGGTAGTGTATACAGGGTAATAATGTCCATCTCATTACACCATCCTTCCCATCCCCATACTTCCTCCCCTCCCCTCACTCCCCTCTGCCCAATCCAAAGTTCTTCCATTCTTCCCTACCTCTCCCACCCCATTATGGATCAGCATCTGCTTATCAGAGAAAACATTTGGCCTTTGGTTTTTTGGATTGGCTTATTTCACTTAGCATGATATTCTCCAACTCCATCCATTTACCCGCAAATGCCATAATTTCATTTTTCTTTAAGGATAAGTAATATTCCATTGTTTATATATACACCATAATTTCTTTATCCATTTATCTGTTGAAGGGCATCTAGGTTGTTTCCACAGTGTGCCCGTTATGAATTGAGCTGCTATAAACATTGATGTGGCTCTTTTACTGTAGTATGCTGATTAAAAAGCCTTTGAGTATAAACCAAGGAGCTGGGTCAAATGGTGGTTAGATTCCAGGTTTTCTGAGGAATCTCCATGCTGCTTTCCATAAAGGTTGCACCAATTTGCAGTCCCATCAGCAATGTGTGAGTGTAACTTTTTCCCCTGCAACCTCACCAACACTTATTGTTGCTTGTATTCTTGATAATTGCCATTCTGACCAGAGTGAGATGAAATCTGAGTAGTTTTGATTTGCACTTCCCTAATTGCTAGAGATATTGAACTTTTTTTTCATGTTTGTTGATCAATTGTATTTTGTCTTCTGTGAAATATCTGTTCAGTTCTTTAGCCCACTTATTGATTGGGTTATATGGTTTTTGGTGTTGAGTTTTTTGAGTTCTTTTATATATCCTGGAGATTGGTGCTCTATCTGAGGTAAGTGTGGTAAAGATTTTCTCCCATTCTGTAGGCTCTCTCTTCATGTTATTGGTTGTTTCCTTTGCTGATAAGAAGCTTTTTAGTTTTTTCTCTTACTGGGATTGTGGTTGCATATTTCTCTTTGCATGTTTACAAAGAGGCCTCAGTGTGGTTGCCTCTTTGTGAATGTATCCACAGCCTCCACCCAGTGTTATTGCTGTTGGTTCTTTCATCATTTGCAATAAACATCATTTAATTATAGAATTCTGATTCACTCATCCTTTATAGTTCCCCAAATGGCGATTCTTATCCATTGATATTTCAATGGCTCTTCCTAAAATAATTTTCAATGCTGTTCTACTGGTGTCTTAGAGATTTATTTCATTTTTATATTTGCATAATTCTATAATTCTGGTGTAGTCAGAAATTAAACAAACATTTCTAAAGTATCTAAAGCCACATATAGCTACTCTAGAAAAAGAAAGAGCAAACCAAGCAAAAGACACATTTTTTGTGATCTTAAAGAGCTTATTGTCATGGTGGCAAGAGATGTTAGTGGAGGGGAGGAGAAGGTGACAAAGCCAACATTTTAAAATGAGTTAAAATTGATCATGAAATTCTTTATGGAAAACATGAATCTTGATCAAAATTTTAAAACAAAATTATACACTTTAAATATGTTGAAAGCTGGCAAGGTGAATTTTTCTAAGGTAAATTGAAAACAACAGAATAGGAGAAAGAAGTAGAATGAGAAAAAAAGAAGCCAGGGTGGTGGGCTCCATGGTTGGCAGCCTCCACTCAGACCCCCATTAGAAAAAAGTGAGGGTCCTGAGACATGAACTCCACATTCACAGAGGCCTGGGATGTGGGAGGAGGTGCTGTTCTCAAATACGTGAAGAAAATACAGCACAGCTTCATGAACAGATAACGATTAGATTCCCTAATTTAATCATTTATTATTATTTCCATGGATACTGGTGCCGTTTTAGGATTCTAAGTTCATTACTGTCAAGTTTAATTGAAGGAGCAAGAGGATTTAACTACAGAGCATTTGGATTGAGTAGCAGATTTAATTGCTATTCCTCATTTGTGTTAAATTATGTTCATTTTTTCTACTAGGGTCTACTAGGGACCTGCCCACAGAGGTAGGGGCTAATCTCTATTTCCCAGCCCCAAACTCATGAGCATTTCTCTGACCTCCTGGCCATACTGAACCATATGCTCTCTCATGAACAGACCCTGGAAGACCTGGAGAGAGTGGTTCTGTCAAATCACATTAAAGGCTGCCTTGACAGCAGATGCCTCCTATTCACACTTTCTGAACTCTGTGGCTTACCTGGTGAGCCCTGTGTAGATACCCAATGAGAAGCCGTCACTCGGTTGTGTTTTCCTGGTCTTGGATACTTTACCTATTTTTACCCATTAATGGCTCAAGGCCCCAAAATTTTATTAGTGGGAAGAAAAAAAATATCACCTCTTGAGGCTCATCATTCACTCTGGAACTGACCAAAAGTTTTGGGTTTTTGAAAAATTCCAAACAGAAGATAAATGCAGTCGATACATGTGTCTTTGGTCAAAGGGTTAAGAATGTCGACAACAAATAATAAAATAGAAATATTCAAGACAATTTGCAAATGAAAAGTATGTTCACCAAACTTATAAAAAGAAGAAATAAGGGCCTAACAAATTAAACTGTAAATATTTACTAAAATAAATGGAATAAAACCAAACATATCAATTGTAATGCCAAATGTGACCAGTTTTTTTTTCTATTTAAAGACAAGTACTAGTAATTTGGTATTAAATCAAACTGTCTGAACTATGTTATTTATACAAAGAACATTTTCAATAATGGAATTTTTGGTTTGTTTTTGGTGCTGGGATTTGAACCCAGGGCCTATACATATAGGCAAATGATCTACCACTGAACTACATCCCCAGCTCAATAAAGGAATTTTTTAAAGGGCTGAAAGTAAGGATAAAATTACACTAGTTAATCATTAATAAAAATAACAGCAAAGCAACTATTAATATCAATCCTCAGCAAGAAAAGTAAAGCAGGAAGAATCACAATACCAGACCTTAAACTATACGACAGAATCATAGTATCAAAAACAGCATGATTCTGGCACCAAAGCAGACACATAGACGAATGGTACAGAATAGAAGACAGAGACAAACCCACATAAATATAGTTATCGCACAGTAGACAAAGGTGCCAAAAACATTCATCAGAGAAAAGACAGTCTCTTCAACAAATGGTGCTGAGAAAACTGGAAACCATATGTAACAATATCAAATTAAGCCACTATCTCTCACCCTGCACAAAACTCAACTCAAAGTAGATCAAAGACTTAGGCACTGGAACAGAGACCCTGTGCCTAATAGAAAAAAAGTAGGCCCAACTCTTCAGCATGTCAGGAGTCTTCCTTAACAAGACTCCTAAAGTGTAAGAAGTAAAATCAAGAATCAATAAATGAGATGAATTCAAACTAAAAAGCTTCTCCTCAGCAAAGGAAACAATTTTCTATAACATGAAGAGAGAGCCTACAGAATGGAAGAATATCTCTACCACACACCTCAGTTAGAGCATTAATCTCCAGGATATATGAAGAACTCAAAAAATGCAACACAAAATAAACAAATAAATAAATAAATAGTCCAATCAATAAATGGACTATGGAATTGAACTGATACTTCACAGAAGAAATACAATCAACCAACAAATATATGAAAAAATGTTCAGCATCACTAGCAATTAGAGAAATGCAAATCAAAACTAAGATTTCATCTCATAATGGCAATTATCAAGAATACAAGCAACAATAAGTGTTGGCAAGGTTGTGGGGAAAAAATTACGCTCATACATTGCTGGTGGGACTGCAAATTGATGCAACCATTATGGAAAGCAGCATGAAGATTCCTCAGAAAACTTGGAATGAAACAACCATTTGACCTAGTTATGCCACTCTTTGGTTTATATATACCCAAAGGACTTAAAATCAGCATATTACAGTGAAACAGCCCCATCAATGTTTATAGCAGTTCAATTCACAACAGCCACACTGTGGAACCAACCTAGATGCCCTTCAACAGATGAATGGATAATGAAATTGTGATTATATATACACAATGGACTATTATTCAGCCTTAAAGAAGAATTAAATTATGGTATTTACCCATAAATGGATGAAGCTGAAGAATATCATGTTAAGCAATATAGCCAAACCCAAAAAGCCAAAGGCCAAATGTTTTCTCTGATATGTGGAGGCTAATTCACAATAGTGGGGCTAGGGAAAAATAGAGGTACTCTGGATTAGGTAGAGGGGAGTGAAGGAAGGGAACAAGGTCTGAGGGTAGGAAGTATGGTAGAATGAATCAGACATTATTACCCTATGTACATACATGATTACATGACTGGTGTGATTCTATATCACGTACAACCAGAAGAATGAGAAATTATATTCCATTTATATATGATGTGTCAAAAATGCATTCTACTATCATGTATAACTAATTAGAACAAATTTTAAAAAGTGAGATAAAAAATAAGTAAAATTGTTATAAAAATGAATTAAGTAATATAATAAACTCACAGTATTTTAAGTAAAGTGCTTCAAAGTACTTCATGTGTGCCCATGGCTCATGTACAAAATCCATTATGTAATACCAACCCCTAATGCCCTAGCAGAGATTTTAAAGTAGAGATTTTACAGGTCATTTTCCATAATCATAATCCAATATAATTAGAATAAAAGTCATAAATTACCCAAACAATCTTCCCTACTTGGAAATCAAGACGCATGTTCATAAATAGCCCTTAGAAATGAAAGTGGCTGCCAAACATTACACATACACAGCCCTCTGTGAGGAGGCTAGAAGTCATCCCGCCTTCCCACCTGTCACTTGTATATTTAGAAAAGTGATTATACTTTCTTATTCTACATTCCTGTATATACCTGGGATTAATATTTGTCTGTTTAATATATCACAGCTTTGTCCTGTTGAAAATAAATCAGTAATTAAAGAATAAGTTAAATTGCCCCACTTTTCAAAAAACATATTAAGCATGTGGTTTGTTTTAGTATTTTCAAATATAGTTTCACACAGGTTTGGGTTTGTTGTTGTTGTTGTTTGTTTGTTTGTTTGTTTTCAGTGCTGGGGATTGAATCTAGGGCCTCACATATGCTAGGCACTAAGCATATACCACTAAGCATATATCCCCGGCCATTTTTAAAATTTTATTTTGAGACAGGGTCTGTCCAGGCTGCCCTCAAATTTGCAACCCTCAGTCTCCCAAGGAGCTGGGATTACAGGCGTGCACCACCGTGCTTGAGTCTAGTTTAATATGGTTTTATATATTAAGGTATTCATATATATTCATATTAGAGTTAATAGTCTAAAACACAGAGGACAGGACACAACGCAGTCTGTCACACATCCAACATTAGTTATTGTTGTTTTCCTATGAACTCCCACCTGCTCAGTTTAGCACAAAGTCCTGCCTCCCCCACCTTCCAGGCAGGCTCCTTTCCCTGATGTGCTCAAAAGTCTTTCAAGGGACTTTATTCTCTCCATAGGTCCAATTTCATTACTCTCAAAAGGCTCCTGGAACTAAAACCTGGACATCTCTCCCTGAAGCTAGAAAGACACTAGGGAGCTTCTTAAGGCAGTCAGAGCTTTTCACATAGCACTTGCCTGGAGCTTTACCTTTCTGAATGTCTGCGGCATCCCCCACTGCCTTCCAGGAGGAACACAGGATGGACCTTCTTTTGGCATCTCTGGAGAATGGTCAGGAAATGAAATGCATAGCCCTGCATTTCCGGCTCAAATGTCTGCTCAGACTCCTCAAGCAGTGGTATCAGTGTACTTGCAGAAGTTACATTCTAACGGAGGAAATGGAAAATAAACAAGGAAACCATAATATAACAACAGGCAGTGATAAGTGCAATGGAAAAATATAGACAGGACAGATTAACCAGGATCCAGCCAGAAAAACAGGAGTCCAATAAACAGGAGTCCAGGATTCAATGTGGGGAATCAGTTACAATGATGCTAGAAAAACAGGTGAAAATAAGGCAGCCCAGAGATTTGCAATTGCTTCTCAGGCTACAAAATAAAGGAAAGAAATGGTATCATTGAAACCCACAAGTCAAGGCAGATACTGGAATCATGGGGTGTAGTCTTTTGTGGACATGTCACCCAAAAGAGAGGAAAAAGAGAAATCTCCTAGATTTTCTCACCTTCCCTTCTCCCCACCCCTCACCCCCACCAAATGTCTCTCGTTGAGCAATTGGCAAAGGAGGCTGTGAGATGTAATCTACAGGGACCATCCTCTGCAGTGCAGAGAGTGGAGAAAGGTGGTCCTGGGTGTGGGATGACACAGACAAAACCTCAACTCACTGGGAGAGAGATTCAGAGCAAGAGGTGACGGGTGGGGACTATTTCAGAGAGGATGTTTAGGAAATCTGTGAGGGGATGACATTCAAGAAGACACCTGGGTTTGTGGCTCAGTGGTAGAGCACTTGCCTAACACCGGAGAGGCCTTTGGTTTGATCCCCAGCATCACAATAAATAAATTAATTAATTAATTAAAGGTTAAATTCATTAAAGAAAGAAAGAAAGAAAGAAAGAAAGAAAGAAAGAAAGAAAGAAAGAAAGAAAGACAAATAACATGCAAGTCAGAGGCAAGAACAAATACACTCAGGAGGAAACTGGATCTGCCAGTTCTAGGAGCAGCTAGGAGGCTAGGTGGAGCAGAGTGAGCAAAGGGTAGAACATCAGGGAAGGAGGTCAGAGAGAGGAGAGGCCCAAGCCTGCAGGTCATGGTCAGGAGTTGGTGCCAATTGTGATGAAAGTCCTTGGGGACGTGTTGTGTAGTATGGTGATGAGAATGGATCAACATTTCAAAAGATTCTGCTCATCTGGAAAATATAAGCAACCTTAGCTGCCAAACACGCTCATGTTCTCAAGTGTCACTGTGTCTTTCTGCCTCTTGTGCCTCTCCCCTGGTGTCCTCACAGCATCACGGCAGAGCCAGAGTTCAAGGCCTCTTCCTGGAGTCCAGGAGAGTACTTGCGCATGTGTTTATCTTCTGAAAAGACCCATTATGGTTATGGGAAGATAACCACTTGACAATCTGTCTGTGCACTAAGACCCCATCTCTGGGAGATGCCTGGTGATTCCTGAACACTGATCAGGAAGCCAGCACTAATACAATACATTAGCTGGGGGTCTGAACCTCCCTATAGAGGAAATCCTCTTCAGGCTGTAAGAAGCTTATAGATCAATGTCCCAGGCCTTGCTTTTTTAACTACTTCCCTGGAAGCTCTGTTATAATGATCCCTGAACTATTCTAGTTCTGCTGATATGCCCAGCCTTAAAGAGCACATTCATCATTATTCACATTCTAATCCATGTGGAATTTGCATATCCTGGTGCAGCCCAATGACAGTCAGGGCTTGCATTTCTCTTTCCAGAGTCTCCCCTTCACCGCCCTGTCTTTCAGATGGAAGCATCTGGAGGGCAATGGCGCCTGAATTATCTGGCTGTATTGCTTCTCAGGCTCTCTGCTAGTTGATCTCAGGACTATGAAAGGGCTCAGTGAAGAATACAAGTCCTTGGAGGGGAATGCCAGAGAGTTGGCTTCCCGTAGGAATTCCAGCTACTAGAACTCATTCAGTCTGTTCTTACAGAGAGTTAACTGGAGTAAAAATTTGAAGAAGTTTTGGGTGTCACAAAATGTCATTATTATTGTGATTTTTCTTCAACAGTTTGTAACATAAAGACCACCCTTAGAGCCACATAAGCTGTGGGACAGATTTGTTCCACGTACCTCAGTTTCCAACTCCTACTCCAAAGTCCAGCGACTGATCAACCTTCTGCCTTACACATGACTTCCAGGAACTCATCTAAATGTGAATGTAAAGCCAGAGAGCACTAGATAGTGAAGAAAGTCTTTGGACTGGGGAGTCAGAAAACAAAGAAATAGTGAAAAGAAGAACTCATGGGGAACAAAACCAATGCCAGAAGCAAAAAGAAACCCACCTCAAGGTAAATCAGTCCTAAAAAGGACTCATGAAAGAAAAAAAAAGGAGAAGGTTAAACAGACCTTCAAATCAGAATACCATTGGATGACTTGATACCCATCCTGAAACCAGCAAACAATGGAGCAATCACTTTGAAATGTTAAGGGGGAAAGAAAAAAAGATTTCTGACCCAGAATAGGTGGCAGACCTTAAGAGTAACCAGCCTACACTAGAATAAAAACAGGCGTTATTACTAAGTGTCTTCACTTTTTGTGGGAGTTAGGGATGAGTTAGGGATTATATATGTATATAAATAACTAAGCAAACAACAGTCAGACAATTATTAACAGGATAAACAAGAAATAGAATAGAAAAAGAAATATACAGATATGCCACATGACTCAATTATGACTAAAAATCTTATTCAAGACAATATAAACTATGAATTTCTACCTAGCTTCATTTGATTATATAGTTCCATTAGGAAGATGGGGTGGGACTGAGAAGGTGTAGGGGTGTTTTAAGAAAGCTAAATTCCCATCTCTCGTAGTAAATAAAAAGTCAGGAGATAAAAGAAAAATCAAGTAAAAAAATCTAAATATGCAATTTTAGAATACAGAGGAAATACATAAAGGAAAACTAAGTGTTGAAAGTGTTTACTAAGACCGAGAATGGAGCCTTGGGCAAGAAACAACTCTTGCTAATTATGTGAAATAGTCCATTGAAAATATGTGAAAATTCAATAGCTAAATGTGGAGCCAACCTAGATGCCCTTCAGTGGATGAATGGATTTTTTAAAAAATGTGACATATATACACAATGGAATTTTACTCAGCAATAAAAGAGAATAAAATCATGGCATTTGCAGGTAAATGGATGGCTTTGGAGAAGATAATGCTAAGTGAAGTTAGCCAATCCCCCAAAAATAAATGTGGAATGTTTTCTCTGATATAAGGAGGCTGATTCATAGTGGGATAGGGAGGGGGAGCAATGGAGGAATAGACGAATCCTAGATGGGGCGGAGGGGTGGGAAGGAAAAGGAGGGGGCAGGGGATTAGCATGGATGGTGAAATGTGATGGACATCATTACCCAAAGTACATGTATAAAGACACAAATTGGTATCAACATACTGTATATACAACCAGAGATATGAAAAGTTGTGCTGTATATGTGTAATAAGAATTGTAATGCATTCCACTGTCATTTATTTTTTAAAAAATCAATAAAATATTTTAAAAGCAAAATGTATGAAAATTGAGAATCATGAAACATTCAGTTCTTACGTGAGAAAATAACTTCCCAGAACTATAATTTTAGTACTGACCAGCTTCCCTGATGTTCATAGGATATTGTTCTCCATACATGAATCTAATTTTGGAAGATTCCTTCTGTGAGATTCAATTTCCTGTAGAAAGGTGAGTCACTTTGTCATTACTCAAAGACAGCTGAATAAATGGTATACCCTTGAATTGTTCAATGCACAACCTACGAAAAGCTGTCAACCTATCTCACACTTCCTACCAGCCTCATATTTACAAATGATAAGTTAAAATCCAGAGTGAGTGACATTGATTTGCCTAAAATATATTAATCTTTTTACAAAGCAAGTGTTCATTTCTTTTAACAAAGTATTTTAGGATAAGCTAATGAACTGAATGATAGCACTTAGATATACTCCAAACCCAGCTAGAATCCATTTCTCCTTATAATACTCACATGGACAAGAGCAGTGTTTGTTGCAAACAGTCTGTCTTAAGCAATCTTCTCAGAAATACTTCTAGAGACATTTTGCGGTAAAGGCCCTCACTCTTTTTCTGAAGCGCTCTGTGTTTACAGCTGAATTCCATCAGAGTAGAAAGAGGTGAGCCTCTGAGGACCAGTGAAGAACAATGGACACAGATTTAGGTTAAAATAGAAAAACAAAACAAAGCAAAGAAATGAGAAGTGAAGGAGCCAGAATACTTGGGGAGAAGAAAAGTTGCGTGAGAGGGCAAAGCTATCCCAAGCATTCTGCCAATGTCTTCCAAAAGTCAGCACATGCCCCAAGACACACACTGCAGCACCTAGGATCAAGCACTGAGAGAAAAGAAGGTGGCACTAAGGTCAAAGCTGATATTTTTGTCAAACCTCATTCCCTGCCACCATTATGCTAGCCCAGCAGCTGGTCTGAGGGCCCAGTAGTTACTCTGGCCTCCACACAGCGGAACACAGAGCCAATCCACAAGCTGTGTGGACAACACATGCCCGCAGCTTAACAGGCACCAGCCTGCTGGGTTTTATTGCTTCTTACACAAACATTTCTAAAAACCACAACTTCTGGGGAAGTGATAAGCTTCAGTTGGCTTGGTAAGCATTCCTTTCCTTTCTTTCCTGAAAGCCTTCCACCAGCACTTGGGCTCTCTGAACTGGGTTCTGTAGTTTAAATCCCTAAACAAACAAAGACTCTTTTTTGGTTGTACAATTAACTAGACAGTGTCTTTTTGTTAGGTTCTTCTGAATATGTATATTATTATCTTAATGGAATTAACCACAGTGTATTTTAATACCTGAAGAGACTTTGTTTTATGTCTTCCTAAATCTCCCAGATGAACTGTTCTGAATTTATAAGGCACATGCAGTGAAGCAATTCACCCGAGTTTTGTCCTTGTATTGGTGCATCATTGTGCCTGATTGGCATGATAGCTTAGCAGGAATATGAAAAGACAGTGCAGTAAGCATACCTCACTACACACACACACACACACACACACATTCATGTGCATGCCCAGGATACTTGCTGAAGCACATGACATTCTTGCATTGGAGCAGGTATTTTAAAAATGGTTCTCCATTGAAAATGAGCCCTTTTTATTAGCAAACAGCATAATTAATTTAGAATACTTTGATGATTAGTTTCAGAAATGCCAATTAGGTTAAGAAGACTAGATAGTGTCAATTACCGGCAAAATAGGCACTCCAAGACATAGAGTAATACAGAAGAACCCATCTAGTTTTATTCTGCTAAAGGATATTTAGAAATGTCTTTGTAACTGACTAACCTCTGGGGTCGCTTAGAAGAGTCTTTGGTTGTTCCTTTTATCAAATGGATAAGAAAACTTCATATCAGTCTGATGGCACAGTAGTAAAGAGTTATATGCAAGAAGCTAATGAATTCCTTTTACATTCTAATTGTGGATTGAAAAACAAGACATACACAAGTATAACCTTTTTAAAACTAATTCTGCTAGGGCAGAGGTTATTTGGACTACAGAAGACACTAAGTATATGTGTTATTTGGATTACGCACATATTAAAAATCATGGCTCAGATTACTAAATTCATTTTCTCTTCTAGATAAGTGCTTTTTCAAATTGGCCAAAAGCACCCAGGAACTTTGAAAACCCATAGATTGCCTGGTCTTATTCCAGATGGCCATGTCCAGGAGTGAAATCTGGGTGTATATTTTTAAAAAGAGCCTTAAAGACTCAGAGCTGGATTTGTAATTACTAACTTAGAAGGGCAAGATAACCGGCTTCTCACTTGTTGTTTCTGGTTGTGTTTCTTGTCCTAAAAATCAACATATTCATCATCTGGTGATCAGTAATGCATGTATATGTGGTTGATTCAATTATTCATGAAAACAATTTTTTCTAAAATGGGATCTTGGAGAGAGAGACCTTAGTGTTTCCCATCGCTGAAGGCTGCTTCAAAAACCACTCTCTTAGCCCATGATCTGCTAAATTTAATTTATACTCAGGACTTAAGGAGACTAGATAAACAGTTTTAAAATTTTTTGGAAAATTTAATGTAGCCTTGTTAATAATTTTGTGACTAAATGTCAGTTTGATTACTTCATAAGATTTTCCTACTTGTATTGTCTCCTTTCTCCTTTCTCAATCTACCCCAATCAGGCTCTCCTTCATTGTTTGTGGCTTAGTTGCCTCCAGGGTGGAAAACGGAGGGAGACTTTTTCCTAACTGTTTTCCAAAAGACTAGTCCCTTAGGAGAATTTCCAAGACTTGAGGAAAAGTAAGAGGGGACATCAATGTTAAGAAAAGAAAAGGGTAATGTGAAAAAGTAGAAGGCAGAAGGAAGGAGCTACTCACCCCTCAAAAAGTACTTGAAATTCTCCCTGGGTTCGGAAAGGCAAGCCCAGGCCTCCCATGCAGTGTGCCAAGGAGCACGGGGACCTTCCAGGTGATTGCTGGAAGTTCCAGACAGAGAGCAGAGACTGGCTGAGTTCTTGCTCCTACAGATACCAGGGGCCCAAATATGGTATAAAAACAGCAGAAACCACCAGGCCTGTGAGGTCCCATGAACTGGGACAGTGACCTCCTCCGCATGATCTAGGAGACCAGGAATCCAGAGACGACCCATCTGGCCATCCAACCCCAACACATTGCATGATTCTCCGTATTAATCTTCTAAGGCTTTTATTAAATAGCACCAACTGACTGACTTAGAAAAACAGACTTCTATTGTATCACAGTTCTTGAGCCTAGAAGTCTGAAATCAAGGTGTTGGCAGGGTCAGCCTCCCTTTGAATCCTTTAGTGGAGGATACTTCCTTACTTCTTCCAGCAAGACTGGCAATCTTTGGTGGTCCTGTTTGTAGATACCTCACTGGGGTCTCTCCTCCATCATCACATGATTGTCTTCTTTCTGTGTCCCACCCCTCCTCCGATAAGGACACCCATCATATTGGATGAAGGACTCATACTACTCTGTTATAACCTCCATCTTAACTAAGTACATCTGCAGTGGCCTGTTTCCAAGGTCACATTCTACAGTACTACAGGTGAGGACTTCAACATGTCTTTTAGGGGGAATCAATTCAATCCATAACAGACACCAACATCTTGACCTGACTCAAGATAAGAAAGGGTCCTGAGAATTTCTGAGGTAAAATCTTCCATAAACGGATGAGGTTGGTACTTGGACATCCTTAAGCTAATTGAGAGAAATTTAAAAATTAGAGAAAGAAATATAACTGATATACTTGAGTCTGTAGACTGAAAATAGTGTATGCTATAATTTTCACACAAATGTTTAATATGTATGCAAGGTGCACAATATTTTAATAGTCTGTTGTGTATAATAGATCTGATACTTATCTTTTAAGAGCTCCCTAACCTTGCCCTCAGTGTTTGTGTTTAGAATAGTATAAGTACTTGTCAAATAGGAAACAAATGAATTAATAGGTATGTCATGGGGGATTACAGCAGAAAACATATAATTTACTGAATATTAAAACAACCTGATATTTTTCTTTAAATTATCCAAAACACTTAAAATTCTTTGATTTTTGAATCTGATGTTACTATAAAAACCTTTTCAGTTAAAAGAACATAGCTTATTTATCATTTTCTTTACAATTTTCATAGTTACTTTTTCCTACAGTTTATTTGATGCCTTTTTCATCCTTCAAAAAGCAGATCACTGGGGAGTTAACAATCTCTCTAAAAATTCTATATGCAGGTACAACATTTAAAACTCATTTGATTAAAATCATTCCTAAGAACAGTGGCTTTTTGAAAAGGTTAATTTTCTTCTAATGTAGTCAGATTTCTAAATCAGAATGCTAGTGCTCCAGTAGCTATATTTATTTCAGAAATGTCAACTAAAATTCAGACCCTTATCACCAACCAGGAAAATAATAGTTACAGAACTCGTGTCACTCCTGAATTGTAGCAAAAAGAAGACCTCATATACTATATAGAAATATTTTTAAAAGATGGGGCTTTGATTTTACTGACATAACATATTTAGTGACCTTGTTCCATGGATAAAAATAGGCAAACTTTCCCCTCTGTCCTTCACATCTTTTTGAGGAAGAAACTTAAGAATTGTTGAATTTGAGTTCTCCTACGGAGGCATTTAGAGCTTTTTCATAGCCCTTGAACTCACAATAAAAAGATTTATTTAAAAAATAATTGTGTATGTGTGTGTGTGTGTGTGTTCAGAAGAAAAAAAATATTTTGAATTAACATCAGTCCTAGGGTCATAAGCCCCCTGATGTCTTGCCATGAAGAAGTAACATCACCTTTGATGTGACTGCAGAAGATTTCCAGCTGTTCAAAAATAATTCGAGGCTGTTAAACTACTTAAAATTTAAACCCTTGTTTTTAAACCCATAAATGTATCAAACAAAGATGGACACTCTGGCTCACAAATAGATGCAAATTTAATTTTCATATCCACTCAATTCCTAACTCATCTTACCACTACCTTCCACATGTTTCAGTGTCAACATGTGAGAACTTGAAATACTTCAGAAAGGTGAGTTTGAGGCATTCATTTATTCTTTGCCTTCCTCAAGCTGAACACTTGAATCATCCTTAAATATTGAGGTTGGAGAACATCCTAAACCATAGTTATATGTGCTTTCTTTTGAAGGGGCAAGGTTTGGGGGCATCCAGCAAAGCATAGTTTGGGACTCATTTCTCTGCCTCTCAGATGTTGACTGGACAAGGAGACAGAATGAAAAGAGCCCACAAACATTTGACCTTCTTGACAAAGAACCAGAAGAAATGCCAGTGGCCCAGACTTGATCTAATCGTATTTGATTTCAAAGAAATAAAAAGAATTGAAAGACCAAAATACTTTTTGATATAAAGGGAATAAAAACATTATTATGCTGCTAAATGAAAGCAGTTCCATAAGCACTAAATTATTAGTTTAGTGACCAAGGCCATCTCCTTCAGCAAAGTAAAGAGACTCCAGACCAAACAGAAAATGCTTACTTACTCCAATCTCACCCTGATCTGTTACTGTGAACTTGATTAAACACTTGAGTCATGGACCAGAGAAGCTTAATGAAGACCTGAGTCATAGAGGAGGTGGTGGTGGCTAGAATGCTATTCCTAACTGTGAAGATGAACTAAAAATAATCTGTATTTGGAATATTGTTCTATTTTTTGCCCAAAAGTCATCAAACATTTTTGAAACAAAAAAACTTTATTGTTAATTTTGGCCATGGTCAGGTAAATGTTTTAAAAGTAGGACTGCGGGGATAGATTTGAAAATAGACTTAGAATTAGTGATCTATTCAATAAACAAGTGTTAGATACTTACAGCTCCTAGGTACTATTCTCAATGTTGGGCATACAAAGATGAAAATAGAGATCTGTCTTTGGAGAACTTAAAATATAGAATCATTTGGCTACAAAAAGAAATTAAGCACTGATAATCACTACAACATAAATATTAAAACAATAATATTAAGGTAAAAAATGTCAAAAAGACTACACATTATATGATTCCATCTATACGAAATGTCAGAGTAGGCGAATCTATACAGAGAAAATAAGTTATGGGATGCAGGAACAAGAGGGAAGTAGAAATTTATGCTAGAATAAAAAGTTTAGCTTGAAGATGACAAAACAGATTGTTGAACTTGCTGTACATTTCTGTAAATTTTTTTAAGAACTGAATTGTACAACTAGATACATAGATTTATATATTTAAGATATATCCCAATGAAGATGTTTAAAGATATTAGGAGAGACAGATACATTATTAAAATCGTAAAAAAAAATATATATGGTTTTTCTCTATACTAAAAGTGACCAAAAAGGAAATAGGTTGCATTGAGAAGGGACAATTCATTTCAAACACAAGACAGGAAGAAGCAGCGTATGAGAATAATAGCTCCTAAATAGTACATGACCATCCCAGAGTTCTTCTCTATGATTTATTTTTAAAAATGTGCTCTACACAATGATGTAATTGAACCTCTCAGATATAATGCTAAAGACTCCTGACTAATAACAGAACACTTAATGCATGCAATGATCTCCAAACAGCCCCAAAATTAGTTAAATAAGTTCTGAAGGCTAAACTGTCACCAAGTTTAAAAAATAATAATAATAACAGTAGAGGAGAGATGTAAACAAATTATTGGAATTACCAGCAACAACCCTTAAAGTTAAAAGGCAATACAACAGTGCTTTCAAAATTTTTATGAACAATGATTTTTAGAGTTGTATACCCAGCCAAGGTATCACTTATGTTTAAAGCTAAAACAAGACATCTCAAAAGTGTATTTTCATGAACCTCTTCATAGGAAGTTAACAAAGGATGTCCTCAAAAACAAAAACAACAAAAACCAGGATTAGCAATGTACCTCAATGGTTAAGCATTCACCTAGCATGCATAAAGCCCTGGGTTTGGTCCCCAATACTGAAATTAAGTAAATAAATAAATAAAATGAGAGGAAAACCTGGGATCCAACTTAAGATGCATATAAAGGAATTTTCTATGATGTTGACTTCAGGAAACAGAGTGCTATCAGTCAGTATGCAAATATAAGCATTGAAAATTCCGAAGAGAGAGTTTCTGGTAATAGAGAAATGATCAGGATGAAACTGTGAGATTATTTAATGCTTTTGACCACATTGAAAATGATTTATCATTTTTTAAAAAATTAGAAGTAGAAATGCATAGTATTTTTTAAGGAAAAAGTGAAATAATTATTAACTATTTAACAGAAAGTTGTACCAGAAAGAGATTGTAATCATAATGTACTACTTAATGAATGGAACAATGTTTATATAAATGCAATAACATAAATCTTGAATATTTACCAAAAGACATGATATAATTATCTTTAAAAAGAGAAAGAGAGAAATTGGGGGTATAGCTCAGTAGTAAAGCAGTTGCCTAGCATGTGAAAGGCACTGAGTTCAATCCCCATTGCTACAAAAAAAAGTACCAGAGGTTGTGAGTAATGAAAAGCTAAATTCTCATTTTTCAGGAATCAAAAACCCAAGAAATGTTATTTAGAAATAATGAGTTAAGCAGCTCAACAAATACCTTCAAGAACTGAATATGTTGCCTATGGATAATAAAACTCAAGGCAGTGTGCAGCAAGAGATTGCTTTTTGAAAGTATAATTCTTGTATAGTATTTGACACTTTTAACTTTGTAGATATATTTCTTCAGAAAACGTATTTTTTTAACAAAATACAGTGCTGAAAATAATGCCAAGTCAAAAATATAGTTTGTAATGCTATATTCTTCTTTGAAGTTCCCCACAGCATTAAACCAGTACCTTGAATATATTTGTCGCTCCATAAACATATGTTATTTAATAATTACCACACAAATGGTAGTTCAGTGAATTTGACAATGCATCCTACATGATATTACCTGGAACCAAATTTTCTTCTTCTAAAAGGAACATAGAGCTCATAGTGTACTCTGTAGATCTTTAAGATACATTTGTAAGAAGAATCAAGGATGGCTAATACATGGGGTTCATGTCTACCTCTCTTCCCCAAGGCAGGGCTTGACATCTAAATAACCTTGAAGGTGTTGGAAATGTTATAGCATCTTCAGGGATAGGGAAGTTGCTTGACTGGACTGCAATGGAAGTTTATATATTGAATAGCAGGACAACAGGTGACCATCAAAGGAGGAACAGTTGATACTCAGCCTTGAATACCTAATTGAATATTTTGAAGTGATTTATTGACTAGCAATATTTTCCAAACTGAGAAGTTACCTAGTAAGTAGTACAACACACAACACAGGAGTTCTGACATTCTAGCTTTAAGGTCATTCATTCAAATAGTGGGAATAAAGCAAAGATGTAAAATAGAGGCATTATTAAGTAATAATTATTATATATAAAAATTAAAGAGAGGGCATATTTATAGATAACGACTACTAACAATACCAACATTTTCTTAGAATACACTGTGGTGCCAGAATGCTGTTTTAAACCCTTTTCATGTATGTATCACTCATTGAATCCACGAAGGTAGACTTCATTATCACCACCACCATCTTGTTCCACTTAAAACTGAAAAATTATTTTGAGGGAATTGAGGCAATATAAGGTAACTTGCCCAGAGTCCCATAATGAGTAAGTGATCAGATTTAAACCTAATCAGTCTGTTTCTAAGAATGGAGAACCCAGGAGAGGAGACTGGATATCCAAGAGAATAGTGGATAGTTAAGTGGTATGGAGTAGATTTTATATGAGAGGTCAGAGCTTAAAACATTCACGCAGAGTCACCACCATTTTGATGAAAGCATTAATTTTGAGAAAGGATGGACACAGGACCAAGGACAAAGCCTTGAGTCAACAGGATGAGTGGGGATCAACAAAAGAGAGAAGGAAGAGTGGAAGAGATGAGGAGAGAATTCAGGGCTAGTGAGACAGAGCCTTGAACACATCTTTTAAAAAACAAGGTAATTCATAGTATCAAGTTCCCCCAAGACATTTAAAGGGGTATAGCTGAGAAAATGACATGGGACTAGTAAAAAAGCACAGATAAAATAATTTCAGTTTTAAGTGGAACAAGATTACTATGAGAATAGGTATTGAAGAAATCAGCACAACCAATACATTTTACCTGTTCAGCAGTTTGGCATGAAAGGTGGTTGTGCTGATGCAAAAGCTAGAGGTGACAATAGAAGTGAAGCAAAGATTTATATTCCAGAGTAGGAAAAAACTTATGTATAGTTAAATGGTTAAAGGCATGGAATAGCAAGTGTTTTCATGAAGTTAATCTTAACTGTAAAGAATATACCTCAAAACATTGAGAAATCCATTAAACTTATCTCTGCAAATGTAGCAGTCAGCCAACACATTATTCCTTGCAGATAACCCTGGGCCTAAAGCCAGGTACAAATGCATTCTTAAGAAGATCACTAAGAATGATCTCCTCCTACTCCTTGCCACTCATCCAGGAAAATGCTGGCCAAGAGGGGCGTTTTGAACATTCAGAGGAGGTGGCTGATTCTGCCAGCAGAGTCGAGGCCAGAAGGCTTACTTCTGGGATTGGAGCAAGGTCAGTCAAGAAATGAGTGCCAGGGAGTGGGGCGGAGATGCATCACAAGCCACACTGACGAGGCAGACATTTCCCAGACGTTTGAGTGGGTGTTCATGTCATCACTTGGCAAATCTCATGGCAGAGTCAAGACCTGGGGATTCTGAGGTGGCAGTCTGTCTCCACTGAATAGGCAAGAGACAGCCCTGCATGACAAACAGCCCTGCTACCCAGGACCTTAGACCCACTAACCCAGTTGAAACAAAAGGAGAAAAGCTCCTAGTCAGCCTGAGGTGCTGGGAAATACACAAGCTGGTGCTTTCCTGCCACACAGACCTCCTACACACCTGTGAGGTAAATGGGGAGGCAAATTTGCATTTCTCCTTGATCAGAGCTGGAACTGAAGGAGTCTGGGAAAATCAAAGTCTCCTACTCTGAGCTCCCAGCATGGTACTTGCAGAAGTGGGACTGAAATCTGCCATTCTTGCTTCCTCTGCTAGAGGCTTTTTCATTAGCTAGCTAACTCTCTGCTCTGTCTAATGAGTGGTCCCCAATGCACCCAATTTGGTTATTTGACATTTATTGTATTTTCAATTTGAATCAGAAACTACTAATCCAGAGTTAAGTCCTTAGGCAATAAGTGTGTCCTTTCTAAATGAGGGAATAAAAATCCTCACCACCTTTGAATGCCCACAGCTAACAATTAGCTCTCCATCTTTATGTGTACATCAAATCTGGCAAAAAAAAAAATCAAAAAACATTCTCCCTGGAACACTAAATTCAAAAGCTGAAAAAAACATCTTAAGAATTAACCTTTATGCCCTATTCTTTGACTGGCAGGTTAAAAACTGAATTTGCATAAATCCATAGCAGTCGACCCTCTCATTTGTGAGGATAAAAGAGGTCTTTATACACGGAAGGGGAAAAGGGCTGGCCTTGCTCTTACAAAGTCATGAAAAATGGTACAAGGATGAGTACAATGGCATGCTTTAATAGGAGTCTGGAGGCAACTTTAAAGACAATCAAAGGTTGAAAAGGGGGTGGAAAAGGGTTAGCTACCCACTGGCACATACACACAGTCTCTTAGAAAGAGGGGCAGGGAAAAAGGAGGCTGAAGTTCAGATGAGAAGTTTATCTGGGGTTTACTGAATCTGGCTCAAGCCAAACAGCCCTCTGAACTTCTAAGAACTTGTTCTGCCGGCTCCCTCCAGTCCACATGATATCCTAAGCTGATAGGTGCCCACAGCCTGATGCTGGCCTCTGTGCTGATCTGTTGATACCATGTCATACCTCATTTAATATTTTGATATCATCCAAAGCCATATTCATCATTAGCTCTTAAAAGTGAACTTATCGTCCTCCTTCCTAAAAATGTTCTTTCTTATGGGCTCTTTCCTCTATGTCTCCTCCATTATGCCTAATTTTCCCATTAGCCTCAGTTTTTGATTCCTGCCCTACATTTGTTTGTTTTTCTTCCAAATCCAGTGGAGTTTGTCCAGCATATATTGAGATTCTGCAGGGCACCACCAGTTATTACAGTAGAGAGGCAGGAAGATCGGAGCAGGCATCATCCATGCCCACTTGTGGGTGGTTGGGGAGAGGAACAAAATCCAGGACAGGTACAATTGCTGGTAGCAAAAGTTCAGCCTAGTGAACAAAGCATGAGGTCAGGGATGCAGAGTTCTCCAGCTATAAAACAGATAGTCTGTAGGGACGTGCAGGCAGGAGACTAGGACTTAACTCATCAAGTGTCTGATGAACCAGGCATCTCTACTCTTCCAAGAGCAGGTGAAATCCGGAAGTTGTCAATGGATGGTCACACATGGTTCATGATTGGTTTATTGACGAGTGGCAGGGCTGACATTGGCCTGGGATTAGCCAGGGTTCCAATGCAATGAGACAACCCAGATCAGCCATGCTTGAATATAACTGTGTTACTGAGCAACACCACAAGAGAGACACAGGAACAGGGATGAAGGCAGGAGATCTGTTGTAAGACTGTGTTCTGAGGCAGGAGGATAGAGCCTAAGAATAAGGAAGAATCTCTGATTATCAGAATTTAAGTACTCATTAAATATTTACTAATTACCTACTATGGGTCATCACACTTAACACATGTAATAATAAAAATAGTTTATGTTACTAAGAAAAAGATCTCCATATCTGGCCTCATTTTCAAAGGGCATAAATGACTTTTGTTTGTTAATAGTCGGCTTTTAAATTCTATTCCCTTCATATGACTGAAGAGACTACGATTTATAGGCCCTATTCACAGACATAAACTTCCCCAAGCATCAGTCTATCCATGAAAGTAAAAGCTCTGAAAACCACCAATGGCCCCAAACCTGAGATTTTGATATAATTGACACCAGAAATTTGGCACAGAAGGAAAGTAGGGTCAGGCTGCCTGTCAGAGCTGGCAGAGCAAATTCCTAAGGCTTCCATTAGCTACAGCCCACTTCCAAGTGCAGCTGACCCAGACTACACTCTCCACCACCTCAGAAGGAGTTGAAAAAAATACAGCTTACTCTGCCACAAGACACCCAGTGCTGTTCCTAGGGACTCTCTCAAGGCCTGGAACACCAGCTAAGAGGTTTGGGGCTGCAAGGATAAGAAGGGCCACTAATAATGATTGAAACAGAAAAGGCATTTATCATTTCATAGAGCACGCCACCCAGAAGCAAGGGAGGTTCCATAAGTGAAGCAAGAGCTCCACAGTGCCGTCGAGAACCATGTTTTTCTCTTTCTCTCCTTTACTCAGAGTTTGGGTTTTGACCTCTGCCTATTGCTCTAGGACTTACAAAATGGCTGCCTTCGTTCCAGCATATCATATCTTCACAAAATTACTCCAATATGCAAAAGAAAGACACATTCTCCATGAATCTTTTTTATTATTATTATTATTATTATTATATGAGGGAGACCTCTCCCAGCAGCCCCCAGTCACCTACCCCTCAGGGACCTTAAGCCCAGATTGGGCTATGTTCAAGTCTCAGCTCTGGTGGAATAAAGTAATATTTATTATTTCCTTATATTTCTTTTTTTTTTTTTTTCTGTGAAAATCTGACTGCAAGATAGAGGTGGTGACTGGGCCCAGAACAGGAGCAGCTGCTAATTCGGTAGTCAACCAAGAATGCCACTGACAGAAAGCAACCTATTTTTAGTGGCAACTCGTTTTAAGCCTAAACTTTTAAAATGTGGTCCTTTGTACTTACATATAACACTCCCCCTGCCACCACTTCCCCCCTCCCCACAGGTATTTCTATGTTTGTGCACATAGGTAATATATGATAGGGACTTATCCACCTTCTAGGTAATGATGACAATGATGGTGGCTGATGTATCAAGTACTGACAATTGTAAAGTGCCTTTTTTAAGTGTTGGTTAGTGTAACTTAGAGTTTCTGAATGATTAATAGCTTTCCCTTAGATTATTCTTCAGGATCCTATCCAAATACTTAAACCCTATGACTCAATATTCTCATATTTGAAAATGGGTACAGCATGATTAAGAGAGGATTATATAAACTTACTGTTAACAAAATGGATTTTTTTTCTGAGAATGTTTTCTAAACTTGCATGAATAATAATCAATTATGTCAATTATTGGATCTCTCCCAAGGGCAGAGTTTGCCTAAGGGTTACCAGAGGAAGGCCCCAGTGTACTGTGGGAGAAAGGGAAAAATCTCCAGGTTAGTTCAGGGGGCTTTGTCAATATTTGTTTGATTTCTCAAAATTATAGCAATTGCCTATTAATAGTTCAATTGCACAAAAAGTTAATCAACATTTTCTATAGGAATACAATGATGGCATTCATAACTCACTTTTAAGATGAAAGACTCATAAAAGAAGGAAATTCATTAGCCTGTTCTAGGAATTTCAAAGTTATGGTGAATTATTTTATTGAATTTATTCACTTTTTCTTTTGCTATTGCAACAAGCTTCATTGTACCCCAACCTTACCTGTTATCCCTCCTTGCGCACAAATATTCCCCAAATATTCTTTGGCTGTTCAAAATGATCAATGAGCTATTTCTCATGTTTATGGAGGTGGCAGAGAAATGAACTAGCAGGAAACCATAGTTAAAATGCAAGTTTGTCACTGGGAAAATCTTATCTCCACAGTTTTCTGTTATCACAGTAGCAGAAAGCAAGCCTTTGAGTGAATGAGAGACCCAAGTGTGTGCTGTCACCAAAAACATCCACAGTGCCTGGGAGCTTTTTAGAAGTGCAGAATCCTGGTCTCTACCCCAGACCTATGGCATCAAAATCTGCATTTTACTAGGATCTGTAGGGGATTCCTGGGCAGGTTCATATCTGAGAAACACTACTCTAAGGTGAAAAGCAGTAGCACCAAGAAATAAATCTGGTGAGAGTACATCCGCATGGGGCCCTGACAGCTGAGCTAAAGGTGAGAGATTAGGTGAATGAGACAGGCAAGCTTAAGTATCAAAAGGGTAACAGTGGTGACTGGGGTTTTAGCTCAGTGGTAGAGCACTTGCTGCTTAGCATGTGAGAGGCACTAGGTTCAATTCTCAGCACTGCATCTAAATAAACAAATAAAATAAACTTCCATTGACAACTATATATATATATATATATATATATATATATATATATATATATATATATATATTAAAGGGTAACATTGGAGTGGCTAGGTAGTGATTGCCAGCCTTAATTTTTTAGGTACTGACAATGTGAGAGGCACAATGGCAATACCCTTCATCCATTATTTCTGATTTCCATAATAACCCCACTTCAGGTATCATAAGGAAGCAGATGCTCAGAGAGGTTAGATCATTTGCCTGGGTTTATACAGCTAGCAGATGATAAAATCTGGGTTGACTCCTAGGGTTTGAAAACCCAAGCTCAAATCCTCTGTTCCATATTAAATACATAACTTGGTCAAGTAAGTTTTCTTTCTGGGCTTTAGTTTTCTCCTCTGAAAAAGGAAGATAAAAAGACTTATTTAGTTTCTAGTGTATTGTGAGGTTAAAATATATATACTGTTGTTATATTTATTTTATTGTTATTATCATTTCCACAAAAAACAGGAGATCTATGAAAGCAAAATAACTTCACAATTTTGTTCATGTTGGCTTTGCTTCAGCAAGTTTACTTGGAATAGTGCACAGAGGGCAAAAGTACATATAAAATGGTCTTGGCTCTCATTCACCATTCACCCCATGATGAATCTTTAGTTCTTCACAAGAGCCTAGTCAACTGAATCATTCTTTTCTTTTCAGTTGGAACATTGTAATTATATGTAACAGTGGGATTCATTATACTATATTTGTGTATGCACACTACATAGTTTGGTCCACTTTACTACCACCTTCCCTTTCTCTTCCATCCTCCCTTTCCCAATACACTTGCTCTACTGTACTAACCTCCTTTCTGTAACTGTTATTTTAATTAGCACATGAGAATCTATATATATGGATGATTTATTGTGGTATATTCATAGATACAGCATAATTTGATTCTCCATTACTTCCCCATCCTCTCCCTTCCTACCTCCTTCTTAATCCCCTTCTTCTACTTTATTCATCTTCCTTCGATTTCTGTGAGGTCTTCCCCCCCCCAATTATACCCCACCCCCAGCTTCTATATATGAGAGAAAATATTAGACCCTTGATTTTCTGAGTCTGTCTTATTTCACTTATCTTGATATTCCAATTCTATCCTTTACCCACAAATGAGATAATTTCATTTTCTTTATGAATGAGTAAATCTCAGTTGTGTAACTATACCACATTTTCTTTATCCATTAATCCTCTGACTTGAATCATTCCTGAAATAGTGATAATAAAATGAAGGAAATCAAAGAGCCCAGCCATTATTTTTATTATCTTAACTTTTAAAATCTCGAACCAATGATTTAGGAAAAAAAAAATCATCCCCTGTCTGCAAACACAAAAATAAAACTCAATAAAGGAAGGTTGGGATAAGGTTGTTGGGTATTATAGGCTAGTTACTGTCCTGCTGGTTAATAAACTATACTTTTGGAACTAACTTTTTTTTTTTTTTTTTTTTTTTTTGCTGGGCAGAAATTATTTGCCTTTTGACCTCACTTCCACATGTGGCAAAAAGAAGAATTTTTTGGTTTCCAAGCCTTAACACTTTCTGAAGAGCTGAATGGAAAGAACTTGTTTTAATTCTCCTATAATCTTAGGACTTTCTTTTAGTGGCATTTTTTAAGGTAAGAAAAAAAAATGTGGTTTAAAAAGTTTATAATTATCTGTGTAAGGTCCTTGCTTAGCATCTGGATGGCCATCTTAAGTGACAGCGCCATTTTAAGAAAAATTTCACTTTCCCACCCAAGGGTGTTTCTGAGAAAGGCTCACCACTCCCTCATACCAACCCCACCCTTAACTGACCGCATTAGGACACACCTGGCTCCAATTCCTGAGCCTGCCCCATAAAAGTCGTGAATCCCAAGCCTGTTTTGCCTCTGTCCCATCTATGGAAATATGTGCCTTTATTTGTCAGCTCTGACAAATAAATTCTCCTGTGTATCTCTGCCTGGGCTCTGTTTTCATTTCTCGCTCACCCATCTCCTGGTTCCTCACTTTCCTTTCAATCTGGACTCAATGCCTGAGTATATGATGGCCTCGGTTCTTAGGAGTTTATATTATTCATTGAACAAGGGGACAAATTACTTCAGAAGCAACAAGGTGTGGTGGAAAGGAGCTTGGCCTGGGAGGGGGAGTGATGAGACCTGGTCTACTGCAGCTTTGCCACTAAATGACTGGGTCACCTTCCAAACATCATTTTCCCTCTGAGCCTCAACCTCCTCATCTGAAAAACAGGAGGAATGACTGGATGGCCTCAGAGGGAATAGATCTCAGACTTTGGCAAGTATCAGTGTTCCTGGTGGAAACTTCATGACAAACAATGCATATTCCCAGACCTCCCGCTCAGAGATTCTGAGTCAAACTTAAAACCCACTCAAAGAAGTCCCAGTGTTCAGCTGTTAGTTCAGATTCGTCTGCACCCTGGGGAATTCCAGTGCAAGTGCAGACACACTTGGAGAGACTCTGTTTTAAGCTTGTACCACTCAGGACCCCACACAGGGAGCCCAGGAGCTTGGGTTCAGTCTCCTGAGGGTCATTGTTTATCACAGAATATCCATGAGTATTTCATTTGTTGCCTATTTCCTTTCAGGAGACTGTGAAGGTTAATAAACTGGCATTGGTACTTCATGCTCCTGAAAGTAATGTTCTGTTATCACAGAGGACTTCTATGGAAAGTTCTTATTGTTGAGCTCCAATTTATTGTTCTATTTACACTAGAACTCTTAGTGTACTTGTTGAACTTGTTGTTACAATGTACTGTTTTCTTTGCTAATATCATGGAAGACATTTGTTTTAAATCTAATACAATGGAGCATTTACAATTTTTGGAGAACTAAAACCATAAACTATCTGAGTGGGACTGCCTTTGATCTTTGGTTGTGTTTTTAAATTGATTCTTCTACTACAAGGATGCAGATCATCTAAGTGTGTATTAACAACACGTAAACATCAGTATTAAGCTTAGATAAGCTTATATTTGTGTGCTACAGGAAAGCAAGTTTATTCATGTCATTCTTTGTTTCCATAAGAAGCTAATAATGACTTTCAGGAGACTTAAATAACTAGAAACAAGATTTAAATTGACAAGGAAATTTAGATTTTGTTATATACACAGGAACTATGATCAAAGAAAAGAAATAGAAAATTAACATTTTGTTAGCAGAGTATATATGTGAACACACACACCAAAAATCACTCACATAAAAAAAAAAAAAAAAGAAAACCAAGAATTCTATTTAAGGGGAAAAAAATCAGTTAATGGCGAAACTTCAACTGAGGATTAAATATTATCAAAGTGTGTTATTTTTCAAAGAGGTTCAAAGGAATCTAAACTTATTTTGGAGTCTGATTAGCACTTCCTGCCATAGCTAAAAAAACAAGAGTATTTGGAAAACCAATATAATAGAATAGTAAATCAACTCTCCATCTCCTAAGAAGACACAATCTCTCTAGTATAACATGGATGGGAGATGAACAGATCATTCATGTTAAGATCTGAATTAAGATCATCTGCCTACCTCCCATTCACTATATGGTGAATGATTTTAAAAAACTTCAGGCTGCTTTGAAGAAGGGTCCCCACCCCCTTCACCTCAGAGGCATCTCCATCCGACTATCACCTGGCTCTAGTAACAGTGAACAGGACACACATTGTCACTACCTGTTTGAGCAGAGTCCTAGCCTAGCCTCGGCCAAAATACCTTGGTCTCAGGAACATCCATCTTCCATTTATCTGGAATTCTTTCTCACCCACTTCAAGTGTTACATCCTTTCACACCTATGCATATCAAGATGTCTGGGAAAATGGTAAAAGAAGATGAAAAAAGAAAAAAAAAAAAAAAAAAAAAAAAAAAACCTTTACTACCCATCTTCCCTGTTCTTCCTGGCTGATTCTCCTAAATCAATCGAGGGAATTCCTCTTTGTTGAAGCACTTTCAACAATTTATCTAAGAGGTTCCATGTAGTCCTTCAAAGCAAACTTTGTGTCAATGTATAATAAAACCCAAAAAGTGAAAAATCTCAAGTATGTAAAGATGTAGAGTGAACACAGCCACATATTAGGCACCAGATCAAGAAACAGAAAATTACCACCACCCCACAGTCATCCCAGTCACTAACTCTGAAGGAAAACCACCCTTATTACTTTTTATGCAGCATATGGGTTTTACTTATTTTTGAAATATGCATAAATGAATTCATACAATATGTACTCTTCTTTCCAATGTCTGCTTGAATTCAACATTATGTTTGTGAGACTCATTCATGTTCTGTGTAGCAGGAGTTTGTTCATTTTTATTGCTATATGTCATGCCATTTTCTAAATTCACCACAATTTATTTATCCAGCCTACTTTTGGTGGACATTTAGTTCATTCCTAGTCTGGTACTACTATGAATTTTGTGCTATGAAGAACAAACTTGCACATATTTGGGGAGGTCAACAAATATAAGAACTATTGTTATATATAACATCAGGATTGGAATTGCTGGATCAGTAAATACTGCTACATGGATTTCCAAGAGAGTATACCAACTTATTCTCTTACCACTCCATTACCCCAAATCCTCATCTGGGTACACAGTAAATGTCATAATGATTTTGGTTTGTATTTCCCTGTACTTCAGTGAAGTAGAACACTTTTCCATATCCTTATGGCAATTCAAATATCTATCTTAATGAAGTACCTATAGAAGTTTTTTGTCCATTTTTTTATTGGTTTTCTGCCTTTTTTTTTTCCTTTAAAAAATAAAACCCTCAAAAAAAAAATCTGAAGAAGTTAGATAATTCCCTAATATGAATAAATGGAAAATCTAAAAATAAAATAAAATAAAACCCTCGTATACTCTTGGAATAAACTCTACACATGGTTCTATTGAACTATTTATTTTGTGTCTTTCTGGATTTGATTTGCTACTGTGTTTAGGATTTTTGCTTCTAAACACATGAAAGAGATTGGCTTATAATTTTTCGTTCCTGTAAACTCTTTTTAGGCTTCAGTAATAGGTTGATACTGGCCCTACAAAACAAATAATTGAGAAGCGTTCCCTGTCTTTCTGTACTCTGTTTACCCAGTATAAGTTTGGTATTATTTCTCCCTTAAGCATTTAGAATAATTCATCAATGAAGTGGCATGGATTTAGAGTTTTCTTTGTGAAAGGTTTTTAATGATGGATTTGATTTCTTGAAAAAATAAAAAGATCTGTAATGATGGAGTTAATTGCTAAGTTTTGGGGATTTTCCCCCACCCCTGGGAATTTGTTAATTTTCTCTAAATTATCAAATGCATTGACATAAAGTTGTCTATATATATCCTATATATATTTTATTTTTTTAATACTTCAATGGCATGTAGTAATGCCTGTTTTTTCTTCATGGCATTAGTAATTTATACCTTCTCTTTTTCATAAATGGTCTTGCTAGAGCATGTTTTCTTAATTTTAAAAAATAATCAAAGTTTAACTTTATTGATTTTTTAAAGCAGATTTTTTTCTGTCTCCTTGACTCTGGTTTTCGTTATATACTTTCTTATATTTTATTTGATTGCTGTTCTTTCTCCAGTTTCTAAATGAAAGCTCAGATAATCTCTTTTCTGTCTTCTTTCCTAGTGTGTGCCTTTAGTACTACAGGTGCAAAAAAATATATCTGCCTTGTCATTCATTACACATCTTTTAATTTCTGTGTGTGACTTATCTTAGAAGTACAGTGCTTAGTTTTCAAAAAGTGGGGAATTTTCAACTTAATTGATTTGCAGCTTAATTCCACCATGGACAGAGAACATACTCTGAATGATCAAATTTTTAAAATGTATTGAAGCTTATTTTATGACCCAGGATATGAACAATTTTGGCAAATGTTCCATTTGCACTTGAAAAAATTAGTGTTTTGACATTGCTGGGTGCATTGTTCTATAAATATAAATTGGCTTGAGTTGGTTAATTTTATTATTCAGATCTTCTATAACATCACTGATTATTTTATCCTCTCTACTAGCTATTAAAAACGATGACTCTAAGTCCCCTGCTATGATTATGGAGTTGCCAGTTTCTTCTACTTCCACCACTTTTTACTTTATATATTTTGAAACTTTGTTACTGGGTAACTACAAATTTAGAATTGTGATATGTGCCTGGCACATTTATCCCTTTATCCTTCTGAACTATCTCTCTCAATCCATTTTAATATATCTTAAAGTCTACTTCATCTGAAACAAAGGATTCTTTGGGTTGGGGTTTATATAGTATATCTTTTCTCATTCCTTCAATTTTAAATTTTCAGTGTCCTTCTGTTGAAGGTAGGTCTTCTTAATTATAATAGTATTGAGTTTTGTTTTATAGTCATGTCTAAAATCCCTAAGAAGTTTAATGGAAATATTTAATCTGTTTCTATTTAATGTAATTATAATAAATTAGAGTTTATAGGTAGCATTTTTTTTTGTTGGCTTCCTTTGGATCCACCTGTTTTTTTTTCCTTTTGTTCTCCATTTTTGTCTTCTTTTCAGTTAATCATTATTTTCTTTTTCTCTATATCTGTATTTATACTTTATTCTCGAAGTGGTTGTTCTAGAGGTCAGAGCATGCATCCTTACCTTATTACAATGAGCTTATTTCTTTATGATTTCCCAGGTAACACTGGACCTCAGTCACTCTAACTCCACTAACTCCACACAGACTCCTCCAAGGGACAACCCTGGGGATTGGACCCACTGAGTTACATGCCCAATTCCTTTTTTTTTTTTTTTTCCTTTCTTCTTTTTGAGATAGGGCCTCACTAAATTGCTGAGGCCAGCCTCAGCCTCCTGGGTCACTGGGATTACAGATGTACCCACGACTCCCAGCCCTCCCACCTTTTGTATAATGCATTTTATTTCTGTATAATTCTAAATCCACTAGATATCAATATCAGTGGTTTTTACAATCAAGATTTGTGTGCATTGACCCACATGTTTACCTTTCTAATAACTTTCATTCTTTCTTGCGTTTCTGTCTTTCCATGTGGAGTGATTTTACTTCTAAATAAAGAAAGTTTGTTTACGTCGAGGTCTGAATCACAAAGTTCTCTTTCTCTGTGTTTCTCTGAATATATCTTTATTTCAGATTACTTTTTAAGACTATTTCGCTGGGCATAAAATTCTAGGCTGGCCAATAGGATTTCTTTCCCCCATCATTTTAAAGATATCATTCTGTTGTCAGTGTTATAGAAAGTCAGGTGTCTTTCTTCTGTTATTCTTCCTTTGAGGACAATGAACCTATTTGGGGTACTTTAAAATCTTCTTATTGTCTTTGGTTTTCAGCAGTTCTTGCTGTGATGTGGTTTGGTTTATTTTTCTTATATTTATCCTGTTTGGGTTTGAGGCATTTCTTAATCTGTGGGTTCATCAGTTTGGGGAAATATTTCTACCAATATGTTGTACAGTATATGTCTTCAACTACTGCTTGTTCTCTCACCTTTTTAAAATGTATTTAATTACCGCATATAATAGAATTTTTACCGTTCCCCATGTGTTTCTAGTGCTCTTTTCTATACTTTCACTTCCTTTTTCTCCTTGTCCTGCAAACTAGATATTTTTCTGTTGACCTAGTTACCTGTGCACTAATCATATATTCTCATGAATATATTCTATTGTGAGGTCTATCTGTTGAGTTCTTGTTTTTCAGTTGTAAAATTTACATTCCATTCTTTTTAAATAGATTCTAACTCTTTGGTGTAATTTTTCATCACATCTTTTATTTTCCCTACATTTTTTTCTATTTTATTTAAGTTAGGATCCTTGTGAGCTAAGACCAAGATCTCTACTACGTTTAAATGTGTTTCTGTTACCCACATTTTTTTTTCATTTTTTGTCATATTATTCTGTCTCTTAGCATAGCCAGTATTGTCTCTCTCTCTCTCTCACACACACACACACACACACATGCACACTTGCACACACACATACATATCATAGAGGTTTCATATAATGCTAATGTCATCCAGAAAGACTTCATCATTCCTCTGTTAGAGAGTGAAATCTTCTCAATCCAGCCTGATCAGGGATGAAATGACCCAAGGCGAGTTGCATTTTGGTCTTGTCTCTGGTTTACTTCACTCCTAGATAGGTCCTGAACTCTAATCCTTATGGTTTAGCATGACAATACTGCTGAGAAACTCTGGGTTTTGTAAACTTTCTGCTTAGCTTCTTGGTCTTCTGAGCCACGACCTTAGATTTCTAGCAGATGTATTGGCTGTATGTGTTGATTATATGTTTTCTACCCAACTCTTTCTTAGCTACCCCACTACGTCCTCTCCCACCCGAAAACTCTCAACGTTTTGTTTGTTTGTTTGTTGTTTGGGGAGGGTTTTGCTTGTTGGCTATGTTTTTTTTTTTTGGGGGGGGGTTGTTTGTTTTTGTCCCCCAGCATCAGGCCTCCCTTTGAGAGGCAGTTTCTAAATGTCTTCTTCCTCCTGTTCAGAAGTAGCAATGTCCCCAGAGGAAGAAAAACAATACAGATGCAAACTATTGGTTGAAATCTCCAAGGTTTTTCCTCCTTTTTAGAATATTCTTCCTCTTCTTTGTCTCCATTATTTCACCACCTCTCCCTACCTTAAACCAGTTGCTTTTTTGTTTTATCTAGCTTTTCTACTTGTTTGGACTAGAAAGTGGTCTGCTGCAAACTCCTTCAGCAAAAATCCATATCATTTTTTTTTAAATGAGTTTGGGAAAGCTTTTGCTATAGAACAAAAGAGGGGTTACTGGAAAATACATCCACTGGGGGTACCTGAATTATGTTGTGCCTCAGTGCATCCACGAGTCAGAATGGATGTAACCATGACGATTCATTAACCTGCTGAAAAGCATGGACTCTTCATTCAACTTTTATAATTAAAAATATGAACATTGTCTGTTCTTCTTGCCTCATAGAGTTGTTAGGAGAAACAAAAATTTAGGTGTTTTGTCTCTACAAAACATGATGTACATCATAAATATAGTCAGTTATTGTGTTAGCTTTTTGTCATTGTGACAAAATACCTGGGAAAAGCAACTTGAAGATGGAAAGATTTATTTTGATTCGTGATTATGGAGATTTTTGGCCATGGTTGGCTGGCTCTATTGCTGTGGACCTGAGGCAAGAAAAAATATCATGAAGTATATGGCAGAGGAGATGACTCACCCACTCACCTCATGGCAACATTGAAGCAGAGAGAGGGGAAGGAACCAGGGACAAGATATAATCCCCATAGACATACCCCACTCCGTTCAACTACATCCCACCCCCTATAGTTTTCACCATGTCCCAATAGTCTAGTCAGCTATAAATCCATCGATGGACTTGTCCACTGATAAGGTCAGCCCTCATGATTCAGTTACTTCCCAAGCCCCACCTCTGAATATTGTTCCATTTGGCACCAAGCCTTCAACACATGAGCCTTTGGGAAACATTCCAGATCCAAACCAAAATGATCATTCATTGTGTGTTTATTTCTCCAGCTGTTTAATAAATGAATGTCTTTCTCCACTAACTAGATTTTTGTCATCTTAAGGACAGGGCTTGTGTGCTCTAATTCCATTTTATTCCCTGCAATTTCAAATTTTATGCAATTCACAAAATAGGCATTGTTTAAAGATGTCATTGAAAAAGATGTCACCTTATTCTGTGTCTATTCAATGTTCAAATATTCTGAGATACAAGCCATCAACCTTGCTACAGTCTGATTGGGCCCCCCAAAGATTAGTAAACCCCAGCTTAGGGACTTATAATGTGCTAATTTGCAGAATATTTTTGGATAATTAGCTCTTCTTCTTTATCCTTTAAGTTAATAAAGTCTCAGGATAAGGAACTTTCTATTACATGGAAGAGCAGATGATTCCACTTGCTGATAATCATTAGACCTAACTTCTTTTCACAGTAATTACTAGCATGTGGTAGAAATGGATCACCTCTCACAAAGATGAGGCACTTACTGTGAAATGCTTCTCTGTACCCATCCATTTCCCATTACTCTGACCCTTTCCTTTCATCTAAAGCAAAAGGCTTCAGTTGCTTATTTCAAGGTAGTCTTGAAAATCATGTAGGCATAATTAAAGCTTGCAATATCCTGTAAGCAAGTATTATATTCTAATATTTTCTGCCAAGAACTGAATTTGCTAGGAATGACACATTTATTGCTGGCAGTAGATGTACCAAAACCTACCAACACCAGGGAATTAATAAATACCACAGCCCTCCTATGGAGCAAGTTGCATGAATATTTAATAGGAAATGCATGATGAATTTCTTGCATGATTATGCAGAAAAACATTTGGGAATGGTTGCAGCTGTTACATGAACTATCTCAGTCTCTTTCCCCCATCTCTTTCAATCTTTATCAATCTCAATATTGTACTTTAACTTCAGCAGTAAGCTATCTCCAATGATGAGGACTGAAGACACCTGTCAACATTTTAGGAAATGTGTGACTCTTCACATATGCTGTGTGTGTGTTTATACCTTACAACTTTCAGTGATACATTTTGAGGGAACAACTGAGAACCTCTTGGAGAAAAAAGGGCCTCCAGGGAAATCTGATTCAAAAGAGGAGGCAAAAGAAGCTGAAAGGTAACAGCTGCCACTCTTTGGGGTGTGTCAAATTTTCTCTAACAACAAACTTCAAATCCCAACTTGAGCCATTTGAAAATAGATATTCTTTCACAACCCCCTTCCATATATCTTTTTCATAAGGTAAAATATTCCTTTAACATTTTTTGATTTTCTGGCATATTCATAAGGCTGAAAGATCATAGCACAAAAGGATTTTTTTAAAAAAATCAAGAGGTAGAAGATTGTTCAACACAATCATCTGAGCAGTGAGGTCAGATCAACATGTATTGAAAAGCCAGTTGGTTTGAGTCCTCTAGAGCTTTAAAGGGCATCTCTGTAAAACAAAAGCCATTCTTCAATTCCATTCAAATGTACCAATTCACAGCAGACCCTCAGCATCATGTTCCCAGGAAATGTGGATTCCAGAAAAATCTCAAACTCTGGAAACTCCATAGAGGGAACACAATGTTATCAATTATTGCAGGGAGCTCAAACATGCTCAGTTCTTGACAATGGCCTGTGACCTTCTGGTGCATTGCAGGTGACATAGTGTCTGTGCCCTTAAAGCAATTTAGTACTTACTAGATGTCGCTAAAGAGTTGGCATTCCTTAAATTATCAGATGGCAATTATATTTTTGGCTTTGAAACAAGAAGTAAAACCTCCTTAATTACATATTTTCCTCAAATATGGTAGTGAAATGAGTTGTGCCTTCTAAAGTGGTGACTTTATTCACAACCTTCACATTTCAGAGTCTATTTGGGGAAGAGTTCTTGGTCAACCTGGTCAGAGGTACAATCACAAGGATTAATGCCCCTTCAGTGAATCAGTATTTTGGTCTGGAGAAAGTTTAGATCAAAGAGAGGATATAGTTCATACCCCAAAGCTCCAGGATATGTACTCAGGTAAAACATGAGCAATACTACAAAGTAACTTTCCTTTTCAAAACAAAAATGTCACTTACACAAGCAAGACAGCTTAGGTACTGGCTTCCCTGACAGTTCCCACTAGAATGCCAATGTGTGACATGTTGGTACTCCTTGACAAGCACACAGAAAAAGCCATGGGAGATTCTCCTACTACCAAGGACGTCCAATGCTATCCCCAAAGTCTTCAGTAACACAGAATACCCAGAGTGCTCTGAGCCACACAGAGGACATTCCTGTGTCAGTGAATCAATGTCTGTCCTTACCCTCCACCACAGAACCTTTATCGGCAACATGATACCTTGGGGAAATAAACACCTTAAGGTGAAATAGACTCACTTCACTTCCTTCTTTTATTTTGCCAAAGGCTAAAATAAAATGAATTCTTGTGTTTAAAAATGTAGGCAGAAAGATGTATGTTCAATGAGAAGAAAGTTCAAGGGCTTTTACTGGGCAACAAGGAGACAACTGAAACACATTTCAATCTGAACATTAGAATATAAATAATATTTTATAAATTTTAATTTAAACTTTAAATTTTAACTTCAGTTTTTGAGGATGATTTACCTGCTCCTGCATTATTAATTATACTCAGTTAAGATGGTCAAAATATTTATGCTAACTCACAAAGGGAAAAGCATAAGTAAATTTCTTCCTTTTGTACCTTGCAGGTTAGTTCAGTGTTACCTTCCACATGAATGAAAATGAGAAGAATTTCTTTATAAATGAATAATACTTTTTAGAGCTAATCTGCAATATTTTTAATTTTACATTTAAAAAAAATTTGAGTTGCTCTAAAGGAGTCCACTTCAAGCCATCCATTGGGAAGGGACCAAAATACAGCCACCAGCTTCCTGTTGCCTGGATGTTTTATTACATTGACTCATTAAAACTCCTTGTTTGTATTTGCATTTTACTCTTGGGCAATTTTACAACATAGAATAGTGATAAGCTTGCAGACTGATCCTACTCATTATGTTTAATCATAACTGCAATAAGGAACAGCATTGTATCATGCCGCTATCTCGAACACATTGTAGTGATTTTAAAATAGAATCGGTACCTTACAATAGCCCTGGCACATGCTCTCTCTGTCTCTCTCTTTTTTTTCAAGATGAGCTCTTGAAACATAAAACAAAAGGCATACAAGAAACTTGGAGAGATCTCCATTTTTAATTAGAATGTATGATTAAAACTAGGGAACAGCCTTGCCTGAAAGCAAACGTGTGTACAAAGGAGACAGAAGGAGAGGAAGGGGGTGGATGAATATCATTAAAAGGTTAGCTGATCTGTGGCTGCCCCACATGTCCCTGCTTTGAGATGTTCATCTTAGTGTGGTCCAAGAAGACCCCCTTGGTGCCTCGGGTTGGTCTCTTGCACATTAAGGTTTATATTACAGTTTAACAGAGCTAATGCTTCAGTTTCTGGCATACATTACTAATTTTCTTATGTTAATGAAAAACACACATCAGCTCCTTGAAATTCCCCAAAGCAGCATCAGTTTTGCCACTAATTGCAGAACTTTTGGGGAGGGGAGGGAAAGGGGAGTGATTCCAATAGAAATAGTTGGGACAGGGATCTTTGCCGCTCTGAGTGATCCTCTAACTGAAAACATTTGAGATTTGCTCCTGCTGGCCTTGAGTCCTCATGAATTTTAAGAAACTGGAAGCTCCCTGGAGCACCAGAGCATGATGCAATAAGGGAACTCTGGCCTATGAGATATAAGAAAGAAAGTATGGCTCAAACTTCAAACCCCAGCAGAAGGGAATTTGAGACATGTCCATTTGATCTTCTGTCTCAACCTGACAAGATATTCCTCTTCAGGGCCAAATGCATTCACACTGGCTTCTCCAGCAACTGATACCTTATGCATGAGAATATGCTAATGAATCTGACCAGCACAAATATAATAAATTGGCTTTTCATGAAATGATTTGTTAAACAACCAGATGACTTTGGGATGCTGAAAATTTCCCCAAAACTTTGGGGAAATCACCAAAGGGTTTTACTCCCACTCTCCTGAAGCCCATGCAGAGCCTTTCTAAAGCTAGCTACCAATGCATAAAAATCAGTTTTGCTCAATAAAATGTGTTCTATTGAGAAATGTCATAAAAGGGTCAAAGACCCCATTCCACACAGTATCTCAACTTGTGCATATTCAGAACACACATGCTCTGCAGATATTTTGCTAAAATTATTTGCTGCAAAACATGAACCAAGCAGGAAGCCTATGCACAATGATTTGATTTCCAAGTCTTATTTGTGGCTGATTTGAGGTTAGAGAGCATTTCTGTGCTGGGTGGAGTGGTAAAATGAATGTTTATTGTTTAGGATTTAAAAGGCCCATTATCATGCAGACTCAGTAAGGTTCTGCCACACAAAACTGAGTACCAGGCCAGCAGGCAACTGATTCAAGTGACAGGAGGTGAGCTGCGACAGCCCTTCCATGTTAATAAAACATGTCCTGGCACTCAGAAGAAATCCTAGCGCAGTATGAGAGCAGATAGAATTTATTAATCAGAACTACTGTTAACTCTAATTATAGACTTCCCCCAAGTTACAAAGTAAATGGAGGCCTTGGCAATAAAGCAATGTTTTGTATATTGAATCCTGTATTTCCATTGAATCCTCTTATTTTAATTGAAAGGGAATTTTTATAGGAAAAAGAGTCTAAGCCCATTAACAGATACAGAGAGATAGCTCTCTGTACAATTTCCTGCTTTTTAACCTTGTAATCTTATTTATGCCTGAAGTGCTCATCTGGGAGTCAGAAACAGTGGTGCTGGATCTGGTTTTGCTGATCATTAGACGTGAGACCTTAAGTCAGATTCCTCATCTGCGTAAGCACAGGTAACTGACCAGATCAGTTCATTGCAACAGCTGGGGATCCATAGATCCAAGAAAATCCTAAGAAAACTGCAAACCCACTCCCCAGAAAAATACACATATATGCACACACACGCAGAGAACACGTGGCACACAAATTCTGAATGTATAAATGTATCACAGAATCCTATTCAAGAATTCCAGATTTGAAATCCTGAACAAGATCATGAGCTTTAAAAGCTTCTATGATTTGGGCTTCTTGACCAGCTTCTGTACTGAGATGGTGGATTATGAACAAGAGACTTGGGTGCATTCTCAGGTGTATTTTTGACAGGACAAGAGGCTGTTTACCTCTTTCTTCATGTCAGCTACCTCTATACAGCATAGGTAGGAAGAGGTTTTGCTTTAAGTAACAGATATTCTGGCACATCAAATGCCAGTCTGTATCACCATGAAAGAAGAGACACCAGCCACCTGTATGAGTAGGACAGAACCTCAAAGAATGTAAGTGGAGGGAGATTACGTTAAATAAAGGCCTGTGGTGAGATGTCACTATGGTGTGATGTCACAGAGGCTCTAATGTCATAGCAGAGCATCCCACCCTTTGGCTTTCCATCTCCATGGCATCTGTGCCACTCCATGCTGAATTGTCCCAGTATTGTCATCACCAGCCAAGTGACAGAGTAACAGTATTGCAGTAGAGTTTTTGCTACCACTATTTTGAGACAAAAACAAACCCTGTTGAGGTGGGATAGAAGGAATAAGAAATAAGTAGAAAGGAGACATAAAGAAAGGACAAGTAAATAAATTTTAATTGAAGGTTTTAAATACTTTTCCAGACCTGTCACTAAGCCAGTTTCTTTCCCAGGCCTGTTACTCCCAAATTCCTGGGAAATCTGTAAATCTCCCTGAGTACTGTTAATTAACCCCCCAATAAATAGATTCAGTAAAAAGAGATAAAGGTATTTTGGGAAACCTATAATTTAGGGGACTTTCCAACTCTATCTACCAATCAGATAACGAAGACCACATCAGCTGAAGGATCCAGAGTCTGACCATAAACTGTTTTGAGATCAGCAGACTGATATCATTTCTTGCCATACCCAATCCTCACCAAGTTCCTTTAAAAAAAGAGTTGGAAACCCCAAAATGTGTCTTTCAATCTAAAGATGACCTGAACCCCACCCCGCTTGAATGTGTATTCCATGCTGTACTTCAAAAGACCTCGCTCTGGTGAGACTACTCATATTCCCCTTTGTATCTACTGTCCTAAATAAACCTCTGACTATGCCTTTGATTGGCACATGCTGAAATTCTTTTCCATCATATAAGCCAAGGACCTTGTTAATCCCAGGTAGGACTCCCTCTTCTCTCTAGGCACTCCTCAGACACTTTTTCAGAGACATGTGTTCTCTATATGCCAAAAAAATTACTCTCTTTCTGCTTTTAAAATGATCAAGTAATATATTTAAAGCCCTCATGCTTATTCTTGAGACAACTCATCCATGATACTGTGCTCAATTTACCCTAATACAAGTGAGGATCTGAGAAAGAAGAGGAAGATCATAATGAATACGAGGAAAAGAGTAAAGTCAGGGACAGAACTGGTCTTTATTTGTAGGTAAGAATTTCTACTTCAAGGTCACTAAATCCGTAATCTTTTCCCCCACTACCTTTACCAAAACTCCAATCCCAAGGAGTGTTTTATCACCTCTGTACAGTTCAAATAAGTGTAAAGAGACATTTGCCACCACTACCACCCCTCCCAAAAGTGTTGAGCAAATCAACCCAGAGTTACTATAATTATCTACCAAGTAAGATATGGTAAGTCAACTTGTGTCTTCCCAACATTGAGACACTGAAATTAATTCCAGTACTGATATCACTTGACCAGCCAAGTGATAAAGCAACAATATTATTGAAGCAGGAAAAGAGACTTATAATCATACAAAATGTGTCCAGAGTTTGTAAAAGCCAACTCAACAGAAAAATAGGGAAGAGACCTTAAAAATATACTTCAAAAAAGAAGATATCCAATGGCCAAAGAATATAAGAAAAACTGCTCAGTTTCATTAATCATCAGGAAAATGCAAATTCAAATCTAAATAAATACTGTTACCTACTAGCAGTCAAAAAAGGAAAAAGGCTGATAATACGAATCATAGTAAAGATATGAAGCAGCCAGGACGTTCAGTTGAAGATAACCTGAGACCTAGCAGTTTCAGTCCTAGATATATATTCAAATCCACTACACATGGGCATCAAAATCATGTATAAATAATTTACAAAAGAATGTTTATAGTGGTATTAGTCATAATGGTCACAAACTAAAAACAACTAAATGTTCATCAATAGTAGAATGGATCAAACTACTGTAATATATTCATACAATGGCAAATTGAATGACAAACTACACTTACATATAACAAAACTATTAATTTTATTATATTGGGAAGAAAAGTCAGACATAAAAGAAGGTAACTGTAGGAATCCTTTCATATGAAGTTCAAAAGCCATGCTCACAGGCAAGTCATTTACTTTCTCTAGGAATTGGCTAGCCCTGAGAGGGGCAGTCTCTGAAACCTCTGCAAGGTCCCCGATGTCCAAGCATGGTTAATACAATGCTCTGAAAGAGAAAGAGGGCAAGGGAGAGGATTAGGAGCTAATTATCATCATGAAATTTAGATGATTTATCAAATAAATCATCAAATCGACATATGAATTTTTGTTGGGCTACTATTATATACTTTTTTACTTCCTTATTTTAATCCTTAGTCATCAGTTCAGAATTGACACTCTCACGAAGTCTACCAATGAACACTAAGTCACATTTTGTGATTAAATACAATGCTACAGGCACTGTAAAATAAAATGGTTACCTTGGCATCTCCCCTTATCCACAGTTTCACTTTCTGTGATTTCTGACCCACAGTCAGCCATGGTCTGAAAATACAAATGGACATTGGTGAGTACAGAAAAGCAGAGTGGAGAACAAGCAAAAGTTGGCAAAATATAAGGAAGAGTTAGAAATAATTAATCAAATTCCTCCAAGTAATTCTTAAGTTTTAAATTGCATGCTGTTCTGAGTAGTGTGATAAAAGGTCATGCCATCACATTCCATCACATGGGCCATGAATTTTTCCTTTGTCCAGTGTATCTATGTTGAATATGCTACCTTTACATTAGTTACTTAGTAGTCTTGTAAGTTATCAAATCAAGTATTCATGGTGTCAGTATATATCAATATGTTCAAATAGTTCTGATGCTACATCACCATGCCTATGTCATTTACCTCATTTTATCTCATCATGTATACATTGTATAATCTCATATAATTGTAAGTAAGATATTTTGAGCGATAGAGTAAGCATAATTTGCATAATTTTTTGTTACAGTGTTGTTGTAATTGTCTTTTTTATTATTTATTGCTAACCTCTTAACATTTATAAATTAAATTTTACCACAGACATGTATGTATTAGACAAAAAATACAATATTCATAGGATTTGGTCCTATCATGTCATGCATCCACTGGGAATCATGGACAATATTTCTCAGAGATAAGGGAGAACTACTGTGCTATTATAGCATAGAAGCCACTCAACCAGAAGTAAGTTTTAAGTTATCATCCTGCCAGGACAGCTACTTGCCTGATAGGTATGTCCTGGCATTCAAATAATAATCTCAGTCAAGTCAGCATCCCCACCACAGGATTTATATGTAATTGTACCTGCATGAAATATAGGGATGATAGAACAATTTATTGTTATATACACTTATATACATATTATATACATAGTCTTAAATGAACAATAAAGCCCATACAACAATTTTGACACCAATCTTAAGTTTTTCTTCACTATGAAACAATTATCTTTACTCAGCCTGGCAAAGAGAATAGTTCTGGTCCAGGTCTATGTTTAATCTTCTTCCCTGTCAGTCACCAAGAACTAGCAGCTGTCAAGTGGTGGGGGTAGGACAGACCATGGTGAGTACTTAAAAGCAAGGTAGAGAACAAGCAAAAGTTGGCAAAGTATGAGTAAGAGTTATAAATAATTAATCCAACAAAATAAATGACAAGAGGGAAATCACTTTTGCAAACATTTTAAAAACACTGCTACTTTATGCATAATCAAGGCAATCACAACCTGTCCTAAGCATAGAACACTTCTGAATAGATGTCGGCAGAGACTGGGGAGTTTTAAGAGGCTCCAGAGTGGTTAATGGGGGAATTAGCACAATTCAGAAAAGACATTAATTAGGTCAATCTGCAGTTTTGAAAAACTTTAGCACCTCTCCAATGCTATTAGTGAATTAATGACCTCAGTTACTGAACAATAGACAGAGATTAATACAAAAATTTGGGCTGTTAAAGCTGACTTTAAAAGGGGAAATCCAAAGAGAGATCTCACAAAGTTGGAAAATTACAATAAGGATTAATGGAAATGTGTTTATGAATTATAAAAACAGACAATGAAATAATGAATCTTTTATACAGAATTCCTCAGTACAACTCCTATAACTAAAAGGAAAAGAATGAAAAATGTTCAGTCACACTGAGTCTAACAAGAGAGATGGTAGAACTTCTCCAAAAAGAAATTTTAGCTTGTATGGAAAGTATGAATTCAATAATACTTGGGAGCAATAATTTTCTGATTTTTGAATTAAATTAATTCTGGCACCAAGCTCTCCTTGTCAGCATGGGGTGTCATACTGTAGAGCCCCTCCTTGGCATTACAAAATCCACAGGACTTATGAAATGCCTCAAAATTGGGAAAAAGTCTGTCTCAGCCCAAGGCTGCTGCTTCTTCTCCTACTTGGTAATATTATGGATCCTGGTTCTCCATTCTCTGTTAAGCAATACTGGTCCAGAAAGGGCAGAGCTGTCCTTACCAGCAGTCCCCAAAATGACCTCTGAAAAACCATTATAGAAATTCTATAATTCCCACTCTATGGACTACTGGAGTAAGTGCAAGGCCTTTATTAGATAGTATAATGTTTACAGTCCATGTGTTAGAAATAACAATTGTCATGCAGAGACCTAGGGTTATATAATTCAAACTGCTGCTTGTTTGGCAACACAAGATACCATAATGAACAAACTCTTCTGTTGAAAGTTCTATGCAATGATCATAATCAATATCAAGCCTTTATGATCACTTTTTTAAAATAGAAAAACCAATGCATATTTCAATAACCAACTTAATATGTGTTATGTACACATTTCTTTTTCCATGCTGTAAAAATAAAAATTTATTGTCAAGAGCTCAAGCTTCTTGGGTATATCATGACTCATATGGCAGGGGAGGGGGGAAATACAACAATTATTTTCCAAAATAATTGTCAAGGGATCCTTTATGAATGGCAAATCATGTTGGCAACTTCAATTTCTTGGGAGGGATTTCCATCCTTTCAATATCTATTTTTAATATTTTTATGGGTGCTTTCACACAGTTAACCAATCACAGAATCTGATTGGCTTTAGCTCACGGGACAACACTAACATTTCCAGTGGAGGTGAGACCACATGATCCAGAATCTGCAGAAAGGAAGGGCTACAGGCTGAAACATTTGTGATGTTCTCCAGGTTTACAGACAGATTTGCAGCATCAGAAAATAGACAAAAGATTCTAAACTTCTTTAGAGAACCATAACTAAAGAGTTTAGCACCTTTCTAGAAGAGAAGCTAAAAAAGACTTGTAGTCAGCACAAATTTTAGGGATACTTTTAGGGGCAATAGTGGAACTTCTCAAGAGTCAGGCTTTGTAATAAACATCTGTTTCTGCTATGGAGCACATTGCTCTTGAATATTAGGCAATTAGGGACTCAGTGCTATGTTGCACTTCACTATTCCTAACCCCAATACTGACATGAGGAGTCAGAAATAAGAAATAGCGCAATCCGATCAATTTCAATGTATTGGTCATATACTAAGGTTGAAATATGCCCTGCAGATTCATCGCCTATTCAAAGTGCTTCATTGACTTTGCTCACTCTAGTCACTGAAACACTGTTTCTGCAAAGGTGAAGGGAAATGTCTCCCAGACCCTTCAGAGAAACTGAGGTTATGCCTTTGGTTCAAAGTTACCACACTTTAGGGTTTGAGCTCTTGTTTTCTTGACCCCAACAAATTACATAGGTAGGTAAATAACCCCAGAAATTAGAAGTAAAAGAATCCCTGAAGAGTTTCTCAGCTTGAGATTGCATGAAGATAGAGGACTTACTAAGAATTATTAAATCATATTCAGTTTGAGAATTTGATTCCCTTTACTTCACACATGTGTAAACAACCAATAACAACAACAACAACAACAAAAAGAAAGAGTGTTTCTGGAATCAACTTTAGTTCTGCCTCACTGTGGAACTGCTGATGACCTCTAACCAAAGTGGTTAAGAGTCTGGTCCAGCGTGTATCTTCTACAGGGCTTTGTGTTGTTCTCTTTCTCTGTTGTTCTCTTCCTATGTCTTCTCACATGTGACAGATGGTCTTGTCACTTCTTGATGAGATAGACATTTAGGAATAGAGAAAGGAAACTGAGTCTCTAAAGGAGAAAATATCCCTGTTGGAATGTGGAACAGGCATCTTGTGGACAACTCATGAATAGGACAAAAGAAACTAAGGGATAAAAAGAGACCATATGTATGAGTGCACTGAACTGCTCACAAATTACTTCTTAACTTTCAGTTCCTTATAAGTTTTATGGAACATAGCAAATCAGAAGCAAGACATAGAAAAAGACCAGTAACTTCATGAAACAAGTGGCTAATATTTTAATGGACCATGACCTTCCAGTCCAATCATCCTGTGGACCATCTGGCCATTGGAGACATTGATGTTAACTGAAATCTACATTCCTCTAGCGGGAAATCAGGATGGTACTCTGTGTTTCCCACTCCCAAGGAAAGTCCAGCCCCTTTGGATCATATATATATTCCACCTAAGTATGCACCCTAATGAAAACTTGAACCCTAAGCCCTGACAGTGTCTCACTGAGAAAATAGTCTGCATTCTGCCCTGAGAGTGAGTACTTTCACATTTGGCTTCTGATAAAACTCTTCCTCTTTTTGCTAAAACATGACACATCTTTAAATTCTTTTCTGCGATATGTCAAGAGCCAGAAAGGTCTGAGTAAAGTCTCCTCCGCCTCAGGAGAGACCTCCTCAAACCTCCTGAGCATGACACTGAGACTGGCAAAGGAATGCAGCAACTCTTTGTGACCCCGAGAGCTCTAAGCCAGGGTTTAGGTGCACACAAAGTGTTCTGACTGAAATAGAGGTTCATAAAAATGTAGTGAAACAAAATAGGAAAAGGGAAGAAGCTGGGTCCTCATAGGACATGAGGAGTTTCCAGGGTGGCATCTCACTGACCTGAATGATGTCCTCTTTTCATCTCTGCTCTAAGGGCAGGCGGGGTAGTCACAAGTAGTATTCTTTCTTTCTTTCATTTTCACAATTCTGGAGATTGAACCCAGGACCTCATGCATGCAAGAGAAGCATCTTACTTCTGGGCTACATCCCCAGCCCTTTTTTAACTTCTTTATTTTGAGATAAGAGTTTCGAAAGGTTGCCCAGGCTGGCTGCAAACTTGAGATCCTCCTGCCTCAACCTCCTACATAGTTTGGATTACAAGTGGGCACCATCACACCTGACTCTTTTTTTTTTTTTAACTTTAAACAGCTAATTATCATAATGATGTGAACCTATCTAAAATCTATCCAGGAATTTGTCCTGTGTTGTCCTCAGTTGAAAAACTAAGGTTATTACCTCACCAAATGAGGTAACCTCTGAGTTCTGGAAATCAATACTGGGTTGAGACATTACAGGACCCAGCTGTGATGACTGAGCATCTGCAGTATTAATATGAACACATTTAATCAAGAGCCATCATTGAAAAACTCCCAGAAGAATGGTGAGGAGATCCCTAATGTGTCCTCTGGGATTGGGGCCTACCTTCAATCATTACCATCTGAATAACTACTTCTAGGACTCCTTGTTGATTCCAGTTCTTTTCATATTGAATATGTGAAAAATTCAAGAAGAAATGGATGATAAAAAAAATGTGTAATTTCTATTTGTCATGTGCCTGGCACTTTGCTAAGCATTTTCCAAACATTATGCCATTTAATACTTAACTACAAACCTAAAAAGGAGTAACATTCAAAATACTCTATAATAATTACAACATTGGTACTAACCAATTAATTTAATGGACCCCAGCCATCCATAACCACTCTAGTCATTATGTCACACCAGTGTATACCTGGTTGAATATTAATCACTTTTCTATGATAAGAAAACTGGTTGAAAGAGATTGAATAAGCTGCCCAAGACATAAAGCTGAAAATGCAAGAGTCTAAAATTTGAACACAGATCTTCCTGATTCCAAAGCTTGAGATTCTTTTCTTTTTATGGTACATGCTTTCTTCTATCAGAGTGACCAATTCCTAGTAAGAGGCTTTTGTGACCATTAATATGCTGTATGGAAAGTTATTCATGAAGAACCCATTTGAACACACATTGCCTGTGTGACCATTGTTGCTTTTTAATCTTTTACCTTCTTGCATCTTAATGGTTTCTTATTGTAACTTCTCTAGAAGTTACAACTTCTAGCTCTTACCTCATAACTTCTCAAATCACTATAAATTCTGCCAGCCCCATGAATTTTATATTTCAGTAACTCTAGGTGCCTCATCATTTCCCAGTTTTACTTAGATATTTCTTTGTTCATACCTTTGCTTAAGCTCCACCTACCCCAAAAGTGTTCTTCCACTTAGTCTTAGTTGAAATCCAATACCTCTTTTAATGGTCAAGTAAAATTGTTCCTTATTCTAGGCAATTAATTTAACTAATACTGTCAAATTCCCACAATGAACAGCCCAATGAGCCATGTGGTCCCACCTTTCTGCTTACTCATGCCCCTCAGCAATGGTGGACCCCACCCAGGCCAGCTTGTCCACCCTCTAGTTAGAAAACAATGTGTTTTCTTCTTAAAAATGTAGACTTAGTCAAATGGTGCTGAATACCAGGTCCAAAAGTTCCTATCAGTTTAGGCCTGGCCACCATAGGGCCAAGAGAGGACATAAAGGAAGCCAGTGTAAACAAAGATGGAACAAAGAAAAGCAGAGTTGAGAGGGATCAGAGATGGCTTTTGCCACAGGCCCCATTTCCCTGAGTCCTGGGGTATATTTTTATTTCATATGATCATATCATCTCAACAATTCACTTTTACCTATATTAGTTTGAATGAGACCTCTTTCAGAAGACAGAGAGCCCTGTCTAGAGATCAGGTTTCTCTGTTCACAGTTTAAGATTTAATATTTTCCTGTTTGACAGTCCACTAACTTTTTTATTTCTACTTCAATCTTGATTACTTTTATTTCACCTTCAATTGATGTTAATTATGCATATGTCTGTCTCCCTGCTTTTCCTTTAGACCAAGTGCATCTGTCTTTCTCTCCCTTAGCTCCTAGTCAAACCGGGACACACTAGAGTCTTACCAAGTATTTGTTGAATTGTGTCATGCTTGGTGATGTCAATAACCATGCCACTAAATGGGCCTTGTGAAACTACATTAATGGCATGCTGCGAAGGTTTTACCATCAGTACCACCCATACATTTGGGGTATCTGCCCTAAATGGTGACAAAGAGAGGGAAGCAGTGGTGTTTAGTCATTCAACCCATGTTGTGCATCCTGTCTACAGTGTATAGCTTTTGCTGTTAATAGCTTCCCATGGGGGAACGGTGTTTACCAGCCCCTTTGCCTATAGCTAAGGCTAATAGAAAGCTCTTCTCCAGAGGATGTGAACCACAATGATGGAAGCTTCTTCCAAACCAAGGTGGTTAATACATGGTTGTGAGGACCATACAACACGGCAGGAGCCTGCATGCCCCCAAAGTTCCAATGCTGTAGTTTGGATCTTAAGTGTCCCCAAAAGGTCCATGTAGAAAAGGCTTGGACCCCAAAATGACACTATTGGGAGACAGTGCGGCCTTTGGGAGGTGGAACCTAGTGGAGAGGTGCTTAGGTCGGGAGTGTGACTTTGAAGGGGATCGTAGGACTCCAGCCTCTACCTCTTCCTCTCTTTTGCTCTCTGGCCATGAGGTGAGTGGTTTTGCTCTGCCACAGGCTTCTGCCATCACATGCTGCCTCACCAGAGGCCTAAAACAACTGGCTCAACAGATCATGAACTTAAACCTCTGAAATTGTGAGCCCAAATAAACCTTTCCTTTTTAGAAGTTGATTCTCTCAGACATTTGTTATAGTAACAGAAAGCTGACTAACATGCCCATAGAAGGCTGTTGACAAGGAAATACTTTAGTGGACTACAATGGGAATTTTGTTTCGTTCAGACTCTGTTACAAAAACTGAATATTGATTGGTTAAACAAAGTGCATTTTACAAAGCACTCCATTGGATTTGAGTATTCAATTCCTAATATTTTTATCTTTCTATGGTTTTAATAATGATTAATTTATTGATCAGATTTCTTCATCACTATTTTAAACTTTATTGGTACCTCTTTATATTTCTTTCTTTCTACATATTCTTTTGTTACCTTTTTTTTTTTTATGTTTACCAGGATGTCTTAAGGGAAGGATGTGGACTCAATGTCTTCATCAGATGCCTTATATATATTGACATGTTTGGACCCCACAGATCATGAGAAATAGAGTGACCTGTGGTTCAGTGTTGTTATTTGGTTTAGATCTTAGCCATAATGAATGGCCCTTAGCTTATGAATCAAAGTTATCCATTCATGGACATCTCACTGTATAGTATACCTCAGTAAGACCAAAAGCCATGATTTTAAACTCAGAGTTGGCTCAGTTTCTCAGATGAAGTATATATTCAAATGTTAGCTGATAATACTAGAGCATAATAATAATATTTAGCATTTATTAGTCTATTACTAAATAACAGGCATTGTATTAAGTGCTTTCTTTGTTATCTTTAAAATATTGGAAATATCTACATGCACACATATACCAGCCTCTAATTTGATAATGTATCATTAGTATTAGAGTGTCCTTTACAATCCTATTAAAAAGGTTATCACATTTTCAGCTTAGCTAGCAAAGAGTGAGATAATGATGATATATGTTAACTTCTAAAGAATGTTTAAATTGACAAAAATCTTCACCAAAAAAGAATTTTATATGTCAGAAAAAGACAAGATATAGAGATATGTTCAAAGATACAAAATATCCCTCAAGTTTTAAAAACTATAAAATTTGTAGTGCTTAATATGGTAGAGTAATGCCACCTAATAAGCCTCCTTAAAAATGGTTAGAGAATATTAATGTCTAATGAGTCACCACTAAGGCCAAGCACAAAGTTTAATACTTCTCAAAAGAAGCAGAAAGATAATATTTCAAAGAAGGTATATGTCAAGAATATCAGATTCACTCTGGGCATGGTGGCAACCACCTGTAATCCCAGCTACCACTGAGGCTGGGGCAGAATGCTCACAAGTTCTAGGCCAGACTCTCTCAAAATTTAAATAATAATAATGATAATAAAATAGAAAGGTCTGAAAATATAGCTCAGAGGGTAGGGCACTCCTGAGTTCAATCCCCAGTATCTCACCATCCCCCCTAACATACAATATCAGATTCACATTTTTCATTGAATATCTAATACAGAATGAAAAAGCAAGATGGCATCAGAAAAGTTATTGACTTGGAGATTCCTAGGATGAAAATATTTCTAACAGGGCATACATCTACGTGTTTTCAAAATTTGGGGAACTAATTCACCTTATCTTGTCTATCAGAGCATTATTCATAGTAGAGAACTCATGAAGAAGAGCTTGTGAAGAAAGGAAAGAACATTTTCAGGCATGAAGATTCTAATGCTTATATAACACATGCTTTGTTGGAATTCTACAATTTAATATCAGTTCCAAAAGCCTCTTGGAAATTTGAGAATTAATGATAATATATTAAGTCAAGTACCAAACTATTCTACGGAAAGTTAATTCAAAGGCCTATAATTTTGGACAAAATGCTGTGTCAATATATGAGAACAGATAACATCTGAATTCAAGACAAATGTTGATAGCAAAGTCACCCACAGTCACTGCTTCTCAACTGCTTTCCTGAACATGTGAGTCCCCTAAAATATTCATTAATGATGTGGTAGATATGTCTCCCAAGATAACTATGAACACAGTAATTCAACGTATTCTTTCATTAAAAGTAAAATGCACCAGGAATCAACAGTGTGCCAGGCAAATGTTCAAGACCCTGGGATTGAATAGTGAATGAAAAACACCAAATCTCTCCTCTTGGGCACTAGGCATGTGAGGGAAAAGATGAAAATCAATGCCAATAAATAAATAATATATATGTATATTTTGTCATGTGGTATGAACTATGAAGAAAAGAAGGCAAAGTAAAACAGTTAAAAATAGAGATGGAAAGGCAAATGTTGCCTTAGCTACAGTAGCGGGAAAGCCCTCTGAGATGAGGTGACATTTGAGGAAATGTGAGGTGAGTGAGTCATGTGACTGTCTGGCAGGAAGCCCTTCCAGGCAGTGGGTGCATAGGCCCTGAGGTGAGAACATGCTTGTCATGTTTCAGGAATAGCAAATGTAAACATGGCTAGAGCTGAGCATGAAATGGGGAAATTGAAGGAAATAGACTGGAGAAATACTTAAAATTGTAGTGTTTAAAAATTGGACTGTAAGTTCTATGACAAACTTCCTTTCAAAAAGAGGAGCATAATTATCTTCCCCTTAAATGTGCACAAGACTTAGTAGATTGATTCCAATCAGTAGAATGTGACAAAAGAAATCCTATGTGATTTCCAATGCCAGGTTACAAAAAGGACAGCTTCTACCCTCCCTCTGTCTTGTGTTACTCAGATAGAAAATCAAATAGCACATTGTGAAGACACTCTAACAGCCTAAAAAAAAATAATAATGCAATGTAGGAAGGAACTGAGGCTCCCACAAGACCCAGAACTTAGAGAATATTCATGAGAATAAGTGTCCTTAGGAGTGAGTTCTCTGTGCTCAGTCAAGCCCTCAGAGGACCACTACCCCAGCCCACACATTAACTTCAGCCGACAGGCTCCCAGCCAGAACCGGTTAATATGCATTCTATTTCCTACCTAAAGAAAGTCTGAGAGATAATACTTTCTTATTTAAAGACACTGAACTTGGGGATAATTTCTTATATAGCAATAGATAACTAACACATGGATAATATAGGGTCTAGCAGGCGATGGTAATGACTAAATGGTATTATTCTAAATAACATGTGGTGGCAGTGGAGTGTTTAAAGAAGGAGAGGTACACGATCTGACTTAATAAAAACAAAAACAAAAAACATTACCCTAGTTGCTTTGTGAAGAATACACTGTAGAAGGAAATGGGAAAAGGTAATATTTGCAGGAACCCAGATTAAGAAATACATTGGCTTACATCAGAGCAGTAGAAACTGAGGAAGTAAAGAGGAGTATAAAGTGTAGAGAAATTTGAAAGTAGACAGCTGACAGGATTCCTTAATAGTCTGGATATGGGGTGAGAGACCAAGGAATCAGTCAAGGTAATTACAAGTTTGGAGCATCCAGAAAAAAATGGAGTTGTGTTTACTGAGATAGGAAAACAGAGAGTATAGTAGGTTTTGAGCATGTTAAAAGTACAGATGCCTATTAAATACCAAGTGGAGATGTTAAGAAGGCAGGTGAATGTGGAGTTTTAAGTTAGGGAAAAATTGATTAAGGTTGTTGACTTAGAAGTCCTTAGTGTTTAAAGGAAAAAAAATAGTCACGGTTCTAAGGGAGCAGATTTAACTAATGAGTAAAGAGAAGAAAAGAGAATCAGCCCAAGAACTGAGCTGTTGCAATGTTCTGAAGTCTGGAAAATGAGAAAGCATTATGAGATGAGACAAAAGAAGAGTAACTAGACAGACTAGAGGAAAGCTTGAGAGAATGGAGTCCTAGAAGCACAGGACGAAAGATTTCAAACAGGGAGAGGTTACCTGTATTGAATACTGGTTGACTAAACAAAGACTGAAATTTATTATCTGTTTATCTGATGAGAACTTTCATTAGATGAAATTACAACAGACTAAGGAGAGAATAGGAATGTTAATATGTATATGATAAAATGAGCATGGTAGCACACACCTGTAATCCCAGCAGCTCAGGAAGCTGACACAGGAATATCTTGAGTTCAAAGCCAGCCTCAGCAACTTAGAGAGGCTCTAAGAAACTCATTGACAGTCTATCTCTAAATAAAATAAAAAAAAAAAAGAGGGCTGGGATATGGCTCAGTGGTTAAGTGCCCCTAGGTTCAATGCCTAGTTCAAAAAAAATAAATAAATAAATAAAACTGAAACAACAACAACAACAATAACAAAAAGCATATAATACTATAGGGTAACTACTAAGAAAATAACTCAAAAATATATTTCAGAAAGATTAAAGGAATTAAAATGTTACACTAGAAAATATTCACTTAATGACAATGAAAGTAGTAAAGAAGAAACAAACCAAAAAAAAAAAAAACATAAGATATATAAAAAGCAAAAACTAAGATAGCAGATTTAAATCTAACTATATCAGTAATAATATACATGTGACTAGGTTAAACAGGACAGTCAAAGGGCAGAAATTGTCAGTTTGGATTTAAAAAAAAAAAAAACAAGATCCAATTGTATGCTGTCTGTAGGAGACAGAATTAAATTCAAAGATATAATACATTGCAAATAAAAAGGTGGAAAAGATACATATGCAAACAGTAACCATTAGAAATTTAGAGTAACTATACTAAGAAAAAAGTTCCTAAAACCAAAAAGTGTTGCTAGATATTAGAGAAATTATATTTATATATTTTTAAAGGATCAATTCATTAAGAAGATAAAACAACTATAATTATACACACAACAAACACAGCCCCAAAATACATGAGGTAATAAATGACAGAATTGAAGGGAGAAATAAAAAAATTCAACAATTGTATCTGGACGGTTGAGGTTTTCAAGATGGAGGAATAGAAGAGGTCTTTTTCCTTGTGCTCCATGAACTGAAACCCAGAAAGCAGACAGGGAGCTTCTCAGCAAGGTGGGTGAGCAAAAAAAGGGGAACAGGATTTTGCTGGAATTTAAAACTGGATATTCAAAGCACATTAGGGATTCAGAAGGTTGCATATAATAAAATAAGGAAGAAATCCCCTGTGGCACAGCCACTGTTGTGGCCCGGCCAGAAGCAGTAGCCAAAGTGGTCCCCCCAAGAGAAAAGTGGAGGGATAAGGGAATCAAAGGAACCCACAATTCAGGAGGCCTGAAGCATGTCTGAATACAGAGGGTTTAGAGATCAAGGACATTGCCCAACACAACATCCTTGTGCAGGAAAGCAGCCACCATCTCTCCAGGCATTGTGTGGAGAACAAAGGAAAGAACAATTTTGCAGCCACAGTGCAGAGGCCAACAGGTAAAAGAGCTGATTCCTGGCAACTCCAAATTTGGCCAGAAAACAGGCTCAGTAAACCCACATTGCATGACATAGAGTGTGATTAAGTGTCCAAGAGAAAATCAAATGTGGAGAGAGGTTTACACAGAGGACTTCTTGCATGAAAACCCACCCAGCTCGACCCCTACCCCTCCAATCTGGCAGCTTTCAGGACTGGCTGGGAGAAATGCGCCTGGCTAAGAATGTATTTGTTTATTTATTTATTTATGTTTTAATTATTGGTTGTTCAAAACATTACAAAGCACTTGACATATCATATTCCATACATTAGATTCAAGTGGGTTATGAACTCCCATTTTTACCCCAAATACAGATTGCAGAATCACATCGGTTACACATCCACATTTTTACATAATGCCATATTAGTGACTGTTGTATTCTGCTACCTTTCCTATCCTCTACTATCCCCCCTCCCCTCCCCTCCCATCTTCTCTCTCTACCCCATCTACTGTAATTCATTTCTCTCCCTTGCTGGCTAAGAATTTTAAAGCGGAGTGGTGTTGGGAGAAATTGAGTTTGGAGACTGACCCTGAGACCAGGAAACGTGGGGCCCACAAGGGACATAGGGGACTAAGAATTGACTCCTCCACCACACAAGTGGAACTCAGGGGAGACCCCTGGGGTACAATCTTCCATCTTGGACTGGCAATTACCTGGAGGTGTGCTGATTTAAAATCTCCAAACCAATTGGCATTCAGTGAAGAACCTGTAGCCACCTAAGCCTAAACCCTGCCTCCAGAAATTTTGCCATGGGATTATCTCTCTCACTACAGCAATCTGAAGAGTGGAGCATCACGGTCCGGATGACTCCACCTAAATTGCCAAGAAGAGAAGCTGAGAATCTTTTGAACTCCAACAAAAAGAATTCTTTAACTTCATATTAGGATTTTTTTCTCTCTTGCTTTTTTATATTTTCTTTCTTTAATTGTGGTGTTAATGGTACATGGACATTTATACATATTCATATTTTAGGGTTTTTTCTCATTTCTAGCATTTTTTAAACCAGTTATTTTTCATGGATCAGTTTTTCAGGACTAGGATGTTTAATTAGTCTAGTTTTGTTTTGTATTCTTTCATTTTTCCTTTTTATTTTTTTAAATTTTTACTTTATATATTTTTTTTCTCTTACCTATCTGTTTCTGTTAATTTTCTTTCTCATTTTTTTCCACTAACAGCCAATATCTACTGTTCTGTCTTTAACGCTTCCTTTAATTTTTTACTCCTATTTTCTTTCCTCCACCCTTATAATTACCACATCATATATCACTTCTGTTCTCTCCCTGTTAACATTTGAAATCTTAAACCTTTTTGCAAACTTGCTGTTTTTATTGTAGGCAATAATTTTTGATTATATAATTTCTGTTTATTTTTATAATTAACATTGAAGATATCATAGTATAAAATATTTGGTTTAATGTTATATATTGTTTGCATTAGTTCTTTTTTTTAAGAGAGAAAGAGAGAGAGAGAGAATATTTTAATATTTATTTTTTAGCTTTTGGCAGACACAACATCTTTGTTTGTATGTGGTGCTGAGGATCGAACCCAGGCAGCACGCATGCCAGGCGAGCATGCTACCGCTTGAGCCACATCCCCAGCCCTGCATTGGTTCTTGTTATTATTTGTCTCCACCTAAACAGTGAGGTACTGGAAACCTTCAGGGACACTATAAGTCCACAGGGTAGAAAAGTCTACTGCCTCATATTCATACTGTTAGATGGGTAGATACACAAACAACATGAAAAACCAAGGGAAAAAATTGCCCCCCAAAAACCAACACATCCTAATAACAAAATCCCTCAACACCACAGGGTTCTATCCTTATACTACAGTGGAAGAAATGTCTTTCAGAGAAGGCATTTAGAATGTACCTAGTTAAAACTGATCTGCAAAATAAAAGACAGTATAAGGAGGGAAATCAGAGAGAAAATACAGGAAGCAAAGGATTACTTCAATAAAGAGATAGGAACTCTGAAGAAAAACAAGGTGAAAATCTTCAATGAAGGAATGAGTCAATTAAATTAAAAATTTAATTGAAAGCATCACCAACAGACTATATCATTTGGAAGACAAGAGTTTCAGGGATGAAGACAAAATATATAATCATAAAAACAAAGTTGACCATGGAAAAAAGATGTTAAGAGACAACCAAAATTTCCAAGAAATGTGGGATAACCTGAAAAGACCAACTTTAAGATTTATTGGGATAGATGAAGGCTCAGAGATACAAACAAAAGAAATGCACAATTTTTTTCAATAAAATAATTAGAAAATTTTGCAAGCCTGAAGAATAAATGGAAAAACTCCAGGAGGCTTACAGAACTCCAAATATATATTAAAATTACAACAGACCCACACCAAGGCACATTATTATGAAAATACCTAATATACAGAATAAGGATTGAATCTTAAAGGCTGCCAGAGGGAAAAAATGACAGATAACATTTAGAGGGAAACCAATCCAGATCTCAGCTGATCTCTCAATCCAGACCCTGAAAGCTAGGATGTCTTAGAACAACATATACCAAGCTCTGTAAGAAAATGGATACCAGACAAGAATACTATACCCGGCAAAATTAAGCTTCATAATTTATGATGAAATAAAAAACTCCCAAGATAAACAAATAAAAAAAGAATTCATAATTAGAAATCCTCCTCTACCAAACATACTCAATAAGAAGAATTATTCATACTTCATTAAGAAAAAATGAAAAATAAAAATGAAAACCAACAAGTGAAGGAACTACACCAAAGAAGAGTAAGTAATGGAGAAACAAATTCAAATTTAAAACCAGAAATAAAATTACAGGGAATAAAAATCATATCTCAAGGGGCTAGGGTTGTAGATCAGTGGTAGAGTGCTTGCCTCACATGTGGAAGGCACTGGGTTCAATCCTCAGCACCACATAAAAATAAAATAAAGGTATTTTGTTCATCTACAACTAAAAAATATTTTTTAAAAAATCTAAATAATAGCATTGGATGTAAATGGCCTAAATCCATCAATCTCAAGACATAGACTGGCAAATTGAATTGAAAAACAAGACGCATCAATGTGCTATCTCATAGGCAAAGAAATCCATAAGTTGAAGGTAAAATGATGGGAAAAAACATATCACTCATATGGATCTTAAAAGCAAGTAAGGGGTTCTATCCTTATATCATATAAAGTGGACTTCAAGCCAAAGTTAATCAAAGAGACAAAGAAGGACATTTCATACTGCTTAAGGGAATTATACATCAATAAGACATAATAATCATAAATACTTATGCCACAAATAATGGAGCATCTATGTACATCAAACAAACCTTTCTCAATTTCAAAAAGAAAATAAACCACAAAAGTATAATACAGGGTAAATTTAACACATCTCTCTCACCACAGGATGGATCCTCCAAACAAAAACTAAAGAATCTATAGAACTAAAACATACAATGAAAAATTAGACTTAACAGACATATATAGAATATTTCATCCATCAATGACTGAACACCCTTTCTTTTCAGGAGCACATGGATCCTTCTCTAAAATAGACCATATCATCTTAGGCCACAAAGGAACTCTTAGCAACAACAACAACAACAACAACTATATATATATATATATATATATATATATATATATAGAGAGAGAGAGAGAGAGAGAGAGAGAGAGACAGAGAGAGAGAGAGAGAGAGAGATAAGACCTTGCATTCTATTAGATCATAATGAAATGAAATGAGAATCAACAATTAAATAAAAAATGAAAGATACTTCAACACCTGGAGACTAAATAATATACTATTAAATGATGAATGGATAGTAGTAGAAATCAGGGATGAAATAAAAAAAATACTTAGAGGTAATACAACATATCAAAAATCTCTGGGATACTATGAAGTCAGTACTAAGAAGAAAGTTCATTGCATTAAGCTCATTCATTAAAAGAATAGAAAGTCAAATAAATAACCTAACATTACATCTCAAAGTCCTAGCAAAAGAAGAACAAATCAACACCAAAGCAGTAGAATGTAGGAAATAATTAAAATCAGAGCTGAAATCAATGAAATTGAAACAAAAGAAACAACTTTAAAAATCTATAAAACAAAAATTTGGTTCTTTAAAAAAATCAATAAAATTAATAAAACCTTAGCCCATCTAACAAAGGGTGAGAGAAAACTCAAATTACTAAAATTCATCTTAAAAAAGAAATATCAGAGCAGACACTACAAAAATAAAGACAATAATCAGAATCTATTTTGAAAATTTATACTGTAATAATTAGAAATCTTGAAGATATCAACAAATTTCTAGAGGCATATGACCTACCCAAATTGAATCAGGAGGACATACAAAGTTTAAACAGATCAATTTCAAGCAGTGAAATTGAAGAGGCCATCAAAAGCCTACCAAGAAAGAAAAGCCAGGACCAGAGAGAGTCTCAGCTGAGTTCTACCAGACCTTCAAAGAAGAAGTAATATCAATCCTCCTCAATTATTTTGTGAAATAGAAAGGGAGGGAACCCTTCTAAACTCATTCTATGAAATTAGAATCACCCTGATACCAGACAAAGACACATCAAAGAAAGAAAACTTTAGACCAATATCCCTGGTGGACATAGATGCAAAAATTCTTAACAAGATACTGGAAAATTGCATGCAAAAACATCATATGTACCTAATTTAAATAAATAAATACATATTTAAAAGTTAGTTTACCATGATTGAGTGGGGTTCATCCCAGGGATGCAAGGTTGGTTCAACATATGGAAATCAATAAATTTAATTCTTCATTACATCAATAGACTTAAAGAAGAAGAATCATGTAATTATCTCAATAGATACAAAAAAAGCATTTGACAAAATATAAGATTCATTTATATTCAAAACACTAGAAAAACTAGGGATAGTAGGAACATACCTCAACACTGTAAAAGCTATATATGCTAATCCAAGGCTAACTTCATTCTAAATAGAGAAAAATTGAAAGCATCCCCTATTAAAACTGAGACAAAACATAAATACCCTCTTTCACCACTTCTATTCAACATAGTCCTGGAAATTCTACCAAGAGCAATTAGAAGAAAAAATTTAAAGGGATGCAAATAGGAAAAGAATAACTCAAACTATTACTATTTGCTGATGACATGACTCTATATTTAGAACACCCCCCTAAAAATAATATCCACCAGCAAAATTGTAGGACTAATAAATGTACAGCAAAGTAGCAGGATACAAAATTAATACCTATAAATCAATTGTGTTCCTATACATCAGTGATGAATCTACGGAAAGAGAAATTAGGAAAATTATCCCATTCACAATAGCCTCAAAAATAAAATAAAATATTTGGGAATCAATCTACAAAAAGAGGTTAAAGACCTCTACAATGAAAACTACAGAACACTAAATAGAGAAATTGAATAAGACTTTAGAAGATGGAAAGATCTCCCATGTTCTTGGATAGGCAGAATTAATATTGTCAAAATGGCCATATTACCAAAAGTATTATGCAGATTTAATGCAATTTCTATTAATCTTCTAATGATGTTCTTCACAGAAATAGAAAAAAGTCATGAAATTCATTTAGAAAAATAAGAGGTCCAGAATAGCCAAAGCTATCCTCGGAAAGAAAAGTGAAGCAGGAGGCATCACAATACCAGACCCTAACTTATACTACAGAGCTATAGTGGCAAAAATGGTGTGGTATTGAGACAAAAACAGACATGAAGACCAATGGTACGAAGTAGAAGACACAGAGACCAACCCACATGACTACAATTTTCTTAAACTAAAAAAAAGGCACCATAAACATATATAGGAAAAAAGATAACCTCTTCAACAAATGGTGTAGAGAAAACTGAAAATTTATATATTGCAAAATGATATTGAACCCCTTTTTCTCACCCTGCACAAAACTCAACTTTAAGTAGATCAAAGACCTAGGCATTAGACAAGAGACCCCATGCCTACTTGAAGAAAAAGTAGCCCCAAATCTGTATCATTTCAGCTTAGGAATCAATTTCCTCAACAAGACTCTGAAAGCACATGAAATAAAATCAAGAACCAATAAGTGGGATTGTATCAAACTAAAAATCTTCTTCACAACAAAGGAAACAATCAAGAACATGAACAGGGAGCCTACAGAATGGGGAAAAAAATCTTTACCACATACACCTCAGATAGAGCATTAATCTCCAGGATATAAAAAAAAACTTAAAAAAATCACATCAAAAAAAGAAATAACCCAATCAATAAATGGGCAAAGGAACTGAAGAGATACTTCATAGAAGAGGAAATATGAATGGCTAACAAATATATGAAAAAAATGTTCAATATCACTAATAATTGGAGAAATGTAAATTAAAACTATACTGAGATTTCACCTCACTCCAGTCAGATGGTAATTATCAAGAATACAAGTAACAATAAATGTTAGCTAGGTTGTGGGGGGAAATGTTCATTCAGACATTGCTGGTGGGACTACAAATTAGTACAACTACTCTGAAAAGCAGTATGGTGATTGCTCAGAAAACCTGGAATGAAACCACCATTTGACCCAGTTATCCCATTCTTCAGCTGTGGAGAGCAATGACTTGATCATGATCTTTGACTGCCTGGAGCTGTGGCTGCACTTTGCTCTGGGAACTATCTGTCCAAAAGTGCAGGATGAGATTTCCCAGTAGTTATGGTAATGCCTTGCCTGAGGAAGTTCTGTGCAATAACAGTCTTGTCCCCGAGTCCAGATATCAGGGGTACAGAATTCTGAGCACAAAAAGATAAAAGAACCACAATATTTTGCAAGCAGTACAATTTCAAGTCTACCTGCTTTGCAGAAACTCTGGACAATGAGTTTCCTGGGTACAACAGGATAATTAGATGATGTTCCTAGAATTGCAATAGTAGAATAGCCACAAAAATGTTTCTAGTTCTATAGTTTTTGGTGGAGGTCCTAGGGATTGAACTCAGGGGCACTCAACCACTGAGCCACATCCCTAGCCCTTTTTTCTATTTTACTTAGAGACAGAGTCTCACTGAATTGCTCAGAACCTCCCTGTTGCTGAGGCTAGCTTTGAACTCAGGTCCTCCTGCCTCAGGCTCCTAAGCCGCTGGAATTACAGGCATGCACCACCATACCCAGCTAGTTCTGTAACTTTTTAGTGCACAAACAACAATGTGCACTAACTTCTTGATTGTGAGATCCTATATAATAAATGTGCTGAGCTAGCTCTGGGTCACTGTTCTTCCATCAGAGATCTATGTCCCACCTGGTCCCAGCATTCTCTATATTAAGTGTTTGGGTTTCTTTCACAAAGAAACCCCTTGTTGGTTTCTAGGGTCCAGCCATTCAGGTCACAGCACGAAGCATATAACCAAATTATAGTGAGATGACCACATCAATGTTCATAGTATCTTAATTCACAATAGCTAAGCAATGGAACCAACCTAGGTGGCCTTCAACAGATGAATGGATAAAGAAAATATGGTACATATACACAAAGGAATTTTACTCAGCCTTAAAAATAATGAAATTATGGCATCTGCCAGTAAATGGATGGAACTGGAGGCTATCATACTAAGTGAAATAAATCAATCCCCCAAAACCAAAGGCCGAATGTTCTCTAATTTGTAAATGTGGAGGTTCACCCAGTTGGACAGAAGGGAATGGAAGGGATTAGGGGAGTATGGGAATGGGAAAGACATTAGAATGAAGTGGACGTAACTTTCCTATGTTTATATATGAATATACAATCAATGTAACTTCACGTTTTGTAAAACCACAAGAATGGAAAGTTATACTTCATGTATGTATGATATGTCAAAATATACTCTACTGTCATGTATAACTAAAAAGAACAAAAAAAATCATATCTGGAGACTTCAATACTCTACTTTCAATAATGGATAGAACAACCATAGAAGATTAACAAGAAAATAGAAGATTTGAACAATACTGTTAACTAACTTAACCTGATAGATACCATAGGTAGATACTATAGAATACTCACCAATAATAGTATGCACATTCTTCTCAAGTGTATATAGAACTTTTTCCATGATGGGTTTGAGTCATAATCCTAAAAGACATACTCCCAAATATCATAATACTAAATGTTGAAATTCTAAATGATCAAAACTTCTAAAGTCTAAAAATCCTGAAAGATCAAAATCACCAAAATATAATTGTGAAAAAAATCAAATTAATTTCTTAAAAAGACATTCATTTACATTTTAAAAGGGAATATATTTAAGAAACATTTTAAAACATTACAATACCTCACAGACCACTTTTTACAAAAGTGAAAATATGCAATGATAGCATAAAGTTACACAGGTGTGACAGTTATGAGCAGACAAATTATATTTACATAACAGTAGATCAAAAAAACAAAATGTATAATTGCATGCACCCAGCTGTATAGCCATGGTCATCTGAAATAACATGATGTATAATCTAAGTCTTTTGATGAGATCAATCAAACCCCATAGTGGGTCACCACTACAATGCAATTATGCAAAAGGCCAAGATCTTGAGAAATTTTATCTTTCACAAATGCAGATGTCCAAAAAGGACATCTTTTCATTTATTATGGAACTTTCACTGTTCTTAATGCTTGCTTACAAAATGATCACTGTGATAAATCACTTTTGCTGAGTCAATTTTGTAAACAGTGCATAAAATGAGTGAAAACTAAAGTTTCTATGTAATTTGTATTTTTAGTATTGAAATGATGGGAAAATGAAATACATAGCATAGCAAATTGTAAAAACTAATGTTGAATCATCTGATCATCTCAATAGATGCAGAAAAAGCATTTGACAAAATACAGCACACCTTCATGTTCAAAACACTAGAAAAACTAGGGATAGTAGGAACATACCTCAACATTGTATAAAAGCTGCATATGCTAAACCCAAGGCCAGCACCATTCTAATTGGAGAAAAATTGAAGGCATTCCTGCGAAAAACTGGAAGAAGTCAAGACTATCCTCTTTCACCATTTCAGTTCAACATCATCCTTGAAACTCTAGCTAGAGCAATTAGACAAAAGAAAGAAATTAAAAGGATACAAATAGGTAAAGAAGAACTCAAACTATTACTATTTGCTAATGACATGATTCTATATATAGAAGATACAAAATTTCCACCAGAAAACTTCTAGAATTAATAAATGAATTCAGCAAAGTAGCAGGAGATAAAGCCAACACCCATAAATCAAACACATTCCTATACATCAGTGATGAATTCACTGAAAGAGAAATTAGGAAAACTACTCCATTCACAATAGCCTAAAAAAATAAAATACCTGGAAATCAATCTAGCAAAAGAGGTGAAAGACCTCTATAATGAAAACTATAGAACAGGAAAGAAAGAAATTGAAGAAAATCTCAGAAGATGGAATGATCTCCCATGCTCCTGAATAGTGAGAATTAATATTGTCAAAATGGCCATACTGCCAAAAACATTATACAGATTTAATGCAATTCCTATCAAAATCCCAATGACATTCTTCATTGAAATAGAAAAAGCAATCATGAAATTTATATGGAAAAAATAAGAGACCCAGAATAGCTAAAGGAATCCTTAGCAAGAAAAGTGAAGCAGGAGGCATCACAATATCAGACCTTGTTATAATACAGAACTATAGTAACAAAAATTCCATGATATTGACACCAAAATAGACTTGTAGACCAATGGTATAGAATAGAGGACACAGCCAAACCCACATAAATACGGTTATCTCATACTAGACATGGTGCCAAAAACATTCACTGGAGAAAATATAGCCTATTCAATAAATGGTGCTGGCAAAACTGGAAATTTATATGTAGCAAAATTAAATTAAACCTCTATCTCTCACCCTGCACCAAAATCAACTCAAAGTGGATCAAAGACTTAGGCACTAGAACAGAGACTCTGCACCTAATAGAAGAAAAAATAGGCCTATATCTTCACCATGTAAGCCTAGGATCTGACTTCCTTAACAAGACTCCTAATGCTCAAGAAGTAAAATCAAGAATCAATAAATGGGACTGATTCAAACTAAAAAGCTTCTTCTTAGAAAAAGAAACAATAATGTGAGAAGAGATCCTACAAGATTGGGAGAAAAGCTTTACCACATGCATCTCCAATAAAGCATTAATCTCCAGGATATATAAAGAACTCAAAAAAACTTAACACCAAAAAAACTAATAACCCAATCAATAAATGGGCTAAGGAACTGAAGAGACACTTCACAGAAGAGGAACTTCAATTGATCAACAAATATTTGAAAAAGTGTTCAACATCTCTAGCTATTAAAGAAATGCAAATCAAGACTACTCTAAGATTTCATCTCACTCCTGTCAGAATGGCAATCATCAAGAATACAGGCAACAGTAAATGTTGGCAAGGATGTGGTGGAAAAGATACTCATACATTGCTGGCGGGACTGCAAATTGGTGCAATCACTATGGAAAGCAGTATGGAGATTCCTCAGAAAACTGGGAATGGAACCACCATTTGACCCAGCTATCCCACTCTTTGGTTTATACCCAAAGGATTTAAAATCAGCATACTATAGTGACACAGCCACATCAATGTTTATATCAGTTCAATTTACAATAGCTAGAGTATGGAACCAAACTAGGTGTCTCTCAACAGATGAATGAATAAAGAAAATATGGTATATATACTCAATGGAATATTACTCAGCTTTAAAGAAGAGTGAAAATATGGCATTTGCCAATAAGTGGTTGGAGTTGGGAGAGTATCATGCTAAGCAAAATAAGCCAAAGGCTGAATGATTTCTCTCTAATATGTGAATGCTAATTCACACTAAGGCCGGGGGCACTAGAGAAGAATAGCATTATCTTAGATTAAGTAGAGGGAAGTGATGAGCAGGGAGGGGAGGAGATGTGAGGATAGGAAAGATAGTAAAATGAAACAGACATTATTACTGTATGCATATATGTGACTCATGACCAATATGATTCTGCAACATGTACACTCAAGAGAATGTGAAATTATACCCCATCTATGTATGATATATCAGAGTGCATAAATGCATTCTACTGTCATGTATAACTAATTAAAATAAATAAAAAAAACCCCTAATTTTGACAATTTAGAATAACAGAGGGAAAAAAGAAACATCTAAGAAGAAAATTGGACATAATTTTTACATTCTATTAAGACAAAGATTATGGGCAATTACATAGAGTTTGTCCAAAGAGCTGACCAACTTTCACATCATTAACTGTATTTTGAAGTCTTGCATCATGCCTAGTGGCTCTTTTCTTTTAGAATTTGATCACACTTATTTTTGACATGGAAGTTTGTTCCCACCTACTCCATTTAGACTCACACAATAATCTCTCCAGGAAATAGTGTTACAGACAATGCTTTCCTGGGTTTCTCGGTGTTTATTCCAATAACTTGCTACAACTGTCCAAAAATATATGAATCCTTCTCCTAAATTTAGCTTTCTACCTCTCTTACATGACCTTTTTGTTCAATGGAAGTTTTCAGGATTTCAGCTTTTAGGTTTTCACCATTCAGGATTTTAAACTTTTACAATTGTGATTTGGAGGGTTTTAGTCTTAGGAATTTTAAACATTAGGGATTTTAGAATTTGGAGGTTTTGGTGCTTGGGGATTTCAACATTCAAGACTGTGGCATTTGGGACTGTCTTTCAGGACCATGATGAGTAGTACTCCATCATGGACGAGATGTTAAGCTGGAGAATAATGAAGAATGTACTTAAAGCAATTGGAGTCATGTAAAAATGTTTTCCAACCACCATAGAGTGAAATTAGAAATCAATATCAAATTGATTTGGCCAATTTACAAATACATATAAAGTGCGCAACACAGACTTAAATGATCAAAAGGCCAAAGAAGAAATTACAAAGGAAATTACATGTGAAATCAAAGAAAATGCTTTGAGTTATACTATATACCGAGATATATGATATACAAAAAAAAAAAAAAAAGGAAGCAGTGTTTAGAGGGAAATTTATACGTGGAAATGTTTGTCTTTTAAAAGGTGATCTCAAATCAATAATTTAACTTTCTACTTTATCATACTGGAGGGATGGGGCAAACTAAATTCAAAATAAGCTGGAAGGAAAAAATAATAACAATTAAATCAGACATTAGGGAAATAAAGAACAGAAAAACAGAAGCAATTAACAAAATCAGAAGTTGCTTCTTGAAAAGATTAACAAAATTGGCAGATATTTATCTAGATTGACCAAGCCCAAAGAGACAAAATTATTCAAATCAGGAATTTTAAAAAATGAGTATTATTCTCATAAAAATAAAAATAAAAAATACAAGAACTATGAACAACTATATGCCAAAAATTGATAATTTAGATAAAATGAGCACATTTCAGAGACACATACACTATACAGGCTGACTAAAGAAGTAAAAATCCTGATTACAATCAGGATTGAGCTAGTAATATATATTACTCTCTATATATCATATGATATAATATTATATACCATATATATGTATGTATGTATATGTGTGTGTAGGTATATGTGTGTGTGTGTGTATCTCCAAAGCATAGTCCAGTCCCAGATGTCATCACTGATAAGCTCTACCAAAGAGTTAACACCAATCTTTAACAAATTCTTTGAAGAAATTTGTACAATAAATATACTTAATTCATATAATTCAAAACCAGACAAAGTCACTATAAGAAAACTATAGACAAGTATTTTTGATGACTATAGGCACAAAAATCCTCAAGAACATTGTAGCAAATAGAATCCAACAACATATAAGAAAAATTGTACACCATAACTAAGTAGGATTTATTACAGGAATGTAAGTTTTGTTTAAAACCTGAAAATCAGAGACTGCATATATAGCTCAGGGTTACAATGTTTAACTAGCTTTCACAAATTCCAAGATTAATCCCCAACACTTCTCACAAACAAATAATTAAAAAACTGACAATCAATTAATATAGAATACAATGTCAATGTAATAAAAATTTAAAAACCACATGATCATCTCCATAGTTAAAGTGAAGCATTTGACAAAAATCCAACACTACTTCCTGTTAAAAGCACTCAACAAATTAGGAATAAAAGGGAAATTCCTAATCTGAATAAAAAGGAAAAAAAAGAAAAACCCAACAGCTAATATTACACTTAATGGTGAAAGACTGAGAGTTTCACCCCTAAGGTCAGAAGCAAACAAAGAGGTATGTTCTCCACTTCTAACCAACACCATATTACTGCAGGTTCCAACAAGAGCAATCAATTAAGAAAAGTCAAATCATCCTGACTGAATAGTATCTCTATGTGTAAATTACATGGTCCTGTACATAGACCTTAAGGATCTTGGATACATAAGATCCTGGGAATCCACCAAAAAGCTATTAGAACTAATAAGCAAGCCTAAGTATGGGCACAGGACTCATTATCAATCTGCAAAAATCAGTTATATTTCTACACACTGTAATGAATGATACTAAAATAAAATTCAGAAAACAAGTTTATTGACAATAGCATCAAAAAGAACCAATCTAACAAATGAGGCACAAAACTCAACTGAAAAATGGATCAAGGACCTAGCAATTAGACCAGAGATCCTGCACCTAATAGAAGAAAAAATAGGCCCAAATCTTCATCATGTCATATTAGGCCTTAAGAAAATTCCTAAAGTATAAGAAATAAAATCAAGAATCAATAAATGGGATGGATTCAAACTAAAAAGCTTCTTCTCAGCAAAAAAAAAAGAAAAGAAAAAACACAATTATTGACATGAAGAGAGAGCCTATAGTATGGGAGAAAATTTTTACCACACGTACATCAGATAGAGCACCAATCTGCAGGATATATAAAGAACTCAAAAAAAAAAAAAACCTTAATACCAAAAAACAAATAACCCAATCAATAAATGGGCTAAGGAACTGAACAGGCACTTCTCAGAAGAAGATATACAAGTGATCAACAAATACATAAAAAGTGTTCAACATCTTTAGTAATTAGAGAAATGCAAATCAAAACTACTCTAAGATTTCATCTCACCCCAGTCAGAATGGCAGTTATCAAGAATACAAGCAATAGTAAATGTTGGAGAGAATATGGGGGAAAAGGTACACTCATACATTGCTAGTGGGTCTACAAATTGGTGCAACCACTTTAGAAAGCAGTGGGAATATTCCTCAGAAAACTTGAAAAGGAACCACCATTTGACCCGGCTATCCCACTCCCCGGTCTATACCTAAGGGACTTAAAATCAGCATAGTATAGTGACATAGCCACACCAATGTTTATAGCAGCTGAATTCACAATAGCTAAAACTTTGAAACCATCCTAGATGCCCATCAATAGATGAATGGATAAAGAAACTGTGGTATATATACACAATGGAATTACTCAGCATTGAAAGAGAATAAAATTATGGCATTTGCAGATAAATGGATGGAGTTGGAGAATATTATGCTAAACAAAGTAAGCCAATTCCAAAAAACTAAAGGCTGTATGTTTTCTCTCAAGAGTAGATGTTGATCCATGATGGCAGGGAGGGCATGGGAAGAATGGCGGACTTTGGATTGGGCAAAGGAGAAAGTGAGGAGGGATTATGAGGGTAGGAAAGATGGTGGAATGAGATGGCCATCTCTGTCCTATGTACACGTATGATTGCATGAATGATGTGTCTCTACAACCTGTACAACCAGAGAATTGAAACGTTGCGCTCCATTTGGGTATAATCGATTGAAATGCATTCTAATGTCATGTACAACTAAGTAGAACAAATAATAAGTAAATAAAAGAATAAAATATTTAGAAATAAATCTAACAAAAGAAAAATAAAACCTATATTCAAAACATTGTGGGCTAAATGTTCTCTCTAATATGCAGATGTTAACACACAATAAGATGAGAGGGAGAATAGAAGTTCATTGGATTAGCCAAAGGGGAATGAAGGGAGGGGAGAGGGGATGGAAACAGGAAAGACAGTAGAATGAATTGGACATAACTTCCCTAAGTTCATATATGAATACACCACCAGTGTAACTCTTCATGATGTACAACCACAAGAATGGTAAATTATACTCCATGTATGTAGGACATATCAAAATACATTCTACTATCATGTATATCTAAAAAGAACAAATAATTTTTTTAATTGTGGGAAAATATATGGAAAAATATCCTGTGCCTATGGACTTCATGTTATAAAGTAATACTCTTCAAACTGATCTACAGATTTAATGACATACTAGTGAAACTTCAGCTGACTTCTTTTCAGAAATTGATAATCTCATATTAAAATTTATAAGAAAATTTAAGAGACACAGAATAGCCAAAATAATCTTGGGGGAAAAAAGTTTGAGGAATTATGCATCCCAGTTTCAAAACTTAAAGAACAATATAGTACTTGCATAAAGATAAACAAATAAATTGATGGAATAAAATTGATACTTCAGAAATAGCTCATGTATCTATAATCAACTGATTGTTTTTAGTAGACTGCCAACACAATTCTATAGTTTTTTCAACAAATGGTGGTGGGACAGTGGATATCTACATACAAAAGAATAAAGTTGGACCTCTATCTCACTCTATATGCAAAAATTAACTCAAAATGGATCATAAGCTATAAAACTCTCAGAAGAAGACATAGGGGCAGATTGGATTGTATAAGCAATGGTTCTTTCATATGATTCCAAGGGCATGAGCACCAGAGCAAAAAATAGATAAACTGGACTTCATCAAAATTAAAAACCTTTGTCAGGTGTGCTGATGCATGTCTGTGATTTCAGCTACTCAGGGGGCCAAGGCAGGTGAACAGCAAGTTCAAGGCCAGCCTAAGCAATGCAGAAAGATTCCATCTCAAAACAATTTTTTTTTAATTGAAAACTTGTGCTTCAAAAGACACCATTAAAAAAACATGAAAAGACAACAACACATGGTATGGGAACAAATAATTGCACATCATAAAGGGTGTGAAGAGACATTTCTCTCTCAAACGAAAAAAAAAAAAAAGACATACAAATGACCAATAAGCACATGAAAAGATGTTCAATGTCATTAACCATTAAGAAAATATAAACCCAAACCATGACATACCACTTAATGCTCACTGAGATGACTATAATAAAAGGATTTTTTAAAAAACAATATTGAATAGGATGTGAAGAAAGTGGAACCTTCACATATTGTTGATGGGAATGTAAAATGGTGCAGCCGCTTTGGACAACAGTCCACAGTTCTTCAAAATGTAAAACATAGACTTACTATATAACACAGAAATTCTACTACTAGGCATGCAAATTCCTTGTCCAGACAGAAACTTGAAAAATGAATATTTATGCCCACACAAAAACTTGTGAGTGTTTATAGAAACATTAATCTTAGTAACTCTCTGTAGCTATCTAAGCCAGGAGGACTCATCTGTGCTTTAAAGGCACTTTAAAGGAGGTGAGGAATTTTAGGATGAATTCATTGGGGAAATTTTAGGAAGAATGATTAGTCTGCAAAAGGAAAGGAGGAACAGGAGGACATTCCACCCACCCATAAGTCTTGAAAGAGAAAAGAATTGCAAGAATATGAAGATCTCAAGGATGACCAGGTTTGCATCAGAAGAATGTTTCCCAACTTATTTTTCATTATTTCCTCCTTAAGGAGCCATTCAAGGCATTTTGCCTGATTGTCCCCATGAAATTTTAATACTATAAATCTATGCTTTATGCATATAAAGCAAGACATTTTTACGTCCCTAGGAGCTAAATTTTGCCCCCATTTAAAATTCATACATGAGAATAAAAAGGAGAAGGGACTATGCAGAGATGTTGAAAAATAAAATAAAATCCATCACAGGATATACCCAGATGCCAAAACTCTTCATATATGTCACTAAATTCCTTCCATAACCTACATTCAACTAGTTAACAAAAAAAAGAGAAAATATGTAAGTGGAAATAAAAAATGGAATCACAAGGCTCCAGTTATAACCAGTGTCCAGTTCTGCGTGATAGGGAAGGTTATAATAAATAGATATTACCTTCATAGATCTCCATATTTTTGCATCCTAGGCACAACTGTTGGATATCTTAACATATTTTTTACTCACAAGAAGAAAATACTAATAATTTAATATAAATCTGTATTTGAAAAACAGAGATAGTTCTATGCTATAACCAAAATGAGTTACCCATATCTTCATTATTATCTTCAGAAAGCTTATAGTGTACAGTCTTCCAACATGCCTGGGCTGAGTGAATCAACCATTTGGCAAGCTGCGTTGTTATGAATATATCTGTTCATTTCCTGTGAGAGGTGAACCGCTTTGTCTTAAGGGGAAACACACACTACATGCTATCATGTACTAATTGGAAAGGAGGGGAGGGATAGTTTAGAATCTATACACCAAAGACAAAGAAATGGCAACCACCAAGAGAAGCCTGTGGAAGGGAGATATGGCGGGCATCATAGCTGGACCCAGGTTCCTGGAGACATCCCATCACAGAAGTGCTCCCCAGACCACCTCCAGGAGTCAGCTACAATCAGTAGCCAGAGCTAAAGTGATCAAAGCTCATTAACAGCACTCCTAGCCCAGAATGAGCAATAGGTTAGGTTGTATGGTCCTTCTGAAGAAAAAAACAGAGTGTGTTCTACGACCCACTTGGTCGATCACAACCAGCATTTTAAAAATAATGGCACTTGAAATGGAATGGAATGGAATGGAACAGAATGGAACAGAACAGTAATATCCAGGATGCATCACACATAGAAAACCTAAGAAATGTTTCATTAAACTTCTGGTTCAGCTCTACAAATCCACATACCTCCATACACAGGTAGGTGCACAGATCCTGGGTCATGATGCGAAATGTATTTCCTGATTTGTGCCACAATCCAAAAGCTTCAAGAGATTCTCAAGTAGAAAAACAGGCTGCACGTGTCAATGTAATCCATCTTTAATTCCTCAGGCTTCTGATCTCACTTCACTCTATCATCCAACTTGTCCCTCTCCCTTGCCACTTCCCATTCTCTTCTCTCCTGCATTTCTTCTTCCTATTTTCCTTGTCCTCTAGAATTGAAGAGGGGACTTAGGTTCTAGGAGCTGCAGCTCAGTCTTCCTCCTCTCACACCAGCTGATCAAGCAGCACAGAGAACCCAGCGCTTCCGACCATCGCATTCTGCTTCAACGATTTGTCCGGTTCAGAACATGAGTTATACTCACCAGGCAAGCTCCCTACACATGCTGGGCCTACAAGGACAAACACCCACTTCAGCATGTTTATCATTGGAAACAGGATCTTGTTCATGGTGGCCCCACATCAAGCATTCAAAAAGCACAGGCAGAAATGCAGAGACAGACTCACAGCACAGATAGCTACGCAGAAGTTCCATGCTGGAGGGGCTTCCAGGAGGAAATAGAGTGAAAAGGTGACTTAGACTATCTCATGTGAAGATGTATTCGGTTAGAAAATCCAATGTTTAATAGCGATGGTCTAGAATAGATCAATTAAAGTGGCACATTTTCTAAAAATACTTACTTGCACTTCTTATACAAGTACTTCTACATTATGGTGTGGTTTTGTTTGCTGTTATGGTTCTTCCTATTTGGGGTAGCCTTGGGGAAACGGATAGAGATTTTCGAGGGCCCAAATCCTATCTTTGTCTCCCTGTCACCACTTGAGTGCATGACTCAAACATGAAACACTTGACTCTTTCAAAAATGTTTACTTAGTAACAATTATACCAAATTCTCTGTAAAGTCCCCCAAGCCATATGCACTAGACGCAGCTGGACAGGACAGCAGAGGATCTGAGCTCTGGAAACAGCAAATGCAGATGAAAATTGACTCCTCACCAAGTCATCCAAGTCATGTCAATCTTTTTTTTGGGGGGGGAGGGGCAGGGTACGGGGTAATGTTACTAGGGATCTAACCCAGGGGCACTTTACCACTGAGCTACATCCCTGGCCCTCTTTTATTTTAGTTTTTGAGATAGTAAGTTGCTGAGGTTGGCCTTGAACTTGCAATCCTCCTATCTCAGTCTCCCATCAATCTTTTTATAAATTGAGAAATAATTCACATAACATTCACCATTTTACAGTGTATGATTCAGTAAACAATTAGTATGTTCACAATGTTGTATGACCATCACCACTAATTTCAGAACACTTTCATTACTCCAAAAGAAACCCTGTACACATTAGCAATCATTTCCTATTTCCCACTTATTCCATACCCTGGCAATAACTAATATACTTTCTGTATCTATGAAATTGCCCATTAAACATTTCACATAAGAGAATTCAGAGTGCATGTGACCTTTTTTGTCTTTTTTATTTTCAATAATGTTTTCAAGGTTAGTACTTGTACTCATTCTTTTTATGACTGAATAATATTCCATTATATGATTATACCACTTTTTTACCATTTATCCATTCATGAGCTTTTGGGCATTTTGTATTTCTTTACTATTATTAATAGTGCTGCTAGGGCTAATTCTTTTTGAATGGAAGCTTCTAGAGCCATAGAACTCTTGGGAAGAGCTCCAATTCTCTTGACAACATCTTCATATCTTCACCATTTTCCCTAGTCCTCCCATATTTTTCATTCCCTCTTCTCCTTAACTTCACCTCCTTCAAGTTTATGAGCACATAGAACAGGAAATAAAGGCCTTTGCCCAGGACTTCCTTCCATGGAACTTGCAAAGAAGAGCAAGAGAGAAGAGCAACAGGGAATCTTGTGCCAAGGGCCCTGTGCTAGGGATAGAACCAGCAACACAGACCCTGGTTTTTAGCCAGTGCAGTCTGCTTCCATTGGACACTGTGCTTCACCGAATGGGGTAACACCTATAAGGACAAAGTGGCCACATTCCTCAGTTCTTGGCAGTGGGACCCCAGAGGAGTGTGATAATAAAGGCATTGCATAATACATTTCCAGTCCTCTGATAATCTGGCCACACTCTACTCACCCTGGTTTCTTTGCTCATGTCACCCACCCTCTCCCCTGTAGACCCCCTATCCCAGCAGGTTTGATCCCAGGTTCAAATCTGCACTTTACTTGCCACGATGCCTCTGAATCTTCCTGCCTTGATCCTGCTGCTCCTGCACAGCTGCCCCCCACACCCGGCTTCTGACCCCAGCCTGCCCCAGCCTTGGTTTGCTGTTCCCAGCTTGGCTCTGACAACTGCTAGTGATCTCACCCCACTGCTGAGCCCAGATGGGACAGTTGTGTTCATAAAGGTCATCAGTCAATGGGGTGTTTGGAACTCAAAGAATTTCTCCATAGAGGAAATCATTATAAATAGAGGTTTGGTTCCCAGGCCAATCCACAAAGGCCTATTTAACCAACCATGGTGCTGACATAGCTGCTGCCAGCCACCATGCTCCTGAAGTCTAGTGAGGATGGCCTAGAGGGAACCAGGCCGAAGAGTGGAGGCCCCTGGCAATTTAACAGTTCCCATGGAAACATGTAAGGAGGAAATTCCATTGGCAGAAGAGGCTGAACAGTGTCCCAGAGTTCACCCAAGCAGAGGCGCAGGGAGGGGATAGGGAGCTCAAGAGGCAGAGCTCAGGACACCTCTTCCCAGAGAAGGCTCACAAACAGAGGCTTTTACTGACAGGGAGAGTCCAGGGGTGGGGAGCAGGTCCAGCCTTCCAAGCTTTCATAGGTAGAATGGCATTCCCACAGCTCTCCCCCCTAGAGAGCTGAGCACCTGCCCTCCTGTTATTTCTGTCTCTCTTCCTGTCCTTTCAACTGATTCTTCTCTGGCCCTTGGACCACAAAGGTCATGCTGTTTACCAGAAGTCCCCTGATTGCTGGCTTTTTGCATAGCAAGATTGATTTTCTTCCTTTGGCTTGGTTTTTGGTTGAAGGGATAGTTTGTTTTGACTGTACCACATCCACTCCATTTCTTACCTTACTTTGGGGTAGGCATACCTTGAGCTCTTATAGGGGAGTCCCTCCCTCCCACTGCATGAGGACTAGAGGACTATCGACCCAGGTGCCAGTCCTCCCCTAGCCAAAGATCTGTTATTTTCTCCTTTTAGCTCACGCTTAAGCTTTTCCTTCAATTTACAAGTGCCACCCTAGCCTTTCCGTGAATTGCTTTGTGTTTAATCCACCAGATTTGTAGCCAGTGATGTCTAATACACACCAGATATCCATGTTCATTCCTTGTTTTATACTGGCCCCAATGTGGAGCCACAGTCTCCTCTGGATCTACAGCAGGAATTCTGTTTCAATAGGCTTTGTGTGGAGCACAAACCTCCAACTGACCATGAGGCCAGTGGCCTAGGAAATGGGCTGTGGTGACTCCAGTCACTTCACACCTGTCAACTCAGCCACTAAGAGAGCTGCCTCTGTGGCTACCCTGAGAGAATCCTGTGGAGGCTTTAGGTAAATATTCCTTCACTTTTCATGGATTGTGAGACACACAAATTGAACTGGTAACAGGAAAAAACATCAAAAAGCCAGGTAACAGTTCCCTTCCCGTGAATCAACTGGCAAATTTTGAAGTTTAACAGTTCTTGCAAAGTTGAGTCTTGGCAACTTTTTTTTTGTTTCACCAGTGAGGTGAGAGGAAATCTGCATATTGATAAAACCACAAAGATGTTGACCAAAAGACATACACGTTCCCTTTTTGTCATCCTTTTACAATCCAAATGTGCACCAGGAGCTAGCATCCCTCCAACCGACTTGATGAAGGGGAGCAGAAACAACTCAGGCCCTCAGACTCACTAGCATCCAGTGTATTAAAACTGCCTCCCAGAAATCTCCGTGCACCAGACTGTCAGGGCGAGCCCGCCTCAAAGGCAGGAGGAGGGCACAACTGCAGAGCACAAAAGGATTCTCTAGTCTTTGCTTCTGTTCTTCTGCTATTCTGATGGAGAATGGCGGAGATGTTGGCCACGAGACGAAACAAATGGGATCTCAGACTTTTGAAAAGTATTATATTAAGCGACATTCTTAATGGTATCTAGTATTAATCTAAATCGAACACCCCAAGCCAACACTAGAGAAGGTGGTATGATTATTAAATGACATGACATTCAGAATGAGAATTTTGCATGGGAGGTAGATGGGAAGAACACACCAACCTTGTTTTTCTTTGTTTCAACATTTTCCTCTCCAACTTCCTATCACTCCTCCTTTAGAGAAGAAGAAGAAGAAGGTGGGGGTGGGGGACGACAAACCTATTTGTAATAGCTGCTCTAGTTTCTGCCCTTAGAAATCTGCTCTATTTATTAACTACTCCTCCGGTGAAGAAATTCCACTGAAATTCCTTCAGGGCCTGGCTGCCTTTCAGCTTCTCTCTGCACATTCCTGCCTCTATGTATGTCACCATCTTAAATAGCTGAGCCTTCTGTGCTTTAATAAGGTCTCTCTACAATCTTATTTTTTTTCAAGAATGCAGACCTAGTTTTGCTAAATTTCTGAATACCTCAGATTGTAAAGCACCTATACTGCTAATTAATTTCTGTTCTACCTTGTCTATGTCCTCACTGGTCGGCTAATAACATAAGGACCAGAATTGACCTCATTACAATAGCTTCTTACATCGTAATCAAAATGATTCCTCCAGGCTGGTATTTGAATTACATTCCCCTTCCCATCACCCCTCCTCCCACAAGCACCATGTTAAAGATTTACATGTGTGTTCATCTTAGATTCCAATTTGCTGGGTCCCAAATTTGGGGTACTAAATTTTTGAAAGTATATATTATTTTCCTTTGCTAAGTTCATGACATGTCTAAGCATTGCACTGTCTTCATTGAAAAAAAGAAAGAGGAAACATCACAACGCATGGCTCTGAATTATCACCCTCCAGAATTTACTGGAAAGAAAGAAAAAAAAAAAAGGAAAGAAAGAAAACTATGAGCATCCTATTCTCTTTCTTATGACAGGCACTTGGCTTGGAAGGTTTTTAGAAACTCTTAAGAAGAGCATCCCACCCTTAGGGTATAAGCAGTCAGCAAACATTTCATCTTGATTTTACCCAGATGGAGGCTTTTGAGGTGCGGTCCTATGAGAAAATCCCAGAATACTCCAAAAATTTGGATTGGTGAAGTGTTCTGTAAATGCGTCTCGGCACTTCCCCATCCCCATCCAACTCCCCTGCTGAAATTACCTCCAGACCCTCGGTTGGTAATTATGGTGAAACCCAGTATTGGAGCATAGAATTACTGGCTCTTCTTGCTGATTCATGGGCAGAGTGAAAAGTATCCCTGTCATCATGCTGGGACCCCTCAAGTCTCTTATGCAAGTGGCCTGACATTTCCATTGAGACTCAGTGAACTCTCAAGGTACTGGTGCTCCATATGGCTGTGTATATTACCGTCTTAAATAGTATTAGAGCCACAGCTAACTTGATGACCCTCCTCTGTCTCATTCTTGCCCTAGCTCCTTGAGCTTTCTGCCTCCTGGGTAAGATATTTTCCTCTACCTGTACAAAAAATCCCCACTTCCCATGATTTATAATCCGTGGGTCTGCATGGTCATAATGCCCTAAATGGCTCAGACAACACTTGATCTTCTTATGAATCATGTTCCACAGCTTACATTCAGCCTCTCAATCATGTCACACAAATGAAGGCTGAATGTTAGGGAGTTATTAAGACACTTCATTGGAAGCTAAGTTCTGTTTGAATCTCCTTTACTACATGGGGCTGTGGCAGCTAGGGATTTTGTCACGTGCGGTGATCTCCCATTGTCTTTGAAACACAGCCCTCTTTCCTTTGAGGAGTTCCTATTCTTGCCCTGTGGAGCTAGACACAGAGCTTCAACTCTGCCCTGAGGTGCAGTGGGAGGTTCACAGGGGCTGGGCCAGCCTCTGAGCCTCACTCTTCCCTCTCCTGAGCCATGCCCATCAGAACCTTCCCCTGAGAGTGTCACATAGATGCTGACTGAAAGACTCCCTCTTGACGCAGGGACGGTTAAATGGGGTGATGCAGCTCTAGAGCATGTGGTCGCTATCTTCTCTGCCACATGGAGAGGGTGGTACAGAAAGCCAGGCTGCAAAGTGAAGCCCGGCCCAGGGAGAAAATGAGTCCACCATCCTCTTTCCTGAGACTCTGGTGCTTACCAGACCTCTGCGAACTACTGTGTCTCCTTGAGCTGGGTCTGTGAGCACCCTTCTGGAAGCATTCCACCTTTTAAAAATCCAGAGAAACTAATTCATCATTTTATGGTTAAGATCATTTGTTTGGGGTTTCAGTCACTTGCAATCAAAAATTCTACAAAGCCTCTTCCTTTGTGAATGATGGAAACATCCCAGAGGCTGCATTGTCCACAAAGAAATTCCAAGAATTATAAGAGGATGCGAGCTCTTATGCAAGCAAGGTGAGGGTAGAACGGGTTGAGTAGCAAAAGTATGTCAGAGCTTCCAGATGAAAGGAGTTAGCCCCAAGATCAGGGACTGCAGAGAATGGCTGGTGCAGAAAATGGAATGAGTGAGAAGCAGGAGCCACAGTGTTGAAAAGTAAAGTTCAAGAGAGACGCTAAGGAAAACAAGATGAAGACAGAGATAGTCGTGAGCTTAACCATGGGCCACAAACAAGAAATGCCACCTCACCGGGAATATATCCAAGAAAGTCACCTCCAGAAACATAGGTCTCAAAACAAGAAGAAGGTGTTCTTCAAAGTCCCAAGCAATACAACAGGGACCAGGGCAGGTGCAACCACAGGCCCACCCCAGTGTGTCCCCAGAGCCTCCTGCCTCCAAGCCATTCCTGGGGTTCACCAGGCTTTTGATGGCATGATGTGCGAAGGGAACAGTCTGAACCCAGGCAGCCAGGAAATAACAGGCATATTTTTTTGTTAGCTCAACGTACACCATACTCCCACCCCTCTTTCTCTACAACAGCTATTTTTGAAAACAGTTTTGAACTTTTTGACAGTGGAAATTTTTTGTTCCAAAATAAATCTGAAATGCAATTTCTCCTAAGGTAAAAAAGCAATGAAATGATTTTGTTCTTAGCACTAATCTATTTCCATGCTGGTTTGGTTTTTGGGTGGGTGGGTTGGTTGGTTGGTTGGTTGGTTGCTTTTGTTGATCATTTAATTCATTCATAGGTTTCAGAGTATCAATGAAATCTAGGAGCTGGGAATGTAGCTCACTGGTGAAGCATTTGTCTAGCATACACAAGGCCCTGGGTTCAATCCTCAGCACTGCAAAACAACAATAACAATCACAGTTTTCCAGAGATGGCTATTATAGAGGGTACTCTTTTCAACAGCTTCCCTTGCATTCTTGGGAAGCTTCAAATAAACAGAAAATTTTTTCTGCTGAAATCTTCACAAGATTGGTATAAAATATACTTGAGAATGATATTTTTATCATGAATTTCAATCTAGTTAAAGTTTATTTTAAGCAAATTCTAATCAAATATTGGAAATACCCTTAATTTACCTCTGTAACCTTAAAATGGGAAAAATTTTAAAACAGTCTCCAAGAATCACATTTCCTGGAGTAGGTACCGTATGTAATCTGCCCTTAAGTATGGGCAGGACTTGTGAAGATGATGAGATATAACTCTTACAAGTAGATTAAATTACATAGCAAAGATTAAGGGATTTTAGAAATGTGAATCATGGCCCTATTCAGTTGACACCAAGTTGATCAAAAGGAGGTTGCCTTGGGTGGGCCTGGCCTAATCAGATAAACAGCCCCCCTCCGAAGAGACTCAAAGCAGCTGCAGATGCTCTCCATTAACCTTGAATAAGCAAGCTGCCATGTTACACAAAAGTCACATCTCTAGGACCTCACCTCCGGAAGCTAGGGGCACCTCCAGCCAATATATAACCCACAGGTAAATGAGGACTTCAGTTCTATAACTACAAAATACTGAATTCTGACAAAAACCCATTGAGCTTGGAAGAAAATACTGAGGCTCAACGAGATCACAGCCCCAGGCAGCACTTTGATTTTAGGATTGAAGGACTCTGAGCAGAAGATGCAGTTAACCCACATCTGGACCAACAGAAACTGAGATAATTTATGGATGTCACTCTAAGCCGCCAAGTTGATTGTAATTCAACAGCATGTGTGCAAACCACATGAAGATGGTATGTGCTAAGTGGCAGCAGATGCCCTTCGAGTGGTCAAGGCATCCTAGGAGACTTCCTTGGAAGTTCAGAAGAAAAGCCCCTGCTCAGGAAAGTGAAGTCAAAAGCTTCCTAGAATCAGCCCGCAGAGAAGGAGTCTAGGAACCAACCAGAGCATCTGTCGCTGAGGGAAGAGATGAGCGAAGAAACCTAGCAGAGATACCCCTAGGAGAAAACTTGGAGAGAAAAGCGCCAAAGAGGGCTACAATCTTATTTAAAAAAAAAAAAAAAGCGTTTTTCTTTCAGTTCTGAATATTAAAATAATACAGACTCACTGAAGAAAGTTTAGAAATACATAGCAAAGTGTAAAAAGAAAATACATATTTTGACCTACTATAAATCCTATACACTTTGTATTTTGCTTTTTTTGAAAACCTCATCAATCAGTATTACCCTGAGGCATTGCATTTTGCCAACTGTCTCACTTATTTGGGGTGGGGGGGTAACCAGGGATTGAATTCAGGGGCACTGTACCACTGAGCCATATCCCCAGACTTATATCCTTATTTAGTATTTTATGTAGCAATTGGGTCTCACTGAGTCGCTTAGCACCACATTTTTGCTGAGGCTGGCTTTGAATTCATGATCCTCCTGTCTCAGCCTCCTGAGCTGCTGGGATTACAGGCATGCCTCACTTTTAAAAGCTGCATACTATTCCATCTCATGGCCTATTATGCTTTGATTTACTTAACGGTTACCCTACAGTTAGAAGTTAAAGCTGTTCTCAATTTTAATAGAAGTATTCTGAACTTGGGAAAGGTCTTCAAGCATCAAAACCTGCAGGATATGGGATTAGCTTATAGTGACCTGGCATTTGACTATATACTCTACTCTAAAACAGTCTAAAATAAATCCAGTAGGGGTTCCTGCTGTGGAAAATCTTGTCTTATCCTTGGAGCTTCCTCTGTCCTCGGATATTCTTTTTGTTCAAACATGCTCTGGCTTGACTTAGATTATTTGTTCTCATTGCAGTTTTCTCCCCTGGGAAATCTGTTCTTTCCTGGCCTCCCTCCTTCTGTCTCCTTTGTAAACATTTAAGGTATGATATGAGATTTGTCCTAAGTAATGTTTACTTTCTCCTTTGGTAAAAGGCTTCCTCCATCTCTGAGAAAGCCTTGATGTTGCTGTCACTAATAACCCATTCCTTGTGCACACACAACTAAGCCCACAACCCTCCCGCTGCACAACTTCCATTCATCATGTTTTCCTTACGCTCTCCAGAATTTACTTTGTAATCTCTCCAGCTTGTGTCTGTGCTATCATACGCTGACACTCAGCACAGAGTTGGTGGATGGTGACTTGAAGGCAGGCCTTGAGCTCTGATACACCTTTGATAGGCGATTGGCAGATGGGAGGGGTCCCTTCCTAAGGAAGATACCCCACTGTGCCTCTGGGAGGTGGCATGGTACAGTGTGTATAACATGCGCTTTAGAAACAGACAGACTTGAAAGCATGTGCCAATTCTGTGGCCAAAGGTAAGTGACTTTATCATTCTTTGCTTCTGTTTCCCCATTTGTGAAATGTTTTTGATAACAGTATGAACGTCATTAGATTATTGAATAGATTAAATGTCACGATGCACATACCCTTAATATAAACTTTGGCACATGGTAAATAAGATAAAAATCAAAATAATGACTAGGTAAAAGTTGTTCCTAAATGTGCATGTTAGTGAAGACTTCCTGGGGGAAGGAACAATTGGAGATTTGAAAGTTAGGGTCTGGTAGAAGAAGTCAGCCCCCAAAGAATTTATTTTCACTCAAAGAGAACAGCAAATGCAAGGGCCCTGTGGTAAGAGGAAGCCTGACTCATTGAGGAATACCAGAGGAAGGACAGTGTAGTTGCTAAAGAGAGTGGTTGGATGGAGATATAAGAGGTGAGCAGTTGCCAAGCCAGGCAAGCCTGTATGACATGGATGTGATTTGGCTCTTGATCTTAAGATCAGTGAAAAAAATCATTCAAATATTTTCAGCTGCAGATATGGATAAGGTAGATGTGATGAGATCATATTTGCATTTCAAAAGTCAGTTCTTTTAGGAACAATGTGAAAAATGAACTGCGGATGATTAAATGGTTTGGGGGAGGCTGTTTAACTGGCTGTTGCACTAGAACAGGCAAGGGATGGTGGCCGCTTGGGCAGGCTAGTGGTTTAATGATTGGAAGAAGGAAATAAAATTGAGAGACACTGACAGAGAAAAGGAAGAGGAAAATGTCAAGAGTGACTTCTAGGATACAGATTGTACAGCAGGATATATGAAAGGACCATTTCCTGAGAGGGGACTTGTAAAAAAAGAAAATGTTTACGGAGATGGTGGCAACCTGTTGAGTCTTCGGTACATTTGAGACATTCACATGGACGTGCTGGGCAAGAGGCTGAGCGTGTCAATCTGGATCTCAGAAGGTGTTGAGGCAGGTAGGGGACATTTGAGGCAGTTGTTACTAGTGGAACTGGGAGCACTGGACATGACCCATTAAATCCCAGTGTCTGGGTGTGAGCTCTGGGTAGCCATGCTTTTCAAACCTCCCAGGGGATGCTAATGCACAGGCAGGATGGTGAACCACTGTGCCAGCTTTTCTGTTGTGCAGAGGCAGTAAGAAGGGATTGAGGAGGGAGCAGCATAACCAGCTGCTCTTCTGGTTCACCGCCTGCTGGCTTTCGCTCCTTTTCTGTTTAGTGGTGAACTCACCTCACAATCCTCTGGCTTCCTCATAGGTTGCCCTGCGAACTCTGTAGAAGGTTCTAAGAGCTTCCCCACAATCCTCTGTAAGAATCTGCTCCCCGCTGACCCTCCTCAGTGCTGAACACTCATGTTTCACCCATCTTTCTATTGCGGTGGAGCCATAGCCAGAGGACTCCACCGGATGACAATTGCAAGAGATTCATTGGCACATGGGAACACAGGACAAATGGTCACTCATTTTTCTCCACGGTACCCTCTGTCTTTGCCCTGCCATCCTTTCCTGTCCCCTTTTGTCCTACTTAGGCAGTGGGTGGGTAAATCATGTATTGGATTTTTGTCTTGTTGTTTTGTTTTGGAGTACTGGGGATGGGACCCAGGCCTCGTATATGCTAGGCAAGTGCTATACCACTGAGCCACGTCCCCAACCCTAAATCAATAAGTTCTCTGCCTAAGCAGACATCCATTTGGGGTCCTCCTAAAAAATTCTGGGCTCTGTACACAGTAATGGATACCCACCTACCCACTTAGCATGGCAGAGGTGGGGTGGGAAGTACTAGCAACCCCCACTGTTTGGTGATGGTGGGGAGTAACTTCAGAGAATGACATGGCAATTCTGGTAACTCTCATTCTCCTCTCCACAGTATTCAGCATGCATAACCTGGTTTGAAATTGAGGATCAGGCTGTTTCCAGGGCCTTATAATAAACCCTGAGGCAGCGAATGATAATGTGTTAGTAGCATTCCTGAAAGTTCAAGTCTAGTTAAATAGTAGATTCACCTGGAAAAAAAAATTCCCCAAATCCCAAGTCCAAGCCCCAGAAAATGTTTTTCAATTGGTTTTGGGTAAACCTTATATTTTTGTTATTTTCCTCTTTTTTCAATTTAATTTTTATTTGTTCTTCAATTTTTTTAGGTAGCTATAGATCCGTATGCAATTGTGAGAAATACTACAGAAAAATTCCATGCACTTTTTATCTCATTTTCCCTAATGATAACATATTGCAAAACTAGAGTACATTGTCACAGCCAGGATATTGACATTGACACAGTGACGATACATAGCATTTTCATTAACACAAGTTGCAACTCACTAACCTATTCTCCATGTGTCTAATTTTGTCATTTCAAGAATCTTACATGAATAGGATCACACAGTGTGTAACATTCTGGATTTTACCAGTCAGCCTCATTCTCTCGAGGTTCATCCAGGCTGTCAAGGGCATCATGTGTCAAGTTCTTGTTCCCTTTTATTGTTCTTAGTGTTCCCTGTGAACAAATTATTTAACTGTTTAACTATTGAAGGACTTCGAGGTTTTTTGCAGTTTTGACTATGATAAATAAGGCTGTTATAAACATTTTTGTATAGGTTTTGTTGTTGTTAACACAAGTCTTCATTTCTCGGGATAAATGTCCAAGAGTACAATTGCTGTGTTGTACAGTAGTGGCATGTTTAAATTTTATAAGAAATTGCTTTGCCTTGTGGTACAAGCTAGTCCTTTGAATGCAGATCATCAATACCTGAATTCCAGATGATAAAAAACAAAAGGACAAAGAGGGACCTCTTCAATTATGTCACTTATTTTTTTATGTGCTTTCCCAGAAATTAGAGATGACACTACTATGTCTTACAGCTGACGTTTATCTGATAATAACTAGTGTTATGGTTTAGATATGGTCTGCCCCAAAAGCTCAAGTGTGAGACAATGCAAGAAGGTTTGGAGGAGAATTAATTGGGTTATAGCCTTAACCTAATCAGTGAACCAATCCCTGATGGGATTAACTGGGTGGTGTCTGGAGGTAGGCAAGTTGTGACTTGAGGAAGTGGTTCAGCGTGGCTTTGGGATATTTATTTGAATCTGATACAGAGAGACTCTCTATTTGCTCTCTGATCATCATTGAGCTGCTTTCCCTCTGCCACACTCTTCTGCCATGATGTCCTGCCTCACCTCAAGCCCTGAGGACTGGAGGCTGCTGTCTATGGATTGAGACCTTTGTAACCCTCAAATAAACTTTTCCTCCTCTAAAGTCTTTCTGGTTGGGTCCTTTTTGTCACAGCAGTGAAAAAGGTAATACACCTGACTATAAAGGACCCTGGGAAATGTTAGCTCATCTGGGTACACTGTCACCCTCACTGAAACTGGGTCCTATCTATCAAATAAACTGAATTATGCTGCAGTAGCAACCACAGAATCTCAGAGGTTTAATACAACAAAGATTTATTTTCCTCTCCCATTCCTTCATTATCTTGGATCAGTTAGGACTCTCTGCTCTCTGTTGTCTCCACTCTGAAACCAAGAACTTCTGTCAAGAACGTTGCCAGTTGTCATGACAAGGGAAATCATGGTGGTGCAGGGGAGGGCGGGATGTGGTCAATTTCAGACTGTTTCTTTTCTTTCTTTTTTTTAAAAAGAGGGGGGGGAATTTTTAATATTTATTTTTTTTTTTTTAGTTTTCCGTGGACACAACATCTTTCTTTGTATGTGGTGCTGAGGATTGAACCCGGGCTGCACGCATGCCAGGCGAGCACACTACCGCTTGAGCCACATCCCCAGCCCAATTTCAGACTGTTTCTTAAAACTCACATTTTATTGACCAAATCAAATCACATGGCCAATCTAACCATGAGTATGCAGTATGCAGGGAAGGGTAGCTTTACCATTTAACCCAATAGAGAGACACAGAAATGTGTAGTGAGCATGGCTAGTGGCTTCTGAGAGTTAGGGAGAGAAGGAATGATGGATGTTACTATACGACACAGTCTGCCACAATTTCAAGAATCGACATGTGATTTGTAACCTGCTGTTGCCCTCATTAGCTTTTGTGTTTTGATGCTCATCCTCGGGTGTTAATTGTCATTACCTATTCACACCACACTATTTTATTATTTAGCCCCTTTATTATGGGGTTTGCTTTCCCTGGGAATGTCTTCCCTATTTGACCCACTGCCCTGTATCTGTCCCTCAGCACCTTCTCTATGCTTCCCCCTGAGGAGCATCTGTGGTAACCGCGCCCCAATCTCCACCTGGTTCAGCAGCTCTGCTCCATACAATCTGTAGGATCCAGGGTTTTGGCACTCTGTCACTTTTTGCCTGCCACCTCACGTCCAATGGAACTGCTTGAATTCCAACCATTCTGCCCTCACTCAGGCCTCCAGAAAGAATGAAAGGTTCCAGACTAGCACACAAACCCTTCCCTTTAAAGACCTTTTTTCCTTAGTTACAATGGATACTTCTGGTTACAGATCATCAACTAGGACTTAGTCACATGGCTGTACCTTGCTACAGGAAGGAAGTCTTGGGAAAAAAAAAAAAAAAAAACAGCCTTTTCCTGGTCAGGCATGAGTTCAGGTCAAAGATGAGGCTCCATTTCTTTGTTTTTTTAAAAAATTTAAATAGTAAATAAGTTATAATAAACTTAAGTTAAATAGTAAATAAGTTAAATAAACTTGAATTTATTAGATAACATTTCCAATTGTTACTTAGTTCTATTTGTTTTTAATTTTTTTATTTGTTCTTTTTAGTTATACATGACAGTAGAATGTCTTTTGACATGGCATACATGCATGGAGTATAAGTTCTCTTTTTTGTGGTTTCACATGATGTGGAGTTATAGCCATCATGTATTCACAGGAGGCTCCGTTTCTAATGAAGAAGAGATGGTATTGAGGGAGACTGAGCTATAAAGAGTAGTCTCTACTGAAAAGATGAACACACCAGTCCATTGAAAATTTATCTTTTGAGGCCCTACTGTCTAGCAGTAAACAAAATAGGCAGGGTTCCTACATTTTTAAATTAAATAACCACCTGGAGGAATATATGATTGTAAACTCCGAAGAGCATTATGAAAGGTATTTTTGCTAAGAGAGAGGCTAATGGGGATGTGAGCTAATTCAGATGGAAGGAGGATTCAGGGAAGACCTTTTGAGTATTTGTGGGAAGAAAAGTGGGGGAAAGAGGGTGGCACAAGAATCAGTTGGTAGTACCCTGGGGCCCCCTCCAGGAAGACAGGGAAATATCTGCAAAGACCCTGAGACTACAAGAAACTTGGTATATTTGAAAAACAGGAAGAAGGCCAGGTGGTTGGCACCTAGTGAGGGAGAAGAGACGTGTGAGATGCAGCTGGGAATGTGGGCAGAGGCCAGATCCCAGCTTTACAGGTCATGCTAAAAGTTGGGGATTTTATTCCAAACGCACGAGGAAGGGATGGGAGGATTTTAGGAAGACAGGTGACATGATTAGCAGACACCAAGCAAATAAGGAAGTTAGGAAATAGCAATTTTTTAAAAAATTTTTCGTGTGTTAAATTTGTCCATACATTATCCTGCTATTTTTATCATTCTTTGTATAATCATTTTTCTTTGAATATTTTTCTTCTCCTATTCAGACTCATGCAGTAGTATTTGCATTCTTCTGAATTGGCCTTGTTAAAATTCATCATTGGTTTATTTTTATTCCTTCCTAGGTCCCTGTTTATCATTTCCCTGGTCTCTGAAAGAGACAGAAAAACCCAGGACAATTCATTCAAGAAAAAAAAAATGGTTATTTAATATAGAGAAATTTAGGACCAGTCCCCAGTATTCATTTTGATGCAGCCATTATCATCAGCCCTGTTTTGTGATTTCACAGGGATGGTGCAAATCATATGCTTCCAGAGTCATCATTGGCCTGAACAGCCCCACAGATGAGATGGAAGCAGGGGGCACCACGGGACCTTTGTGGCTGCTGCTTCCAGGCTTCAGGTCTGCTGTGATTTCCACATCCCGGTTTGGAGCTCAGTCCTTGACTCCTAGCAATGACAGACTGATGCCTAGCCTAGCTGTCACTTCACTAGACTTCTGATCCTCAGCCTTTCTCTATAGACCTAGATAGTGGCTCCACTGTCAGTCTGGGGACCTCTGCTTCAAGCTTTAAGTCTTCTCTTTTTAGATATATTTTGATATTTTTAGTACCTTTATATTAATGAAGATATTGCCATGACAAGTCTAGGCTGTAAAGAAAATTCTAGCTGAGAGAGAGGGGTGGATGATTCAGATGGAAGAAGGGATCCGGGAAAGCCTTTTGAGGGCTGTAAGGAGAAGTGTGGGCAGGTACCCTTTAGGGGGCACGTACTGATCACCTGACTGTGTCAGCACTGTGCTAGATGCTGGGATATAAGGCTCCATGGTCAGAGAGACAGAGAGAGAGTCTGAAGATGCCCCTCTAGCAAAGACTTGAGGCATGAATGGAAGATAACCAGGTAAACATGACATGGAGGGTCATTAAGGGGAAGAGAAGCATCTGGAACACAAGTATATAGATATGAGCGCACAGCCTGTTGTGGAGCTCTAACATGGGGACTGAGGGAAAGGGTACATGAGGCAGAGAATCAAGATATGAGACTGGAAAGACAAGTAGTACCTTGATGGGAGGTGGGAGGCTTACCGGTTGACAATGGAGAGCCATCAAAAGAGATTAGGTAGAAGACTGAGTTGAGGAAATCTGCATATCAGAATGAACAAGGACTTCTTGTAAGTAAAGGGAAGAGCAATTTGAGGGCATGAGCCTAGAAATAAGAAAGCCAAGTTTTGAAGTAGCCTGCAGGAGAACTGGTGAAAAACAGTACTTGGATAATGGTGATGAGATTTGAGCTCTTGAGAAAGAAATAGCCAAGGAGGCAGAATGTACACGCCTTCCTTGAGGAAAAAAAAAAATGGGTAAAGGGGTGTGATCAATATTCAGGGATCATAAATGAATCCCCAGTTGGAAGCTGGATGCTATTGAGTGACACAGATCACTGAGTTAAGCAATACAGGGAGGAGAGCAAGTTTGGTAGGAACAATGATGAGTTCATTTTCAGACATGTTGAGTCAGCTGATTTGCATGGGTAGAAGTAACTTGACTTTAATTACAATCAATTTCTATTCCATTTTTTTTTCTCCACTGAATTTAAAATCAAAAAGTAAAGGAATTTAGCAAAAGAGAAAGCAATGCATAAATAAAGAATAGGATATATAAGCAAGCAAGCACACTACTATAAAATTTATGGCAAGCCATTCTCAGAACATACACAGTCCCCACGACAGTATTCTAGAGAAATTATAAAGATCACCAGGGCACATGATAGATAGATAGAACACAAGTTGAAAATATAATAGAAAAATAATACTAACATTCAATTAGAAATTACTTGGGGCTACAAGAGTGCCAAAAACAAAATGCAAAGATGAAAAACACCCCTTATAATTGAGCAGATCTAATAGTCATGACCTAATATGAATGATCAAAAGTGGAGGTGGGACAGGCTAACAAGTTGAATTTCCTGGTGTAATGTGTAATGAAATAAATGGCATCTATTAAGCAATCTTGTGAAAAATGTTTAACTTGAATTGAATCAAGGCTTTATTACTAACTTTCAGATCATAAAAAAAAAGAAGTAGAAAGTTTAGAAACAAGTCAAAGGGAACAAAGCATTGCCAGAGGCCAAGAGCCAGAACTGTCCACTTGAAATGAACTGGGGGCTCTACAGTGGAAGCCCAAACTGTGGAGGATAGGACTAGCAGAAGTAAATAAAGACACCTCCAAAAATGCATGGAGGGTTGTAGAAATATCCTGTCTTTTCTTCTATTATTGTCCAATCTCCAACCAGTTATGTCTGTTGGTCAAAACCTAAACAGTTGGAAGGGAGTCTGGAAAATGTAGCATTCAGGCACCAGCTCCCTAAGAGAGACTCCAATAAGAAGAGCAGGGAAGGATGGCACAGGCAAATGACTGTCCTTGGGGAAAAGTGTCATGATGCTTGCAACATTGTTTTCAAATGGCTCAGAAAACAAAATATAAATATATAAATACAGAGAAAGCAAATTTGGTAAAATGTTGGATCTTGATCAGTTCATTATAATATCAATTCCTTTTTTCTGTACCTGGGATTGAATCCAGGGGCACTTAATCATTGAACCACAGCCACAGCCCCTTTGTAATATATTATTTAGAGACAGGGTTGCTTAGGGCCTCGCTAAATTGCTGAAGCCGGCTTTGAACTCAAAATCCTATTGCCTTACCTCCTGAGCCACTGGGATTACAGGTGTGTGCAACCCTACCTGGCGTCCTTTCAATTTTTCTGTAGGACTGACTTTTTGCAATAAAACAGTAAAAATTCTACTCTGAAATTCAATGGATAAAATTATAAGATATTGTATAAGGTCACCCATGAAAATGGAAAGATAAAACACTTAACTTGAATTTGACAAATTTTCTCATTAAATCCTTATAACCAAGATGGAAAAAAAAAATGTGGACTACAGTTGAAGCTACCATTTTTTTCTATCATTATTCATTTGATAGTTGATATTTCTATTTGTCACTCTCCCAGGGACATAGCCATTATTATTCCCAGGCCAATTATAACACTGACTCTATTAACCAGCCTCCAGAAAATTTGGAAGTGAATGAGAGTGGCTCTAATTTGGAGGTAATCTTTAATCTGCTCTATTTTTTCAAAGAACAAATTAGTTATGAAACATATTACAGTCATTTGCAACAGACCAATGTGTTGTGACATTAGAGTTAAGAAACCTTCAGCTAGGAAAAAGTATAATTATAAGCTACGTACATGGTTGAACACTTGCACCCAAAGTTGTTGATTAATGCATAGATGTCAACAAGGAGGGGAGTCGCTCGTGATGTATGAGAGCATTCTGTGTTCGTTTGGCCCTGTCCAGTTTTACATTTTAATCAATACCTTGGATGAGATTTAGAAAACAAGCTGATGATAATTGTTGATGGTATGAATGCTTCACAATGATTTAGGTCAATCACAGTAAGGAACTGATATAAATTGATAACTAATAGAAATATATGACCAACCTTTCGTTTGGGTCCAGAAAAGCCAATAAGTATGATGTTTTGTACACATAGCTAATAACCTGGCACTGTGAGTGCATTGTGTAGTTCTTTCATAATGACCTCTAAAAATTTCAGCAAGTGACTCTCTCTCATTAAGTACCTCAGTGTCCACTTCATTGTTACGTAGCTTACGTGAGTAAGCTTACTCACAGTAGCTTATGTGAGTCAATGCATGTCCAGTCAATGAATATTCCCTTTCTCCGAGTAACAGAAGAAATGTTAGTTGCTACCAGTGATGTATCTGGGAATGCTCATGGTTTTATTATCTGGCAAGTAGTGTGAATTATACTAAGCAATTGATACTGCATTCAGTAGATTGCAGTTGTGGGACAAGGTTACCAAAGGAGTGTATGATATTCAAGGTTTTGTTTCTTTCCCATTTTTATTGTGGTGAAGCATATATAACATAAAATTTATCATTGTAGCGACTTTAAGGGCACACTTCAGTAGCATTAAGTACACTCATATTATTGCAATACGTCACCACTATTCATCTCCAAAACTCTTTCCATCTTCCAAAACTAAACTCTGTATCCATCGAACAATAATTCCCCATTCCCTTGAACCCAACCCAGACCTTGGCTACACCATTTTGTGCTCTGTCTCCATGATTCTAACTATTCAAAACACCCCATATAAATTGATTCATGCAGTATTTATGGTGTATGAGTGGGGCTTATTGCACTTGGCATAATGTCCTCAACATTTATCCACGTCATAGCAAATATCAGAATTTCCTTCCTTTTCAAAGCTGAATACATTCTATTGTATGAATGTACCACATTCTGCTTGTCCAACAATGGACACTTAGGTTGCTTCTACGTTTCAGCTATTGTGAATAATGCTGCTACGAATATGGGTGTATAAATATCTCTTTGAAATCCTGTTTCCAATTATGTTGGGTGGAATTGCTGGATCACAGGTAGTTCTGAAACACCATATTGCTTTCTACAGAGACTATATCATTTTATATTCTTACCAATGAATGGTACAATAGGGTTCCAGTTACTCCACATTCTCTCCAATATTTCTTATTGTCTGTTTTTTTGTTTTGTTTTTAACAGTAGCCCTCCTAATGGATGTGAAGTGGTATTTCCTTGTGCTTTTGAATTATATTTCCCTAATAATCAGTGGTGTTGAGCATCTTTGCAAGTGCATTTTAGGCATTTTTATATCAACTTAGCCCATTTCTGAATCTAGTTGTTTGGTTTTTGTTGTTGTAGAATAGGGCTTTATTTGATAAGAGTATCACTGCTTGGCATGAGGCAGATGAAGTCATGAGTTGTGATTGAATCTGCTGTGCTTGGGCTATAACTGGAGCAAGGGACTGAGATTGGGTACCATACCCACAAACTACCATAAGCAAACTGGAATCTGCTCAACTCAGAGCCAAAAGGGAGGAACTGAAGGTGTCAGGCTGTCTAAAAATTTAATGAGCTGTGGAATAAAATTTTGAACTATTTTTTTTTTTTGTGTGTGTGTGTGTGTGTGATCTCCATTGATTTCTCTAGAATCAATAAGTAAAAATTACAACAGAAATTACACATAGTGAAATCTTTCTTGTGATCTGAGCTGAAAAGTTGTTTTGGAGTATACTAAGTTCCTTGTCCCTTCATTTATAAGGTATTATACATAAGGGTTATCAATCAGGATGGAAATAATGGCATTTGAACCTTAAATGTATGACCAGATGAAGTGTCTTTTGAGACTGACCCCCTAGAAATTCTGAGGTTTTATCCAATGAAATCCCAAGTAACTAGATTTCTTTCTAATAACATACTCAGCTGCTTCACAAACTGCTGCCTTTTAAGCTCTTATTGGTTTTTTTCGGGCCTTCAGCCAAAGGGACAGTACTTTTCTTTACCTCACCACCATATAGGTTAAATACTCAATGTGTTCATTTTTTTAGGAAATGAAGTTGATGATTAAACAGGAAATGTGCACTTAGCTCCTAATGTTAGCTACCTCAAGACAAATCAATTCCATTTCAAATGGAATGCTATTGGAGAGCTGTTTAGAATCTGTTGATAGGAAAGAAATATTGAAGGTAAATGCACCAGAGACAGGAAATGGGAAATTCAAAGATATCTTTTGACACTAAAAGGCACTCTGTCTTTCCTGTCCTGAAAACCTTGAAGAAATCTTTTAAATGTTGTGCTCATTTGAGGCAAAAAATACATTGGCTCCTAGCTAATGACACCTGGATAAAGAACCAAAGTTTTCTCTACTAGGTCCTCTATGGAGATTCCTAAGTTTGAATTCTGCAGATGCCCGTATTACTGACTACACTCACCTCCATTAAAATGCACTGAAGAAAGATCTTGCTGGATCTGGCACCCTTAGGTGAACAAGCCCAATTGCTCATATGCCTCAGTTTTCAATTGTAAGCATTTGTAAGCACTCTTTTTAAGCCTGAGAAGTAGCATTCACACATTATATGGCGCAGTGCCTCATTTCCTTCTCAATGACTGGCTCCTCTGCTTGGCAAAGGGAACATTTTCCAACTCTAAATGCAGTGGAGCGGTTTATGCCAAACTCTGAGTTTTTTAAGTTGGCACCATCCAACTGCACCTAGGCTGGTGGGTGTTATTAGAAATAATCAAAAAATGTTCAGAATCACTGATCTCCAGTCAAAGATGAAGATGGAAGCATGAAATCTAAGTTTAATGTATCCTATTTTTATTCGTGTTGGGTTTTCATGTTTTAACCATGGGGTGGAGGGTTGTAATCTTGAAATTTCATCAGGCTATTCTTTCCAATATTTAATACAGCTTTCAGAAATCAGTAATACATGAAATGACAGCCAGCAAAATTCGTCCTGCAGTAGTTTCAAATATGGGGTTCTCTCATGAGAACTGGGTTTCTTTGTTTACTAGAGTTTATAATTTTTACTTATAGATCCCAAAATCTTTGTTTACCAGATCTTGATCCAGGTTAGAAAACATTCTTGTCTACAGGTCTCAGTGCCTTTCTAAAAAACTACGAAACTTTCCTGCTACTATCTAGTGATGATGGTGGGGGTAGTTGATTTGATTTGATTTACTAGGAATTCCATAAGAGAAACAGGCAAAAATAAGAATATAATAGTATCAACAGAAATAAGATAGTTTATATCACTATGTAGATCTACCTTTTAGAAATTTTGTGTTTATGAATAATTAACTTCACAAACCTCAGAAGTAAGAATAGGCAATAACATTGAGAACAGAATGTTTTATAATTCTGAAATGGTTAACAGCTTCAGTCCTTTTTTTTATGTGTTAGTATATCAATAGGTTTCTTTGACAGCAGATAATGGATAAAATATGTGAGTAAAGTGCTGGGCAGAATGTAGAAAATCTATACCCCCAAAGCATATTTTTCTATCCCCAGTAAATATTACCAATAGAATGCTAGTGAAAATTTTATCTGTTTCTTAATTGACTCTAGATTTACCTATTAATGTCACTCAAAAACATGGAATTGTTTTTAAAAATATATTTAACAAAGAACAAGTTATAATATAATTCATATAGGCAATCATCCATGGTTTGAAAAGAGCCTATTCTTATGGAGAAAATAGGGTCTTTTATTTACCTGAATTATATGTGATTTACAATAGGGCATACATAGGATAAATATTTATGGAATAAATCAGTGAATAAACAAGTGAGTAAAAGAATGGCTGGGGAAAAATGGAAATCCCACATTATGAGAAGCTCAAATATAACTCATTTCCAAAATGAAGAATTTTGTAGGGTGACTATTATGGTTAATCAAGACAAAGAACTATTATAATATCACCTCATTTTATTGTTTAATAAGTTTTCTGATTTTATTTTACATAAATGCCTAACAAGCAAATACTCACGTTTGTATATGCAAAATCCATATTTGTAAATTGTGTAGACTTACAAAATAAATGTAAGTTCTTTGAGACTTTATTTTTTCATTGGCAAAATGGGAACGATAAGAGTATTCAAGTGAAATGATTTACTGTGCATAAAGCACTTAAACCAATAAGCATATAATACTGAAATTGTGATTATCTTCTTCATCTCAGCAGATTCATTAGAGGCAGAGAAAGTAATAATTATTTTCAAAAGATTTGAAAAATCAGATCTTTTTGTCACAACGATTTTAACTTGTATTGAACTCAAATACATAATAATGAGAAAGGGATTCAAAAAATCTCCTCTCCTTAAAGCCAGAGACCATGTCTCCTTTAGCATTTCACCTCCCAGGGCATCTTCCAGACTCTTACAGGCTCAGATCTGAGGCAACCATGATCTGCTTGCGAAATATACAAAAGGACCAATGTGTAATAGAACAAATTCTCCCCTACCTGCAGTTGACCTCACCGAAATTTGGTTGATAGCTATCTACTTTCATGTTTCTTTGTCAGCAACTTCAAGAATTTCAGTCCATGTGGGAGAATGCTGAGTCAGTCCCCTAAGCAATAATTAGAAGAGAGGAACATGAGAACTGGCAGGATAGAATAGAAGAGGGGGGTAAACTACATGGTAGAAATGGAGTGAAGAGTTTTGCAATGAAGATTTTGCAAAGAAAGGAATGTTGAGACAAAGTAGATGCCAAGCTTGCAGTTACACACGTTTGTCTGTAAGAAGACAGGACAGATAAAGTACCAGTCAATGAACACCCCCAGACAGCATGAGCTTAGGATGAGTCAAAACTCCTGGCAATGCTAGTTGAGACCTCTGTGCTACATGGATGAGATTATTTAATCCATCCTCATAGCAACTGTACTGGAGAGGCATCAGGAACCTCACACTATAGACAAAGATGCTGAATCACTGAAAGGTTTAACATGTGCCCAGAGTCACAGCTAGCAAGCAGGAAGCACAGACTCCAGGCTGTGCTTAAACATTTCGGGGCACTGTCCTCATGACTAAATCTATATAACCCTCTGTACAAAGGCAGGGGATGAAATGTGCTGAGTCGGCTGTTCCAAAAAAAGGTAAAAGAAAAGCTAAGCAAAAATTTTTGCATTCCAAGAGTTCTAGTTATTCTTCATCTCTGGTCCCAGAATGAGGAGAAAATCAAAATCAAGTCAAATTATAAAAGGTAATGAACAGAAAAGGGTGGGGGGAGGAGAAGGCTTTTGTATGAAGGTTGTCCACAGCAAAGGCAAAAGAAATTAGAGATGTCTTACTGAAACTCCAAAGGAAGAAGATTCTAAAGATTGCTTTGTCTTAAGAAGGGTAGACGGAAACCAATTGCACCCTACTCAGTGTAGCTGTGGTTTCCACCTGCCCAGAATTCATATTTCCCTTGTGAAAAAAAAAAAAAGTCCCTTGGTTTTCCCTTAAGAAATCACCCTCCCACACTCTCCGGGCAATTCTGGTGGGGTTGACCCACTCCTAGCCTGAGAAAGTTCTGCATCCTTCTGATCAATGTGTTTGGGAGTCTGATAATCAGTTGTGGGTTTTTAATGGAATTATCAGGAAAGAGAAAGCTTGTTCTCAGGAATTGAGAAACTGGTGTGCTCTCAGTCAGGGCTTGGTAGTGGACATCTTTTTGCAGTACTGTCAAAACCTGTCTCAAATGAGGAAAACACAAGGGTCATCAGGGAGTCAGGGAGGCACAGATTCCTGAGGGTCTCCCATGTGCACCTGGATCCTACCTACTTGACTTTTTTTTATGTGAGCTAAGACAAAAAGAATTTTTAAGTTAGTTTGTCTGCCTACCACTTATAACAGAATTCAGACTGGTAGACTAATGTTACTAATGAGAAATGCCCAATAAGAGTTGTTTTTGTATTTGGGGGGAAAAAAGTATAAAAGGATAGCTTCATTTAGGACTTCAATCTCCCAGCATCTTTATTCCTTTAAATTCTAAAATTTTCTCTTACCTGTGAATCTTCCTTCCATGGTGCTTTTAGAAGCCTATCTAAGGAAATTTAAATATTTACTCACACAGCTGTTTCATTAAGGTGTCATTAATAAAGTTCAATGGGCCAGACACTTTGTTAAGAACTTAATATTGTAGAGTTGCTTAAGTATCACATTATATTATTTGGAAAATATCTTTTTAAAACACTTTAAAAGAAAACCCTCTTTTTGTAAAGCATACCTAATGGAAATCTAAAATTAATGAATGTAGGTAGGGCAGTGGCCTTTCAATTGTGATGTGCATGAGAATCACCTAGGAAGCCTAATGATTTGAATATTCCTGGATCCTGCCTTTAGAAATACCAATTTGGAAGTTTGGGGACAAAACCCAGAAGTCTGAGTTTTCACTAAGCTCATGATGTAATTCTGATATAAGTAGTTTCAGACCAACTTTGGGAAAGTCTTGATGTTCTCAGTGAACATCAGCAAAGACACGAGTTTGTAAACTGTAGATCTGTTTCCAGAGGCAGTCAATGATGCTTAAGGATAAACCTGAAAATATCCCTCATTTTACTTCTTTCTAATATGACCAGTGGTAAGTGAAGTTATGAACGTAAGGGCTTTGTATTGTTAGCATACATTGGGAGGAATTATTATTTTTAAATATTTATTCCTAAGTTTTAGGTGGACACAATTTCTTTATTTTACATTTATGTGGTGCTGAGGATTGAACCCAGTGCCTCTAGCATGCTAGGTGATCACTTACCACTGAGCCACAATCCCAGCCCTGGGAGGAATTATTTTTAATACACTTATCAAAAAGGAATAAAAAGTGACCCAGTATTCCCATTCCTGGATATATACCCAAAGGACTTAAAATCGGCATACTATACAGATGCAGCCACATCATTGTTTATAGCAGCTCAATTCAAAATAGCTAAGCTATGGAGCCAACCTAAGTGCCCTTTCACAGATGAATGGATAAAGAAAATGTGGTATTTATACACAATGGAATATTACTCAGCTATAAAGAAGAATGGAATTATGGCATTTGCCAGTAAACGGATGGAGCTGGACACTATTATGCTAAATGAAATAAGCCAATCCCCAAAATCAAAGGCTGAATGTTCTCTCTGATATATGAATGCAAATACAAAATAAGGTGGGGGTAGGAATACAAATTCACTGGATTACACAAAGGGGAATGAAGGGAAGGGAGGGAAGATGAGAATAGGAACAATAGTAAAATGAATCAGAAATAACTTTCCTATGTTCATATATGAATAAACAATCAGTGTAACTCCACATCATGTGCAACCTCAAGAATGGTAAGCTGTACTCCATGTATGTATAATATGTCAAGATACACTCTACTCCCACGTGTATCTAAAAGAATAATTAAAAAAAAATTAAAAGAAACTAAAAGGCAACCAAATTAATGAAACATCCTGATATATTTATATAAAATTCATCTCTTTAAGCTCTCAAAAAGTGTTGAGATTCAAGAAAGCTATCTGCTATGCTAGTTCTTATCTCTTAGCGCCAAACCTGGGCCTCTCTGAGTTTGAGGGATAGTATATACCACATTGGTGTATTTTTTGGCTGCAAATTTTGAGTGGGCTCAAAGGAGAAGGCAGTGCTGTAATGAGTCTCATTTGCAGAGCAGTCTTCTCTGCCTCTCCAACGTCACCCCCAGTGTGCTTGAGGCGCCAGGACTATCAAAACAAGACCACCCAGATGCCAAAAGGAGCTGTTTGCCTTTCACTTGCTGGCATATTTTTTGGTCTTAGCCTCTTGGTTATTTTCTTCTCTCTCGGTTTAAGATTCTAACTTGTTTACAGGCATTCCTGGCCTTTAATTACAGTTCTCCTAAGATCCTTACCCTTGACAGTCACTAGATAGGGGACACTGGCAAAATTGAGTAATCCATATCCAAGTTAAGGGGAAAAGTCACTTGATTATCTGAGGAAGATCCAAACAGATTATGAGACATGTCTTCTTTGGAAGTCTTGTATTTTTTTTTTTTGAAGTATCTTGTGAAGATTAATAACAATGCTTATCTCAGTATTATCTGCATTGCAGAAGCCACATGGTAAGATCTCTAGAGTTCTGTGCTACAGAGCCACACACTGCAACAAGGGGTCATCCAACAAAGAACATGAAAGCCTGGTGACTCAAGTGATAAAAACAATCCCGTGGAAAACTCAATTCAATTAAGACTTCTGAAAGAGCAGTGTGGATCTGGATGGATCACGTCCACCGAAGATTATCAGACCCCCTTTCTGAAAGACGGATGATGAAGAAAAACAACAACAATAAACTACCATCCTGCTTGAAGCCATGACCCTGGGGATCCCGAGAATTCAAGCAAAGCCCATGATCTGCAGCACTGGACTAGGATCCTATACTAAGATAGACAGGGCAGGTAAACTCTCCTAAACTATGATGCACAAGACAAGCAAGGTCAACTCATACTGTTTCAACACAGCTCATTTAGAATCATGTGTTCCCTGATAAGACACTGACAATTGACCCAATGGTAACTCTGCATGAACTTGTGTGTTAGAGATAAGAGCAGTGACTGGACCAGCAACTTGGCTGGTTGATAGATTCTGATCGGTCCCAGTCAAGACCATTTTATGACTAACATCAGCTCTCCCAACTCCACAAATACTCTTCCCTGATTCACCCCTTGTCAGATACCCATAGTTCTCCAATATGTGCACTCTCTTCTGCTAGAGTAAGTAAATAAATCTGAGCTTGTGTTTTGGGTGGGACTTAGCACCAAGTACCCCACCACCCAAAAATGATGAATCTAACAGAATAACAGAATGACCTGCTGAAGATTCCATTATAACCACAGTTATGAGATGATATCCTGAAATGTTTGATTTCTCCCTTATAGGTGACATATAAGATTTCATTCAATAGCCAAAATGGGGCTGTTTCCTCCCATAGTCAGAACGGATGGGATCATCAAGGATAGAAGTGAGAGTGGTTTCTTTCTACATAACACCCTGAGAGATTTTTTGAGTTCTGTTCTCCCAATTTTGAATTCGACATATCTAGAAGCCTTAAAAGAATGCTTCTATGAGGGGACACAGCTATTCCACTGAATTGGAAATTGAGATTCTGTGTGGCCATTTTGAGCTTCCTTATGCCACTGAATTGGCAGCCAAAGAAAGGGGACATTCTAATTGACCGGAATTCCTATTCTAAAAGGAAGGTGAGTGTGGCTACAAAATGGGGCAGGAAGGACAATGTATGACCCACACACAGTATTCCTCTAGATGACTCTTAGTATTCCCATTTCCAATAACAGAAATTACTGGAAAAATAGAAAAACTAAAGGAAGGTATTCCGATAAAGATCCAGACATTTTAATAATGAAGATGTGGGTCACCTCACCAGGTAAAGGATTTATGCCAACTGAAGCCTTGGATGAAGGCAAAGGAAATATTGGAAGAAATACGTTGTAAATATCACTACAATCTTATGAACGTAGAACTATAACATTGATCCATATTTTCTTCTTTGCTTCATAAGAAAAAATTATAATAATGCTAAACTGCCTATAGTACACCACATTATGTCATATTTTGATTTTGTTTTGTTATATATTATAGGAAATATGATGTATATTATGATACATATATATTTCTTTTTTCCATCCTTCTCTTTGCCTTAATTATTCTGAAAAGAGTACATTGGTAGTGATGAGTTTTAGTCATTGTATTACAGAAATTTCATACAGGACTAGAAATGAATTAAGGAGGAAGCAATATAACCCTAGAGAGACACAATATGATAGTCACCAATATTAAATACATTGCTATGATTTATTTTAGTTATAGTGACTTTATATCTCCCCTTTTTTGGGAAAGCAGGTGAAAACTTGTCTGAGGGATAGTTGTTTATATTTTTTATTACCACAGTAAGAAAATTCAAATATGTTTAGAAGGCTGGATATGGATGACTATGCCCATTTTAAGCTGTTCCCTGTCAGCTCCAAAACCATCCTTCTACACTCTGCTTTGGAAGCCTGGTTAAAAAATCTGTAAATTGAATTCCTCCTTGGCCAGCTGGCTCTTTGATAGGCTGTGTTAATAGAGGGCACTAACGGGAGACTGGCAGGCTAGAGGAGGAAGAAGGGACTTCCTTTCTCCTGTCAGCAGGACCCCAAATGTTGCTCTTCAACTTGTCAGTGGCAGCTGGGGAAGTTCATCAGTTCCTGGTGCTCCCAGCACTAACCATTTCACTTGTTCCCAGACCCCGCCAGGCAGTCCCCTCCTCACAGGTTTGATCCCATCCTCTCAGTGTCTCCTCCACACCATTTTCTCAGTTCTAACATTCCAAACTCTTCCCTTTGTTCTTCCAGCCTCAGAGTGGCCACTCTTCCTGCCATTACTACCTCTACATAAACACAGCATTGTCTTTCTTTTCTTTTCTTTCTTTCTTTTTTTTTTGTAAACATTGTTTTATTTGGATTCAAGAAGCCTTTGGTATTCTGACTCAAACATTAGGGTGTATTGGCCTTCAGGAGGCCTAACTTCTGACTCCAGGAATGAGGCCAGTGTCATGAGGGAAAGGGAGAGTCTGAGCCAGCTGCAGTGGCTCCCCCTCCTCACTCTCCAAGCTAAGGAAACTTCTGTCTGTGCAAGTTTGTGTGTTTTATTTTTTCTTTTCTTTTTTTTATTGGTTGTTCACAACATTACAAAGCTCTTGACATATCATATTTCATACATTAGATTGAAGTGGGTTATGAACTCCCAATTTTTACCCCAAATGCACATCCACAATTTTACATAATGCCCTATTAGTAACTGTTGTATTCTGCTACCTTTCCTATCCCCTACTATCCCCCCTCCCCTCCCCTCCCGTCTTCTCTCTCTACCCCATCTACTGTAATTCATTTCTCTCCTTGTTTATTTTCCCATTCCCCTCACAACCTCTTATATGTAATATTGTATAGCAGTGAGGGTCTCCCTTCATTTCCATGCAATTTCCCTTTTCTCTCCCTTTCCCTCCCATCTCATGTCTCTGTTTAATGTTAATCTTTTCTTCCTGTTCTTCCTCCCTGCTCTGTTCATAGTTGCTCTCATTATATCAAAGAAGAAATTTGGTATTTGTTTTTAAAGGTTCTGCAGCGTCACCTTTCTGCATTTTGATTCTCTAACAATCCTTTAACTAAGGTCTTAGATCAAATTCTCTCTGTTAAAAAACAGTATGGCGAATTTCTCCTGATTGGACACTAACAGACACAAATAGGTTTCTAAGATGGTAGTGAGCCAACAGGGCTCAGCTATTTAATCAAGCAGAGAATTCCAGGACTAATAAGATTCCACTTTTGGAATACCAGTCAACAGTTCCTTATTCAAAGTTTTCAGGGCCAGAAATGTGTCAGACTTTAGAAAGGCCACAAGGCATATACATTAAGTTACATAATCATTCCAATGGGATGGGATGCACACTTCATGATTAAACACTTGAGGGAATAAATACACCTTCAAATCAGTTCAGGTCAAGTTTCTCCACTGAGTTATTAAAAAAAAAAAAAAAAGCCTACATGAATCTGCATTAGGAAAAACTACCAAACACTAATCAAAGGACCCTTAAAAAAATTAACATTGAATTCAGGCATCTTTAAGAAAAAAAAATGAGTCAATCTGCGTGGTGAAAAAAGTCTGACTTAAACACAGAAGGATGACAGCAGAAACACAGCTTTGGTGGAGACTGAAGAAAAAAATTGCCTCCATTTATTTACTGGAGATCGCATGAATTGGTTCTACCCTATCGGGGGAACTCTACTCTGACAGCAAGCCATAAGGATTCCTTATTTGAGTCTAAGCTAATGAAGCTGCATGCAAAATTCAGAAAACGCAACTTTATCAGAGGAATTGTGACTGGGCCAGGAGAGCATGTCCTAACATGCCAATTTGTTATTCTGTTTTTTGATGTGTTGCGAAATTAACCAGGAAAAAAAGTTATATTTGAATCACCAGGAATGGGTTTATATGTATCAAGCTAGCTGACAGAACTCAAAAGAGAAAGTAAAATCTATTTCTCTTGGAAAGTGGGGCTGAGGAAATGGAAACTTGGGGGAGGTGGGGGCAGAGCTATTGCATCAGCTTTTCTGTGTAATTTATTGTGTAACTAGGTGACTATATTAATTCAATAGAGTTTTTAGCTGCTACTCTAAAATGTGTAGATTTAAAATAAAACATGTCTGACTCATGAAGAACAAGAGCTTAATTTATAGAAAATAAACATATTTTTATATTTTCTGGATAGCAATTTAAATTTCGATTTAATCCAGGTACTGTGGTGCATGTCTGTAATCCCAGAGATTTTAAAGGCTGAGGCAGGAGGATCACAAGTTCAAGTCAGCCTGGATAACTTAGCCAAAACAAAAAATTTTAAAAGGGTTGGGAATGTAGCTTTGTGGTAAAGAGCCCCAAGTTTAAATCCCCAGTACCAAACACACATATTAATAATAACAACAACAACAACAACAACAATAAAATTTGATTTAATAAAATTAAGTCAAGTTGACTCAACTTCTACTTCTAGGTGACCTAGTAAAAGTATTTCTGGTCCTATTCTTTTCCCTGAAGCCAACCTAAACAATAAGAAGCATAATTAGAAAAAAAAAAGTGACAAAGACTTCATCTCCAATGAAACTGGGAAATAATCACAACCTGAAATCGCAAACTATGCAAAACAACTGCTAGAGACAGAGGATTCTGGCCCAAATTGAAAGAGACTGGGAGGAGAACCAAATGACAGATCTTGTGCAGTAGACCAAGTTCCCCAAAAGCAGCATGTGGCCCTGGAGGCTCAATCAGTGCTCCCTCAGCTGGAACAGCACATCCTCATTTGCTCAGGAATATCCCTGCAGTGTTCTGAACTGCCAGCTGCAGGGAACGTGGTGCTGAGTTAGAAACACCAAGACATGACATTTTTACAAGAGCCCTGGAGTGTGATAGGGTGGAAAGGAGACAAAGAAACTGAGATTGTGTAGCAGATGATCGCAGTTTCATTTATCTGCATAAACACTTAGTATTTTCTCTTTGGGGGAACTGTTCAAGGACCCTTACAAATTTTATCTCAATCCTAATATCCCAATGAGATAGACATTGCCACCAACCCCCAGTACAAGGGAGGAAACTGAGGCACTGAGAGGGTAAGTTATTTGTCCAGGGTCATAGCTCATGACAGAATTCAAGCAAAACAGAACACTTGCAGACTTCATGCTCATGGTCATCAAGTTATAGTACCTCACTGAAGAGAAATAGGAAGAAAGGAAAGAAGGGAGGAAGGGAGGGAGGGAGGGAGGGAAAGGGAACTTGTTAACCCAAGGAGCATTCAGAGAATTTGAAAAACAAGGAAAGAGACAGTCTGAGAAAATAAGCCAATTATATAATTGTGTAAATTATAGTTAATAAGTAAAACTCAAGAAAATAATGTAACCGATTATAATGAGAAGTTGGATGAGAGGTATGTGGGAATAGACATAAATTAATTTTTTCATTCATAGAAGTCAATGGGTACCATTGAAAGTTGATAAATCAAAAAATGTAAGCTTATATTATATTATTAAAGCTTAAATATATTATTTAAAGTTCTAAAAAGAAAAAAACACACTAAAGAACCTAACAACCCATTATAAATATCTGAACTATCAGAAAAAAAGTATAAGCATTTAAGTTTTAATATATAGATGATTTAACAAACAGAAAATAAAGAAAACAATACTAGCTGAAATCATAAAAGAGAACTGAGACCAAACATATCTGCATATCAATATATGTAAATGAGATAAAATCAGTTATGAAAAGAAAAATATTCTAATAGGTTTAGAAAAACAAACTCAACTATTTGTTGCATGCAAGGGAGAGATTTAGAGCAAAGTTAAATAATAGGTACATATCATCAAAAAAGGTTAACTATTAATTATTAACATTATTAATGTCAAAGATGAATTCACAGCAAAAAAAAGGCATTAAATGTAAGAAATAAGTCTACCTCATAATAATAAAAGAGTCAATCTACAATGAATATCTGTCATGGATTGTCAAAACCAAAGACCCTAGCATAAAAAGTCTTTTAAAAATATATTGCTATTTTTAACTGACACAAAATCACTGTGTATATTTATGGAGTACAGTGTGACATTTCCATACATATACACAATGTGTTATGATCAGGTGAGGGTAATTTGCATATTTATCACCTCAGACCTATACCATTTCTTTGTGTTAGGAACATTCAAAATCCTGTCTACTACTTTCTGTTTATATTGCCACCAATGGTGTGAGAGTTCCTTTCTCTATATTGTCTCTATCTGCCATGGCAATTTCATTTGTTTGTTCATTTGTTCTTTTGGCAGTACTGGGGTTGACTCCAGGGATGGTCTGCCACTGAGCTACATCCCCAGTCCTTTATTTGTTTGCCTATTTATTTATTTTTTGAAACAGTGTCTAGCTAGGTTGCCAAGGCTGGCCTCAAACTTGTGATTCTCCTTGTCTCAACCCCGAAGTAACTGCAGTTTATAGCCATGCGCCACAGCTCCTGGCTCCTGGCATGAAAATTCTTTTTTTTTTTTTTATTGTTGGTTGTTCAAAACATTACATAGTTCTTGATATATCATATTTCACACTTTGATTCAAGTGGGTTATGAACTCCCATTTTTACACCGTATACAGATTGCAGAATCACATCAGTTACACTTCCATTGATTTACATATTGCCATACTCGTGTCTGTGGTATTCTGCTGCCTTTCCTATCCTCTACTATCCCCCCTCCCATCCCATCCCCTCCCCTCTTCTCTCTCTACCCCCTCTACTGTAATTCATTTCTCCCCCTTGTATTATTTTTCTCTTTCCCCTCACTTCCTCTTGTATGTAATTTTGTATAACCCTGAGGGTCTTCTTCCATTTCCATGCAATTTCCCTTCTCTCTCCCTTTCCCTCCCACCTCTCTTGGTGCAGCCAATTTGGAAAGCAGTATGGAGATTTCTTGGAAAGCTGGGAATGGAACCACCATTTGACCCAGCTATTCCCCTTCTCGGTCTATTCCCTGAAGACCTAAAAAGAGCATGCTACAGGGACACTGCTACATTGATGTTCATAGCAGCACAATTCACAATAGCAAGACTGTAGAAGCAACCTAGATGCCCTTCAATAGACAAATGGATAAAAAAAATGTAGCATTTATACACAATGGAGTATTACTCTGCATTAAAAAATGACAAAATCATAGAATTTGGAGGGAAATGGATGGCATTAGAGCAGATTATGCTAAGTGAAGCTAGCCAATCCCTAAAAAACAAATGCCAAATGACTCCTTTGATATAAGGAGAGTAACTAAGAACAGAATAGGGACGAAGAGCATGAGAAGAAGATTAACATGAAAATTCTTAAAGCAAAAACTTTGTACAATTCAAAGAGAAAAAAGAGACTTGCAGGAGTAACCAGGGAAAGTTCACTCATTCTCTTGTTACGACAGATTAAGTGAACAGTAAAAATACTGATTATTTTTTTTGATTCATATAATCTCTCTTAAAGCTGTATATCACATCCCTTATCTGAAAACATAAAATATTCCATCTTTACCTAACCAAAGAACATTCTCAAAAATTCAACATATGCTAGACCACAAAATACTCTTAATATATTTAAGTTGATACAGTACAGATCACATCCTCAAATTACAATCCAAAGAAAGTAGAATTGATCTTTTAAAAACAGAAAACAAAATCTCAACTGCCTAAACATTTGCACTATTTTTGTTGCTTAAAGGCAACAAAAACTGAAATTGAAAGATATTTAGAAAACACTAAGCTTTACAATCCATGTTAGGTCTAAAATCAGTGCTTTGAGGAAAAATTCACAGCTGTAACCAAGTTATTAAGCAAGAAGAAAGAAAGATGAGTTCACATGTAAAGCAAAAGTCAAGAAAATGAATAAGAAATAAATCTAAGGAAAACAGAAAAAGAACATTAAAGACAAAAGCCAATATTAATGATTTTGAAACAAAATATATTGGGCGGGGGATGTGGCTCAAGCGGTAGTTTGATCGCCTGGCATGCGTGGGGCGCTGGGTTTGATCCTCAGCACCACATAAAAATAAAATAAAGATGTTGTGTCCATCGAAAACTAAAAAAATATATATATTAAAAAATTCTCTCTCTAAATATATATGTATGTACATGTATATATATACATATATATAAATAATAGGTGAACTAATCACTTGAAAAAATATCAATGAAATGGATAAAATGATAGCCCATTTTATTTTTTAAAGGAAGTGTAAGAAAAGCATAACTACACAAAATCAGCAATTAGAAAGGACTAAAAGGCAACCAAAACTATTATGAGAGCACAGTGAATTCCACCTTTATGTATTCTACAAACCACCAATTAAAAAAAAAAAAAGACAATGAATAAGGACCAGTAGAGGAAGGAGGGGAGGGAAAGGGGAAGCCCTGGGGACTGAGATGGAGCACAATATGTGCCATGCAGGTATGATTAGGTCAGAATGAACCCCACTATTATGTACAACTACAATGCACTAATAAAAACATTAAAAAACAAAGATATACTTGATGCAAAATTCTGAAAATACACTTGTAAATCTAGATTAAAATAAATCAGTTTCTAAGGAAATATGACCCTAGAAAAGGCCTCTAAAAAACAAACAGACCAAGTACCAGCAAAGAAAATTGAGAAGGTTATCAAGGATTAACCCCTTACAAAAACACCAGGCTCTATCAGTCTCACTAATGATTTCATTCAAAACACCTAGGAATAGGAACACATTATTCCAAACCTAAGTGATCTGAAGCATGGAAAGAGAGACAAATAATGACTCTGATAGTGAGGTCAACAAACTACAAAAAAGAAAACTAGAGATCAATATGTAATTTACACATAGTACAGGAATTTCATAATGCATAAGCAAGTTAACAGATTAACACACAATGATCAAATAAGGTTCATTCCTGGGATCCAAAGGATAGTTCAAAATTAGAACACCTATTATTACATAATTATCACATTAGTAGGTTAATCATTTCAATAAATGGTGAAAAGGCATTTCGCAAAGTTGAACATACTTCCCTGATTAAAAAGTCATATACAGAAGCTGGAATGGTGGCTCAGTGGTAGAGCATTTGCCTAGCACGTGCGAGGCCCTGGGTTCTATCCTCAGCGCCATGTAAAAATAAATAAATAAAATAAAGGTAGTGTGTCCAATTATAACTAAAACATTTTTTTAAAAGTCATATATATATATATATATATATATATATATGTAGATAGTAATAGATTGACAGGATTATACATATGTAGTCATATATATGTATATAAACAGATACATTACAGATACAGGTTTATATACATCACTAAAATTTAGCATCTTGCTTAATGAGAAATCATTATAATTATTTTCATTTCCTTAGAAAAGAAGATGGATAAAGACACCTGCTTGGGAAAGGCATTGATACGAGACATCAGAGGAAACCTAGGGGCAGCTGGTAATTATGAGAATATCCTCAGAATAGGGAAGAGAGACACTTCAGTGCCACATAGTATCTGTGTCCCAAGGAAAGGTGCATCAGGGGTAGACTGAAATATCAGGAAATCAACTACACACAGGTACAAATAAGTAAATTGTCTAAGGTTTCTCACTAGTAAAGAGGGAAAATCATTTGAATGTTAGTGAAACTTAATTTGGTCAAAGGTAGACAACCAGATCCTTCATTGTATGGGAAGTTTCATTTTTCCTTTAGGAATCAGCAATGAGGACATATTTAGGCACCAGGAGACAGTCCTTCTTTATGAAGAACTTTTACCTAATGGTTTTAGCCATTAGCATCCATGGATCATCCTAGCGTAAGTCAATTACATCATTGGGAATTGCAAAATGATGGTTTTCTAATTCTCATTTCTTCTACATTTACTAGCTGACATTACAAGAGCTTTCCCTCATCATCTGCTGATTTTCAGAATGAAGATTTGTGCATAAAGCACCCTTAATGCAGAAAATGAGGCAAGTTTGTCCCTCTTTTTCTTTGGATTTATGGGTAGAGTTGAACCTTTTTGTAAGGTTAAGATTGATCCAGATTCGGCCAGTGGAAGCCTCTTTTGGCCTCTGAGTTTCTCTTGACATGTCTGCAGGTCTTTGATCACTTCCTTGCTTATTGGAACATGAAGACATCTCAAGACTCACTTTGTACTTATTCAGCTATGTAAGTATAAAGCAGCTAGTATTTCTTTCAGTTCCAAAACATACCTAAACCAGAATGAGGGTGTTTTATACAGATATTGCTATTCTGGTGCCATTGTTCTAGAAAATTTCAAGGAGCAAAGTTTAACATAAAAATTGATAGTTTAGTATTGATATTTCAATCCTGATTATATAGCACAGGGTTCTCCCCTTAATGTCTCTAATTTTCTTTATCTCCTTTTATTGAAATTTACAAATCTTGTTTCCTAAAAACATTAACAAATTGTCTTATTTGCTTTCCCCCTTCCTATATAGAAATAGTTTCAAACTTATAATAATAGTATTGATACTATTAGTAATATTAATTAATTACATCTAAATTAGCTTTGCAGTTCATTTTATCTTTAGAATATCACACTAAGAAATTCATCAGGGAAATGCAAATTGAAACCACAATGAGGAACCCCTTCACACCCACTATAATCAAAAAGACAATAATAAGTGTTGAGTAGGATGTGGAGAAATTGGAGATTTCTTATATTATTGGTAGAAATTGAAAATGGTTCTGCTTCTTTGAAAAACAGGTTTACAGTTCTTAAAATGTTAAATGTGGATTTACCATATGACCTATGGTAAATATATATTCCTGTAAATATACATAAGAGAAATAAAAAATCAAAAACTTATTCATAGTAGGATTATTTATAATATCTAAATAGAAGAAATAACACACTATGGAAAGAAAGAAAGAAAATGTATCATAATTGAATATTATTATTATTATTCAGCAGTAAAAAGATGAAATGCATAAACCCTGAAAACATTACATTAAATGAAAGAAATTAGTCAGAACACACAACACATTATGTCTATTTCCATTTATGTGAACTGTCCAGAATAGGCAAATTTATAGAGACAGAAAGTAGATTAGTGATTGCCACAGCATGAGGGGAGTTGCGAAAGAACAAACACAGACTGCTAATGGGTCCTTGGTTTCTTTCAGAGGTGAAACATGTTCTACTCAGATTTTGGTGATAATTGCACAACTCAACAAATTTGGGAAGCACTATTGGATTGTATAGCTTAAATTTTATGGTATATGAATCCTATCTCCATTCAATTTTTTAAAGAAATAAAAATGCCTGCAATTCTAGCTACTCAGAAGGCTAAGGCAGAAGGAATACAAATTCAAGGCAAACCTGGGCAACTTAGCAAGAGCCTGTCTCAAAATAAAATTAAAAGAATTGGGGATGTAGCTCAGTGGAAGAGCTCTTACCTCGTATGTGCAAGGCTGTGGGTTCAATCTCCACTTCTGGAAAATAGGAAATAAAAGAGAATTCCCTCAACCTGATAAAGGATATCTATAAGAATTTCTGATAACATTATATTTATTGGTTTAAAAATGAGTTTTTTTCTTTAGGGAAAAAAAAAGATGTCTGCCCAGACCACTTCTTTTTTAATGTTTTCATTAGTGTGTTATAGTCATACCAAAATAGTGGGGTTCATTATGACACAATCATACATGCATGGAATGCAATTTGCTCCATTTCAGTCCCCAGTGCTTCCTTTTCCCAGTCTTCCTCCCTCTCTCTATTCCCCTTCCTCTACTGGCCAGATCACTTTTTCAACATCATACCAGAACTTCTAAGCAGTGTCATAAAGTAAATCAACAAACAACTGAATAAATAAAAGATACACAGATTGAAATGGAATAAGTAAAATAACATGATGCTAAAAAAAAACATGCAGAGTAACAAGGAGCTAAGAAGTGAATTTCACAAATTGCAAACTAATGTATAAATGCAAACTAAAATATAAAAATCAAATATATTTCTATGTATAACCAAAAGGCAACTAGAAAATGAAATGAAAAAAAAAAAGAATTCGTTCAAACTAACATCCAAAAACATCAAAAGCCTGGAAATATATTTAATAAAAATATTTGTAAGAGCTATGCACTGATACATGTAGGAAGAAATTAAATATATCTAAATAAATGGGGCAGCATTCCATGTTTCTGGATTCAAAGACTCAGTATGGTTACGATATCATTTCTACTCAAATTGGCTGTACATTCAGTGTAATCTCAATCAAAACATTGGCAGAGTTTCTGGTGCAGCCATTGCAAAGATCTTGAATAGACAAAACAATTTTGAAAGAGAAGAGAGTTGGAGAACTGATTTCAAGACATTTTAAAGCTACAGTAATTAAGACACTAAAATGTAAGTAATCCAGACAATCTGGTATTGGCATAGAAGAATCATATACAAAAGGAAGAGAATAGAGTCCAGAAGTAGACCCTTACATACAGGGAGAATTGATGTTTGATGGAAGTGCCAAGGTAACTCACTGTGAAAAAAGATACTCTTTATATCAAATGATGCTGGGACAAATACCATCCATATAAAGAAAATCCATCTTGATATTTCCTTCATGCTAAACACACACACACACACACACACACAAACAAACACACACACACACACACACACAATCTCTAAATGGACCATGGACCCAAACATAAAGCCTAAAATACTTAAACTTCTAGGTGAAACATAAGAGAAAATCTTTGCAATTTTCAGGTAGGCAGACTTTTCTCAGGTTGGATACAAAAATCATAAAACATTAATGGAAAATTTGATAAACTTAACTCATTAAAATTAAAACTTGTTCTTTAAGAGATTGGTAATAATAATAATAACTATTAATAAATGAAAAGCAAGTTACAGAGTGGGAGAAAATATTTGTAAATCATTTACCTGGCAAAGGTCAGATACATAACTGTATAAAGAAACCTCACAGTTCAAGAATTTCCGTAAAAACTCATCCAGTTTTTGAAAACAGGCAAGATTGGAACGCCCATATCACGAAAGCAGATGTATAAATGGCCATTTCAGCTCATGAATAGACAGTCAACATCATTAGTTCCCAGGGAAATGCAACTTACAACAATGGAATACCACAACACATCCAGATGTAAATGTCGAAAACTGAGAGACTGAAAAGACCCAGCACGGGTCTTGACTTTCATCCCTTACCAGTGAGACTGCAAGACACTACGGCCACCGTGGGGATTCTCTGTCAGTTTCTTACAGAATTAAAGATACTTTTACCATAAGACCCAGCAATCCCATTTCTATATTTATTCAAGAGAAACAAAAACAAAATTGGGATGTAGCTCAGTGGTACAGTGCTTGTCTAACGTGTACAAGCTCTGGGTTTGGTCCCCAGTGCCACAAAACAAATAAGAAAAAAGATGACATTAAAAGATAGAAATGAAAACATAGGAATATAAATATATATAAATGCTCTCAGCACCTGGTTATATATCTAATTCAGGTAGAAAGAGAATATTTCTGTTTTAGTCAGCCTTTTCACTGCTGCAAACTAAAAGACCCAACCAGAACAACTGTAGAGAAGGAAAAGTTTATTTGAGGGCTCACTGTTTCAGATGGCTCCATCCATAGACAGCAGACTCCATACCTTGGGGTTCGAGGTAAGGCACATCATGGTGGGAAAGCATGGCAGAGGGAGGCAGCTCGAATGATGATCAGGAAGCCAAGAGAGAGAGAGAGAGAGAGAGAGAGAGAGAGACTCCACTCTCCAGATACAAAATATATACTCCATAGCCACGCCTCCATGAAACCCTCCTGCCTCCAGTTACCACTCAGTTAATCTCATCAGGGATCAATTCACTGACTAGGTTAAGGTTATAGTCCAATCATTTTTTTTCCCCAAACTTTGTTGCATATCTCATATGTGAGATTTTGGGGGACACCACATCTAAACCGTAACAGTGTGTAATTTTGAAGCGATAGAAAATAGTCTAGCTTTTTGGACAGAGCCCCAAAAGTGGTCAGTCAGGTGATCGGAAAAAGAAAAATTGAAAGGTACGTACAATGAACTCTAAACTAGAGGGGTGTGGATAGACACATGAAAATGGGCATCAAGTGTGAAGATGCACATATCACACACCAGCACTCACCAGAGACCATCCATCTAAGAAGAGATACTAACCAACCAAGCAGATAAAATGACTTGGACAGCTGACATCAGTAACCTCACTAACTAATTACATTGGCCTCTTCTATTCTGGCATGGCCAGAGATTTGTTCTCTCAACACACACACATCCCTCAGGTATGAGTTTGCCTTTCTTGTTTGTAGGACCTCAGCCAACACCACAATGTAAGGGCAAATAGAGCCTTTAATCCACCTGCAGAGGATACCACACACACTATGGGACATACTTCAGAGCAAAGAAGCTACTGGGATTTTCTTTGGCTGTGGCATCCACTGTTTGTGTCCCACCATGCACACCCACAAGCAGCTGGCTTACTAGGAGGATTTGTTTGCACAATGCTCTTTCAAGATCACTCTTGAGTTTTTTTGGTTTGCCCACAAATTGAACAGATACCCATCAATCAAGTTTAGGTTATTTGCTTGTCTTTCCGAGTGTTGTAATGAATGGCTATGGGGACATAGCCCATAGGTGTCAGCTAGTGTTTCTCCAAACATTGGGTTTAGACTTTCTGCTCACATGGCTTGGCTTGTGTCCTCTGGTCCCGTGTGTGCTCAACCCCAATGTATCACTGAACCTCTTATTGGAGGCTGTAGGCCAGCCTGAACTTAAGACTTGCCAGGACTAACAAAACTTAGATCACATTTTGGTGAGGAGTGGGGTGGAGGTGGGTTCAAATGCATGGGAACCTGGTCAGGTCATCTATCTCTACTAGGGCTCAACTTTATCTTAGAAAGATGACATTTTAATTTTTTTTTTAAATAAAGTAGTTTTGCTATGCTGTCTCCAATTTCTGCAGATGAAACATTTCTGAAACACCATGTGCAAAATCTGAAAAACATGAAAGTGAAGCAATGGATATATGTATTGTAGGGTGCTAATTTTCAAAATCAAAAATTACAAAAATATTAATCATACTTCATGTTCAAATTAGGACCTGGTGCCTTGTATCATTCTCCCCCTATCCCCCACTCCAGGGCTGGAAACTGAGCCACTCTATCCCAACCCTTTTTAAAACTTTGTGGACAGGGTCTCACTAAGTTGTCCAGGCAGGCCTCAAATTTGTGATCCTCCTGCCCACGCCTGGATTGTGCTTAGTCACTCTTATTCATTTTGTTCTTGAAATTGAGGAACAAGCTTAAGTTCAAACATGACTAAAGATTTCACATATTTTTTGCCATGCTTTATGGTTTGCAGCTTTGTCATTATTTTATTAAGCATATGAAAGCCCCATGATTAATATTAGCACTTCTATTTTTTATTCAAATTGGAGCAAAAATCAAAATAAAATATTAATCTAATTACCCAGTTCAACTAATTGACAATGATATCAGTGCTGCCCAAACTGAGCTGTTGATTAGCTCCCAGAATCACCACAGAAAAGCCAAATATTAATTTATTGACTAATGTACAAAAATCTAAATTCAGTTGAATGGAAGGGTTTCGGGCATTTAAAAGGTTGCCCAAAAGTCAAACACAAATATGTAGTACTGCTTGTATTAAATTTAATTTAAAATTTAAATTGAATTGCTGCTGTAATAAAAATGGTATTTGACAAGCCATGAAGCCTGCATATGAAAGCCTTCCTAGTGGAAAGTGGCCGATGTGGTTTGGATCAGTGTCCCCCAAAGGCCCGTGTGTAAAAAGTCCACGTGCTTCGTCACCATCCTGTGGCACATTTGGGAGGTGGTGAAACCTTTAGGGGTGGGGCCTGGTAGAGGAGGGTGGGTCATTGGCAACTTTCCCCTGAAAGAGATTAGGATCCCATCCAGGCCCCTTCCTCTCTCTCTTTGCTCCTCGGTTGCCATGAGGCCAACAGGCCTTTCCAACGCCATGTACTGTGTCACCACCACAGACCCAGAAGCCATGGAGCCAACACACTGTGGACAAATCTCTGAAACCATGAGCCAAAAGACACTTTTTCTCCTTCTAAATGGATTATCTCAAGTACTTGTAAAAGTAACAGAAAGCTGATTGACACGGTCGCAATGAGTGATCTCTTCACCAGTTACCATGTGTACTAAATGCTGGGTGCCCCATCCAGATCTCTCAGAAAACATTTCTGTGCTCCAGTATTTTCAACTGCAAGTTCAACTGCATCCCTTTGCCTGACAGATGGAACACCTGAGTAGGAGATCAAGAGCACCCCTCTTCTACCTCCCTTCTAGAAGCCCGCAACCAATGATTAAGGGGAATTGGTATATAAATATTCCCGTTTCCTTGGCATAACACTGGGGGACATATTTATGCCATTTCCCAGGATCTCCCTGTGGGACTGAACTCCACTCAGCCCAGTGCTTGATAGAGGACATGTGATACTGCTCCCTTTGCTGGCTGCCTCTCCTTTCCTATTCCACCTCCTCACTTCCTTCCAGTGTTTCCTGCACATTCTACATAAACTGTGTGCATGGAAATCCTCCCTTAGGGGTGCGATTGGCATCATTTGACACCACTACCACATCCACAGTAATTGGAACAACAGTTGGCTGGCCAGTAACCTCTGAAGTGACCTCTTTTGAGACCTAGAAGGTCACCGAATACTGAGCAGACTGATGAACCCAACCAGTCCTCTCCTGGGAAGTCTAAATGTGAAATATTTGAAAACAGAGTTGATGGTGGCAGCAGAAACTCAGAGTTAGGGGCTAAGGCAGCAGTATGGAGAATACAAGAAGAAGTGACACAAAGCGTCTTCAACAGTTGTAGGAATCAAGATTTTTAATACATGTCTGGGTTTCACTTCACAGCAAGTGAAACCTACAACTAAAACCCAAACCTCCTGTCTTTAATGTATCTACTTAATCCTTTACATTTTCTTTTCAATAAGCCAGCAACATTTTGTATGTTTCAAATATATTATTTCAAGTATCATTGTGTGCTTAAAATGTTTTGTTATATTCCAGAAGTTCAATGAAGTACATTAACCCTAGAATTTTGTCAATTACTCTGAAGGCCCTAAAGTGAAATTTTTCATCTTTCAAGAATTTGAAAAATATAATATTACTCTTCCTTTTGTAATTTGCTTCTTCCCACACGTCTGTGAATGTCGGGGGTGCGGGGAGGACCTTCCAAAAAAAAAAAAAAAAAACAGCATTTTGCTTCTGGTTAGAGGCAGTATAATGTATCTTTAAGTTAGAAGCACAAACTGTAGCTAAAAATACAGGGTTGTACAAGTGTTAATGAGAAGGATGCATACACACCCTTTTGCAGCCTTTTTGAGCCCAATATAGAAAATAGAAACGTGTTAAAAGTTTTAGATGTTTGTAGCCATTGTCACATGCTTTTGGTTCAGAAGCATTATGAGACAAAAAGGGCAGTTATTGTGTTAGATATGAAGAATGAGAAAATGGAGATACGTAACATTTAGTCACCTTCAATAAGGTCCAGATTAACTTTTGGGAAAGTCAGGACCTGCACCTCCTGGCCTGGGAATCTTTGTCCTCCACAAGGTTGGGTTCTATGTGATTTTAACATTGTGAGCTTTTGAGTTCATGCCCTATAATTTAATGGCTGAGAACACTGAAGTACACATTGAATGCACTAGACAGACATTCATTTGTGATAGTTCAAAAGATTTCTAATAGGCCCATGACATGCTAAAAGAGTGTCTGAGCAATAAGAAAGTCTTTGAAACTCAAATCAATTTTGAGAGTATGGATTTTGGTTCTTTAAGCCAGAAATACCGCAAAGATCAGTCTTTCTCTTCATATATTCAATCAAATACTTTCTTTTTAAAACTAAGAAAGCAAAACTCCAGATAATCTTTCAATTCAAGTTTTTTAAATGTGCCAAGACTCCATTTCTAGCTAATTCCAACGGCACTGCATCCCATAATCCTGCTTGTCCAATAACAATCATAATGACTAGCAATTATTATTTTTTAGTTATGTTATTTTTAAGTTAGAGAAATATGCACCACAGTTTACATGGCTTTTTTACTTAGAGCTTCTGTATTCTGTTAGGAATGTATTCTGATTTGAACACAAACTTGAAGTTTTCTTTTGTTGCCTTCAGATATCTGCATCCAATTTCTATACTCATTAAACAATAGAGAAGAGGGGAGTGATTTCCACCAGACCTTTCTTCTGAGAAAAAAGTTTGTGAATCGAAGCACAAGGCCTTCTCTATCCTTGATCCTTTGTACTTAACTCAGGACAGAGATTTCTAGCTGAACTGTTAGATGACCTTTATTTCTAGCTAACAGTAGCACAGAAGCTCAGGAATCTCATAATTATGCCCCGAGGACCAGCTCCAGAACCAGCTCCCAAGGAGGCCTTTGGAGAGTTGTTTCAATGACAGTCTTTAGCTTTAGGGCAGCAGGGACCAGTGTGCCCTTTGACAAGAGCTGAATCTTCTCATTGCTTTTACAGTCTTTGGGGCGGTACCACCATCTAATAACTACTCTCCAAATTCTCCAGTATGTATGCAAAGATGCCAGCATTTTATACTGCATTTTCAAAAGCCCAAAGTACTTTCTTGTTAAAAATCCAATTTTTTTTTCCTCTTAAATTTCAGCCCTGCATCTTCCTGGGTGGAGTTTTGCACCCTGGCTTTACCAGGTGAGGATTGTTTTCCCTTCCTTACCAAGGTCGCCTTTAAGGCCCCTGTGGAAATGTTTGTATGTGTTTGGGGCTGAAGCTGTCAAAGTATATTTTTCGGATCACAAATCATTCCTTTCTCCCTCTCTCACACAATTCCTTGTGCTCGGAACAAGCTGCATTTTGAGCTGAGAATTCTTGAATTAACATTGATTTTTAGGAGGGGTTTAGTATCCTGATAATCAAGAATGAATTCATTTATGAGGGTTATCCACAGCTTCTGACAATATATTTTCTTGAAAAAACTAACAACAGCATATTTATATGTGAATCTGATTCATAATATTCTGAACTCCTTGCCATGTGGATATTTGCTTTATTTGAATGGAATATGCTGGGTTGATAGAAATGAAACTTAAGGAACACATTCAGGACAACTTAACCAACAATTCTTGTTCAATAGCAGACACAGAAAAGGAGAAATCAATAAATGAAAGAGCAAATAATTACATAATTAAGAGGTCATTTAACTTGGTCACACTTTAATTTATAATGCATTACAATAAGCATTAATACTATGTCTGTTAAATATTATGATGACATTATGGCTAATATCTCCAGTGGGCATTACTCATTTCTTGTTGTTTGATATCCACTTCTCCTTCCTAGGTGCCGAAATTTTCTGTAGGCACCTCTTTTTTTCAGAAGTCAAATGATTAAGATCCCTTCCCTCTGCCACCAGGAACAGACACATGGTGGGCCTCTCCATGGCTTTGAATGCTAAGTCAGAGATAAAATTATGTTGGGAGGGTTCAAGATTACATTGGGGGCATAAACTTGAGAGACAATTCACTCCCATTGTGTGAACTTCATCATGGTGTCTGTTGACAAATTTTGGAACTTACTGTAACTTATGTTCAATCTTAAGCTTTCCATTTATTCTCTACACCCTGATATCTTACCAATCCTTTTAAAAAGAAAAAGAAAAGGGAAAGACGTTGTTTTCTTTTGCTTGCAAAAAGGAATCCAGATGTATCACATCTGGTTCAATCAGGACCCTGGGAATTTCCACTTTGATGATTCCCCTGAAGAGAAGTTGGTGAAAAATGATATTAGAGGTGTGGGCCAGGCTAGGTCAGCAGGGGTGTTGTGACCCCCTTGATGAGCACCACTACCACACTAGGTCTGGAGGGCAATGGCAGGCAGTGCTGTTGCTAAAGCCCAAGGACGGGGAGGGTAAGAAGGAAAGAGACTCCAGTGTTCTTCTCCTCTTGCCTCTTTATTTTTTTAATATTTATTTTTTTCTTGTAATTGGACTCAATATCTTTATTTATTTATTTTTATGTGGTGCCGAGGATTGAACCCAGGGCCTTGCACATGCTAGGCGAGCACTCTGCCACTGAGCCACAACCCCAGCCCTCCTCTTGCCCCTTAATCTCTTGACTGTACTTCCTGTGGGCTAAGTTCCATCAGAAACTGGAAAACAATGGTCCAGCACAAAGTGTAGATCAGAGAAAGGCAGGCCAGGGATCTGAGTGAGAGGTGTCAGGAGACACACAGAGAATAAACTACACAATAACCCTGGAGAAGCTTGAGCCCTTTAAAACATGCTGCATTCCCTAGGAACTATCTGTGAACACATTGTCATTCAAAGTTCTTATGGTAGAGTGACTTTTATTTACCAAAAGTGGTTGGGACAGAAGGTCTTTGTGAAATTCGCACCAAAAATGTTGAATTTAAGTTCACCATTGAAATTTTAATGTATGGCACCAAATTTTTCAAAATAATCTTCACTTTTCATATTTATTTTCCATTTCAAACCTACATTTTGACATTTTATCATGTTTTAGTCAGCTTTTTCGCCACTGTGACCAAAGGACACAACCAGCACAATTGTAAATGAGGAGTTTATTTGAAGGATCAAGGTTTCAGAGGTTTCAGTTCACAGAAATCTGAATCAATTCCTTGGGGCTCCAGGTGAGGCTAGAGCAGAGTCAAGCAGCTTACATGATCACCAGCAAATAAGAGAGAGAGAGAGAGAGAGAGAGAGAGAGACACTCCACAGTCCAGATACAAACTACATACCCATAGTCACGCCCCTAATGAACCACTTCCTCCAGCCACACCTCACCTGCCTCCAGTCACCACTCAGTTAATGCCATCAGGGATTAATTCACTGATCAGGTTAAGGTTATGATCCAATCATTTCTCCTCCAAACCTTCTTACATTGTCTCACACATGAGCTTTTGGGGGATACCTCACATCCAACCCATAACATATCAGCTGCATTTACATAAAATTTATAACAATTCTGAAAATGTAAAGTAGGTAGATGATATATGCAATATAAAATAACATGATTTTAAAGCAAAAAAAATCAATTTTCGATATTAACATGTTAGTTATTTTGTAATAAAACTGAAGTTTAATGGTGCAGTCAAGTGATGGGGTCTTACACGTATGTGAACTATATCAGAAAGATTCAACAAAACCGTGACTACAGAATATTAATGTCAGTCAAAATAGAATTTAAGGCAAAAAACACATTAAATGTGATTTTAATGTAATAAAGGATTATTTTATATTAATGAAGTACAAAACCTATAGAGATACTAACAGTCATAAAACTGTTTCAAACAAAATATATAAAGTTTAAAATATAAATAAGCAACACAATAAATGTGGATGACATAAGTATATCTGTCTTGTTGACATATAGTTCAAGGAAAAATTATACTAAAGTAATAATAATTTAATTAAAATATAGTTGATTTATAAATCAAGAAACATGGAAATTTGTACTCAAAGAATACAAAATATATTTTCTATGAAAGATTCATAGAGAATTTGTGAAACTGATTATGCATCATTAAGTTTCAAAGAAATAAATTCTAACAAAACAGAAATCAGAGAAGACATAGTCTTTGACTATAAATGTTTGTTATTAGAAGATAATTTCAATAATGTAAACTGAAAAACAAACCTTTTGGAATAAAGAAAAACCATTAACAAATAGCTGTTAGTACAAATCTCATATTACAGGAACTAAAAAAAGAACAATTAATAAGGATATGTCATATCAATACAATGGCACACTACTAAAGCATTTGTTTGAGGCAAATTCAGTACACAAGAAAACAAAATGAACTAAATATTTATTTCAAGAAATCAGGAGAGGGCGACCAAATGAATGAATACAGGAAAGAAAGAAGAAAGAAATAATTTTAAAAGAAATAAAAAATAAATGACCTAAAAATAGAAAAAAAAAAGGAAAAGGGACAAAGAAATTTAATATATTACTTGGTGAAAATATAGATAGAATCAACAGGTTACTACTTAGTTTAATAAATCAAAAGACAGACAAAACAAAAATGTGTAAAGATAAAAATAAATAATAGAAATGAGGAGAAGTACATAGATACAAACATAGATATTAGAACAGTACTAGATGCAACCCAAAGCAATATATTTCTCAAGGAAATGGATTATTTTCTGGAAAAACACAAATGATCAATATTAACTCAGATGATGAAATATATCTAAAAAGCTATCAAAGCCTTATCTACAAGAAAAGTATAGGGTCCAGAGGGTCACATGAGCAAGGTTTTATAAACCTTTAGAAACACACAATTTCCATGCTATCTCAACTATTTTAGCACATTTTCCAAATCTACATCCTGAAATTTAAAATTTACAGTGAGAATATATGCATGAATGGATGGAGGGACAGAGAGATGATGGATGGGTAGGCAGACAGGAAGGTGGATGGATATATAACTCTTATTCTTAGGTACAGATGCAAAAAGATATATAGAATCTGATCACTTCTTGCCACATTTATAACAACCACACTGGGCTCGGCTGCCACAATCTGCCTTCTCAATTATTGAATAATCCCCTGAGTCTCCCTTCTTCTGCCCTAGTCCCCTGAGGCTTATTATTCACACAGCCACCAAAGAGATCATTTAAAAACGTTAGTTATAGCATGTCATTTCTCTGCTCATATCCTTTCATGAACTTACTATTTCCTCACAGTTAAAGCCAAAGATCTTGCAATGGTTATCTCTAAGTGCTTTTATGATCTGCTTCCCCCACACAGATGTACCTCTACCTCTCAGATCTGTCCTTTTAATGCTTTCCTTACTTGCTCTGTTCTAGTCACCCTGGCCTCCTTGACATTCCTTAACTGTGACAGCACACTTCCACCTCAGGGTCTTTGCAGATGCTGGTCCCTCTGCCTGAAAGCTCTTACCTTAGATAAAGGCATGGCCACTCCTTACTACCTTCAGATCTGCTCAATTGTAGCCTTCCTGGGAGGTCCTCAGAAAACCCCACCACAAACACACTTATCCTCTCCATTGTGTTTATCACTATCTGAGGTAGTGAATACTTTGTTTATTTGATTTATTATCTACCTTGACCCTCCCATTAAAATAAGCCCAAGGGCAAGGATTATGTTTTGTTTACTCCTAAAGATCCAGCACTTACAATGGTGCCTGGAACATATTAGATTCTTAATAAAAATTAGTGGAAATCTTTTTTAAAAACCAATAAACATTTTCTATAAATATGAACAATTTGCTAAAAGAAAAAAAAGTTACCAGATATCCATTAAATTTATTTTAAAAGATATCAGCATAATGTGACACTATTATTAAATTATAAAAAATTTTCAAAATAACAATAATAGCCCCTGCTAAAAATAAGAGTAAAGCAGAATATCAATCATCACCGGTTGTGCTTAAAATTATATAACTGTCCCAGAAGGCAGTTTGCCAGTGTGTAAGTCTTTTACTTTACACCCTGCACCCCCTACCCAGTGCTGGGGATGAAACCCAGGGTCTCACTCATGCTAGGCCAGCACTCTACCAATAAGCTACATTGCCAGCCCTGGAAAGTCTTTTAAAGAGCTCCATCTTTTCTTTTGTCTCAACCTCAAGAAAATAAGGAAATTAAGAAGAATATGCACAAATAATTGGCTACAAAGATAGTTATCACTGCCTGGTTTGTAATAATCTGAAGTATGAGGAAAGTTACTGACATGAGTGTCCTTAACCTTTATCAATTACATTGGGGAGATTCTTTGCCAGTTTGTTGCTGGCTATTAGGATTGCAAAATCTGTAAAATGAGTAGAGTCAGAATTGGAGAAGGGAAGGTGAAGATTTTAAAAAGAAAATTAAAAATAGGCTGGAAACTAATAATATTCTCAGTGTGATGGGACTATGACTGACATTACCTTTTTTGAGGTTTCTAGTTTTCCAATTTCTCTACAATAAGCTGGATTTCTAAATAAATAATGACAAAATTAGTATTTTTTAGAAAGGGAAATGAAATGGCACTACTACTGCATACACCAAAAAGACTAGGAATGGGATTTTTGCATTTGTTGACTATGAAGTTAGTGGAATCAACAGACTATTTTCAATTTAGAAATTAACTCAAAATTCAGGCTGCAAAAACTTTTTTAAAAATTTGGGGGTTTTGGCTCAAAAGGGTGACTGTGTACATGTGATTTTTTTCCCTCATCCTAACAACACAAAAGATAAGAATGAAGCATTTAAAAAAATAAGTGGAAATCCATAAGAAGGAAGAAAAAGATAGGGGGAGATTTTAGCTAACAGGCGATTTTTTTCTACATTTCTGTAAGATGAAGAGCTGATAGAAAACATGCAATGATGAACAGAAAAAAAAAGAAAAGAAAGAAAGAAAGCTCCAGCTCACAACACACATGGAAGGAGCTCCCACCAAGGAGAGATGCAGCCACACAGCTGAACCCAAGAGACAATGCTACTCAAAGACAGCATAGGGCTGCAGGTTGGGGATGTAGATAGTGGCTGAAAATTAGGGAATCATTTCTAAGTGATTATGCATGACAACCAGTTCTTCCCACACTCATCCCCCAGATAAAAAGCTTGTGGTCAGGCACTTAGTACAAAGTAACATAATCTGTCAGGTTCTTCAAATTGAAATTGTGCCAATTTTCTGGAGCTGAGTATGAGTGTTGGTGCTCCATAGTGAAGACTGCTTCATCTGACTTAATTCAATACCCATTTCTGACTTACACTAAAACTGGGCTTTTTACTCTCAAATTTTACCCACCAAAACGGAGCTCCCAAGTCAACTTTGTAGTCTATCATTTAAAAAATATAAATGGCAACCAAGGGTCATTGATCATATGCATAAAGCTTACAATGTGAAAGAAAATATAATAATTATAACTTACATTTATTGGGCATTAACTATGTGCTGGGAGTTTTCTAAGTATGCTTACAAATGAACTCTCTTAAGTATTTACAGCAATTGTAAAAGCTTAATATGACTATTATGCCCCAGAAAACTGAGGAAGAGATACTTGAATAACTTGCCCAATTATGCAATTAGCCTGTATTAGAAGTAAGGTTTGATCTCTTATAAGTCTTCAATGATAAACTGCTGTTTTATATTATCTCTCATGATAAATAAACAGAAAACTGACACCTGAGGAAAGAGAAAGCTTAATCAAACAAACACCAATTAATTGGAAAATCCAAAAAAAATTATACTTGTAAAATAACAAAAAATAAATAATAAAATCTAAACTATAACTAAATATGCTAATCAAACATCCTAGTTCACAAAAAAACTGATCCATGAAAAATAACAGGCTTCGAAAGTGCTAGAAATGAGAACAAAAAATCAAATATGAATATTTATAAGTGTCCATGTACCATTAACATCACAATTAACAAACTTGATGAAAAATTAAATAACTGTTTCCATTGAAGCTCTTGAAATTTTCAAGTATAATTTTAAAGATGCAAGGTAGAATGGTAAATTATGGAATTTCTCTTAGAAAACACAATAAGACAAAGAATAGGGAAACAAAGAAAAATCAGTCAGAAAAGTCACACATTTAATAGGCATACCCATTTTAAAAAATAAAGAAAAGAGTGAATAGAAAAAAACTAAATAAATTCACAAGTGCCTTTTCAGAACTGAAAACTTTTCAGAACTTTTCACATCTTCATATCAAAAAATACCCAATCCTGCTAATGAAAGAATAAGGACCCAAACTCAGCTTGCCATTGACTAACTTCAGAACTAAAGATAGGCAGAATCCAAAGCCCTCCAAAGAGAAATAAACAATCATCCACAAAAGTACAGAGATCAGACTGGCATCCAAATTCTCATGAGAAACTCAAAGATTAGGAAGTGTGCCTTCAAAACTTCAAGAGAAATTTCTTAACTGTTCTATCATCAAGTTTCAACAGAATCCACAGAAGTAAAATAGATAGATAGATAGACAGACAGATTTATTTTAAGGAATTGGCATACCCAATTGTGGGAAATGGCATCTAAAATTTGTAGGGTAAGCCAGAAGGCTGGAAAATCAGGCAGGAGTTGATGCTGCAGTCTAGAAATATAATTTCTTTTTAATTTTTCTATTAGGAACTTTCAAATTATTTTAAAAGCCCACTCAGATTACTTAAGGTAATCTCCTTTACCTGAAGTAATGGTTTTAAATTGACTTTACTCAAAGTCAATTACATATGCAAAGGTCATCTACAAAATACTTTTGCAGTAATATCCACATTAGTGTTTCATTAAATAACTGAGTAGTATAGCCTACCCAAGTTGCAAATAAAACTAACAACCAGTTAATTTATCCTCCCTCCCCCACTAAAAAAAGTCTTAGAACAAACTAGACATAAATTTCACTGTAGCTATGTTTAAATGTTCCAATATCTCTACATCCTTGTCAACACTTGTTAATTTTGATTTCTTTCCTCCAGACCCCAATATGGCCATCTTAGTGGATGTGAAATGGGATTTCATTGTGTTTTGTACATAATTTTTCATAATAATTAGATGACATTAAACATTTTTGTATATAATTTTTGGTCATTAGTATAGCTTTCAGTAAATGGTATTCAAGTCTATCTTTATTTGTTTCTCTCTGTGTGTGTGTGTGTGTGTGTATTACTGGGGATTGAAGCCAGGGCCTCATACATGCTAGGCAAGCACTCTGTCACTGAGCTACATCCCCAAACATTTTTATTATTAATATTATTATTATTTTGAGATAAGGTCTTACTAAATTACCCAAGATGGTATTAAATTTGCTACTTCTGGGTTCCTCAAGATGTCAGAATAGAGGAGGTCACTTTCCTGACTTCTCTATGGAGTGAAACCAAGAAAGCAGACAGGCAGCTTCTCAGCAAGGTGGGTGAACAACAACAACAACAACAACAAAAATAAAGCAGAGGAATCTTACCGGAATTTAAAACTGGACATTCAAAGCAGATCAGGGACACAGGAGGTTGGATATAATAACATAAGGAAGAAATCCCAAGTGGCACAGCTACTGCTGCAGCTGGGCAGGAAGCTCAAGCCAGAGTGGTCCCTCTGGGAGCATGGTAGAGAAATAAGGGAATTAAAGGAAATCTCATTTTGGGGATGCCCGGGTACAGAGCGTTTAGAGATTGAAGACATTACCCCCCAAAAAACCTGAAAGACACACTACACAATATCCATGTGCTGGGAAAGAAGCCACCATCTCTCCAGATGGCATGCAGAGGACAAAAGATGGGACCATTTTGCAGCTGCTGTGTGGGGGCCAGCAGCTGAGGGGGCTAATTTCCAGCAAACCCAAGTTTGGCCCCAAATACAGACCCAGTAAACACACACTGCACAACATAGAGTATGCTTAAGTGACCAGGAGAAAAATCAAACGTGGAGAGAGGTCTACATGGTAGACAACTGGTTGTGGAAACCCACCCAGCTCCTATCCCTCCCCCTCCGATCTGACTGCTTACAGGACCTGCTGGGGGAGACGCCTATGGCCAGGAACTGAGAAGGGCAGGGGCAGGAAAGACTGTTTAGAAACTGAACCCAAGACCAAGAAACGTGGGGTCTGAAGGAGACATAAGGGTCTAAGAATTGGATCCCCCACCACATGAGCAGAACCCAGGGGAGATCCCTGGGGTAAAGTGTTCCAGCATGGACCAGCAAGTACTGAGCGCTGGTGGTGCACTGATTTAAAATCTCCAGGACAATCGGCATTCAGTGAAGAGCCTGGAGCCACCTAAACCTAAACCTGCCTCCAGGAATCCCACCTAGGGGATCACCTCTCTCTCTCTATCCTGAGGGTGGAGCATCATGCTCCAGACAGCCCCACCTAAAACTGCTGAGAAGAGAAACTGAGAATCTTTTGGACTCCAATGGAAACACTTCTTTAATCAAGATCTTTTGTTTTATAATTCTTTTTCTCTGTTTAATTGTGACCTTAATGGTACATGGATGCTTATACATATTCATATTTGTTTTTTTCTCATTTCTAGCATTTTTGAAGCCAATTATTTTTCATAGATCAGTTTTTTTTGTAAACTAGGATGTTTAATTAGTATATTTTAGTTATGTTTTGTATTCTTTTATTTTTGTTTTTAATTATTTTAAAATTTTTACTATAGATATTTTTTTCTCCTAGTAGTTTACCTTGATTCTCTCTTTTCTTGTACTAACAGCCAATCTCTATTGTTCTTTCTTTCACTCTTCCTTTTTTTTTTACTTCTGCTCTCCTCCTCCTCCTCATAATCATCACATTTTATATTATTTCTGTGCTCTTCCTGTCTACCATTTGAAATTATAAACACTTTTGCAAACTTGTTCTTTTTATTGTAGGCAATAACTGATCATATCATTTCTGTTTATTATGATAATTAACATTGTAGATGTCATAGAAGGAACTTTGGTTTAATGTGGTATATTGTTTGCATTGGTTCTTGTTATTATTTATCTCCCCCTAAACAGTGAAGTATTAGAAACCTTCAGGGACAATATAAGTACACAGGGTAGAAACTCTACTACCTCAGCTCCATACTGTTAGATGAGCAGAAACACAAACAACATGAAAAAGCAAAGGAACAAATCACCCCAAACAAACCATGATACTTCAATAACAGAATCCATTGACACCACATGAAAGAAAAGTCAGAGAAGGAGTTTAAAATGTACATAATTAAGCTGATCTGCGAAATAAAGGACAGGATAAGAAATGAAATCAGGGTAGAACACTTGCCTAGCACGTGCAGGGCCCTGAGTTCGATCCTCAGCACCACATATAAATAAATAAAAAATAAAGGTGTTGTGTCCAACTACAACTTAAATATATATATATATATATATATATAATGAAATGAAATCAGAGAGAAAATACAGGAAGTAAAGATCACTTCAATGAAGAGAGTAGACCACTTGGAAGACAGAACCTTGGGCAGTGAAGATAAAATATAAAATCTTGAAAATAGAGTTGACCACAGAGAGAAGATATTAAGAAACCATGATCAGAACTTCTAAGAACTATGGGATAAAATGAGAAGACCAAATTTCAGATTAACAGGATAGATGAAGGCATGGAGATACAAGCCAAAGGAACACAAAGTCTTTTCAATGAATTAATATCAGAAAATTTCCCAGACCCAAAGAATGAAATAGAAAATCAATTACAAGAGGCTTACAGGACCCCAAATGTTCAAAATTACAAGAGACCCACACCAAGGCACATTATAATGAAAAGGCCAATATACAATACAGAATAAGGGTAGAATTTTAAAGTATTCAAGAGAAAAATATATTAGATCACATATAGGGAGAAATCAATGTGGATCTTAGTTGATTTCTCATCCCAAGATTCCCTCGTTTCTTTTACTTTTTCTGATTTCTCAACCTCAAAGCCAAGAGGTTCTAGAATAACATATACCAAGCTCTGAAAGAAAACGGATGCCAACCAAGAATCCTTATCCAGCAAAATTAAGCTGCAGATTTGAAAATGAAATAAAAACCTTCCATGATAAATAAAAATTAAAAGAATTTACAACTAGAAACCCTACACTACAGAACATTCTCAACAAAATATTCCATGAAGATGAAATGAAAAAAAAAAAAAGTGAAAACCAGTAAAGGGAGGAACTACACTAATAGTCAATCCAAAGAGAAAATAATCCAAATTCACAATAAAACTAGAAGTAAACCCAAATGACTAGGAATACATATTATATCTTGATAATAATCTTGAACATTAATGGCCTAAATTCTTCAATCAAAAGACACAGACTGGCATATTGGATTAGAAAACAAGATCCAACAATATACTATCTCCAAGAGACTCACCTCATAGGCAAAGACATCCACAGACTGAAGGTGAAAAGATGGGAAAAAACATATCACTGACCCTGCATAAACAAACAGAGGTTGCTATCCTCATATCACATAAGGTGGACATTTAGCCAAAGTTAGTCATAAGGGACAAAGAAGGCCATTTCATATTGAGTAAAGGAATTATACATCAAGAAGACATAACAAGTACATCCAATTATTCATCCATTTTTAAATTTGGTTGTTTATCTTTTCCTGTTGAGTTATAAAAAAAATCTTTATATATTGTGGATACTAGGCCTTTATCAGATAAATGATTTGCAAATACTTTGTCCCATCTCATGGGTTGTCTTTTCACTTTCTGGATTCATTATAGTTTTTATAATGAATAAAATTGATTCATTATAGTTTTTAATTTTGATGAAATCCAATTTACATATTTTTCTTTAGTTATTAGTGCTTTTAATATCATATCTAAATATTTATGCCCCAAACAATGAAGCATTAAGAACATCAAACAAACCCTTCTCAATTTCAAGTATCAAATAAACCACAATACAAGAATATTGGGTAACTTTAACATGCCTCTCTCACCACTAGATAGATCCTCCAAACAAAACTAAACAAAGAAGCTAAAAAATATAAGTAAAAAAATACAAATGATAATTTAGACTTAACAGACATATAGAATATTTCATCCATCAATGATTGAATATACTTTCTTCTTGGCAGCACACAGATCCTTTTCTAACATAAGCCATGTTATGTAAGTTCTCACATATATTGGCATGTAATTGTAATATTATCATAATATATTTTTAGCAGGGTTATTTTGATAGCCCCCTTTCTATTAACATTAATTTTTGTGTTCTTGCTTTTTTCTTGACTTGTTTGATTTTGATCAAATTTTAGCTGTATTATTTCTTCTCTATTTTATATATTTCTGTTCCTCCTCTTATTTTTTCCTTCCTACTACACAACTTGAAAATAATTTGATTGTTAATCTAACTTCTTTCTGATACAAGTACTTTAAGTTATAAATGTTTATTTGAGTACTGTTTCATCCCAGAGATCTTGAATATTTTAAGGTATTATTATCCCTTAATTCAAGGCACTTTTTATTTTACTTTTTGTGTGCTTTCTTCCTTGACCTCTGAGATATTTATAAGTGTGCCATTTAATTTTGAAATAGTTGACATGTGGAGTTCTATATATCTTAAGGTAATTGATTTCTAATATAATAAGTCATACAGGAAACAGTCTGCATGATTTCAAATTTTTAAAAATAAGTAATGGAAATGCTTTTATATTGATTGCATTGGTTACATACATGTCATAACTGATCAAATTGCATACATCAAATATGTGTATTTTATCTCAATAAAGCTATAGAAAAAAACTTGCTACTTCTTGCTTCAGCTTCTCAAGTAACTAGGATTACAGGTGTGTGCAACCACACCCAGTTAGTCACCCATTTTTAAGTTTGGTTGTTTATCTTTTCTTGTTGAGTTATAAAAATTCTTTATGTATTATAGATACTAGGCCTTTATCAGATATATGATTTGCAATATTTTGTCCCATCTCATGGATTGTCTTTTCACTTTCTGGAGAGTGTCCTTTGATTCATTATAGTTTTTAATTTTGATGAAATACAATTTACATATTTTTGTTTAGTTATTTGTTCTTTTAATATCATATCTAAAAAAACATTGCCAAATCTGTTATCAAAATTTAGCCCTATGTTTTCTTCTAAGAGTTTTATAATCTTAACTCATATTTAGGTCTTTGATCCATTTTGAGTTAATTTTTGTTTATAATGTGAAGAGTCCAAATTCATTCTTTACTATGTGTATATCCAGTTGTCCCAGCACCATTTGTCGAAGAGACTATTTTTCCTGTTGAATAGTCTTGGCACTCTGGTTGAAAACTTAGGGGAAGTTTCACAAAGAAAATGGTATCTAAGCCACACTGAATAGATGGAGAGTGAGGACATTGAATGGAAGAAGGGATTTGTTCCTATACATGCCTCAGTTTGCCCATTTTGTGTCCTCTGTTCTATAGTGTCCTCGCCAATTATTTCTCTATACCCTCCTGGCCATACCCATCATGGGGGAGATTTAACCATCCACCTTGCTCTGGGTGGCTTCACCAACTGGTCCTTTTACAGCATTGTGGCAGCTCCAAACTAGTGTCTCAGTGATGTCCAGTTCATGGACCGGGAGGGGCCCTATGATCCACTAACCAACAGTCATGGAGAAAAACTTCAATCTGGACAAGATCCGGCATTGGACTGGCTGTGGGCCCACCTCTCTAAGCCTACAGAGAAGCTTCTGGGTCTTTCTGTGATCATCCTATGATCATCACAAATGCTGAGAACTCAAAGGAAATGGGCACATAATTTCTCTTAGCTTCAGAAAACACATACAGAGGCTACAGGAACAGAACCAAGTTGACTTCAGTGAACATAAAAATGGTTACAAAGTCAATGTCCTCTAAACCACTTGGGTGGAGCTCATAAATTTGTTGGGCTTGGAGATCAATAACTGGAGTTTTCTAAATTAACTATGCTCTTCTGGTTGGCTTAAGCAGGGCCCACTGAGAGACTTTTTCTTATCTGATATAAGAGCAGGGTCTAGATACTAAACATGTTTAGCCTTCATTTGGGGGTTGGGGGGGAACAGTGGCTGTGTAGAAAACTGGACTTTGGGTTGGTCCCTGGATCATTTGGGACACTTTACAATCAGCTGCCTTCTGAGGCTATCCTGCTTCAAAAGCCCCCAATCAGAGTGATCATGGCCTATCCAAATGTTTCCTGAACATTCATAACCATCCCATAAGTTCAAGAACACTGGGCCATTACTTATTATTTTTGTAATTAGAGATTTATATTGTTTTGCTTGACATGTAATTTTAACTTTACAAAAAGAGATTGATCAGGAAAATTGCCTTTAGGCTATAATAGCCTACCTTTTAAGGATGAGAAATTAGAAGGAAGGAAGCTAATATTGTAAAACACCTATCTATATCTATATAAATATATACATGTAGATAGATATACATATATAATATACGCAAGGTTATTGTGAGGATCACAAGGTATCACAGACATAGGTAGATTATCCTCATTTTACAGAAGAGGAAGCTGCAGCTCAGGAAATGGAAATGTGTACAACAGTACAGGATTCAAACCTCAATGTGCCTACGTGGAAAGTCCTGTCCAACATATGATGTCTCTGTAGGGGACAAAGATTGGGGTATTTTTCAAAAGTCTTCTTAGAAAGTCAGTGATAGGATCATGTTTAGGTGTCATGAATCCAGTAACATAAATGACTGACTCTGCTGAAACAAAATATCACAATTTCTGTCCCAACAGAGTTGCAGGATTCTACAATCATAAGCATGAATTACATGGTTTTAGTGCATTCTGGAGCATATGGATTTCAAATTTGGACATAAGACTAAGATACAGGAAATTTATAGAGAAGGTTCTAAAACCCTATTGGTATTCCAATTTATTTTGTTCTCTGGGAACAATTACTAGCCATCTCAAATTCTGGAGTATTTTAGAAACCCTCCAAGGATTGTTGATGGTGGGTTTCTACTTGCTTTGATGAGACCTTGAAGAAAATAGAGAGGAACTGACTTTACCTAGATTTGACCTTGGACCTAAGAAATGCTTTTGAAAACCCTGGCAACTATAGATATTTGAAAGATATTAAAGGCTTTACAGGAACTTATGGCAGAGATTAATGCGATTCTGGAAATTCCTTATCAGTGAAGGGAACGGATGTGAAATGGTTATTATTTTGATGCCCACTGAGTTTATTTTAACTCAGATATTCATTTTCCATTCTGGTTTATCCTTTGTCTAAGATCTGTATATGCATATTTCTTGTGTGAGCTTATCTTGATTTCCAAAGTTTTCTCCAGCCTTAGTCTTGCTTTGGATCTCCAGGCCTATGTTTCACTCTATGTCTTGAATGTTAGCCCCAGCCCACACTGCTGTCACCTCAAATCCATGCTCAAACCCAGCTATGAACTTTATAAAGTATTAAATAGAGTCTTTGTTCCAACATCTTGGGTTATTACTGTGTCATCATTACTGTGAGAGGCTGTGTCATCTTACCTTTACCATTGGATAAGGTGACTTGGGAACTGGAAGGTGAGTGGGATTGATTCTATCATGTCAAATCTATAAGTCCTGTGAGATAAAAAGTCTTGTTTTTAAATTAAAAAAAAAAAGAAAAAAGAAAGTCATCTGCAAAGTTTGTGCCATGGTTGGTCGATGCCTATAATCCCAGTAACTCAGGAGGCTGAAGCAGGAGGATCACAAATTCAAGGCCATCCTGGGCAATTTAGCAGGATCCTGTCTCCAAAGGAAAGCCATCTTTATTTGAACTTAACTTAAGAAACAGACTTGGAATGCACTAAGGTCAGGAAATTGTACCTTTCAGGATCCTTTGAGTGACCAGTATTTACATGCCTATGGTCATCTTAAAGATCTTTGTGGTTTCCAGTGTTCACAAAGCTCTGTAAAAATCAACAGAAGGTTTAATTTGATTGTAGAACAGAATGAAAACGTAACCAATCGGATGGGAAGGCAAAGCACATGTTTTGGACTCTCATTTGGACAAGAATTTGTCCCTGTCTTATTAGTAATATTACATTCTTCAAGAAAATGGACCCCGCCAACAAGACCTTCCAAATTTGTGAGGGAAATGACAGGTTTACAAGGCAATGAAGGATTGGCAAGATAAAGTCCTAAAAAGGAGATTGGAAGGAGACTTTTTCAAAGCATTAGTCAAAATAAAATTAAAAATTAAAGAGGTAGGATGTTCTTTCATCCTCTGCAGATGAAACAATGGGTGATAAGAATACTTGAGATGGAGAAAAAAAAATTTTCAGGAGAATTTGCCAGATTACTCTGAAAGTTCCATCACTCTTTAACTAGTTTCTAACTGCTGCCTGAGAACTGAGAATGATACATTGCATCCAATTCCTTTTAAGCATAAATTTGAATCCATGAATAAAGTTTTTCATTTTTACAGACACCACACCCTTTTCCGGTTCTCTAGTTCTTTTCAATTTTGTTCCATACAATTGTGCCATTATGTTCCATGGAAACCATTCCATGCATTCTTGGAATCAGTTTTTGGTCCTCTTGTCGTCTTTAACTCCTGCTAGTATAAAAAGGAATGACATCAGTATCCAAAGGTCATTTTGTTTGGCAAACAGTATGATATAGCTCATAATGAATTATTTTCTGTGCATATAATATATACAAATCCAAAGCTTGGCCAGAATATAAATAGTTCTTGAACATATTCTGTCCTTTTTGAAAAGCAATGCTGTATTTATATGCATAAATCCCATGATTTCTCCTAGCCATTTTGGACATGTTGTATGTGACTTCACCAGAAAAGGAAAGTAGAAAGCTAAGCAATTATCCAATGAATGTATTTAATGGAGACAGTCAGTCTGGACCACATAAGAGATAAAACATTTTCTCAGAATCTTTTCTGAGAATCTTGAATTATCAATACAGGCACCTCAACCTCTCAGTTATTTGTGTATGTGCTGCAAATTACTTGGAATGGGGCTATTACGTGGCAGTATTTTGCTTTTTTTCATAGTAAAAGAAGAAACTGATCCTGTTTAAATAAACATTGAAACCTTCTAAGGTAGATGTTAGCAAGTTTGATTTTTTTTTTCAACATGGTCAACAACGTATGGAAAGCTTTAACTTAATTCTGACGATTGGTGCTAAGCTCTTCCTGTGGACATTCTCCAAACACATCTCCAGTTAGCTGATGAAGCTGGACAGAATAGACCTTCCCAGGGATTTCATTGACTTGTCTTAAAGGGTCTTCTACAAGCTTGTGTACTTGTAGTTAAGAATTCTGGGGATCAGAATGCAAATATGTAAAATACACAAATTAGCGCCTTGAATCAAAAGTCAATGTATAACTTTTAGCAGCACTGAAATATTGATAGGCTCTCTCTCTCATTCTTCTGCCCTTTTAAAATGGCCTCACAGGAAGCAGGAAGGAACCGCAGCCCTGCAGTTCTGTCCCAGGCAAAGGCAGTTCATTGGAGTTGTCCCAGCAGGTTTATTAAGATCTGAGATAGAGGAGGGAGATGCTAAGGGCTGGGCTTTGTGAGTTTCGTGTTTTCTGGAGCACAATGTGGGTGTGCTGTAAAGACTGAGATGACATCAATTATAGAAGAATATACAAAACCACACAGCATTAAGTATAAGAAGAGACCAAGCAAATATTAAGAAGAATACAGATCTGTCGCTTGTTTTTAGGATTGGTTGGCAAAATAATGAGATTGAGAAGTCTTTGCAACATGCTTCTTGTTTCTTGGGGACTTCAGTTTTCCTCAACACATGTAAACATCTTCATGGCCAACCCTGCATTGTCCTTCCTATAACTAACCCAATAGTCCCCTAATCAATGAATTTGCTGTGTCTCTCATTTCCACTGTAACTCTGATACTTATAAGCTCATGCATATCAATCTCCAAAGTTCTCTACCTTGAAAATATCAGCTCTATAATCCCCCATGACTGGAGAGCTTCCCATCTGACATTACCCCATCCATCCATCCACCCAACTCCATCTACATTTGGTTATCAGCAAATTTCAGATTTCCCAGCCACCACATATTTTCAGCATTCTTTATATTGCACTCCAGTCCACCTGGACAGTCATTTATAATTTGTCATTTTAAAAATTGCCCTTTCTTGGGGCTGGGATTGTGGCTCAGAGGTAGAGCGCTCGTCTACCATGCATGAGGCACCAGGTTCAATCCTCAGCACCACATAAAAATGAAATAAAGATATTGTGTCCACCTATAACTAAAAAATAAATGTTTAAAAAATGCCCTTTCTGTTTTTTTTCTATTTACAAAAATAAAAAGTGTTTGTGAGCACTTCATTCTTTAGTTTTACACTATCCATAATGTGGATATATGTTAAATGGCTAACCATTTCAACAGTGAGTTAATCTAGAGTCCTTTAGATATTTGCTGGTTTTGCCAACCACTATCTTCCCTCAGTGAGTTCCATGCTGTTTTTATTCTTTTCTGCTTCCAGGATGGTAAATGTCTTTTTAGTAAGTCACAAAAACATATTGCTGGAAGCCACTTTTAATTCATGCCCACCAAACTCACCTGGATCTTCTTGATTTGGAGCAATCCTGGACTGCCTTTCTTGTGAGTCACTATTTGAGTCTCAGCAACCACTGATTTTCTGTTCTTTACCTTCTTTCCCCCTTACCTCTGCCCTCTATTTTCTTCTTTCCGGGCAAATGTCTTAACATCACATTTCACTAAAAAGATAAGCGTCATCTGAGTTGACAATCTGGCAGAATTCCTGTGGTCTTTGCTCCTGTTACACTTTAGTCTTTATACATCTGAGCTCTCCCGCCTCCCCCCAGGCTCACACCTTATTACTTCCTCTGCAGCCTTGCCCTGCTCTCTGCTCGGCCACAGAGGACAGAACCTGAATAATTTGCCCACACATTCATATAGCTTTCAAGTGAGACAGCAGCATTTCAGACTTGAGCAACCCTGCTGCAAACTCCTGTGTTGAACCACCGTGTATACTGCCTCTCTTGCTACTGCCTTCTCTCTCCTTCCCTCATCTCCCAATTTTCTGAAAGAATAATCTTTGAGGACTGGAGTTGTGGCTTAGTGGTAGAGTACTTGCCTCACATGTGTGAGGTACTGGATTCAATTCTCAGAACCACATATAAATAAGTGGATAAAGTAAAGGTCCATCAGCAACTAAAAAAAAAATTAAAAAAATAAAGACTAATCTTCAACTTTTGGTTAAATCTTTACTATTCTCTATAAGCCTCTGCACTGTCACTTATAACCCGACTAGTGTCCTGAAGCTGTTCTAAGATGCCCTCCTCTAAAGACTTTTCTGTTTTGCATTATCCTCAACTTTTCTAGAAGATGTGGCCAAGGATATGGGAAGAGAATCTACATTTACTAAGTGACTGCTAGGTACCAGAATCTTTGTGTGTTACATAATCTAATTTAATTCTTACAACAGCTCCGTGGTTTAAGATGTATTTCTTTTTCATAGCTGTGGAAAAAAAATATTTACAAAACAAATTTGCTAAAGGATTTATATAAATCAGAATTTATTTGAAAACTAAAGGAACCTCTTAGGACTCAATGAAACACAAAAACTAATTTCTTAAATGAGCAAAAGATATGAACAGATACTTCACCAGAGTGGTAAACAAATAATAAAACATCATTAATTATTAGGACACTGTAAAGGTACCACCTACACACATGCTTAAATAGCCAAAATGAAGAAACAATACTAGGTGTTGATAAATATGTGATAAATAAGCTGGTGGCGGTATAAAATGGTACAACAAACTTTACAAGAGTTTGATGGTTTCTGACAAACTTAAACATGAATTACTGCAAAATCCATGAGTCTCACTGTTAGGTATCTATCCAAGGAAAACATATGTTTTAGTTAGCTTTGCTGCTGCTGTGACCAAAAGACCTGACAAGAACAATTAGAGGAGAAAAAGTTTATTTTGAGGATCACAGTTTCAGAGGTCTTAGTGCATAGACAACTGGCTCCATTCCCCCAGGCTTGATGTGAGGTAGAGCATCATGGTGGAAGAGTGGTGGTAGAGAAAGTAATTCAGGATAAGACAATGGGAAACAGAAAGAGAGAGAGAGAGAGCTCTATTCAATTTGCACAAAATGTATAGCCCAAAGGCATGCCCCCAGGAACCCATATCCTCCAACCGCACTCTAACTGCCTACAGTTACCACCCAGTTAATTCCAATCAGGGGATTAATTCACTGATTGTGCTAAGGCTTTCCTAACCCAATCATTTCCTCTGAACTTTCTTGCATTGTCTCAAACATAAGCTTTTGGAGAACAGCTTATATGTAAACCATACCAACCAATGTAGATGTATGCTTATACAAAGAATTATACTTAGATATCCATACCAGTTTTATTTATACTTCAAATGTCCATTAACTAGTGAATAGATAAATAAATGTGTTAAGTTCAGAAAATGGATTAATACTCAACAGAAAAAGAAATTTACTATGATACCAGCAACAACATGCATGAAATGCACTGTGCTAAGTTAAAACAGCCAGGCACAAAAGAATACACAATTCATCCATGTGAAATTTTATGTTGATAAAAAGCAGTTTAGTAGTTGCTAGTGCCCAGTGCTAGGAGGAAGAGGTCAGGTGTAAAAGGGATCAGGGAATACTAGGTGGTAATGAAAATGTTCTATGTCATGATTGTAGTGGGGTTTGCACAGCTACAAACGTTTGTTAAAATCATCCATAGTTCACATTAAATGGGTAAATTTCATTATATATAAACTATACTTCAGTAAAACAAATGAAAGTAGAAAAGGTACGTGAGAACATTTGGAAATAATTAACAAAAGAGTTACCTTGACTTCAACTACGTTCCCTCTTCACCCCCTCATTACCTTTTCTTCGGGTCCTTTCCCATCTCTTCAGTTTTTATTTCCCCAGCAAGTGATTAGCTCTGCAAATTATCTGGCAATTTCCAATCATCAAAAGTAATTGCTACAGGAATGGGAGAGGGAGACAGTCTGTGTGGAGTCATGTGTTTCCAAGCTTCTCCTGACGAGATAGGCAAAGCTCTGTCGGAGTCCATTGTGGACGCAGCTAGGCCATCTCAGTGGTGGCTGCCAGGACGGCATAGCCAACCAGATGCTCCATCAGAGCCACTCCACTTTTTTTGTTTGTTTAGTTGTAGATGAACACAATACGTTTCTTTTATTTACTTATTTTTATGTGGTGCTGAGGATAGAACCCAGTGCCTCACGTGTGCCAGGGAAGCACTCTACCACTGAGCCACAACACCAGCCTCTCCATTGGTCTTTTAGGGTGACATACTTGCTCTCTTGCTCATGGTTTTCTTTTTCCATTTCCATTTCATCATTCCCTATATCTCTTCTTCATAAGCCACCTGAATTCCTTTTGGGAAAGAAAAGGAATATAAATAAGGGAAGTAAAATTATAATAATGATGATGATGCTCTAGTAATGGGGTTATTCCTATATATGGAAAGGGCTATGATGGCTTATACTCTGCTTATAGTTCTTTTCCCAAAACACAAAGGTAATTAGTATTTCCCAGTACCCAAGTGTAATGGTCTGGAATTATAGGGAAAAAAATGAAATATGTTCTCATTTGTTTTTTACCTATAGAAAAAGGCTCACTGCTGCACTTGCCAAGGCAGCCTCATTTGAACCTCTAACTTGAGGAGCTTTTCACACCCCCTCAGGAGTGATAATGTTCTGATAGAAAGGATGCTTTCCAAGTTGCCCCTCTAGATCATCTCTCTCCCTCTGTTTTCTTTGAACTACATCAATGGGCATCTTTTTCTCTATCATCTGTTTCAATCTGACGGATGGAAGTTACCAATAGGAGAGTGTGAGGGTAATGAAGTTGGGTATTTATTCCCATGGCTCTCATTATACCAACCCACACATTAACTGAATTTTTCCCTCAAAAACCACATTTCAGTCAGGCACCTCCCTTTCCACCCAACACTGTAGCAATTGTCTCTAGCATCCATGGGGTACTTTCTCCCCTTTGTCCTGCCTGCCTAAGCATGGTAGAGCAAACCCCATAGGATTTCACCATTCCTTGTTGGTTTCCCCTAACTCTGCTGCAAGGAGTTGAATGGTAGCCCCCAAGTTGATAGTTCCACATCCCAACCCTCAGAAACTATGAATGTAACCTTATTTGTTGAAAGGAAGTTTGATATCTAATCAAATTAAGGACCTTGAAATGAGGAGATAATAGTGACTATCTGGGTGGCCCCTAAATCCAATGACAAATGTCCTTATAGAAAAAAGGGAGATTTGGCACTAATAGAAGCGAAATCAACTGGAAGAAATGGTGCAAAGTCGGACTAGAGGGATGTGGTCCTGAGTCTAGGAAGCCCAAAAATGCCAAGAGCCACCAGAAGCTAGAGGAGATCAGGAAAGAATTCCCCCCAATGCCTCCAGAGGGGTCACAGCCCTGCTGATGCTTTTTGTTTCCAACTTCTGGTCTCCAAAACAGTGAGAGAATAAAATTCTCTTGTTTTAATCAATAAAGGTTATGCTAATTTGTTATAGCAGCTCTAGAAAACAAGTATACCTACCCTTACCTATACAGTTTGTGGGTTCCATCAATTTCCTGCCAAGATTTGCTGCATACATTTAGCAATGAGCAAGTGTCTCATTAGTATAACTCTGAACTCAAGGAGTGTTCTGGTAATATGAAGTGCAAAATTGGGATGGGACTGAAATTGGTGCAACCACTATGGAAAGCAGTATGGAGATTCCTCAGAAAACTTAGAATGGAGCCACCATTTGACTCAGCTATCCCACTCCTTGTTATACATCCAAAGGAGTTAAAATCAACATACTACAGTGATGCAGCCACATCAGTGTTTATGGCATCTTAATTCACAATAGCTAAGCTATGGAAACAATCTAAATGCCCTTCAACAGATGAATAAAATGTGGGATACACACACACACACACACACACACACACACAAAATAAATATTACTTGACCATAAATAGGAATGAAATTATGGCATTTGCCAGTAAATGGATTGATCTGGAAACTATCATGCTATATGAAATAAGCCAGTCCCAAAAAACCAAGGGTTGGATGTTTCACTAATATGTGGATACTAACACACAATAAAGAAGGAGAGGGGGAGAATAGATATTCAATAGATTAGACAAAGGAAAATGAAGGGAAGAGAGGGTGGTAGAAGAAGGAAAGACAGTAAAATCAATCCAAAATAATTTTCTTATGCACTTACATGAATACACCATAGTGAATCCCACCATCATGTACATCCATAAGAATAGGGTCCTAATTAGAATAAGATATATTCCAGGGCTGAAACTATAGCTCAGTGGAAGAGTGCTTGCTTAGCATGTGTGAGGCACTGTGTTCAATCCTTAGCACCACATAAAATAAACAAATAAAATAAAGACATTCTGTTAAAAAAAAGCAAGTGATGAAAAAAGGAAAAACCAATAAAAATATATTCCATGATTGTATATCAAAATGAATTCTACTGTCATGTATAACTAAAAAAAAGAAAAAGAAATAAAAAATTGGCATTTATGGTACTTATTAAATAATCTTTAAATTTGTTTTCACTAATAACTTTCTACATAGCATGAAGTAGGTCTAGATGCATAAAGTAAGCTACAAAGTCCCCTAATGACTGTATTGTGGGGTTATTTCTCTTTTAAGATAGTCCCAAATTAAAGATTACAATTTTAAAAATGTTCTGTAAAAATTCCTGTACAGTGGGAGTTGATACCTACAAAAAAGAACAAAAAACAATAAAAAAAGAGACTTTCAGCTAGTTTCATGAATGGTAAGTTTCATGTCTAATGTCCCAAACTATGATTAAACCAAGAATAGAGTAGGTAGCCTGCTAAAACCATCCTGTTGGCAAAGGCAGGCCAACAGACCGCAGCATGAACGTTGTTTGCAGACAAGTAGAGTCATGACACAGTCCAGGGAAGATAGTCAGAGAAGGGTCTTAGGACAGCTCAGTGGGGAAGAACCTGTATTTAAGGTACAAAGGGTGGAAGAAGGAACAGAAAGCAGTCAGCAAGCCAGGAGGAGAACCAGGAGAGTGAGGAGGTGCAAGAGACCTGAAAATATGTGGCGATGGTAAATAGGAGCCTCAGAGGTTTAGAAGAGTAAGTACTAATAAAAAGGGGTGGTTAATTGGGGGACTTTCAAGAAAGTGCCTGAGACAAAAACCAGATTACTAGAGAAGGGTCTGCTGACTACTGATAAGGGTCCACAGTGCTGGGTCAACTTTCAAATACACAAACAGCAATGCTTTCAGAGCAGCAGATTCTCAATACTGGCTCCCCAGTCACGTCTCTGGGGAGCTTTTAAACATTACCAACACTGGGGACCCATCCAGAACAATCAAATCAGAATCTGGGGAGTGGAAATCAGGCATTACTAGTATTTAGAAGTTCCCGGGATGTTGTCGTGAGCATCCATGACTGAGAATCACTGTTGTGGAGAGGCTTATTCACAAACTACCGCCCAGGCCTAAATCCAACGTGTTGACTGTTTTTACACGAGAAGTTTGTTGGAAAACAGCTACACCCATTCATCAGCTGCAATATTATCAGTGGCTGCTCTCACGCTACAATCGCAGAGCTGAGTAGCTGTGATGGAGACGGCATGGCACACAAGGGTGAAAATATTACCTACCCAACCCTTGTTAGAAATAGTTGGCAGATCTGTGGTGTACAGTAGGATTGCTCAGACTCGAAACTTTAGAAACTTTTGATAGAATATACTACTTCACAGTTGGGAACTGTCCTGTGGATTCACAGCACCCCGGGCCTCCAGCACTAGATGCCAGAGCATCTCCACCCCCACTTTTCACCCAGCCTTGACAATCAAAATGCCAAATGTCTCATGGGGTACAAAGTCACCCTGATTGAGAAACACATTACAGAGTATACAAGAATGTACAATCAATTCTTGTTATTCATGGTAGATGTTTTCTGTGAAGTCCTGGTACACACTGAATTAGGGAATATTGAGCCATTTTTTCCTAGGGGAAATGTGGTCACCACATTTTTTTTTTTTGTCAAATGATCAGTTCATAACCTTGTTTTATGTGTGTTTCTGCTTAAAAACACTATATTTAATATATATTTCCTACAAATTATTATGTATGATATGTATTTAACATTAATTTCTTGTAATAAAACATAGTCTAGGGGTTTAACATTTTCCTGACCCTGTATAATATGTTAATGAATTTTGTTAGTTTTTTGCCTCATGTTTTAGTAAACTTTTTCACTGCTGTGACTAAAAGATCTGACCAGAATAATTGTAGAGGAAGGAAAGCTTATTTAGGGGCTCATGGTTTTGAAGGTTTCAGTCTATGGACAGCAGGCTCCATTCCTCTGGGCTCTAGGTGAGGCCAAAACATCATGGCCGAGGAGTGTGGCAGAGGGACACAGTTCACTTGATGATCAGACAGCAGAGAGAGACTCCCCTCACCAGATACAAAATACATATCCCAAAGGCACACCCCAATGACCCACCTCCTCCAGCTGCACCCTGCCTGCTTTCAGTTATCACTCAGTTAATTCCATCAGGGGATTAATTCACTGATTGGGTTAAGGTTCTCATCACGCAATCATTTCTCCTCTAGACCTTCTTGCATCATCTCACATATGAGCTTAGAGACCTCACATCTAAACCATAGCACCTCACAATTCATTATCTCATATGAGTACACAAATTCAACCACTTTTCCACAGCTTCAGCATTCACTAGAGATGCTACAAGCACTTTTAAGTTATCTCATGTAAGGATTGATGAATTTCCTCTTTCTTTTACTGTGTGTACAGTATTGATTCATTGACATTGAATTCATGGTCAACAGCACTGTAACACGTTTCAATAAGCTAGCATATCTCATTTGGCACACATATCGTTCTCCATGATGCATAACACATTATTTTTCTTTCTTTCTTTCTTTTAATACTGGGGCTTGAACCCAGGGGTGTTCTACCACTGAGGTACATCAACCAACCCTTTCTATGTTTTTTTTTTTTTAATTTGAGACAAGGTCACACTAAGTTGCTTAGGGCCTCGATAAATTGCTGGGACTGGCTTTGAACTTGCAATCCTCCCATCTCAGCCTCCCAAATTGCTGGAATTTCAGGCATGCACCACCAGAACCAGCATAACACAGTCTTCTTGTGTTTTGGAACTTTAGACAGTATTTCAGAACTGTAGCTGGAACCATTTTAAGCAGTGACATATATATTAAATCAACAAAAAGTACAAAAAAATGCAAAAAAAGAAAAGGCAACAAATAGACTGCAAAATGGATAGTGTCTACAGTAGGAGAACTGAAACAAAGAGGGCAGAGCAGCGCCATGTTCAACTTCAGCACGACAGAGGACTCAGATTTTTCACCTCTCTGTGCATGTACACAAATGACCACAAAAGAACAACAAATTGTTGGTTTTGAAATAATAAAAGAAAAAATTGATAGACTAAATAATGAATACTGACTATAAAACACACCAACACTAAGCTACCAGATTATCAACTACGTATCTTTACATATCCATTTCTTGATACACAGGTTCATTCAATAAAGAGTTGTCTAATACATTCACAAATACTCAGAACAAGGTATTCCAATATGCCACAGTCCTTTAAAAATTAAACAATATTTACATAGGACATGAAGAATAGGAAGAATTTCCAAAGACCTAGTGATTTTTACTGACTGCTCCATACCATCTGAAGAAACTGGAAACAGCAACTGGTTAACCCAATGTGGCAGAAACAGATGAAACTATAGAGACAAGTAAAGAGGGTGACAGATATGAAGACTTGGGAGTTTGCAGGGTCTCTTCAGCCTAGGGGTGTTTGGGAGATGGATGGCTATCCATTCTAACATCTGCAGACTTGATGGGATCTGGCCAGCTCTATATGTCTCAAGAAGAGTCATACTACCTCGGTAATTGAACCTAAAAATTCAGTTCATCACAAAGTGGTGGTAACTTTTATCAGCAAAGAGTAAATTCTTCATGTTTGTATATCACCCAAGAGTTCTACGCTATCTGGAGTTTTTACAAAGAATTCTAGTCCTCTTGGCAATCATTTCAAATACCACAAATATTTTTAATAATGTCCAAGATTACTATAATAATGGCAACAATGGGGGCATACATTTCAAAATTAGTAATAAGAGCTAGAGTACACATGGTGCTTATTATTTAGCAGACCCCCTTCTCAGTGATTTTATATATAAATTTATTTAGTATTCACAACAATTTATGAGTAAAAACAATATTATCCTACTCATCTTATATTAAGGAAACTTAGGCATGTAGAAGCTAAATAACTTGCCTATGGTTGCACAGTAATTAACAACATGGGCTCATTAAGAACAACAAAACAGAATTCTGAGAGTTGATGGATATATTAATTAGCATGATTGTCATAAGCACTTCACAATGTATACATACATCAGAAATCAGATTGTACTCTTTTTTATTTGTTTGTTTTTAAATATTTTTATTTTTTAGTTGTAGTTGGACACAATATCTTTATATTATTTATTTATTTTTATGTGGTGCTGAGGATCAAACCCACGGTCTCGCACATGCTAGGCGAGCGCCCTACCACTGAGCCACAACCTCAGCCCCCAGATTGTACTCTTAAATACATAATTTTTTTGGTCCATCACACCTTAGAAAAGTGGGAAATTAAATAAGCAAATAAATAAAAAATAGTGTTGGAGTTCAAACCTAATTCAGACTGCAGACTCCCATCAAATGCGATTAGATGCCCAACATCAAGAGACTGCACTATCATTTCATATGATTAGCAAATTCATCTTTGGCCAAATTTTCTGATTTTGCAGGCCTAACAACCATTCAGTTATATTTGTTGATCATGTACCTACTGAACACTGATAAAATACAAAATTTTGTTACCCTTGGGGGAGTTCATAGATTTTTTTTTTACTAAAGCCTTATGAGAAAGATTAAGATATCTTATTCTCTGCTTTGTCTTTGTTCTTATTTGGTATCTGATTCATATTGTCATCTTCTCTTTCTCTTTTTCACTAATATTGCTTTTTTTAAAATTAGTTATAGTATGAAAAATAAAGCCATGCCTTTGTTATAGAGACTACATACATCATGGGAATAGATCAGGACTAATAGTCAAAGTGATATTAACCATTTTCATGAGAACGAAAACACGATCCTGGAAAGCTCAGGAGATATTGGGGCATAAATGGAAGGAAACAATTGTTTCAACTAAGATATGCTTTACTACACATAAACTAAGATGATTTAAGGGCAGGAACAGCTTCATACAGTGGCTGTCAGAGGAACCTAGAAAACATATTCTATTTTGCTCACAACAAAATTAATCATGTGCAGAACGGCTAAATCTGATAGACATTTCTCATCTAGCACTTGTGGCTGCATATCACTCTCAGTGCCAAAAAGCAGACAAGACACGACTGGAACACAGGGGAGTGTTTATACTCTTGTTTATATTCCTTAAGACAAAAGAAATTTCTGAGTAAACTAAGCCTATCAGAATGTTGCTATCAGGGGAAAATAATCAATCAGTTTTTTGTAGAATAGATTTATTAAATAAACTAGCCTAAATGGAAGCAATTAATGCATGATGCTTTGGGAGGCATGTCTGACCTTTAAGATAACCATGCAAAGAAGCTTTGATTTGGGGCAGGACTGTGTGGAAAAAATACAAGAAGGGATGCTCATCAGCTATGAATTAAATTGCCACTTCTGTCCTTGACGAATTTCTGTCCTTCAAAGTCTCCTCAAAATTTTCAGCTTCCTGATATTTAAAAGAACTAAAATAAAAGCCAATGGGAGGTAATTAGCAGAACATTAGCAGAATGGTAAGTAGTGACTATTTTCCCAAAGCAGGCTGACCTCATTCAACAACAACAAAACATATTCAGTATGTGAAAGGAAATGGAGGAGCTTTACTTATTGTGTGCCTTAAATATAGTCTAATCTAACGAAACAAGAATGAAATAATTTTGAGGGGGGATGAGTGAAGGCATGGGGTTATTTTCTCTCTTCAATATGATCATATATTCTCAGTCAAATGTCTCCAGACATTTGAAATATGTGCTTATACTTTGAAAATTTGGAATTTTTAGGACATAACGTTTGCTATTGCATGTTCTAATGTTATAACATGACATTATACCAGAATATCTAAAGTCAAGGACCTATATCAAAAATACATCTTATTTTCTATTTACTCCCTACTTATTATTCCTTTAATTTTAAATTCATGAAAAATATCTCCTATCTCAGATGCAAAGTTCCAAGAAGTACATGGGGGGACTCTGTTAATCGTGTGAAAATTAAGCTGGAAGTGTGGATAAGTTTTGAAATGGGGTTACTAAGAAAATGAGGAACACTCCCAGTTCTGTTAAAAATAGGGTAGAGTCTCATCTGTCTAGGCTGGTTTGGGTGTGGCCTCAACTAGAGGCAGGAGGATGGACGAGAATAGATGACCGCACAGTCCCTGACTTCCTGAGAACTCTACAATTCTAGAAACACTGGACTCAGGCACCATGAAAGCGAGGGAGAGAAAAACATTTCTGAGTTTTTATCAGCCATCAGAGTCTAAGAAGAAAACACATTCTTCATTCCTCTAGGTTTCCATAACTGAACAACAGTTACGGAAGGGGTTACTATAGGGTAACCTCGTTTTGCACGATTCATGTGTTTCATTAAGGGTGTGCTAGAAAGGATCTCAGAAATTATCCAGCCTTAGGCAGACCTTCATATAAGTATGGGAATAACAATTTTGAGAGAGTGAATCCCCCTGGGATGCAGTGGGGAGCATTCTGCTTTAAGGAACTCTATATTGGCTCCTTTAATTAAGAAAATACTCAACCTTTGGTTTGCTTTTTGTTTGCTTGTTTGTCCACAAATCTGGTTTTCCTAAACCTAGGTACTCTTGTACTGTTTCATTTTCACTGCCACATTTAAGAATTTTAAAAAATTGATGGAATATTTATTGAGGGTATGTATGATTGTGCAGCTACTAAAATTGTAATGATAAAAACTATGCAACATGGAAATATGCAAATGAAATGTTACACAGAAAAAGAAAAATGGTCTAGGAGTATAGCTCAGTGGTAGAGCACTTGACTAACATGCATGAGGCCCTGGGTTCCATTCATAGCAAAAAGAATGAATGAATGAATGAATGAACTTAGATACGTGAAAATGGTAGAACCTAAAACTGGGCATTTGCTATAATTAAAACTATATTAAAATCAGGATTACATGTGAATTAAGACGCTTTTACAAAATGTGAATAGGTTAAAACACAATGTTACATACAATTTACATAAGTGTGCTTACTAATTACAAGCTAATTATAAAAGTAACTAAATATTCATATTTTCTGTTGGATCTTTGCTGAAAGGGAAATAATAAAGAATCATGAATGTATTGGGTAGACACTCAGTTCAAATCCTGATTTCTCCACTCTGAAGCCTTAGGCCAGACATACCTTATACTGTTTTGTCTTCTCATCTACAAATGCAAAGATAATAACCTATATTACAGGGAGATTGTAAAGGTTAAGTGAGACAATTTTTAGCAAGTCGCAGAAGTTGCATACAAGATATTAAGATATTCATGGTACCTAAATATAATTAATTAATTAATAATTTAAAAATGGTATTAATTTTAAAAACTATATTCATGGAAGTTAAATGTGAGACAAGGAGGAAATGGCTATTTTCTGAACTGGATCCTGGTAGGGCAGGGATGTCCTGACCACTTTGATCATTTTACCCAAGGGGTTTTGTAGGTAACTATATGAGTAGGAAACCCAGGCATTTACCAAGCAATCTAGGCTTCTGACACAGCACTCACTCAGGGGTGTTAGCTCCTTCTTTGAGCACATAAAAGACAAATCTTTCAAAGACTTGGGATATCCTAATGATTGCACACTGGTAAACACCACTACTCTGTAATCTCATTGCCCAGGAATCTGACTTCCTTCTAGACACGAGGATGCAGGTACTGGCTTTCTAAATGCTGGATTAGATCCCAACACCCTCCCACCCCCACCTCTCTGGCCAAACATCTCCCAAATACAAAAAAAAAAAAAAAATCCAATGAAAGCATCTTGACAGCACAAGATTATTTGCATTTCATTATCTCTGCTATGTTGATCACAATATATACCAAGCACAGAAAGTCCTGACAAAGATTGGATGGTTTACAATCACTGCATCCTGCATCGTGCATACAGGAAATGGAAACAATTGAGGTTCATATGAGATGGAATTTAGTCCTCTAGACAGATTTACAGTCTTGCTTATGCTCCAATATCCATTAGAGTGGGAAGGTTGCAAACATAAAAAGGTTCATGCAATCCTAGGAGCATAATTTGATGGAGAATAATATCCCCCCAAGTGCAGGTGAACGGTTTAGTGTCAATCTAATTGAAAGCTACCACACTAGGGTGAATTTTAGGTCCCCAGTGTTGTTCAAATTCCCTATCAGTGACAAAATGGAATTGGGAAAATGCTGAATTCTGGTAAGAGAGCAAACATGACAAGATTATTAACACTTAAAAAAATGCAGAAAGAAAACTGAAGCTGTTCTTAGAGATATGTGTAAAACAAAGGATTTTAATAGAAAAGTGTGAAGGCAACATTAACATGTGCTCTGAAATTAAAATAGTCTCTACTGACATAATAGAAGAAATGATAATCCAGACACAAACATGAATACATGAACTTGAGATCATAATGGAACACAAATTAAAGATACAGACAAGTCAATAGGGAATAGGTCTTGTTACTTTTATAATAATAGAACAGGATACTATCTTAAAAGAAGGGTAGATTATAAGAATTTGGTAGTGCACATAGTTTATTGAATATGAGACAGTACCTTACTAGACTGACTATCCAATTGACTCATGATGTAGTAAATTATTGGAGACATAAAAATTCATTTAAATATTAGAAGATATTTAAAATAAAGATGAAAGTCCTGGGCTTACTTAGTCAATAGAAAAGATGCTTGAGCATCTCAGAGCACTCACTGAACATTATTCATCTCCCACAGGGCAGAATCTGATTTCTTAATATCATAAATTGCACTTCAGGCACCTAAAAGGAAGGAGGGATTTCTTGATAATAAAAATGACTAAATAATTTGAATACGTGTTTGAAGAAAGGTATATGGCTCTATAAGACCTAGAGGTCAATGATAAATGAGAATCTCTGCCTTATGTGTGCTAGATGCTAAGAAGTACCAAGGTGTTAAATCAGAGAATGCCTAGAGATTTAAGCTTTGGAAGTTTTGTATGCTGCTAGCATTTTGACTTGATTCCTACCTTTGGTCCATTGCTTTTGAGTTTGTGTATGCTCTTCTGAGATGATCTCATCTCCTCTTTTGATTTCAGCTACAACTCATACACTGTGGCTGACTCCCAAATCTATCTCCATATCTGATCTTTTCTCTTACTTTCAGCCCATCAGACACCAAAACATGGTGGACACATTCCTCAGATACTCACTAACATCTCAAAATCAGTACCTCTTCAAATAAATACATTTAAACAAATGTTCATGACAGTACTATTCACAGTAGCCAAAGACACAAACAACCCAACTATCCATGAACAGAGAGATGAATAAGCAAGTTGTGGTATGTATGTGTATATACACATACACAAATATATACATACATACAGTGGAATATTATTCAGCTATTAAAAGGATTGAAGCACTATTATACACTAAAATGTGATAAACTTCAAAACATTATGCTAGATTAAAGAAGTTAGACAAAAATATATATTATGTGATTCCATTTATATGAATATCCAGAAATGGTAAATCCACAAAGAGAAAGCAGATTGTTGATAGTCAGGGGCTAGGAGAAGAGGAGAATGGGGAGAACCTGCTTAAGGGGTAATTTTCTGAATTAACTTTCATGTAGTTTACAAAGTTTATTGTATGAGTAAACAGGAAGAGCAAGTAAAAGACTAATAAGATGTATTCATTTGAAGTTCCTATACATATTACTGTGGTAATCAACCTTCAATATGGCCTCTAAAGGTCCCCACATCCTGACATTCGCCTTCTTATATGGTCAGTCCCTTGTTACATTATGACTAAAAGAATATGGCAGAATTGATGATATGTCTCTCATGAGATGAAGTTACAAAAGACACTGCAGCTTCTCTTTTGCTTGGCCATATATTCTCTCTCTGTCTCTGTCTCTCTCTCTTATAATTTACTCTGGACACAGCCAGATACCCTGTTCTAAGCAGCTGCACGGAGACAGGCTCAAATAGCCAACTACTGAGGACACCAGTCAACAGCCATATGAGTGAGTTTGGAAGTAAGTCTTCCAGTCCCAGTCAAATCTTCCAGTCCCAGGTGAATAAACTCAACCTCTTGAAAGATTCTGTTATGGTTTGGATTGTGGTGTCTCCAAAAAGTTCATGTGTGAGTCAATGGAACAACATTCAGAGGTGAAATGATTTTAGCTTATGAGAGTTGTGACCTAATCAGTGAATTAACCCACTGATACAGATTAACTGCGTGGCAACGGTAGGTAGACAGGGTGTGGCTGGAGGAAGTGGGTCACGGGGGGCTTGCATTTTGCTTTTACATTTCATTCCTGGTGAGCAGAGCTCTGTTTCTGTTTTCTTTTGCCATGTCCTAAGCTGCTATCCTTTGCCATGATTTTCTGCCTCACCTTGGGACCAGAGCTGTGGAACCCATGAATCAAAATAAACTCTTCCTCCTCTGCATTGTTCTTGTCAGGTCTTTTGGTAACAGGAATGAAAAAGATAACTAATGCCAACTCTGAGCCAGAACCACCCTCTGAGCCATTCCTAAATACCTGGCCCTCAGAAACCATGTGAGATAATGAATATTTGTTGTTTAAAATGATACGTTTTGGGTAGAAATTTTAAGCAGCAATAGATAACTAACCCAGTTAAAGTCAGGATTTCATGTCTTATTCATACCCCTAAAGATTTCACTTCTTTAAACCAACCACCATGAATGGGATGAATTCAACACATGAATTCCAGGAGATCTTTAGACCATAGCAGCTTGCACTTGGAATTATAAGTTATAAGGAATTATCTGTAGTTCTCTAATTAAGTTTATTAAGTCGTGTGTGCCTATAAGGTTTTGATGAACTCAAGTTCTGCATGAGTTTCTCAAAACCCTTATAAGCACACACACTTTTGTACACACTGGTCTTTTTGCCTAAATACTCTAACTTTCCCTACTTATTCCAACTATATCCCTATCTTCTAGGCGAATCAACTTGATTGATGTTCAGAGAGAGGTTCGGACTAGGTGCCATGGGAGGAACACTCCATCCTACCTGGTGGTTGAAGGAAGTTTAGATGGAGCTAAGTCTTAAGGAAAGAGCAAGAGTGAGCCAGGTGAAGAAGGTGAAAGATGCTCTAGGCAGATGGTTAGAAGAGGCCAAAGCTGGTTGGAAGTCTACAACTATATGATGAGGGTTGCAAGGATCAGACTTGGAAGAGAAAAAAGAGCTCTAAGCGAAGAGGTAACACAGTGGAAGGAAACAAATCTCTATTGGGAAATGAACTCTAGGGGAAAATGGGAAGGAACTGGTCAGGAAGTGAGTTACAAATTATGGTAAGAAGTGTGAACTAAATAGTGCCTCTCAAACTCTAGTGCATATTACTATTTATTACTAAGAAAATACTTTTAACTAGTAATGACATATAAGATTTAATTTCTTAAGTCAGAGCTCCACAAACTAAGGGTCTGAGTATAAATATTTGAGAGCCTCAGGCTGGGAGATGGATACATACCCTTTGGTGAAGACTATAAACAATTCCCTAACTGCCACAAAACCTCATCATAAATTATCAGTATTGCTTCCCTTTATCCATATTTGTTCAATCCTCTAAGAATTCTAACATTTTATCAGTCACATTTTCATCCTGTAAAAACTTGTTGCCTTTCCATTGAAATGCTCGGTAATTATATCATACTCATAGTCAGGGAGTATGGAAGCAAGACAACTCACCAATCAGAAATCTAAGTTCTGCATGAGGTCTTTCCATGATCTTAAAGCCCATGAACAGTTCACTGATACTCTAGCACAAGGTTGTTTTTTTTGTTTGTTTGTTTTGTTTTTGTTGTTTATGTAGTGAAATGGCTAATTTTATCCTTCAATTATTTCAATAATTTCAATATTCTCAGGCAGATGACATTAGAATAAAGGAATTAATCAAAACTAATTGGTTTGGCCCACTTATGATCAATTATAATAAGAAAATGTTCACCTTTGGGTATATGAGAAACCAGATTGGAGATCCTGGATGGAATGGTTCATGTCTCAAGGTTTTCTTTTGAGAGAATATAACCCTCCACTTTGCACCCCATGCAGGTTATTAGCTGATCCATTCTTATTCGTTATGTCTCAGTGGAGAGTTTCTCCTGATTATTCAAAAAATTTAACCCAACTCCCACAGTTGATCTGTTCCCATTAACTGTTGCTTTCTTCATAGGCATTATGATGATTTGTCACTGTCTTATCCCTGTTGACCTCACTGGATCCTGAACTTCATGGAAGCAGAGACCAAGTGTGCTGTAGGTCCATTGCCCTGCTCATAGAAAATGCTTCTTCAGGGTTGATGAATGTGTGGATATATAAATTCTATTGGGGGAAAAACCACTCAGGGGCTCATCCTCTCCTAGGAATGATCTTAGCACAAAATTTTCATTAAATTTTTTTCATGAGCTCTTTCCCCAAAATGTGGTAAGTATGTAGAAAACATTTTAAAGAATATTGTTTTTAATTTATAGTTTAAAAAGCAAGCTGACCTAATTGTTTTTTAAGAGAGAAATGCCTAATTTAGATCTGGGAAGACATATATAAGAATCCTGTTTAAAAAAAAAAAATCATCCAATGCCAAAATGTGAAGGAGCTCCCCTAGCCAAAGATGGAACTATTTGAGCATGAACAAGAACAATTATTGTAAAGAATTAAAACAATTATGTTGAAATCCATGAGTTCAAAATGTTATTTAAAACTGATTATCTTTGGGGTTTCCCATGGAACCAACTCATTGTTCTAAAAATTGTCAAATTAGGGAAGATTTATCCTGTGTTTCCTGTGCTAGCTGTATTTCAAGTTAACAAAAGACTTGGAGAGAGAAAATTCTTCTCCATAGACAATTAAAAAAAAATTAGTGCAGAAGGAAGGACAAAATTAGAAAAACAACAGTTTTGTAACTCCTAATGAAATAATGGATTTAGGAAACACTCATGAATGTTAAAAACTATTTTTTGAATTGCTGATGGGGTAGCTTACAATGCTTAAGTGAGACTGATGATACCTGAACTTCTGATCAATCTTAACGTCACTAAAAGTGATATAATCCGACATTAATGTCTCCAGTATCATGTACATCAAATCTCTCATCTAGGAAGTATTCTTTGTTTCTTTGAAAAAAAATAAAGAAAGAAAGAAAAGTGAATCTGCATTTAATCAAACCTCTAGAACTAACCATCACTTTAAATGACACTTTGAAGTTACAGTCAGTCATGAGGGAAATTCTATAGGACAAACGAACGACCCAAATCCTTCAATAAATAAATATCAATTTAAAAAGTAAGTGGGGGTGAACTTTTCTATGTTAAAAGAGGTTTAAGTGGCAAATAAACCACATTTAACATGTGACATTGCTCAATCCTGTTTTAAATAAACAATCTACAAAAAGTGATTTTAGACAGCGGGAGGAAAATGAGCAATTATGGTATATAAAACTGGTTTTAACAAATTATTGTTAAATTTGTTAGGTGTAATAATAGTATTGTGTTAGAAAAGACTCTTGTTTTTGAATAGGTAATACTAAAAGAATTACTGGTAGAAAGATGATGTTTAGGATTCCTTTAAAATATTCTAAGAAAAAGAGAAGTGGAGGACATGAATGGCAAAATCTTGAAATAGGTTGAAGCCTTGTGTTAGTAGCAGCAGGGCCATTATTCTTAACTCTGCTTTGTTGTTTCTTTGAAAATGATCATGTTTAAAATTAAAAGCTGTTTTTTAATTTTTGAAATTGCCTTAGTGTAAAATGGACAAAAATACAAAAAAAGTCTATGAATTAAGAGAAAAATATTGAAATATAGTCCTATGAATTCACAATCCAGACCAAATCATGGAACTTTACCATTTCTATGTCACTGTTGTTCTCTTCCTTCCTTCTTCAACTTTCTCCCTTCGAGAGAATCACTATTCTGAATATTGTGTTATTATCTCCTTGTTTTTCTTTTTAGTTTTTAAAATTACTCACATACCTATTCTTACACAATACACTGATTAGTTATTTTTTGTTCTTGAACTTCATACAAGTAGAATCATGTTTCACATATTCTGTTGGCTTGTTTCTTTGAAATGATCCATATTGAATCTTTTGAAATGATCTACATTGATACTGTCAACTGTAGTTATTTATCTTTGCTGCTGTAGTGTTGCATTCACTGAAACCTTTTTATTATTCTACAGTTGCTGGGCTTTTGAGTTCTTTTCACTAATTATGAGTATTCCTGTGCATAGGAGAATCTCTTTAAAGTATAAAATTGGTAGTATATTCTAAAGTGATGGTCTTGCCTCCTTCCACATGCAAGCAAGAGTTTTCAAGAATTTCCCTTTTTCCATACCTTCACCTACTCTTTCTGCTTTCAGAATTCTTAATTTTTGCCAATCTGGTGGTCAGTCTAAAGTGGCTTTTTATTATTATTTTAATTTACATTTACCTTGTTACTAGTGAATTTTAACATATTTTCTATTTACCTTGTTACTAGTGAATTTTAACATCTTTTCATCTGTTTTCAGCCCACTTGTGCTTCCTTCTTTCTAAAATATGCATCCATTCTTTTAGTCTTATTCCAACAAGTTATCCTTTTTCTACTGAATCCGAAAAGAGAGGGAGAGAGAGAGAGAGAGAGAGTGTGTGTGTGTGTGTGTGTGTGTGTGTGTGTATTCTGTATTTTAAAATTTTGTAGCTATTTGCATTAAAATATTACCATTTTGTGTCTTTTTCCCCCTCACTGCCTTTATAGAATTCTTCTATGAATCAAGGTTCTTAATGTAATCAGAATTAACAGTCTTGGGGCTGGGATTGTAGCTCAGTTGAAAGTGCTTGCCTAGCACATGTGAGGCACTGGGTTCGATCCTTAGCACCACATAATAAGTAAGTAAGTAAATAAATAAATAAATAAAATAAAGTTATAAAAATTGATGAAAAAAATTTTAAGTTAACAATCTTGTACCATTATTTACCTTATTAGAAAAATCTTTTCCTACATCAAATACAAAAGCTGTTCTCTTATGTTGTGTTCCAATGGCTTCAAAGTTTTGTTTTCCACTCCTAGGTCTTTAATCCATCTGAACTCTCCTCTACCTTTAGTGTTTGTAGGGCAAGGCTTTGATTTCATTTTTATTCTCATGTGGATATCCAATTGACCAGAATCCTTCCTCAAAAAAATGCATTCTTTCCCTAGCGCTGTATCATACCAACTCAGTCAAAAATCAAGCATCAATATAAGAGCAGGTCTGCTTTTAGGCTCTCTACAATAGGCTCGATTTTCATCAATGGTGGGTGGGGGGAGACAGTAAGTAGAACAGTCTACATGTGGTAACTTCTCATTTTTCTTGAAACTAGACCTTCTAGTGATTGTTCTCAACTTCTCTCTCTTCCCTCTGTCACTCCTCTGAACCAGGGCTCCTAGTCTTCCTGGGTTCCTCAAACATCAGTTTTGTGTCAGTTCTCTTCTTGGAAACATTAAAGGATCTCAAGTTGAAACGATAAATGGAATTTTTTAAAACCTCTTCCTAGCTGGAGAGTGAACAGTTTCAATCTTCAGATTGACATCAACCTCAAGAGTGCCCATAATACAGCAGAAACTGAGTAAATACTAGTTTCTGAATAGCATTTCATATAAGTGAGAGGGGCATGGTTTGCCTTCTAGCATATCCCAAATGTTATTCCATGAACTACATTTATTTTGTTTTTGTCCAACATGTATGACCTAGATATTTGTCTAAATCACATAAAGATGATAAGGGTTTCACTTCACTGTTTCATCATAATTTAAAGGCATCTTTTTAAATCACACAAAAAATGTAACTGTTTAACAAAATCAATTTGAGTTATCCTGTGCTGTTAAGAAGTGACTCTAAGAAAACTAAAATGACAAAACAAAGTAATCAGGGTCTATTTAACAGCAAATAAAATTTTCATTGCATTTTATTAGCTGTGCAGGGACACAATTTGGGGATGTTTTCATACCTATCCTATTGTATGTTTTGGTATTATCTCTGTTTTTTGAGCTAGAATATAAAAGTCTTCTGCAGGCAACTTCAGGGACCAATTAACTCCATTAAATTATATCCAGTTATGTAGTGAACTGAACCACGGCTCGTCTGGGGCTGTCTAGAGCTGTGACAATTAGGAGATGGAGAGAGGCAGAAAGAGAGAGATTGATTTTATGTGTCACTGAAGCACACTGCAACAATATGCCAGCGTGACTTTCAAAATGGCCTTAAAATATTCCAAACTCAGGGAGTTCCCTTGCTCCTGAGTGGGAGTTGACAGACTGTCTGGCAGCATTAGAAAGAGACAGAGAAAAGCTGATGTCTATATTGTGTCCTCTAATAACATTCTGCGTCTTTGCGGCATCTCCCCCTTAGAAGGATCCGTCAATTTGTTGTTGGGAGAGAGAGAGAGAGAGAGAGAGAGAGAGAGAGAGAGAGAGAGAGAGAGAGAGAGAGAGAGAGAGAGAGAGAGAGAAGAGGGTGTGTGTGTGTGTGAGTGTGAGTGTGTGAGCTTTGTCTCCCCCTTGTGCGGGGGGCGTGATTTCACCTTTCACATCTGGGAAACGAAGGACACTAACCCTCCCAAGGTCACCTAGAAAATTAGTGTTGTGGCCCGATGCGGGGGTGGGAGCAACAGAACCCAGGTTACCTGACTCCAGTTTTGTAGTTCTGCACTAAATCATTTTCCTTCCCTTGTGAAAAAAAAAAAAAAAATCATTGGGCGGGGGTGAGGGGGGAAGTGAGAGATTAATCAGATTTTCTCTTTTCCCTTACCTCCCTTCCCCCTTAGGAAGATAAAAACTCAGGAAAGCAAAAGAGGTGCCCTCTCTGCAGTTCTTAATCTGGGTCCCCGCAAATCCAACTCCACTCCAACCACCCCACCCTGATACAAAGCGATCTTGGCTCCCAGGGCTCCAGGCTGTCCTACCAGAGGTGAGGAGTGGTTAAAACTCAGCCCTCACCTCCAGCGGGTCCCGGGCTCCGCGGCGCCCAGGCCCCGCCCCCGCCCGCCCTTCCCCCACGGCCTCCGCACGCCAGCCCCTCTCCCCTCTCCCCTTCGGGCGCACCCACCCCAGATGCCGCCTGGCACCGAGCGCAGCCGCCGCCGTCGCCGCAGCACTTTCCACTTGTATTGATCACCTCCCTGCTCTGCTCAGCCTGCTCGCCGGAGCGGAGCGCGGCCAGCGCGCCAGCCCTTGGCAGCTCCGGCGCAGTCGGGCTCCGGGAGGAAACTCCTTGGGAGCGCCCTGTCCGGGGTGCCCTCTGCGCTCTGCAGTGTCTTTCTCTCTGCCTGGGAGGAGGAGGAGGAGGAGGACGTCTGGTCCCGGCTGGGAGGTGGAGCAGCGGCAGCAGCAGCCGCCGAGGCAGCCGCCGCCGCCTCCGGAAAGGGAGAGGCAGGAGAGATCGAGACTTGGAAACCCCAAAGTGTTCGCGACCCTGCACGGCAGGCTCCCTTCCAGCTTCATGGGCAAAGTGTGGAAACAGCAGATGTACCCTCAATACGCCACCTACTACTACCCCCAGTATCTGCAAGCGAAGGTAAAGGGGCGCGGGGGGGAGGGTAGATGAGGAGGGGGCAGCGGGGGCGAGCTGCGAGCCCCCGCCGCCCCCCGGCGGAGTTGATGGAAGGTTGCTAACTATAGCGCTGGCCTGGGCAGAACCCGACTGCGCGCGGGGCGGCGGCTTCCCGGGGAGCCGATTGCGGGGATCGGGTTACAGAAAGCCGCGGGGGGGAGAGACTAGACAGGAAAGAGCCGCCAGCCCCTTCCTGGCCCGGGAGGCGGGGAGGGTCGCGGGCCCTAGCAGCGCCCCTTGTACAACGTTGGCTGGCCGGCGGCCAACGCTTGGGGCCCGCGGCAGGACCCGCTGGTGGCACATCTTCGACCCCTTCTCCAGGGCCTCGCCCTGCAAGCAGTAACTCTTGGCTTCCCTGGAGTGGTGCGGAGCCTCCCGCCCCCCAGGGACGCCCCTCTACCTCCCGCGCGCGCGTTGACTGGGGCTTGAGGGAGGGCCGGGACATTTTCCTCCCCGCCTCTGGCCCTGCGCGCCCGCCCCTCGCCTCTGATCTTTGTGCGGTGTGGCACTTCACCTGGTTACTGATTTCTACTTTTACGCTGGTGTTTTGGGCAGAAAAGTGGACAAAGTTCATTTAGCATTCATTGATGTCCCTTTTAATCTTGTCTGTAGCTTTTGCAAAGGAGGGACAATGGTCAGATTTCCGCGCAGTGAAAGAAATGACTTCGTTTTTATTTTTATTTTTCTCAACTACCCTATATGTTTACCCCAGATCGATTGCCAATGCTGCTATCTCAGAAGTTGACTCGGCACACTCTTAGGTAACACAGCTAATGACATGTAGCCGGGTAGATTGCTGCTAGCTTTCTAGGGACCCCGGGTACTTTGTTAATGGGCCTATCTTATTTTTCCAACAACAATTTGATGCCTCCTGAAATAAATTTTTAAAAATTACATGGGTCCACGAAGAGTGGAAATTTCACTGCTTTGGAAGCTTCTTCCACAATTTGGGAGGGCGGAAGTTGGATGCACCAGCGGCCTTCAGCCAGTATCATGTAGCCCAACTCCTGGTGCCCTTCTAGATCACAAAAGAATCAGGTATGGATGCAGTCACTGAACTTTCCATGGGAGATTGCAATCATGCCCTGCTAGCTGGCATTTGGGCATTTCTGGCCTGGTATTAAGAATCTCTGATTCAACCTTGATAAGCTTTTCTTTCTTATGCCGTGTGTGGTCCCGCTGTCATGCACCTCCAACATGACCCTGTATTTTTGTCCATGTAAAAAAAGGACATTTGTCAGCAAGATCGAAATTTCTTAGCACTGGTGGGCCACACTTTCATTCCCTCCCAATTCCTTGGGTTACCAGAGAGCAGTAAGATGGAAGCAGCAAGGATACCCCGATATTCATTTCTCTGTAGTTCTCATGTAATTGTTTTCAAGAACTTGAGGGAGATGCTAGTTTTTTTTTTGTTAGCTACAATGTAGCTGTTCAAAGAAATTTTGTAGTGTAATCAATGCTCCACCTTTTAGACACGTTATATATTTAATGAACTTGTTTAAATTATGCAGTATTGGGTGCCTAAAGGACAGCCTATTCAACACTTAAGTCTATGAATAATAAATACATACACTCAGGTGAGGAAGAAAAAGAGCTATGTTACTACTGGCACATTTACCTTAGTAATTTTTATGTACCATTAGTAAGTTAGAAACCAAGTATATAACATTTAATATAGCTAATGCAATGCCATTTGGCTCCCCCACCCCACCCCCTGTAAATAATTGAAGAGAGAGACAAACGGCAAGAGCCTGCTCTAGTAATTAGGGTCGGATCCCAGAAAGCTTTAGGGCCCATTTTCTGAAAGTGTGCTTCCTGCATAAAGCATTTAATATTGATTTGTGTTACGGTAAATGACATTCTCAAAACATTTTTTTTTTGCTGTTTCAACTATGAAATCTGAAATCTGGTTACTCTGAATTTCTTTGTTTCAGGAGAAAGGTACACATCCTCACTTGACCTATATAATGTGGTATTAAAGTTTGGTAATTAAATCTAAATTCCCTATTGTAAAGATATCTTGATTATCTCAGGAAAATGAAAAATTATCAGATGCAGATTTTAGATAAGAAGAATTTAGAACAAATAGCCCCCCTTTTTTTCTCCTTTACATATGTTTTGTTAATGTGGTAATAGTGTGAGTCAGTAAAAAATGTAGACTTAATAACTAGTGTTGCCTTATCTACCTAAAGAGTAAAATCTGCTGTCAGCTGTGAGGATGCTTGGCTGTATGTGTGTTTTAACCTTCCTGAAGGAAGGGATAGAAAATATCACTCTGTTTGAAGTACGCTGATATGTTTGTTAACCCCAGCTGTTTTGAAACTTCTGTTTGGAAACTATATCAAAAACAGAAGAATGGTGTAGTCATTTAAAAAGTGATTTTGACTTGTGATCAAGAGACAGATGTGATTTTCTGGAATCAAGAAGGAATAAATGGCTGTGATTTATTTCAACAGAGAAATAGATGATACCAATTAAAATGGCATTTTAAAATGATTTTTATTACCATATTTTTAAAAAAGTTATATATGCCAAACTCCTCTTCTTATGTTGATGATCCAATCAGATTATGTTTTGGCAAATTTGTGTGGTAATTTTTCCCATAAAAACATACTAGTTACTTCAACATTTTATGCAAATATTTATCGGGCTATAATAGGGCACATGACCATGTTGTTTTGCTTTGTGCTTTGACAGAAAAAAAATCATCAGAAAAAAGAATACATATGTACTAAGTATAAAGTAAATTTGAGAGTGTTATGGAAGGGCAGGACATGGATGGAAACAAAGAAGATTATGTAATTTTCATAATATGTTAGTGAAGAGTAGCATAGATTTCAAGTAACCTGATTTTTACACACTGTTGGATTTTTTTTTTTTTTTTATTTCTCAGGCAGGATGGTCTTATCACAGCAGGTACTCTTTATCACCTGACACATTCATTCTGAAATGTATTTTGATGTAACTTTGTAAACAAAAGCACATTATTGTTCTAAAGGATTAAAGTGACATGCTGTATTATAAAAATATAAATTCAATGTCCACTTCTCAGCTGCACAGAAAACAATTGGCAGTTAACATTTTTAACTTAAATATTTGTGGGTACACATTTTCAACCAATGACTATACAAATTTTCACTTATTGTAAAGGCAACCCTTGAATTATGGTGTTTATTTGAAAGTACTACCACATATGTCACTGCCAAGTTGTGTATGCAAATATTTATCAGGATTGAAATACTTATTCTATATCTTTTGAAGAAAGGAAAGTACAAAATTTCATTTACATGGTTAGTTTGATATTTTGTACCAGCTAATAGCAATTTGACACATTTATAGTTTTCATTCATATAGTTAGAAAAATATATTTCTCTTAACTATATTAGAAGTTTGATTACATTTTTAAGTATATAGCAAGATTGATTTCTTTGTATAGGTATATGCTGAAGAGCATTTCTGAACTTAACCTTAAAATCTGATAAAACAATACATGATATAATTCGGGATTTCATTAGTAAGGGATACTAGAACAAAACAGTTTCTCAATTGAAGTTTTATAGGTATTTACCATTTTGTTGAATTCCTTAACTTTTACTTATTGTAACCAAATGAATATTGTATCAACAGTATTCTTCTGTAGAAGATTAGGAATCATGATTTGATACATAAAGCTGAGTAAGAAAGTACATTGAAAGTACAAATGTATAAGAACTGGGGTGTTTTGTGTCTTAAGATGTAACCATATTTTAGAGGTGGATAAAGATTGCTTAAACATATCAATTTAGTAGTGTAATATTTTACACTGATAAATCAACTTAATTTCCTTAGTTAGGGATATTGTGTCTGTTTGAAAGTTGTGTCAGAAGACTCAACGTCATGGAAATGTTAAAAAAGAAGATGCATTATAATGCAACACTGTAGTACCCTTCCTTTCTAGTAGTTTTCTTTTGGATTTCCCATTCTACTATTTTATATATTTTTTTTCTATGTTGGTAGTCAAACTTTATGCTAATAGAAGGAAATAGGAAGAGATATATAAAGAGAAGTAGGAAAGCATTTAATCTTTCAATATCAGTATAGCTAGATGTACCTTACATTTTTTGTCAATCTAGACTTTGAATTTAAATTCAACGGTGGGCAATTTCCATGTAAAACAATTTCAAGAAAATACTTTTTAAAAAACTTGACTGATAATTGTTCTAATTTTGTATTTTGCTTATTGCTTTATAAAACTTTAAATTTATCCTAGCTTACTTAACAGGTACAGAAATTTCAGTCACCGGTCTTTTTTGTAAAGACAAACAGTTTTTCCTTTAGTTTTTACTAAAAAGGAAGTTGAAAGGAAAGAAAATTATTATTTTTTAAATTTAGGTAATCAATAAAAATCACATGAAAAAAAATCTAGAATGGAAAGATAAGTGCTCAGGAAAAATGAAATGAATACTTAAAATTAATTCATTCTTTCTAAAGAGGAAGGATTTCTTATCTAGTTTATTTCATGTTGTTTGATTCACTTAAGTTCATCTTTTCCAAGCATGGTCTTGCAACCCCATTGCCTCTCTTCACAAGATGTGAATACCTCCCTTGTTCCTGCCTAGTTCCTGAAACAGTAGGTACTAAATAAATACTTGTTAATGAACATTACTCAGAAAAAAAAATGCATGCAGATTTACCTTAGGCCCAAATCTACAAATATAATAATGTAGTCTAATTTTCTAATGAAATCTCAATATAGTTTAATTTATGTTTTGATTCATTTTGTTTGTGTAGCAAAACTTTTCAAATGTTTTATGAATTGAGTAAAATCCCTACAACGAATCACATATTGACTTGTTAAAGCTTAATTGATAGAGTCAAAGTGCTTTTCTGTGCAGTCGTCATTAAATATATGGATGCCAGGGGCTGGAGTTGTGGCTCAGAGGTAGAGCGGTCGCCTAGCATGCGTGAAGCACTGGGTTCGATCCTCAGCACCACATAAAAATAAAATAAAGATATTGTGTCCACGTATAACTAGAAAATAAATATATAAAAAATAATACTAGATGCCAGAGAAAATCTCATTGTAGTATTTTGACTGGGAAAATATCGCAAACAATGAATTAGTTGATTCAGCCTATCTATTCTCCTTATGACTATCCCAGCTTCTCTGCCAACACTGCCCAAATTTTCTGCTTAATTTTTCAGAATATTTCTTTCTTTTTTTGGGGGGGGGGCTATATTTCAGACATAGTAAAAACATTTATTCATTTAATGATTAATAACTAAAATATTAACTAGAGTTGAGATGTTAAGGAGTATATAGTTATCTCTCAGTTACTGACTGATACATAACCCTAAACTTGACATTGGACCATCTAATTCTTGGGAGAATACAGTTTCTATCCCATTCAGTGTAATATTAGAGGACTAAGCAGGAATATATCAAGTTGCTCTTAAGTGAGAGTGTTTTTATTTAACATGAAATGGCTAATTTTAAAGACAACATAGTAATGATATTTCTGTTATTTAAAGACAGCTCCATAATATTTGGTATGAATCAAACCAGATATTCAAAAATTAAACATTGGGGTTTAGGGATGTTATTTGGGAAGAATTCAAAATGTTCTGGTTTCTTTGCTATATCTTTTTAATGAATAAATAGTAAAACCTGGTAGAACTTGGCTGTGTCTCTCCAGAGGCAGCCCTTGGCTGATACAGTTTCAGGGCTAGGGGTCTGGCCAGGCGATGCACGGCACAGTGTCTTCTTGGAACCATGTGTATCAAATACATGTACAAATTTGAGCCCACACACAAATTTGATAATAGAAACTAAACATTTCTTAATCCAATAGATATGAGGGGGAACGAAAAGGGCTAAGGGGCTAGTGACAGCTAAGCCAACGATAAACTGAACATATATCTCCCCTAATCTAATTCCTTATTTTTGCTTAATATATCTGGTCTCCTTAACATAATTATATGAATATTTTAATTTTTCAAACAAGTGCTGGAAAATAAGTGTGTCAAAGTGATGAGAGAGAAACGAAAAGGAGATGGCAAAATCAACATCTAGATCAGCTAGGAGAGCAAATGTATAATATGGAGATTGTCATTCTCCCTCCATTTGCTTTTAAGCCTGTTCTCAAATGGATGCATGTCATTTTAGAAGATGAAGAATAAGTACAGTCTTCTTGATGATGAATATGAAAATCTCTATTCTAAAAGATTGTATGCTAATATGAAGTTAACTTGTTTATAAATCTGGCCCAGTAAGCATGGAAAACCATCCACAGGTGAATGATGTCCTACGTTGGCCAGAATGTCTATATTCTTGAATTAGGTTAACTTTTAAGATGGTAGCTTATGAAAAAATTGCTGAGGCTCATGAAAAGCTAAAAACACTTGCCAATCAATTGTTGTGTTGCAGGGCCCCAGTGCAACATTCCTTGCACTTAACATTGGGAAAGGTTTGGAGGTAGAGTATCTGGTTCCTGCTTTCCAGCACTTCACAAAGTGCCAGGGAAGACAGAATAGGCACAGTACAAGAAATAAATGAAGAATATTTACAAAGTAGTATAGGCAGGAGGCAGCATATCAGCCAAAGGTCTGAGTGACAGAGAAGGCACTAAGATGTATGTGGGATTAAAAACTGCCACGCATTTTGTGAGGAAAAAGTGAAGTGCTGATAAAAGCTACAGTGAACCAGGGAATTTTAGAGAGAAACCAAGCTTTAAATAAATGAATGAAAATGTCTTGAATTGATCATCAACATTGTTTTGTCTTGTTGCTTTATAATTCTCTTGAGAGTACTTAGAATTTTTAAAGAATAACATATTTAGCACTTTGTGTTTACTCCTTCCCTTAACATTTTCTTCTTTAATTACCTTATTTTATATTATTTCTAGTTTTATGCTTACCAATGTGCTGTTAAGCCAACCTATTAAGGTTGTGACAGGCTGGTAATGTAATCCTTCAATGATGACATAATAGGTATATATAAATGTTACTTTTATTATTTTGAGCCATTTGAAATGGTGTTTGTTTCTCCTAACTCATTAGTCTTGCTTATAGCAAAGGGGAAAAAATAAGTTTGGAGTTTTAAATGCTTCTAATTTGATCATTGCCTGTAGTCTACACACTGATGTTGTGTAATGTGAGCAATTTTTTCAGAAGAGATTTTAAAAATTATTCTTGATTTTTTGTGGACACCTCTGTATCTGATCATTAACTAATTTTAATTCTTTTAAAATAAGTTGTTATTTTAAAGCAAAAAAAAAAAAAACAAGTGCTTTAAGACTCATATTGTCCTCTACTTGGCCTCAGTGGGGAACCCAGGACTTACCCCTCTGACTGCCCTTTGAACATGTGCTATGCAGTTGGGCTCCTGGGTCCCAGACAAACAGTGATTTCAGGGAAAGGTCTTGTGCAACAAAATGAGATCATGTCATAGATGTCATAAATAATTTTCACTGGTCTTGAAGGAAAAAAGTATCACCTTCCCAGCTCTGCAAGCATGGACCCATTTCATAAAATACCAGTTATGTTTTTACATGAATTAAAAAGTTAAGTATTTAGAATAGCAGAATTAAATGGACACCATCATGGAACATTGTGCTCTTAGCCTGAGTTTCTTGGATGAAAATTAAAGTTGCAAAAAAAATGAATTTTATTTTATAAGCTTATATCAATAGTATCCTCATAAAACACTACCATTCCCTCTGTTGAATACGTGTTAATCACAGTGTTTTTGAGTTGCAGTTGGGGGTTTATTTGTACTCAGAATCCTCTAAACCCCCCTTTACCCATAGAATCACAAGAGGAAATATTTTCACAGTTTGTATAACAAAGTCTCAGGTAAATTATTTGGTTATATGGAAAAGCAAATTTTATTAGAAATTTATAATACCATAAAGTTTACTTTTGTCATTCTTTTTTATTTTTTTCTTTGTCAATAGACCTTATTTTATTTATTGATATGTGATGCTGAGTATGGAACCCAGTGCCTCACCTATGCTAGGCAAGCCTTCTGCCACTGAGCCACAACCCCAGCCCTACTTTTCTCATTCTTAACAATAAACAGGCTTTTGATGAATGCAGACATTTATGGAAAAAAATATGCCAGAAAAATTTATTTTCAAGTCATTATCTGAAATATTCCCAAGGCCCTCTCTACTTCCTACAAAGCAAAGCTCTGATTCATTTCATTGTTTTAAAAATGAAAGTCTTAAAAAAAAGGTTTCTAATTTTATTTTCTTTTTTGATTTCATTCCATATGATCACTTGAATACTTTTATTTAAAAAATAAATAACATCATAAAAAGAATTGACTATCAAAAAAGTAGCTAACGTTTTTCTCATTCTCTATGTGATTGGTTCAGTGATTGGATACCTTAACTTACAATTGAGTTATGTTTTTAATAAGTTTTCTTCTATACAGTTCACTTGTCAGTTGGCTGTTTAGAACATGAAAACATTTCATATATACATTGTTAATGATAGAGTTTCCAGCCAACCCATAAGAGCCTCTAAAAGTAATTCACTTTGTAATTCACATATAGTTCTACTCATCCAACCACAGAAACAAATAACTTACCAGAAGATGTTTCTTGGAGAAGAGGGTGAGAGCTAGAATTCCAAGAATTTGTCTTTGCCCTCTTTAGACAAGTGGGAAGACAGTGTCTCTGTGCAGTTTCTTTCTTTTTTTTTTAATATTTATTTTTTAGTTGTAGTTGGACACAATACCTTTATTTTATTTATTTTCATGCGGTGCTGAGGATCAAACCCAGGGCTTCGAATGTGCTAGGTGAAAGAGCTACCACTGAGCCATAACCCCAGCCGCACCTCTGTGCAGTTTCTAAACTGGGCTTTGAGTTTTTTAGCACTGAAGAAGGGGTTGCTAGAAAGCAGGAAGCATGGCTCAAGATGTCACAGGAGTCAGGGATTTGCAAAACCTGCTTTTGGCCCTGGAGTTTCCACCAAGGGTCAGGACCTAGAAGCCCTCCTTACTCCTAGACTAGCTCCTCACTCATCTGTTTTCTATTCTAGTGCTGGCTTCAGAGATAATCTTATTTCCTTCCCCCAATCCCCCCCAACTAAGGGTTGCTAGGAGTGCTTTTCTCTGGCTAGATGCTTATAGCCTCATAGCTGCTCCTTGCTCTTCTCCAGCCCTGAATCAAGCAAACATCTCTCCTGGCTGGCAACCAGAAGGAAACAAAAAGACAAAGTCAAAACTGTGCACTTCTATCCCTTCTCTTTTCTTCCCCCTGGTCCACTGATAGTTCATAATTCCTAGGCACTCCCAACCTCTTGAGAATTGAATGATGGCACATATTTTCCATTCACCTCCATTTTTTTTTACCTAGAATTAGCATGTGGAGCACAGATGATGAAACCTACCCTGGAAGAAAAACACAGATGGTATATATCAGTCTATGTTGAAGAGGATTCCTTGTTATTTTGTTTCTGGATTGTGGGTCAACAGATTCTCAGGTGAAGAACTGGACAGGATCCAATGGCCTACCAAGTAGGAAGTTCATGGCCCTGTCCAGCAAGGGTTTGACCAGTCTGAAAGGGTTTCTTTCCTACTTTGTCCCCTCTCCTGCCTCCAGCTTTTCATCTTAAACTCTTAAGAGTTGGTCCACCCTGGTCTTGCTTTTGATCAGTAATGGGTGTGTGTGCCTGTGATAGATCCACTGGAGTGGGCTACTCCCACTTGATATGCCCCATTCAGGGACCAAGTATATCTGACTTAATCTGGTTAAAAGTTCTTTCCTATCTCTTAACGCTACAGATTATGATTAAAAATGTGCCTACTACAATTGCCATTTTGAATTGGATTTTGAATCTGATTCCTTACCCAATATTACATGGAAATTTTAAATAAAAATTTATTTGCTAATATGTGTGTTATGGAAGCACAGACATGATGGAGTTCTTTGAAGAAGTGTATATAATTATCATAATAGAAAGTATTTTGATGAGATCCTAATTTAAATATAAATATTCCGATAAAAAGCTATTTACATTTTTTGCTAACCCATACTAAATTCAAACTCACTTTCCTTTATCTTGAACATTCCACTATTCTTTTAAAAAAATAATGAAGGAATTGTGTGTGTGTGTGTGTGCGCGCATGTGTTTTAATAATTTGCAAAAGATGAGAAAAAGATGTGTTTCTTACATGGCAATAGTTTCTCAGATTTAAATTTTTAATACCAGAAATCTTAAACATTAATTTTGATTGCTTTTTTAATTTAAGAATAGATTGCTTTTTAACATACAGATTGGGTGATAGCTGTTATTCCTACTCCTCGGTCTCTGTCACAAAATTCAAATCCATGTTTCAGGAGTACAGGATGTTCCTCCGTGCACATCCTCTGAGCCTTCAGAATTTGATTTGACTGTGCGGTCTGAGATAGCATGTTCAGATAAGTGCTCTCTGATAGTCATCTGTGTGTCTGGGCCCTAATGAACATCTGCTTTCTAGGGCGCCACAACATCACCTTTCTTTGTTTCCTCTTCCTTTGCTTCTTTGATTTGAATCTTGTTAAACCCTGCAAATGGGGTCAGTTTTGTTTGTTTTTCAGTATGTAAATCCTCCTATCTCCCTTTTTTTTGGGGGGGGGGATGAAGACAGATATTTTAAATATGAATGAATGCCCTGGGAATTGAAAAAGAGACTGCAGAAAGCCACAGCTACAGTTCTCTTTAACAACTCAGACATATTATATAGAAATCTTCTAGTTGAGATCATATAGATGGAATTACCAGGCCAATTTAATTAAATTCAACACACACCTGCTGAGCAGGCATTGTATTAGGCCCTGGAACATGCAAATATGTAATTAAGACATAGTTTATACCACCTTGGAGCACAGTGGGATTTTAGTTTTTGTTTGAATTTTGAATTAAAATCGAATATACATGCAATATGATGAAAAATTCAAAATATATAGTTTTATATACTCATGTTAACAGTCATCCAGGTGACAATGTAACATTTCCAGCTCTCAGTAAGCACTTCCTTTGTACCCACCAAAGGTAACTAACTTTGATGTATCTTTGTAGATTGGTTTTGCTTATTTTTGCACTTCATAAAAATGAAATCATATTTTGTGTCAGGCTTTTGTGTCTGGCTTCTTTAACTCATCATTATTTTGGTTAGATTCATTGAAGATACTATGCATATAGTTTTTTTTTTTTAATGCTAGATAGTATTCCATCACATAATATAACTTCATTTATTTGCCTGTTGTATTATTAATGGTCATTTGAATTATTTCAAATTTTGGCTATTATGAATAAAATTGCTATAATTGTTTTTGTTCATATCATGTGTTCAACATATACATTAGTCCTAAGAATGGAATTTGTAGGTTGTAGTATATATGTATTTTCAGCTTTGGTAGCAATTACCAGTTTTATACTCCTGCTAGCAAAGCAGAGAAATCTGTTTTCATCTCAGTCTTTTTAATTTTAGCTCTTCTAGTCGGAGGTATCTTATGGTTTTAGTTTGTATTTCCCTGATGATTAGTGATGAGTACTCCCCCCCCCCCTTTTCTCTATGACAGAGATTTGCTGTGTTGACTAGCAGGCTTTGAACTCCTGGGCTCAAGCAACACTCCCACTCCAGTACTGGGATTAGGCACTAGCCACCAAGCTAGGCTTACCCTTTTTCATATGTTCTTTGGCCAATTAGTATACTCTTGTGAAATCTATTTCAAGTTCTTTGCTCACTTTTTAAAAATAACAATCTCATACCACACAATGCAGTGTTTGGCTCACTTTTTAAAATTTTTTAAAAATTGTTTTGTGTGTTTTTACATATATTCTGGATGTTATATCCTTTATCAGACATAGGTATGAGATTATCCCTCAATTCTCCCTTTCATTGTATGATTGAAATATTTTAAATATAATTTCTTCATTTTAGTGCAGTCCAATTTTTTGATATTTTATGATCACAAATTTTTGTGTCTGTTAAGGAAATCTTGGCTTACTTTAAGACCATGAAATAGTTTTCTACATTTTGTACTAGAAGCTGCATTTTATACTTCACATTTAGGTTTGCAGTTCTTTTCTAATTATTTTTTTTGTGTGTGTTTAGTGAGAATAGGGTCAATATTTTTTCCCTGTGTGAATATCTAACCCAGAAGCATTTATCCAAAGAAGTTTCCCTGTTTGAATTTCAGTGTCAACCTTGCTGTGAATCAGGTGACCATACTGGTGTGGTTCTTGGTCTGGATTCTTGTTTTGTTTCAAGTTTAGTCTTTGCCAATGCCACATTGTCTCAATCACTTTTGCAATTCAGTAAGTGCATATTCTTTACAGTGGTCTTAACCATTCTAGGTCTTTTGCATTTCCTTATAAATTTTACTATCAGCTTGTCAATTTCCATAAAAAGGAATCTGCTAGGATTTTTTTCAGAATGATATTAAATCTTTGGGAGAATTAATATCTTAACACTGATGTGTCTTCCAAACTATAAGTGTGATATATCTTTAATTATTTATGAACTTAACACTTTTAAGTAATTAATAATAAATACAAGGGAAAGTTCCTATTGTTTTTAAATAAATCCAATAATTTTCTTAAGTTCTGTCGTATGATAATTGACATAGACTCAGAAGAAAACAAATTCTTTTGAAGAGAGAGAATATTTATTATTAGAGATCAAAATTAATTTTCAAAAGTAGCTTGCCACTGAAACTTACCCTTTAAGAACAGATGACATTCTTTTTGATTTTTCTTGAATGCATCTCCAAATATAACTGTTTTTCCTTTATACTCTTTATTCTCTCTTTGAGGCTTTGTTTATTTGATGTTGTTGTGACACTCTATTGCCCTGTCTTATATACTTATAAGCATAATAATAAATTGAACTAAATTAGTTTTGCTTGGAGAATTTTCTGACATCCCTTATGATTTTTTAATATGCCTCTGATATTGTAAACACAAAGATTGGGAATTTCCACTTAGATATTAACTTCTAAGCAACAGAGCAAGCTGCTCTCTGGGTTTCAGTTCCTTCAAAACTTTTCTTAGATGTTCCAAAAATCTTATATATAAGTATTTTTTTTCTCGTTTTATATTTAAAGTTTTAAGCTTTGATTACTGCCATATTCAGCCAGCCAAAAACAACTGCATAGTAGAACCTTCAAAGCTTATTAGTTCTAGCAAGGCTGGCTTAGGTTGAGTAGGTGGTTGAATTGACTTCTGAAGTTCCTTTCAACTCTACATTTTATGATTCTGGGAATTTATAACATCCAGGAAACACAGTGTTAGAATTGGAAGACACTTGAAGATCATCTAGTCTGGGTACTCCTTTTACAGATGAGGAAAGCTACCCAGAGCAAAGAGACAGAAGCAGAGCCCTTGAGTGGCAGAGAGAGAGGGAAAGTGGCTGGAGGGCCAGCTCTGCTGAGGCCAGGGCCTGCCCTCACCATGACTGGTCAGTGCCACAGCCTGCAGATAAAGAAGGAGGCAGATCACACCTGAACTTCAGCACCACCAGGAGAAACTGGTTACCAGGTTGTATGGGGTGTGTGGGGGCCAGCGGTGTCAACAGGACTCAGTAGTGGTCACTCCATCTGAGATCATCCTTCAGTGAGGGTGGGCCAGCCTCCCACACTGCCTTCTCCACTAGCCTGGCTGCTTCTCCTGGCTCACCAAAACCAGGTCCCCAGCTGCCTCTGCTTTATTTCCATGTTTCTAACCCTTGCAGATTAGCCGGATCGCCCCTAGTGGGCAGAGAACCTGCCCAGCCTCCATCGCTCCTGGCCTATTCATAGCCTTGTTCTATTTCTAGATTCTTCCTTTACCACATTTAAAAAAAATAAGAGTTTTTTTTTTTGTAGTTGTAGGTGGACAGAATGCTTTTATTTTATTTGTTTATTTTTATGTGGCGCTGAGGATTGAACCCAGTGCCTCATGCATGCTAGGCAAGCGCTCTACCCCTGAGCCCCAGCCCCAGACCCCTTTACCACATTTTTAAGGGACACTGTTTTCATGGCCCTGGATCTGGGGCTAAAATGATCAACATTTCAGCAAACCTGGAACTTTTCCACGCTAGCCGGGTAGACTTCTGACTACTTCATTCTTGGTAAACTTGGTAAAGTTAATTCCTGCTAATTAACCTGCTGTAACCTATTAGGTTTTTGGTTGTTGTTGAACCACCAAAAAAACCAATAAGCCCCTGATTAAACCCCTCTGCCTGTTGAAGTCAGCTGTCTTGTTTACTATCTTGATGGGATCCACCTTGTTTCTAAGTTGGCTGCTACATGCTTGTTTCTGGTGTTTTCCTGAGATACTTGAACATTGTTTCAGATTGGCAGCCTTTGGCACTCATCTTGCAAACAGACTTCAGGAGTTCTGTTGTGGCCAATGGTGTGGATAGCCTTAGAAAGACAAAATGCACACTAGGTGGTCAATAAGCCCATGGTAGATTTGAGCATAGCTTTTTTTCTGGTGCTGTTTGAATCATATACTTATTAAGCTCATGAGCTGCAATTGTCATGATTGGCTGTGTGCCATGCATTAGGGAAATCAAATACAGAAGAAATTGGGATATATTAAGCAAATAAGAGAGACTGATTTTTCCACAATTCACAAAAAAGATTCACCAGTGAAAATGCCTCCTTAGCTCATTTCCATGTTTCAAAGATTATTACAGGTCACTAACTTGTTGACAGAAAGTATAATTTAAAGTTAAGCCATCAGGAACCATGGCTTATTAAAGGTTAATTAGATATTAAGAAAAATGGTTTGTGGAAGAATTTCCTAAGTTCGTTGGAAAGGGTGAGTTTATTTTATCATATTTGAATTACACCCAACTCCTTAGGGTTGCATGATTGGGTAAAAGCAAGATACAACAGTAACTAGCTTTGTTTGTTTTGCTTTTATTTCTCATTGTTTCAAGGGTCCTTTGCTCTGGTTGGTTCCATCTTTTCTTTCTTCCTAGAGGTGTATGTGACCCTAACTGGTGAACTCTGCAAAATGTGGGATACACAGAAAGAATTGATGGAAAGGACTGTTGGGCAGTGTAAAATCATGTTACCTGTAGTGAAACAAGTAGTGTGTGGACCATTATTGCTTGACAAGTGTGATAGTTAGGAGGCTTCCAGAAAGGTGGTACCACATGGAAAGACATGGCTTGGTAGAGAGCACAGGGCTTTTACAGAGAAGTTGACTTCTTGGGCTAGAAGGTTCTCTTGGTTGGGATTTGGGGAATCATCTTAAACAACATGTTGAGCCCAAACATTTTTCTGTTAATAATATTCAGGTGTAAATGGGTTGTTTTGAATCTCTCCCAAAACACAGCCATAACCTTGTACTTGCATTTCCTTTGCTTATTTAATTTTCATCAGTGAAAGAGAGGCATGCTTGACATCTTAGTCAGGTACATTATTTGTCTAAGTTAAAAATGTACATATTCATTCAGAGATTTAAAGTCTAGGAGGAAAGGGAAGATTCAAATAAGCAGATAAAGAATTATTATCCCTAGAAATATAGGACATTTCCTTTCTGATCCACGTTTAATTCCTAAACTAAAAATTTGGATAACCTTCATTTAACTTTCTCAAAATATTTTGAAGCGTTTGAGCACAACTTACTCCTGTTTTAAGAACATGCAGGTGCATTGAGGAGGATTTATTCTTGCTCATTCTTGGGCAGCCTGTAAAATCTCATTCTTAGGACATTTTAAAAATAGAGACATTAGGGTTTACTAATTTGATTTTTCTTTTTCTTATTATATTTTAACTTTCACTAAGTGGCATTTCATTTAGACTGTACTGCATAATACATTTATATTTAATGTTATGGGGGAAAGGCTGAGGAAGTCAGAAAATAGAAGGAAAGAATAAACATCAAATGAGGTCACATGTATGACTTAGTAAGTGGTTAGCATTTTGTTAAAATTAATTTGTGTACACATAAGCTTCCTGCACAAAAATGTAAGATTCCTAAAGATAAGAACTATATTCAATTTTGTGACTACTACAATGCTTTGCACATAGTAGGTACTTAATAAAATACTTATTGACTCCATCTTTTGTTTACTTAACATGATAGAGATAGGAAGCACAGGCTAGGTTTTTTAGAATGAAACACTTCAGTTTCAAATGTGTACATGGTTACAATAAATGTGGGCTTTAAGTCTAAGTTATCCAATCAGTGTTCTCAATCTTGAGTTTTTCTAGTAGACTTTCTCTTGGTGTTCTTGAAGTAATCAACTACTATTAAGCTAGTTTGTCATTGTCACATAAGTACTTCATAAAGAATAAGAACAAAATATTCAGTTGTTATATTAAATTAAATAACAGTTGTCCCTTGACATCCAAAGGGATAGGTTCCAGGACACCCCCTCCTCTCTTCCACTGCATACCAAAGTCTGCAGATGCTCAATCACTTATTTAAAAGGTATAGTAACCAGGCACAGTGGTGCACGCCTGTGTTCCCAGCAGCTCCATAGGCTGAGGCAGGAGGATCACAAGTTCAAAGCCAGTCTCAGCAAAAGCGGGGCCCTAAGTAACTCAGTGAGACCCTGTCTCTAAATAAAATACAAAAAAGGGCTGGGGATGTGGCTCAGTGGTTAAGTTCTCCTGGGTTCAATCTCCAATAACCCCTCCCCCCAAACAGTGTATTATTTGCATGTCATGTGCATTGCACACATACTTTCATATATTTAAATTTATCTCTGATTATTTGCAATACCTAACATAAATGATAAATAAGTAGTTGTTACACACATTGATTTAAAATTTGCATTACTTTTATGGTTGTATTACTCTCCCCAGCCCCCCAAATATTTTCAATCCATGCCTGGTTGAATTTGAGGCTGCAGAACCCTTAGATATATATAGTTGACATAATATGTATAGAAATGGGGGCATTAAAATGAAAATTTCTTACTCTATGAATATAATTTTTCAAATAACTTGTGATGGCATCTTATTGAAAAGCAATTATACTTTAAGAAGAAAAGAAAAAGTTTCTAAAGTCTATTCCTTAGGATTAACTGTAGATCTCCAAAGGGCTAGAACTGTGTCTAGCAGGAACAGTGATTATATGGGTTTGGATTACAGTAGAAAACATGCGGCATCCACTAGGTATTAAAGGAAAGTTTACTAAACAGAAATATCTACATATGTGTTGGCAAGACTTAGGGGAACCAAAAAGAGACAATGACATATTCTTTAGCCAGCAAAGAATGGGCATCTTTAGTAGGCAGAGCCTGAAGGAGCAGAGTGGGGACAGTTACCAGACCTGGAGGGTGGCCCTGTAAGAAAGCTGCTGAAGGAGCAGTGACCTTCAGTCAAGGACCAAGACCAACCCATGTTGACCAGACATCCCTTTGTCTCTTCCCACCTCCAGATCTGCCAGTGCCTCTGACTAGAACCAATAGGATGCTAGAGGGAGGAGCCTCTGGTGATGCTGGCATGTGGTCAGCCTCCTAGAGTACAGAGCCCCTTGGAGAACAGAGAGAGGCAGGTGGAGGCTGGAGGATCTGCAAATTCTTTTGAATAACTGGGTGGTTGCTTATTGCTTTTCTTAATGGATCGTTTTGTATCTTTCAGTTAACAGTACTACTTATTACCTTCTTAAATATCTCTTATTATTATTCAAATGAGTGAAATAAACAATATTTGATGAGTATCTACTATATGCAAAGCATTTGACAGGCCTGTTGCTATCAAAAGTGGATCAGTTTCTAAGAAAATTAGCTGCTGTGAGAGTTGTACTTTGCTTTCCATAATAAATACCTAAACCAGCCAAATAAGCATTGACATTAAGTACTTTGAAGCGACATTATAAAGTAACCCGAAGCACCTCATTTCAAGTGAACTTGGGAAACTTGCTATCTAAAGCAATTCTATAGTGCAGTTCTGTCCAGAAGAACTTACTGTAATATTGAAAAATGTTCTATCTGATGCAGTCCTACTGGCTCCATGGGTCTATTAAGCCTTTGAAATTTGGCTAGTGTGACTGAGAGACTGAATTTTAAATTATTAGCCACTTGTGACTAATGGCTCTTGTATTGGACACTGCAGCTACTGTAAACTTAAGTAGGTCTGCTTTCCCTGACTTGATATTTTTGTTAATCCATTTTGAAATCAATTGGATCTTACAGTTTCAAATTTTTGGATTGGTGACCTCCATTTATAGGAACCCTGCAAATATTGGTGACCAGCATGGTGAAGTGACTAAGGTGAGGAAATGAAGGTTTTGGCTAATGAAGGCAAAGCAAAAATACAGGAACCCTTTTTACTGATAGGGTACATGTTTTACAAAGTTAGGTTATATTTATTTAGGCTGAATTATAGTTAAAAGTAGATTGCGGTGTGCAGGTTTATCAGCATTAACAAGGCTACTTCAATTAAAAAACAATAAACTTTAATTTTTTAACTTTAATCTAAATCTATAAACATACATTTCTATGATATAATTATTCTGAATATTTGATCTTTACTATGCTAGTCGATTCCAACTGTAGGTGATGGGTTATAAAGAATGAAGATAAGAAAATTACTATGTGCATGAGAAAAAAAATAGGATATGATTACATGTTAAAGATGTGTTCACCTTCTCGTCAAGATTTTTACTTTCTGCAGCTTTGCTTCTGTTTATGTTTGCTTTCTTGGATTTACTGATGTGTACATGTGTATCTATATTTTGTATATATATGTCAGCTGATATATACATATGACATGTCTTTGAATCTGAGAATTCTCTTTGACCTTTTAATGAAACTTTTTCACTTGTTATCAGAAATCTGCAGTATCCTAAGCCTAGAAAGAATCTAAAAAAATTACTTGAAGCTTATTCAATAAAGAGCGACATATTATCATATCATAAATATGACAAAACTATCAGCAGTACAACTGAAAACACTTCGCAAGGCATTGAGTTCCTGGATATTTGTCTCCTGATTCAGTCCTATTTCTACTCAAGCCTATGATTTGACTACCTTTTCCAAATTTTGCTTTATTTGACCCATCCTTAATCTGTCTTCAATAGCTGAGAGTTTGACTTTTAAAAGGATTAGGTTCTAGGTTTCATTATGAAAAATTTTAAAATTGGCTCTTGCTGTACACAAGAGTGTTTTTGTTTTATGTATTATGGTAAGATGATGTAAAGTTTACATTTGTACCATTTTTACATATATAATTCCACTGTTGTACAACTGTCATCATTACAGAATATTCCTTAATCCTTAATATGAGGTGATGTTTCTAGTTTCAGAGAGATATTTTTTGTCCTCTAGAAAGAACAACAACAAAATTCCCTGAATTCGCACTCATATCAGTCAATAAACATCTGCTAAAATCCTATCAAATGACATGTTTAAATGGTATTCAGTTAGTAAAGCCATTGTAAGCTTGTTCATCAACTCACACAAAAAGAACTTGTTGAAAACAACTTATAGGATGAAAATGTCACTTTAAATGGGAAGATGCTATTACTTTAGTTTTTTCATTTCTCTTGAAGAAACCCAGCTAGCACTAACAGACCAGTGACATGCTATGCCAAAGGAAGACTGTGGTTGCAATGTGTGGGGCATGCCACACTGTGACTCACCTTCTTTGAATGTATTTTTCAAGTTTGCATAATAATATCCAGATTTAAGCTTATATTCTTTTGTTCATTTAATTGAGTTCTTGAGAAGATAATAATGCAACAATGAAAATTTTACTTTACTTTATGTGTGATAAAACATATAATTAACTTACAGTGTTTTATGAAAATATAAAAGATAAAACCACCTTTCTTCCACAACATGGGCTCATCTTACCTGTTGTCATGGCAACCAGGTAAACACCAATACGACCAAATGGGTGGCAAAGAAAAATTGTTTTCTCACATAAATTATGTTGAACATTCTTCCTAGGACCTTTAAAAATAGGTTATCTGAGTACAGGGAGAAAGGCTCAAGTGATGGAAGAGAAATAGTCAAACTTTATTTGAATATAGAGAGAGAGTTGAGGGGGTGGAAATCTGTGTTGCTGAGAAAAAGAGTTTTCAGAGCAGACTGTTCTGGTATTTTATACCAATTATGTGCAGCCATTGCTTTGAATAATTTTGCTGCCCTGCTGAGATTTCCTTTTTACAAATCCTGGAGCAATTATAAGATGGAAGTCTGGAATGTATAAACAATGTCCTTTGAACAGTAAATGAGCCTCAATTCTTATGAAACTCAAGGGTAGGAATGTACTACCTTTTATCCTGTGGTTCTCTGCCTTTCCTTCCTCCTTAATCAAAGCACAGAAACTAGTATCTACTTCGAGAGTATAGAGAAACATGAATTTTTACCTAAAAATACTTTTCAATAATAAATTCCCTCAAATTAACAAAATTTCTCTGTTGCTTTAACATAATAACCAGTGTACTTAATACCTATTCAGTACAGGTACTGATTATATATTCCTGTTGTTCTATTTCTTACCTTAACACAAGACTGTAATAAATTACTTTTTTTCTATAGCCCTAAAGCAGAACACTGCTCCAAGAGTGTGCTTGGGGGAAAGAAGGGCACCCTTAAAACACAGCCTTAGACTGAGTTTCCAAATGCCAGCTCGATCTGTGTGACAAAGCAACCTGCACTAATCACGACAAATAATATATAAAATCCCAAGAGAAGTCAGCTGTCACTTGGAGTTAACTGTAAAAAGCCTGAACTCTGTTATTTTGCTGAACTTACAGACCTTGTACAATGTTTACAATAAGGTTTGGAGAATTGCCTAGCATTGGAATATATACAATTAAACAACATAGTTGAACAGCCTTTTATGTTAGCACTGCCAAAAGACCGCCATTATACTCACATGATAGTCATTCTTGGAACTCTTAACATAAACAGGAATAGAGAACATTCATTTGTAATTCTATCTAAGTGTGTGCAGGATTTTATTTTCCTTTACTCACATAAACCCTCATGGAAACCAAAGATAGCAATAATAAAGGGACCATTGAATGAGAATTATTTCTTTGACTGTCAAACATATAATACTTTTATTTTGTTTGCAATTGAGTCTAAGCATTCAGCTCTTTGGAATTTTATTTAAGCTTGTATAAACAAGGGAGATTTATTTAAATTAATTATAAAATGAATTTTATTTGTTTCAAAATATCTAGAAATTGAATACAAAGTGCACAACATTGTTCCTTTGTTCAGGTACTTTTTTAAAAAAAATAGTACATGCAAAAAGATAAAAGGATATTACAGATTAAAATGAAACAACACACAGGCTAAATTTTAAGCCCACAGAATGTTTAGTTGATGAGACCAACGTAATACTTTCAGCTAGACTAGAAGGGTTGATTTTTCAGCATTGAAGGAAACAGTAAGAAAGAACGATATACAACTGAAGCAGATTTTTGGAGGAGAGTGGAAATATTTAAGAGATTGATTTATAGTTCTGTCATTCATAAATATAAATATATATTTTTAATATACGTACTGGGTTTTCCCTAAAGTATTTTTCCTGTCAGTTTCTCAGGGATGTTTGGCTTTCTAATTCTGAAAAATAGTTTATATTGACACCAAAATAAAGCATGGCTATGTTGTTTGACACAAAAAGGCATAACTCAGTCTCGAGTGGAAGATTTGAGCTTAATTTAGGTCCCCAGAACCAGCAGTTCTAGCTGTTTTTGCCTTCAGTTTCTAGTCTATTGTCTGAAATTAAGGAATTTGTTAAATCATGTTAATAGAGAAGTTTGAGCTTCGAGGTGCAAAGTTTACCTGTTACTATGTGGGGAAAATAAAACTGTCAACTATCTATATGGAAAATTTGCAGCATATTTGAATGAGTACCAGAGCACCTCAAAATGTTAAAAAGTCATCTGAAATGTAATTTTTCAATACAAAATGAAATATTTGCCTCCCTCCACCCTGGCCTGAAGCTTGTAGTTTACAACCCTCACTATAGACAGCCTCTGTTCTTTACTTCCTCTTACAGTGTAAATCCTTCTCCACGCAACTCCAAAACCCTCATGGCTACCACTTATCCTCAGAATATGTGAGATCTTATATTGAGGTAGACCAAAGGATTCCCCAAACATGGCTTTGTCTCTACTTTTGGACAAGAAAGAGGAGCATTTAAGAATACTAATTGTCTGTACGAGATCAACTAGTTGTTCCGAATGTCCCTTAAACTAACAAGGGATCAACTATCTGTATGACTAGGCCATTCTTGGACTGATTTGTGTGTTTAGGACATGGAAAATAATGTGATGCACATTTGTGAATTACTAGTATCTTCTTTTTCTTTCCCAAAGAAAATGAATATTTCAAACATCTCCCTTTATTTCTAATATTCCCATTATTTTTGAGGGATATTAGTTTTTACAAACTTTTAAGTTAGTATTTTTTTAGATTAAAAAATCTTAATGGCTAAATTTATACTTGCGTAGAAATCTCTGTACTTGGAGTCACTTTAGTTGTTCTCTATTTTGTTGTTTCCAAAAGGCGATAATTACAACATCCTCGAGTGACCAGTTTGGATGCATTTGAATTTTGTACATGGTAGCATTATGATTTAAATTTTTCTTCCAGTAAGGAGTTTTTCCTCTTATGCCCAATGTTGTTGCTCTTTTGAGTGACAGTTCAGGTTGGGCTGCCAACTTTCAAGAACAGCCCAGAATGACCCTCCACGGAGAATCCAGTTGTAAGGATAGTTTAGTGGGTGTGTTAGCCTTACTCTTAAGGGTATTGAAGATCATCTGTAACTGTTTGACCTACTTTCCCACAGCTCATTTCCATCAGCTCCGTATGCCAGTGTGATAAAAGGATAGTGTTCTAGGCAGATGTGGAGATTTCAGTGGGGACTGCTTCTTCCCAATGTTGTACTGTCAAATTAAGTAGAGATGGGTCTGAGAGAAGTCTTCCTTGCAACTGAATCCAAGAATCATATCATGACTCTTAAATTGGTTTCTTGTTGAATTTCCTTGCAGAATAAGGCTCGTTTCACAGTAGTTCTTAACTGGGAATATGGAGAACTTAGATCAGAAGCAGCATGCTCACTGTGAGAGAGACTGCTGAACCATGTGACAGAGGAAGTAGAATGTTGTTAACAGACATAAACAATCAAAGTGAGGGCCATAGATGTTATCAGGACAGATGCCCACAGAAAAACTGGACCTCACTTCTGTCCATAGCAGAGCAAAAAAGCTCTATGGGTGCAGCAACATTTATGAGTGTTGAAAGATAATAGTCTTGGTGAGTGGTGTTGGTCTGGGGCTGGGGGGCAGGAGCAGATGAGGCACAGTGTGTGTCTTAGTCTGCTCAGCTGTCATAGCAATATGTATTTATGGACTAAAAACAAATCTATTTTCTCACAATTCTGGAGGCTGGAAGTCTGAGATCATAGTGTTGGTAGAGGTGTCTCTTTGGCTTGCTGATGGTGACTTGTTGCTATGTACTCTGAGCACCTACATGTTCCTGGTGTCTTCTTCTTCTCACAAGGATATCAGTTCTGCTGGATCAGAGCCCCATTTTTGGGACTTCATTCAGCCTTAATTACCCCCATAAAGACCTTATCTCCAAATACATTGAGGGTTAAGGGCTTCAACATAGGAATTTTGGGAGGGACACAGTTCAGTCTGTAACAGTGTATTTGGGGTCAAAAACAGGAGCAGCATAGATGCAAGTCGGACATCTCTGTAGGAAGACCCTACAAGCAAAATGTTTCTGTTACATCCTTTGAGCAACAGGGAACTATTAAAGGTTTTAAGCTGAGGAATGACAATCTTTCAGGGAGATTAACCAGTAGATGCATGAAGAATGGGTTGGGGGAAAAAGAACTCTAAGTGTAATAAGACTTTCATTGTCTTTTTAGGAAGGTTCTGTGGGTATCTTGTCAAAGATTTCTTGAAAACCCTGTGGTACTATCTGTATTCTTCTTAATAAAATTAGCATTAAATTTCACTATAGGACAGAAAAAATATTTAAGCACAAAATAAAATGTGCTTGTGAGGGTATTTTAGTCTGTTTTCTATTGCTGTAACAGAATACCTGAGAATGGGTATAAAGAATAAAAATTTATTTTGGCTCACAGTTGTAGTGGCTGGCAAGGCCAAGAGCATGGCACCGACATCTGCTTGACTTCTAGTGAGAGCCTAATGCTGCTTCAATTCATGGCAGACAGCAGAAGAGCAGTAGATGGATGTAAAAAAGAAAAGATGGGCTGAACATTCCTACAATAGCTAACCCATTTTTAAGAGAAAGGGTTAACCCATTCATCAGAGTTCTGCACCTATGACCCAGACACCTCCCACAAGGCCCCACATCCCAATACTGCAGCATTTGTGACTAAGCCTCACTTGCGTTTTGGTGAGGACAATCCATATTCAGACCATTCAGATGGGCACAAAAACACCTAATCAAAATAATTAGACATTTTTTATTCCTTAAGTTTGGAATTCAATTTTATAAGACTAACTACTCTGTAAATCGATCCTTTTCAGCTGTAGGAATTTCCTGGCAGTTATAGACTATGATAAGAATTCATTGTAATAAGGGACATTGTTACTAACAACAGCAATGATAGTAATTGATAGTAATGATATTGATTATAGTTAATATTTACCAAATATTTTTATGGAACTGGCACTGTTCCAAGGAATTTATATGTATGTAAAATAATATTGTTAAAATATAATATATAGTTAAGTATGAATATATTTCACACTAGAGTAAATAGTGGGAGAAAAGGATGAGAGCAACAAATTGACAGGGTTGATAAATAGGATAAATTTAATCTATAAATATTGTCCTTTTTCATATAATTCAAATAATACATATTTGCTATGCACTGTGGGAAATGAACGACATTGCTGTTTTATACTGACAGTTGAAAATTGAGAATTAACATATGCCAGAAACTAAAAATAAATTGGGTTTATAGAATAATATTTGGGGAGTGTGATGTGGAGCTATTCCAGCTTGAATTGTTTTTTTTTTTTTTTTTTCACATCTACACCGGCACAACAGCCTCATGGATTTAAGAATATGTCTACAATTTTACCATCTTGGCTCTGGAGAACCACACTCAATGAAAATCTTAGTTATCAACATTCACTTCAAATGCTGTCAATACGGGCCAGGCATCTTTTATTAGAAATCCTCTTTTATCATTCGTCCTTTCATAAATTTGCAACCCTCTCTTTCCCCAGTTTTCCAAGTTTTATTTATTCAGAGATCAGCTTTTCATTTTCCTTTTTTTGGAATCAGTTACTCACTTGCAGAGTTACCTTCTGGAACGTGTACATTCTATAATCATGTATCTTAGGTCAACTGTCTGGTACTTTACTAGATTAATTTCTGAGTTGATATGTTTGCTAATAGGGATACCAATAAAGTTGTCAGAAAAAAAAAAAAACAGAAGGTCCTGATTGAAATGCTGAGATTAATGACACCTTGGAGAAAAAGGATCCCTAGAAACTGCATAGTGAGTGATTCTGGCAGAGTCTTGTCCAATCTGAAGAAATTGGACCCCCCTTGAGAAACAAGTTTGCAAAGTGTCCAGAAGCTTTCGAGGCCCTGAATTGCTTTTCAGGGCATCAGTGTGCGTGTGTGGGCAGAATTTATGGATGCCTGGAGTTAGGGTTGTGATGGCCCCAGTGACCAATGGGGTGAGAGATGGCCCAGGCCAGAAACTCAGGGTCCTGTCTCTATGGCATATAGAGAGGATGCTGGTTTTGGATAAGGTGAAAGTGAGGGTGCATTTGGAAAAGAGACTACATATGCCATGGAAGAGTGAGCTAATGTGTCAACATGAGCCAGACTATGTGGAGCTTGAGAGTCTACCTATGACATAGCTAATTTGCATGTAGCTTTTCCCCTGGAGAGTCTCTTTGTATATGTTTATAAAACAGTTAGAAGTCAATCATTTTGTATATTCCAAACGACTTTCTGAAATGAACATGTGGTGCTGAAGGGCCCAAGCCGGGGATGAGCGTATTGTGAGAAAAGTGCAAAAGCATGAATTCAGCTCATTCTGTCCTTGAAGGAGATACCCATATTCCTTCACATGATGGCAACAAAACATTTCCCATGAACTGGTATTAGAGACTTTACATTTAAAGGTTCTGTAGGGTTGGCATCTGTGTATGTAACAACCCTAACTTAAGTAAATAATAACTCTGTAATGGCAAGGGTTGAGCTAAGGCTAAGCAATTATTTTTTCAGTGAGGTATTATTAAGCTCGACCTGATAATTTTTATCAGGCAAGAGTTCAAATTTCTCTTAAGAATAAGATGGTCACTTTTTAAAATTGAATTAATGGACAAAAACTGCTTTAATGATGCTTTACCCTATAGATTTAAAAAAGAAAGCTTTAAGAATGAAATTCCCTTGAATTTATTTTTCTATTTCAAATAAAAATTTGTCATATGTACTTAACCTATATATTTTAATCAAATGATGAAAATTATACATCCTACATGCTATAGGTAATAGTGTTATTTTAAATAAGAGGTGATCAAAAATAATCATAAAGGTAATCAAAATAATAATAATGATGTTTTTGTTGAAACCACAGGAATAAAAATCACATAGAAGCATAGATCCATGTTCCCAGTGTGATTATAAGCCACATGTGGTCAGGGCACATGCCTTCATTTACTATGAAACCCGTTATTGACATAGTGGATACCGCTTAATATGCATAAGTGACCCCAAACCATGTGTAATCCCACCTTATTCTTTTTAGAAAACAAATCTGTGTTTCCTTAATGCTAATGGACACAAGTCCCCACGTACTTTTATCAACTCTGAATTCAGGTGCACCTGGCAGTGGATGGAATGTTTGAGAGGATCATCAGCCTATATCAAAGTTAAGCTCTTCCCGAGAGGATTTGTGGATTTGTGTTTGCTTGGGATAGCCATCTGGGGACACTACCCATCTGTGACCACTTACAGTTAAATTCTGTGCTTGAGGGTTTTTTTTTTTTTTTTTTTTTGTACCACACTGGTTGTGTGGATGTAGTACCAGCTGGTAGTTCAGAATTTTAGAGGAGATTTTTCTTTTTTTTTTCTTCAGCTAGTCACAAGCTTGAGACATTGTTGCCCTGCTGTCTATTTCAGTGTAGTGAGTTTGTTTCTCATTTGGAATTCCCAGAAAATCAGCTCTCTATAGTGATTTTTTATTACAGTCCTCATTTTGGAGCATTTTTTATTTACTATATTAAATAGAATACAATTGTTGATGGCATTTTAGATTTGATGAAATATGGTACTTTTATGGGTGGCCATTATTCATTCAATTCATGGCATTTGAAAACCTAGACAGGTTCTGCTTGGTTGGCTACTAGCAGGACCGGAAAAAGCATAAGTTTGTATGTGAAATGGTTTTGGTGATCTCACAAATATGAAGTTCTAAGGAAGTCTGGTGACAGTGTCTTCTCAGTATTATTTCTGCTAAATTTATTTGGGGTTTGGGAAACAAAGTCCACTGTAGTTCCTTTCATTACTGTTCCCTGCTGTGTCTAGGATTAACTATGAGATGGCCCTCAAGTGATAAGATCAGGAGGCTGAGTGGTGTCTGGATTCTTCTCATTGGCTCTCATTCAAATGCTCTTTCTTTTCTTTTATAGCTGTGTTTCCACTTTGCACACTTAAAGATCCCTTTTGCATTCCTCCTAGCAATTAGTCCTTGCCCATTTTTTTGATGGCTCATGCTGAGGACTGGAATGTCATCCCATGTGTAGTCTTTACTGGTTAATTTCCTATGCGTTTCTCTCCCCTAGAGCGCCGCCAACACTTTCTTCAGACTCTTTTCCTGGATGATTCCCATCATCTTTGGGAAAAGAGATGGGAGGAAGAGAATTATTTATTATCTGTTCTTTATGAGGCACCTCAGGAAATTATTTTATTTAATCCTTTCAATCACCTGTGGCAGATAATTATTGCTGTTCTGTTTTACACGAGAGGATACTGAAGTCCACAGAGGTGAAGCACCTGTCCAGAGTCATATGGCAGGTGAGGAGTTGAGCCAGGGTTTGACACTTCTGTCCAACTTCAAAATCAAACCATTTTCATTTTACCTCACTGCTTCCCTGGAGGCAGAGATTCACCTAGGGTTTTGTGGTTTTTTTTTTTTTGTTTGTTTTGTTTTTAACTTCTTTTAGGTTCATTTAAGTGATTTAGTCACAATAAAAATTCAAAGCACATAAAGAAGTAAAATAAAAGCAGATGCTGCATCTAGCAACATTATAGGTGCAGGCCCTGGAGCTGAAATTTGGAGTTGAATTAAGTTTGTGTGTGAGTGTGTGTGTGTGTGTGTGTGTGTGTGTGTGTTGAATACAGATTGGCTTTTGGTCACTGTGTTAAAATTTGATAAATAAGTATTTAAGCTAAAAAAGAAAGCTGACATCTTCCATGTTCCAATTCTCAAATTTAAAAATATTAAAATTAGCCTGACCTTTGCTTTTGTGTCTTATTTTCACCTGGATGTCTAATTTAGAGTTGTTGTTGTTGTTTCCTCTTTAACTAGGGTTTGGCAAGACAACATTTGAAAGCAAATGATACTTTACATCTATCTAGTTATATTCTGAGGAATCTTTAGAATATAGCACTACAATATAACTGACTGAATTCTTTTTAACATCACAAAAGAAAAATTACTTTAGAAGATTTGCTTTTAGATAGGTATGATTGACAAACAACATAACACATTGGGATGACAATAAATTATAATAAAAGTATATAATAAAACAACTTTGCATGTATGCCATATGATAGTAATACCTGAAAATACTTAGAGCTAACAAGTACTTTTCTGATAAGTGTTAGAATTATCAAGACAGGGAAGCTAGTGGGAGGTTGATGATATTTATAATTACTAGGTAAAGATTGGAAGCCTAGGGCTGGGGTTGTAGTGCTGTGGTAGAACACTTGCCTAGCATGTGTGAGGCTACTGGGTTGATTCTCAGCATACCATGTAAATAAATAAAATAAAGGTCCATTGACAACTAAAAAAAAAAAAAAAAAAAAAAAAGATTGGAATCCTCATTTGTGTGTGTGTGTTGGGAGGCAATGTGGCATTGGTGTGGGGGATTGAACCCAGGGTCTCACACATGCTAAAGAAGTGCACTACCACTGAGCTACATCCCCAGCCATTTTTATTTTTTATTTTGACATGAGGTCTCACTAAGTTGCTGAGGATGGCCTCAAACTTGTTACCCTCCTGCCTCAGCCTCCTGAGTAGCTGGGATTACAGATAGGAAACACTGCACCCTGCTAAGATTGGAATTCTAGAAGTGTAAACAGTACGTGATGGCAGGGGGAAGGTTGGGGAGAGGGATGGGGAAAAGAATGAGACAGAGTCAGAGAAAGAGGTATGTGGTATATAACTCTCTCAAGGCCTGATTAGTTTAGCTGCCCTTTTGTAACCTCTGATTTGATCAGACCTAAGTTTAGACTTGGATGTTCTGAGTCAGCTTAGTAATTTGATGGGCTCTACCAAGACTTTGACAATTGATAAAACACTCAAGAGAAGTGAGGGAAGAGAGAATTTCCCCCCAGCCCCCTGCTTTGATCCTTAACACCTAAACTTGCTTTAATGATTCTACAATGGAATTCTTGACTCCGAACACTGGTTCTGATCTGATTTTTCCTTCCTCTTAGACCTAGTTCTTCTTTGAAAGGAGTACTTGAGGTAGCCTGCCTGCAGGCCTGAGGACTGACATGATGACCCAAAAAAGTGACACATCTCTCATCTTTATCAAACAAAAGAATTGAATGAGAAATGAAGGGTTGAGCTGGGCAAGGTGGCTCATGCTTGTAATCCCAGCACCTCAGGAGACTGAGGCAGGAGAATCAGGAGATCAAAGCCAGCCTCAGCAAAAGCAAGGTGCTAAGCAACTCAGTGAGACCCTGTCTCTAAATAAAATACAAAAAAGGGCTGAGGATGTGGCTCAGTGGTCTAGTGCCCCTGAGTTCAATCCCCAGTATCCAAAAAAAAAAAAAAAAAAAAAAAAATTAGAAATGTAGGGTTGAGTTAGACAAAAGCAATAATGTTGAGGCCTTTTTTTTTTTCTCCCTTTAGTATTGCTGGTGATGTATATTAGTTGTTAAAAGACTACACATGGCTACCTTAAAGAAAAATAAGATGTGCAAGCCATTTAGTCTTGAATTTTGGGAGAATTGAGTCATAAGGTGTTGAAAGTGCTGCTGTAGTATCTATGCCAAATTCAAGTTTCATCATATCACATACTGTTGTCATTAGTAGTGGCAGGTTGGCCAATTAATGCGTGTTTTTGGAAAACCTTCAAAGAAGAAAAAGATCAGCTTATTTGACTTTTTGTCATTATGATTATCTGTTTGATAATAACTCACTTGGAATATCTTCAAAAGTCATTTGCTTAGATGCCCTTTTAAAAACTCTTGGCAAGAAGATAGTTAAAGATAAACATTGACAATTATATTTTTGGAACTACAGTAGCATGTTGGTGTGTAAAAAAACATGTTGCATTTACTCTTGGGCAATTTCAAACCTAACGGAAATCCTTCCTTACCGTGTTCACAAACCTACATTGGGGAATATGACAGGATTCCTAAATAGGAATTAGTCCATTTTTTTTTTTTTGTGGGCTTGCAAGGGCAAGTATATTTTCTTGCTCCTCATATCCCAGAATTAATGACATACTCAATAAATGTTTGTTGAATGCATGAGTAAATAGGCAATTGAGTACATTTAGGAAAATGTATGACTTATAAAGTTTTCAAAGCTACCCTTTTAAAAGAAAATCCAGAAAGCGGTAGAGGATAATATGAAATACCTATTTGTCCACCTGAAAGTATTAACAGATTAAAGCATTGGCTTTACATGATGTACCTTCTTTTTTTCTTTTTTATAAAGGAAATAAAAGATTGTCTTTGCTCCTTCCTCAGAGGTACTTCTCATCATAAATTTTGAATCTGCTCTTCATATGCACCTGTTTCTTGAATTTTCATGAATCAATCAAATAATATATATAGCACCGTATTTTATGTTTTTAAGTTTACATTTACATCATACTCTGTGCCCTGCAATTTTGCTCTTTTAACACTGGTTTTGAGAAATATCCCTATTGATTACATGTGTATCTATTGTGTTCATTTTATTGCTTAGTAGTTTTCTGTTTTTTAAGTATGCCATAATTTGTTTACCTGTTGGCTTTTTGGTGTGTATGTAGATATGGGTTTTCCATGGTTGAGGGATTACAACAGTGGATATTCCTGACTCTTGTGCACATGTGTGGGAGCTTCTCCAAGTCAAATCAGCAAGAGGAGTGGAGGGTGGTGATGTGGCAGGGCTTTCTAATAGGGCTGTCTTAATCATTACTTTATTTTTCCACTAGCATACAGGAAAGTACCTTGACTCCATGTGCTTTCGGCAAGTTTCAGTATTTAGTTTGTAAAACAGTTAGTGGGCTTTTTTTTCCCCTTAAGTTCGTGGTGAGTGGCTTAAGTATCATTTAATTTCTCAAAATTCAAATTCCTTTTCCTAACCTTAGAAAAAGACAGACAGAATAATAAAGCACTCATGAATAGAAAAAAAAAAAGAGAACAGCCATGAAATAAAGCAGGAGACATTGAATTAAAAACACCTTTGTTGTCTTCCATTGAGGTTGCTCTTGAACTCATTGAGGGGCATCTCATTGTGAAGGGGATGCTGGCTAAACCTCCCAGGAAGCACTCTACCTGAAATGACTATGCAATAATCATTTTTTCAACCCTAAATGTTTAGTCTTATATCTGCCCAAACAATGTTTTTTTGAAAGGTACATTATACAATCAAAATAAGTATCTATTGAAATGTTCTGGATTAAATAGCTTAAGAAGTGAATTAGAATCAGCTTCTGAAATTTTGGGATTAAGCCCCCGATCACTCTGAACATCATTATGGACCTCATTTTTCCTAGAACAGATATTATTTCTTTTATATGGGAACTAATTTTAGCAGAAATGAAATCCCGGTTTTGTCAAAAGAAAAAGGAAAAGCATTATGACTAATTTTATGGATGAATTTTTTTCTTGTTTCTCCTAACAGTGGGTTCTATTTTCTTCTCAGTTCTGCAGGAAAAAGCCCATTTCTTGCCATGATTTTCCTTTAACATATAATTAGCAAGTGCGACATTGACTTTTAAATCTCAAGTGTCTTTCATCCATCTCAGAACTGAAGTACCCATATAAATCTAGAAATGACCATGACTAATAGGATGTTCCTTATCTTTTGTGGAAAGATAAGGGCAAAAAAATATTCCTCAGGAAAATATTTTTATTGTTGAGAGTATTATTTCTACTTACCCAGTACAGGAATCTCAAAAATCACCTAGTATTAAGGTCTTCTCTCTGAGTACCACTTACTGCCTGTGTCATCAAAATATCACCTTTCCTCTTTCTATACCTGCTTTTTTTCCTGCCCTCCACTGACCCATAGTATGTTAAATTATAAACCAAGAGAAGGTTTCTTGAGGTCTGCTACCTAGAAATCCTGGACAGAAGGATTATGAACATGTCAGAGCAGGGGGCCAAGGTTATATCCCTGTTAGTTCACTACAGTACTTAGCACATTTGTGAAGTCAGGAAGTACAGTCCAACTCTAAGAGTCTGCTTTCCAGTAATCTGTGATCAATGTCATAGAACAGATTGGTTTTTCCTCACACCACAGGATGCCACTGGGCCACTTGAATGCACATTTGTGTTTGGGGCCCACTAGGCTAAGCAGAAGAAGGCTTTGAAAGTAAACCATGGGGGAAGAGTGGGGGGGCGGGCATCCCGTAGCTAACAGCAACAGTAATGACAACTTTTGTGTCTGCCGTCATTCTGGGTCTTCTACCTTGCCCCTTGCCTTGTTTTGTTACAGAAAATGGAATACTGATGGAAATGATTCAATCAGGTAGATGGCAATAATGATTCCACTCTGTGGCCTGCAAGCCTGGGGGATTCTTTTTCAGCTTAGCAAATGATATCATGGCTAATGCCTGAAAGAAAATAACTAGCAGGTCCAAGGGAAATTAAACTCTCCTTCTGTGATTCCCTTTCTGTTATTTTCTACTGGAAATTTGTGTTTGGGAAGAATTTCTGAGTCATTTATGAAGGATTTCTGAGTCGTTTGCTGTAGGCAAATACTGTGTGAGCCTAATGGAGTCAAGGGCAGTGAAGACAGAAGTCACAACCAGAGGGGGAAGGCTGTGAGCGGCAGTGGTGGCTGCGCCAGGCCTCGTGTCCTGCATGGCCTTTGTAACCCTGAGCACATGCTGTGGCCCACAGTGCTGGTGAACACAGGCCCAGCCACCCTGGCTTTCCTTCCAGAGGCCATTAAGGTTCAGGCTCTGGTCCCCTCAGTGAGCATTGTGCTGAATTTGCAGAAATAAATCAAAGAATGGGAAGTCATGCCCTGCCCCTCTACTCATAAGCATTGGATTGAGGTGAGTTTCAGAACATCCAACAAGGGTGCAGCCACCCTGACTCACTCTGGGGCTTGTAATGCTACCATTTGTACTTTATTCTTTTCATCTGAGCATTTTCTGAAAGGAATAATCTTAAGCTTTATTGCTCGTTTAACTAGTAGACTGGATGAAGAACAGGGAGGACAAGAGGATGCTCTGTCTCCAGAAGAGGTCTGACTAGGTCACGGGAAGAGTATTCCTTGTGGAGTTTAGAGACCCAAGAAAAAAAATGCTCCTCCTTCTTCCCTCCTCATGTCCACTTAATGTGGTGATTCTATTTGTGAAATCAGAGTATGGAGAGTCAAGGGCAGCATTCAAAGGGAGCAAAACTACCAAAGAGGAAAATAGAAAAGTCTAACAGGCTGTAGTAGCAAAGGGGGTGGGCACTATTGTGTAGCAGCAGTTCCAGAATTTTTTCCCCCTGGTAACTAGCTGTAAAATAACCTGTAGCCACATGCTACTGACCTGTGGCCAGACCCCAGTAGTCCTGGGGTCTACTAGGTAAGAGTCCTTGTCTCTGTGAATCACAACACACTTATTTGCAAAGCTGGGGAAATGGTGAGGGCCTGGAAGAGCTGTTGCCAAGATTCAATAAAATGTCATTGCAAAGCCCCTGGCTGGATGGGTGTGTATGTGAGATCATGTAGTTTCCCTTTCCATATGGTGATGGAAGGCTCCCAGATATGGCTGCCACCTTCCTTTCCTTCTGTTCTTCCTGTTTCTCTGACTTGGTGCCTTTCAGAGTCATTAAGCAGCCTCAACCTCCTATTCCCCACATAAAAGCAGATGCCTTCCAAAATTTATGACCAGAAGCAGGGCATTGACCTTGATTGCCTCTTTCAGGTAAGGATGGAACAGCTGGGGGAGGAATGAGTTCACTGCTTGCTCCAGGGAGCATCTACTTTCTGTGGGCTAAGAGGTTTGTTTTCACTTGTCTACAAGGTAAATGGGTTTGATTGTGTGTTAGATTATAATTAAGAATTCTTCCCAATTGACATTGCTGTTGTAAGAAAAGCTGTAAGCCCTCCCATGGTTTAGCAATGTAGGCTTGCAGTAAAGTGGTGTTTAGAGGAAGTTCTTCTCTCCTGATATATACTTTGGTGCACACCGGGTTCAATCAATATTGATGAACTGATCTCTTAGAAAGAAGATATGTGCATTAGACCTTAGCTCATCTATTTAGTAAGTCAATGGCTATGCTTGGAATATTAGTGTCAGAACTATTCTGAAACATTACTTTCCAAGTAATGGAAAAGTGGAATAAATTATTTATTGAGAACTTTGGTCATAAAATTCCCACTGATCACTGGAGGCAATAAGATTAACCATATAAAATGAGAAATAATATACAATTTTGGTCAACAGTTAATAATGATAAATGGGGGACAAAGAGAAAAACTTTTTTAAAAACAAATCAGAAATGTAATGCTTAGTTAATCCAGACTCTGTTTGTAGTTTTAAAGATTAGCAGGTGGATCATTTTTACTTATTTGAAAATATGCCATTAAGAATGAAGTATTTAGAGCTGGGTATATAGCTCAGTTGGTAGAGTACTATAGAGTACTTGCCTCACATGTACAAGGCTCTAGGTTCAATCCCCAACACCACAAAAAAGATAAAAAGATGTATTTAGAATTTTTCCTAAAATGTCTTTAATGTTTGAAGCCTTTGTTCTGTTAAAAAGTTCATGGAGGATCAAGGAAAAAACACTTTAATTGTGACTCTTAGAAGCAGGAAGAATGGCCATGCAGTATGTGGTGTTCTGTTTATTTCTCTAAGATGAAATTAAATGTCATGTACATTGGGGAGCCAGCCTGAATCTTTTCTAAGGCAGACAACAACTTAGTAACCCTAAGAAATAGTAGATGCTCACCAGAAATAGGAATAAATATGCTAGTATTAGAAAGGAGACAAGGAAATTTCTATCTGTATGAATGGAAGCCATCGAAAGTGCCATAGACATTCTATTAACAGGGTTATTGGTAACTTGAATGTGGAATAATCCTAGGTCAAACAATCTCAATCATTATTGTATTACAGCCACAACATTAGACAATCTGGGGGTATTAGGTCTTGTCTCCAAAGCAGTATCCTAACGGTGCTTCCTGAGGAAAGAGCTATTTAGCTGATGGGGTTTTTGCTCGGGCACTTCAAATTTGTGCTTTAAAAAGCCAAAGCACCACATAGGCTGTGGGAGTCTAAAGTGAATGCAGTGTGAGGGCCTGACCCTTCCAGCGAGCCATTTCTTCACAGCTCTCTGCATGGAGTACACATTATCGGCCTTTATGTTTAAAGTTTTGCTTACAATTTCCATCTGTGTGTTCTGACACCCAGAAGCTGAAGATATGACCAATGGTTCTTACTGTGATCTAAGTAAGCCCTTTGGGGTGTGGTTTTTCATCTGAAGATCTCTCTACTGTCTGTAAATACTTAAGTAAGTCCAAATATGTGGAAATGGGGAAGAAAATGGATTTTTAATGTAATTTGAACTTTGAAATAATTTCTATGACAAGGTTCTGAACCCACTTTTAAAATATCATTCATTTTAATGGTCATAGTGACTAAATGATAATCAGGTTACAATCACTGAACCTACATAAACATCCAGGATGGGTTACCTCTGTCCGTGTTAGTATGATTGACAAGTAGCACAGGCTATCTATAGCACTGTGTATTGACTTAACAAATACTGGTTAAATGAATAGATGAATTCGGGTAACCAAGCTGCAATAGAATTAAGCCTAAGTGCAGAGATAAATGGATTTTGAATAAGATGATCATTAAAGCTTTTGTGTAATGATTTGCATAAATTGATGCTAGCAATATTTTTATTTAAGAAGATATTCAATATGTGTTTGGGAAACAATATAGTTCTCTGCTTATTTGTTTTATCCCTATGCAGTCATATTCCTTAAAAATGCTGAGCTATACCAAAGAATGCCAGGAAGTCACTGAGAAGATCACATGATGTGTGTAAGTGTGACCTTCAGGCTGGCACCTATTAATGCATGGGCAGCACTATCCAACTGCTCGTACATTGTATGTTGATATATAGCAATCTCTAGTCTATGCTGTAAATTCTGTCTTATAATTCCAATTGAATTTGTGGTATTATTCAGTACTTAATCATACTGTAAATACATAAAGCAAATTGTAGCTATTTCTTGCAGCCATTATTATTGCATGAAATGATTGTCTCTCTCCTCCCAGCACATTTGTGGCAGGGAAACTCAGGTACAGAAAGACCATGCTCCAACCTGGGTGGCAGTAGCTATAAAAGCCTGTTGTTTTGTGTTTGTTTTGCATGCTGGGAGTTGACTCAGGACCTCACCTATGTGAAACACAAGCTCTATCACTGAGCTGCATCCTTAGCCAATATTTATGAGTTTCAGTGTGCTCTGTCAAATCAGGATAATGCTACTAATTTTCACAAGACTATCCGTTTTCTCAACCTCTGTTAAACTAAGCAAACTCCTCCTACCTGGCAGGCTGAGATTTGTTGAAAAGGAAATATGTGGGTTTTTTTTTTTTTTTTTTTTTTTTGGTTTGGGTACAATGTTGCTACTAGTTATTATAGTTGATAAAATAGCTCACATTGAACAACTACAGGTCAGAGTAAACTTTATAAAAATGTGTTGAATTGAACTGATTGGAAGTCAGTAAGCAGTGGATGGCACAAAAGGATGTTGGAGAAGCAGCCAAATTGGAGGAAGGGAAGGGTGGATTACTGCTGGAGCTCAGTACCTTAACAGCAGTGAGTGAGCGCTGATAGCCTGGCAGTGGAAACATCTCAAAGAGCATTCAGGTTCCATGTGATGTAGGAACAAATAGTCCTACATATCTTAGCAGCACTTGAGGTTGTTTTAAGGCAGAGCATGATAGCTCATGTTTGAATTACTAAGAGAACTTTAAATTATGCTTATGATACTGTGTTTAAGAAAGAAAGAAAATATGACTTAGAAAACTTTCCATTAAAAGGATTAAGATAAGAATTGGTATCATACTTTAAGTCTATTATCTAGATTAAAAACACAACAGACAAACTTTACATGGAATTCATTTGCAAAAGCTCCAATCACTAAGCTGACCTCACATTCACATTCTGGCTTGCTGATACTGGATTAAGTGGCAGTTTCCTCATCTTTTAAATAAAAAATAAAAATACTACTCACTGTTAGTTGGCAAGAAGTTTAAATCAGATAAACCCATGAAAGGCATTTACCACATTACCTTAGACACAGTATGTGTTAAATATGTTAGTTTGTTTTAAATAAATGTTATAATTACTGTGTGTGTGTGTGTGTGTGTGTGTGTGTGTGTGTGTGTTTCTGGGTATTGAACCCAGGGCTTCCTGTGTGCTAGGCAAGCACTGTATATCTCCAGCTCTCCAGCTTTATTTTACTTTTTTTTTTTTTAACACAATACCTTTATTTTAATTATTTTTATGTGGTGCTGAGAATCGAACCAAGTGTCTTACACATGCTAGGAGAGTGCTCTACTGCTGAGCCACAACCCCAGCCCCTCTATTTTACTTTTTTATGACTTTTCCCCCTGAAACCTTTAGATTCCAGTCCTTTTACATTGCCTTTAAGTACTTATCTACTCTCTTGTTTGGTATGTATTTCCTTTTCTTTGACCGATTTCCCAAACATTGTTTTTATAATGGATGTTACTATCCATGAAAAACTTTGAAGAAGAGTTGGTGTTACATTGTATGTGGTGGTTGTAATACATTCTCTGCTGTCTTTTTTTTCTTGACTTGATTGAATGTTAGATATTTCTTTGGTGCCCTCTCCATGCATGTTCACAAGTTTCCCTCCCCAGTCCTGAGTAGTAGCCCTACAGCATGACTGCTTGCTAGCCACATCCATAAACTGAAGCGTTTAAGCTAAGTGCACTCCTGTTAGTCTTTGTGAAATCTGCAACTATGTTTCTCTGCTTCTTTCCTCTTGTCTTTTCTGGTTCTAACATTTCTTTTGATTTAAGAAAATGTCACAAGAACATTCCAAAAATGATACAGCATTTTATCTACTTTTGTGACATAACTGTAACTTGAGTGGATTTGTTCTCAACAGAGAGGATTGTGACATTTCTAAACAAATAAAAACGACAGACTTTACTATTTCTTACATGCCATTCATAAAACATCAGCTCAGGTGGAAAAGGCCAAGTTTTCAACTGAAGTTAAAATGAAAACTTTGAGTTTCAAAGCTTTTCACTATCAGGTACCAGTCTTTATCTTGATGAGACACTTCAAACACTTTGGAATGATAGTTCTGATTAAACATTTGATGGCATGTATGAGGTGTTGTTCTAGGGACCAGGATCTGTCCTGTAACTTTGTATACCTAAAATATATTATTAAGGGAAACAAGAGTACAGAGGTGGTTTGGGTTTAACTTTGAAGAATGATCAGAGACAAATATTTGACTTATGAATATATTATTTGACTGATGGGTATTCAAATAACATATTTTAAATGTACTGAAAAATCAAATAAATGAAGAACTTTTCCATCTCACTAATAATTTCACTTAAAGAAATTATAATTCCTCACTTGAGGATATTTTAATAATATAAATCTGATCCCATCACTCACCCTCTCACCCCCCACTGAAAACCTTAATGACTTATTAGTGCTGTTAGAAGAAAGTGCAGTCTCTGTCACAAAACCAGCTCTAGCTGGCTCATCTCCCAGCTTCTTCCCCAGCTTCCAAGCATACTGCCACCCTTCATTTGCTCCCTCCTGCCTCAAGACCTTTCAGCACCTTTGCCTTCCTTTTGAATGTATTTTCTCCCATTCTTTTACACCATCAAGTCCTCCCCAACCATCACTTCCCATTGTTGCCACCTTACCTGGCCTCCGGTTCTTTTCCTGTATGGCACTTGCTACAACTGATAGACATTTATTTGTGTGTTTCTTCAGCATCTTATTTGCAGTTGCATACTTACTGCCTAGCATGGTACTTGGCAAAGAGTGAACAATGGTTAACCGAGTGCTGTGTGGTTGCATACACAACATTGCAAGAAAAAAAGAGCAAACAATGGAAAGGTGTGTCATCCTTGCATCTTTTTAATGTTGACTAGCTTAAACAATCTGCCTCTCATGAGATTTCCTCAAAGAAACCATTCTAATATTTTCTTCATCTGAATAGGAGCAACACCAACATTGATGGGTTAGGAACTAGATGTAGCCACAAACAGAGGTTAAGTAGATATAGCTTCTGCCTGAATAGAATTCACCCTAGAAGCAGAGGTAAGCATTTGTCTAACTCCTCAGAAGGTGGTATGCAGAGTGCCATACAGGAGGCGGCTCTTAAGGACTGGTATTTTGTGAAGAGGCAGACAGAACAGGGGAAACCTCCCTCAGGGAGACGATGTGGAAGCTCAGTGGGCTGGGGAGGATGAGTCAAATTTTGCTAGATGGAGAAGGTCGGAAGGCTGCTTTGGGCATTGAAAACTAAAATGAGCTAAGGTGGAGGACCATCAAAGGATAGCCTGAGTTCTGGGAATGGTGAGAAGTTCTGTGTGGCCAGGAGTGGGTGTGGGGAGTGAGTGAGAAGAGCAGCAGGAAATGACAGTGCAGCAGAGTTGGACCTGGTTCTGGGCCACTTGTGGGATTTTCCTAGGGAGCTCAGGTTTGATTTTATAGAGCAGCAGAGGCCATGAAAGCTATGAGAGACAGATCGGCCTTGTAGACACATACTGCAAAATTCTGTTTGAAGACCCAACACAGCTGTTTTTATAGGTTGTGGTAATGAGTAGTTAAATGAGTGGGAAGTGATGTAAGAGGGCAATGAATAAAAGGTACACTTTGCCAAAGTTAGGTTGTGACCAGGAGGGAAATAATGGAAATAATGAAGAGATCACTTCTAAAAGTCTTCTCTCGCTTTTTTAATTATGAAAGATACATGTTTAGTAGGGAAAATTTGGGAAATTCAGAAAATTACTAAACAGAAAATAAGGATCACAAAATGATGTCTACAAGGGAAAGCAGAGTCAAAGGAAAAATGCTCTTAGGTTTGTTAGGGTGAGAGGGATGGGTAACTATTGGAAAGGATGCAGAAGAATCTTTCCTTCTAGAGATCCCTGAGTTTTATTATTATGTTTTTATTTAAAAATTTTTTTGCAGACCCTAATTCTAATTTTAATTTGAGGCACCACTAGCTTTTGAGGCTCAAGGATTTTGTACAGATTTTTCCTTTGTCTAGAATAGTTCCTCTTTCAGTCTCTCTACCCCTATTTTGCCCAACTAACTTTTATTCCTCGTGTAGGCCAATAATAAGAAAATTGCAGAAACATATATTGATCATTTGCCCAATGCTTGTCACCATGGTTAGTGTTTTCATTTATTTTTGATAGACCTCTCTACAGTAGGTACCATTACCCCATTCTACAGATGAAGATACTAAGGTATTATAAGGTTAAGTGACTTCAGCAAATATGAAGCTTTACTTTCTCAGGAACCAATTTCTGCCCACCCTGATGCTACTACCAAGTTAGGAACCCCTATAATGTGATCTCATAGCTCCTAATTCCTTCTGGGACACTTTGAACATGTTAATACTTGTTTATGAATGCTGATCTTCCCTGCTAGACTGAAGCCCTGTGAGTGCAGGTTCAATTTCTATCTTGATCCTTACTGTGCCCTCCAGTGCTTAGCTTTGTGATTATCTGGCACATGGAAGGGTGCTTGATTAGCCAAGCACTTGACACTCATGGTCACCACTCCTGCAGTCAGGTCAGTCCAAGCCTGTTATGCACTGACCTGGCAAAAGCACCCACATGGAGAGGGAACAATGAATGGTTGGCTCACCATAACAGCCTGGACCCCTGAGATGAGGAGTTTGGGATTTTGTGGAGCACAAACACCTTCAGATCAGCCTCTCTGCCTTTCTTTTCCATCTCCTCTCAATTCCCATAATTCCATGTAGCCTTCTCACAACGGGTCTGATTTTCTGGGTTTTAACTAGATCAGGTCCCTGTGGAGGTTCAGATGACAGGGACTCTGGGACAGCCATGGTTGATATTTCAGATCCTCAGACCATCTCCTTTAAGGGTTCAAATATGCTTTTATTTGTGAGGGATCCATTTCATTTTCACCAAACTTTTATAATTTGAAAACAAATTAGAGGGAGATCGTAGATAATTTTACAAAATATTGGTGCATTTTTGTCTTTCGTCTGATTGTTAGATGTAAGTAGATTTAAACATACTAATAAAGAACACTGAGGTTACTTTACTACCAAAATGGTAAATTATTCCTGTTGACATTTTCATTCAAATGTAAGCTACATCATGCATTCTAAAGCAAATACTTTTTGGGGTGAGGTTTGGTCCTGTTGCTTCTTCATCTTCCAAACAAAGGAAGTGAAAATGGTGATGATATTGAGAGATGAGCACATTCATGTCACCTAGGGAATCTTGGATATTCTGAGTACAACAGCCAATATCCAAAGGGGAACACTTAAATTAGTTTATCAGAGCATTAAAATTTAAGGATCCTGACTGTTTGCCAGTTAACACAAAGTGTCAAGAAAAGGAGCACATTATACATTTTTTATTCTAGTTTTAGACATTCGAGGGTTTTGTTTTTGTTTTATTTCCTTAATAAAAATCAGTCACAGAATTAAGTAAGGTATTTAAGTCAGGTCAACACAAGTTTCAAAATATCAGCTTGGGAACGACTTGAGTCTTTATCTTTGCCTTCCTGTTTATTTATAGACTGGAGAAGGAAGACAGTCTTTCCTGCCTTTTCAATTTCCTGGTGACATCTCAGTGTATACTGATTTAATCCAAAGGAAGAAGGCATTCCTTCTACAACCACAGAAGAAAAGACCACTGTTCAGAGCTGGGTTAATGGTTGTTAAATCCAAGTGGCTAGGTGATTCCCACCATTTCACTTTATTTAAAAATTAATACAACTTTCTAAAAAAATTCTCAGCCTGAGACTTATTAGAGCTGGCATTATGGAAGGAATATAGGTAAAGACAGTATAACAGAGGATATGAAAATAATCATCATAAGCCATAGTCTTTGTTGGTGTCGGGGCTGGTCTTGCTATCCAATTTTGTTGCTTTTGGTATGAAATTGAAGTTAGTAGAATGATGGTCTCATTAACTTATTTAAAAAAATATTTTTCAGTGTTTTATATTCATTCATTCAACAGAGGCCTTCTCAGTGCTGAGAGCTAAGGAAACACTGAGAGTAAGACCCAGCTCATAGTCTCAAAAAGGAAATGGTGTCACCTTTGCCATGCTTATCAAGGGCAGCATCCAACCCACTGTGAGAGATACTGTAGCATCTCTTGATTCCCAGTGCTTGGAGGAGCCATGATCCAGTACATCTCAATCTTTGGGTCTTACGTACTGTTTTAGCCATCTAGTTAGAAATAGTAGAAAGAGCAGCTGGAGATTCATTCAGTCATTGATTCATTCCCAAGTATAGATAAACATTTATAGCAGGAATGTCCTGTGCTACAAGCTATCAGTATAAAAATGAGTCACATTGCTGCCCTGCAAGAGCTTCCAGTTAAGCTGAGGACACAAATAAGTAACATAAGTCCCTTTATGTTTGTATAATTATTCTTTTATAATATAGTCTATTCCTATATTCTTTTTATAATATCAGCCCTAAGGATATCAGTAAGGATAGATCTTCGTAGAGAATAAAACAGTCCTCTAGAGACAGAACCTTGCAGAGTCAGCAACTCTGCTGCATTTTCCTCCTGGAGCTACAGTTCCCAGCTTCTTTTGCAGTAAGTTTGGAGCCCTGAGGCTGAGTATTGGGTAGAAGTGATGTACACCACATCTTGGCCTGGACATAAAATCCTCTGCACAATCTTTCATGATCTCTTTCCTTTCTGGAATGACCTCAGAGGCAAGATGCAAATATGGCAGCGTTCTCTGACAGAAACAGCCTGGATCATTCAACAATGGTGTGCAGCTCCCTCTACCCCAGTGATATTGGACTATAACATAAATGAGAAGTAGACTTTCACTGTGTCCCAAGGGTTTGAAGATAATTTTTGTAGCACTCCATACTGGTCACGTCTTCTATGCACCCTCAGGCTGCCTGCCCAGAGAACGCATTAGTTACCTTTAAAATGGAGGAAATATGCTCCAGGTAGAGAGGATCCTAGTGGAGGCAGAAATCCTGGAACATTCCTGCAACAGTAAGTAGTTGGGTGTGGTCAGCGTGCATCAGTAGCAGAAGGCAGTATGTATGGATGGGACTGAGGAGGAAACAAGGTGAGAACATTGAAAGTTTTGTGGCTCAAGCTATGGCAGGAGACCATGCAAAACTAAGGGGATGGAACATGTGATGGTGGTATTCAAACAATAAAAGTCATTAACCCATCTCTGGTAATTGGTTTAGTAATAGAAATAATTGCTTATGCTAGAGATGATTTTTAATAATGGATGTGTCCAATGGGTTTAGACACAGTCTCCAAAAGTATATAATTTTAGACTCTTCTCTGTGGTCATAGACATTGACAGAGCATGAGAAAAGTGGAGGAGCTTGGAACACTTAGCCTGAAGAAAAGGAAACCCAGACCATAATCATTGCCTTCAAGTATCAGAAAGGATCACAGGTAGAAGATGGGTGCTACTTGATTGGTCCCAAAAGATGAGTGAAGACAATAGTTAAGAAGGGTAGGGAAACAGATTTGGGCTCAGCATAAGGAAGAACTTTCTGTTCTAAGTACCTGAAGAGCAATTGGCCTATCATGGAGAAGATGGCAGTGAGTCTTGTGAACAGGAAGAGTTCATGTAGACTGGCTCCTCAACTTGGAGGGATTGTCATGGGAGTACTTCAAGAATTGAATGAGACTGGCTTATTTCTCTTAGCATGATATTCTCCAGTTCCATCCATTTACCGGCAAATGCCATCATTTCATTCTTATTTATAGCTTAGTAATATTCCATTGTGTATATATACCACATTTTCTTTATCCATTCATCTGTTGAAGGGCACCTAGGTTGTTTCCAAAGCTTGACTATCATGAATTGAGCTGAGTCATTGTAGTATGCTGACTTTAAGTCCTTTGAGTATAAGCTGAGGAGTGGGACAACTGGGTAAAATGGTGGTTTCATTCTAAGTTTTCTAAGGAATCTCTATACTGCTTTTCAGAGTGGTTGTACCAGTTGCAGTCCCACCAGCAATGTATGAATGAACTTTTCCCCCCGAATCCTCACCAACATTTATTGTTACTTGTGTTCCTGATAATTGTCATTCTGACTGGAGAGAGATGGAATCTCCATGTAGTTTTATTTTTGCATTTCTCTAATTTCTAGAAATGTTGAACATTTTTTCATTTATTTTTGACTTTTTGTATTTCTTCTTCTGTGAAGTGCCTATTCAGTTCCTTGCCCATTTTATATATCTAACAACAACCACAACAACAAAAAATAAGAATTGAATGAGGAGGGGAGTCAACAGCTTTGGGGGCCATTGCTTATAATCTCTTATCCTTTGACATTTGCCTGAAATTTTAAATTTTTTGAAGGCTGATCTTACTTCTGATTTCAGTGTGAGATAATACGTACCATATAACATTGAAAACTTCCATAGAAAAAAAACTATGTTTGCCCAGGTGTCTTTACCCAGAGTTACCCAAGTCTTTACCCAGTTGTTACCCAAATGGTAACATTTGGCACTCAATACATACTTTTTTAAAAAATATTTTTTTTAATTGTAGATGGACCCAATACCTTTGTTTTATTTATTTATTTTTATGTGGTGCCAAGGATCGAACCCAGTGCCTCACACATGCTAGGCAAGTGCTCTACCACTGAGCTATAGCCCCAGCCCTAATGTATACTTTTTATTGGGGCTGAGGAATATGTATTTAGTCTGGTTAACATGAAGCTGAGTGCCTTGCAACAATGTCAATGACGGGTGACAAACTCCAACAAGAAGGAAGTGGGTGAATGAAAAGGCAGATGCTATCTTCCTTTGAGGTATTGGGGGAAGAAACTTTCCCTTAATACCCTTATTTATCAAAGCCAGAAAGCTCAGATGTTCCTCTGAAACTGTCAGAATTCCTCCCATCACCACCTCTCAACTGATGGATGGGGGTTGGTCTTGCTTACTAAATGTGCATTGTAGCAAGACACAACTTTGTTTAAAATACCATTAAGATGCAAACACATTACGGCTACTCTGAAGGCCTTTCCTTACCACATGAATTATTCAAATAGCTTCTTAATAACTGCATTGATTTCCACAGTTAAGAGCAGATCAGATTATGGAATCTGCTCAATACCACTTAAATGTTTATGGATGTTAGAGTTGACAAAGACCTTTTAGACACTGATAATTTATTTCACAAGATCAGAATGCTGGAGATTTGGCATTACTACTAATGCTTTGTGATTATTTTTCATAAATGGGGAATATTATAACAGATACCATGTAAGGTCCTCATTCCTGTTCCATTTTAGTCCCAGAGTCATTGCCTGAAAATCTAGTTATGCTAAAAATCTAACCAGAAACTTTTACATTTATATTGATCAGAAGCTTTTATGATCCTTTTGCAAAGATCAATGCAGTAAACATGTCTTAACCTGTACATACTGATGCATTTATTTAAAAATATCTATGAATATTTATACAGATAAAATCCAATAAGATTTCAGTTTTTCAGTTGCTTTTAGTAACCTGTGAAAGGGCAAAAAGGGGCAAATATACTAGTATGAGTATAACTGGAGGCTGAAATTTCCAGATCAGGGTGCCAGCATGGTCCACGTATCCTGTAGGGGTGAGAAAGAAAGAGAGGAAGATCTCTTCTCCTTGTGACCTCCTCTTAAAAGGCCACTGGTCCCACAGGATCAGGACCCACACTTACGACTTGACTTAATCTTAATGACCTCCTTATAGTCCTTGTTTCCAAATAAAGTCACATCAGGAGGGAGGTCTTTAACATAGGAGTTTTGGGGAGACACAATTTGGTCCATCTCATAAAAGCAGTGGACACTAGAATCAGACTTACCCTCTCTTTCTCAGTTTTCTATGCACTGAGAATAAAGACAGTAGTGATTTCATAGCATTTTCATGCTGAATAAGTGAGTTAAGACATGAAAGGTACTCAGAACAGCATGTGTCACTTTCTAAGTGCTCAATAAATGTTAGTTATTATTGTTAAATGTCTGAACAGTTATGCCTTTAGCCGAGTCTGGTTTTATATATGTCGTGTCCAAGTACTTTATGTTTATCTGTAGAATAGTCATTGGCATTGGGCATTCTCAGTGTCTTGAAAAATCTCCTCTGAATCTTAGATAGATGCTTAAATGTAAGGGAATAGAGTATATTTTATTTTATAAAATTTCCATGAAGAAGTTGCTCCCGTCACCCTTCTCTGGTCAGCCTTCCCCCACACTAGAGAATGTCTACTCTCCTGACGGACTGAAGATCTCCTCTGTCCATCATCTAAAACTTTCAGGATGACATTGTGCGTGTTCTATAAAATTTAGTGAGAGTCTAGTAACTTTCCTCGCAGAAACAGGAATTCTTTACTGTTTCCATTGTCTCACTTACCTCCTACCTAACACACATACACACTGCCTACTAGTATAATAAAACATAAAACACAAAACACATAGTGGTAGGCTTTATTATTATGTAAATTAAGCACTTCATTCATAATTTAAAAATTCAGTAATCTTTGGATCTCCCCTATAGAAAGTTAAGTAGGAAACACTTGTCAACTTACCAGAAGCTCTAACAGGTAAGGGATGGTGGACTAGTTCAATGGCCAATAATCGGTTTCCTGTGTGAATTGTACACTGAACAGAATTTGAATTCTATTGAAAGGGTAGAGAAAGTGGACTTAATCAATTCTGAAATAATAATTTTTTTCATGATTTGCATTCCACACTGTAAGCCTGACTTCAGTCCTTCCAGGTACCTGTAGGGCTTGAGGACTAGCAGTATTATTATTATTATTATTATTATTATTAATATTATTTGTTGTTGTTTTAATAGCATAAATCAAGATCATTTCTATTTTGCAAAATGAGAGGGTTTATGCAAAATGAGAGAGAAAAAGCAAAGAAGAGCTGCTCACCAGTTCTCTTAGCCTGCAGCTGTCCTGTCCTGCTTTCTGAGTTCATGTTGCCTGGTTTGGGTACACTGCTCACTTCCCTACCCCATTTTAAGTATATGAGCCAGTCGGGGATATTTTACACTTATAAACATTTCATTCTAAATAGTTATACTTGTGACTCAAATTATAAAACTTGTCTAAAATTAGAAACCTAAAGAGTTTTTTTTTTAAATCTAAGCTCTTGCTTTAAAAAAAAATTAAAGTGAAATATTTATGCAATGCAAAGTCTCTAGCTGCTATAGGATGTGCAGTTTAAATGATCTATTCTTGTAATGCTTCTCGGTTTTAGGATAGCTAGTTTTACTAGAATATTGAATGCATGAGGAAATAAAAACAGCGTGGTGTGGGCATATACAACTTGCGTGTAAAATAAGATTTTTAAAAATATTCTGGGATACCACTATTTCCCAAACTATGGGCAAATGAGTCTTAAGACACAATCTTTATACTGCTTCCATACTAAAATTTAATTTGGGTTGAATTATAAATCTAACATAAACTTAGAACTGTAAGTCTTCTAGAGGAGACATGGAAAGATGTCTTTGTGACCTTGGACTAAGCAAAGATTTTTTTGCATGTGATTCAAAGAAACACAAATAAAAAATTTTAAAAAGTTGCCAAATTGGACATCATCAAAAAGTAAGCAGAATATACCACATTTAAGAAAATGAACAGACAAGCACTTACAAAGAAAATACAGCACATATATTTGACAAAAGACATGGATTCAGAATATATAAAAAATCTCTGCAAATTGGGCTGGGGCTGTAGCTTAGTGGAAGAGCACTTGCCTAGCACATGTGAGGCCCTGGGTTTGATCCTCAGCACCACATAAAAATAAATAAATAAAATAAAAGTATTGTGTCCATCTACAACTAAAAAGTGTTTTTTAAACAATCTCTACAAATCTACCATAAAAGACAACCAATTAAATACTTGAACAGGCATGCCACAAAAGATATATGAATAGTTAGTAACCTAAAAAAGAAAGAGTGTTCAATATCATTAGACATCAGAGAAATACAATAGACACAATTAGATACCATTTCATATTCACTAGAATGGCTAAAATAAAAAAAAAAAAGTCTGTCAACATCAAATGTTGGGAAGGACGTGGACTATCTGGAATTCTCCATCACTGTGGCAATGCAAAATGGTCTAATCACCTTGGAAAATTGTTCAATAGTTTTTTTTATAAAGTTAAACATACTACATTTGCCATGCATGACCCAGAAACTCCACTCTGAGGTATTTACCAACAAGAAATAAAAGCATACACTTTCTCTCATAAGGGAATACTATTCAGCAATAAAAACAAACAAATTGATTCAAGCAACATTGGTAAATCTCAAAAACATGCTGAGTGAAAGAATGTGGTTGGCAAAAAAAAAAGTCCTTATTTTATAATTTTGAAATCAGTAACAAGACAAACTCAACTCTGGTGATGGACAGCAGATGGAAGTTGGAGAAGGAGTTGGCAGGAAAGGGGCATGAGCAAACTTTTACAGGTAGAAATGTTCTGCCCTGTTGTCAGTGGTGGTTATACCACTGTGTACAATTATCAAAACCTGTGAACTGAGGGCTTCAGATCTCTATTTTATTCTAGGGTAATTATATCTCAGTCTTTAAAAAAAAACTTAAGAAAATCTATCTTCCCCCATAAAATGATTGCAGGCTGGTGAATCATCCAAGATGAAGACCTAGAGGATGGGAGAAGATGTTATATGAGAGATTTCTTGGAGGAAGGTGATGGCTGACTATAGTGTGCACATTTGAGTCTGGACTGGGAGAACCTCTCCAGCAGGCCTTAGAGAGGGAGACCTGGAGTCCACTCTGCCCTTCTCAATCAGCTCAAGGGTTTGACGGACACGGTCTTCTAACAGTTTTGTATCTTTAGAATGTGCAACACAAGGAAATGTTCAGATTATGAGGGCTACAGGTACAAAGCAGTACAAACTGCTGTCATTCCAGAAAAAAATACTGCTTATTTAGTTATTTATTTGAAAGAACAACTATAGAATTTACTGCTGTGGCAACTACCTGCCAGATGACAATGCCATAGGAAATTGGTTAGGCACATTGAGATGCACTTTTTATCGAGACATAGAATGGATTTAAATTAAGCAAAAGTACATTTGAAGCATATATGGAACTTTTGTTTTCTCATTAGTGGTGACTTGATTGCTTTTTTAAACATTTTCTTTGTTCTTTTTAGATACATGACAGTAGAGTGTATTTTGATGTATTATATATACATGGAACATAACTTATTTTAATTAGGGTCCCATTCTTGCAATTATACATGATGTGGAGTTTCACTGGTCGTGTATTCATATATGAACATACGAAAGTTTTGTCTGATTCATTCTACTGTCTTTCTTATTCCCACCCCCAGCTCTTCCCTTCATTCCCCTTTATCTAATCCAATGAACTTCTATCCATCCCCCTGCCCCCACCATTGTGTGTTAGCATCCACATATCAGAGAGAACATTTGACCTTTGGTTTGGGGGGTTTGGCTTATTTCACTTAGCATGAAGACGTACAGAACCGTTCATTTCCTGCAAATGACATGATTATTTCATTCCTTTCTATGGTAGACTAATACTCCATTGTGTATCCATTTGTCTGTTGAAGGCCACCTAGGATGATTCCATAGCTTAGCTCTTGAGAGGAACTGATTATTAAAGCACCCAAGTAACATCCCAGTTTTCCTAAAATGATGTGCTAATTATAGCCATACTAAGGAAATGGAAACTACAGCTTTAGTACTAGTAGATCTAGGGACATCACAGAAGAGGCCCTTTTAAATTGAACAGATTTTGGTGAGGTGGAGAAGGCGGCGGGTGTTGCTCTCAGTAAGATGGTGACTCTCATCCTTCACCCAGAGGAGAAGGTGGTATGTGGAGATCCTTCCTTGGATACTTCAGGTGTTTCTCTGCTTAGCAGTCCACAGACTGAAAGCTCAGTTAGTTCCCGTATGTTGAAGGTAGAGTTGAGGTGAAAGTATCCTGCAGTCAGGGATGCTGGGTTAGTTTTAGGCATAAGTATTGTCCTTTGGCTCTATTTCTTGAGGCTGGGGATGTTGTATCCTGCCTCAGATGAGAGAGAAAGCCCATATAGTTAGGCCTCTCAACAGAGACGAATTCCTTTACATTCACAGTTACCGGAAGGCATTGATCTCCAAAGATTGCCTTTCATCTGCATAAACAATGGACTTTATATAGCTTGATTCCCCTATGGAGTCTCTTATAATGATGTCAAAGAGTATTCTTGACTTCTGAATGCTTTCGGTGCTGTTGAAAAGCAAAAAGGACTTGATGAGAAGTCAGAGAGGATGTCAACATCAAAGGGACTTCTTCCCTTCCAGCAATGGTAGGAACAGCAGGACCCCAAGGCATTTCTTATTTCTTGTCCAGGTACTGTCAAAAATCTCAGCTAATATACCTATCACAGGAGTCAGAGTGGTATGAACAGGGTGATTCTCTGGCATTTTTGAAGTCAGGCTCTTGGAAACTGTTTCAGAGGACTTTACTTTTATGTCCTTAATCCCTTAAGTGGGGAAGTTTCTAATATGGCTCTAATTGGAGCTTCATTTTAGGAAAACTGGGTGCTTTAACAATCAGTGCCTGTGATTTTTCTGGAATGACAGGAGTTTGAATTGCATGTGATATGGACCATTCCTTCGTACCTGTAGACTTCATAATTTGAACACTCTTGTGTGGCACATTCTAAAGGTGCAGAACTGTTAGAAGACAGTGTCCATCAAACCCCTCAAAAGCTGATCAAGAAGAAAGCCTTGTATTTATGGAGTGCCCATGTTCATATTGTTATAGATGTCTCAAGATTCATTCATCAGCCACATATTGGTCATATTTCAACGTCTGTTACTCCTGCACTTACTGATAGAAAGGTGAAGATTCCCTGTAGTGAATACTTGATGGGAGTGTTGGCATTTTTGACAGAATTGGAAATTTTTCAAAATGAGTGACTTTGCTTTATGGATTCTATATCACTTTTTTATGGATTATATACCATTCTTGCTATGGTGCTAAATTGGGAGGGACTGCAAGAGAAACAGGAACAGTCTATGTGTTTCCACCTCTCCTTCTCCCAGGGTACCTGTAGGAGGCTTAGGTGGGAGCTACACATTAGATAAAGAGGGAGGTGGCAGTGGCGGAGAGAAGTGACGCATCACTGGGGACAACCATGAAGCTCTAGAATGATAGCCTCTCCGTAGTAGCTGTAGATTTACTATTCTATTTTTACATAAGTTCGTTGTTGTCCTTGTTCCTTTAACATAACTCTTTCAAGTTCTAAAGCAAATTTCAGCTCAGAGCATGTCCCCTTTTAGCATTTTACGCTTCTTTAGCTATTCCATTTCTCCTTCCTCAATTTAAAAATACCATTCATACTTATTTTTTCTGTTAAAGATATTTTCCCAGCATAATTTCTTTGTGGGGAAGCAGAACAGGGTCCTCCACAGTGAACAAGATTAATGTGCAAACTTAGCACTTATCTACTTATGTTTGATAATAATTTAAAGTCATCCTCCCATCATTGAATTCAATATTCATGGTAAAAAAGATAAAGCAACAGACACAGTGGGAGGAGGGTGATCGTGGGATGTTCTCCAGAGATGCACAGCCCGGCTGCTTGATTTCAGTTTTATAGGTTTATCTGGTTATTTTTCTCCATCACCCTTCAAGTTTCAGCATAAAGGCCTCAGCTGAGGATTCTTTGGCTAAAGATATTCTTTCTAAACAGTATAAAAATGTATGCTGTGCTTTTCCAGGAACCCATTACACTGTTAGCTCCAATTTTACTTTATTTTATTTTATTTTTAGTTGGTGGTGACAGCACTGTACCAGGAAACAGAAAGCAGGATGAGCCTGCTCTCTGGGTGGGTCTTTTCCATGTTGGAAATAACCTCAGACATATCTATTGGTAGCCATATTTAGACTGGAATGAAAATGGACAACTGAAACTTTTAAGTTACTTCATTTATTCGGAATAAACAGTAAAAGTAGCAAACTGGGCAATCAAGTATGGGATTAGATAACATAATGAATCAACCACAAACTTTGTGGCTTAAAACAATAATAATGTATCATTTCTCATGATTCTGTAGCTCAGGAATATGGACGGCTGGGATGGGTCAATGAGCTGCATTCAGTTGGCTTCCCCAGCTGCACTTGGCTGACAGCTTGAATGAGCTAAAAGGTTGTGAAGATTTCATTTTCAATAGCTGCCGCATCTTGCGTCACTTGTGCGGGTAGTTTGGCTTCTCTCACAGGATAAGATAGTGGTCTCTAGACAGTTTGACTTCTTACCTGGTGGCTGGCTTCCAAGAGGAAAGGTGAGAGCTGCCAGGCACACGTCACTGACTCCACATTTTATGGGTCAGAACAAGTCACTATGCCAGCCCCAGTCCAAGCTGAGATGAAATAGCTTCCTCCCTGGGATGGGTGCCTGGGCATGTGAGTGCCAGAGGGGAAGGAATTGATGCTGACTCTTTGGAGATTATCTACCACAGTTATTCGCACGTTACCAAAGTTGGAAGGGACCATTATAGAAAAACTGCCAACTTTAACTTGTTCCATTCAGGTGAACTAATACAGTAAAGATTATGAAAACTTTCTTAGTAGAATGGCCCATGGAAGTGACTTTTATGAATCAAATAATGTTGATTAAAACTCTTCCTCCAGCTGGGCATGGAGGTGCACACCTGTAATTCCAGTGATTTAGGAGGTTGAGGCAGGAGCATCACAAGTTCAAGACCAGCCTCAGCAATTTTTTTTTTTGGGGGGGGCGGTACCAGGGATTGAACTCAGGGGCATTCAACCACTGAGCCACACCCCCAGCCCTATTTTGTATTTTATTTAGAGACAGGGTTTCACTAAGTTACTTAGCCCCTCACCTTTGCTGAGGCTGGCTTTGAACTTGCAATCCTCCTATCAGCCTTCCTAGCCACGGGGATTACAGGCATGCACCACCATGCCTGGCTTAAGTCTCAGTAATTTTTGCAAGGTCCTAAGCAACTCAGTGAGACCCTGTCTCAAAATAAAAAATAAAAAGGGCTGGGGATGTGGCTCAGTGGTAAAAACTACTCAAAATTATCCATGCTCATTAAATAATAACCTGGCCATCTGATGGAACATTGATTTATGTATTATAACTAAATCTTTGGGATACTCTGATGACTGTATCCTTGACAGTTAGCAAATCTGGCAAAGAAAGTTCATATAGTCTAAATCTGAAAATACTTCTATTTCAACTGACCATGTAATTCTTCTTGCTTTTCCTCTGCTTCCTGATCATCACAGTCAGATATGATCTTAAAAACAAATGCTCTTTGTGGCAGGAAAAATAAAGCTGGGATTCTAATGTGAAAAATTCCCCCAAATATAAAGACGACTTCTAAGGTTTGGTGAATATCCAAATCTACTGGTCCTATTGAATTCCAATTATTAGACAATAAAATATATTGTATGATTGTTATGTGACAGACTCTGAAGAAACAGCCATGGAATAAGAATTAGAGGATTGATGTTTTGGACATTTTTAGACCAGTTGCTTAGCTTCAAGTCCTTCAGAGCATGCCCCCTTTTAGCATTTCTATGAAATGAGAATAATCCCTTTTCTGCCTACCTCAGACAGTGCTGGATAAACTTACATGAATGAAGGTTTTCAGAACCATATGTAAGGTATAATAATTAAAGAAGTGTTGGGGTAGCAAAATACAAACAAACAAAAAAGTAAGAAAGAACCCCAATAGATAGATAACTAGATAGGTGATACTGATAGATAGATAATCTCACTTCCAAGGGCTTACGGTCTCATTGGGGTTCATTTACAGCAGGATATCTAGTTAAAGCAAATTTCTTTTCAGTTCTATTTGGTTCTGCTGATGGTAGAGAAAGTTTGGGTCAGGTTTTTAAAAGATCATCTGATCAGATAAAAATAATTCTAGACTTCTGCTGGTCATGAAATAATTGCCACATTTAGCTGATCATATACTGAAGTTTCTTTGTTTTTCAGGGATTCAGTTAATTATGTGTCTTTTGCGTTTTCTATTTAATATTAATATGATAACTACTGGCTACTTGTAGCTATTTAAATTAGTTAAATTTTTAAAAAATTCAGTTTCCCAATCATGTTAACCAAATAGCAAGTGCTTGTTAGCTCCACATAGTTAGTGGCTACCATACTGGACAGTACAGATATAAAATATTTTAACAGAGAGCACTATTGTAGGCTACTTTCTAACCTGTGGGTTGCTGTTTTTCTTTCCTGTTATCTTCCTCAAAGACTATTTCATGCTATTTGGGGTAAGCAAAGGAGATAAGGGGGGCTTGAGCTCATTCCTGTATTTTTGTTGTGGTAATCAAATGGTTGGTGATTAAATGGATCAAATCCATTGGCTAGAGTGAGAATTAAATTTTTTTTTAAGTTGTAGATGGACAAAATAGCTTTCTTTTATTTATTTATTTTTATGTGGTGCTGAGGATTGAACCCAGTGCCTCACACATGCTAGGCAAGCACTCTACCACAGAGCTATAACCCTAGCCCCTAGAGTAAGATTTTTGAAATGTTTTTAAAAAATATTTTTTAGCTATCAATAGACCCCCATTTTGTTTATTTATATGTGGTGCCGAGAATCGAACGCAGAGCCTCACACATGCTAGGCAAGCATTCTGCCACTGAGTCACAACCCCAGACCCTTGAAATATTTTTGAATTTAATTTTTACTTAATGCCCAAAGTGGTAGTTGTATATAGGTTTTTAAATAATCTAGAATTACATATCAGCTAAAACTTCTTATGAACTGTTGACTACACTTTCCCTATTGAGTGTTGTTTTCATTACTTCAAAAAATTCCACTTTATGATTAGCTCTTTTACTGCAATCAAAATTAGGCTACCATGCTCAAATTGAAAACATTTGAAGTAATATGTGCCCCTTTCTCAGTTTAAACAAAATTTCTGATCTAAAATATGTTCAGATCTTGATGGATGCCAATTAAAATATTGACTTTAAATAAAGGGGTCATAAAAATGTGAGATTAAAATGATTAGGAGCTGAGTCCTTATCACATAGCCCAAAGTAAACAAGGATTGCACAGTGCAGTGTTTAAGAAGCAGATTTTGGTCATGCAGACATATGCCTAGATATTTCAAGCTGCTAGTATAGTGTTTCATGTTGAGAGATTGATATTAAAAACCTGGCAATTAAAATTCACTTTATGAAGAAAAGTTGCTAAAAAACTTTAAGATAGCTCTGTGAAGGTCTGATATAAAAAGGAGCAAGCCACATTTCTTTGACTCAGAATCAGGAAATTTTGTGTAGGCAGTGTGGTTTACCAAATGTGTCTTCCATAGTGGGAATCTGTTTTTCACTTTAACATTGACATAATTTATGCAAAGTCAGCAAACAAAACTTATACCTTAATGTCACTTAATGTTTGTTACTGGGACCAAATTTCAGTCATTTTAATTGAGAAACTAAAAGGAAGTTTTGTTGCCGAGAACCTGAATTCCATGAGCAGATTTGTTTTAAATGTATTTTCCTGTTTTATCAAAACCAGTGAGAGGAGCTGCTCACCCAGGAAGGAGATCAGCCAGTTCAATAGGAGCCAGGAACCTCAAGAAAGGAAGAGCTCATAGCTCATCCCCTGGGATCCTACAAAATGAGAACTGCTTGAGGATTGGGCAACAATGAGGGTGATTTCCCAGGTCTAATTCTGCTTTGTTCTGGATAGTTTGGCGCAGGCTACTTAGTGTATCTGTACAGAATTCCAAACCATTAAATGAAATGCTTGTTCGTCACCAGCATTTCCCAATCTCTGCGTCATGACACACCAATGTAAACAAGATATCCTACAGTGTTGTGGCAAGCCTGGCTTTTCCCAAAGCTAAGGCTCCTTCTCTGACACAGTGCCCCCAGGCCACCTGCTCAGCCTGTACTCTCTCTCCTCCAAGCATTCTTCATTCATTATATCTGGACTTAGCCAAGGATTTTTCTTGGAAAAGTTTGGTTTGCAGTTCCTAATCTGAGTTCCTCCACTGCCAAGCAGTTATTATTGTAAGGGGTTAAGTCAGTCTTTGCACAATAATTCTAACAGTTTATCATTAAAATGCCTTTTCTTTGAGGAAAGCATTACTAATGCTCCCTTAAGTCACTTTTTTTTTTTTTTTTTAATTTCCTGGAGTCCTGAAGGCATTTGGGACACAAGGTGAAAAAGAAGAGTGAAGAAAGAAGAGTTGGAGGGGGTGACAAACATTTGTGAACTTTACTGCTTCTAATGGGCCAGAAAAACAAACGTATAAATTTTGCCCATTCTTACAGGCTCTTTCAGATTCTCCTCCACCAAGTTATCTATAGTCAGTCTCTACCCATCGTGTGGCTAGAGTCAGTCAGTCTTCTCCCTGTTCTCCAACTTTATATTCTTTAGATTTCTATCATATCACTAGTTAGAGTCTGCTTTTGTGCTTTCTCTTTCTTATTGAAACTGCCATATTCTTTGTATCTCTGAAAGTACCTATAATGTAACATATACGTTTACGTATGGATATATATATGTATTTAATTCTATAAAATAGATTCATACTCAAAAAAAAAAAAATAGCCTTGAGTACCTCCTCTCTATTGTATAGGACATTGGAGGAAACACAATGAATAAAACATGATACAACCTCTTCTCTCAAGGAGTTTTCCCTAATAAAGCAGAGAAGATGGACATTAAATAATAATTTAAATTGCAACTTGATGAGCCCAGGAAAGGAATATAAAGTATGCTATATTAAGACTGTACAACAGGAAGCCCTAGACTCTCTTTGCAAAGATTTGTGGGCCATGTGGAGGTTTTGATGGTTCTTTCTCCTAAGATCAAAAGCAGCCATCCATTGAAAGTAGAAGATGCTTGATTTACATTTATCTACTCAATCTCCCAGTGGATTCCTGGCCTGCAGCTTCTGCAGCGTACACAGGCACTCCTTATTCTCCTTTGCACTGTGCCTGTTGTGGAAAAGGAGGAAGTAATATGCCCTCAATACCTCTATATCAAAAGATAGTGAGATGCTTCCTCAGAAAAGAAACTGACTAGTGGATTGGTGGACTGTAAGTCTGGATCCAATACTTTCAAGCCTTGAATTTTGTTCTGTCTTAGAGGTTGGTCATATAGTTTATTCTAACCTGATTCCTAGCTCTCATCTTCCTTAAATTTATTATTAGGAAATTGCCTAGGTGATTAAGGCCAATCTTAAACTCTGAGATCATTCTCAGCCATACACAAGTCCTTTCCAAGAACACTTAACCAGAAATGGGAAAATTCTACTGTCTTTCTCTTTTTGGAGCTGTATGCCCATCAGTCATGTGCAATCTCATGGATAACCCTGGAGGAGGAAGAAGGGAGGGGAACTAAAATGTAAAGGATCTGGGCTTAGTGCCCAGTCATTATTTTGTTCAACTAGATCTCAAATAGATAGAGGAGTTGTACAACTTGTGAATACAATGAAAATGAGGTAGGATAGAATTTTTAAGGGTCATTTCAAATTCAGAAGTCTGGTTTATACTACTGTTTGAAGACGCTTTGCATAGAATCTTGAGACTAACATTTCTTAAACATCAAGACTAGAGGTGTATATAAATAAAACGGCAGATGTATATAAGTAAAAAGGCTGGCCCAGAAATGTTATTTTTACTTTTTGAACCCATGGGATTAGTAAAAATAAGCACAATTGTCTAGATTAACTAGTTCTAACTAAAAAGAATCTCTAAAGAGAGTAGTTTATAGTAAATACTTGATTATGTGAGAATTGAGAAATACATCTCTTTAAATGTAAACTTTGGTTTTGAGCACTCTGGGATCTTGATCAAGATGTTTAACCTTGACTAGTTTGCTACTGCATGGTGTGGCTATAGGAGATAGTGGATATGAAAGGGCTTTTAAAAATATGAATACCATACAAATGTATTCACTAGTATTATTGTTTCCATGATCTATGACTGAGTAACAAGCCACCTCAAACTTAAAACAATGATTTATTAGTTTGCAGAATCCCCCAGGTCAGTTGGGATCAGCTGGGTGGCTCTTCTGCTCCATTTGACCTTGGCTGGGTAACTCACACAACAATTGGGAGCTAGCTGTGGGTAGAAAGTCCAGGATGGTCTCATTCACATGCCTCATAGTTGCCTAGTTGTGAGCTGGAATGCCTCATTCTCCCCTGCATGGCTTTTCGTTTTGCAAAGTATCTTCTAATTCTTGATTTCGTCTTGCTGACTATTAAAAGCGAAGTATACTACAATCATATCTTTTCTTGTTTCATGAAGTTAAATTCACATTCATTCTACATGTATATTGACAATACCAGGGGAATTTTGAACTCCCTCTAGTGGCAAAAGGTGTGTTTTTCCCCATCAAAGATCTTGCTTGAATAATAAGATGGCTGACTTACATATAACAGAACATGGTTTCAAAAATGACTGGTTCTTATCACAGCACCCCCCTTCTTTTTTTATGAATTATGGAAGATTCTTTCATGTCTTAGGGGAAATGTTCACCTTCCTAAGAAACAATGATCATAGTCTGTGGGGGAAAAATTTTGAAGGTAGACATAGTGTTAACTTTTAAAATATAAAAGTATGAACTTCTCCTTTTGGTCAATATTTTAAATAAAAATGAGTATGTTTTGTTGATTAACAATGCTGTTCCCTGATTAAAAAAGTAAACTTCATGTTAAATTCTTATCTGAAGAATTATTTTTTGGACAGATGAATGTATTTAATTGTAAAAATATTTAGATAGTGAGCAATAGGCAGCAATTGAAATGTGAAGCTTACGAAGAACCAATAGCCAAACTAAAAGAAAAGAAAAAAAAAAAAGAGGTAGCAAAGTCTTATGCTTTCCTCTTGAAAAAAAAAGTTCATATTTGGATTTTCCTAGCCAATGGGGAAATATTCTTCATAACTATCGCCATCACTCTGCACAAAAGAAAGCACAATGCCAAAGGGTGGGAATAGGAAAATAGTTATTACAGACTTTGTAAATTAACTTTTCCTATCCCAACCCCATTGCCAAAGAATTAATAATATTCATTAACTTTTCCATTTGTAGACAGGTTTACTCAGGTATTTTTTAAAAGGACATTTTCTGTAATGCTATTAGTAGAGACATTCTTACAAAATACAGCTTTCTTGGTTATTTGTAGAAACTGATCCTATTTACTTTTCCTATATTGTCTGGCGGGCTGATATCTGCATCCCTCTGTTCAGCCCACAAAGGTAGGAAAATGGCCAGGTATTAGGAAAATGGCCAGGTATGAGAAGAAGCCATGTTGTGTATTTTTTTTTTTTAATCTCTAGAAAGTAGAATCTGAGATTATAATGTTTCCCAGAAATTTTGTTTTGTTTGGGGTTAAATGATAAACTGGTAGGATTTCACTAAAACAATCAATCCATTCGATTATCAAAAGTTAGCCTTCATTTCTTTCCAATACCTCTTTCTAGTTCAACATTTATAACTGAGTATGTGTCTCTTGTGGTCTTGATTACATCCGGTGTTTCTCGCTGGCAGCATTTCCTCTGTTGAGACCGCCCCCTGTTATTTGCCAGGCTACATTTCTGTGAATATAAAGAGAAAAAAAAAATCAAGTTGTGCTGGGGGGGTGGAGGTTGAAATTTAAGAAAAAATAGAACGTAAGTATAACTTTGATTTTTAGAACAAAAAACAGGCACTGTATTTGTTATAAACAAACCAGGGATGTGCTTATTAAAATATATAGGCCACAAAAATACATGGAAAGTCTTACAGCCATCTCATAACCACCCTGCATGTTTTCTCTTGAATATTTATAAAAATCTAATTTAACTAACAGAGACCAGAGATTCCCTTCCCTCTTTAGTTGCATAGATTTGAAATAATGAGAGTGCATTTGCATTTCTTAAAATGGTGTTTTCTTCCAGTTCTCATAGAAATGTTTTTGGAACAGTGGCTGTGCTAACAGCTGTATTCAATCTTGAGTAAAAGTTACTTCCTGAAGAGAATGAAATTCAACTTAGCACTGGAACTTGCCTGGAACATAATCCTGTAGGATGAGTGTACTATGTGATTATGAAACTGGATGTAGGCACCCTGCTGAGGTGATTTCTTGTAAATAGTGCCCAATAGAAACCACTCATCAATGTCATTGTTTTTAACAGAAGATTTGGTATTCTAAAAGACTATTTATGCATACATATAACTGTCTCATTTTTTAAAAATTTTACTTGTTGCTATTTTAAAAATGCAATCTCATGTGAAATTTTAACAAATACACACACACACACACACACACACATATATGTATGGAATCTGTGTCTGTACACATAATCATAGATATATGTATATATATTTAGTGATTTTAGAATTTTAAGATTGTGTCAATCTTTATTTTCAGGTTAAAAGTTTTTCTGATTTTTTTTAATTCTTATTTTTGTAGTTGTAGATGGACAGAATGCCTTTTTATGTATTTTTATGTAGTACTAAGGATTGAACCCAGTGCCTCACACATGCTAGGCAAGTGCTCTGACACTGAGCTACAGCCTTAGCCCTTCTGATCCTTTTTGTTATTTAAGTTGTAGATGGAAACAATATCTTTATTTTATTTATTTATTTTTATGTGATGCTGAAGGTCCAACCCAGTGCCTTACATGTGGTAGGCAAATACTCTACCACTGTTCTACACCCTCAGCTTTCTGATCCATTTTTACGTACCCATTCATTCATTCATTTATTGCAGTGAGAGCTTAATTTAAGTATAATTGTTTTCTCACTTCATAAGACTTTTTGATTTTATATTGGGTTTTCAAAAGTATCTTTTAGATAGGTATTATTGACTTTTACCATCATAAATATTGTACTTCTTTATTTTAAAGAAGGAAAATATTGCATTAATATAACTTGGATATTAATAAACCTCAGTGGACTCATACCTCAGATGGAAAAGTTTTAACTGAATCATCTGTTTTCTTTATGGATCATTTTTTGTCATCTAAACAATGAATGCATAATTTTTAGTCCTAGGTTATCAGATTGAAATAATAAATCGAACACACTAAGCTAGAATTAACAAACATACATAAAAATTCCAACCTTCTCAATTTTCAGGAATCAAAACCATTTCCTGCCTTGCTTTGGTAACAAAGAAGCAGCTAGACTTTTTTCATTCTTTGACCAAACCACTGAGTTGCCTTGAAGACCTTTGTTTATAATGTCTTTTTGCATTCTTTTCCTCTTGACATGCTCCCCTCCCTCCAGCAGTGAGATACTAATTAAAGAGAGGCCACTGTGACCCTAGGTTGTTTAGAAGTCACCCGGAATGAGGTGGCGACACAAATCTGGACAGGAAGTGCTTATTCCTAAAATATAACAAGTCCTTAAGACCATCTTATAAAAAATCTGTTAGCTTCTAACAGCAAGAAAACTATCTCTTTTTTACTTAAAACATGTACATTTCAAACCAAAATGGAATTCCTAAGACTTATTTAAGCAACACATCATTCATACACTTACGAAAGTTGCCAAAATTAACATCAACTCATATATATTGAATAATAGTTTATTTTAGAGACGTTGAAATAAATAAATATAAAGACATTTTGAAGTCAATGAAGGATAGTTAATTTGTGTGTGTTTTGGCAGGGGAGGGAGCTAATACTTGTCATTCCTTTTCAAGTATTTGAAGCATCTCAGATCATGTATGAGATGTTTATATTTTTTCAAAACACTTTAATTGGGATGGTAAAATAAATGTGATGCCTACCAATCATGTAGGTAAGAACACTTCAATTTTAAAAAATTTTTTAAACGTTTTTTTTATTATTTTTTTAGTTGTAGATGGACACAATATCTTTGTTTTATTTATTTATTTTTTTATGTGGTGCTGAGGATGGAACCCAGTGCCTCACACATGTGAGGCAAGTGCTCAACCACTGAGCTACAACCCCAGCCCAGAATACTTCTATTTTTTTAAAAAAAAAAGTTTTAAAAGAAATGGAAGGCTGGGTGCCATGGCACATGCCTATAATCCCAGTGGCTTGGGAGGCTAAGACAGGAGGATTGATAGTTCAAAGCCAGCCACAGCAAAAGTGAGGTGCTAAGTAACTCAGTGAGACTCTGTCTCTAAATAAAATACAAAATAGGGCTGGGGATGTGGCTCAGTGGTCAAGTGCTCCTGAGTTCAATCCCCGGTACACCCTCCCTCCCAGAAAAGAAATGGAAATAATTTAATAACCTGCCCTAAATAAGCAGATGGTGCTGCCTGACATCATTTCTCTTAAATCACTTGCTATTGCTAAGTACTCATTTATAAGAAGTAGTTTTTCACACAGCTTTGTGAGTATTTGTATAGCAAGATACTTTTGATTTCAAGGAATAGAGACCTACTACCTACTACCGTTTGTGTTAAGTAATGGAGTGGGATAATTTTAAGAATATATAAGGGAATAAGAATCTCTGTTATGGAACCAGACCTCAGCAGAACCTAGGAAAGCTGGCTTCCCAGGACTTAGGACTGACAGACTGCAGTGGCCAAGGGCCTTGTGGAGACTAACTGGGTAACTGTTCTCAGTTCCAGGCACAATTTTAAGAGAAGGAGTTTTGATTTTTACCTCTTGAATTTCTATCACTTCTATCATTCAGCCATTCTTTGTTTAGGTGGTTTAGAGTCTGCTTCCTTTGCATCTTGGTATATACTGGTTTCTCATTCTATCCACCTGAGTCTCAATACTGTTGAAATCCTGTCAGTCACTATTACAAGTGATCGTTCCTGTTTCATTACTTCTCCTTCCTCCCAACATCAGCTTACTCGCAGCCCCTCAGCTATTGAACGGCCTCCCTTTATCTACATGTACTCAGCACATGCAACAGGTATAAGAGTAGTAGGCTCCTTGATAACATAATTCAAATGAATAGGTGAAGAACATTGTTAGGGAGTTGTCAGGGGAGCATTTTACATTCTCTCTCTCCTTTTTTATTTCTTTCTTTGTTGGTACTAGGGATTGAACCTGGGGCACTTTATCACTGAGATATATCCTCAGCTCTCCCCCTCTTTTAAAAATATTTTTAGTTGTATATGGACACAATACCTTCATTTTATTTATGTATTTTTATGTGGTGCTGAAGATTGAACCCAGTGCCCCACACGTGCTGAGCAAGCCTTCCACCACCACAACCCCAGCCCCTTCCCATCCCTTTTTGTTTTCAGACAATGTCTTGCTAAATTGCTGAGACTGACCTTGAATTTATAATCTTCCTGCCTCAGTCTCCTGAGTTGTTGAGATTACAGGCATGAGCCCCTGTGTCCAACTACATTCTTTTTTAATGAACTTTTAAAAGTGCTAGTAAGATAGAATTGAAAGGTGACTAGAAAAGATAATTTTGAAAAATTTAAGAGGCCTTTTTATCTCTTAGGGTTAAAAACAATTCACTGTAACAGTAATAAGGGATTATTTGTTTACAGAGGCATTGAATAATCATGTACATTTAAACATAAAAGTTCAGACCATTGCATTACAAAATCCTCTCACTTTAGCTGCCCCATTGAAGCAGCTATACTGTCAGGAGTGGAGGTAATAATTCAAATCCTAAGAAGTAAAGCAATCATTTTGTTTTCCATATTACACTCAGGAGGCAAAATTAATGTTTCAGATAGGATCTGAGAACTTCTTTTATATGGCCTTCAGATTTTAAGGCAAACCATCTTTTCTATGTTTTTTTTTTTTAATCCTTCACTTTCTTATTGCTACTTATCTTTGTTTTTCTCTTTTATCTTCTTTTGTTTACTTTCCCTTTCTCTTCTTTTCACTACTGAGAACTGAACCCAGGGTCTTACACATCCTAGGGAAGCATTTTACCAGCAAGAGGCATCCCTAGCCCTTTTTATTTTATTTTCAGACAGGGTCTCACTAAGTTGCCCAGGTTGACTTCAAATGTGTGATCCTCCTGTCTCAGCCTCCTGCATAGCTGTGGTTACAGGTGTGTGTCACCACATCTGGCCTTATCTTTTACCTTTTTCTTGCTCAGAGTATAAAATTAACCAGGAAAGAATTCTCCATTCTTTATTTCTTTGCTTTCTTTTATTTTTAAAAAATATGAAATAGAGGTTTTAAAGTTCATTCTGTAAAATCTTTCCTAGATCCAAATTATGACCCCCATTTTTTTTTTTTCATTCTAAGTTTTAAACTAAAAGTGAGGCTGAAAAATAACCAGGAAAGCAGCATAAGATCCAGAAGCTTCCCTTTTTGGTGCATGAATGTCCAAAAGTCATCCATTAAAAAGGCTTTCATTCCCCCAGCACTTGGGAAGTGATCGGTCTCCCCAGATGCATTTAATAGTACTTTCACTCATTAGAGATCAACTGCTTCTCAGACTCTGAAGTCTTTCTGTGTGAAAACAAAACAAGACATCAAGAGTGCTACCTAAGTGTGAGGAAAAATTTCTCCTTAATTTTATAAATGGTACTTTTTTCCCCCTTGGGCCATAAGTCAATAAACTTAAAGTAAGTTCTATTTCCAGGATTACAACAACTTACAAGGCATTGAGGTACACTGTATGCTATGGATGAATTTATATTCCAGTGAAATGGACAGATAGCTACAACCAAAGTATAATTCAAGTGGCCATAGTGGAAAGCATACAGATTTCAATGGTGGAGAGAGAGAGAGAGAGAGAGAGAGAGAGAGAGAGAGAGAGAGAGAGAGAGCGAGCTGACCTGGGAGCATGGAGGCTCATGAAAGTATGAGCCATGGTGAGTCTGAATGCCAGGAGCAGAGGAGCCACGTTTGGAACTCTAGTTGTGGGCTTCTGTTCTTCAATGGTGATTACTGAAGCACTAGTTGTAGATAAGATCAGATGTGGAAAAGAGTCTGAAACAGAGAAGAAAAACGACACATAAGAACAACCAAAAGAAAGGACAACTTGGAATTCCATGAAGGTGGGTTGCTGAAACTGGTGAGGAGTTACGTAGGGTTGGGTAGAACCAGGAAGCAGTTGTGGTGGGGTCAGAAACCAGATTCCAGTGGTCTGAATGTAGAATGAGAGGTGAAGATGTGCAGATCTCCATTGCCCAGTAGTTTTCTAAGAACTCTGGCACTGAAGGAGAGAAGAGATAACATAGCTTAAGAAGCAAGGAAAATATTCTTCTCCCATTTAAAGGATAGAGAAGACTCAGTTTACTGGGGGGAAAAAAAGCCATTGCATCTTATTTCTAAAAGGAAGATATATTAATGTATTATTTTTATAGTTAAAAAAGAAAGTTATGAAGTATGCAAGAAAAATGGAAAGCAAGCAAGCAAAACAGTACAGAAGTTGAATCAGGGAGAGTTGGATGACGGTGGGGGTGGGAAGAGTTATAAGAATATTCATTTAAAATCAAGGGTACGAGTAACAACAAGAGCCATGAATGCTGGGTCCTTCTTGTGGATTGAGGTTGGGTAAGGGAAATGTAGTGGAGGAGGGGGAGGGTTGTAGTGCTGGCAGTAATGATGTGACCTCATAGAACCGAAGAGTGGGAGACTAAAGAGACTGAGTTTGTACCTATGAAAGGGGGAATAATAGGATGGGATGAATGATAGTGTGGTGTGAGGATTGCTTAGGAAATGCTTGTAACAATGTCTGGAACATACTAAGCACTCAAATCATGCTGTCTAATACTATTGTTTCATGAATTAGAGTACAGAATAGGTAGAAGAATGGGAAGTTCAGACTTGAGGACACAGAGTGAGGTTAGCCACTTCAGTGGATGTGCAGATTTTCTTGAAGTGCAACTAAGTATGATATTTTAGATGAAGTAATAATATTGCTCAGGAAAGAGGCTTAGCTCCTGCTAAATTTATCTTAAGAAGGTGGACATTTGCTGAAGGTAAGTAGATGACTCTAATCTTCATAATTTCTCAAACTGAAGTGTCCTCTTTGCTTCTTGGAAAAAAACTACAAGGGAGATGTTATGGAGGTTGCTGGGCTAGCAGGTAGTAGAATTATCTTTTGAATGAGTAGTTTTTACTGAAAGCCCATGCTTTGTCCACTACTTGGTTCTATAAATGGCAGCGGTAGTGTGTAGGTGATTGAACATGAGGGAGTAGATCTCAGGGATATGTTGTTTTGTACTAAAGAGGAACAAGGAAGAGGCAGATGTCTCTTGGTATAGGGAAGATAGAAGAATCAACCACTGGAGTTTGAAGGGAAGTTGTGTTGTCAGGGGAAAGTAATTCTAAAACACATTTTAATACCATCTTGGGTTTTATTAAATAAATGCTTACCCAAGAAAACATTTAGTCATTTCCAAACTCTCTTAGGTCATGAGGCTATAATTTGTATGTACCTTACAAATGAAGTGTTGTTGTTGTTGTTTAAATAGAGATAGTAGATAGGTAGATATAGATGGATGGTGGATGGATGGACAGATGGATAGATGGGTAGATATGAATTGATACAGATGGATGGATAAGTAGGTAGATAGAGATAGATGGAGAGCTAGATAAGGCACTGAGGTTAAATGTTTCTCTTTTCTGGGTTCCTGTAATCCACTTTCTGGTTCATTCTTTATGCAGATGATTTTCAGGTAAGAATGGGAGTGTTTCCTCATGGTTTCTGGTTTTGGGTCATGTAGAAGTGAGCCACAGTGACTGATGGGAGTAACACTCATGCGTGCTGCAAGGGAAAGGAGGGTGAGAACTACTGGTGCATGGTGAAGCCAGGTCAGTAAGTACTGCTGAGCTCTCACAGTCTGCTTTCAATACAGGAAATTGTGGAGAGAACATACTGAATCTTGGCCATGGTTTCTTCGGTGGGGGAATTTATAATGTAAAGACAGTAAGTTGGCCTAATTTAGGCATCAAGACAGTCCTTAGAAAATATGGCAAGAGACTTTGGAAATTAGATGAGAGCAGGAAAAAAAAAAAAAAAACTCAGAGGGGCCAGACCGTGAGCTGTGATTTCAACAGAGTAAACAGAGGGAGGGATGAGTGTGGTTTGGCTGATGGAAAAACAGAGGCTGTTTCCTGGCAAAGCTCAGAGCCAGAGAAGAGTGAGTTCATGGACAGCCGAAACATAAATAGTAGCTGGGATAGAGGTAAAGGGATAGAGGAGTTAGAGTGAAGTGCTTTGCAAGCCTCTTTCAGAAATTTGCATTTGATGTGGGAATTTTAGGAAGTAGAATCATATGGTCAAAGAGGCCATAAAAAGTTATTTTTGAAAGCAGGGTACACAATAATTTGGCATAAATAATGACTGGTCAAAGGGAAAAACAAAAGAGAGTCTTAGCCGCACTAGATCAAGGAATCTAATGGATAAAAGATATGGAGAAAAAGAGTCAGGACCATAAAGATGCTGCTAATTTAGAAATAGTGTGTTTTTACTGTCAAATATAGAGATTAGCTGAACATGCTCTGCTTATTCAGAGCTGCACTTAGAGTTGAAGCATTTTTTTATGAATTCACTGTCACCTTTGTACTATCCAGACTAGTCCCATATCTCAACTTTTTAAATGGCTTCTTCTGTTTGTTTTCTTCTTTCTTATGAGGAATTCAGGAGAAAAGGTAAAATGGGTAGATAAAGCAGTTATTGAAAGGAAAACTCAAAACCAGCTTTGTAGTCACTTCCTATATGTTTGTACCAATAAGAGTCAACTTGCCCCAGTTGTCTGAAATCCTGAGAGTCAACCTCACAAGACTTTATGCACTGATATCAGCTAAAATGCTTTAATTGTGGAAGTTTTCAAACATATGCCAAAGTAGAGAGAATAACTTCAACGCTTATCAACATTTGCCTGTTTTAATTTACTAATAGAAATTGTTTGAATGTTGTGTGATAGAATAAAACAATATAATTTTTCAATTGCCAGAGTTTGTACATCTACTGTAAAAGATCTGTCAGACACCAAAAACCTACATTATGATTAAAAAACAAAAACAAAGGGTGCAAACAGGTATAGAAACTATGGGAAAGCAATTTCTATTTAGTGATTTACAATATTTTGTAGCCTGATATATTTAATGATTTTCATGGCAAATAACTTACATGTATTCTAAGACATCCTAAATGAGCTTTTAAAATAGAACATATTTTTAAATCACTTAAGAAATCTTGAATTGTGGAACCCTGAGATGATATTCTTTAATACTTAGAAATTTTGGCTAATAAAATGAAAATTTAAATTTATCACTGAATAAACCAATATTTGTACCAGACCTAATGTGTACCAGACCCTGAGTTAGAGGCTTGAACTATATCATTGGTTGAGAATGTTAATAATTCCATAAGATGATTTTCAAGGTGAGATCAATGTTTATTTTCCCTTCTTCTAACAAGGGAAAGAAATAAATGAAATCCACAGATAATCCCTAAATTTCCATTTAGTCAACTTATAGCCAGTAAATAAATTGACCAATTTATTTCATTTTTTCATGTTGTTTAATTATCACATTGGTGAAATGGCTACAAAAAGAGGTGCATAAAGAAGAGGAGGATCTACAAGGAGACTGATTGGTTCCTGAACAATTATGAATTATCAGATACTAATAGTTGTTGCTCCACATGTGAATCATTCACATCTTTTTCTCTAAGTAGGTCAGCTTACGTGTTAAGAGATTGCTTTTGATTCACTTTGTAATTTCCTACCGATTTTAAGGTCTGCAATAATCATTTCAGATGTGTCTTTTTACCTGATTATCTGGATCTGTGCAAAAATTACTTTTCTAATCTGAAGCCCTAGGAAGACTAAAAACTGGTACACTAGGTCCCGTGAAAGGATGGAAGTTTGTAAGACTCATATTGGAATTGATGCTTTGTTTCCAACTAGTACTAACTGCTGATCTTTTGAGTGTGCTTGTGTGTGTGTGTTCGGGGGCTGGGGGAAGTTATGTATGCAACTGACAACTTTTAAAGCAAGAAATGTAGTGAAGTCAGATTTAGATTCATCTCTCTTTAGTCTTTCTCATTATAAAAATGCACTGTACATATAAAACACAACAGGTGTTGTGTGATGTGGTTGTAGGGAGAAGGCCAGAGAGGGAAACAAACAGCTCAGCATGCTCCCTTGTGATGGATGACTATGCGAGATTAGGGGAAAGTTTCTCATTCTGCCTCCTGGAGACTGTGCCCACTACTGTCAGATCTCCTTGGAAAAATTAAGTGTGTGACTCATTTACTTGTAACCACTTAGTGCTCTGTGTTCTTAGGAAGGTTAAAAATGAGTGTCTGACAAAATTTATTTCCATAGCTTAAGTTATGAATGAAAAAGACGTGTGTGTGCCTTTGATTCAGCGTGTTTATGCACCTGAATGCCACACTTCATAGATTCTACGACTCACCTTTTTCACTTTTCAGCGAACTGGGGTATGTCTTATAATTTATGATGTCTTATAATTGCTGTCATTTTACTTTTTTCAACATTAGCATCTCTCTAACTTCAGGCATTGTACAATCAGTAGCATCTCAGATCGTGTGATGCACAGTTAATATCTAAATATTTGTAGGACACTGAATGAAGAGAAATGAGTAGGACAGTTCTCTTTTACCCAAGAAATAAAGTCAGAAGATTTATTTTGACAGTAACAATTGAGGTCAAAAAAACTACTTTGTCACAGAATCTCTTCTTAGTCATGTACATGACATGCAAAATGGAACATTTACTACTATTCCTTTTATTATCCCAAGTGATCCAAAGATTAGGATGCAAATTCACTATGCTTAATACAATTTGCAAAATATATTCTTTACCAACTTAACTACAGTTTAATTTAGGTCTAACTCAGGTATTCGTGGTTTTTTTTTTTTTTTTTTTTGGTACCAGAGATTGAACCCAGGTGTGCTAACCACTGAGCCACATCCCCAACCCTTTTTTTAATTTTTAATTTTTAATTTTGAGACAGATTCTCACTAAGTTGCTTAGGGCCTCATGAAGTTCCTGAGGTGGTTCTGAACTTTGGATCCTCCTGCCTCAGCCTCCCAAACCACTAGGATTATAGTCATGCATATTCATAGTTTTGAAAAAGAGAGTGAAAACAGTAATTTTTACCTTCTATTTGCATGTGTAAGAAAGCTAGCTTCCTTTACCATTCATGCATCCAACAAAACCTGCCATATGCAGGACTATAGGTTAAGTAAATCATTAGGGATTTGTAAACTGTTTAAGCAATCTCATGAGATTTTTCAGGCTCACTTTTATAGTAATGTAGAATACAGAAAAAAGCACATTACAATACACAGAAGTCAGATTCTAGTACTGGAGTAGAACTGATGGATAGTTTCAGATGTCAAGACTGTTTAACAATGAACTTTCTTACAGATATGGCTACATATGGATAGAGGTAATGGATTTATTATTAGTTGAGGTGCCCAAGGAGAAACAATAGCACTCATTGAATTATTGAAATATTTAGCAAATACTTATTAAATGCCAGGTGCAGGGACTAACCCTCAATAATTCTTTCCCACCCTGAAATTCTGTATTTCTGGGCTTCACCATCTGTGTCAAGTAGCTTAACCTACCTGAGGCTATCTTCCTTTTCAAAATAAGTAGGAGTAAAAGGTTCATGCCCTGCCTCCTTTCCTGAGATTTTGCATAATAAAGCAAGCAATTGTACCAGAAATGGAACCCGGGGCTGCTTAACCACTGAACCACACCTCTAGCCCTTTATTTATTTATTTATTTATTTATTTATTTATTTATTTATTTATTTATTTATTTATTTATTATTTTTTTATTTGTAGATGGAGATAATACCTTTATTTATTTATTTATTTTTATGTGGTGCTGAGGATTGAACCCAGTATTTCACAGATGCTAGGCAAGCACTATACCACTGAACTACAATCCCAGCCACGGTTTTTATTTTTTATTTTGAGCATCGCTTTGAACTTGTGATCTTCCTACCTCAGCCTCCAGAACTGCTGAGATTACAAGTATGCATCACCATATCCAGTTTATAAATGGTTAACATTTTTATATATTTATTATGCCTATAATTGTGGTATATATAAAATAGGTCACTTTCTCTAACAGAAAGATCTAACAGGATTTTAACAATAAATCTCTGGTTGAAACATCATTATATTTGTCACTAGATCCAATGTTCGATTGGGAGGAAGGGTGGTTCTAGAGAGTATCTTTCATATGCTGTCAGCATCCTGGGAGTGCTCTTTACAGTTTGGAATTAGGAACTGCTGATGTCATGATCAGTCATATTGCCATGACAACACCAGAATTTCCTCATTTGCCTTCTCTTCGCCCGGGGAGTATCAATTTGCCACAGGTCTGTCGTCAGTTCACCGCATGTGTTAAGTGTATTAGATAACCCAGAACTACTCATTCTTAGGAACACGGAGGATGGGAAAGTTTTGTAAGCTCCATACACATCCTGTTTCAGAACTCTACCCTAGATATCCTCATGTTGCAAAATTTGCCTTCATACATATTCAACTGAATGGAAACACACTTGTAATTGTATATGTTCTTGTTTGAACTTTGTAATTTAGTAGAGAATGAAAAGCTTTTCAGCAGTCTTATTTACATAAAGGATGTCATTAATTGTTCTAGAATCCTCCTCTTCAGGTGAAATAGACCTAGTTTAATAGTGATCTTATCAACTGAAGAGAAAAGAAATAGTTCTTTTAAAACATTTTTTCCCCTATGTTCTGAATGCTTTAAAACTTAACCTGTGTTACAGACCTTCTCCCCCTTTGGAATGTCTGATAATAACCCTTTCCCATCCTTAGCTTACAAGAGGGTTTTGTTTGTCCCAGGTACAGTTTGCTGTATACTGTCAAAGTTGTCTTTCCTACAGTTGATTTTTTCACTCATGGAAAGGGGGCGGTCATTCCGGATTTCAATTAATTTTGTTTTCCATGATATAAAGATATGGGCTCTAGTTTTTCATAAATTCTGCTGATGTTCTGAGTACTGTCTCTTCCCAGGTCCTGTAGCAAGAGGTGGGAACAGGACCAATTTTCCCAGCATGCCAGTTACTTCCTCACCTCTGTTCTATCCCTTTGCCCATAGTTTGCTGACATAAATAGAAGATTATGTTGCTTTCAGCTCTTTAAGTAAACTAATTGCAGAGATTACCTAGTAATAGTTTTCTTTCATAACTTGTGAGTTTTATTATAATTTATGAAAACTTCCTTGAACTATCTTTAAATATCCTGAAAAATAAACCCTTAATTTTTATAGACTTGCTTTTAGACATGTCTCCACAATCAAAGAATATAGAGGATTGAGGCAAACATCTAGGTAAGTGAAAGAAGCAGCACTCCACAATATATGAAAAATGAGCTTCTTTTTGTCCTGGTTCCTCAATTGACTTCATTGCTCTGGAGACTTTACTCTATAGGTACAAATTCATTACAGTTAAAAAAATCTCAAATTTACGATTCATTTTGCCTTTTGTTAGATTTTTTGTGTGTTTTGAAAAGAATAGACAGCTATATACTAGTTTTTACAGAAAACGGTTAGAAGAGAAATTTTTTTTATTATACTACTCATGTTAAAAATTCAAGTGAGCTTTGAACTTTTAACTGTTCTATCTCCAAAGCTTTTCCTGTGTGAATTATTTGTTTTGAAATTGTCCTAAATGTGATTAAGGTTTCAGTTGCCTATAAGCATCTATGAATCCCATACTGAAACTAATCTCTAATATGGCCTCCCATATTTTTTCAGGGCAACTATGTGCCAGTTCAAGATTCAGGAAATACCTTTCACTTAAACTCCAATCTAACTTCTAGAATATAGTTCTCTTGCAATTTATACCTTAGCAACCACTACTTTAGGAGATTGAGTTGCTAGGTTTGGAGCTAAAATTTATACCTTTACATTCAGTATATATTTGAATAGTGGAAAGTTTGCTTTTATTGTCATCTGAATAGAAATTCAGTACACATATGGTCCCAAACTTACAATGGGATTATGTCCTAATAAACTCAATGTAACTTAAAAATATCATAATCGAAAAAGGCATGTTCACTGATACTACCCTGCCCAGGATCTTGAAAGTGTTATAGTGTGGATTTCATCCATAGCTCATAGCAATGATAACCATAATTAGTGTAGTTGGAGGCAGGGTACTCTGGAGTCAGACAGACCTGAGTTCAAACCTCAGCTCTACTATGTATCAGATTTGGGACCGCTTACTTAAAACCTCTGAGCCCCATTTTCTCTTTAGTAAAATTGGATAGTCATTCTTCTCTCACAGCTTTTGTGTGTGTGCATGTGTGTGTGTGTGTGTGTGTGCATGTGTGTGTGTGTTTAGTGTGTATGTTTAGTGCCTAGAATATAGACATTAGCCAGTAAATGACAGCTATTATTATTTAATAGTCCATTTAGAGAAGCAGCAGTAGGACAAAATTTGTTTCTTCTATTTGTATACCAGGATACATTTAAGAATCATCAGAATATGGCTTCTGGTGAGACTCATCAGAATGTGGCTTTATTTATGTTGATCTATATACTTTCTAGGATTGTAGGTATACTTTTATTTTATTATAGTGCTTTCATTTTTATATTTATATGTGTCTAGGGAGCTGTTAAGTCTGGAATAAGAATCACAGATTTTTTTAAAAAGCAAAATAGTTAATAAGAGAAAATATTGTTGCTACTTGAGAAATGCTGTGCATTTTTCAACTCTGTTTTGTACCAGGAGAAAGTAGAAATTTAAATTTGCTGACCCTATGTTTCCTCCCTCCTTCCATCTCTTCCTCCTTTTTTTTTTTTGGTACCAGGGATTGGACTTAGGGGCACTCAACCACTGAACCATATCCCCAGCCCTATTTTGTATTTTATTTAGAGACAGGGTCTCACTGAGTTGCTTAGCACCTTGCTGTTGCTGGAGACTGGCTTTGAACTCTATTGGTGCACGGCAACTTGGGTGCTGAGCGCAAGTACTCACCTAGGAATTGTAGCATTATTTATTCAGCTTTTTAAAGATGTACAATTACAGAGTTTGAGGGTCCTCAGGACAGAAGCTAGGTCTAGATTTTAACCCTAGTTTGCAATAGGTTAATCAGCCTTACCTAACTTTTCCCCCTGACTTGCATGTTAAGTCTGATAACCCTTCCAACCCCATAGGGCTGTTGTGAAAGTGAAATGAGATGTGAGAAATTTCAAAAGAAAAAGTCTCATTTTAGAATTGTTTCTGTGGGACAGATGCCTTCTACTTTCAGATTCCCAAATTCCAGTTGTACAAGGTCTTTTAAGTCACAAAAGGCATCATTACCTGTATGTATCATCTCCCTCCTAGATTACAGGCTTCTGCACGTAGTGGTTGCTCCATCCCTATTATCCTTGTTTGTATGCTCCTCCTGCCTTAGAGTATGACCTCTGATACTGCTCATGGTCTTCCCATTCATACAGAAATGACTCTGTTGCAACACATAATTTCTTTAAAGGAAAATGAACAACAATAATTTTTTTTTTTTAAAAAAATTGCCTTCAGTGCACCTAGGCTCTTGAAACAGACCCTTTGCCAGACATTTTTTTTTAAAAAAAAACATTTTAAAGCTAAGTGTGTACAGCCTTAGAAAGTATATTCATTCAGTCATTCAACAGTCATTGAAAGTGACCTCCTCTTAACTAAATTTGCTTTTTTTACTTGCCATCAATTCCCACTATACCCTTGCTCCTGTTCTTTGATGGTCAGCCAGACTTATAAGCATCAGATATTTACACAGCATACCCACTTAACTCTACAAACTCTCACCATAAAACTTAGAAAAACAATCATAACAGCTGCCATTTACTGAGTTTGGCACTTTTTTGTTTGTTTGTTTCTTTCTTTCTGTACTATATTTAAAGCAATTGTTGTAAAGACAATCTTGACTGGAAAGAGGTTAACTAACTTGCCCCAAACTATGCAGTTAGTAACTGAAAGCTGAATGTGGAGTCAGATCTCTTTGGCTCTGTCTTAACTTTGTTCCTTGGATTCCTTTAAGCTCTCTGAGGTGGGTGGGGTTTGAGTATACACATGTGTTTTAAGGGCTGTTGCAAGTCTGAAGAGCTGAAGCAGCCCTGGGGACTGCAGCTCCCTCCATCCTCTTGCAGCCAAGTGCCCTACTCCCTGCTTGCTGCCAGTCAGCTTCCTGTTTACTCATAGTTTCTGCTTCCTCATAACCTTGGCTTGCGTATGGTTTTGGCTTGTTGTGGCCTCGACTCTACCCTGGCACTCTTGCCGTTTCTGCCCCTTTACTAAATGGTTCAGCTCTTGCACTTTACTGAATCAAATTCCCAAGGGTGTGAACTGGATTGGCCCTGCTCATTTTTTCAATCCCAGTTGGGTCATAGGTCACTGGCCAGTCTGTGGATTGGCTGCCATGGGGTCAGATTCCCACAGCTCTACCTACCAGCTAAAGTGGGGGGAGGATGTTGTATGACAGTCCCACCAGCAAAGCCTCAGTCTCTTTTCAAAGAGGATGTACATCCCCAGGACAGGTCCCAAAGCCCTTATTCATATCAGGATAATTCGCAATCTCTGCATGGTTTCCTTACTTTCTCTGTCTTAAAATATATGAATTTCAAAGGTCAGTGAACCTTTCCAAATGAACCAAGCCAGGATCCATCCCTGTAATTACTCTGACAACTGGGCACCTTTAAATATCTGTAATTGATGATACACGTTATACACATGGTTTTGTATTGTGATTTCCCTTGAATTGGATTCTTTGGAGTTGAGGGATTTTATTACCTTATATATTTTTGAGTGTGGACTATCAGTCTTTTCCCTCTCTTTATAATACTTTACTTAGTTGATAGTATAGGACCTATTTAAGTTTGGAACTTCTGAACCTTGGTAAACAAAGTTTCTAAACTATATATGCCTTATGTCCTTTCTCTTTATGCCTCTCAACATACTACGTGTTGTTAATTTTTAGATATCCTTTTTAGTCTTAAAGACAGAGTTCTTTCAATGTTCTTTTAGTATTAGTATATTTTACTATTTTTTTAGTATTCTAATTTTATTATCACTTGAAAATTATGCCTGTAATACTACTACAGGTTATCCAATCAAGCATCAGCATTCTGGAACAGCATGCCATTCCAAAGTATCACGACCCTAGAGTAAGTAGAACGGCTTAAAAAAAAAAAATCTATGCTGTTCTTCTGTGGTTTAGATTGTGGTTTCCTAAGAGTCCATTCATGACAACTGAGATTGTCCATGGACTTTTTCCCCTAGGTAACTGGTCTAAAAGGTGGGGGCATTGAACAGTAAGTTTTCTGGAAAAAGCACCTAACACTTGAACAATTCTAACTAAAACCTTCCATTCCACATCTGTGCTTGATAACTATGATGAGGGTCCTAGTGAAAGGAGACAACAAAATGATAGTGAAAATAATTTTAAATGTGTAGAGTTGCAGAAAATAGTCCTGGGATATGTAGTAACTCACATCTGAATATTATGTGCTGTTTAATATTTAATCACTTTAAGGGACACATATTTTTCTTCAGGTTTTTTTTTTTTTTTAGCAAGTTCTTATTTGTGCATTGTATACCCAAAATATGTTCCTTCGATGCTTCTTTTACATGAAAAGAATTAGGATTTTTATGTATATTTTGTGTATATGGTTGTTTTTCACAAATGAGATTTGCTAATTCTGGTGAGTTGTGTAGGCCAAAGTTGGGATTATTTGGAAGTGTGGAAGCAACCTACTAAGTCACCAGAAGGATATTTGGAATGGGTATGTTCCAATTTCTTGTTGCCAGAAAAACCTTCAAATGGGTATAGGTTTGCTAGAAACTTGATGTCCATTTAGAACACTTTGTTTTCCCTGTGATAAACAGAAGTTGAGTTCCTTCACTTCTTAGAAAAGTTAGGATTTTTCATTATCATAGCAGATGGGCCTTTCCAGGAAGGTGTTAGAGTCTGCAAGCCAAGGAAAGAGCTGTGTAACATTTACCATGGTGATAATACTTTATAATACTCACCTTGTAGCAGGTCAGCTTGAAAGATGGCAAGCCTGTCCAGGTGGCCTAACCAGAGATGGCATGCTCTGTTTGACCAGTTGCTGCAGAGGCTTTCTGCACTGCATGGGTTTGGTGCTTGATGCATCTAAAGAAAGGTGGTCCAGAAAAGGAACAGATGGAGGAGCAGCTTTAGATCACTTCAACGGGAAAACAAAGGAAATTACGTCTTCCCTTTGTCCCTTACTTGGGAGTTTTGTGTCCCTTGAAAAGAACCCATTTGTGTAGCATCTAATGATCAAACCAAGGAAGTGTTTCAATATTCAAGTTTTTAGAAGAAGTCTTACCAAGGGATGACTTTAAATGATTTTCATTGTCTTTTTTTGATATTTTCCTCTTGAAGGAAAGCTTGTCAACTAAGGCATAGGAATAAAATACAAAACTTTAGCGTGTGTATTTGGGTGATGGATCGGGGAGTGGAGACCTGTTTCCACCGCAAAAATTTTAGCGTGTGAAATGGGGGAAGGAAGATTTGCAGGGATTTGATGCAAAAGCTGATTTGTTCTTCCAAGTAGGAGTAATTATCGCACCTTTTCTGGGGTGGGAATAGTACGAAAGATGGAAGAAAAGGGAAAAAAATCTGGGGGCCAGTTCACTTCCTACTCAGGTGCCAGAGTGATCCCTGAAGCGATGCCCTTAAAAGGGGCTTCGAGCTGAGGTGCAAAGCTGCCGCGGGTGCTTAGGGAGAGAACCCAGGGGGAAACACGGAGGAAGGGGGGTTGCCTACTCCAAGGAATGTGCGGCATGCGGGCTGCCAGACCCAACCATTGCACCAGAGCGGGGGCGCCGGCGGCTCCCCGGGCCGCGCAGCCCAGGCCCCGGCCCGGAGACCCGGAGGGAGAGCGCGGGGACCTGCGGGCCGGCGGGGCAGCGGGCGCCGCGCCCAGCAGGAGGGCGGGGAGGCGCGGGTGGGCCTGGGCGCGGCGCGAGGCGGTGCGCGGCCGCCTCCCCGCCCCCGGCCGGCGCGCTCTCGGGGCGGTGGTTGAGGCCGTGGTAGGTGGGGACGCGGCGGCGCTGCTCCTCCGCTGCCGCCGGGAGAGTCCGCGGCGCCGCCAGCTCCGCGCGCGAACTCCAGTCCATGGCACGCAGGGCGGCGGCCCCAGGAGCTGCTCTAGTCTCGCCGTCCCCCGGCTCCGCGCCGCACTTTTAGGCGAGTGCGGAGGTCGAGGGCGAAGTCAGCCCGGAGCTGCAGCCCCCGCCGGCCGCCGCCGCGCGGCGAGAGGGAGTTCCCAGAGCGGCCGCGGCCCCGGGCCCGGCCGGCCCCCTCCCTGCGCCCTCCCCCTCACGGCGAGGCTGCCCCGCGCCGGCCGCCCGCTCCCGCCGCGATGATCTTCCCCAGCAGCAGCGGCAACCCCGGGGGCAACAGCAACTGCAGGACGCCCTATCGCAAGCAGGTGAGGCGGCGGCGGGGATGCCGCGCGGAGGCCGGCGAGCCCCGCTTTACAAAGGGCGGCAGCGCTTGGACGGGCGCTGCTCCTCCTCGGAGGGACCCGGCTGGGCGGTGACCTTGTTTCCGAAAGAGGCGGCCGACAGGGACGGCTCGGGCTGGTGACCTTAGTAGGGGAGATGCCCTCGCCCCCGCCTACCAGGGCCGGGTGGGACGTAGGGGAAGGGGAAAAGGAAAGGGCGGAGAGGTGGCGAGAGCAGAAGCGCGCCGGGCCGGGGGCTTCGCCCAGCCCTGCAACAAGTTTGGGGTTTTCCTTGAAACCTTTGTGTGCAGAGGAGTACTAGAATAAGTCGTAACGTTGGTTTGCAGTCTTCACTTGGAACCTCAAAGAACCTGTCTGATTCGTAGGAAACCCGGAAGACGTGTGTGTGTGTGTGTGTGTGTGTGTGTGTGTGTGTGTTCGCGCGCGCCCCCCTTCTTATTTAAAAAAAAAAGAGAGAGAAAAAGAAACAGGAACTTCTACTGTCACTTTCTCAAGGTTTTCAGTTTTCAGAAGCACAGGGAAATCCTGTGACAACCTAGTTGCAGAGATACTGGGATAAGCCTGAGTCATACACATGCCTTTTCCTATTTTAATACCGTTTCATACATTTTTTAACAGATTGAACTCTAAAGGCACTTCAGTGGTTAGATCAAAATCCCCTGCCGGGAAAAGGAGTGGAGCTGGGAGCTTATAGTTGCAGCCTTTTGTTTTGTTTTGTTTTTCACCTTTGTTTTTTTTAAAAAAGGTTACTGATTCCATGTTGTGATAAATCTCGCAGAGCCTTTCAACAGCAGCAATAATAAAACCTAGCTTTAAATTATGTAAAAAATGTGCAGATATGTTTAGAAAAGGTTAAACTGATTTAGAGGTCAGTGGCAAAATGCTTGTTGAGAAAACAAAAACAGGATTGCATGTATTTTTTTCTTCAAAATAAATCTCGTGTCTACATCCCTCTCCACTGAGACAAATCAATTAAGTTATCATCCCAATAGTGATACCAGCGAACTGTGTCCTTTGGTGCAGACTGTGGTTCTATTACGATCAGGACTGATGACAGTGATGCTTTGCACCTTCCTATAGACATTCACAGGATGATGTTTGGTTCTTGTTCTCAAAGTAATTTTCAAAAAGTATGTGCTAGCATAAGCATATCTGCAAGCATTTGGGGAATGTCAAAAAGTCATGTTTTCTAGTCTTTGGGTTTTTTACATGTTAACTTTCCCTTAAAAAGACAGTAAACTCACAGTGTAGTCTGTGTGCCCTACTTTTGCAAGTCAAAAGAACTTTTACCAGGGTTAAGAAGTTCCTTTTCATTAAAAAATAAAATCTGCATTGGTGACTTGGCCAAAGTATATGCCACAATTGTCAGGATTTGTAAACAGGCATCTCTAAACTCACTTCATGTGACTTCATTTAAAATAAGTACCCTCAGATGCAGCAGCTAAGATCAACTTGGTAAGTGAAGCCAATTTACAATAAATATTCTCCTAACCCCTCCTCTCTCACCCACCTCACTCTACCTGAAAAGATGGCTAATTATGTTAGGGCCTTGTGTATTCATTTATTTGTTGTCAAAACCCAGCGGGGTGTTAGCTCTGAAATGGGAAAAGGCTCTGAGGGCGAGGCCTTTTGCTGTGAGGGGCTGGAGGTTTTGTGTGTGGAGGGGGGACAGCCTGCTGGCTGGAGCACGCTGATAAGATGCTCTCTTTTCACAAGGCTGTCCTTAGATTCAAAGACTAAAAGGGCTGACTGAATCAGAAAAACAAACAGACTTTCTTTTTTCTATAGGCAAAGAAAGAAATGAATGTGTAGGCATTATACAGACACAAGACCCAGGGTACCAGTGGTATTTGAGTCAAAGGTTTCTTTTGTTAGTATTTAGCCATTCACTGGAAAAGCACACTTCCAGCTCAGGGACCTGGTTACCATGAGTGACTTCATGATCTCATCCTGGCTTAGCCTAAATGGGAAGTCTAATTAATGCTTTTTGTAAGATTTTGTGATATTAAGCTTGCACCTTGCAGTTCACTTAGTCTCTTCATTTTGATGAAAGAATTGGCAATTTTTAGGTATATAAAGTGGTTTGATTTTAATATAGAAATGCATAATCAGTCATTAGAGCTGATTTCTAATAATTTGCTTGAAGTAAAAAATTGAACTGAATGTAAGGAACACATAAAAATCACCTTTAGGGAAAAATGGGTCCAAATCCCTTTTATTATACATATATAATAGTAGAGGCTATCAACCATTGAGAACCTTACTACCTGCTTGTTGCCGTTCTAAATGCTTTCTGTGTAGTAACTGATTTCGTCATCTGGAAAGTCCTATGAGGCAGGTAATATTAGTATTCCCATTTTGCAGTTAACACTGAAGCGTGGAATACATAACTTGCCCAGAGCATATACAACCCAAAGTGCAGAGCCAGAATTTGAAACCTGGTCATCAGGCCCTTAAATCCACCACCCTACAACTGCCTGCTCATGTATACATCTCAGTAAAAACTCATGCCAAATTTCTCTGTATTGTTACCTATAACCCTTCTCGTCTCAGGAGTCCAGGTTAGGGATTTCTCCCACTCTTTGTAAGGTGAGAGGCTTCAGGTTTTGAGATGGGAGGTGAAGGATACAGAGAATATATGATCTGGATACATGGTCTGATGTTTAGAAGAAGCATTGAGGTCAAAATATTGCTTTAGTTCATGGTTGTACAGTTCTTAAACCTTTTCACATTTGACATACATAGGAGTCATCCAGTTTCAGTCATAGCAGAGGTGGGTGGTGCTCATCCCCCTCCTGCCCCCACATGGTGTAGTTAGGGCACCAGGAAGTACTCATCTCCAGAGTCATCTGGGATGAACAGGATTTTCCTGCATCACAGGCCTGTGAGCACTTTGGACATACACTTGCTCAGCTCAGGTCAAAGGAAGATGCTTTTGAGTGGAGTGATAACCTAGTGTCAGTATCTAGATGAAGTTTGTTGGTTCAGGTTTCAGTGGAGAAATGTGTTCATCCTGTTACTGTTGACTATGACATTGAGATATGTGATGTTCGTTAAGTAGAAACAGCCTAACTATATGAAAACAGCACCCAGCCCCCAACCAAAATAAAAACCATTTACCAGGACTTTTGTAGTTGTGAAAATATTTTAGTGTTTTGAAAGGGGAGAAAATTTTTATATTTAAAAGCATTTAAATATAGAAAATGGATATTTTCATTTTTCTATTAGTTGTCTTCATTTCTGTCATTAACTATTTCTCTCTTTGTTTCATTACTTCTATCTTGGAACTGCTTTCTTCAGATACTTGACTAAGTGAGGTCATACAGTTTGACTTTTGCAAATTGTGGCATGTAGCAAAGTTTTTTTTTTTTTTTTTGCTAAATAGTACGAGTCCTAGTGGTTTACAGTGAGACATTGGAGGTAGCACAGTGAATGTAAAAATTCTTGTATTTGTGTGTGGGGGGGTGCGCATGTGTATGTATATCTTTACAAATGGTCTTGCTTTCTAATAGTTATACTTAGTAAATGTTTCTAACTTCTGATGAGTGAAGTACTTATCTTCCTAGTTTAAGTACATTTACATAGTTTGCTGCTTTCTTGAGGATTAACTGGGTGTAGCTGCACGTGAGGAATTCAACAGTGATTCAGTGTCTGGCCTTGCTTAGAGGATGACATACAAAGCTGTTGATTAATCCTCTTCAAGCAGTTTCTGTTCGCAGCAGTTTGTGTTTAGTAGATTGGGTTTTGTTAAAGTTTGAAGATTAAAGTTGAGCATAGAAAATATTTGAATGAACAATCCCAATTTGTTGTTTTTTACACAAAGGTAAACATATTCAAGCCACAGAGATTGGAGGTTTAGGGGGAGTAGCCAGAGATTAAATTGGTATATGTAAGTAGGTCTTCTTTTCTTATTCATCACGCTCTTTCTGTGTTTGGGATTCAAGGTGACTAGCTTTTAAGTATCTATCCATGCCCTTTTGGAAAGTATAGAATTCTTCCTCTGTGACTGCATACTTTTTCTGCTGGGCACGCCTTTTGGCATCTCACTGCATTTTCCATAGTTCACTTCAAACACATTTCTAGTTTTTGTCAAGTGGGCTCACCAAATATTGGGAATTTTTTTATTCTTGAGCACTTTCTTGGTTGGTTGGGGGGTGAGGATCTGAATTCTCCCAGATTCTGAGAATAAATTTCTAAAGCACTCAGCCAATAAACTATTTTTTTTTTTTTTTTTTTTTTTTTTAGTATATAAGTATGAAATCCCCTCTCCACCTCAGTTATGTTTAAATCTCATGATTTCCATGTAGAGAAGGGTCTGGAAATTAAATGTGCAGTGAAATTAAGTGGCCTCATTGGTGAAAGTCAGGTCTCTGGGGGTCAAGGACTGTGGCTCCTACGCAGAAGAAGAGAAATAAGCTGTCAGGAACAGCCATAGCCAATACACTTCCCTTTACTTGGCCTCCCAAAACATTCGGCCCACAGGTTGGCCCAGACTTCAGCTTTGGGAATGATAACACTGCAATTTATTAGTGGTGTTGTTTGTTACATAGGGTTGTCAGAAAACACACTGGACACTGAGTAAAATTTGAATCTCAGGTACACACACACACACACTTTTTTTTTCTTTTTTTTTTTTAGTGTAAGTATACCAAATATTTTGTCATGCTGAGTATTTTTTTTTTTTTTTTGCTGAATCCAGTAACACTTTCTCAGAGAACCTAATTCACTTTTTAGAACTAATCATAAAATAGCCTATCAAATCTGCCATTCTAACTTTTTCCACTTAAAATTTTGCTTCTTAGCATATTCCTTAAGCCCTGATGATAATGCAGGTTTCACTGTTTATCTTCTTAAGGCATTTTGGTCAATCTAACTGGAAGACCCTGGCTTAAGAATGGCTCTACCCTTTGCCTGCTTTTCCACTTAGCTTCCCTAAGCCCCAGTTTCTGCTAAGTAAATATAATAGTGCACACTTCACAGGGTTGTTGTTGTTAATCCTTCTAAGGTGTTATTATTATTAATGTCCCCATAGAGCAAACAACAGCAGGTGGTCCTAGGAGACTCTGTGTGGTCCTGGGAGACCTTGAAGCAGTCTCCTAAGAATGGGCCATGTTTACAACCTCCAAGAAGAGACTGTGTTTAGAATGTGGGCTGCCTCCAAGGGGGTAAGTACCTGGAGGTTGAGAGTAAAGTTCTCAAGTGCATTATAAGAAAATAACCAAAAGAACGTGGAAAAGTGGGTCCCCCACTTTTGAACAGTTATTCATGGAGTATGCTCTTGTTGCACATTTTGCCTTCTCTTTGGAGAAGGAAAGCTCTTCAACTCCCTTTTCCTTTTTTTTTTTTTTTAATGAAAATATATAAATGCAAAAGGTAAAAAGAGCATTAATCACTCCTAGCTTGAAAAATGTTACCTTTTAAATTTCCTTGAAAATGGACAGATTTAACTATTGGTACTCTGCATTATTGTTTCCAGAATTCCTTTCTTTGTCTTGTCTGTTTAATTTTTAAAGATGTCATCTTTGCATTACTCAGAAATAAACTCTTTCTTTCTTTCTTTCTTTCTTTCTTTCTAATTCTTGGACATCTGTAGGTGTTTGCTAGGTGTTTGTTTTTAAACTTGCATTTGTACAGAATGCTTTGTTTAACACATTCTAAAAGCCTTGTAAACTTTAAAATAGGATGGATGTCCTGTAGAGAGGTAAGAAAGCTTTTCCTGGAATCTAGAATTAAGATAAGGTAAAAATAATTAAATGGGGAAACTGAATTTTGGATCGAATTAGGAAGCAGTGATATGCAGAGTAGTATCCTAGTAAGTAAAAATCTGTGTCACCCCCACTTTATTAATTTAAACATAGTATATTTCAGAACAGTAAAGTATAAATTGAGTAAGATTATTTGGGGTTTGTTAATTATGTATACAAAATAGGTTCAAAAATGTAACTTTAAAAAAAGTGTACATTAGCCAAATTATATTGTTATTATACAATATATATAAATTATATTATGTGCATGTGCTAATATATAGCAATAAATCCCACCACATCTATAATGCACCAATAAAAAATGTGGAGAAAAAAGTTGTAAAGAAATAGGCCAAAATATTAACAACTGGTTTCTTCTGTTGTAGAATCACAAGTGACACTACTTTTCTTCATTCCTTCCATCTTTTTCAATTTTCTAGTACCTCTTGCCTACAGTACAGTGAGCCTATAGAAGTATGGTTTTCAAGAAGACAAAGTGGGAAACAAGTCTAGAAATTTTTATTGTCTTTAATGCCTAAAAATTGTGGTGAAACCATAAGAAATTCTTTCTTGTTGAGAATCTCAAAGAGTAGCGTGAAGTTGGGTGCTGTGTACATGCCTGTGGTCACCTCTACTCGGGAGGTTGAGGTTGGTCCATGCAAAAAAAAAAGGGGGGGGGCGGGGGACACTACTTACTGCTTGTTTCAAGCCTGGGTTTTGAAGTATGATCCTTTCTTATTTTTTATGATTTTCTATTATTTATGCTTCCTGCAAACTTCTATGCCATCTTTTTGGAAATTATTCTGATATGTACTCTTTATATTTACTAACTTATATCTTTTCCTACACTTACACCTATTTTAAACAGGCCTTTTAAACTCTTAAATCAGTGCCCTGAAAATGTTTTTTATTTTTTATCTATATGGGTTAGTGAGGGGCAATACACTTATAAATATGATATTTTATATTCTAGATTACTTTTCAGGAGATTCACTATTTTAAATACTCTAAACATTGAGGAATTTTCACAATCATCTGTTTTTATTGGACTCACAGCTACATTTAAATATAGTAGTTTCGGAGACAGATACCCTCCCCACACACATATACACATTTAATTTCTGTATTAAATGTGACAGACCAAGACTGTTCTACTTATGTCAGACTCCTTTGGCTGTATTTTGTTATGATTACTCATGAGTTTCTTCATTGCAAAACTTCCTTTTTAGTTTCTAGTTTTTTGAAAAGCAGTGTAGTGGGAGGTGTGGCTTCTTAGAGGTGCCTTTAATTTGTATGGAACAGTGAGTAAGAAGTACATGATAATAGATAATGTCTGCACTGTAGAAGCAATTGTTAAGTGTGCAACCCAGGGGGAGTTTCAGGCTTGAGGGACAGAGGAGAGGGAGATGGAGAAGGGAGTTGAGGAGTCAGTGAGAGAAGAAAAGAACAGAGTTGCCTTGTTAGGTTCTTTTTCTTTTTCTTTCTTTCTCCCCACCCCCATACTGGGGATTGAACCCAGGGATGCTCTATTGCTGACTTACATCTAGAGTCTCCCCTGACACCTCACCCCAGACAGCTAAGTTGTCCAGGCTGGCCTTGAATTTATGATCCTCCTGCTTCAGCCTCCAGAGTAGCTGGGATTGCAGGCAAGAACCAATGACCCAGGCTTAGGTTTTTATTTGCTAGTTGATAGAGCAGTTCACAAAATCTACAAGTCACATTGTTTTGGATCTTTGAAGGTTGGGAGCAGATACATAATCTCATTCTTTTACATTAACTCAGACTCTTAGATCACAGGTTTTTCTTCCTGACAGTGCCATAACCTAGCATTTCTTTCTGTGCCTTGTCTCTCTGCTTTTTTTGAGAACTGCTTACGAAATGGCTTTTTGGAAGATCACTTTTGACCAACTCAACCCTACCTGTACAAATATTTAAAAGGCTTCTTTTTTTCTACTTTGTATTCTCAGTTTTATGGGTAAAATGTATCAAACACTCCAAGAGAATAGATTCTTTCCTTTGATTTACTTAAAGTTTAATAGAAACATTGTATTAATAGTTATTGAATTATTGTATATAGTAACTTAAGTGGTCTTTGAAACTGATGTGAATTCTTAGAAAGTAAACTGGCAGGCAGGGAGGTACTGTTGCTTGTCAGGGGAGAAGCTGGCCCAGCAAGTGGTGAACTAGCTGTTGAAACAGCTGAGAGGCTCCAAAGAAGGCAGTTAATTGCAGATGCACCAATTTTTATGGATATTTGAGTACATGAAACCCCTAAAATTGAATGTAAACTGTTTCATGCATTGACTGTTTCTTGGGTAGAGATTCATAGCTTTTAACAGTTGATCCAATGGGTCTGTGTCCTCCAAAAGATTTTGTGCCTGACTACATTTGGAAAAGAACTCCAAGATGATGCCAACATTTCTTACTAAGGAGATGGGAGGTTGTTGCATCATGGAAGGTGAAATTTCAGTGGAATGAACATTACAGCAAAAGATTTGAAGATAGAAAACATGGACTTTCTCAGGGGAATTGTGAGTAATTCAGTAATACCCTGCTGGATGCAGGGTAGATATTGGAGGATGGAGGACAATAGGATTAAACTTGCTAAAATGGATGAGAGGAGAGTCCGAGTTTAGAAACTGTCACAGTTGAAATAAAGATGTAGAATGCAGTAGTGGCAGAGTGATTGTATTAAAGGGAACAGAGTCAAGTATGTACAGAAAGAATGGACAGGATTGGGCTGGTGACTTACTGATTGGGGATGTAAGGGTTTTAAGAAAAGAAGTTCCTGTGTTTCCAGTGTTAAATGATTGGGAAAACGAAAAGTTACTGTAACTTTGCTTGCTCTGGGCTCAGTGATATTCAAGAACCTAGCCTCCTGTTGCAGAGATTTTTCTACATTTTTTAGATGTTAAAATAAATAGGGGAAGGATTTCTAAATTCTACTAGTAGTCAACATTCAGGCACCAGGAATGCAAAGTGTCCTGCAGTGTCCAGGTCAATTTCTTGTAAGGAAGAATTGTCCAGCCTAAGTGCTAATCATATTCCTGGTGAGAACCACTGTAGGAACTCATTTTGGATCTAGCAAATGTGTTGTAAACATGTGTGTGTGTGTGTGTGTGTGTTTCCTTGGGTTTGCCTTGAAGTCAGTGTGTAGGCTGCCTCACATAGGTACATGTATTTTTCACTTTTGCCCTAGATCCTGATATTCTTTGGAATTAAATATACACACAACAGATCTCTTTCTTGATAATAGGTGTTGTCTGTAACTGCACAATTATTTATAACATCCATGGCATAGTAGGTGCTCTGGATAGGTCAAAACTTCTCCCACCTCCACAGGAATTGGGCAGAAGCAGTGAGAGTGGTGAAGGGGTGAGAGTACCTACCCTATTGCTATGAAATAGTTTGGGGGAAAAGGCAACAAGTTTGGTTTGACCTTTTAAATTTTTTTTTTTTTAAGAGAGAGTGAGAGAGGAGAGAGAGAGATAGAGAGAATTTTTAATATTTATTTTTTAGTTCTCGGCGGACACAACATCTTTGTTGGTATGTGGTGCTGAGGATCGAACCCGGGCCGCACGCATGCCAGGCGAGCGCGCTACCGCTTGAGCCACATCCCAGCCCTGACCTTTTAAATTTGACCACACAAATCACACATTACTCTTCCTCATTTACTGTCCCAGGCAGAAATTTTAGTAAGCAGTGAGACCTGTAGAACTGGAGTCCTGGAGAGAGAAGCATTGGGGATAGATTAAAGGACTCCAGAGAGAGGGGTGGTCAAGAGGAGAAATGTCTTGAGGAACACAGGTTCTATCCTGGAAAGGCGTAGCATGCACCTTTGGCAAAGTGGGGCACAGAAATGACAGAACACCGGGAGAATCCTGAGTCACGGAAGCCAAGGCAGAGCCCTTTCAGGGATAGGTGGTCATCTTTGTTAACTATTGCCCAGGGGTCAAGAAAGACAAAGATCCAGTGAAAGGCCATTGGAAATATTTATCGGAGGTCTTTGTATGCCTTTGAAATACAGGTTTCATTAGAGTACCATCATATGAGGGGGCAGCAAAGTGGGTTGAGAGAAACCACATTCCAGAGGACTTAAAGAGTAGACGAGTAACGGCATGCTGGAGAGTGCATATAATCTGCCTGGGTTTCCCAGTTATTGTGGAGGCTGAAGTAAGATAGCTGGCAACACAGGAACCACCTCAAAAATAAAAAGTGACAAAAAAGATAAGTGAAGAGGGCGTGTCTTTGGAAAGTCTGATGCCAAAAATGAGAGTCCCTCCTGATTGGAGAGCCACAGTCTGAAGGCAGGACTTTTTAGCGTCTGAGTGGTTGAAGGTCCTAGAAACAGGTTCTAGCCTTAAGAAAGACTGATGGGGAATGAAATCTACCAAGTTATGCTACATCTATATACAAATATACCACAATGAATCCTGCTGACATATATAATTACAATTTAATAATAATAATAATAATAATAATATGATGATGATGATGATGATGATGATGATCAGTAAAGTAGAGCAAGCAGATGGTGGAGGGAGGAGAGAAGGGGAAAGGAAGGCACTGAGGAATGAAATTGATCAAATTATGTGCAGGCACAAATATGGTACAATGAATCCCATTACTTGTAATGCTCCAATAAATTTTTTAAAAAAATTTAAAGGAGAGATTGAGGTAGGCTAATCTTCTTTTTTTAGTTGTAGATGGACACAATATATTTATTTGTTTATTATTTAATGTGGCGCTGAGGATCGAACTCAGTGCCTTATATAGGCAAGGCAGATGCTCTACCACACTGAGCTACAGCCCAGCCCCAAGGTAGGCTAATCTTACAGGAAGGGAATCTCCTCAGCGTTTTCTGTCTGCGATAGGGAAGGAGAAGATGGGTTATGTCAGAGATGGTGAGAAGGAGGGGGAAAGCAGTCAAACTCCTCCTTTCAGAGCTTTCATTTAAGTAAAGAGGTTAGGTCATCTTTTCAAGATGAAAAAGATGGGGTTCCAGCTTAGGGAGTGTGACTAAAGATTTTGAAATTGTTCTTAGGAAGTTGGTGAGCATTCAGAGATGAGTAAAAAGATGTGTGAACCGCAGTGAGGGTGCGGCAGGCTGAGTCAGCAGGATACTCTGACCATTCTTCAGCAGTCAGGGGAGCGGTGCGTACCCCATATAAGCCGCTTATATGGGGCTTGGCATTGGTAAGGTGAGAGTGGTGGGAAAATAGAGAGCGTTATTATAAAAGTTAAGGAGACCTGCAAAAACAAGAAAGTTCATGACCTTTCAGGAATAGGGAGAGGCCGGAGGAGGTTCTGATAAGATACAAAGAAAAGTCCTTTGGACAAAGGTAGGGGAAAAGGCCTGTCAGTTTGAGATCAAATCTTGAGGGTAGAGTAATTCCAAGACCTTTACCTCTTTGATCCCCAACACTGCAGAACAAATGATAACTTGTCGGATATTTTGAAGGATTAAATGAGCTAATACATATATGCCTGTCTGGCACCACATAAGAATGCAGGTAGTTATACTTATTAAAATGTGACTTGCATAGATTATGTCTCCATATAATTACTGTTGTAATATTTGTGTAAATCAAGTCATATTTCAAACAGACTTCCACCACCGTGAACCACAGATCAAAAAGAAATTTTTTTTTAAACCTGAACTATAAGCTGAAGTTTTAAAAACACTATCAAACCATTGCAAATCATCATAAATTGCTATGGAAGATAAAAGGTGGATGTAGATATGGATCTCAACATCACTTATTATTTCTATGACCGTGAGCACATTTCTTAAGACTTTCTAGTCCTAATTTTCTCAGTGGCAAAACTACGGCTCTTAGTTACTTGATTTTTTTTTTTTTTTTTGAGGTGGCTAGATGAAGTCATATGTATGACAGAACATGACACAGCCCTCCTGGCTAGATACTCAGACTTCTCCCCTCTTCCCTGAGGTGTCTCAACAAAAGTCAGTTGACACTACAGAGGATCCTGGAGGACAGGTCAAGGAAATCCTACAATTACAATAATGAGAAAAGGCTGTAGTCTTTCTTTTCACAGCAGAAAATATTTTGTGATAAGAAAAATCAAAAAGAAAAATTCAGCCTTCCTTGAGAGAGTAGAAATGATTCTTATCCAATCTTGACTTCCCAGACTTAAGGGTTAACCCAGTTGATGTGAAATAACATGCCTTACCTTGACTTGTAAACACTGTGGGGATGTTCCTAACATTTCCAAAATGGATGCTCTAAACTGTGTTATGAGTGCTGCTTCTTTTAGCATCTGATTTTAAATTCATGAAGTTTGTTGTTTAAAGCTGTTTTTCTTTCCCCAAATTATGTTTACTAAGATACTTGGGTTCTATTAAATGTTGAAAGTGTTCCAGGAATTAAAATATTCAGCTTTCAAAGAAACTTGGGAAACACTACATACTATATAGTATTGCCTAGGAGAGTAATGGTATAAATTAACAGAAAAGTCTTTGAAGTCCTGCAGTAAAGACATTTGTCCAACTTTGTGTATTTCATTGTTTTCCTTGAATTATTTGATCATGGAACCACTTAATCCTAGAATATTTTCTAACTGTATTCTTGGAACAGTTTGGGAAACATTTACTTAAAGGAACCTTTTACATTTTGGAGTTGGAAGCAGTATTTGAGGTTGTCTGATCCAGCCCCTTTAGTTTACCCAAAAGGGATTAAAATCCAAAGACATTGAGTGATTTGTGCAGTCTTCTAGCCTGTGGAGGCTAGGTTTGCTGACTCCACACTGCCCAACTTACCATCATCTTGCCTTTCCAGATATTCAACACTTCACATCATTGTTTTTCCAATGAACTCTAAAGAGTATATCTTCTGTATCTTTTAAAACAATGTCTTTGATAGGGCTTCAGAATTGTTTTCATGAGGGTTTTGTTTTTGTTTTTAATCATTCTCAAATCAATCAAGTAGGCCTTTGGCAGTGGTATGTTCCTTATTATCTTCCGACAAAATTAACTATTGTTGGTCAACTTTTACTTCTCTTTTGCTTTTAATTTCTCTTAAGATCAATTTTCCTGCCTGTTTCATTGCTTCTTAAAACATCTACCAAATCAAGATAACTGACTTGAGAAATCAATCTGTTTAAATTATCAGTGATCTGGAAAACCCACACATTCTAATTATTAATGAGTACTCTTTTGCCTTCTAAGTTAGTTTTCTTTCACATATAATTGGCTGTGGGTAGACACATTTGCATATTTTTTTAGCCCCTTCCTGCTTGACTTATTACAGAATGCATAATTTACTCTGTGGTTTCTAGGTGTAAGTTCCTGTCCAGAAGAGACCACAGTTAAGACTTTATAACCCGACTTGCTGAGGTCCATCTGGAGCATACTACTATGTGTTCTTGAAAAATATGAATGACACTTTATTGCTTTTTATTATAATTGAGATATTTTGGATACCAGTTGTTAACTTGTAGCACTTTTCTTTTTATTTATTTTAAGGTTCTTATTTGTCTTAGAAAAGTAGTGTCTGTCAGAGACCCTCACTACCTGTTTCTGTGTCTACAACATGAAATTTTGCCCTGTATGAATGCTATGACATGATACTAGTATTTGGGATGAAGTGTCTGAAGGAATGTCTGTTGTGTCATGTGTCATCAGACAAGAAGCACAGAAAAAAATAAATTAAAACATTAAAAAAAAGAAAAAAAGAAGTATAGAATGTTATTACCAAAAAGATCAGCTCTTCTCAGTAATCATTTGGGAGGTTAGGATGTCTCAGCATCACAAAGCTTATACATAACAAAGCTAAGACTAGCACCTGTATGTCATGTTATTGCAGTTTGGTCCTTTTCAAACAAATCCAAGTCAGATTATTATTCACTCAATAAATATCTTAGAGTCCATTCTGGTCCAAGCACTGTGTTAGCTCCTGAAGAGAATAACAGTAATCCTTTTCTCAACCTTTTAATCTCATAGGGGCTATGGAACAGGGACATGAAGAACCATATAAAGCATAAATGAATGCTACAAGGTTCACATGTTTAAGAACTAAGTAGTAAGGACACATCTAACCTCTAGAAGTCATTCTCCAATTGACCTGAATTTAGGTGATTTTTTTCCCCAGGTACATTTGATTTGATTCCAGGATAGAAATAAGATTCTCAGCTGATTGTTTGTATGTGTGTGTGTGTGTGTGTGTGTGCGCACGCGCGCGCGCTCACTCACATGCATATGCATGCATGCATGTGTCAGCTGCCCCCTTAGGGTTACCCTAATATTTAATTGACTGTATTAAACTGCTTATTAAGGTATGGAGGCAGTGTAGAGAAGAAAAGGAGCTATACCTTCCATGTTCTTAGCATTAGTTTATTGCTAAATTTGGTTCTGGTTTTAAAAAATGATGTAGAAAAACTAGATAACATTAAGAGGGATTCAAGCAAAGAAGATATTTCAGATTCTAAGAGTCTTTTTCTCTTTCATTGTCCTTTAGTTAATCATATGAAGTAGGCTTGGAAAGAAATACTTGTGGAGTTGGGATTATTGGCAATCAGGGGAAACAATCACTAAGGTTTACAGAGGAATTACTCATGCATTTCATGGACTATCTATACTTGGAGTCATCAAATGCTTTTCTGTGAAGGGCCAGATAATAAATGTTTTAGGCTTGGCATATCATACAGTCTATCATGGTTACTCAGCAACACCTTTGCAACTCAACTCTAAAGCAGCCATAGATGGAATGTGAGCATGGCCATGTTGCAATAAAACTTTATGGACAAAAGCTGGCTATGAGCAGAAGTTGGCTGATCTCTGATCCATGGTATCCTTCTTTCTTTGTTGGCTCTTTTACCAAAAGGTGCACAAAAGGAATTGAAAGAAAACAAAACCCAAACCATATAATAATGATACTTATTAGCTCAGTCAGTGTAAGATAAGCACAGAATCAAACCATGTGAAGGTGGGTCTAATGTATAGCTTTGGTCAAAAGGTTTTGGTTTGGAGTCTAATTTTGTCTAAATCGTTATTTTGTTTGGTTCTATTTGGGAAGCCATTCTTCATGTATCTATGTAATCAATTCTACTTTGGTTATTTTTATTTATTTATTTATCTATCTATTTATTTATTTATTGGTACTGGGGATTGAACTTAGAGGTGCTTAACCACTGAGCTACATCTCCAGCCCTTTTTATTATTTTTTGAGACAGAGTCTTGCTTAGGGATAAGACTTGTCCCTTAATTCTAAAGTAATGAGAAAGAGAGCCATGAAAAACAAAAACAAAACAAATAAAACAACAACAATAAAAAATCACAATCTTGAAGCAAAAGTAATTTTTTTCTTTAAATAATATATCTTGGCAAAATTTGTGTTTTACTAGTTACCAAAACAACCTGGTCTAAGTCAACTACTGAATTACTTATGTATTAGTTGCTGGGTATGCATAAAGTTCCACAGAGTTTCTTTAACAACAGAAATGGAAACATTTTTTGCAATACTGGTGGCTAGAATTCTGAGATCCTGGTGCTGGTGGGGCCAGAGTCTCTCTGAAGATACAGGGACAAGGTCTGCTTTGGGCTTCTCTCCTGGCTGCTGGTAATTAGTTGGCTTGTGGCAACATAACTGAAGCCTTCACAGGACAGTCTCACGTTCTTTCTGTGTGTCTGTCTCTATCCAAATATCCTTACATAGGTATATTAGTCATATTGGATTAAGGCCTCATTTTAGTTTGATTACCTCAGTAAAGACTCTATCTTAAAATAAGGCCATGTTCTAAGATACTAGAGGTTAGAACTTTAATCTGTCTTTTAGAGGGGATACATTTCAACACATAACAATCTAGTACCAGACATTCATTTAGTTTAGAGAAAATTCATCAATTTGGCATCTTGGTGAGTCTGACAAAATGCCAGAAAACTTAATGACTGCCTTATGGCCACCTTAGCTTCCATAGTAGAAGTATAATGCTCATGATATAGTAATGCCCTGTTGTATAAGAGGTATAAGCAAGTTTCTGTTTTGTAGTTGTCTTTAACTTACAAGATAGACCATATGCCTTTACAAAAATAGTTTAAACATATAAATAGATCTGGAAGAATCTACTTCGAACCATAGCCCACAAGGACCCTGAGAATTTTCTCTGCCTTGCTCAAGTCTGTACCTACCCTTACAGCCAAGAGCTCTGCATTGGTCCCTGAATTCTCTTTCCTTCCACTTCTCCCAACTTTTTTTAGGCTATCACAAGTGGCTGCAGAACTTTGTCTTCCCACCTTCAAGGTCACATCCCTCTGGTCTTTAATTCAAGGTCTGTCTCTTCCAGGAATGTGATTTCTGAGATCTCCCTTTTATTCTATTCCTATGCCTTCCTATGTCAAAACCATGTTCTGATGCGATTCTCTTCATCCAACACATCTCACTTTGGGTGTGTGTGCACATGTAGTGGATAAGCAATCATGCCCTTGGTATTGAGAAGGCAGTGGTTTGTACTACTATGCATTAAAGCATCTGGCTACCTCTGGGAGTGGGCATGAGTTCCTGTATTTATTGGGTAGGCCGCTCACAACAGGGAGAGTCTTGCCCATTTCTGTTTTGAAAACTGTTTTAGAGCTATAGTTCTATAAAATGTGAAGTAGGTATTAAAATTTAAGATTCTTGAGTCTTATGCAAGAATTTAAATATATGCATATGTTCCATTACAGGTGTCTCACGTTTGTTATTCTAAACTTTCACTTTAAAACAAAAGAACAACAGTAACAAACTTCATGTTTTTTTCAGAATTTAAAAAATACATCTCAGATGGCATTTTCTTTTTTAAAAGAAAACAGCTAAGTTAGTAATTTCCCTTTACAAAAGGGTTCCTCCTTATACATAAATGTTGCTTAATCACTGAGTTTCTCTCTAACCTTTTGTTTGGGTGTGTTTCTCATTACTGACTCGGTATTGGAGCCTCTAATTCCGTGAAGCATAGTGTTGGTATATTTTATGCATATTTTGTGGGCATAGTATTTGCTGATTTTATTCTTAGAGCTTCTTTTAAAATCCTTTTTCTTACTGAGTTTAATACATGGATCTGCTCAGGTTGAACTTTCCAAAAACACATCCAGTGTGTGAAATTAGGCATAGTTATCAGTCATTATTTCAGCAAGAATGTATCCACGTCTGGCAGTGCGATGTGTCACGGAATGCACTCATAAGTGCTCTGTACTTTCTGCCCATAATGAAGCCATTGGTTTTTCCAAAACAGCCACTTTCTGAAATTTTTGCCACAAAGTCACATTGAGACATGTGTGAAGTGAGCACATGTTCAATTGACTGAGTAGAAGCAAAAAGGTCTTGTGACTGTGCAGCAGGTGCACCGCAGAAGGCCTTTCTGGGAGAAACCATCCCAGCAGGCAGGGTTATATTTGTTTTTATGTAGTGAAGTATGTAGAGTTGTTAACCTAGAGCTGGACATTGAACTCTCTACATGTCAATTAGTGGGGAATTGCAAGGCCTCACATCTGAGGGAGGGTTGGTTAGAAGTGTCAGATCAAGGAAGCAGAAATTGCTTGGATAAGCTGGTGCAAAAGAGGATCTGGAGGGTGTGGTCAGAGAGAGTGTGCAGTTTTAGAACAAGGAGACGCCTTTTCCTGCTGACTGATGAAGGGGTCAAGTGTCATCTGGAAGAGCAAGGGACTTGATGGAAGCTGTTTTGCAAGGGGCACAGAACACCCCAAGGATTCAGATTTGCTATAGAAAACATGGGATGGACCTTCATATAGAAGAGATACCAAGGCCTGTGAGTTTCAGTGACATGCTGTGTTGGTTCTACCCTTTACAACAGTGGTATTTCCTGAAGTGTGGTCCCAGGACCACCTGCATCTCCTGGGGTGCTCATCAAAACTGTATATTATTGGGTCCCTCTACAGCATGCATACCCAAGACTGTGGGGTGGGGTGGGGACATTTTAAGGTCTGCAGATGATTTAGAAACTCACAAAAGGCTAAGGACCAATAGGTGAAATATTCCTGAGTGGTTGCTCTGCTTGTTTGAATCTTTCACTGATGAAGAATGAATAGTCATATAAAGCAGTGATCTTTTAATTCCAGAGGTGATGTGGACAGAAAACATAAATGAACTTGTAGTAAATAATGAGAGGATTCATGAGTAATTCAGTCAAAATTAGATCCAAAGAAAAATTGAGATACTTTTGTTAAGGCTGGTATCAGAAATACTAATAGTAGCATGTTCCTTGGAACCTTGGTCTGCCAAAATATGGTCTAGTTGGGGTGATGCTCCAGAGCCATTCTGAGTTTTCTGCAGAAAACAGTTTCTGGGATCAATCTGTAGATTTGCTGAGTCAACCGAGGTGCCAGGGCCAGCCTTAAACCCCAGGACCCAGATGAAACTATTTGAAATCCAGGATAGGAAAAAGCTTTTTCTTTTCCTCTTTTCCTGTTAAGTATTTGTGATGTAATTTTTCAAGTAACTGCTGGGGGGTGGGGGACTGTATGTTTATTATGGGGTAGGAGGATCAGTGTGTCCTGTGGGGAAGATGTGGCAGGAAACAGAGGTTTCTGAGACTCTCAGAACCCAAATACAGTGACAGATGAGAGTGAGTTGCCATTTCTTTCTTCTGTAGACCCTTTTCCTATACTCACAGTGGGAAAGATTGCTATTGAGAGCAGAGAAGAAAGATTCCAAGGTCCATGCCACTGCAGAGACTCCCCACACACATGCACCCCACCAGGCTGGCCACTGTCCAGTCTAAGTGGCAACCCGACAACTGTGAGCATCTCTTGGCACTATCTCAGCTTGCTTAGCCTCTGTCCACAAAACTTGCAAGTTAAACTTGCTACTGGTATTTTAGGATAATAACAGCACTTAGTGATTAAAAACTCTTGCTAAAATGTAGAGATTTACTCAGTTCTTATTCATCCCTCCTAGTCTATAAAAAGAAGTATTAAGATAAAAAAGAATAGTTACTATAATGTAATCTCACTTACTTCAGCTTTTTCCCCATCATTACAACCACCCCAACTCCATTTACTACAGCTAATAACATTTTGAAAATTTTAACTTTGATACAGCAACCATAATATCATGTGGGTCTCTTGAGTAGCTAAGTAGGCAAAGCAGCCAGGAAAATAAGGAATGGGGGCTGTCTTAGGATTTGATAAACAGACAGTGAATATCTAGTGATCAGATTTGTCAAACAGCAACTTATGTACCTTATAGGAAACATGCTTGTCAATTCTTGAGATGACATCTAGCTGGAAGGAATGATGACCTACACAGAATATCAGTTTGCTTTCAGAAAGATACCAGCATGCCAGAAGATAAGCACAAATTAACAAAGGGGAGTTTAAAAGGAATAAATAATCATAAAATCTTGCCTTTCAGTGAAAAATACTGGGAGAAATTTAATATAACTCATTGTATGAAAAGATGTGGGTATTTAGTGCCTTAGTTTGCATTGACCTAACAAGAGATTAGGCGGCTTCTCAGCAATAGGAATTTATTTCCCACAGTTCTGGAAATAAGTTGTGTGAACCCAGCATGGTTGGCTTCTAGTGAGGTCCCTCTTTTGGTGTACATAGTGGGACTGTAGTATCTTCACAACAGCTACAGAACTGGGTGGGGACAGGAGAGGTGTCTGTTTCATAAGGACACTGATCCTCTAATGAGGGCACTACTCTCATGACCTAAGTACTTCCCAAAGCTCCCACCTCCTAATTCATTGACGATCTCAATTGGAGCATATGAAATTTGGGGACACACAAACATTCAGTTCATAATAGTTGGTTTAATCATAAATAAATGTTAGCCAACAAACTGATTTAGCTGGTTAGACCATAGTTTTAAGTATATTAATAAAATTATAGTGTTTAGATTAACAAATGAAGTCATCCTACTATATAGACAAGTTCTAGTCCAAAAGTTCTTCTTCAAGATGGAAAGTTTGAGGTCAAAATGCATTTTTCCCCCACAGAAAAATTGTATTTAATGGTAACCTAGTCTTTTGATGGACTTTTTGAACTGATAATGTCAGCTTAAATTCCGAATCTCTTATGAACAAAGATTTGTTATACTAGAGGAAGAGAGTATCTTTCTTGCTTCTGATAATCATAGTGAATGATGTATATTGGATGGCCTTTTGATCATCTACATCAAGCTTGAGAATAATAAAACCAAATTGCTACCAATGGAACTTATGCACATCTTTAAATCCCCTTCCTGATATCTCCACTGTCTTAGGTGACGGCAGCCATAAAATGGAAGTGGGGGATTTTAAACAGGAACTTTAACCCAAATATGTGTGTATGGTTAGAAATTCAGTTCATGAAACTAACCCAAGTGATAAAGGTCAGGAATTATGACAGTTTGCTATAGACCAGCCTTACCATGATCCTTTCCTGGGGAGTCAGCTTCCTGGGTTTTTCCTGTCTTTCATATCATCTTACATTTTGAACCCATAGGGGTCTTTTTTTTTCCCTGCAATTTTCTCCATTTTTTTCCCCTTTAATGTGTCTATGAAGAGGCACCTCAGAGTAGGAGGGGAGGGGAGGGAATGGAGAAATCGCTTTATGTATAGGTCAGTTTTAAGATTAGAACTGGTGGTGCCTGCACTGGCAGAACCCTCCTAGCCATCTGGATGCCAAGTTTAGTGATGCATTGAGAAAGATGGACTCGAGCGTAGGTAACACTCATCGAGCACTTCCTACAAGCTTGACATTTTCCTGAGGGTTCAATAGTTGTTAGCTTTATATAATCTTCACATCAACTCTGAGCAAGATTGGAATAAATGGTATGGTTCTTCACTGTAAAGATGATGGAATGAGGTTTGGAGGTGTTAAATAATTTGTCTAAAGTCACTTTTGAGGGAAAAGCCTTGGTGGCATCTGAACTCAGGCAGTCTGATTTCAGAATCCATCCTTTTGACTCTCCTTGTTCTTAGAAGTCTTCCAGGCCAAAGAAGTTATTTGGTTATTATTATCTGTTTGGAGGTTTAGAGCAGTACCATTGGATGATGATGTTTATCTTCAATGATTTAAATTTGGATAAAAGAAGGGAAGACTAGACATGTTCTGTATTGTAACAATTAGAAAAATTTTATAAATAAATTGGGAGGACACTTTAATCTTTTAAAAATTGACAACACCCACAACCTCCCTGTCATAGAGAAAAATCTTACTTGAATAAGATGACTGGATGAGCCACAATTTGTCACTGGCGGCTTTAAATAGGGTTAAAGAATTTGTATTACAACTTAATGGGTTCTTGTGTGAAAATAATTATTTATGCAAGCCCTGTGATTACACAGCTAAGATTTTTTTTTTTCAAAAAGGATTAGGAGAGTCAAAATAACCTTGTACAATAACCCTGTATTCAACCCTTTACAATAGGTTGAATAGAGTCCACCCAAAATTCATTCCTAACCAGAATTTCAGAATGTGATATTATTTGGAAATAGCATCATTAGTTGCAAGTGTAATTAATTAAGGATTTTAAAAATAAAATCCAACTGGATTTAAGTTGGACCTTAAATCCAATAACTTGTCTTTGGAACAAGAGGATGAAACAGAAGACCTTTGCAAACATAGGTAGAGGTTGGAATTTGCCTTCATAAGATGAGAACAGCAGGACCCACCAGAATCTTGGGAAGAAGTACAGAAGAATTCTCCCCTAGAGTTTTCAGAAGGGATGTTGACCTGCCAACACCTTAATTTGACCTGTCTAGCCTCTTGAATGGAAGAGAACAAATTCCTTCTGTTTTAAGCTACCCAGTTGATGGTAACTTGTTAAAGACCTCACAGAAAACAAATATAGCCACTTTCTACTTTCTCTTCATTTATATGTAATCTTTAATTTTAGAATAGCTTAATGTATTTATAGTGTTTTAGTTATTGTGTAAACTGCAAATCTTAAGTTTCCTGATAGAAACCAATCATATTGAGTTGTATTAAGATAACTATCCTTATTAACAGGACATTTTAAAGAGATGTGGTACATTTCAAGGAGTAGCTTTTTTGAACTTTATGAAACTCTGCTAGAGTGCAGTTCCTCTGAAAGAATTTTGTCAAACCACTCAGATGATTCCACTAAGTCCTTTAAAAAACTTCACTAAGGTTAAAAATCAATTAAAAGGATTGGAGTGAAAGTGTCATTTTTCAATTGAAATTCTAATAAAGCAAATCCTGGCAAAAATGAATAACAACTGCCCGACCAGATGTGGTCATTACCAAAGGCAGTAGGATCCCAAAGTGATTATATCTTCTTGAAGGTTTATAGTAATTCTGATTAATCTTTTTTGAAAAGTCAAATACTCACATATCCCATATATCCAAAGGCAATAAGATTAAGATTATTAGAACTCTGATTTTTTCTGAATCATAATTCTCACCATCAATCATAATTTGTCTAGTGTCCCTGGTGTTTTGAAGTCTTAAACCAGGAATTTTAAAAGTCCACCTGTCATGGAGGTGGAAAATTGTTCAGAGACTCTTCAGCCTGGAGAGGAAATATAATAAATTTCCTGTGAAAGTAAAGATCCTGTTTCAGCTGGGAACATGATACAATTAATGCATTTCTCCCCAGATGTCAAACTCCTTTATAAGATACCTAGCCTGCACCACTATCTAGCTTTGCCACCTTCACCTACCTCCTTATACCCTGGAGCTGTTCAGCACACAGCATTTTGATCACAGCCACAGTTGTGTGGCTTCCAGCATGTCAGTCTGTGTTCTTCACAGACACACAAGTCCAGACTCTGGACTACAGAGCAGGATGACCAGGTAGGGCACTGCCCATTGTCCTCAAGATGCTTACTGGCTGGTGGAGGAGATTGGTTTTTCATGCAAATGTGGAAAGACCACATTAGAAAGTGTTACCCTTTTGTTGAGATTAAAATATCACATATTGAGAAGATCTAAAGGAAAGCAGGTTGCCTGAAATGTTTTCTAGCAATATTCATTTTTTCCTGGCACTGTGGTGCTGTTGGTATTAAGAGGAAGGAAGGAAGGACGTGTCATTCCATTTTACTGTTTTGCAACCAGTTTCTTGAGCCAAACCTTTTGGCTGTGTTTTATTGGAAGGTTTTAAATAACCATGATGTAGTTATACTTTTCATAGCAAAAGTAAGTCTTTATAAAAGCCTTAATTAGTGCAATCGTGTATCAAGTAAGGTCCCCAATACAGTGAAACAAAATGGCATGCTGCTCACTACCATTTTTTCTTCCACTTAGTTACTGAAGAGGCTGTCAGACCTATTTTATTTTACAATCAGACTACCACCTCCTCTTGAGACCTTGGGAGAATTTCTTAGTCTCTCCTTTTCTTATCCATAAAATGGTGATAAATATACCTATCTTATTGTGATTAAATAAAAGCATGTATACAAAACATATGGTACGAAAACCAGTAAATGCTCAATGTTAGCAGTTAGTACTATGAATGACAGACACAGTTCTCTGTGAAAAAAAAAATCTCCCGTGAATTTTCATGACTTGACTTTTTCCCTTTGCATTTTGCTTATTTCATTGTTTTTAAAGACTGTGTAAATTATTTTGATGCCAGCAAAGAGATAAATGTTATAGCCCCAACAAATGGACAAACAAAAGAGCCAAACATACCCACCTGTTTTATCCATTTCTAGGGCAACTGATCATCAGATATTATTGCAAAGTAAGATTAGAGTTTGCAGTAAGCAAGAATAGAAATGTTGTACTGCACAGGTTCTGCATGTATTTCTGGGGAGAACAGAGTGAGATAACCAGTGTGTCTAAGATTTTATGGGTTAATTCTGGACTTCATAATTTGCATATTACCTCTTAACAAACATATCCAGTCAGGATTGAACTGTCCTTTAAATTTCTGTCTTGTCTTGTTTTGGTTTGTAATGGGAGATCTTCTAAATGTCCTGTGATATTTAAATTTGAACAATAACTACTGGGCTGCAAGGAAGAAAAGCCAAAGGGCTGCCCGAGTCCTCTGCCTTGAGCTGATGAATGGGCTACTCTAGCTTCCTGGTCGTGGTATAGAAAAAGAAACTTTTCTGTTCCTTCCTACATTGTTTTTCACACTGAAAGTTACTATTGTCTTGTTCTGGTCTTTAAAAATAAGGATGTCTACCATTCCTTTTCATTCATTCCTTTTGCTCTATGCCCTAATTTTTAAACTGGGCAGAGAGTATTGTTTTGAGATTAAATATAGTAAAAAAAAAATGTAAGAGAAGTCTGTAAAGACTGAATTGTAGGAATCTGAAGTTGTCTTTATAAAGAAATAGAAATTTTAAAACTCTCTCATCCCCTCCTTCATTTTCCCCACTTCAGTGTGAGGGCTCTGCCTGGTTTCCCTTCACCTGTCCTGGAAATCACACTGGCTGCTTTGAGTTAGGTGGAAGAAGAGCAAAGAGTTGGGCCCCTTCCCTGATCATTGCTTGTGGAGTTTCCAAAAGCCAAAATTTCTTCTTAGACATGACTTTCTTCAAAGTGTTTCCACGTAAGTGAGGAGGGTTGGTGTTGTCTTCTGGCTCTGTGCATTTGGAAAGAGAGAGATTTATGATACCTGCTTTGTGTACTCATTGCTAATGAATTAGGTTCAGCTGGTATAGCAGTAGGCAGTGAATGAGTACATGTTTGATTATATGCAACAAAGATAAAAGATATGTCATGAAACTATGGTCAAAGAAAAAAATGAGGAAAATGCAAGTATATGAACCCAGTGCTGTGCTGCCCACTGATCCCCACACCCAACCCCTAAATATACAGAGGTTCTAGGCCTCCATTCTGGTATTTGGAACTCTGTATTACCCAAATTTCCTGGAAAAGAAACTCTCTGACATTTTCAATGCTTAACAGTGTACCTTTTTAGTTCTTTTTGCTAAAGATGATCTGATGCTTTATGAGTAACTTTAACAACAGAAAATGAGAAGGTGTTCAGTAAGATTCATATCTTCCCTTTTTTCTTGTTGAGCACTGAATTCCTACTCTAAACAGAGTATTGTGAAATTTAAAACTAAAAGAAGAAAGCCTCATCTGGGTTATGTAAAACTTGAAACCTGTTCACAAATTCAGCTTGACAGAGTGAGGTTCTACCTCAGTGTATCTGCTTCAGAAGAGGGGAAGAGAAGAGAGAAAATGAGCCTGCGTTTGTCTTGGTTAGCTTCCAGGGCACCTGCATGTCCCAGGGTTGACACCATCTTACTGAAGTGATTAGACACTAGCACAGAGGCCAACTCCATGAAGGAGAGGAAAGACTCAGAATGGTTGTTAGCAGTAGATATTTAGTCCAAATAGGCAGTATCACTAAGGAGAGATCTGACCTGTGAAAAAGCGTGTTCTTTTGAAAATGGGCAGATGCTTAGGTCAAATGTGAAACAGCTCTCCAGAGTGAATATCTTGGTGGGCTGAGGAATCAAGGTTTACGTTGATTTGGGGACTTTGGAAGGCAAATCATTTTTTCTTAGAGAAAAACATACCTATATTTCATCACATTGTTGTTGCTGATTTGATGCCAGTTTTTTGTTTTGTTTTGTTTTGGAAAAAAAGTGGGATGCTTTTGTGAAGCTAAAAAATTGTGCCATTATTAAAAAACATTTATTACTAAACTGTCTTTAGTACAAGATTAGGATGCATGGAATACTTGTGAATGTACATTAATGCAGGGGTGAAGATTATTCAGTAAAGTAAGGTATGCATCATGAGGCTGTAAGACAAAAGCAAACACTAGAGTACATGAAAGGAAAAATCTTATAGCTCTTTCCGCTTTATTTTTAAGGAAATAAGCTGAAATCACAAGTGACTGAATTTGTGGCATGTGTAGGGAAACTAGAGGATGAGTGGGCTATTCCAGTATGTCTTCAAGGGTTTCTAATCGATGCCTATTAAGTTATCAGTGAACCCCAAATGTACTTCTCCAACAGGTATCAAACTGCTATAGTTACCTTGTTTGATTTCTATATTTTCTGATAGAAAGTACAGTTAATGATCATCATGTGTGCTATTCACAAATTTTAAGTGTAAATACATGAAAAATAGAAACAACTGACATTCATATTTTTAAGAGTTTTGAATTATAAATTTAAATAGACAGTGAATTTTTTCTTTTTTTAAAGAAAGAAACTGGATTCTAACAGGCATGGAGATCTGAGCAAGCCATCTAGAAGTGTTATACCTCATATTTACACATCATAAAATATGAGGTGTAAAAGAGGCTGAACAAGATATATGCTTTTTTGTGACGTCTTAACAGGACTACCATATCCATTCAGCTCATGTTCTTAAATACTCATTAAGAAAGCTTGGCCTGAATCACCACCCTCTCAGCAGACAAGGACCGGTGCTTGATCACAGTGGTGGTGGGTCTGCAGACCTAGCTCTGCTACTAAGCTGTACGTCCTTGAAAGACTTATTTGACTTCTCTGGGCCCCAAGTATCCTGAAAAGTGAGGGATTAGATTCAGTCGTCGTCGTTTCTTAACATTGTTAAAGCTTGGCTCCCTTTGATAAAAGTAAAACTACTGCTCCCTCTACTCACCATCCTGCCATCCTTCAAGATTCTGTTATTCTTCTGGTGGAGAAAGTACTGGGTCCCGTGATCTCTGATGTCCATTCCTGCTCCAACGCTTCGTTATTCTAAGCAGATACTAGAGTGGAAATCAGTGGAACAAACATTTTAATCTCACTTTGTGAACAATGCAACTTGCATCTTTTTAAAAGCTAGAAGGGGCCTTCCTGAATCTGTCCCCCAAACCAGAGTCCTGCCTTGAGCAAGAGCAAAGCCTGGAGGTTGGTAGAAATCCACCCTCCAACCTCAAGGCTGAGTAAGATCTGCATTTAAACTGTAAGCCAATCATGTGCACATCAACTTGATACAGGTTGCAGACCACTGATTTTATCCTGCAGGTGGCAATGTTAATGGGATTCGCAAGTCAATTAAGTCATTACCAGTATTTCTTGTTTTAACAAAATAAACTAGAAAAGATAATATCCAGATACATTTCATATGGTAAAGGAAAATGGTGTTTCACCAAACTTCTGTTTCCATATGTCTGTGACTGTACGTGTAAGTCCCTCCACGTTGTAAGTGGAGATCTCAGGCAAGAAGCTAATTTCTAAGGTAATATCAAGCAAAAAATAAAATAAAAAAATTTAAGTCACCATCCTAGGCAATATAGCAACCATTCACTCCCATTTCTTTGCATGCATAGACATGTACCTAGAAAGGCAAAGACTAATAAAAAAAGTTACTCTATGCTTATAACAGTCATTTTCTATAATTGTTCATATTGTACCAGATGCACCATAAGAAACAAATGTGAATTTTAAATGTGTTGTTGAAAACATTAATTTTTGAATTGTATTAACTAAAAAAAAAAATCTTTCCTGTTGATGTTTTCCTTTGTCTGTTTATAAATTACAACACTGTCAGATAAGATTTCATGTTTGTTTGTTTTAAAATTTTGTTCCTTGTTTTATTACAATGGGGAGATCTCAAATACTACTTGTTCAGTTTCCTTAAAGTACAGATAATGCTTTTTTCTCTCTAGGGGCCAATTTGTGAAGCCCATAAAACTGCAAACTCACTCACAAAACCGTCTGCACCCAAAATAAATAGACTTGAATAAATTTGTTTAGTTTTTTTTTTTTTTTTGTAGCTTGCTTATAATTTTTCTAGCTTAAAGCTTAACCGCTTTTTGTAAGTATTGTTTAATGTGGAGAAAGTATATTTTAGAATGGGTAATTTCCACTCTCAGAACTTTGCAACCTCAGCAATAATTCTTTACTTACAAGAAAGACTAAGTGAAGACGCAAACTGTACTGTAGATTGATTTTAGAAAACAGCTGGGAGGAAGTTGTCAGCTCTGGAATCCTAACTCCACTGGGGGGAGGCAGGAAATTCAGAATGTTGCAGAGGTGTTCGGAACTGTCATGGCAGAAGCAGTGTTTCACTTCCCTTAGGAAGTTTTCTCTCTTTTTCAATTTATTTTGAGTAAAAAGGAAAGGAAGGATTTGCTCTTATCCCCTTCACAAGGCTCTGTTGAGGAAGAAAATGGTGTGGATCTGTAAATTCCTCATTTGGGACTCAGAACTGGGAGAGGAGCACTCACACCTGCATTCAGAATTCAAGGAATAATTAGCTTCACACCTGAACTTGGGCGGGATTTTATGTTTACCATGTTCTAATAGCTGGTTTTGGGGTTGTAATTTGCTTATTGTTTTGAGTTTTCTTTTAAGGTGGTTTTGGAGCTATTACAAAGTTCTTTTATATAAAAGTGAGTGAAGAAATATGAGGTGCAACTTTTTATGCTAATTACATGTTGAGACACAGAGATGCCAGGCTGCCAGCTCCAGTTTGTGAAGCTCTGAATGTTACTCTTTGTTTTAAATTTGTTCCTTGAGGCTTTCTTGTAATTTTTGTGTAGTGTATGTATTTAGACTGTTTCCTTAGAGAATCAGTGCTGGTCTTAGGGGTGTAGGATAGCGTACTACAGTGACAGTTCTTCCGTCTTAAGCTGCAAGGTGATAGTGGAAGTCATTCTTGGGATCTGCTATGTAACCTCTTTCATTTTTCTGACTGCAGACAGGTATGAGTGCACAAGGGCCTGCTGGGTTCTGTCTTGATGTGCTTCCGCTGGAGCCCCCAAGAAGCATCCAGCTAGACACTTTTGCAGCTGGAAAGGAACTTAGAAGTCATGCAGTCTCACTTGCTCATTTCACACAGGAGAAACTGAACTGCCAGAGATGATATTCCAGTTTCTCGACGAGGTGGAACTTTTTTCTGATTTTTTTTTTTCTGTTTAGAAATTTTGGGTTTTGTCGGGGGGGGGGGGGAGTTTTACTAGTTTTATTTTCCCCACAAGTAATCCTCCTTATTTATCATATGAATTTGTTTGCTTGCTTAATTATTTAGTGGTGCCAGATAACAAACCTAGGGCCTTAAATCTGTGAGGCAAGCGTTCTACCACTGAGCCACCTCTCCAACCCCATTTATCATCTTGAAATTTTCTTTTCTCCCTGAGACTCTGTGATAACCTGTGACACATGTCCATGGTCCATCTTGTTTTCTAGGTTCTTCCTCCTACCTTTCTGGTACCCCCACTCCCACACACTGACTTGTCAGGGCTTCCTCTGAGCCAGCCAGATGGATCCTTCACTGGCTTTCCCAGAGAAATCTCCAGCTGGTGTTTCCCATTTGTAACTCTGTGGGAGCCTCTCCCACTGTCCACACCCACCTGGCTTTGCAGATTTCCCATTCCTTTCTCTCTTACCCACTTGACATTAACAGCCAGCTCACTCAGCCATCCGGTCCCCTCTTTTCATCTCTGTCCTTGTCCCTTGCCTCTCTCCTCTCTATCTGCCCCTGATTGAACTCTTACTATCTTTAGAAACTGGACCATCCCACCCCATTATATGGGGTTAAGAGTAGATAAGGCTAGAAGCCCACTGTTAAAAGCTTTTCCTTCCTAATGAATGTGTTCCCTGGCAAGGAAATTTTGAAACCATTGCCTTAGGCCTCTCTCTTTCTTGGCCCTCCTGTTTTCCCGATGAATAACCTAATGTCTTCCATCTGGTATCTTCTTGATGTTTGTCTTTAATACTCTCAATTCTTGCCCATCTCCCCCCCCCCCCCACACACACACTTAGAAATCCTATTACAAAAACTAGAAGGACAAATAGCACCAGACCTTGCTGTGGTTCCTGGCCTTGAGGTATCTTAGCAAATCACTGGGGTTCTCAGAACCACCACTGGAGGAAACAACAGAACTCTAGGGCTCTTTGCATGCAGGAGCATACATAGAACTGCCTTTAAAATATATTTGGGGCTGGGGCTATAGCACAGTGGTAGAGCACTTGCTTAGCTCACGTGAGGCACTGGGTTCGATCCTCAGCACCACATAAAAATAAATAAAATAAAGGTCCATCAACAACTAAAAAATTTTTTTTAAAATATGTAGATAGATAGACACGTGTGTGTGTGTGTGTGTGTGTGTGTGTGTGTGTGTATTTGAACGGTAAGAAATCTAGTTTCTTGGTGGGATCTGGAAGGAAAAGTTTACCGTAGAGACCACACATTGTATTGAGTGTTTTATGCCATGGTTTTTCAATATTTCTATACCTTTTCTACTCACCTCCTTTATAACCTCTACCTCTGCCCAAAAGAGCTTGTCTAAGCTGTTTTGATCCCTAAGGACTTTTTCCTTTTGTTTAAGTTGTGCTTTTCACATCTGCTGCATGGTCTCCATGTGTTCAATCAGTTGTGTTGTATTTAACAATGCAGGTCTTATATTTATTTCTTTTATCTGAAGCTGAAGACAATAATGCTTTATTCATGAACTTAAGTGAAGAAATTTCTATTCAGAGATTGCAGTTTTACATGCAAGGATTGTGGCTTTGATAGATATCTTGAAGAATTAATTATGAAGCCCATTGGGAAATGTTTATTTTTAGATTTTATTAGAATAGCTAATATAACATGGATCCCTTTCTTTTGACAGGCTTAAATCCAACAAAAATATTTAATAGTCTATTGCTTAGTTTCATAATCTTGAGAGGCTGTGAGGTTTGTTTCCAAATAAAGAACAGTGGAAGTCTGAGAACCCATTTCATGAACTAATTAGTACGTGATTTAAGCTTTAATATCCTTGTTTCAAATAGGATTAATTGATCTTTCCCTTACTTTCACACTACAAGTGAGACACTGTGTGTGTAAAGAGGCGCTGTCATTCTTCAGTACCCAGGTCTTCCTCTTTGATGCTCTGGGCCCTCAGGCATTCATGCCCCGACCTACCAGGAAGTACAATGGCTTCCTGGCCAGTTTCTCAGCTCTCACCAATTCATCATTCACCTCTTGATTTTGTTTTTCCAGTTTCTTGCACAGGAATTTCTCTTTCCCTGTCCTTGTAAAAGAAACAAAGTATTCTGACTGATTATGTTGGCCCATTTGAGTGATTCTTCTTTTGATAATTCCATGAAATCATTAATTTATTTTTTTTATTTTGCATCGTGAAAGCATAGGGAGATGAACCAGGGTGTGGGAATTAGAGCAGAGCCAGGCTGCTGTACTGTGCAATAGTCTTTACATTGTGTTCAGTTCATGCCAGACTTGACCTTATACTATTTCCTGGTGAACATGATAGTGTTCCATATTTCTCTCTGCTCTTAGGAGCAACTGCAGTGGTTATTTTGATTCTAGATAAAAGAAATAGTTGATCTGTTAACCTTCTCTGCTGTTTGGGGCAGTGGTGGTGTCAGTGGTAATATGTGTGTATGTGTTGCAGGGACCACAGAGGTAGGGATTATAACTTTCTGAAACGGTAAGAATGGTAGCCTTAAAGAAGACTTGAAGGAAATTAAAAGGCAGAACGTAGGTTTCTCTCCCTTTAAAATGTAACTGGAATTTTTGGGTTGCTGAATAAGGAAGGAAGAGGAGGACAAGTTCAGCTATAAGATTGGTTAGAGCACTGATCTCTTTTTTTTTTTTTAAGTTATGTCCACACATAATACCTTTATTTTATTTTCATGTGGTGCTGTGGATTGAACCCAGTGCCTCATACAGGCTGGGCAAGTGCTCTACCACTGAGCTATAACCCCAGCCCCCTACGGCCCTATTCTTAATCCTGTCCTTAATAGGAAGGAAATGACACCATAGAATTTTAAATGACAAGTCTTCAGTTTTTTTGTCTTTGCTGAATAAAAGTCTACAACAATGTACCTGATTACTAATATTATTTTGGTTTACATGTGGCTAATTTTGCTTTTCCTATAAAGGACTTTATTTATACAGAAGAGATTAGTCCCTGGGGCACTGGATGGGGGGTTATATGATAGAGAGGGAAATAGAATTACCCTGTGTGCAGTTGCCTTGTGCCCGCTGTTGATCCTATTTTTTGGTGCCAGGTACTATGGGGCCTAGCAGGATGGAAGCACCAGTGCTCTCTATGGATAGTGCTCTGTATGTGCTATCCACACACAAGTCCTTCCTCCCTGACTGCTCCCCACATAGGAGGTGCTCCCTGAGCACTGCCTCACACAAATAAATGCTAATAAATGTTCTTCCTGCTAGTGTCACACCACTCAAGCAGGGAATACAAAGGGTCATCCATTTACTCACATTTATTTACTGACTTTGTTTTCTATCAGTTTTGGCTTGCAAATTAAGCCCAGATAAACGAAGAAAACTGAACTTGTTAATTTTACCTGCCTGAGAAACAAAAATGTAGCCTGCTTACTTGACCTAAACCAAGGAAATTAGGCTGGAGAAGGCTGAGATGGACTCCCAGGCTCTTTGGGGATGAATGAGCATTTAACTATGGCCATCTAGCCACAGGTTTCCTAATTTGATGGAATGTGTTTAAGCTTCATCCATAGGGGTCTTTTCAAATCCCAGTGCAGCTGAGGGATTTTGAGAGTCAGTAAATAAAAGAACACCCATCGATGAAAAAAAAGTTTGAAATTGTTGGGTTTAAGTTTACCATTTGTTTTCTCAAAGCACAGAGTTCAACTACAAAGTATAATTGCTTTAAATTTATCAAGTTCTCAAGTTGTAAAGACCTGTCAGTATTTGCATTTCAGTGCAGGAGTGAGGGCTTAATTCTTCACTGTTTTAATATAAGCCTTCCTAACATGCTAACTCTAATTAATGTTCAGATGTATGTGCTATAACTTTAAAAAGTCATGGGAGAATTAATTCTTTCTAAAAATTCTGTATCAGGTCAATTATTATTAAATTTAGTTTTAACCAATACATAAAACATGCAAGTAGTACATATCAATGGGGTAACATGGTGCTTTGATATGCATATGTTATGTAACGTTTTTAATCAGGTTAAATATATTTTTCTCAAGTATGTACCAACCCTTTATGGCAAAATCTTTCAAAATTACTTTCTTCTAGGTTTCTGAATTGTACAGTTTATTATTGTTATCAATAGAGAACCTACTGGGCAACAGAACATCAGAACTTCTTGCCCCTATCTAATTATAAGTCAGTACCCATTGATAAATCTTTTCCATCTCTTCCTCACCCACACTCTCCCCATCTGGTGGAAACCACCATTCCACTCTCCACCTCTATGAAATCAACACAGGTGTCAAAAAGACACCTGCACTCCCATATTTGTTGCAGGACTATTCATAGTGATTAAGAAATGGAAACAAACAACATATCCATCAGTTGATGAAAGGATAAAGAGAATGTATTACATGTACTGGCAGCTATAAAAAGAATGAAATCCTATCATTTCCAACAACATGGATGGGACTAGAGATCGTCCTATTAAATAAGTCAGGCACAGTTAGACACATACTTAACTTCTCTTGAGACTTAGTAAAAAGTGTTTAATAACTTCTCCAGGTCTTCTCCTTGGTGTCAAGGTAATTTTTCCCTCCAGTACTGGGAATCTAACACAGCCTCTGGTACATGTGAGACCATTGCTTTCCCACTGTGCTACATTCCCAGCCCTTCATACCAGTGATTGTTTCATCCGCCAAGAGCTGCAGCCAACATCCTAGGTTCAATTGTGAATATCCGTGTGTCTTGTGCCCTGGCATAGGGTCTCAGAAACTAATCAAAGGAGACTTGAGAGAAAATTCAGTCTTTTCAGGTTCTGCCTATAGCTACAAGTTCTCTCTGTTAGACAGAGCCTAGGGCAGGAAGGCCAATGTGGGTGCTACTTCCCAGCACCTTAATGATGTGAGAAATGGGAAGGGTTAGATAAATGCAGGTAGCAATTTGGTGACTTCAGGGAAGAATCACAGACCTTTGTGGCAAACCTTGGGGCCTGAGGTGCCACCCAGGGCAAAGCAAGGGACAGGGCTTAGTCCTTAGTTTTATCTGGAAAGCAGAGCCTTTAGCCCTTAGAGAAAGGGCAGCAATATGGGGAAAGCATATGATTTCAACTGCTCATTAAAGGCGTGAATTCAATAGATTGCTCAGATGTACTCTCAGGCTGCTTTCATTTCTGAACTAAGCAACACTGATATTCCCAGTTCAAGTTCAGCCTGACATACATGCACATTGACTATTTGTAATCCCTTTTTGATACTCTCCTTCTAAAAAGACAATCATCTCCTTAAATAGTGCTTGGACTCATGATATCTTTAGCAAGGACCTTAGGCAGTGAGAAGAAGAATGTGGAAAGTATAGGACTAGAAGAAATGGCTGTATGTCTAAATTACTGAGACCTCAGTGTATTGAGTTAGTGTAGAATTAAGCTGATCACGACAGAAAGTAGGTACCGAACTAGGACCCTGCAGTAGGTAGCTGAGGTTATTAATGAGGTAAATGAAGGCTATTTATTACAAGTGGTCTGCTTTACAAATTCTTCCTTGTGGGATGGAATTTGCCTTTTCTATGTCTAGTTTTCTTGTCTATGGTAGTAAAAAGCCAGGCTACAAGGTTCAAAATTTCTGTTGAACTATTAATTTTAATTTTATATATTCAAACTATTAATATGCATTATGCCCTTGGGTTAGTATGCTTCATATTTAAAAGGTGTGAGGTGAAAAAAAATTCTGTTCTAGTGTAAAATTGCTGTTCAGTGGCTGTGAGGACACTTTGCATTGTGCTTGCTCCCATCTCAAGCTGAGCCAATAACTTCCTCAAAATTCACATGTGGCATCGGGTTGGAGAAATGTGGTTTCATCCTATTGGTTCACAAAGAATTTTCTGGTTTGGGTACAGCTTCAGGCATTCTTCCTAGGTGGCTGCCGATAGTAAAATCATACTAAGATTTTACTTTGTAAAAGTTGGAGTGATGTCTATGAGGCCCTAGAAGGTTTCCAACTATACACCATTCTCTCAGGGGTTAAATTTCACAAGGGTGGCCAGAACTAGAGACAGCATGCTTGTGACTCCTACCCAGATGTCTCAATGAAGCCATGTGCCTGTCCTACAAGGCAAAGTCATCCCTTTTTGAGGATCTAGATTAAATTCGAGCTTCCTTACACTTGAAGACCAATTTTTTTTTCGAGTCCTCTTAACAAAATGATGAGCAATTTTTAATCAAATGTTCTTCAGAATTTGAAAACCTTTTCAAAATTCTAGTGATTTCTAAATTACTGTGTATTAAGATATTATCATGTGACATCATGCAAGTTAATGTTTGAATCTTAGAAGATGTCGTCCTTAAAATGTGAATAAATTAATTTTATAAATGTAGTCACATTTAAGGTGCACATAAAGAATTATCTGAGTAAAACCCTGTTATTTCTTGTTGAAGGAGAGAGGTGGGTTTCAGTAGAATGAAGAGATCTTTAATATGTAAATTAAAATTTAACATCAAAGTAACTGAAGATAATCTGTATTTATACCTTGGTTTTATTTTGGAGTGCATACAGCCTCAGAGTGGTGCTTGAATCCCTTACCTTTAGCACTCTGAACACTCCTGGCCTTTATTTTGCAGCAGTCTCTGGTCCCAGCGCACCCCATGGCCCCTCCCAGTCCCAGCACCACCAGCAGTAATAACAACAGTAGCAGCAGTAGCAACTCAGGATGGGATCAGCTAAGCAAAACGAACCTCTACATCCGAGGCTTGCCCCCCAACACCACCGACCAGGACCTGGTGAAGCTCTGTCAACCGTAAGTACAGTTTCTCTTGTTTTAGCTGCTAAATATTTCCTTGATTCTATTATAGATGATAATAATTGTGTCATTGCAGAATTTCATAGGACAAATCTGTAAATGCTCAGATTTGCAACAAGGAAATGGGTTTCCAAGTTTTAAGTCCTTGGACACTTGCTCGATATTACCATCAGCAGAATGCCTATGTAACAAAATAAATTGGAGCATTTTCTCACTAGAATTTCACTCTGTGGGTGTATGAGAGATAAAACATGAATTTTAAACTATTTTATGCTTAAATTCTTTTTAGGAGTGCTCATTTTTTCATGAGAGCCCCTCTAGGTGCCAGTCTATCAGCTGTTATTTCTGAGAAAGGTAGTTAACCATCTAAGCTCATCCTCAATGTGAGTCAAACTCTTAATTGCTGCTGGGACAACATTAGTCATTCTTCATGAGCACCTGTAGTTCTGTGTCCCAGTTGTTCACCCTGTCTCTTTGGGAATAAGAACTTACTTCCATTTCCTTAATCTTACGAAGAAATGTGTGCATGTGCATAAACTTCCAAAGTAAATTTGCATTATATGCTAATGTTGTTGATGAATAGAATATAAATGTGCTACTTTGCTGCAATTACATTAACTCAGCTAAGTAAGAAAGCACTAATTTAAACTAAGGAACCAGAAGCACCATATAGTGCAAAAGATCATTGTATAAAGACTGAATGCATCAAATCACATTGAGCAATAAATGCCTACACAGATAACAGCACTTTTTTATTTATCCTAAGACAGTAATGGTCCTTTACAAAAGAAATTTTACATAATTGAAGATAAAGACTATCACTAGAGAATCTTTCCCTTCAAAACATCCCCATTTTGAAATATTGACAGCATCTCATTTCTGTCCTGTCCTAAGTACAATTCAGATCATTAAATTTTCTTCTTTTTCTTTTCCTTTCCTTTTTTTTTGGGGGGGGGGGCGGGGCTGGGTGGAGTTTAAAAATAACTTGAGCAGTATTTCCAAACTGGAACTAAAAGTAACATCTGGGCTTCTATAAGGAGGTGATAGTGGTTTTGCTTTGTTTTGTTTTGAGAGAGAAAGGGTGATGGCCCTTTAGGTCCTGGAGAGCTTTCTAGAAAGCCATGACTCTCAGCCTTCCCTCTCTTCCCTTCCCATGTCCCCCTTTTTGATCATCCCTCTTGGACTTGGGCTTCAGCCCTTGGCTTTCAGGGCAGTGAGTGAGTGCCCTGCACTGGGGTCTGCTCTGAAAGCAAGTCCAGCTTTTGGGTTTTGTTGTGCCTGGCCAGAGGCAACAGGAACCCTGCCAAGCACTCCCTGCCCTATTGCAGCTGTTCAAGACCACAAATAGGCCTTTTGCTATCTTGTCTGCTGTTGGCCTTTCCCTGGCGTCTTCTTATGCTTCTGCAGCATAATTACAGGTAGCTATAGCGCCATAAAGTCTAAGGAGCTAAAAATGTAACTTCGTAAGAAACAAAAGAATGAAGCTAACTAACTCTCAAACTCTTGAGGTATAAGATAAGGGGGAGAGGATTTCAAAAGATTGATTATCTCTCAGCTGGTTTTGAATTATGTAAGGTGAGTGATGATATCAAGGAGACAGTTAACTAACCATAAAATAACACAGTAATGTGATGTTTTATATACAGTAACTACGTACTCGAAAAATCGAGCCAGCAATTTTTTATCAAATCATTATATTCCAAGCATAGTAGAACATTTTATCATTTTTTTCTAGAATATTGCTTCCTTTTTTGTTGTTAGTCTCTTCAATGTCTATGATTTTTTTGCACATGTATAGATATTAACTCTCTTTGCTAGTGTCAGTATCAGCAATAACTGTTTGCCACCCTCACTCCCTCCTGTCATCTGCAAAGGGAGGCTTTTGCAGAAGTCCCGGGTTGGATATTAAACTCTGATAATAGTTTTTTTTTAATATGCATATACAGAGCCAAGACATAGAATAATAGGGGAGACTATCTTAGAATCTGCTAGAAGCTTCATCGCATTTAACACAGAATCTAATAAATACTAGATTTGACTTGCTGACAATTTTGTGTCTTAGAATATAGAGAAAATAAAAGAGGGCATTCCTGTTCTGGACTTAATTGCTTCCAATAAAGAATAGCTAGTTGGTGACATGGAAGTGACAAGACCTTATGGGAAAGTGACTCATTCTAGTGCTTCAAAAATCAACTGGATGTAATTAGGGATTTTAGAAAAGTGGGTATCAGAGACTTCTCAGAAAAGATAATTGTAAATTCATTCTTCTGAAAAAGAGAAAAACATTTTAGAATTAAGAAAACAACAATTTTTTTAATTAAAATTGACCTGATAAGGCTGAATTGGGGGCAGGGGGAGCAATGATGAAACTAATGATTTGGCTCTGCCAGAGGCTTTGGCTCGTTTATTATTTATTTATTTATTTGGGGGGGACATAATACCTTTTATTTATTTTTATGTGGTGTCGGGGATTGAACCCAGTGCCTCATACATGCTAGGCAAGCATTCTACCACTGAGCCCCACAACCCTGGCCAGAAGCTTGGCTCTTTTAAAGGGTTATCTAACAGAGTTGGGAAAATCTTTACAATAGTCACCTGGTTCCATACAAAAAAAAAAAAAAAATGCATCAAGTCCAAGGATTAGTAAAACATGAACATTCTTAAAAAAAAAGTGGAGAGGAAAACAGTATTTTTTAAATGCTCTTCTTGGAGTAAAACATAGAGGTGCTAAAATGTTAGAAAAAAGGATAGTGAACAGGCAGGTGTTATGGGGAAAAATCAGCCTCCCACGCTCAGAGATTAATGGCACTGGAAGTGTAGGCCACCATGCTGAAGAGGAGGGGACCTGGCAGTGGGAGCTTATGTGGAAGGTCCCCAGCTTAGCTCAGGAGACCTGGATAAGGACCAAACTGGTGACAGTGATAATGATCAGAAACTGTGGATTTAAAGCAGATAAATTTTCTAGGAATGCTTGATGAGAGAAGCCAAAAAGCTCTGGTTAACTTCTAAATTGTGAAATGTGTATGGGAAACCTGAGAATCTCATGACTGCTCCAGGCTGTTGCAACTTGGTTCCCCATTTCTGTTCAAAAAGATGACATCAGTGCTGGTAACCAGCAAGTTTAGGAGGTGGAGTGGTGTGGGTAGCAGAAAGGAATAATCTACTCTACCTTGACCCTCAAGTATTCTTAATTTTCCTCATTCTCTGAAATCCAGCCAAGTATATACTGCTTAACTGTGACTGTAAGTGTATTGTCATTATAAATGTTTTTTTGATAGAATATCTCTCCCATCCAGGCTCCTCAGGCAAATTCCTTTTTAGACAGAAGAGTTTAGGGCCCTTTTGCTTCTGTTTTCTTGCAAACCGTACCCATTGGTATTTTGTCTACATGTTCTCAGTTAAAACTAAACTGGAATCATAAATGTCCCTTTATTTTCTCTAATTTTGTTTGTTTGCTTTAACTGGTGTCCACCTCTCCTCAACTCTTTGCCCTCTTAATTTCTGTTTTCTTGGCTTTTTATTCTGTAGGATCATCCTCTCAGGGGGCTGTTCTCTACTCTTTCCAATTCTCTACATATTTTCCACTTGAATATTTCATTTGAACCTCAAACTCATCATTATCTCCTTCCTCCCCAAACTGTCATTTTCCCAAATTTACTCTTCTCAGTATGAAGCTTTAGAGCAATGATTGAACACTTTCTACTGACCCTTAGACTCCAAGTCCTGTAGGTTCTTTAAAAAAAAAAATTCTTTTTCGTTGGTGCATTATAATTATACCTAATAGTGGGATACCTTGTTACCTTTTTGTACATGCATACAATAGAAAAATATAATTTGGTCAAATTTTCTTTTTCACTGACAGAAGACTGAGGCCTCCTTCCTTGCTCCCTGTAGTGTGACTGGAGGGGACCATTTGCTCTTCCTGCCACCTCTCCTCAGGAGTCTTCCCATTTCCCAGCCTCCATCTGCAAGCCAAATTTAAGCTCTATTGCCTCCTCCAGGATTGGGCCACACTAATAACCCTGCTTCTTATTTTCTTCCTTATTTAGTGTGTATCACCACCTTAAACAGTTCTGTTCTCCAAGGGCTTATGACGTTATTTAGCAGCATGTCTGTGGCTGTGTATAATGTTAACACCATGTCATGTTCTCAGACTTCTCACTTGGCTTTTAAAATCATCATGGTCAGTGTTGATAATTTTCAGATTCCCATGTTATCTACCACAGTGCTCAGAAAGTGCCTACTTATCGGATAGCCTATAAAATGGGTCAAATGATGCTTTTATGGATAGGTTGTGATCTGGAATCAAATTCAGGTTGAGTATCCCTTATCCGAAGTGCTCAGAACCAGAAGTATTTTAGATATTTTCAGATTCTGAAATATTTTCACGTGTAATGAGATATCTTGGGAATGTGACCAAATCTAAACATAAAATTTATTTGTGCTTCATGTACGCCTTATACACTTAGTATGAAGACTTTTGTACTATGTATTTAGTGCACTTGTGTTTTGACTTTGACCCATCGTACAAGGCAAGGAGTTTTCTACTTGTGGTGTCATGTCAGTGCTCAAAAAGTTTTAGATTTGAATTTTGGAGTAACAATGCTCAACCTGTAAAATAAGTGAAAGAGTTGGTCTTCTGCCTAGAACAGAATTGTCACTGAACAAATATTAATCTTTCTTTGCATCTCAAAATCCTAACTACTAGAAAAAAGCTTAAATGTATTTAATACCACATTTAAAACTAAGGAAAAAAGACCCCACCATATTCTGAGCATGTAACCCACCATGATTCATTCCTTTTTATAATGATTACTATGACATGGATAATCTTACATTGTTCAAATTCCCTTTTTTTGAAGACTTTTAAAACAGTGTTTGTGTACAAGGTTTGGTCCACAACTCTTCCTGATTTGTAGTGGGAGCCCCAGGTTGAAAGTCTCTGTCGGCTAAGTCTGGGTAGCTTAAAGATTATCAGGGCATCAACATCCTATGAGAAGGTCCAGACAGCTCAGGGTTTGGACAACTTGTTTTTAAGGAAGAACATTCTATGGATATTAGAACAAGAAGTGTTTCTTTCTATACCCATTTTGTACAGTACCTCTTCCTAAACAGTTGGTTAAATAGTTTCTTTCATTCAGTAGATTTCTAATTTGTTTCAATGTGCATTAAAACGTATGATTGTAATATAAATATGAAATTAAATCTAGCTTGTGGTATGACTGTTGCTAAATGAAAATAAATATTTTGGAAATATACCCAGTTTCCCTGGTTGTAAATATCCAATACATTTTTATTTCCTACCCCTTGGTTTTCTGTTCTCTGCAAATTTTCCTTATTATTTTGACTACACCCCAGATCTTAAAAGGTGGCACAGAAAAGCAAGACAGGTCAACAGAAGTAGACAGAAACAACTATAATTTCCAACAGAATAAAGTGAATGTTTTTATCTGGCATTCCGTGAGAAACCTAAGGAAAGCTGTGTTAACCTTGATGTGAGGAGACCACCAGGGTAGCTTTCAGGGAGGAGACATACCCTAACCTTAAAGACAAGGATAATTTCACATGGGTGAGGTGGAACTACTGCTTTTCATCAGGTATCAAGAAGAGCCCCAGAGGTGTAGGAAAGCTTGAAAGCCAAAAAAAAAAAAAAAGCCTGAGAGGGCCCCTTGGTTTGAAGCTGGTGTTCAGCCTTTAGTTGGCCAAGACTTGAGGTGACTGGAGTAGAGGTGGTGGGTGCGGAGGACAGAGGTGAGACAGGGATTGGGAATGTTGCCAACACCTTGAATAGAGAGTGAGTGGTAGGAAGTCTATAATTTCTTCTTTATTAACAGAAATGGAGTTAGGTGTTGGAGTGGCAGAGAAGCATAATCAAGCGCCCCACCCTCCTCTTGCGATAATTCTGAGCACTGTAGGAAGCTTGGCCTGGGGAAGCAGAGGACTCTCTGAGGATGGAGAGGATGTGCCCCGGCCCAGGGCTGTGGAAGGAGGGGACGGGAACGGTGCTAGACTGAAGCAGGGTGTCTTGGAGATGGCAATGTCAATACCCAAGCCTAATTTAAAACCACCATAAGATTTGAGCTCCGAATGAAGAGAAAGCTTGAGTTCACCAACAGAGAATACAGGAAAGGCGTGGCCCAGGGGGTCCTCTCCTGGACCTGCAGCCCCATCCTCTTGCTTGGGCTCCCCAGAGGCAGCTCTGTTCATGGAACCCACAGAAGAGGCCCAGACAACCAAATGCTGTTCTGGAACCACTTGTTCCTTTGTTGAGTGCTAAACTTAAGGATATGTTTACCTGTCGATCATCTGGAGAAATTAGAACAACTAATAGGAAAATGGACAACTTAACGTGATTGTGCTTTCTTGACCTCTATTATTACCTGTAACTCTAAGATTGCTTCAGCAGTCTCTGCTGAAAGGTGATTCCTCTCCTCCCTGGAATTAAGTGGCCTCCCTTTTTATTCCAAAATGATTAGTCTACTGCTACAGCCTCTGCTTTATAGTGACAAATAAAAATGACAATATTGTAGTCATTGGAATTTTTAGGTTTTTAGAATGCATTTTTCAAGAGTACTGATGACCATATCCAGTGAATTTTTATTTCTTAGATTTCTTTGAAAGACAGAGAAAGAAGAAACGTTAACATAAATGTACCGGAAAATAGTTATTCCCTTATTAACTTTTTTTTTAAAAGTTTCTGTTTAGAAAAGTACTCTTTAGCCTTTTGAGTGTTTGTTCTTTATTTATCTAAAAGATTCTCAATACATAAAATACTAACAACAATCATTTTTGGAGCATGGCTTGCTAGCATAATGGAATAATACATAATAAATAACACAATGAGGACTTAGACCAAGAAACTTGAGCATTTTGCTGAAAAGTATGATCTAAGATGTGGAGTTTTCAGACTTTGTCTCATCCTTTTAAAAATAAATGCCAATCTATTAAGTCAAAATGTTGAGTCACTAATTGTAATTTAACCCTCTCCTTCTGAACAGTATTCCAATAAGGTTCCATGTAGTTGAAAAGCCCAACATAAACAAATTTGAGATTGAGAAAAATACACAATCTTTATGATTTTTCCCCCCAAAAAACAGACTCCAGAGCAGAGTTGAATGCTTCTCGGAATGCCCCGTTCATCACTTGGATGGGTCATGCTATTATATTCTTGTTCGTGTCAGTTGCTTCACTTCCCTTTTGGTATGGAAGAATTCTGGCACATTAAAAAATGCTTTTTGTACTGTGGATCTTTGACATACCAAGATATAATCCAAATACATTTGGAAATCCCAAAATTTCACAAAAATAATTTTAGCATCCAAAGAAAGAAAGAAAAATCCCCATGCAATAAATACCTGCTTTCCAATAAAAAGCCATCTCAACTTAGGCCTTTGTTTATTCTTTCTTCAGTTTTCTCCTTTAAATCATCAGTTTGATCTTTAGAGTGTAGTCAGTTCTCAAAAATCAACACAGTATCGAATCCTTGAGAGAGCTGCCCTGTACAAATGCAGAGTAAAAGCTTATTGAAATATGGATGCTGGGTGATGGGCTGTGCTTCTTCCCTGGCTGCATGGCTCCCTTGCCTCTGCGGAGAGTGCCTGCGATCCAAACATACGCCGCAGCAAAATTTAAAATAACAGTGGGTCAGGGACTTTCAGTATCATCATGAGTAAGTAGCTGAAACCTCAAATATTAATTATTGCTGAGTACCTATTGTATGTATACATTTGGTATTTTGGCAGGAAATCTCCGTTATGTCTTATTTTCTAATTTATCCATTGGTAAACATGGGTGTTAAGATGTTTGGCCAACCCTCTTTACTGCGCGTCAGCCTTTTTCTTCAGCATGTCATTTTGTTATTCCTAGGCATGATATAGAGCCATTCTTCCCTGTAATGCCCAAATAATGCACAGGTGGCTGGCAAGCTAATTTTAATATTTGCCTCAGCTCAAGCTAGTTGGGAAGCCAGCACTGAAAACAGTGATCACAACCACATGAATTTTTTTTTGTACTTATTCTCTCCCATTTGAGCGCTGTGTTGTTACTATGTATCCATTAGAAGAACCATGAATTTCTATAGCAGCACCTTGGGGATGTTTAACCTTCACATGAAGTTAAAGGTAGTCATCAGGAAAAAAAGCCTCTAATATCTTTGACAGTTGTGCTGGTTTTGTTTAGAATTTCCCTATTGGGTTACTATGAATCTCAGAAATTTAAAACCTCTCCCTTAACTTTTCTCCATTTTTAGTACACAATACATGTGTAGGAGAGGAGGATGGGGAGGGATTGGTCAGCAAGTACAAAGTTACAGGTAGGAGGAATGAGTTCTAGTGTTAGTCGTACAATAGGATGGCTGCCCTTAACAGTGTTGTATATTTCAAAATAGCTAGAAAAGGTGTTTTGAACTTTCTCCCCACAAAGTCATGATAAATGTGATGGATATGCCAATTACTCTGATTTGGTCATTATACAATGTAAATATGTATTGAAATAATATTACACTGTACCCTCAAAATGATCAAAATTAAAATTTTGAAAATGCTTGTTAAAAAGTCCCATGTTGTGTATGAATGCCTAAAATAATGCTGGCAGCTACATGCCAGGTACGGTGAATGGTGCATGCCTGTGATCCCAGCAACCCAGGAGGATCACAAGTTCTAGGCCAGCCTCAGCAACTTAGGGAGACTGTCTCAAAAGAAAAGAGAAGAAAAGAAAAGAAAAAGCTGGGTATGTAGCTCAATGTTAGAGCACTCCTGGGTTCTATCTATGGTACCAAAAACAAGAAAGAAAGAAAAATAGCCAATATAATCAAAAGCTCAAAGTAGAGGCAGGAGAAAAGAGGAGAATTCCATCTTTATTGATGACTAACCGAGTAATCCCTTTTTAATGTACCTGGTCACTGAAGCTCAGCTCCAGGTTAGCTATTTAATGTGTTACACCCTAAGATTACACAGTACAAAGAAGGTATTTGTAATTTGTCATTTGCTTGATGCCTGAGGGGCGTTGTGCCTAGATAAAAAGAAACAGTTTTAAAGAAACATTCTTTTGGAGATCATTGACAAATCCTATCACTACTTTAGAAAATAATGGGCATGTAAGAGCATTATAATTTTCTATGAAAGTAAGCCTGATTAAAAGAGAAGACCAAGCTACTCTTGGGGAGAAGTGGTGAATCCATTTTTATCTAATTTAACAAATACTTATTAAGCACTATGACAGTGATTTTGCTAGATGCTATACTATAGGACACATTTCCTGCCTTCAGGGAATTTCTTGTCTTGTGTAGAAGGTAAACTTTATGTGTAATGTATAGCAGAATGCAAGAGAGACAAAGGACAACCAAGATTGTGAAGTGACTACATGTGTTGGGGCAGGAAGCAGAAAAAGCTTGGCATTTGCGTCTTCAGGATGGAGGGGACAGGCAAGCCCAGGACTGAAGATAAGACTAGTTTGGCTTCCAGCCTTGTGTGGTATTTTTTCGAGTCCTAAGGTAGTGTATCTTTAGCATCAGAGGAAGTCTTGTACTTCACCAAGAAGATAGGTGAGAAGACTTCCTCAGGGTTTGCCCTTGACTGATACGGACTGAAGGGGTGCATCCAAGGAGGAAGATGATTCACAGATGACTGTAAAACTCAAGTCTAGGAAACTGGGAGTGTGGTATCATTAATAGATATGGGAATCACAAAGAAGAGCTTATTTTTATTCTTGCCTGGAAATTTTCATCCACTCTCAGGGGAAACTTTTCAAATTGAGTGCCTGTTTGCTTTATGAGCTTGTGTACTTTTGGTGTGGCTATTAAACGGAAAGAAGTAATGCATCAATTCCAGACTGGTGAATCTTCAGTGCAGAGAGGAGACTAGTCATTAAACATTGTTTGTCAGCTGGAATACACAACCTATTTATTTATTACTCACTGATCTTTTATAGTGTATTAGAAACCTTCTGTTGAGGTAGTCTTTATGGTCAGCAGTTATAAGACCTATGTATTTCTCCAACACTTTATTTCCTTGAATTTTTTAGTAGAAGTTGTAGGGTGTTTATGTTTTTTTTGAAAGTTGGTTTTTGATTAATAAATTGCTTTGTCACTCCCTTGATGAGGATCATTTGGCTTCAGAATGTAGACTTTGGAGAAGAGATTTTTGTAAGTGAGCCATGGGACTGAGTGGGAGGAAAGGAGGATGCGTTTCCATAAATGGGGTATCTAGAATTAGCGAGGAAGTGGACTCATAACACAAACAGTCCCAACCAAGCTCATGGCTCTGCCAGGGAACGTGGACTCTCTCTGTCTCCTCCTGGCTGTCTGTGTCCTCGCTGACCTGGCCATACCAGGATTAAACTTCTCTAAATTGCTTATAGGGCCAGGACCACTTTCTTTTCTCATTTTTTCTTTATCCTGTAGAGTCTTC